>NC_136756.1:4498729-5753729 GCF_936440315.1 Barbus barbus
GATTATAATGTGTGATTATAATGTGTGATTATAATGTCAGAGTTACTGCAGATACGGTCGGATGACATCAAGAGGCCTCTCGCTGTCCTCGTTTATCTGAATGTTCTCTTGAGTACTGTGTTGTAAAGGCCACGAAGTGAAATAAAAGCTGATGTGCTGTGAAAACCCGAGGGGTGAAGCCTACAGGTCACTGACCCAGCCTTGTGTGTCCAGCAGAGGGAGCTGGTCTCTAACGCGTCCGCTAGCTACTCGCGCGTGCTACTTTACAATAGAAATCGCTCATTTGGAGTGCCTTATTATGATTATACCACACTTCATGACATTATTGCGTTTAGATTTATGTAAATGCAGTTGATTGTGTTGAGATGTTAATAAACAGATTTCAGTATGTCTGTCTAAGTCTATCTGTATGAATGTTAACAGATGGAAACGGTCTGTGCTGTGCTGTATTATAAATATAGTCACGGCTGAATAATCTAACAAGATAACGCAAAAAACATTCATGACAACATGATGAACAGGTGTTTCACTTCATAGCAGTTACTATATTGTGGATTTTAGCATGATTGGAGTACCATATTGATCATCTGTTTTTAATTAGGGTTTGAGTACCGCATCAGAAAAACACAAACAGTTAAACAGTTGACTGTTGCGTTGAAAAGCAAATCAAAAATAAATCGTATGTCATAAGTAGAATAAGGTGAGCATACGTTTATATACAAACATTTATTTGGACTTATTTCAAATGCGGCCATATTTTGGTTAGTATGATGGAAAGTATTGTTTATGTGGAATTATTTCATATTTGCTGTGACCAGCACCAGTCCAGTGAGGTCATGAGAGTTCATGCATCAGTCAAGATCAAACCTTTATACTAGAAGGACCAAAATACCTTAAATCTTTAAAATCTTTAGACAATTTAGAAAAATTTCTCTATATGATACATCTCGTTTCTTTTGTCAGAACTGACAGGAATGGCTCTTGGTGTTTCTGTAAGGCAGTATTATTATTGGTGTCTTGTTGCTAAACTGTGGACTGAATGGGTTTATTTGCGTTCAGACAGCAGTTTGTGTGTGTGTGTGAGGGATATTACTAAGTGTTTCCAACATATTCCAATATCACTCGATATGAGCGTCTCAGTGCTCGTGACATATGGAAAGTGATATCGCAGATAAAGACGGTGAACCTCAGGTTCAATATTTTGACATGGTGTAATCCAGGCAGCGACGGGGAGAAACTTGAGTCGAATATCTTCCTGGTCCAGCTCATAAAGGACAGATGGCTCTTCATTCTCTGCTTTCAATCTCTCACACACATGCACAATAAACACACACACACACACACACGAGAGTTCATCCAATTCATCTGGGCATTGTGGACGGCCCGGTGCTACACAGAGACTCTTTTCAGTGCTGAAGCGGGCAGCTGCAGCGTGAGGAAGCGGCACACTGAGAGATCCACCAATCTTATGGCAGGAGAGACAAACAGGGCAATAAGAGGAAGAGGAAATGAAGTTTGTGGAGGTGGGCGGGGCTTGTGAAGTGGGCGGGGCTTCAGCCGAGGCACAAACACTGGAGGTCAGGGCCAGATGCTCTCCAAACAAAAGAGTATTTCTCAGGAAGCGATGCTGGGAAGTGTGGCCCTCACCATTGTCTGTTTGTTTGTGTGTGTGTGTGTGTGTGTGTGTGTGTGAGAGAGCGTTTGTGTGTGTGTGTGTGAGAGAGTGAGTGTGTGAATGTGTGTGTGTGTGTGAGAGAGAGTGAGTGTGTGATTGTGTGAGAGAGAGAGAGTCAGCGTGTGTGCACACTGCATTGCAGGGGTCTTGAGGACTCTGCTTTAATGACTCATATTCACCCTTTTTAACCGTCTCAGGTCAGATGGGTTTTCTGTATGCACACGTGTGTTGTTGTTGTGAACTGAAGTGCAAGACTATAACCATGTTGACAGTTTAACTCGCTTTATGTAACTTGCTCAGCAGGCTTGTTTTCAACTCTGCTTTCTGCAGGTTATATCATTATGTCAGTAGCTGTTGAATTATTCACTCAACCAATTCATTTAGGAAGTAAAGTAAACTATTGTGACATGTAGCAGCTGATTCTTTATCTTTGTTTGTGTTTCTTTTCATTCAGGTTGTGAAGGCTGTGTCAGTGGAAGTGTGTGTGTGTGCAGTTCCCTAGTGTTATAGTGCAGAAAACAAAGCAGCTGACATGTAGTGTCATTTATATTTATAACCTTTTAGTTCCAGTTGCTGCCTGTGATAAAGACAAAAGCTCAATATACAGTTGTTGTTGTTGTTTTTACGTGGTTTGAATATGTATGGGTCAAAGATGAGACGTCACATTTTGGTGTCCGCATCACATTACATTTACAACAGTGATTTTCATATACACAAAAGCATATTAAATGCAAGTAAAGTGTCTACTTTAATTTTTCCAATAACCTTTGTAAAAAATGTGTGTGTATGTATGTACAGTATGTAAAAAGGAAATAACATACACTGCCTTCCAAAAGTTTGGAAACACCCCTGGCAAAGTGTGGTTTTGGAGGATATCAGAATAAATCCGTATCATTTTTTGGTACAAATATATTAAAGTAACTTGACATTATCATTGAAGACCAGCAATAAAACATAATAATGGCAATATATACATGTCAAAGTCAGACATGCCCCTTTGCCAGCTGTGATGCCTGGTTACTGGTTTAAACTTGGCCCAGGTTTTTAAAAGATTTCAGAGACAGCACACCTTAATACTGTAGCTTCAACAATTGATTGACAATTCAAAGTCAATGTTTGAATAAACTGACAGCTCAGATTTAAGTTTTTTCTATGTATAAACTGTTTATGTAATAAAATAAATAAAATATTTTCGTAGTTTGTGTTGTCCCTTATCAGTGCAAAATTATCATAAATTAAAAAGGATTCATGCCAATATTGTCCAAAACCCCACTTTATTTCCAAACTTTTGGAGGGCAGTGTACTTATTAAAATATACAAAGGAAATACTGATCATAATATATTTTAAATTATTAAAAATGGTTAGAAAATGAAACCTTATAGGATAGTGGCAAAGATTGGGAAATATTTCATATGGCAGTGAATTAGTTTTGGGGGCTGAACTGCGATCCTGAAAAAAAGTATTTTAATGTCATTTAATGATTCTGGTTCTAAATATGCCTGACAAGATTATTTGTTATATTAACTATTTTTACTCTGAATGACATTTTTTTTCTCTGTAAATCATGGTACAAATGTATGATAGTAATCATTTTTATGCTCAGATTCTAATGTATGTAAAGTAATTAAAACTGTATTAAACTTGTATTGATTTGACCCTCGTACAGTACAGATTCCCCCGTCACCAGATCAGCGGTGATGGACCGTCTGTCAGTGATGGTAATGTGATCTGTAAATGTATGTAGTAGATCAGAGGTGATCATCAGGGCCTGAGGTCACAGCCAATCATTGAGCTCTGAGAAGAAAAAAAAAACAACTTGCATCATAAATACCTGAAAAAAGGGATGAATCATGTTTCTGTCTAAAAATAGCCATGCCTCATTTCATTTTTTTTAAGAGGTTGGGGTTTACTGTGTGATGATGATGTGTTTCGTGACTCGGTGACACGTGAGAGTCCGTGATCTGTGCTCAGGGTTTTGTAATCGCTAAACTCTACAGGTTTTGTAAACTCTTCCCTCATTTGAATACTTTGTGGCCACAGATGTAATTTGACTCGGTGACACAGATCACCATCATTTGCACACTCCACTTCTGCTCTCTCTCCACTTGTCAGTATTTTTAATATTTAAGTATATATTCCCAACCTTTTGTCCATGAGTCCTCCTCCTTGCATTCAAGAACATCTCATAATCTGCTGTCTCAGCTCTCTTCAAACAAACTAAAGAGCAACACTACAACCACGAGTGCAACGGTTTAATTAGCATAGACTTGCATTAGACAAAATAAGCAAATGAAATTGACATTAATAGTCAAAATCATTAGTTCATTAAAGTCAGTTATTTTAGTTGTGTACATTATATATAATAACCAATAACATTATCATTACATTCGCTCATTTAAGTGATGTTTTTTTGTTCTTTTAACAGAATGTTCTTTTAATTGAATCACACTAATTGCTCATTGTCATTTGAATACATTGTATTTAAACAAAATGGGAAGAAAATTAAAGATTTAAGTGTTCCAATATATTTTATTGTTGACAAAGTAGAAATATATTTTATTGTTCATAAGACAATGTTTGTGTTATTGCAGGAACAACAAACATATATTGTCACAAGAAGCTGTGAAAACAGAGCATCAGCAGCTCGTTTACATGAGCTCCATCGTTAACCATCATCTGCTAATGACGAATGAGCTCATCAGCTGTTTATGTTCAACCTTAAACTGCATTTAATCAGTATGTTACCATCTTAGTGTGAAGTGGCATACGGTCAATTATGGTGACCTATACTCGGAATTCGTGCTCTGCATTTAACCCATCCAACGTGCACACACACAGCAGTGAACACACACACACACACAGCAGTGAACACACCCGGAGCAGTGGGCAGTTGGGGGTTTGGTGCCTTGCTCAAGAGCACCTCAGTCGTGGTATTGAGGGTGGAGAGAGCGCTGGACATTCACTCCCCCCACCTACAATCCCTGCCGGCCCGAGACTCGAACCCGCAACCTTTGGATTACAAGTCCAACTCTCTAACCATTAGGCCACGACTTCCCCGCATCTTAAAGGGCATATTGCAGGTTAGAGACTCCAGTGAGTCGATGTATAGAAAAATACTGTAGGAACTAGATTTTCTTTAAAATATACTTTAAAATGCGCTATTAAGGTTTTTTTGTGAGAGAATTTTACTTCCGCATCTGAAACGCGCCAAAACCAGAAGTGACGCATTAAAAGGGAGAGCGGTCCATTTAAACCACAGGAAAACAATGGATCGCAATGACAGTTCGGACGGAAATTTTAAATGTGTATTTACACTCGTATGACGGACCACAGATAAAATGTTGAGCCTGCTATGCAGCCAAGAGAGCAGGACAGGCCAGGATTAGACAGAACAACGGTCAGAGAAGACTAATTGAGTTGATGTGAGGAGAACAGGGCAGGTGTTTGGTGAGAGATCAGTGTTAGCTTACAGATATACACATGTTAGCTAATGTAATCAGGCAATAGCAATGCTAGTATTGATACTACCAGTAATAGAAACTAATAAGCGGGGGGGGGGGGGGGGGGTCAAAATGACTTTCCCGTGGACCATGCCCCTTTTCTTCTGTCATATATAACAGCATGTGTTTATAGGCAGCTGTCCCTTTAAGACCGAATGCACGGATCCAATATAATGATTCACATGCTATTTCTTTCTAACTTGTTTTCGTTCACTGAAGATGAGTGACTGCGTTATCGAGAATGATTGTTGAGACGTCCATTTTCACATATTTCTGTATGTATGCGTCTGTTCAAACAAGGAAGGAAATGCGAATGAAGAATGAACTCGGTGTTCGCGCGTGCTTAAAAATCTGTGCGTGGGCGCCGTGTCCGGCAGCTGTGGTCACAGAAATCAGCGAATGGACAGTAAAATAAGTTCTATTCGCCTCGTCTTGCGCTGGAATGGCTTAAAAGACATGATTGGAGGGATCTGGATAGAGGAGCAGGTGTAGTGGACATGACTGGAGGGATCTGGAGGGAGGAGCAGGTGTAGTGGACATGACTGGAGGGAGGAGCAGGTGTAGTGGACATGACTGGAGGGATCTGGAGAGAGGAGCAGGTGTAGTGGACATGACTGGAGGGATCTGGAGAGAGGATCAGGTGTAGTGGACATGACTGGAGGGAGGAGCAGGTGTAGTGGACATGACTGGAGGGATCTGGAGAGAGGAGCAGGCGTAGTGGACATGACTGGAGGGATCTGGAGAGAGGAGCAGGTGTAGTGGACATGACTGGAGGGATCTGGAGAGAGGAGCAGGTATAGTGGACATGACTGGAGGGAGGAGCAGGTGTAGTGGACATGACTGGAGGGATCTGGAGAGAGGAGCAGGCGTAGTGGACATGACTGGAGGGATCTGGAGGGAGGAGCAGGTGTAGTGGACATGACTGGAGGGATCTGGAGAGAGGATCAGGTGTAGTGGACATGACTGGAGGGAGGAGCAGGTGTAGTGGACATGACTGGAGGGATCTGGAGAGAGGAGCAGGCGTAGTGGACATGACTGGAGGGATCTGGAGAGAGGAGCAGGTGTAGTGGACATGACTGGAGGGATCTGGAGAGAGGAGCAGGTATAGTGGACATGACTGGAGGGAGGAGCAGGTGTAGTGGACATGACTGGAGGGATCTGGAGAGAGGAGCAGGTGTAGTGGACATGACTGGAGGGATCTGGAGGGAGGAGCAGGTGTAGTGGACATGACTGGAGGGATCTGGAGAGAGGATCAGGTGTAGTGGACATGACTGGAGGGAGGAGCAGGTGTAGTGGACATGACTGGAGGGATCTGGAGAGAGGAGCAGGTGTAGTGGACATGACTGGAGGGATCTGGAGAGAGGAGCAGGTGTAGTGGACATGACTGGAGGGATCTGGAGAGAGGAGCAGGTGTAGTGGACATGACTGGAGGGATCTGGAGAGAGGAGCAGGTATAGTGGACATGACTGGAGGGAGGAGCAGGTGTAGTGGACATGACTGGAGGGATCTGGAGAGAGGAGCAGGTGTAGTGGACATGACTGGAGGGATCTGGAGGGAGGAGCAGGTGTAGTGGACATGACTGGAGGGATCTGGAGAGAGGATCAGGTGTAGTGGACATGACTGGAGGGAGGAGCAGGTGTAGTGGACATGACTGGAGGGATCTGGAGAGAGGAGCAGGTGTAGTGGACATGACTGGAGGGATCTGGAGAGAGGAGCAGGTGTAGTGGACATGACTGGAGGGAGGAGCAGGTGTAGTGGACATGACTGGAGGGATCTGGAGAGAGGAGCAGGTGTAGTGGACATGACTGGAGGGATCTGGAGAGAGGAGCAGGTGTAGTGGACATGACTGGAGGGATCTGGAGAGAGGAGCAGGTGTAGTGGACATGACAGTGCTGTGTTCTCGTGGAGCCTGTGGTGACCTGCAGTATTCCTCTCTCAGACGGCATATGCTGGGAGAAGCAAACACAAGTTTAGATCACATTCACTGCTGACCATGCTTTTCCACTTGGCCTCCATCACATCTGTTAAGTTACACACCACCGCGTTGTTTGAAGCAGATGCATTAGTGAAGTCCAGTCTCTTCAGCTGCACTAACACACCGAGGCCCGGAAGATACCGTCCTATTTCTTGTTAGGAAACCTGTGGACTCGATGTCCTGACAGGCTGGAGTTTGTGCAACCTCCACAAACACAATAATTTACCATGACAATGATAAATTTAAATAAAAATAACTACCGAAAACACACTGATTCGCGCGCGCTCAAAGCAGAGTGCGGCACACGACTCCCTTATGTGACGTAATATGACGTGATGTTGAAAAAAAGTGTTTTTTGAGAACTGTCAAGGAAAGCCTCACTTTTTTCATCTAAATTTGTGCCCTTGCGTCTTGTAAAACATTTTCAAATCCTGCATTAACGGTTCATATGGTATTTTCATACAAGATTATATATTAATTTGAAAAAAAATTTAACCTGCAATATGCACTTTAAGCAGATCAAAAGTATTTTTGAATACATGAGTATTTAGTAGAGTAGTTAAGTAGTTTCTCCCGGGCGCCGCAGCATAAATGGCTGCCCACTGCTCCGGGTGTGTGTTCACGGTGTGTGTGTGTGTGTGTGTGTTCACTGCTGTGTGTGTGCCCATTGGGGATGGGATAATTGCAGAGCACGAATTCCGAGTATGGGTCACCATACTTGGCCGTATGTCACGTCACTTTCACTTTTTCATTTAGGACAAAAAAATTAGCATCATTGTCACTGAGCCAGCTTCTGTTGTATTAAAGATGTAAAATATGTATATAAACTGAGACTGGGAGCAGCAGCACTGTGTGTGTGTGTGTGTGTGTGAGAGAGAGAGAGAGGGAGAGAGAGAGAGTGTATCTCTGTGTGTGTGTGTGTGTGTGTGTGTGTGTGTGTGTGTGTGTGTGTGTGTGAGAGAGAGAGAGTATCTGCATGTGTGTGTGTGTGAGAGAGAGAGAGAGTGTATAGTCTCTGTGTGTGTGTGTAAACAGACTCAGACATCAGCAGACGACACACACACACACACACACACACAGTGGTGACGGGGTTAAGGGTGGCAGATGTTAGGCTGTGTTTGCAGTGACAGCAGGCAGACACAGGTTTCAGATATCAGCTCTGTTTAGACACTCATTCTCCACACTGGATCTGCTCAACTCTTGCTCTCTAGTTCCTTTAGTATTTGCCCTGGTTTTACAGCCTAGAAAAACTGGTGTTCTTCAAAGTGTTGTTCTTTCACGTGATGGTTGATTAGATGTGTGTGTTTGTAGTGTTAATTAAACTGAGCTTTGATCACAGAGATCAGCAGCATGATCTGCTGATGCACACAAACACTCGTCCCGTCCTAGGTGGCGCTGTAATCCAGCGCTTTTACATTCTCACTCATATATATTTTTATAGTGATCACAGTTTCTTTTTCACTCGATTTAGAATAATAATAAAACTATGGTTAAAATCATATACACCCTCATGAATCATGAGAGCAGTGATCTTGAGCTGTTTATGGAGGCTTGTGGGTGCTGCTTTCATCTGTTTAATGCTCCTCTCGTGGACTACTGCTCGATTTATACAGCTCAGAAGATCACTGCTCACTCTGTGTGTGTGTGTGTGAACTTGTTTTGATTATACTTGTGAGGGTCAAATGTCTTCACATGTAATTATAATAATAATAATAATAATAATTCATTACATTTATATAGCACTATATGTACACTCAAAGTGCTTTTACATTGTGAGGGGGGATCTCCCTTCTTCATCATATTGTTAAATACTTTGTCAACCCACTAGTGAGACATTTGACTAAATTGTCATGTGGTCCGCAGGTGTGCATGCGCCACCAAAATAAAACATATGCTGTGTAAATAAGTTCAGAGCGCTCATTTTCATACTGACATGGCTGACAGCTGTTAATGCAAAATTACTATTTTAGATCAACACACGTTACTGTATAGGATTTCTGTTCAAACTGAAAGCATAAATATCTATCCGCTGCTGTTTTCAAAGCACAATGCAAAACTGTGACGTTTCATTCACTGATGCTCTTCAATCAGCAGCGTTAAAGGGGTCATGACATGGAATTTTTTTATTATTTGAATATGTTCTTTGAGGTTCACTTATGTTAATAAAGTTTTTTTGCACAAAGAGAACAAATAAATATTGGGGAAATTACTTAATTTTCAACCCTCATTCTGACCCTCTCTGTCTAACGACCTGTTGTTAAGGGGCGTGTCCTTTAAGGCTTCTCAGTAATCGGCCGCTGTTATGATTGGTGATGATGACAGTATCAACGCCCCCACGCTATTGCATGTTTTGAGTGTTCTGACCAGTGCCGTGTTAAGCCTTTGCAGGGGCCCTGGGCTAATGCAGCTTTGGGGGCCCCCCTACAATCCCCCCCCCTCCTTCCGTTACACGCCAATCAAATAAAAAAAAAAATGTGATCAAACACTGTATAAAGACGTGCACACAATATACTCTAGAAATAAAAACAAACGAGCATTGCACGTCATACACTCTAAAAAATAACCCAAATGCTGTGTTGAGCCATTTGGGTAATTTTTTTGGGGTTATTTTTTTCAGTGTTTGGGTAGATTTTGTGTTACCCAGCTCCTGGGTCAAATGTAACAACCCAATGTTTGGGTAGTTTTTGTATTACTCATATCCTGGGTCAGAAGTAACCCAGTGGTTGAGTTGTTTGTCGCAGGGATTTTGCGTCTTCTCTTCACGGGATAGCAGTTCTAAGTAGGGGTGTAAGAAAATATCGATACACGTGAGTATCGCGATATATTGTTTGGCGATACTGTATCGATTCTCCAAAACGGAATATCGATATTTAACAAAAATAAATAAGTCATACAAGATTCATGGCAGTTGTTTCGTTTTGAGTTCATATTCCGACCGCTAGTCTTCATCTCTGACGTTAAACAGTGACAGGAAATACTAGCATCAGGGCACTCCACTAATGTTAGCGTTAATATAGTTCGCTGCCAGTAATGGAGGATGAAAGAATTGTTCCAGCTCTCGTTTCGATGTACAAAGCTGAAGTGTGGCACCATTTGGGCTTTTGTGGTAATGTCCGCCCCGGGACCGCGGTGCGAGCGCAACCTCGGTTCTGCTGCTTGCTGCGTCCCGTG
Source organism: Barbus barbus (assembly GCF_936440315.1). Lineage (NCBI taxonomy): Eukaryota > Metazoa > Chordata > Actinopteri > Cypriniformes > Cyprinidae > Barbus > Barbus barbus. The sequence continues at coordinate 4,509,052 of NC_136756.1, forward strand.
TTGAAGAGCCTTTGCGCGGGGGGCGGGTGGCGGTAGAGTCTCCGCACAGCTGCAGCTTTCTCGTAATTCAGGGGCGTTTTGTGCAGTTGGGGCGGTGCTCGCGTCGCGGTCTCGGCGATTCCACGCGGAACATAAATACAAACTGAAAAACCTGTGAAATCCAAGTTGAAAAATTGTGAGAATGTTTAACATCTGTATTTATTTGATTTTTACACTTGTTTTGTTTTCTTTAGGAATTCTGCAAGCACTTTATTTTTCATTGATATTAAGCAGATGTCATTTTTTGTTCAGATCAAATGTTATGACATTGTATGTCACAATTATAAACTTAAACTGTGAAACTTTAAAGTACAGTCTATAACTATATATTTTTATCTTTTTATAAAATACATTTTATACATACATTTAACTAAAGAATCATGCAAGCACTTGAATATTTCCCCCTTTACTCGTACTGCACAGAAGTGGTTCAATGTTGAATGTTACAGGGACTGATTATTGCAAATGCAGATCCCAGTGTGTTGTGGTTAAACTATTTCATAGCACATTATAAGAGGTTTGCATATGGTGGTGTGTTCTTAATGACAGCTTTCCTTAAAAATATATATCCTATTCCTAAAATAAGAAATATCCCAATATATCGCCTTGCTTACAGTATCGCAATATATCATATCGCAACACCTGTATCGTGATACGTATCGTATCGCCAGATTCTTGCCAATACACAGCCCTAGTTCTAAGCGCTATCGAATTGATGCATTCTTCGGTAAAATACAGGTTTGTGTACATTTTATTTTATCTATAAAATCGTTACTGTGCTGTATATTGTTCAATGTTATGCAGAGCAACAGGCGCGCGGTGTGAATCACCTTTAACGAGTGTCACGGTCTTTTCGCATGATGGAAAAGCCTGATGCTTTGCATAAAATAAATGATTCTACTCATAAAGATACAGAATACTTTGGATGTTAAAACATATCCTCGGAGCTGTTTACTGTTTGTTTATTGGCAGGTTATGGAGTTACAGCATGTTTCGGCTTGAGTGAAACGCAGAGTGGCGGTCCGTTAGCAGTTCCCACCAAACACAACTCCAGCTCGGGCACGAGAACCAGCGCGGTTCACACAGGAGGCAAAAAAAGTACATATATTAAACAAAATTATCGAGTAATAATTTTACAAATCAGCAACAGCCCAACAAATAAAATTTGCCTAAATATCACTCACCACTAAAAGGGCTTCTTCCTGCTCCTCTTATAATGTGCTAGAAGTTATAGACTTTTTAAAAATGTATAATTTTGTTTCTATATTTAACAACATTAACTTACAATAATGAAAGACATCTTCCCTCAGGTATTTGTATTTATTAAGCACCGACAAAAACAGTTGACCATGGTGATGTAGGCTACAAATAAAATAAAAACCAGTAAAAATAATAACATCAGTAAACTCAAAGGATAATTTAACACAGCCTACAAACTTAAAGTTTAAAAAGCCAAGGTAAGAAAATAAGATTTCAATTTAGTTTTAAACTCATAGACAGAATTTGAAGCTTTCACAGATAAAGGAAGGTTATTCTATAGCCTCGGCCCAACTATTGCAAATAATATGTTTTCTAGCTGGATGTTGTGCTTGCGAACAATAATCACATCTTTGCATTCGACCATTGATTTGCAGAATAAAACACGAGTCTCACTCGCTGTGAAGCAGGAGCGACTGCGGCAGAGGATTCCGCTTGGTCTTAAAGCCTTCCTGGAGCAGCTACGTTTGCAATTCAAACAATATTTTGGAAAAAGAATAATTCAATTGTTATTTATATGGTCTAGGTGGTCATACGCTGTATGCCTGCAAATATGGGACAAACTGATGCCTTAAATATGGGACGATTCCGTATTATATGGAACGATTGGCAATGCTATATAAATTGCAAAAGAGAATTGACTCAGGGGCCCCCTAGTATTCGGGGCCCTGGGCTGCAGCCCATGTTGCCCATTAGGATAACGCGGACCTGGTTCTGACAACATGATCAAAATAATGGCATGGCATAGCCATAATGGAGATAATCTAATATCTAAAGACTGTTATGAAAATGAATGTTAAAAATATGACATGAATAAAAATAAAACCTGTCTATGAGAACACTGTTAGATTAGGATTATGATGCGGTAATGTTATTAAAAAAAGAAACATCTAAAAATGAATAACTGCCTTTCTGCCAATAAACTGAAACCTATTCTATGACCAGGACACCTGGACGAGCCCCAGAGACATATATAATAAAGTACCTAACTACATAATACAATTAAAGCTAGAAATTAGAACAATATAAAAATAGAAATATAATACATTTAAAATTATAATTAAAGCATAATATATTTTGTAGCTAGATTAGTGACTTCCCCGCCCCTTTTGAGACGTTTTTCAAAAGTTTAGGGACAAATATAGCAATTGCTTGGATAAACCTTATCTGAATTCTCATCTGCCCACTGATCTATATTCATTTTTATATAGATCTGTGAATTTGCCATTATGATGTCATATAGTGACATTTAGCTAGTAGTTTTAGCTATTTTCAATTGAAAGCAGTTGGCAACACTGCAAATGTCTCCTCTTTGCAGATGATTTAGTCATTCTGTCAAAAACAAGACTACAACAGCTCCTCGACATCATAGAGACATTCAGTCAAACATGGGCTCTTAGAATGAATCTAACAAAAACAAAAATCATGATTTTTCAAAAGAGACCCAGGTGTAAGGAAAATAAATCCACTTTCAGAGCAGGAAACCAGGTCCTCCATCACACCCATGAATATACCTATCTGGGACTAAAAACCAGCTCAACAGGAAACTTCAATCTGGCTGTGAATGCACTGAAAGCAAAGGCACTGAGAGTCTTCTATATGATCAAAAATACAATTCAGTATCAAATTCCACTTCAAACCTGGCTAAAAATCCTAAAAGCAATAATCGAACCAACTGCACTATATGCAGTGAGATATGGGGACCTCTAAAAACCCAAGATTTCTCTAAATGGGAAAAAGAAGAAATTGAAATTATGCACACCCAAATTTGTAAAAACATCTTAAAAGTTAACAGAGTGACCTCAAACAACTCGTGCTGAGCTGAATTAGGACAATACCCACTATTAGTTAATATTGAAAAGAGAGCTGTGAAATTCCAGCAGCAGCTGAAATCCAGTGATCCGAGCTCTTACCAGACTGAAGCCCTGCAGAAGAGTGCACTTTTACAGCTGGTACTCACACAACACCCAAACCAGCACAGCACAATCAGACCCAACCAAATCACACAGTTACAGAAACACAACTACATCACCTACTGGAGAGATGCCACTAAAATACAAAAGATGGAGCTGTATTTACACCTGAAAAGAGACTACAAACCAGCAGAATACCTGATCTGTGTAAAAGATCACAAATGAAGAAAGACACTAACGAAGAACAGACTGAGTGATCACTGTCTGGCTATAGAGAGAGGACGGCACGAGAACAGAGACTGTGTTCACTGTGCTCGCAGAAAGAGCTGGAAACAGAGGAACATTTCTTACTGCACTGTGATTACTATCACAACATGAGAGCTGCAGATTTCAACAAATTACAACTAATTAAACCACATTTTATGGCATTACCAAATGCAGAAAAAATAAGTCACATTTTAGGAGAAAATTCCAAAATGATCACAACAGCAGCAAGATATGTATCATCCTGCCATAAACTAAGACTATCAGCCAGTGGACAAAACTGAAGCAAGATCATTTCTTACATGTTGTACAAAGGTGTTTTTTTTAAACTTAAATATTTTTCTTGTTTGTGAAAAATAGTATACATGTACTTATTTACTTAATTATTTTACAGATCTATTGTTGTTTTGTTTATATATTATATAATCGTTTGCTTCTTATTCATTTAATGGACGACGCTTTAACAATACTGTGCAAGTCATGTCAATAAAGCTCATTTGAATTGAATTGAATTGAATTGAGAGAGAGAGCGAGTGAGAAGCATCTTGCTGCAGCCTACAAGATCCAGGGGGCGTCCCATCCCACCTGCCTATACCTAAACCTACCCATCTCCACCCCCTAGATGTGGATCCAACCACGCCCCCTGGATGTTGTGGACTGCAGCAAGCCCTACTTGGAGCAAGCGCCCACGGTGATGTGCTTTCATGACTGCGCACATTTAGATTTCACATTCTATAAAGTTAGAAAATCAGAGCTCAGGGTTCCCCCCAAAGTGCTGCTATAACCAATCAGAAAAACTTTTTTTTTTTTTTCAAGACTATCGTTTTCATGATTGATCGTCGCTGTCATGGCAGAGTACTTTATCGCTGTTGCATTTCCCTAAATGTGCTGCAGCTGCAGTCAGATCTAGTATAGTCTCGTGCAGCCAGACCTTCAGACTGACGGCAGAAGGTCTGGGAACTTTGGCTGCTTTGAATGTCCAAGGTCCGCCCAAGAGACCATATGACTGATAGGTAATGCAACCAATCACGTTTCGTTTTGTTCAATAACAGACCGGTATGTAGAACTCTTGGACATTTTTTAAATTTTCTATGCTGCGAACTTTAAATATTTGACATAGTGTTTAGTTGATCCTGATAAGCGATGGCGTAAACACGACGGCTTTCTCCTTTCATGAGGGGGTTTGGCGCCACAGCATCTTTGTTTCCAGGCGGAACGTTAAAGAACGTGACGCACGCGTCTCCTGGAAATCCTGTATAATCTAACCAATCCGATGATGACTTCGAAACTCCTGAAGTGTTTCCAGCTAAGTGTGCCGTATGCATCAGACGTTCAGCCAGTGGTTCGTGGGCGTGACGTCTGAGGCTGAGACTATATCTAGTATCGCTTCATTATTATATATTAACTTATATGATTGTTATACACACATTTGTTTTGCTATTGTAGACGACCACTAATTTTCTATCATGTTAGTGATATTTTCTATCAGCTAACCCAACCGCTACCCCTAAACCTACCCCTCACAGAAACATGCGCAGAACACGAGATTTACATCCCCAACATCTTCTAGCTGATTTATAAGCAGGGGTGCTCATAAGTTTTAACCTGGTTCTCAAAAGAGCACCGGAAGATTTGGTTTGGTCCTCACACCGCACATAGTGTGTACCGTCTTAACCATAATTTAGGGACATATTTGTACCCAGAAGCGAGCTAAAGCTGACAAAACCTCTGTGAACCTCCTCATTTGTAAAAACAATATATAAAATATAGCTGCAAGCAGCGATAACGGGCCCAGGCCCCGGTGCAACCACCACCCCAGCATTATTTGAAAAATAGAACACTGTGTTTTTTCCATAAGAAATTTATTATTTCAATGGAGTTAATAGAATAGAATTGATCATCATGGCAACCCCATTCAGAAAATCCAAAAACTGTTAGTAACTTAGCATATTTAATATGTTGTCATCAGGTAGACAACATTTGGTGTGAATTGCATGATTGCCCTCAGATGAATACTGAAAAAAATGAGTATATCTGTTAGTATATTATCACGAAATACAAATTATAAATGTGTTTTTCCTCTTTATTTGAAGTTTATAGCAAGAAATAAAAGTGAAGGAACATCAGAAGGCATGAAAAAAAACAGTAGGGCCTATAGCCTAATTTATAATGAAAATCATGTCTCATTATTGTAAACGGAAAGGTGATTGACTCACATGCCACTTAAACTGAAGCAAATACAGCGATCTGTCACGCCACATTAAAGAGCGGGAAAAACACATTATTGTAATATAGCCTACATATTGTTTGTATTTCTCTGTAAAACTGACAGATTTTGAAAGCTGAGACTTTGGAATATCTCCCGGTGCTCCCAATCCGGACCATTTGCCTATGTAAAAGGCTAGAATGCTCTCAAAATAGTATAACTTTAATATTTATTCTCAAAAAATTTCTCAAAACATTTCGACATTATTCTCGTAATTGCGACTTTATTCTCAAAATATTTGGACATTATTCCCATAATATTTTGACTTTATTCTAGTAATTTCGACATTATTCTTTCAAGTATTTCAAATATTCAAGTATTTAAGTATTTCAAATGTATTCTCATATTTCGACTTTATTTTTGTAATTTCAACTTTATTCTCAAAATATTTCAACTTTATTCTCAAAATATTTCGACTTTATTCTCTAAATATTTCGATGTTATTCTCGTAATTTCGATTTTATTCTCTAAGTAGTTCAACTTTATTCTAGTAGTATTTTGCCTTTATTCTCGAAATATTTTGACTTTATTCTCGTAGTATTTTTTACTTTACTCTCATAGTATTTTGACTTTATTCTTGAAATATTTTGACTTTATTATCGTAGTATTTAGGCTTTATTCTTATAACAGTTCGACTTTATTTTTGTAATTTCAACTTTATTCTCGAAATATTTCAACTTTATTCTCAAAATATTTTGACTTTATTCTCAAAATATTTCAACTTTATTCTCTGAATATTTTGACTTTATTCTCTGAGTATTTTGACTTTATTCTCGAAATATTTTGACTTTATTCTCAAAATATTTTGACTTTTTTTTTTATATTTCGACTTTATTCTCTTAGTATTTTGACTTTATTCTCGTAGTATTTTGACTTTATTCTAGTAGTATTTTGCCTTTATTCTCTAAATATTTTGACTTTGTTCTCGTAGTCTTTCGACTTTTATTCTCGCAGTATTTTTTACTTTACTCTCATAGTATTTTGACTTTATTCTTGAAATATTTTAACTTTATTATCGTAGTATTTAGGCTTTATTCTCATAACAGTTCGACTTTATTTTTGTCATTTCAACTTTATTCTCGAAATATTTCAACTTTATTCTCGAAATATTTCGACTTTATTCTCAAAATATTTCAACTTTATTCTCAGAGTATTTTGACTTTATTCTCTTAGTATTTTGACTTTATTCTCGAAATATTTTGACTTTATTCTCGAAATATTTCAACTTTATTCTCGAAATATTTCGACTTTATTCTCGAAATATTTTGACTTTATTCTCAAAATATTTCAACTTTATTCTCTGAGTATTTTGACTTTATTCTCGTAGTATTTTGACTTTATTCTCAAAATATTTCGACTTTATTCTCTGAGTATTTTGACTTTATTCTCTTAGTATTTTGACTCTATTCTCGAAATATTTTGACTTTATTCTATAAATCTTTTGACTTTATTTGTGTAATATTTAGACTTTATTCATATAGTATTTTGACATTATTCTTGAAATATTTCGACTTTATTCTCGTAATTTCTACTTTATTCTCGAAATATTTTGACTTTATTCTCGTAGTATTTTGGACTTCATACTCGTAGTATTATGACTTTATTCTCAAAATATTTCGACTTTATTCTCGTAGTATTTTGACTTTATTCTCGATGGTGATGATGATGGTGGAGCGTTTGAAGCATGAGGGGACTTCACACAGCTCCAGTGATCGGTAAGAAGGTCTGTGTGAAGATGGGGGCCAGCTGATCAGCACAGGTTTTTAGGCAGGCTGGTGACACACCGTCTGGGCCTGGTGCTTTCCTTCTTTTGTTCTTTCTGAAGACCTGGCACACATCTTCTTCACTGATTTGAATCGTAGGTGTGGGGGAGAGAGGGGTTGCTGGAGGTGTTAATGGTTGTGTGGAGAGGTGTTCAGGGTGGGTGTGGGGTGATTTTTCAAAACGACAATAAAACTCGATCAGGTCATCTGCCAGGTGTTGATTCTCCAGAGTGCTGGATGATGGTGACTTGTAACTGGTGATATCCTTCATTTATTTCCAGACTGAAAGCAGGCTCACTGGAAGAGATGTTTTTCCTTAGCTTGTCAGAATAATTCCTCTTTGCCACTCTGATCTCCTTTTCCAGTGTGTATTTGGCCTGTTTGTATAAGACTTTATCCCCTTTTCTGTAAGCATCTTCTTTGGCCTGACGGAGCTGTCTGAGGTTTGCAGTGAACCATGGTTTGTCAATGTTGTAGATTAGATGAGTCCTGGAAGGAATGCACATATCCTCACAGAAACTGATATATGATGTTAGTCTCTTTGAGCTCGTCCAGATCGGTGGCAGCAGCTTCAATAACAGTCTAATCAGTGAGAGAGAAACAGGCTTGTAAATAAAGCTCTGTTTCATTAGTCCATCTTTTAACAGTTCTTAATACAGGTTTTGCAGACTTAAGTTTCTGCCTGTAGGTCGGAATAAGATGAACCAAACAGTGATCAGAGAGTACTAAAGCTGCTCGTGGAACCGAGTGATATGCATCCTTTATTGTTGTGTAACAGTGATCCAATATATTACTGTCTCTGGTGTAGGGCTGAAATGATTAGTCGACATTGTCGACAATAAAAAATTGTCGACAAATATTCTTGTTGTCGAGAAATCGTTTGATCACGTGACCTAATGTAAGGGCCTGCAATATCACAATTTGACCGCTACGGCGCTGTAGCGCTAGAGTGTATGCTCAACATTCAAATATATGACCAGTGTTTTCTGTAGCAGTTTGCAGCGTTCTTCAGAAACCCTCCACCTTCCCCAGCTCCACCTGTATAGATCTGCTACGAGGTGATTCATGTATGCTACAGTATATGGGGGTTATTCATATGTGTTATATGTGCAGCAGCAGTATTTCTTACATGCTCACAGCAGCATGTTGTGGATGTATTAGCAGCAGCAGCATAGCAGATCTATTCTGACAAGACCAAATACATTTACATTGTCATGTACATAGACTGTACATAGAGTTGTCATGACAGAACTGTGAGTTTTTGTGGTTATGTCAAATCACTGCCTGTCCAGCAGAGGGAAACAGAGAGATGTAGGGTTAGGGTAAAGGGATAGAAAACACAGTTTGTTTGTGTGTGTGTGTGTGTCAGTGTGTGTGACTCTTTGCTCAGTCTGAGTTTCTTTCTGAAGGCAGAGCTCCTGTGAGTCGTCTGGATTCATGTGGAGGACTCCAGTCCAAACCTTTAGGATTTTGATGTGTTTTGTTTTCTTTGGATTTATACTTCATTTTTTTCCACTTAAAGTTTTCTGTGAATCTTTACTCTATCTTCAGATTTTTGTGTGTTTATTATCCAGGACTCCAATTAAAGGCTTGATTTTCCTGCAGTACAGGAGTGAAAAAAACACCTCACAATGTTTTAGTTGTTTATGAAAACCTGCAGCGCTCCTAGATGCCGAGGCCGGTGTAAAACAATGAAAAAAACACATGATCTTTCTATCACTTTGAAGATTTTATTAATTTACAGAACTTTTCTAAGTCTGGAAATGACCATTTTAAAAATTGCCTACTATTTCCAGGTTTTTCATGACTGTGGAATCGCTGCTAATTGAACATTACACGGAAACATAACCTCTGGTAATTCATTTCCAAAGGAACAAATCCTGACTTTGTATTCCTGCAGTTACTGTTCCATTTATGAAAGGAAATGTCACTGGTGTATTTAAAACCACATGGTAATGTAAAAGCTTCTGTCAGGGTTGGGTGCAGGGATAGAGCGAGGACTCAAATGCAGGAGGAAAATCGGGCTTTATTAATTATAAAATAAAATAAACAAACAAACAAAAACTACCCCGTAGGGGAAAACACACTGGCAAGGCAGGGCAAGACAAGGCAAGGCAAAGCAGGACAGGACAGGACTTCATGAGGGTAGGGTCGACGACGAACCAGCACGGGACTGCAAACACAAGGAGATTATAAAGGGAGCCAATGAGGAGGGTAATGAGGTAAACACAGGTGGGGAAATTTAACCAATAATTAGGAAACAAGGTGGGTGGGGTCAAGACAATTGACATGAGCACATGGCACATAGAACCAAACAAGACAAGCCATGTGCTCACACAAAACAAAAACACAAGCACATGGCCAGCAAAACAAATCACTAGCCATGTGCAAGACAGGACACGAACACGCAGCTAACGAGGAGACTCATAAGCTGCATGTTCACCAAACATGACAAACATGAAAGCACAGATCAAAACAAAACAAGAAAAAGCACGCGGCCGAAACCGAACCGCGTGCCGAACAAAACGCACACACACAGAGACAGAGGACAGAGGAGCGCACGACCCGAGCAAACTCGAAATCGCACGCTCCCCAGCAAGAACAAACCTGGAGCGTGAGTGTCCGAACCCCGACACGAAACCAGAACAGAGTCTGAACAAGACAGGAGTGCCGGGATCCGAACACCACGCCCCAACATGAAACAGAGCACGCAGACAAGAGAGCGCGCAGCTCGAGCACACTCGAAGCCACGCGCTCACCAAAAAACAAGACAAGAAGGGAGTGTCAGGGCTCCGTCACAAAACCATGAATAAACTAGACCGAAGTGACAGAACCCTGACACTACCCCTCCCCAAAGGGACGCCACCTGGCGTCCCTAAGGAGGACATCAAAAACAAGACAGAAACATGACAAAAGACAAGACTAGTACAAACCTGAGAACACAAGACAGACAGGGGTCAACACACAGAGACAAGGAAGGGTGGGAGGGGGGGAAGCCAAGCCAGTGCCAGAAACTAAGCCCAGGAAGTCTTTAGGATGGTCCAGGGTGGGACGGGAGGGTTGAGCCAGGGAGGCTCCAACAGTTCTGGAGTCCTGGCTGAGGGCCAGGGTGGAGCTGGAGGGACGGACCAGTGGGGCTCCAGCCTTTCAGGAGTCCTGGCTGCGGGCCAGGGTGGAGCAGGAGGGACGGACCAGGCGGGCTCCAGCAGTCCAGGAGTCCTGGCTGAGGGCCAGGGTGGAGCTGGAGGGACGGACCAGACGGGCTCCAGCAGTCCAGGAGTCCTGGCTGGGGACCAGGGTGGAGCTGGAGGGACGGACCAGGCGGGCTCTAGCGCCTCTGGAACCCCGGCAGGAGGCCAGAGCAGGACCAGCAACTTGGCAGCCGACAAGGCCATCAGAGAAAGGAGCTTGGGCGGCGCTGGCAGGCCAAGGAGGTTGAGCGGAGCCGGCAGGGCAAGGAGCTTGAGTCTGGGCAGAGACTGCAGGGCAAGGGGCTTGGGCGGCACCGGCAGGGCAAGGGGCTTGAGTCTGGGCAGAGACTGCAGGGAAAGGAGCTTGGGCGGCGCCGGCAGGGCAAGGAGCTCGGGCGGCGCTGGCATCAGGGCAAGCCGCTCGGGTGGGGCCGGCAGGGCAAGAAGTTCTGGTGGGGCCGGCAGGGCAAGAAGCTTGGGCGGGGCCGGCAGGGCAAGGGGCTTGAGTCTGGGCAGAGACTGCAGGGCAAGGAGCTTGGGCGGCGCCGGCAGGGCAAGGAGCTCGGGCGGCGCCGGCATCAGGGCAAGCCGCTCGGGTGGGGCCGGCAGGGCAAGCAGCTCGGGCGGGGCCGGCAGGGCAAGCAGCTCGGGCGGGGCCGGCAGGGCAAGCAGCTCGGGCGGGGCCGGCAGGGCAAGCAGCTTGGGCGGGGCCGGCAGGGCAAGCAGCTTGGGCGGGGCCGGCAGGGCAAGCAGCTTGGGCGGGGCCGGCAGGGCAAGCAGCTTGGGTGACTCAGAGATGGCCTCCTGGCCAGCAGAGGGCTCTGGAACGGCCTCCAGGCCTTGAAGGGTGGAAGAAGCCTTCCTCCTGTTCCTCCTCCTCCTCCTCCGTCTCTGAGAGTGGGGAACTGCTGCATCGCCGTCGGGCGATGCTGGGGGCTCTGCAGCTTCATCAGCCGCCGCTGGGGGCGCTGCAGCTCCGTCGGTCGCCCCTGGGGACGCTGCAGCTTCATCAGCCGCCACTGGGGAAGCTGCAGCTTCGTTGACCACCACCTGAGGTACACCAGCCTCCTTAGCTTGGGAACGGGCCAGGAACTCCACCCATTCCCAAAAAGTCAGGTGGTCCAGCCCCCTCATCCTCCACCAGTTGAGGGGCTCGTCAAGGGCACTGTTGAAAAGATCCTTGAGGGCCGGATCATTGAACCCCAACCCCTCTGCAGCACCACTGAACTCCAGGGCGAACCTCCTGACATCAGTGCCCTGTTGACGGAGGGAGCTCAGGGCCTTGAACTGGAGGATGCGTTGGTAGAGGGGGCTGGAGAGAGTGGAGGGTGGTGGATGGCGCAAGCCCTTCCTCCGCTGAGTCCTCATCTGGCTGGTTCGTTCTGTCAGGGTTGGGTGCAGGGATAGAGCGAGGACTCAAATGCAGGAGGAAAATCGGGCTTTATTAATTATAAAATAAAATAAACAAACAAACAAAAACTACCCCGTAGGGGAAAACACACTGGCAAGGCAGGGCAAGACAAGGCAAGGCAAAGCAGGACAGGACAGGACTTCATGAGGGTAGGGTCGACGACGAACCAGCACGGGACTGCAAACACAAGGAGATTATAAAGGGAGCCAATGAGGAGGGTAATGAGGTAAACACAGGTGGGGAAATTTAACCAATAATTAGGAAACAAGGTGGGTGGGGTCAAGACAATTGACATGAGCACATGGCACATAGAACCAAACAAGACAAGCCATGTGCTCACACAAAACAAAAACACAAGCACATGGCCAGCAAAACAAATCACTAGCCATGTGCAAGACAGGACACGAACACGCAGCTAACGAGGAGACTCATAAGCTGCATGTTCACCAAACATGACAAACATGAAAGCACAGATCAAAACAAAACAAGAAAAAGCACGCGGCCGAAACCGAACCGCGTGCCGAACAAAACGCACACACACAGAGACAGAGGACAGAGGAGCGCACGACCCGAGCAAACTCGAAATCGCACGCTCCCCAGCAAGAACAAACCTGGAGCGTGAGTGTCCGAACCCCGACACGAAACCAGAACAGAGTCTGAACAAGACAGGAGTGCCGGGATCCGAACACCACGCCCCAACATGAAACAGAGCACGCAGACAAGAGAGCGCGCAGCTCGAGCACACTCGAAGCCACGCGCTCACCAAAAAACAAGACAAGAAGGGAGTGTCAGGGCTCCGTCACAAAACCATGAATAAACTAGACCGAAGTGACAGAACCCTGACAGCTTCACTCTCATTCTTCATGAAGCCTTGAACATTTCTCTAAGTAGTAATGGTTTTCATGAGCTCAGTCATTTTGGCTTGTGTGTTCTGACTCTGTTCTCACTATGAACAAATCATGATTGGTCCTACATGCTGTGATTTAATCAGCAGATGTGTTTATGACTGATGATTAATTGGCCTCTGCTGATGACTGATAGTGGAGTCTCTCTCATCAGATGAGTCTGTATGGCTGTAAGTGCTATGAATGTCATTGATTGGCCTGCATCTTACTCTGTAAGTACATGAGCACGTCTGTGAAGCTCAGTCTGAGCGCATCTGCCGTTACAGTGGACATAGAGAATCTCACTGAGTGAGTTAGATGAAGTCAGTCACACTGTCAGAGTCATTGTAATGCAAATCTCACATCATTGCACGCTAGGGTTTGTTGCAGTCAGACAGTATGTGTCTGGACTTACACCTTTAGCTGGTCTGTCACTGGACAGTTGACTCCTGATATCTGTATTGTACAAACTGGATATTGTTTGATATTCATCAGTAGTAACTATTATGAACTGTATATTTCACCACATAATATTTTTATTAATAATTAGGGATGCACGTTATTTATCGGACCGATAAATTATCGACCGATATGAGAGAAAATGACATCATTTTTATTGCTCCGATAAATAAATGAAATCCGATAACTAGATTCAATAAAGTATGCTTGCTGGTAAATCAATCCATCAGTCCGATTTATCTGAGATTCATCTTCTTTCCGAGTGCAAGTGATTGCAGCTTTAAACTGCAGTGACTCTCAGCATGTGTTGTGCTCATTACGTCATCATTTGCGAATATGTCTTCGCCGGTCTGGAAGTTTTTCTCGGTGGCAGAGGAGGACAATGCCATTGCTATTTCCAACGCATGTTCAGCAAGGATTCTGAAAGGAGGAAAAAAGGCATCAAGTAGGGTTGTGACAGTGAGGAAATTTTCCCACTGGTTAATCGCCGTGTGTCAACACCTTACCGGTATCACCTCGGTGGATGGGGGATGGACGTCGTTTGAGTCTTCTCTCTTTTCCTCGCTTTCCTTCGGTTTTAAATAGCTTGTAAGCTCTGTGCGCATTTTATTGTCACTTTCAAATTAGTGGCAATTCGGCATCAAGCAGTTGTTTGTTTTTAGTTCGCTTGAGTTTTCTCACTTTCCTTTGCTTAAATAGCTTGTAAAAGCACCGTGCGTATTTTATTTTAAATTTTCAATTAACGGCAATTCGGCATCAATTACAACATAGAACATATAGCTAACTTTTATTAACAAAACGAATAAAAATGCACCATGCTATATGCCTAATATAAAATAACAGATAACTTACAAATTTTAAATATGCATGGTAGGCCTATACAAAACTGAAAATCAGTAAAGACTGAGGAACAAATAATTATAAAACGTAGAGCATTTATTAGTGAAATGGACAGTTTTGAGGCACGGACTGCATACACCTTGATGTAAAATAATGGGAAAAATATCACAGTTTAAATAAAATAAAAATCAGCAAATACTGTGGCTAAATGAGAAACGAATGTTTAAAAAATAAATAAATAAATAGACCTTCCAATATCACCTTAGATAAATGGCAGGTCTACAGGCTTTTCAAAATCCAAAAATATTTTTAAAACAGGCGCTTTTACATTTGGATTTGAAACTCTTCTGCCATCGTCTTGTCTTTTTCCCCTCACTCTTGTCAGTCAGCTCGACTCACTCTCCTCAGGTGATAAATTAAATCTGATCTGTGATGCGCGACTGTCGTTCGTTCACAAAAATGAACCGAAATACATGCCTCACAGACATGATAAATATATCTAAAGAAAGCTTTAAATTGCTACTTAACGAAATAAATCTAAATGAAAACAAAAACTATTTAATACAATTGTTATCTGTGAAGATTCACTTCTCTCTAAAGGCACGTCTAACGAGGAGATGGTGAATCCTTACTATTTTTCCCCGGACACATTCATGGTAATTACTTTTGCTGGGGCTTTTTCTTTATTGTGTGTATTTGAAGCAGAACTCTTCAGCTGTGCTGACGACTCACTGCTGCTGTGGAACACTAAACACCGTCGAGCCGCTCTTGACAGTCGCGGACTCATGTTGTTTCCTCCAGCGCCGCAATTTGTTTTCATCAATAATTGATGGATGTCTAAAATATAAAGATAAGGAGAAGCCTAAAACAGGCCCGAGGCCCGGCCCGCATCTGAACTATGACATGAATATTGGCCCGAAGCCCAGCCCTAGGGACATAAAAAAGTAGGAGCCCGATTTTAAATTAAATTTAAAATAATAATAATAATAATTGGGAGCTAAAAGTGTGTTGTAATGCAAGCGTTACTGAACATGTACCGAGTAAAATATTACTGAAAATGTATTAGTAATGCCTTACACTACTGCGTTACAGCAAATAGTAATACGTTACTGTAATGCATTACTTTTGTAACGCCTTACTCCCAACAGTGCTTAAAGACTATATAACTTTCTCATCCTCGTGCACTAAAAACATTGAATAGATGCATTTCTTTATGCATGAAATATTTGAATATAAATTTGTTGTTAATGAGTTGTTAATTGCAGATAAACCATAGTTCTGTCATAATTCTGTTAAACCATTTCTGTTACAAAGTACTGTGGTGCCTTACACAAAAAAAAAAAAAAAAACATTTGAAGAGTCAGGACTGATGTTTGCTATAGTTAGGCCAGAGCTACTAAAATATCAGTTTAATCAGTGAATCTTAGATTTTGTATTCTCCTGGGTGCACAAACTGCAGATTATATGAAAATTATAATATAAAAATATGAACTTATCAGTATCGGCATCGGCCATGAGAAGGACTTAATTATCGGTTATCGGTATTGGTTAAAATTTTTCATATCGTGCATCCCTATTAATAATTGCTGTTTCCTACAACTGACCAACAGAACTGTTTTACTGCATTATTGCACCGGTGTTGTGCTTGTTGTGTTTATTCAGAGTAAATTGGGAGTGATTTTTAGCTGATTACATGCTGGAGGTCAGGCTCAGTTTGCACAGCGAGAAGCGGAATCATCTGTGCTGTCAGACTCAGAATGGTTTAGAAAGAGAGGAGCGACAGCTTCAACTGCAGCTGCATGACCGTATGTTAAATATAGCCACATGGGTTCAGGAGTTACCACAGTCTGCTGCTGCATCAAGAAATGCAACTTGAATCTCTGTTACTCGAGGAGAAGGCAATACGTCAATTCTATGCAGTGATGCTGCTGGGTTCTCTGGGCCAGAGTTCATCTCAGATTGTAAAAAACACAGTGAAAATGTGTGCTGTACTGAGATGAGTCCACATTTCAAATTGTTTCCGGGAAAAATGGATTTTAAGTTCTCAGTCCCAAAGACCAAAGGGACCATCCAGACTTTCATCAGTGACAGAAGCAAAAGCAAACGTTTGCACTGGTCATTCAGAGTCAGGAGCCCAGATCCTTCATCAGATCCTGAGCGTCAGGGTCACAGTCTTTAGGGGTGTGATTCCTCACTGGTTCCACCATTCAATTTGATTACGATTATCTTGTCAATGAAGCGATTTGATTCTATATCACAATGCATCTCGTCCGCAATTTATAATACGGCAAATGGCTACATTTTCATATTCATTTTATATCAAATTTATTTTGAACATTTTTTAATCAATTATACAAGCATTCTACTTTTTAAAACAAATATAAATTAATACTAAATCAAAACAATTGTTATGAATTTAGCCAACTTGAATATAAATTCAAATCCTATCAGCAAATATAGAGTAATAAAGGGGAAAAAGACAATTACAAGTGATAAACAAAAAGTACTTTCAGTATCTGAGAGTGTTTTAAGTATCCGAAAGTTTACAGACAATCATAGTTATGGGTTTTTCTTTTTTCTCAGCATTATTGCTGCTTGATTATTACTGATGAGATCATAGACAGTGGCAGCTTTAACAGGCTGCTTTCACACTAATGCACAGATCTGTTTCCACATAACAGATGTTTTGTCCTGTTCGGAAAACATAACTCACTGTGTTTACATCAGTTTCATAAAAGTATTCAGAGAGTGTGTTTAACCGCAGCCGCAAGCTTCAGCACGAACAAACACAAAGTGCTGTGAAGTTCTGTCAGTACGTGAGTTTGTGCATCTAAGTTTTGCACACACTTGCCATTTGTGGGGTAAAAAACTAAGCTCAGAATCGATTCTAGAATCACTGAAGAGAGAATCGCAATGCATCGGAGCATCGATTACTTCCAACACCGCTAATAGTCTTCCAGTCATCCAAAAACATAAGAAATAAAATCAGCATACTGTGAAAAGCTCTCAGACTCCCAGCGTCTGTCAGTCTGGAGATCTGACCCTCCTCGTGTTTCTCACGCAGGTACAACCCGTCCTCCTCGTGACGGCGAGCTCCATGGTGTGGACTATAACTTCCTGTCTCCGGAGGACTTCCTGGAGCTGGAGCGGAGCGGAGGACTGCTAGAGATAGGAGCGTATGACGGTCAGTCACAAACCCTCAGTCTATCATCATCACCACACAGAGCTTCACATCGCCATAAAACCCTTGCCCATGCCCAAAGACAGCATTACCATGCTAGCATAGCAAAAACCAAAGCAGAGGGAACTCAACTTTGAGCATCTCAGACACTTTGATGGATGCGCATTGTTTACAGGAACATTTGATAAACACCCATTTATCAGTATAGGACAGAGAAATACTTGACCGTATTACTGACGTTAATGATATCCAGAAGTCACTCGCCCTCTTTGTATGACTGAACTGAACTTTTTTAACAAGCATGAATTATAATGTGTAAGATTGTGTCTTTAACTCATTCACTGATTTTTGTGAGCATGTGTCCAAATTTACAATTTGACAACAAAATTTTAAAAGCCATTATAATGTAAAAAAAAATGATTAGGGATGCATTAAATAAATTTGATGGCGACATGTTTTGTGAGGCTCATTTAAATCCAACTATGAATAGAGTATTCTTCAAGCAGTCTTCAGTGCATTGATGTGTGTGTCAGACTCCAGTATGAATGCTGTGGCTGTTAGCTTCTGTGCTGAATGTTTTTGGCTACAACACTCAGAAATGTCTGTGTGCTTCTGCAAAAACACTGCCACACTCTGTAAAACTCATCAGTTTTAGAGGAAAGCCCACAGACGCCTCTGCTGTGTTCTCCTGTACTGAGCCGAGTGTGTGTGTGTGTGTGTGTTTTACAAATCTCTCTTTCTCTGCCATGCTTTCTGTCCGTCTTTCTTTTCAAGCATGCTAATGGGTTCCTGGTTGCCTAGGTAACTATTATGGGACACCCAAGCCACCCATCCAGCCTCTCAGTAGGACAGTGATTACCCATGATGCTTTGCGACACAGTTGCACTGGTTCCCAGAAGTGCTGCGATTGCGTGAAGCATGCAGGAGTAGAGCAGACAGCTTTGCAGGAGGATGCAGACATGAACAACACGTTTACAGGTGAGTGTGTGTGTGTGTGTATGTGTGAATGATCAGATCACGTACTGAGATCAGACAGGCTTATTTCTGAGTGTGTGTGTGTGTGTGTTTAAGAGAGTATTACTGCTAGTGTGAGTTTGTAACTGCAGGATAAACAGAGCAGAGCAGAATCTCGTCTGCCAGTGAGAGGCGGCTGCTTCAGTGAAGCTCTACTGACTGAAGGCTTTATTTTGCAAGGGTCTCGTCTGTAGCGACTCTGAACACTGCTAGCTGTGTGCTATTAGCATTCTGCTGCCGTCTGGTCTCAGCTGCAGTCCTGGACATGAGCTGTATGAGCCTGGATGAACACAACTGAAGGCACCGCGACCAACAAAACACATGAAGATCCGATGATTATGAGCTTACTGTATTCCTGTACTGAACAGTCAGTTAGTTCAGTCTAATCAAAGAATCAGTTTACATTTAATTCAGTACCAAAAGGATCCATAGAAGCTGTTCATAAAACCTTACAGGAATCAATTTGCATTTCAGTGACTAGAGAAAACTGAATAATAATAATAATAAAAAAACATGAAATCTAATTCATCTAATTGGACAGGCACAGGCCCATAGCTAGGTGGATATCGTTTGAATTTTATTGATATCGATTCCAATTCTTATCAATTCGATTCTAATAAAAAAATCTGATAAAAAAATTCAAGTCAAACGTATTTATTCTGTCTTTTTATGAAGCGTTCTGTTGCAGCTGAATAACATCAGCAAGAATCAGCAGCAGCACTTTTACACTTAGGAACGTTTGCCTATGGTTTTAACAAAAATACCACAGCAAAAACAACTAGACTAATATAAATATCAAAAATTCAGTTGTTAAAGACAAGTAAACGGTATGTAATAAAATAGGAACAAACAAATCAATAAGCAGTAGCATAAATAACAGAAGAAATTTCAGGTACAGAAAATGAAATCAAAAGTTTAAAAACACTGAATAGTTTTCTTTTCATAAATAAAATATAGATCAATCCTCATTAAAGTTAGGAAAGATGTTCAGTCAACATCAGTGAATGATTTTCTTTTGTTCTTTGATTAACATCAATGACAGGCAGCACATGTTTATTAGGCTGCTGTCTGTTTCACTTAAAAACAGCTGTGTTTATGATGAAATACTGATGTGTTTTTGTGCATATTGATGGGTAAATGTGAAAGAGAAGTCAGTAGTGGTGCAGTGCACGGACACAGGCCGGGATCCCACGCTTCAGATGTGTGCACAAGCTCTTTCCCCTACTGCGCTTACATTGTTTAAAATCGCATTAACATGCGAATGCAGGAATCGAACACTGAATCGAAATGCACGTGTCTTATCGAATCCCCAGTTCTTGGTAATTTGGAGCTGGCTCTGGATACCCAGCTCTACTCACAGCAGGATTGTGTTTGAGGAGGCATGTGCATGTGTTTGTGACTCTTCTCTTGTGTCTCCTCCCACTCCTCCTGTGTTTTACCCAGAGTTCTTAGCTCGTAGTCTCTTCCCCTCTCCCCTGCTGTGCACAGGAGACTCCAGCCGGCCGGAGGTGCGAGACAATGCCCCCAGCTATGTGCTGAACAACATGGCCACCTCGCCGCCGAGCCTTCCTCCGGACCAGGACCCCCTCGGAGCGCTGCCGGACAACTGGGAGATAGCCTACACCGAGAGCGGAGAGATCTACTTCATCGAGTAAGACACTTCACTCAGAGCCGCACTACAGGATCATACACTCACAATACACTCACACACACACACACACGTTTGTTTTTGTGAAAAGTGGGGACATCTCATAGGTGTAATGGTTTTTATACTGTACAAACTGTATGTGCTATTTCCCTACACCTAAACTTGGCCCTCACAGGAGGCCCTTCATTTCTACTTTCCCCCCAGAAACTCACTCTGTATGATTTATAAGCGTTTTGAAAAGTGGGGACATGGGGTCAATGTCCTGAAAAGTCACCTTCACCTTTTAATACCTGTGTCATTATACACATTTATGTCCTCATTTGTCACAAAAACGCGCACGCTCACACACACACACACACAGACACACACACACACACACACACACACAGACACACACACACACAGGCACACACACACAGGCACACACACACAGGCACACACACACACACACACACACACAGGCACACACACACACACACACACACACACCAAGATGTCGGTGAGCGTCTGTAAAATACTGTAGTAATGTATAGTAAATACTGTAGTGTTTTTGAACCATACTATAGTAAAGTACATGAATTAATTTGTTGTTCTAATTCTATAGTTGTTGTGGTAATATAACAACTATAGTAATATAAACAAATTAATTAACCTAATACAGTACTGAGTTTTCTACAACTACAGGGTATATTATACTACAATACATTATAGTTTACTGTAGTAAAAACTAAAGTATACTACAGTATTTATTATCAGTTCATTATAGTTAATACTACAGTATGCTGTAGCATTCATTAACAAAGGGTTGTAAATACTGTAATACGGTATAATACACTTTACTATGTTATGGTTCAAAAACTGTAGTATTTACTATAAATTACTATAGTATTTTTTCATGTGGGTAGTTTGTTTGTTCGGTGTGCTTGACTCGTTAGCTCTCATCGGGAACGCTGATTGGATGTTCAGTTTAGCGAATTAGTCAATGCTTGAGAATTAAAGTGAAAGTGATGAAAACGAGTAAACGAAGGCAGCACAGACAAAAGGTTGTTCTAATGTTGTGTGATCTTACCCAAGCATTCCGATATGCAAATATTTTTATAACATAAGGCGCTTAAAATGATGAAGTTATCAACAAAACTCATATTCAAAATGGTAAGCAAGCGCTGCTTTGTTTTTGTTTTGTATATCTGCGTTTATCTTGTATATCCTTGTTTCGGTTTCTCATTTTAAATGACGGATATTTACTATTGATATCTGCTGATATAGACAGCTAGCTCCTCTCACGCAGGCGCAGAATGCAGATGTTAGTTTGCAGTCGGCTGTAGTCAGTGCAGTGTTCAGGCGCAGCTTTTTGGTCCAGACGCTGCTGACTTGAGGAGACAACACCATCGCTGCTAGTTCTTTGAAGACGGCTTGATGTGTCCTGTCCTTTAGGTCTGGTGGTGTACTGTCACCAATCATGTGTTTGACACGATCTCAGCTCACGCTTCAGAAATCTGTGACTGACCATTTCATTACTGTCATATTAACACCAGTGGTGATGTTGTTTACAGCCACAACACAAAGACCACCTCGTGGATAGACCCTCGATGTCAGGACAAACATCCCAAACCTCTGGAGGACTGTGACGATGATGGTAAGAAGGCATCATCCATCATCATCCACCGCTGGACCGCTCTGTTCCAGTATCATCTCATGCTTATGAAACCATGTTACTTAGTGTGTTCACTACATGGGAGACACACTTAAATTCACACACACTTGTGCATAGGCAGTGGCTCTCAAGCGGTGGCCCACGAGAGGGCCCCAAGATGACCATGAAAATAAGATAAAACAATTAGAAATCAAAATTTTCCTTATTTTGTTAACAAGTGTTTTTCACTGGAGTCTTGGAAAACCTGGATATTTGAGGGAATTTTACCATGGGATTTTAGACCTGAATGGAAATGAATAGAAATTAAACATTACAAAATCTTTGCCCTTAATCTTTGTCCAGTAATTCACAAAGAGCTGGAAAAGCAGGGCCTTCAGATATTGTTGAGGACCTGGAGCAGAGCTGTCATAGAGTAAGCTCAGCGTCAGATTCATTCATCAGAGCGTCGCTGAAGATCTGCCCGACCTGATGAATGCGGTTTGGGCTCCGGAAGAGCGAGTCCCTGCACGCTGTGACCAGCAGAGGGCCTCTTTCCTCAGCAGTCCCCATTACTGCCATCATGAACACCAAAATCTGAATATCATGAGGAAAAAAGATTTCTAAACAAGCCTTAAACAGAGACGCATCTCTGTCTGTGTTCAACATCAATATTCAACATACAAACACATCAATATTCAGCCTAAAGGAAACTGGAAGGTTGCTGCTTTACTCAAAGCATTGATGATTAAATGAAGCTGTCTGTATTGAGAAAAGTGTTATACAAATTAAAATGGACTTGACTTAAAAATACGCAGTTCTTATGTAAGAACTGTATAAATATACATTAAATGTATTTCAGGAGATGTGTGATGTGTTTACTGAGGATGATCTGATGTAAATCTGGTCTGACAGATGATAGGCTTACGTATATTCAACAACAGTCTGCTTATCATTCTACTTTAAACACGGCACGTAAGAATTATTATTCAAATATAATTAGTGATGCTGCAACTAATCCCAAGTCTCTGTTTAGGGCTGTTGATTAACTTCTTAAACCAGCTAAGGACATTGTTCACTCTTCTGCTGATCAGTGTAATAAGTTTCTCAGTTACTTCACTGGCAAGATTGAGAGCATATACTGTTCTGTTCGTTAATCCCTAGTACCTCTAGGGATTAACCTCTGTTCATTGATATTCAGCCTCTAAATCCTCCAATCACAACTCTTTTGAATTTTGAAATGGTTGGAATTGACTTTATTGCAAATTACAGTTAAGTATATGAACACTACTTATAGTATATTAGATCCACTTTCTTGTTCAGTCATTAAGAACTGTCTTGAGTCTGTTTGTCCTCATATAACTTCAATTGTGAATTTATCACTGATATCTGGAGTTGTTACTTCAGAACTAGAAACAGCTGCCATTACCCCAGTCCTCAAAAAGCCTGGCTGGCAGTGATGTGTCTGATTTATCTAACTACAGGCCAAATTCTAACCTTCCATTTCTGGCTAAGGTTTTGGAGCGTGTTGTGGCCACCAGGGTTATTATAGTTTTGCATTTTTCATTAGTTTTTATTTTTATTTCGTTTTGACTTTTTGTTTTCAAATTCAGTTTAGTTTTAATTAGTTTTTAAAGTGAGTTTGCTAGTTTAGTTTAGTTTTTATTTTTTTGAAAATGCTTAGTTTTAGTTTAGTTTTTATTAGTTTTAGTGTTAGTTTTAGTCTTTTTTTCTAATTTGGGTTATTTGTCAGGGGCAAGATTCAAAAAGGTCAGAAAAAGTATTGTGTAATAATAACTCAACAAAACCATCATACAATTTTATAAAATATTTATTCAACAATAACACCAGTACATAAAATGTACATATGGGCACAAATATGTATGTAAACCGTCTCCGCAGTAAGTGCAAAATGTGTAAGTGACGTACGTGTGCGCGAGTGAGCAAGAGTGTGTGCGTGTGTGTGTGTGTATATGTATGTGTGTGTGTGTGCACGAGTGAGTGAGCATGTGTGAGTGTTTGCGCGTGCGATCGCGAGTGAGCAAGAGTGTGTGTGTGTGTGTGTGTGTGTGTGTGTGCGAGTGAGCAAGAGTGTGTGTGTGTGTGTGTGTGCGAGAGTGTGTGAGCATGTGTGAGTGTTTGCGCGTGCGATCGCGAGTGAGCAAGAGTGTGTGTGTGTGTGTGTGTATATGTATGTGTGTGTGTGTGCACGAGTGAGTGAGCATGTGTGAGTGTTTGCGCGTGCGATCGCGAGTGAGCAAGAGTGTGTGTGTGTGTGTGTGTGTGTGTGTGTGTGCGAGTGAGCAAGAGTGTGTGTGTGTGTGTGTGCGAGAGTGTGTGAGCATGTGTGAGTGTTTGCGCGTGCGATCGCGAGTGAGCAAGAGTGTGTGTGTGTGTGTGTGTGTGCGAGTGAGCAAGAGTGTGTGTGTGTGTGTTGCTTGAGTGTGTGTGTGTGTGCGAGAGTATGTGAGCATGTGTAAGAATACCTCTTACAAAATCCACACGCCGTACCAAAAATCTACACATGTTCTAGAATTCACACCCTACAAATACCACAGCTGTACAATTTTCACACCCTATACTAAATTTACCCTATAGCCTACAGTCAATAGCCTACTCATCTGGATTGAAGCAGCAAACATTCAGTGTAAAAGTAAAAAAATTACATAACATTATTTTATATTTGAATCACAGCTTATATAGTGTTTTGACATCGACAACCACAACCAAAAAGTGCATTTTACCTCAAACTTACGACTAGTTAACTTTCTAAAGAAGGCATAATCGCTTCTCGGGTCAACATTAACACACTGACAAAATTATATTCAGAATTTAAAATATTTTTGTATCACTTTTTAATGTTTGATTGAAGGTGTTCAAGAGATGGAGATACCAACCTTTCGCGAACTTTCAACGTCAAACGAACTCGTTCTCATGGAGACGCGGTGTGCACGGAGGGGAGGGGCTGTGTGTGTGTGTGCGCGCGCGCGCGCGCATGTGAGAGACACATGAGTGACAGAGAGGCGGAGGGAGAGCAGGGAAAGGAAATGCAGCTGAACGAATACGCTGAATGTTCTAAATAGCGTTAAAAAATTAAAGACCTTGACAAAGACGAAAACTAAGGACATTTACTCTATAATTTTATTTTATTTTAGTTAGTTTTGCCAAACACACATTACAGTTTTAGTTAGTTATCGTTTTTTTGTAATGCCTCGTTTTTATTTTTATTTCAGTTAACGACAATGTTTTTTCCCACCTAGTTTTCGTTTTTTCGTTCGTTTTCGTTAACGATTATAACCTTGGTGGCCACTCAGTTAAACAATTACCTAGTTCTATACAGTCTTCTTGAACCTTTTCAGTTGCGTTTCAGGAAAGGCATATTACTGAAACTGCTTTAGTGAGGGTTATAAATGATCTTCTTATTGCAGCTGATTCAGGGACAAGCAGTATATTGGTCTTGTTAGACCTTAGTGCTGCTTTTGACACCATATGCCACTCTGTTTTACTTAACAGGCTGTCTAGTTGGCTGGGTCTCTCTGGAACTGTTCTTGCTTGGTTTCAATCTTATTTAACCAATCGTGCCCAATTTGTTAGCATGGGAAATTATAGAATTGTTACCGTGCCTGTTTGACTGGGAGTTCCTCAGGGTTCAGTATTGGGCCTAATTTTGTTTAGCATATATATGCTACCTCTTGGGGAGATCATCAGGAAGTATGGTCTTGGGTACCACTGCTATGCGGATGATACCCAGATTTACATCACCACTAGCTCTGATGTTCACCGCACATTATCTATACAGAGCGATTGTCTAGAAGAGATCAGAATCTAGATGCAGAGTAACTTCCTGAAACTGAATGGTTATAGAACTGAAATGATGTTAATTGGCATAGTGGCGGCTACTCGTAAGGCCAATGGCATCAGTTGGCTGTTGATTCCAGCTTAGTACATCCTTTTCACAGGTGTGGAATCTTGGTGTCATTTTTGATCCTCGGCTAACCTTTGATATTTGAACACATAACCTTTGAACACATTTCTAAAATTTCCTTCCACCATCTTAAGAACATTATACGGCTTAGATTTTTCTTCCTTTTGCTGATGCGTAATTCTGCACGGGAACACATTGCACCTGTGCTTTCACAGTTACACTGGCTTCCTGTTAATGCTAGGATTCAAATTTTAACATATAAAGCACTACATGGGACTGCACCAGAGTATCTTTGCTCTCTTTTAAGTTCATATACTCCTTATCCCTCTCTCCACTTCTCCACTCTTCTCTTTTACTTTATCAGCCTTCATGCAAACTTAAGACTATGGGGGAAAGACCTTTTTCATTCAAAGCCGCCAAATTATGGAATGCACTTCCTTTTAATATCAGAAATGCACCAACTCTGGATCACTTTAAAAAGTTTATTAAGATCCATTTATTTAAGCTTGTTTTTAATTAATTCTAGTATTGTTGTATTGTTATTTTTGTGTTGTTTTACTGTGACGCTTTGGGTTTAAGAAAAGTGTATTACAAATAAAATGCATTATTATTATTATTATTTAAGGAGTGTGAGGTCTGTACTGTGTTTGATCTGAATACTGTTCAGAAAGATTGTGTCAAGAAGTGCCAGACAAGTGTGCACCTGCTGTCTGCACTCATTTATTACCCACAACCCCCCACTCCACATACTCAGTCACAGAAGAACAGCAAAGCTGAAGCTAGTTTAAAATGTATGGACATAAATTTAAAGATATTATGATTTTGAAGGTAATGAATTGATCCAAATAAGTGCTTGTGTGTTCATTATCTGAGGAAGTGCATACAAGCAGCACACTGATCATGATAATTCTGCACTCTTATTCTGTCACTGATCATCAGATATTCACTCTTGTCTGTTTGTTCTTGTCTTGGAGAAGAGGGTGTACATACAGAAGAGCTGGACAATGATCTTGGTACGTCTCTCCTCTCGCCTGTGCCAGGTTTGATTATTAAATATTATTAGCATGATTCTCTTTGTATGCAGTATGAGTGTGTGTGTGTTTTCAGTAGCAAGACGCCACTTGTCAGGTCTTTAATATTGAGATATTCTGTGAGATAGAGAGTGAATGTAATGCTGCTAAAAGCTGCTTCTCAAGCTACCAAAAAAGTGTGACAGTGATGAATGATCTTTCTCAACACTTACTCCGAGCACATAACTGTCATCTCTTTGCTGATTTGTCTGTGTTTGCGGTCAGAACTGCCTCCTGGCTGGGAGAAGATCGACGACCCGGTGTATGGAGTCTATTATGTTGAGTAAGTGTAAGATCCCTCCATCTCATAATCAGTCCAGGTCAGTGACTGAATTACAGAAACTCCCAGTGTTGTGTGTGTGAATGTAGGACCCGGACTTTATTCTGTTCAACACTGCTGTATTAGGTTTATCAGCTTGATCTTTTTGAAAACAATTACTGTTGGAATCATTCAGTAAAAAAACACACGGGATCACGGCACATTTCAGATAGCTTCAGGCACTGTATGGTTTAGTGTAGAGAATTAGAATCAGCAGAGCTTGGATCCGTCTGAAGATGCTGATGCTGACCGGTTGTGTCTCTGTGTCTCAGTCACATTAACCGTAAGACGCAGTACGAGAACCCGGTTCTGGAGGCTCGGCGGCAGAAGCAGCTGGACGCACAGCAGTCGCCGGAGGACGGACGCTACATCAGAGGTGCGGATCACTTCAGAGTCAACTAGAACATATAGTCAAACTACCAAAAACTGATATACACTATTACCTGTGTCATGCTGTAGTATTTACTTCCGTATCACTGTGAGCGTTGTGTAAGGAAATGTAACACTCTCCTTTACATGAGTTTATATGATTACACATGTGACCCTGCAGCACAAAAGCAGTCATCAGTAACACAGGTATATTTGTAGCAATAGCCAACAATACATTGTATGAGTCACAATTATACATTTCTCTTTTATGCCAAAAATCATTAGGATATTAAGTAAAGATCATGTCCCATGAAGATATTTAGTAAATTTCCTACCGTAAATATATCAAAACTTCATTTTTGATTAGTAATATGCATTGCTAAGAACTTCATTTGAACAACTTTAAAGGAGATTTTCTCAATATTTAGATTTATTTGCTCCCTCAGATTCCAGATTTTCTAATAGTTGTATCTCAGCCAAATATTGTCCTATCATAACAAACCATACATCAATGGAAAGATTATTTATTCAGCTTCAGATGATGTATACATCTCAATTTCCAAAAATGGACCCTTATGACTGGTTTTGTCACACATGTCACACTGGTTTTGGGTTACCCTTTATATACATTTCTACTCAATTGCTAATTTCTACTGACTTCCCTTTTATTTCTGCTCTACTTTAGACATTCTACTAACTGTAATTTTGCAATTTACTCAACTAACTCTCATGAGAGGATCAGTAGACTGTGAGGTTAGTGTTAGGGTTAGTAGGATAAGTGGACATGTACTTATGGCAAACTGTAGAATATCCATCAAAATAAAGTGTGAGCAGATCTGAAGCAGACGGTAAATAATACTCTAATGACTGCTGGTTGGCATTATAAAGTTACTGATAGTTCGTAGAATGACTAAAGTGAACAATCAGAATAAAGTGTAAGCATCAAATTAATTGACAAGCCCCTAAATCACAAAATCCTTTCAAAGATATCTATTATATCTTATTCTTTTGAATTATGATTCTTATGCTCACTAAGGCTGCACGTATTTGATATTACATTAAAAAGTATAATATTCTGAAATATTACAATTTAAAATCACTGTTTTCTATGTGAATATATTCTAAAGGTCCCACTTTATATTGTGTCCCTAATTCCTGTGTACTTACATAGTAACTAGATGTGTACGTAGTGTGTAACCACCGTGTAAGTACACATTGGTACATAGTATCTACAGCTCAAATGTTTGTGTAACTACACATATGTAACAACCCACTGAATGGTATGTGTAAGTACAGATGTGTAACAGGACTAACAGCACTTTTTGGTAAAGAAAGTGTTACATTTTATATTAAGTAGACGATTCCTATGGATTTATTAATATATATATATATATATATATATATATATATATATATATATATATATATATATATATATATATATATGCGCATTATATTTATATATATATAGATATGTAATTACTTTGATGTTACGCAGCAGCAGCCAGTAAGTTAGGCTTTACATATAAATTGTGGTTGGTGTCCAGAATGTTACACTTTATACACTTTGGACAGTTCCTGAGGAGTTACCATGTAACTACACTGGTATTACTGTGGTGCACCATCTCCAACTCGAGATCCAACTCCTCCCACTTTACATATCCCTAAACCCACCCGTTCCCACCCCCTGGATCAAATTGTTCCAATTACTCTTATACATACTGTTGTTACAAGATGTACTTACATAATTCCTGTTACACAAGTATTTAGTGAAGTGAAAAAAGTGTTGTTACCAATGTCCTGTTATACATTTGTACTTACACATACCATTCTGAGTGTTGTTACATGTGTGTAGTTACAGAAATATTACAGCTGTAGATACTATGTACCGATGTGTACTTACAGTGCTGTTACATACTACGTACACATCTAGTTACTATGTAAGTATACAGGTGGGACCAAAAGTACAATTTTTATTTTCCCATTGAACATTGAAGCAGTGCTTCTTAATGGTTTTTATAGTTTTTTTTATTTAATGTTCCCTTCTGTTCTGGTTGTGTTGTTGTTCATATCAGAATGGATAGAGGAGCACTCGTCCGCCGGAGCTGCGATCGGCTCTTATGTGCCCAGTCATCTGGAGACATACAGAGAGCCTCAGAGCAGTCCGTCAGCCCCTCAGGCCCCGGGCCCCAGGCGTAAGACTTCACTCACACTGACTCAATATTCATTTTTAATGACAGGACTGAATAATGGATAACTCGTTGTGTGTGTGTGTGTGAGCAGGTGGAAAGCCGTTCTTTACCCGTAATCCAGCCGAACTCAAGGGCTCCTTCATAAGCACTAAGCTGCTGAAGAGCCGGCGAGGTTTCGGCTTCACTGTGGTCGGCGGCGATGAACCAGACGAGTTCCTGCAGATCAAGAGTCTGGTGCTGGACGGACCGGCCGCTGTGGATGGAAAGATGGAAACAGGTCCGGACTTTCTCTTCCATGTTCATCTGATTATACGCTTCTTCTTTGACATATTAATCATCCAAAACCAGAGAGTGCTTCGCAAACACTGCATATCAAATTACAAAATCCACAAGGAGTTTTGTTCTGTGGCATCACTTTTGCATTAAATGTTTGTGCAAAATCTGGTTAAGAAATGCAGTTTGAAAAACTTTGACATGCAGTTTGAAAAAAGTGAAAGTGACGTGACATACTGCCAAGTATGGTGACCCATACTCGGAATCCGTGCTCTGCATTTAACCCATCCAACGTGCACACACACACACACACACACACAGCAGTGAACACACACAGCAGTGAACACACACACACACCGTGAACACACACACACACACCGTGAACACACACACACACACACACACCGTGAACACACACACACAGCAGTGAACACACACACACACACCGTGAACACACACACACACACACACCGTGAACACACACACACACACACCGTGAACACACACCTGGAGCAGTGGGCAGCCATTTATGTTGCGGCGCCCAGGGAGCAGTTGGGGGTTCGGTGCCTTGCACCTCAGTCGTGGTATTGAGGGTGGAGAGAGCGCTGGACATTCACTCCCCCCACCTACAACTTCCCCAAGTTTGAACAAGTTTGCTGAAGTGAATAATTTTAGCTAATCGTCTCTGTGCAGCATTTTATGCCCCTTTTTTCCATAACTCATCCTGAATGATACCTGTAGAGTAAAGGACTTGTGTTGAAGTAAACTGTGTCAAAAACATTTGGTTCAGTATATCAGCTTCATAAAACAAAGGATTTACAAAGAGTTTGCTAATTGGTTAATTGCTAAAGGAAACTTGTTCAGAGGAACGATTAGACTGTGATGCACCAAAATTTCAGCAACAGAAAATATTTGGTTAAAACAGCAATTTTTAGTCTTTTAGTTTTGGAGGGCTGAAACTGATGCAATCAGTGTTTTATTTAGACAGCAATAAACTTAATGGCACGTCACGTTTTTTTTTTTTTTTTTTTTTTTTTTTTAAAGTAGACAACATAAGACCACAGAAAATAAGAACTATACCAAAACCAGAGACAAACATGCAATGTGTTGTGCAAGAATACTCCCCAGCCTTCTAATACATGAAAAGAGAAAATGTGTATAAACAAATAATAATAACAGTAGTAGTAATAAAAACAATGCAGATCTAGTATGTACACATTGCTATTATTGATATTTATTTATTGCAATTATTTCCAATTATAATTATTTATTTATTGATATTTTCTTTTTTTTGTTACCATTCCTGTCACCACTGCCATCCTGAGAAAATAGCTTATAAAAAAAAAAATCTTGAGTAGGGCGGTGAGGCTGTGTCTCTTAACACGTGTGTGTGTGTGTGTGTGTGTGTGTGTGTGTGTGTGTGTGTGTGTGTGTGTCTCAGGCGATGTCATCGTCAGCGTGAACGACACAATCGTGCTGGGATACACTCACGCTCAGGTGGTGAAGATATTCCAGTCCATCCCTATCGGCTCCATGGTCCAGCTGGAGCTGTGCCGTGGCTACCCTCTGCCCTTTGACCCTGACGACCCCAACACCAGCCTGGTAACCTCAGTGGCCATCCTGGACAAAGAGCCCATCATAGTGAACAGTCAGGAGGGCTTCGAGTCCATGCCCTGCCTGGGGCCCGTCGGCAGCGGCCCCGGGGCCCCTGAGCCAGTCTTGTTCGGCCCCGCCCCGGACAGCGCTCTGAGGGGCCCAGCTTACGCCAGCGACGTGGTCACGCTGGCATCCTCCATAGCCACGCAGCCCGAGCTGATCACGGTCCACATCGAGAAGGGCGACAAGGGCTTGGGCTTCACTATCGCAGACAGTCTGGCTGGAGGAGGGCAGAGGGTGAAGCAGGTGGTGGATTACCCACGCTGCCGAGGGCTGAAGGAGGGTGACATCCTGCTAGAGATCAACAAGAGGAACGTGCAGGGCATGGGCCACAACCAGATCGTGGATCTCCTCAGCAAATGTCCGCGAGGGAGCGAAGTTACTCTGCTGGTGCAAAGAGGTGAGCGCATGCATTCCCACAGAGAACCTGCTTTACTGACCAGCCGCGAACTGCTCTGCTCCATTTAGCACTGATATTATATTATATATTATGCATCATGATTTATCCATCTCTGAAAGCTGGATAAATAATCTTTCCATTGATGTATGGTTTGTTATGATAGGACAATATTTGGCTGAGATACAACTATTTGAAAATCTGGAATCTGAGGGAGTAAATAAATCTAAATATTGAGAAAATCTCCTTTAAAGTTGTTCAAATGAAGTTCTTAGAAATGCATATTACTAATCAAAAATGAAGTTTTAATATATGTACGGTAGGAAATTTACTAAATATCATCATGGGATGTGATCTTTACTTAATATCCAATGATTTTTGTCATAAAAGAGAAATGTATAATTTTGATCCATATAATGTATTGTTGGCTATTGCTACAAATATACCTGTGTTACTCATGACTGCTTCTGTGCTGCAGGGACACATATTTGTATGATTGAGTAATGAAACTACTTGCAGTGTGTTTTTGCAGCCTTGAGCGTTGTAGCCAATCGCAGGTATGTCTGAACAAAGCGGCCAATCAGAGGCCTTTTCACCAGTTTCTATATATTATTAATAAGTAGTTATTAGTCTCGTGGACTAAGGGCCAGTTTTACTAAACAGGGCAACTTACCACAAGAACACAATATCAAAACAGGGCCGATGGGTGTGGAAATTTCTACGTTTCTTTACTGACAATGCGCAAATTAAAGAACACAGACGCAACATTTCATTTACATAATGACTAACGCAACTTACCCCAAGTGCAGCACAAATTAGTGTAAGGATATGTTCGGATTTGGATAATGTGTTCTTCTGACATTCCAAATAAATTAATACATGTGCAAAAAATCCTCTCCCTTCTACCACGCACTCTGTGCCTCCTCGCAGCAACAAATGCAGCCATTTCAAGCGCAAAATAGTTTATTAAAAATAGACATGCTTTTTTGGGATGTTAAATAATGCCACAAATACCAGTAATTTGAGGAGCGCAAACGTTAGTAAATCTCGTTGCGTGATTCATTTGAATAATCTCCCCCCATAAATATTGCGTCTGAAAGGGAAACTCCTATAAATGTATATTCAGTAAGGTCAGGTGCAAATATCTGTGTCCTCATCTTTTCAGCACTAATTCTTCACTGCGTGTCTTTAGTAAATCCTGACACTACTATTTTAACACCAAAAGATGGTTTGTGCTGGTGCAAGCTGTTAGTAAAACTGACCTATGTGTACAGTAAATATCTTTTATGAGAAATAGCTTCTTTTTAGGCTTTACTAAATATAAAATAACATGCAATTATTTTGTGAAAATTGTTCACATTTTGCAGTTTACAACCAGTGTTTCAAATAATTTAAATCTGATTGCCTTTCTGGCCTCTGCTAGACTCACTCCGACTCCAGCCATAAAACAGTATATTTTCTGTTGTTGTCATGCATCAGTGTCTATCCAAACATACTGTACAAACCGTACATTGGTTCTGGGAATCGCTGTGGCAGACAGGCCAGAAACATGTCACTCCTCTATATTCACAATCAGCTTTGTATTGATTTCACTGATAGCACACACTTGCTCTTGTGTCTTCTGTCATATTTCTGTCCATATTCAGAATAAACTTATATTCAGAGAGTTGTGTGTGTGTGTGTGTGTGTGTGTGTGTGTGTGTGTGTGCTGGTATTCACTACGTGGTGACCAAATGTCCCCACAAGTATAGTAATAGCAGTAAATTTTGAAATGTTTTGGTTCCCATGAGGAAACAAGCTTATATATCAAACAAAATAAGTATTTTGAGAATCTAAAAATGAGGTGTAGGGTTGTTGTCAAGACCACCTAAACCCAGACCAAGATCAGAGTGTGTTGAGATCAAGACCAAACCAGATTCAACTGAAAGAGCCACCTTTACTGCCTGAGAAATGTCTTATCAATAATCTTAATGGCTTAATAAATAAATACACTTAGTATAATAAGGCACTATATAGAGCTGTTACCAAATTAATTCACTAACAAATAAAGTCCACTTCTCTGCAGGGAAAAACTGCATCTGAATTGGTATAAATTACAACTGCATCAATATTATTGAGATTGTTTTAAAAATAACATTTAGAAGATTCAAATATCAGACTTGCCAACCTGTACGCATTTTGACCTCAAAGTACGCCGGTACGATTTGTCATTTTAAACTACGCAAAAACCTGGTGAATGAATGAATGAATGATGCATTTATGTAGCGCTTTGTGTATTG
Source organism: Barbus barbus (assembly GCF_936440315.1). Lineage (NCBI taxonomy): Eukaryota > Metazoa > Chordata > Actinopteri > Cypriniformes > Cyprinidae > Barbus > Barbus barbus. The sequence continues at coordinate 4,543,292 of NC_136756.1, forward strand.
CAGTACACCCAAAGCGCTTTACAATCATGTGGGGGGGTCTCTCCTCAACCACCACCAGTGTGCAGCATCCACTTGGATGATGAGACGGCAGCCACAGGACAACGGCGCCAGTGCGCTCACCACACACCAGCTACAGGTGGAGAGGAGAGAGTGATAGAGCCAATCAAGTGTATGGGCATTATTAGGAGGCCGTGATAGACAAGGGCCAGTAGAGGGAATTTGGCCAGGACACCGGGGTTACACCCCTACTCTTTACGAGAAGTGCCATGGGATTTTTAATGACCACAGAGAGTCAGGACCTCGGTTTAACGTCTTATCTGAAAGACGGTGCTTTTTGAAAGTATAGTGTCCCCGTCACTATACCGGGGCGTTAGGACCCACACAGACCGCAGGGTGAGCACTCCCTGCTGGCCTCACTAACACCTCTTCCAACAGCAACCTAGTTTTCCCAGAAGGTCTCCCATCCAGGTACTGACCAGGCTCAACCCTGCTTAGCTTCATTGGGCAACCGGTCTTGGGCTGCAGGGTGATATGGCTGTGGTGTGGTGACGCCTTTGTGCAGCATAAACCGATCAAGCGACAGCAATGAAAGAGCACTTCGACCAATCAGAGCGCTGGTTTCATTCCCCATCTAGCAAGTGGGATGATTGACAAATGCGTAGACGTATCATTAAAAAGAGACTGCAAATAGACAGCAAAACAAAATCCTGCTCGGTCTCGTACCTTTTTTACTCCCGCTGTCTGATTTCTTAAAAGAGGACAGTACACATGGTACTTACAACTAAGGTAAATGGGTTGGGGTGGATGTGGAAAGTTACAATATTGAGTTGAGTTAACGTAATCCTCTGGAGTCGATGTGATCGCATTGATATTGTAGATGAACTGTGAACAGAATAAAAGCACACATTCATATTCAGTCAGATCTGCTGCGGTTTATTTGTGTTCATATAGCTGCACTCACTGAACAGCGTCTTAATATTAGGGCTTTTAGTCCAAAAAAGTGCACGTACTTGGATAAATACTGATATATTTGCACTAGAGCTTCGCCCGTGTCTAATAAACCTTTAAAAAAGTCTTACCGGAACATTCACATCTGCGTTCAGCTGCTGACACAGAGTTACCGTGTTTGAGTAACAGCTTCACAAACAGTCTTTTCAACTACACAGTGTTATTTCTGTATTACAGTCCTTCATAAGTTAATAGTTCAGATATAAACACTGATGTGTATGGTAGCGATCAAAATAGACCTTTTGAAAGTTAACTGGCGCTTCAAATAACGTTTGTGTCGATGGCATTGTTTGGCCACTAGGTGCAGAAAAGTGACTTAAAAAGTGTATTTGTGATTGAATCAAGAGAATCGTTTAAACACATTGATTCATCCAGTAAAGAAACAAGTGAAGTATTTATGAGTGAGACATTAAATCATTCATTCAAACCACTTTTTCAGAATTTTAATATAAACTAAATATATTATAAATACATATTAATTTAAATGTTTAATAATTTGTCCAATTAAACACTTTTAAATAGACTGCAGCAATAATAGTTTGTCACACATTATTTTGTTTCGTGGGAGAATCGTGATCTCTGTTTGAGACAAAAAAAATTGTGATTCTCAATTTATCCAGAATCGTGCAGCTGTCGTATGTGACTGAGTGCAGACCTTTGGGAAATATTTAACATGAATAACGTTATCCTAACACTACTTACAGTTGTGGTCAGAATTATTGAAACCCTTGGTAAATATGATCAAAGAAGACTGTGAAAATTAACCTGCTTTGTTAATCCTTTTGATATTTTATTTAAAGAATTCACAAAAAGCTAACCTTTCATTGGATAATAAGAATTTAAAATGGGGGGAAATATCATTATGAAATAAATGTTTTTCTCAAACACACGTTGGACACAATTATTGCACCCCTAGAAATTCTTAAGAGTAAAATATCTCTGAAGTATACTCCCATTCATATTCACAATTTTGAGCACTCCAGGGTGATTATGAACATGAAATTATCCAGCCATGGCTTCCTGTTTCACAGAAATATAAATAGGAGGGAAAACAAAGCCCAAATTCCCTTAATCATCCATCACAATGAGAAAAAACTAAGAATATATTTCTGATGTGCAGCAAAAGATAATTGAGCTTCACAAATTAGTGAAGTGGCTTTAAGAAAAGAGCTAGAGCAGTGAAAATCCCCATTTCCACCATCAGGGCAATAATTAAGAATTTCCAATCAACAGAAAATGTAATGAAACTGCCTGGAAGAGGACGTGTGTCTATATCGCCCTAATGCACGGTGAGAAGGAGAGTTTGAGTGGCTAAAGACTCTCCAAGGACCACAGCTGGAGAATTGCAGTAAACAGTTGAGTCTCGGGGTCAGAAAACATTTAAAAAAATTTGTCAAACAGCACCTACATCACCACATGTTGTTTGGGAGGATTTCAAGAAAAATTCTCCTCACTCATCCAAAAACAATCTCCAGCATATTCAGTTATCAGACAGGACTGGCACTTCAAATGGGACTGGCTTCTATGGTCAGATGAAACTAAAAAATGAGCTTTTTAGCAGCAAACACTCAAGATGGGTTTGGTGAACACAGGGATAAAAAGTACCCCATGTGTACAATGAAATATATTGCTGTATTTGTGATGTTGTGGACCTATATTTCTGCTGGAGGTCCTGGACATCTTGTTCAGACACATGGCATCATGGATTCTATCAAATACCAACAGATAAAAAATCAATAAGTGACTGATTCTATTAGAAATCTTATAATGGGTCATGTTTGGATCTTCCAACCGTACAATAATCCAAACACAAACCTCAAAAACAACACAAAAATGGGTCACTGAGCACACAACCAAGCTTCTGCTGGCCATTCCAGTCCTCTGACCTGAACCCTGTAGGAAATGAGTGAGGTGAACTGAAGAGAAGAAGCACCAACATGGAGCTGTGAATCTAAAGGCTCTGGAGTGATTCTGGATGAAGGAATGGTCTCTGATCTCTTGTCAGGTGTTCTCTAACCTCATCAGGCATTATAGGAGAAGATTTAGAGCTGTTAAACTGACAAATGGAGGTTTCAAAAAGTATTGAATAAAAAGGTGTCGTTAATTGTGACCAATGTGTATCAGAGAAAAACATTTATTTCATAATGATATTTCCCCCCATTTTAAATTCTTATTATCCAATGAAAGGTTAGCTTTTTGTGAATTTTTTAAATAAAAGATCAAAAGGATTAACAAAGCAGGTTAATTTTCACAGTCTTCTTTGATCATATTTACCAAGGGTTTCAATAATTCTGACCACAACTGTAATTTTCAAGCTAGTTTGCCTATTCACCAGGCATTTAAGTTGGCAAAGTAGTGTAAAGTTATGTGCTCGGTGACAGAAAAGTGTGTGTGTTCATGCCTTGCAGCTAAAAAAAAAACATGACATCAGATGAGGACATTGACATGGAGAGAGACCTAAAAAGAAACCAAAAAGAGTCCATGCCCCACAGCAGTTCCTCACAAAATATCAGGATATGATATATGCACCCCCCCCACACCCCCATCACACAAGTGGAACTCCAAAAATATTTCAAAGGTTGGCAGGTCTGAAATATGATGGAAAAACAAAATAATACTGAATGATAATATGCCAATAAAACAGTAGGCTGTAGGTTAGGTGGCGGCAAATTGCCTTAATGAATGAGTCATGGAATCATTTATTCAATTGATTTGTTCAAAGAAAATGATTCACTCAGTAACGAATCACCACTGTGTTACTCGGAAACACATAACAGTTCTGCTGTGGATTTGTCTGAAACAATTTGTTTGTTGAAATTGTGTTTGAAGTCGTGTCTAAAATGTAATTTACTTAATATTAACTTCTTGTTCATTGAAGGTTTGTATAAAATCAATAGCACATTTGCAATCATGCTCATATTCATGAAAACAGCTCTCTTGCTCTTGATATTACTTAATTACATATGTTATAAAAAAAGTACTTTTTTGCAATCATATTTAGAATTTTTATTAATTTTGTTACTTTTTTTGACGCAGTTCCCTATATGCAATTCTAGCCCAGCACAGCAGTACCAAAATAAATTCAGTTAGAAATAAGTTATTGATTGCATTTGAGGTTATTGCAAGTTATTGAAGCAGGAAGTTTTACATCCAATCGCATTAATGATGTTAACAAATAAATCGGACATTGTGTCGGCAATTTAGTGATATCCATACAGATGTGGTCTTGATCGGTCTTGAAATAAAATCCCAAGTCCTCTTAGTCTGAGACCAAACACATTTACATTTATTCATTTAACAAGCTTTAATTTGTTTGTTTTTTATTTTATTTATTTACAACCTGAATTTCAGAAATGTTGGGATGTTTTTTAAATTTGAATAAAATGAAAACTTAAAGAATTTCAAATCACATGAGCCAATATTATATTCACAATAGAACATGGATAACATAACAAATGTTTAAACTAGGGATGTAACGGTATGAAAATTTCTCATCACGATTGTACTGACCAAACTTATCACAGTTAACAGTATTATCACAGTATTTTTCAAATGTGCTGGAGATGTTCAAAAACTACCAACATATATAGAATAACTTTCAGCATTCATAGTGTCTTCCAAAACATACAAGCTGCCCATACCGTATGCACTTATGCACTCCTATACCATCAGAGATGCTGGCTTTTGAACTGAATGCTGATGACACGCTGGAAGGTCTCCCTCCTTTTTAGCCCGGAGGACACGGTGTTCGTGATTTCCAACAAGAATGTCAAATTTGGACTTGTCTGACCATAGAACACTTTTCCACTTTGAAACAGTCCATTTTAAATGAGTCTTGGCCCACAGGACACAACGGCGCTTCTGGACCATGTTCACATATGGCTTCCTTTTTGCATGATAGAGCTTTAGTTGGCATCTGCAGATGACACAGCAGGTTGTGTTTACTGACAGTGGTTTCTGGAAGTATTCCTGAGCCCATTTAGTAATGTCAATGACAGAATCATGCCGATGGGTGATGCAGTATCATCTGAGTGAGTGAGTGAGTGAGTGAAGTGACATTCAGCCAAGTATTGTGACCCATACTCGGAATTCGTGCTCTGCATTTAACCCATCCAACGTGCACACACACAGAAGTGAACACACACACACCGTGAACATACACCTGGAGCAGTGGGCAGCCATTTTATGCTGTGGCGCCCGGGGAGCAGTTGGGGGTTCGGTGCCTTGCTCAAGGGCACCTCAGTCGTGGTATTGAGGGTGGAGAGAGCGCTGGACATTCACTCCCCCCACCTACAATTCCTGCCGGCCGGAGACTCGAACCTGCAACCTTTGGATTACGAGTCCGACTCGCTAACCATTAGGCCACGACTTCCCTCAAGGGCTCAAAGGGCTGAGGGCTCAAAGACCACGGGCATCCAACAAAGGTCTTCGGGCTTGTCTCTTACAGAGATTTCTCCAGTCTCTCTGAATCTTTTGATGTCATGCACTGTAGATGATGATATTTGCAAAGCCTTTGCAATTTGAAATTGAGGAACATTGTTTTTAAAGTATTCCACAATCTTTTTAGGCACTCTTTCACAGATTGGAGAGCCTCTGCCCATCTTTAGTTCTGAGAGACTCTGCCTCTCTAAGACATCCCTTTTATAGCTAATCATGTTACAGACCTGATGTCAATTAACTTAATTAGTTGCTAGATGTTCTCCCAGCTGAATCTTTTCAAAATGTTTTGTTTGTTCAGCCCTTTGTTGCCCCGTCCCAACTTTTTTGAGACCTGTAGCAGGCATCAAGTTTGAAATGAGCTCATTTAGTGGATAAAAGTGTAAAATTTGTCCATTCAAACATTTGTTATGTTCTCTGTTCTATTGTGAATAAAATATTGGCTCATGTGATTTGAAAATCTTTGAAGTTTTTATTTTATTCAAATTTAAAAAATGTCCCAACATTTCCGGAATTCAGATTGTATTTATTTATTTATTTTACACTTTTATCCCAAGCAACTTACAATTGAGGAAAACAACAAGCAATTCATCATAAAGAGGCAAATAAACACAGAAAGTGCTCGTAATGCAGTACAAATACAGCCAAGACCGGTCTCAAGTACTATAACACTAGGGAGGGGTAGGTTTAGGTGTAGGGTTAGAGGAAGAGGATAGAAAATACAGTGTTTACAGCAGAAAAAACATTACGCCTATGGAACAGGCGCACACACACACTCAAACACTGACACTCTCTCACACACACACGTTAAGATGTGTGCAATGCCATGAATTTCAGTAGCATGCCTTCGTTTGTTTCCATGACGATACTCAGATTAATTCCAGTGAGTTGGAGAACAAACAGAAAGCTGATACAGAGACTATCAGATATCAGCTGGGTTTTCTTTGATTTTGTTATCATTATGAGGGTATATTTTTGTACCATATAAAGCACACGTTCTGTAGAATCCATCGTAAGTCCTCGTGTGCATTCCTGACACAAAGTATAAATCGGTTAGTGAGAGCTTGTTTGGCTCAAAGTCTAATGTGACACATATCTTTTGCTGAGAATACAATCCCAGAATGCAATAATAATAATAACAATAAATCCAAGGTAATGGATGAAGTGAGGGAAATGTAGATAATAAACAAACATATTTGATTCTATTAGTAAAATAGTTGTCTGCTTGTGTTTGTTTATTTATGTGTAATGACGCTGTCCATCTTTGCAACACAGAGCTGAGCTATTTCTGTGAATGCACAGGATTCGTTAGCCACTATAGGGAAATAACTAGAATGAGTGCAGGAAACTGTAAATCACTGAAAATAAAATGATGACAATACTTTGAATTAATATGATGAGAAATGGCAGTTTGCAGCATAATGAACTGTTGGACAGCTGAAGTAACTGGAAGCGACTGACTCCAGGAGCAGCACACGTTCACGCCAGTTTTATACTGCTGCAGACAGTGCTCTGACAGAAACAGACTTGACTTCATTACCTCAAATCAAATCAACATCAAATACAAAAATACTTCTAAATATTGTATGTCACAACACAAAACATTCTGCTGGAATACCTTGCATGAGAAATAATACACCTGCCCGCATTATACAGGATCTTAGATTGTGATGGAATAACAGGTTTGGTTTGCTAATCGTGAGTCATGAAAGTAATGTTACAGGACTATTGATTATGGGCTAAAGCATGAAGAAATGCCAATTCTATGACATGCTTGCTTTTAAAACAAGCATGTTTCTGGGTAGAAAACAAATTCAAATACATTTATGCTTTTTAAACCACATGAATTTCACGAATGCTGATTAAACGGAGACATAATGATTTATATGTGTAAATATTACATAATTTGACACACTTTATATTCATCCACAGCATGAATAAGATGTGTGTGACATGAGTCTCACTGGATTATCAGTGTAAATGGACATTGTAGGTCTGTGATGATGTGTGTGTGTACATGTGTGTGAATCAGAGATGCACACAAACACACACTCGTGGGTGGGTGGAGCAGGATTCTCAGCAGCAGCTGATGCATGAACACACACATGCACTCCAGCGCACAGACGGAGGCTCTGCTCTGATATGAGGAGCTGTGTGTGTGTGTGTGTGTGTGTGTGATATGAGGGTGACGATTTCTCTTTCTCTGCCGCTGTCTCACAGGAGTCCTGCAGCCCAAGAGAAGCCCTAAAGTGCTGGTAAGACAACTTCCCTTTCATTTCTCACCTCATTTCTATCAAAATAGACAAAGTCTGTTGCAATCAAATTGTTTTCATCTCTATGTCTCATCTGTGTCTATCTGTTGAGCTGATATGTGTAAATGGACATTGTAGGGAACAAACCTTCCTCACTTAAGAATGAATGCCTGTTTAGAAAAATGTACAACACAGAAATTTCAAACAATTAATTTAAGATGTAAATTGTGGTATTGGTGGGTGCTGTTCTTTGGAAAACCACCCAAATGATTGTTAATCCAAGGATTAAAGAACCAGGATTAAAGAACCAAGCGGTTCTTGGAGACCCAGCGTCTTTCTTATCTGACACACTCCATCTCTCCTAACGAGCTGATGATCTGAATCAGGGCTGTTTAATGAGGGAGACATGCAAAATGTGCAGAGCGGTGGGTCCCCTGTTGGTAAATTCATTGGCCATCTTGCCTTAGATCCCTTTTCACAGTTGGCTTTATAGTCTGTTTGCCATTTGATGTCAAACACTTTTTTAACTCTTCCTTGTAGTTTACCTTAGATCTTGAAAATAAAACAAAGGTGTACGTTAAAGCTGTGAACTCAATGCAAACCAACACGTGAATTCATTAAGATAATGTAAATCACTCAGTACCTTTAATACTGTTAAAAAGGTTTAATATTCATGAATAAGATTAACTTATCCATTTGTTTGGGAGTGCAGTGCACTTACAGAGAAGCTCCGCCCACACGTGCTTCTGATTGGCTGTGATATTTGATTGATTCTGTCACGTGGCGTAGCTGTGTTGCGTGTGGTCTGGACAGACAAATTACTTGTCACTGGAATCTTGTCACGCCACGTCTGGTCAGGAACCGGTGTTAGATGTTTGTCCAGTCTATAAACACAGATCGTGATTGGAGCCTGCTGGCAAGAAGTTACAAAAACTTTCTGATGTCTCAAACTGTTATCATATAATAAAAAGCTGATATAAAACACAGCATAGTGTTTTCTGCAATATCTTGGCAATAATACTACATTGCATTGAAATGTGATCAGTCAAATAATGACCATGCTTCCTGATTGTTTCTGCTTGCTTAGCTCTTCACTTTGCTGCTGTTGTGAATGTAATTATGCCCCACATCCACCCCATACATCCCTGTATCCCAATAGCACTGCACTAGTAACAACACCACAGCAATGAGCTGACAGCCGCCCACAGCACTCCAGCAAGGTGGAAGAAGCAACAGTAGCATCAAAAAGCTCTGCTCACGTTTTTATCTGGGAGTGTAATAATCTAGTTGTTATTAGCATTTAATAATCTTTATCATGTCAGGTGAGTGAGATTATAAATATATAATAAGAAATGTGAATAATTTATAAGATCAAGACAAGAATTGGCTTTTCAGCAAACTCTTTGCACTGTGTGTGTGTGTGAGTGTGTGTAATAGTTGCTGAATAAGAGTCGTGTGCTTGAATTGTAGACACACACTCAATTTATCGACTCTGTGGGATTGTGTTGCTCCTGTCTATCCATTCTCTCTATGAACTGTCTATTTTTAGGCCTGGCCTCTTTTTTGTTCGTTTCTCATTCCATCCCCTCACTTGCACCAAATTCCAATTTCTTCCTCTCTTCACATATTATTCTTTCTTTCTAGGTCAAACCCATTATCTGTCTATCACTCATCCACAATCGGAACAATATATCGTTCAGGCTTATTAATCTGCAGTTCCAGAGTTTTGTCATCAGGTGCTCATTAAGCAGTCTGCCATCACTTTGTCAATGGATAGTGTACATTTGCCACCGCAGGCGAAGCTTGACGTCTGAGCTCGGGGGGGCCAAACCAAGCCAGTAAACTTGCTCAGTCAAACTTTTAACTACATTTAGTATGTCTGTAGTAAACGTACAGATTCACACTCTGTGTACCATTTAAGCAGTTTTACTATAATTGCACAGAGCAGCAGGTGCGTGAGGTTGCCATGGCAATCAGATACAGTGCACCTGAATTACTGGTAAAAGCTGTGCTGTCTATTTTGCTGCGCTAGCAATAAACACGTCGAATAGAATTAATAGTGTATTAATTAATCCATTGCGAAAAAATTAGCAAAACAGTACTAAACGGAGTCTTCAAGCATTGACGATGATTTTGTTGTCCTCTAGCTTCTTAAGAAGAGAAAAAGAAAGGAAATATTGGGTCCATCCAATCCTGAGATTCCCCCTCCTTATTAAGAAGCAGCGGGATTATCACAGGCGATTCAAAGTTCACTTCAGGATGTCAGTGGCTCAGTTTGATGCTTTGCTAGTGATACTATAGGCACATATTAAAAAGAAGACCACCAAATTCTGTGAACTCGGTGTGCAAGGACGAAGATGAAGTCAATGAACACTCTGGATTTTGGCGTTGGCTTGTATGGTGGCTCTGAATTGTCAAAACAACTCTCAAAATGCTTGCTACGGATGCGAAAAACGCAGAAAAGTGTGCAATGGCCTTAACCTGTAAATCTCTGTGTCTCTCAGCAGTTGGAAAGGAATGACAGTCAGGGCAGCTCTCAGCACAGCATATGCAGTCACCGCAGCACACACACCGACTCGCCCAGCCGCCCAGAACCCATCGTGCCCCCTGACCCCCCGGGGGGCCCTCCGCCAGTGCCGCCTCCCCCCACTCAGCCGCTGCCCGTCCTGCCCGCCTTTGACACCTCTGCAGCCAATGGAACCCTCCAGAAGAAACCGGACCCCTTCAAGATCTGGGCGCAGTCCAGGAGCATGTACGAGAGCCGGGGTGAGTAGCCCAGCTTCATTCCCAGTCGTCTTACCGTTGGCCCTGTTTTTGTTTAAGCAAGCAACTACTGTAAAGTAACATATTACCATGCTCTTCTCTCGCATGGATGTGTTACAGCTACACACTTCAATTCAGTTTGATTTATTTTAAGATCCAGGTTTCTTTGCCAGTAACACTTATCATTAATCATATTCATCATTTTGAACTAGAAGCTGATCGTGTACAGTTGGGTTCAAAATAGAGTCTCACAACAAATTCTATTACGCAGAAATAACATTTTGTATTAGAGCTGTCACGATACATTCTACAGTATCTCATGATATGATACCAGCGGAAGTATTGTCACACCACTCTGATTGTTTAAAGGAATCTATTAATTATTTCATTAACACACATTATTATACAAAATTAATATTCCTTAACTTTCTTAATTTCACACAGCACTGCAATGCATTTATTTTCAGAGAAAACTGAAGATTTTTGGCATAAAAGAGAAATGTATAATTTTGAGCCATACAATGTATTGTTGTCTATTGCTACAAATATACCTGTGTTACTCATGACTGCTTCTGTGCTGCAGGGTCACATATATTACCTTTATTTAACCAGGAAAAAAGACTCACTGAGATTAAAATCTTTTTCAGGAGTGTTCTTGCCAAGATGGACAGCCAAGTTTGCATATACAAATAAACAACATAGTTACAACATACAATAGAAAAACCAACGTACCAACATATAACCTATTAAAAACAATTACGCACCACTAACTCTCTCTCTAGATTATATAATAAAAACTTAAAATACTCATAAGGCCAAGTTTTGTAACTCAGTTCTGATAAGGGGCACACAAAGATTATAATTTGATTGAGAACATAATGAGTAATGGCCAGATGAAGCCCTTTGAATGAAATAACAGAGATAAAATGGTAAATAACCCATTATGGCTGTATATATCAACAGATACCAATGCATTTTTCTCTGAATACTCAAAGAAGGCCATGCCAATCTTTTGTATAGTTCACAATGATGAGTTGAATATTTAGAATCAGTTATAAATCTCAGAGCAGCATGGTACAAAGCATCCGAGGAGAGGAGAAGGTAAGAGGGGGCATGCTGATAGACTACATCCCCATAACCGAGAACCAGTAGAAAAGTTGAGGACATACATTTCTTCCTCACATGAAAAACACAACTTATTTCTAAAGTAAAACCCTAACTTTTTCTTTAATTTATTTCTCAAATACTTAATGTATGAACCAAAACGTAGTGTGTTAATAATAATAATAATAATAATAATAATAATCAATAATAATACCCAAACATTGGTACTCTGACAATGTTGCTCAGAAGGGGCTGAGCAATAAACCATAGTATCATCTGCATATATATATATAAATAATTACGGCTCCAACACAGATCCTTGTGGGACACCCTTAACAACCTCTGACTGATCACCTTCCATCTGTACACATTGGGTTCGTCCCTTTAAATAAGCACTAAACAAAGAAATAGCATTTTCTAATAGTCCTACCAATCTAAGCCTAAGATTAGATTGGCCTAAAACCAATCTAATATATATCGTGATCCACAGTATCACAGTAGATCATGGTTTTAGTAATGCCAAATTCAGTCCCATGAATGCATGATTTGCATGACCTTGTGTTTCACATTGTTTACACTTACATAGTGATTTACAGTACTTATTCAGCATATTAAATTTGTAATTTAACATTGGGATACAGGAAAAAAGTATTTTAACACATTGTAAAAAAACAAGTAAAAACAGGCTTTAGTAATTGCACAGAAAATACGGTTGTTAAAAGATTTAATTTTTTCCGTTTCTGTCACGCACTATTCATTATGTATGTCCCATTCTCTGAAGTTACACTTGGTTATAGAGTATTTGAAGAGGAAGACTCAATGTAAGCACACTGCATTCTGGTGCCCTACAGATTACATATATATTGCATTAATTTGTACCCCCGCCTTTGTTATATCTAATGTGTATGCCTGTAATTCTGAAGGTTATGTCAGTATGATTTTAGGATGTACCTGAGTAGATGTCCATGTGCTCACAGGCCGGTTTGGTGCCAGATTGTTGGGCGACTCCTGATGCCTCCCGCTCATAGTGCCAGTTCCCAGTCAGGCCTGTTAAATGCTCCACACTGAGTGAGCTTGGCAGATCCAGACCTCTGAAATGAACTGTGTGAACGGGCCAATTAAATGCTCCATGCTAAGCGTCTGTGGTTAACATTATGTTGTTCCCTGTGTGGTGAGGTGAGCATTCTGCTCATACTTACTGCTTGGCCGAGGCTTCGTCTGACAGTCAGTGTGGGAACAGGCAGGGGAACAGCATTAGACACCTCACCCATCTGCAGTCTTTACAATACAATAACTGTAGAATCCTAGTGCTATCTATAGAACAGGTGTGTTCATTTTGTATTAAGAATTTATCATTGACAAAACTGAGCTTTGTAAAAGTATGTGTCCTCTTTGACAATAGAAGGCTTATAAACTTTTAGAGTGTCTGTAATATATCTGCATTGCAATCAGTGTACCTCCTTTGTAATGTAGAGACATGCTAGCAAATAAACAGATTTGTTTTTTTGTTTTTTTCAGTACCAGACTCTCAAGAACAAGACATTTTTCTCTGGAGGAAAGACACAGGCTTTGGCTTCCGGATCTTGGGGGGAAATGAACCTGGAGAACCGGTGAGTCAGAGAACACACTCAAATATACATGCATCCTTCCAACAACAACTGTATGTAAGAGCAGAGCTGATACTGCAAGTCTGTCTCAATCACTGCTGCATTGATTTGAATGGAGACAGCTGCTATGTGCAGGCTTCACCTCCAGTGTGTTAAGCGTGATATGAAGGACAGGGTCCCTGTATCAGAGAAACAAAGCGAGGCGATGATTTACCTGAATTGGCTTATGTCACAGTCTACAGCCTGCAAGAGCTGTCCTCTTACCAGTGTTCTTCACATGAAATGCATGGCAGATCTACATAGGGCACATAGTGAAGTACGGCTCAGCGGATGAGGACGGCCGTCTGCGCTCCGGAGACGAGCTCATCTGTGTGGATGGCACGGCGGTGGTGGGGAAGTCTCACCAGCTGGTGGTGCAGCTCATGCAGCAGGCGGCTAAACAGGGTCACGTCAACCTCACCGTCCGCCGCAAAACCGCTTACGGAGGTACGCCTGCACTGCCATCTCCTTTTCAAGTTTGATTTTCATTGTAGTTCATTTAATAGTTTGTTCATATGTATTTCTATTTAATTTTTCATCACTTATAACACTACAGAACACTAATGCTGAAAATCCTATGGACCTTCCTCACATTTCCAGGTTTCAAACAGCAAAAGAAAAAACTTAATGATAATGTTTTCACAACTTTCAAAAAATGGTAAAAAAAAAAAATAGAGAGAGACTGATAACGGCAGAGAGAACAATGTAATATTTACTGTAGATGCTCTGAAACATCCTTGCATTAGCATTAACTAATGGTTAGAGAGTAGGACTCGTAATCCAAAGGTTGCGAGTTCGAGTCTCGGGCCGGCAGGGATTGTGGGTGGGGGGGAGTGAATGTACAGCGCAACTGAGGTGAGACCCTTGAGCAAGGCACTGAACCCCCAACTGCTCCCCGGGTGTGTGTTCACAGTGTGTGTGTGTGTGTGTTCACTGCTGTGTGTGTGTGTGTGTGTGCACTTTGGATGGGTTAAATGCAGAGCACGAATTCCGAGTATGGGTCACCACACTTGGCTGTATGTCACGTCACTTTCACTTTGTTTAAAAAATTTTAATATAAAAAAGGAGGATTTACGATGTTGATGACTGCTGAAATTCATCATCATCGTGTTGTATTATTATTATTATAATTTGGGCCCATTTAGTTACTGAAACATAACTTAAAAAAAAAATGGCTTCAGGAGTAAGCAGACGCCCAAAGAGCATTAACTGTGTTGAAATCTGAAATGCTATGATGCTTGTTCATATTGAGAGTAGTATATTCAAATTTTGTAATCTAAGTCAATCAAATTATTTAAACACACTAACATTTCAACATTTGTTGAATTGACAACTCTGGAATATTGAGAAAACATATTAGCACAAGGTTGTGTGGTCATTTCATTGCCACTTTAGAGTTCAGCGAGATCAAGTCAAGTCAGCTTTATTTATATAGTGCTTTTAATAATACAGATTGTGTCAAAGCACTTAACAGTATCAGATTGGAGGATAGAGTGTCAGTAATGTATAATAATAAGATTAAACACTCAATTTTCAGTTAAAGGCATTTCATTATTGAATTCAGTGATGTCATTGTCTAGCTCAGTTTAGTTTAAAAAGTATAAATAGTATTTAAATAGTAGATCAAAGAGATGTTTACAAAAGTTTTGAAATATTCTTAGACCTCTGGCAAGCACCGTACTGTAAATGTTGCTCTTCGTGGTAATGTGCACATTTTAAATATGAACACTTTTATTACTGAGATGCTGGGAAAGAAGCTCACATCATGCAAAGATGTGACATAAAATGATAGCCTATATATTAACACTATAGACAATAGTTAACATAAAATAATATTTTTTTACAAATTTGGCTTACATCAATTTCTACATATGCCATAAGTCATGCTATAGCATTATTAAACTAACATCTAACAATGGACAAAAGTGTTTTTTTCTCTGACTCAATAAAGGCAGCTGTGTAATTTGCATCCTGAATAAGCATTTAAAGAATTTAGGGAAGCATTTAAATAATCCTGTGAATGCACTTAAAGCATGCAGAATCGAATTGCTAAGTCGAAACAAATTTAATTGTCAATTGTGAATTTGCAAAAACTCGTTCTTGAATCGAATCGAAAACCTATAAATCATGAATTGTATCGATTCACTGCCTTCCCAAAGATTCACAGCCCTACTGGGAACTGATTTTAGAGCAATAGTGAGTGGAAAGTATTTAGAAGAAAAAGAAAAAAGAAGACAAAATCACAAACTTTGACCTCAGTGCATTTGTGGGTGTGTAGGATCACAGATGATGCAGGTGCACTGACGAGCCTCGTTGTGTGTGTGTGTGTGTGCAGTGTATAAGGGCGAGGCGGACGTGCCGCCATCCCCGGCCTCCTCTCACCACAGCAGCACGCAGGCGCCGTCGCTGACGGAGGAGAAGCGCACGCCGCAGGGCAGCCAGAACTCGCTCAACACCGTCAGCTCGGGCTCCGGCAGCACCAGCGGCATCGGCAGCGGCGGCGGCGGCGGCTCCGGCAGCACTGTGGTCAACATGACGCCCGCCGCCCTGCAGCCCTATGACGTGGAGATCCAGCGCGCCGAGAACGAGGGCTTCGGCTTCGTCATCGTGTCGTCTGTGTCTCGGCCTGACGCCGGCTCCACCTTCGGTACGATGCGCTCGGCTAGGGACGGCGACAACACTTATTTTGTTTTCTATATACGATACCGATACTTTTAAAGGCCAGTATCATCGATACCGATACCGATACAATACTTCTACACTGAACTTTTAAATTATTAAATGTATTAAATTACTAAGACTAAAATGGGTAATAACACCCACTTAACTTTATATTTGAAACACATTTTAGCATTCAATATGCTGTTGTTATGTTTACTATAATGGTAACGATGGAAATATATACAAATACTATTGTTAAACTGTGGTCCCTAATAAAACCATGGTTAATTTTCATAAGAGACTGCAGTGATAGGCTGTTGCATGCATAAAATGCAACCTTTCTATTCTGACAGTGTATGATTTTTATTAACGCTCTGATGAGCAGGAAAATAGTTCTTTCCTACACAATTATTTGCTGACATAGGTCATTCATCCAATTTAATCCATATTACATGCATAATTTTTTTGTTATATAAACAAAATTACTGGTAAATGAAACACACCTTAGTATCCATATTTTATATTTGAGTATTGATACTTTCGATACTCGCATCAGTATTGATACGCCCATCCCTACCCACGGAGATGACCTTTAGAACAATGGATGTGATCGATTCATGACTGTGATTTGATTTTTGCTGTTCAGATTGTGTCATTCAAGGTTGGCAGGCTTTACGTGACGTGAGAAAATGCTGTTAAGAAATTATTTTCTGTCTCTTTGTCTCCTGCCTCTGAACTGCGACACACACATACTCACTCACTCACTCACTCACACACACACATTCTCTCTCACACACACTCACTCACACACACACTCACTCACTCACACACTCTCTCACACACACACACACACACACACACACACAGCGGGGAACACGGCCATGCCTCATAAAATAGGCCGGATCATCGAGTGCAGTCCGGCGGACCGCTGCGGGAAGCTGAAGGTGGGTGATCGGATCCTGGCGGTCAACGGCTGCTCCATCACCAACAAATCACACTCGGACATCGTCAACCTCATCAAAGAGGCCGGCAACGCTGTCTCGCTGCGCATCATACCCGGAGACGGTGAGTTGGGAGATCAGCGGCCCTCTCATTAACGCTCCGGACGGAGATCTCCACTCTTTCTTCCTGCACCGATCCTGTGGGGTTGTGCTTGTTTCGGTCATTATTACGCTGAGTGGCTGTTCTCCTCAAGCACTCTGGTCTGATGCCAAGTGATCTGTAGCAAAGGCTTCAGAAGAAGCAGCATCTTCCTTGCTGACCTCCTGTGAAGAACAGATTTGTACTTTCTGATCATTGCCAGAGTTTGTTGCAAATCAAGTCCGTAATGATTAATTCCAAAATGAATGAATGACTCTGAACAGATCTGTTGAGAAACGGTAGCTGTGTTTAGATAGCTCAGCCCAAATGAAGAAGACACATTAAACCACATCAGTCAGATTATATTGACCAAATGCGACTGATATTTCATTTCAGAAGGTGAGGGGTGGTTTGAACCTTTTCTAATCCATCAACACTCGACTAGACCAAAAACTGACACTGGAAATGTCTGTGCATGTTCAGTGACAGAAGTGGCGTAATGACGTATTACACACAGAACGAGCTGGTGTTGTCATAAATGACTGTCGTGTCAGTCTAAAGTTCTCCTTTAGCTGTTCTGAGAGCTGGAAACAGCATTTTACTGCGTGGTAAATATAAGCAGTACAAAGCTTCATATGCTTGTGGTCTCCTAGTTAAGACCCGCAATAGATCAATATTATGTTTGCTTTAAGGAACTGAAGAAATGTCTCAAAATCACCTGATCCTAATTTGGGGATTAATGTGTTTTTGACCGTTTAAAATGACGGAAATCAAAAATGAACTGTAAGTTAATTTAAAATTTTATTTTCTATGCCCCAAAACTTTACAGTATTTTATATCCAAATTATATTATTATGTAATTGTTTTAAATTATTCTTACAGTTATTCCCCTTATTTATGGAATTAGTTTATAATCATATGATTTTCCTGTACTGTTTGTTCTGGACTATTACAGTTCTGACAGGATTCACCTGTGGCTTTATACTTCCGTTTGGTTTCAGTAAAATCTAATGTATGCACTGCAATGTTCAGAAAAGTACACATATATTCATAGGATCATCACATATTGATGAAAACATCAAATTCTGTTAAAGATGCTCTGACTGTTTATTGTGAATGCTGTTTAGAGGACAGAAACAGCCTTAAAGCAATCATCAAAAAACATCAGGATATTTTGAACGCTCACACATGAACGCATGCATTTCTCATGGGCAGTTTGACTGTCTGATTTTAAGAAGGCTATCACAGGAAAACACAGATAGAGATGGTAGGAGGGCAGAGATCAGGCAGTGCTCAGCTCAAACTTGTATGTACATGTAGATATATAGATATTATCCTTTCTACCATTTTTTTATAAGAACTGGCCACAAGGTGGTGCAGTGATGAATTAATTACTCATATTTCAGGTGGCTTATGGCCTAGAATCTGAACTAGTATGCATGTATCTAGAGATGATACAGTACCCCAGCAGATCGACAGTCTCTCTGATTTGACTGTTGCTGGGGACACAACTAATAAAAAATAGTCAAGGTGCATGGTCAAAACATCACAAACCTAGAACAATCTGTAGACCCATCAGAGTTCAGCTTCTGTTGGTCAACACTACAGATGAATCCACAGCATGTTTCCCTTCAGAGATGTGTGTTTTGCTTGTGTTCTCCCCACATGCTCGGACCGCGATGACTGTAGCTGAATTTCACACATTTTCTGTTCTCCAATGTGATTTAGCAGTGCTTTAAAACAACTGTCTCTCTCTCTGCCCGAACAGAGACGTCAAACGCATCGCTGCTGACCAACGCAGAGAAGATCGCCACAATCACCACCACACACGCACCTCAGAGCAGCACAGAGCCCAGGTGAAGCACACACACACACACCTCAGAGCAGCACAGAGCCCAGGTGAAACACACACACACACACCTCAGAGCAGCACAGAGCCCAGGTGAAGCACACACACACACCTCAGAGCAGCACAGAGCCCAGGTGAAACACACACACACACCTCAGAGCAGCACAGAGCCCAGGTGAAACACACACACACACACCTCAGAGCAGCACAGAGCCCAGGTGAAGCACACACACACACACACACACCTCAGAGCAGCACAGAGCCCAGGTGAAACACACACACACACCTCAGAGCAGCACAGAGCCCAGGTGAAGCACACACACACACACACACACACACCTCAGAGCAGCACAGAGCCCAGGTGAAGCACACACACACACACCTCAGAGCAGCACAGAGCCCAGGTGAAACACACACACACCTCAGAGCAGCACAGAGCCCAGGTGAAACACACACACACACACCTCAGAGCAGCACAGAGCCCAGGTGAAGCACACACACACACCTCAGAGCAGCACAGAGCCCAGGTGAAACACACACACACACCTCAGAGCAGCACAGAGCCCAGGTGAAACACACACACACACACCTCAGAGCAGCACAGAGCCCAGGTGAAGCAAGCACACACACACACACACACACACACACACACCTCAGAGCAGCACAGAGCCCAGGTGAAACACACACACACACCTCAGAGCAGCACAGAGCCCAGGTGAAACACACACCTCAGAGCAGCACAGAGCCCAGGTGAAACACACACACACACACACCTCAGAGCAGCACAGAGCCCAGGTGAAACACACACACACACCTCAGAGCAGCACAGAGCCCAGGTGAAACACACACACACACACCTCAGAGCAGCACAGAGCCCAGGTGAAACACACACACACACACACACACACACCTCAGAGCAGCACAGAGTCCAGGTGAAACACACGCACACACACCTCAGATCAGCACAGAGCCCAGGTGAAACACACACACACACACCTCAGAGCAGCACAGAGCCCAGGTGAAACACACACACACACCTCAAAGCAGCACAGAGCCCAGGTGAAACACACACACACCTCAGAGCAGCACAGAGCCCAGGTGAAACACACACACACACACACACCTCAGAGCAGCACAGAGCCCAGGTGAAACACACACACACCTCAGAGCAGCACAGAGCCCAGGTGAAACACACACACACCTCAGAGCAGCACAGAGCCCAGGTGAAACACACACACACACACACACACACACACCTCAGAGCAGCACAGAGCCCAGGTGAAACACACACACACACACACACACACACCTCAGAGCAGCACAGAGCCCAGGTGAAACACACACACACACACACACCTCAGAGCAGCACAGAGCCCAGGTGAAGCATTTTCTTCTTTTATTTGGATCCACAAGACAAGTAACAAAAAAACAGAACCCAAATACTTTGGGAAGTCAGTTTGCAAGATGACAGGTTCACATGGCTAACATACATTCACAAGTCCTTATATTTATAACAATCAACACTCAAGGATAGACAAAACATCTTTGTTTCCATATTTGCATACTCCCTATAATGGATGAAACTGAACGAAATTTAGCAAGTTTTTTTGCTTTCTTTTTTTGCAATCCACCCAACTGCAGTCCTTTAATCACATTCTTGTGCACATGACCTAAACTTCCAAATACTAGAGTAATTCATTTACACTGATAGTCAAGTTGATGAATGGATCAACCAATGGCTGACATTTCAACAATTTGGAAAGATAACAGGTATCCAAATACAGATCAAAACATCATCCAACTTCAATAACACACCCAGTGTTCAGGCCTCGTTTACAATCACAATATCAGGAGTGTTTGGAATGTTTTTAATATAGTCTCTGTCAGATGTGTTCTGATAGAACCAGTTCAATTCAACAGTAGTATGCTGGGAAATCTTACTGTCTTTATGTATTATTTTCAAATCCTTTACAATCAAATCAACCAGACGATCGTGTCTGGACACATACAGTCCTTTATAGCAACAACATCCGTTTAAGATGTGAGCAACGGTTTCATTTTCCTGCTGATTTTGATGTAACAGACAGTATGAGTTGTATTTTAACGGGTACCATATTGACAAATTTTACATAGTTGGAAGACATTGTAGTCGTGCTTTAATCATAAAAATTTTAATATCCTCTGAGATTGAAAAGTTCGTCAAAACAGAATGGGATACTGAATGGTCAGCTGATTGGAGAAGTGCTAATTTTCCCTGTAGTTTCAAGCCCATCCACTGCTGAGCACTTTGAGTTTTTCTGAGACGAAGAAGTGAAACTCTTACATTATTGGTCGATAGTTGACGAGGTGTACCTTCTGTGTGGAGTACCGCTAGAGGAGAGATATGCAGGTCTGTTATTATATTCTCATTAAGAACCGCTACCGCTCTGCTGGGTCCTTGCCAAGAGGGCTGCAGTCCTGTACGCTGACAAAGATCATTTAAGTCCAGCCAATCAGAGCTGTTTTGATGTCCAATTTTCCATTCTGTTTTAATTTAAATCCAAGAAACTGTGGCTCGTTGCACGAAGCGGCCGGTATTTTGCGCCGCTGTAGATGAAGAAAGAGTGACTCACGTGCCAACTCTCTGACAGATGTATCGTCGATATTCAGCGTGTTAAGATGATGACCTATTCTGGAGGCAGTATAAATCCATTCAATGTTTGGGACACGAGACCTCCGTCTCAACGTGACTGGAAAATAATATCTCGAGTTGTATGGCTATTGAGACGGAGCCATTTTCTCACTCGTCATCACGGAAATCCAGTAAAACAGTAAGGAATCTTGCAGTTGAATTTTTAAAATCATCAATTCCTGCTTTCAGACAAAAGACATGCTCATTCATTCCCTGTCTATTGATATATGCTTTCTGTTTTGATGAGAGTATTCCTGTCTTCATCAACCAGGGGAGGATTCTTGAGAGCAAACATTTCATGAATACCTTATAAACTGTCGGTAGTAGGGATATATCTCTCTTATCTTTCTTGGGGATTCAATGGATCAGTGCCCCTTTCCATGCTTCTGGTTCTTTACCATTCTCAAGACAGATGTTAAATATTGTCGCTGTCGGGCGGAAACCTCCTATGTCCAAATTGTCAATTTCATATTTTTTCACAAATCGATGGTATTGGTCAGTCCCCACATGGGTCTGTTATTTTTACAAATTATTAACCAATCTAAAGTGTTGAAAATAGCTTGAGAGCAAATCTCTTAACTCCACTGGACACTTCAACTGTCTGAGAAGTCTCATAACTCCACCACTTCTTCACTCCGCGGGAGCATCATGGCATTATGTCTCCTCAAGATTGAAAGTCGCAACGAATCCTCGTCGAGCAACATGTCCTCTGAGGTAAATGTCCTCAAAACACTGGTTATTCATGATTCAGTTATATGAATTATATAATAACAGTTTATATATTATATATAACAGTTTTATCTCGATCAGTTTTTATTTATGGGAGAAAAAAGAGCTGTCTACTGGCGCCAAGTAAGCCCATCTTTGGATAACTCTGTTTTTTAGACAATAACGAGTGAAAATTGTTAGGTTAGATACATTCGAGTAGGCCTGTTTTGTTAAAAATCGATAGCTGTAATGTTTCGGTGCAGAAGGAAGCCCGTGAGCCACGAAGGTAAATTTGCGAGCAGATTAGGCTAATTTGCACCAATTAGACAACTTAGTCAACTCATTCTTTTATTTTGGTATTGCATCACTCATAGCTGTAACGTTTAAAATAGAGTTTAGGAAGATGAATGTAACCACAGTCATTAGCTTTGATTAGCTCTTAAAGCCTTGTCTCTTGTCAAAAGGCTCAACGCAACCGCAGACTTTGATGAACACTGCTGGCAGCAGCGACGTCTGTGTCCGTAACATTCTTATCAATGACAGCATAATCTCGTATCGCCCTGCTCCCAAGTGATAAATCTTGTATCTCCGATTAAACATGATTTTGGGGAAATGTTGTGTTAATGTTGGTACTCAACAGTATATGATAGCAATATAAGGTATAATACCAACTTTAACGATACAATGTTTAATAACTCAAAAAAAAATGCCGTTTTTTTTTATTTCCTGAAAAATAATGGTTTTGGAGATGCGAGGATTACGCCCGACAACGTTGATATATTAGTCAGAACTGGGCACAATGTGCTTTTTCCAGATTTCAGCGTTTCGTAGGTCATGTCACGTGTCTGTCACGTTGCACTCACGCACCTGTTACCACCTAGCCAATCATTGAGCACACCTGCACGTCATCAGTTTCACTCATCAGCCACGCCACAAAAGCACACACCTCAGCAGCATTCATTGTCCGATCTCGTTGATGTGTCGTTGATGCAACGTTAATGCGAAGTGGACTCAACCTATTGATACTATCGCCTTATACTATCAAAGTAACTTGCCTGTGGTACTTACCTGAATTCTCTTCCTCCAGTTGTGCATTCCATCTGCAGCTTCAACCCCTACGCTGAGGTGTGTGCTCCCCGTTCTCCGGTCCTCCCGTTCTCCTGGTCCCCATCTCCACAAGTTCCTGTAAGGCAAAAGATTCCTGTTACTACCAATATTCACCTCCCTGGACTACTCCGTGTTGGATTACTCACCCCAAGTTCCCCGTCTTCATTTCTGCTCTCCCTATTCAATAAACCAATCATTGTTCATACTCACCTCGGTGTCCTGATCAGTCCACACGTAACAGAAGATCAGACCCAAAAGACAGAAGATGGAGTTCGCGGATCGCCTCATCGCCCTGGCCAGCCGAGATCTGCCACTGAACGAGTTTGTGAGGGAGTTCAGCAGACTCGCTGTATGGATGAGGCTGGATGATGTCTCGCTGAACTCCTTGTTCTGGATCGGGGCTAATTACCATCGCCCCGTGGACCTCCCAGACACCACCGGATTCAGCTGGAGGGAGGGGATCCTCCGGTGTCTGGAGATTGTCCAGCCTCGATCCAGAACCAACCCGCTTACCGCTGCTCGCCCCAGCACGCTGTCCGCGGTGAAGCCCATGCCGCCGCCGTTCGCGGGGAAACAAAGCCCGCCGTTCGCGGGGAAACAAAGCCTGCCGCCGTTCGCGGCCAACCCATGCCCACCAGCCGTGACGAAATCTGTGTTCCCACGGGCCCGGAAGTGGGTCTCAAATTGTGCTGACCTGATGGCGAAGGTAATGGACCTGTCCATAACATCTGTCATGTCAGCGCTAAGATCTAGCCCCCATCTCTCAAGCCAGCCGCCTCCCGCGGCGAAGTCTGCACCTGTACCGCCACCCTTGATTCTCCCTCGTCTGGCGCCATCCGCGGTTATCCCGAATCCGCCGTTAGTCACGGCCCACGCAAGCCCGCCGACAGATGCTCACGTGCCTCTGGTCATATTGGTTGAATTCGAGGGGATGAGTTGGAGTCCAGAGTCTGATCCTGTATCCGCCCTTCAACAGTACCCTCCAGTGCCAGCTCCTCACATGAGCCCACCTGCGTCTCCGCTGGTTCCGCCCAGCCCTCCTGTGTCTCCACTGGTCCCATCCAGCTCCGCGCTGCCCGAGCGCCCCCGAGAATCCGCGCTTCCAGAGCGCCCCCGAGAATCCACGCTGCCAGAGCACTCCCGAGAATCCACACTGCCAGAGCGCCCCCGAGAACCCGCGCTTCCAGAGTGCCCCCGAGAACCAGCACTTCCAGAGCGCCCCCGAAAATCCGCGCTGTCCGAGCTCCCCCAAGAGTCCTGGCTGCCGGAGCGCCGTCAAGTGCCCGCTCCTCTAGAGCGCCCCACTGAGCCCACTCCTCTAGAGCACCCCACTGAGCCTGCTCCACAAGAGTGCCCACCAGATTCCTTCCAGAGGAGGAAGACCCCCAAGTTTATAAAAAAATGTTTGGGGGGGGGGGGTCATATACCCGTAATCCTAGTAGCCATAGTGGCCATGCTCGGGACATTGGTCAGGGACACTATGGTTCACCCGCCATGGCTCCCTGAGTCTCCTGATCCGCCATGGCTCCCTGAGTCTCCTGATCCGCCATGGCCCCCTGAGTCCCCTGATCCGCCATGGCTCCCCGAGCATCCAAACCCGCCATGGTCTCCCGAGTCCCTGAATCTGCCCTGGAGGCTTCCCCTGTGTCCCCGATGTTATTATTACGGTGCGAGTTGCACCTTCCGGGAGGGGGAGGTAATGTCACGTATCTGTCTGTCACGTTGCACTCACGCACCTGTTACTACCTAGCCAATCATTGAGCACACCTGCACGTCATCAGTTTCACTCATCAGCCACGCCACAAAAGCACACACCTCAGCAGCAGTCATTGTCCGATCTTGTTGATGTGTCGTTGATGCAACGTTAATGCGAAGTGGACTCAACCTATTGATACTATCGCCTTATACTATCAAAGTAACTTACCTGTGGTACTTACCAGAATTCTCTTCCTCCAGTTGTGCATTCCATCTACAGCTTCAACCCCTACACTGAGGTGTGTGCTCCCCGTTCTCCGGTCCTCCCATTCTCCTGGTCCCCATCTCCACAAGTTCCTGTAAGGCAAAAGATTCCTGTTACTCCCAGTATTCACCTCTCTGGACTACTCCGTGTTGGATTGCTCACCCCAAGTTCCCTGTCTTCAGTTCTGCTCTCCCTATTCAATAAACCAATCATTGTTCATACTCACCTCTGTGTCCTGATCAGTCCACACGTAACACGTCACACCATCAGATCTGCTTACTTTATTATTTGGTAAATTAATAATCACTTTCTCCACCTCACCAACAGTAAATAGCGAGGCGTTCAGTTGACTATATTGCACCGGATTTAATGAGCCTGTCCATGGCGGCACACTTAGTGTACTTTCTGGTCTTTCAGGCACACATTTAGAAGTATAATACTTTTGCCCAAGCTGCTTGCTATTTGTACAGGCTGGAGCACTTGGATAATTACTATTGTAAGAATAACTTGGATTGCTTTAGCTTTTCTATTTTTCCATAAATATGCCAGTTTGTCTTTGCCCACCTGCTTTTGTTCTTGAGTTGTACTCCTTGACGCCCCAAGTGCCAGCTGAATGACGTCCCGCAAGAAGCGCAGCTCCGCCTCAATCCAGCTTCCAAGGGAATCCAGGATTTGAATTTGAGGGAGGCTTGATTAATGGCATTTTCTTCAATGCACGGATTGTAAACTTTAAAAATGGTAGTCCAAATGGTCTCCCATTTCGCCAAGTAGTTGAAAAAGTTCCGTTCTTGAAATAAACTCCATTTAGGATACAGATGAGTTTAATCCATTTTGTGCGCGTTTCTCCAGAGAAAACAAAGTTGTACCTATCCTCAAAGTGTTTCGAATCCAAGGTCCTTCTCCAAACTTTTTCTTGATTTTGAAATTAAATCCACTCATCCTGCCCTAGAGCCTTTACGAGACTCGAAAAATCTGTATTAGTGGAATTATCATCCGCTGAGTGTTGTTTAGGCACAGCGTCATGTATAATCCATGTTTGTTTGTTGATCCTACCGGTCTGTATGGCATCTTTAAACACACTCTTTATAGTTGTTATAAGGCACATTATAAAAAGTAGTAGCCTCAAGTCAGCCATATCAAGATGCACTCACTTCCCTGCATTAACGCTGGCAGTTACAACGGCTGCTGTTAGAAATTCATGTGAGTGTGCGGGAAGCCCAAACGCACTCCGCTGCACACACACACACACAGCTCAGAGCAGCACAGAGCTCAGGTGAAACACACACCTCAGAGCAGCACAGAGCCCAGGTGAAATACACACACACACACAGCTCAGAGCAGTACAGAGCCCAGGTGAAACACACACACACACACACAGCTCAGAGCAGCACAGAGCCCAGGTGAAACACACACACACACACAGCTCAGAGCAGTACAGAGCCCAGGTGAAACACACACACACACACAGCTCAGAGCAGCACAGAGCCCAGGTGAAACACACACGCAGCACAGAGCCAAGGTGAAACACACACACACACACACACACACACAGCTCAGAGCAGCACAGAGCCAAGGTGAAACACACACACACACACACACACAGCTCAGAGCAGCACAGAGCCCAGGTGAAACACACACACGCTGCACAGAGCCCAGGTGAAACACACACACTTCACTAGGATCTTTATGGATGTACAGTATGTATGCCCTGATTTAGTAATGATACTCATAATAATGATAATAAAAAAGTTATTAGTAACATGACTGTTCCTTTCTGTTCGTCCAGCAGGAATAACAAACCCAAACAAGCTCTGACCCAGCCAGCATCCTACAGTCAGGTGAGAGGCTCTCGATTCTCGCCGCACACAGCACAGGCTTGATTGCGTGTTGTAAATAAAATAAGAATAAAAATAAAACAAATAACTAAAAATATAATAAAATACCTAACTACATAATACTGTTATTGTTAGAAATTGCAACAACATAAAAATAGAAATATAATACATTTATACATTTAAAATTTTAATTAAAACAATAAGTAAACAATAAATAAACAATAATATCCTGGCCAGAGGAGAACTGGCCCCCGGCTGAGTCTGGTTTCTCCCAAGGTTTTTTTCTCCATTCTGTCACAGAGGGAGTTTTGGTTCCTTGTCCCTGTCGCCTCTGGCTTGCTCAGTTGGGGACACTTAATTTCTAGCGATTATCGTCAATTTGATTTCACAGATACTATTTAAACTAAACTGAGCTAGACGATGACATCTATGAATTCAATAATGAAATGCCTTTAACTGAAAATTGAGTGTTTAAACTTATTATTATACATTACTGACACTCTATCATCCAATTTGATACTGCTAAGTGCTTTGACACAATCTGTATTGTTAAAAGCGCTGTATAAATAAAGGTGACTTGTTATGTTAAGCACTACATCTAGATCAAGAGGGACAGGTTGTGAAGTCTTTCTTAAACTGAGGTCTAGTACTGCTAGCAGATTACTTGTTGGTTTGTAACCTTTTTTTTTCTTTTGTTATGCTGTCTGTTCTTAAGGCTGAACTTGTGCCCAGAGAATTCAGACCCATTATTATTTTTGATAATTTTGCATCCTTATGGCGAAAATGCCAACAAATCAAACAGATGTGAAATACTCAAACAATACTAGGGTGCGTAGATCAATAAGAATTGTAATACAGGATCTGCACTCACTTTTGTACTTCTTAATGAATTTTTGTTTTTAAATCCATAAAGCACATATGAATTAATGTGAATGCTAAAATGCCTAAAAGAAGACAAACAACACTGAAAAAACAGATGTGTAACTTTAATCCTAATCCTACAAAGAAAAACACGAAATTTATCTTAATTTGTTATCATATTTAATTTATCATTTTTTAAAAGTGTAACAATGTTCTCCTTGTAAATGTGTGTGAATGTCAACATCATATGTCTACTCTAAAGGATTGAAGAATTCACCATTTATTCCATCCTTGTCAGAAATTAAACACAAATGAGCTCATTTACATCTCCAAGATAGTATATAAACCTGAAGATGAAAATTTAAATATCAACAATTTAACATTATTGAGAGCCCATCATTTGGCATAAATATCAGGTTGAACTTTTTTTTAAATTTTAAAATTTTTAATTTTTTTGGTTAGCAAATGACGATGTAACATTGTTTGGTTATATTTGTTGTGGGTCCCAGATTGCATAAACTCAGTTTGATTTGGTGCATTAGATGTGTGGAGGGTTAGCATTGCACGTGTTTTCTGATTTCAAACAGTGTTTACTGTGCATGCATGCAATGCAAGTTTGGCAAGAACACGTGAAGTCATCAGTGAAGAGCAAAAGCATCCATCTGATCACAGCGCTGTCTAAGAGGAACATCTTACAGATAAATCATAAAAAATTTATTTTTAAAAGTGTTTTTTACACTTCTCTTAAAACGTCCTGTATTGCCTGTACATATGTGTACTTAATACATAATAACTAGGTACTAGCCCTGAACATGTAGTTAGCTTCTATTACTCAGTAGTCTGTTGGGTAAGTGTGAAATGAACTAGTTGGCAGGTTTGTTTAGTGATTTAGTTGTGTTTGTGTGTCCAGGAGGCAGAGTATTATTCGGTTGATCTGGAGAGAGACAGTAAAGGTTTCGGCTTCAGTCTGAGAGGCGGGAAGGAGTACAACATGGATCTGTACGTGCTGCGATTAGCTGAGGATGGAGCCGCTGTCAAAAACGGCAAGATGAGGGTAAGAGTACAAGGAGTTTTTCTTCCAAAAAACAGCTTCTGAAGACAAGCATACATTTTTCTTAAATGAAACAAAAGTCCAGATTTTTTTCTTTGTACAGAACAAAAGCTTTTCTTTTGATATATTGATACAAAAGATAGAAAGGGGCATAAAATACATACGGCAGAATGACTGAAAGTCTGTCGGCCTGCTCCTGGAGAACAGCACCTAGACTTCACACACACTGCAGTCCTCGAAGTACAGCAGTCACATATCAGCTGCTTAAACTGTTCAAATGAGACGTGAAATATAACAAATTACTTCTAGATCAGCAGATGTTGTGATTAAAGTGAAGTTACATACGGCCAAGTATGGTGACCCATACTCGGAATTCGTGCTCTGCATTTAACCCATCCAAAGTGCACACACACACACACACACACACACAACGGAGCAGTGGACAGCCATTTATGGTGCGGCGCCCGGGGAGCAGTTGGGGGTTCGGTGCCTTGCTCAAGGGCACCTCAGTCGTGGTATTGAGGGTGGAGAGAGCGCTGGACATTCACTCCCCCCACCTACAATCCCTGCCGGCCCGAGATTCGAACCCGCAACCTTTGGAGTATGAGTCCGACACTAACCATTAGGCCATGACTTCCCCAAAATGAAATGAGCATTGTCTTTAGTAATGACTAGCAACTGCAGTCTGTGAGGACTATCAGTCCATTTAGGCCACTGATAAATGTCTTATCATTCCCCAAAGCCTTTGGTCCACCGAAGGAGCCTCTTTTGTCTTCCTCACTTGCTCTTTCCACAGCCGAACAGAGACCGTTTCATGCTGCTGTGTGGAAAACTGACCGGTCCTCTTTAAAACCGCTGACCCTTGATGTTCAGATGCATACACCAGCTGCTCATTTTGGCTGCTTGATTTTTGCTTGGTGTGTTGGGACAAAATTGACGGTTATACAACTTCGCATTAGAAGCCTGTGTGTATGTCATTACTTCTTCAGTTCCCTTTCAGTTTCTAAACCGGGATTAGCATTCTACTACGAACAGTAGTATATAGGGATGTAATGATATTATCAATATCACAATATCGATATTATCATGGTCACATGAAGTGAAACAATAGGTCTTCTGGCCAAAAAGTGTAGTTTTTAAAATATATTTGTTTTTTGAGCCATTTATGCTTTGGCACAGTGTCTGTCAAACGAACTCAAACTGAAAGCACAATATGCTTCATCAAGTCTGTTTTTGCTGCGTATTTTAAAGCGAAGCACACACTTCGTTCAGACGATCAGCTCGTGATCCGGTGTTTTCTGTGTCTCAGAGCGCTCCGTTCACACTGAATGAATGCATTGAATTTATTACACTGATGTGAGTTTAGCACACGTTTGGGATCAACAGCCACCAGTTGTGCTTTATTTTCGCAGCAGATGATTACAGCAGTTCACTAGATGTGTAGCGAGATGCGTTTTTGTAAGCCTGTTTTCACTGAAGCTGGAGTTTTCCTTCAAAATAAAAGCTTAAAAGTGCAGTACGAATTGCTGACAGTTAGTGTTTTTAATGCAGTCCAAATTCAAAATAGTGTAGAAATTAGAAAATAAGTATTGTAATTTCCCTACTGTACTGTAAAGCAAAAATAATATACTGTACCTATGAAAGACCTATTCATTTCGGAGTGTCTATTTACACTAAGTGCAAATAGCCCATCTTGTTGGCAAAGGCTATTTACACTAACTCCGCCCACTAACGTGTGATTGGGTTAGTCAACAATAAAAATAGAAGCTAGTTCAACATCAGTTTCAGTGGCGTAGATGGTAAGGCACATGCTTTTTGACGCGAGCGACCCGAGTTCGAGCCCACCTTTTGCCAAACATTTTTTCTCCCTTTTCAAATCTCATATCGCATCAGAAAGGCATTTATTTTCAATACAAATTAAGGAAATAATCAAAAAGTTGAAAATAAAGTATCGGGTAGGGTTAGGGTAGGTGTAGGGAGGGCTTTATTGTCCCAATAAGGTGACATCCATTTAATAAATTGGAATCTTGCTATTTTAACATAGTGTAAATAGAATCCATTGCTATTTACACTTAGTGCAAATAGCCGCCCCCTATTCATTTTCATTTATTTTGCAGTGCATTAGATAGAATAATTTAACTTCAAAATGTACACAGTTTTCATTTTTTCCCCAATTCTTCATTTGTCTTTTTCGCAATAAATATCGTATTGTGGACTTCATATCGTAATAATATTGTGTTGATAGAATCTGATATCCTTACATCCCTAGCAGCTAACTGTTTTTCTACACGTTACCAAATTCAGTTTCGGTCAAGATATGTTAACCAGTAACACAAGTGTAATGTTACAAGTGTATGTTTCCAGTTTTAACAGATAGCCTTTTGTTTTGTTAGAAGCACCCAGTTTTGTTCCTCAGCCGCTGCTCATGATGCCCTCCCAGAAGCTCATGGTGGTGTCCGCTTCGTTTACAGGTTGGTGATGAAATACTGGAGATCAACGGTGAAAGTACGAAAAATACGAAGCATTCTCGTGCCATCGAGCTGATCAAGACTGGAGGCAGACGAGCTCGACTGGTGCTGAAGAGAGGAGACGGATCCGTCCCAGAGTATGGTGGGTAACAAACAAGTTAACCCTCTGCTTAATGTCTCGTGCTTTTTGCATTTTGTTTCAAAGTGTTCGGTCTTTGTGTTTTAATCTATCCTGAGTTGTCTTTTCTTCTTGTTCACTACCATAAAATTGTTGCTTCCTGGCGATCAATCTGCCTCTGTTAGGTAGTCTGATGTGTTCATCTAGAGAGTGAGATCTTCAGTTCTTCAGTCAGCCAATACAATTGTTGTGATTTGTCTGAGTGCTGCATGTTTCCTTTCTCTTTATTCATCTCTGTTTCTTTCTCTCCCCGATTTCTCGTTCTCTGGCGGGCTCCTCAGCTATGATGGGCCCTCATCTCTCTGCCTGTCTGAGGAATGATAAGCTGGGCGAGCCCTGCTTCTACCTAATGGGTCAAAACCAAGCCACGGTTTGTAAAGGACGCTCTGTGTGTCAACCCTTGCTGTCACCCAGTCACACGTTATAAGCCCCGCTTCAGCACACGTGTGTTGCTGCCTCACCCGCTCTCATCTCACCCGGTCAATCCACCCAGCCGCTGGCCTGCATGCTCAGTGGATTTGTGCTCAGATGCCTGTGTGATGGACAGTGTGTGGATGTGTGGACACTGCAATGCTCTCATGTCACTGATAGCGCAGATGGGTGAATGCTACAAGAACTTGCCTGGCTCACAAACAAAAGATAGCATTACAAAAAATTTATAAAAATAAAAAAGTCTGTTTTGTTATTACCCATAGAACAAGTTTTGTTAGATTCACCCATAAGCAAGTAATGAAATTAGTGTGATTTTGTACTCTGGACTTGTGATAAAAAGATATAACTTAAAAAAGTGTCAAACAGTGCCCTCCACAAACCTTGATGAATCTAAGCAAAACAGGCCATACAAATGTCTGTGGTGTTTATCCTCCTTTCAAAAATCTAACCTTTAAATAAATAAAAAAAACACCTTTGTTCAATGGACCAGGAGGAGTTCTCTGTCACACTTTATTTTAAGGTCCAGTCCTCGCTATTAACTACGACTTTTGCCTCAATAAACTCCTAATTTGCTGCTTATTAATAGTTAGGTAGTTGTTCATTTTAGGTTTTGGGTAGGACTAGGGATGTAGAATATGGTCATGCAGAATATGTGCTTTATAAGTACTAAGAAACAGCCAATATGTTAATAATAGGCATGCTGATAAACAACCAGTTAATAGTGAGAATTGGTCCATATATTAAAGTTTTACAGAATTCTCTTTAGATTTGACATTAAGAGCCAACTGATGCTGTACTGTTTATGTAGGTAAATACCATGAACCGTAATGTGGATGAGAACAATTACTGTAGTTGCACATGCTGCTCGTGAACAGCAGTTTCCAGGAGTAATCAGGTGACTTAAAGACACATCTGCAAGGATTTGCCAAGGCCAGTGGTTTCAGAAATGCACATTCATTGTGAAGACATTTTCTGTGCCACCCCATCTTGTTACCCTGACTAACTTTATCACTGTTGTCCATGGCATATCTTTCTTGTCTCAACATAATGGCATAGTATGGTCCTTGGGACCCCAGCACTGCACATCCTCATAGGATGCAACTAGTTCAAGTCCATCAGTCTGGACACAGTACAGCTCTGTCTCTAACAGTGACCCAGCCGGAGTTCTGGAAGTCCTGACAGTCTGTCCTTCTGAGAGTCTGGAGGTTGGAAGTCGAGTGAGGCTGTGGCCATGCAGTGTCGTCACTATGTTAAGCCTCAAATCTCTACAAACTTCTTGAAGCCCATGAAAACACACAAAAACTGGCATAGTTTTGGGAACATAAAGAGTTGCATATTTGGGAAAATAAAACCGTTCAGGAAATCAGTTTTAAAAGCTTTGTTAAAAAATATATATTTTGACTCTCTTACAGAACTAAACAGGTACCATAGAGACCACAGGGCAAGAATTGTAGTCGGTCTAAGCTACCCGTTAGCCCACACTGACTGTGCCTTCATCATAAGCTTGGCCCCCAAGCCACTAAAAGACAAGGTTGTTGCCCATGACTGCATCCCATTGGATTTGGGAGTACAGTATGCACAGATTTACAATGACCATCTACATCTATTCTTGCCTAAGAATTCTACAGCTGAAGAGAAACCAATAAAACTGCATAAAGACCTTCTGATCTGGGTTCTAGACCTATGATATACTGTATCTCCTCCCTGGAGGTGGTCTCCATGCATCCTGACCCTGATTTTGAGCCTTTTGTACTGCCTCAGTCAAAGCCATAAATTACATCAAAAAGGAATCTGACATAAAATCCCTATCTATTTCAGTGAGATATTGAGTACCTGGCCTCCAAAGGACATAGACCAGGCTCTATGGAGGAGAATCTGCTTTTGTCAGCCGTAGTTGATGATTGTGGGTGTCCTCCAGAGGTCTACAGACTTCCGGATATATATATATATATATGTGACCAGTAAAGTGTGTGCCGTGAATAGAATCGATAGTGAGTGGCATCTGGCATTGAGCCAGTACAGCAGTGCCTTTCTTAGTGGGGAAAGCTTTAGCCCACCCCGGTTACCCTTGCATTTAGGAAGAGTTACCCCATATGACATGAGAAACACCAAAAGGTGTTTTACCCTGTATATCTATGTTGCCAGAAGCCATCGCCGATGCCTCCGAATGATATCATTTGACAATTTGCAACAATTTTCGATCCACTCCTATTTTTTGGGGAGCACTGATTTTGGATCTCAACCGTGTCTGTAAATGCATAAGTTGTCTGTAAATGCCGATGAATTCTGATGAAACAAATCATAGTTTTTCAGAGCTTTAATCTAGGGCAAAGGCTGGGTACGATACTTTGCAAGATCCCAAATAAATATAAGACAGTTTTGCATTTTCTTGGTCAGTTTCCACTTGTGTAGTTTATTCGTTTAGATGACTTGATTGAATAAAACACACGTAGGTGTGTCCAAACATTTGCCTGCTTGTTTATAGATGTTGTTGTATGAAATGTTTGCTGTTATGCTCGATCACATCAAGTGCTGTCTGTTTGTTCAAGTTTTGTGTGACGTCTTAACTGTTAACAGCCGAGTGTTTTTTGAGTACCTAATGTAATGCCTTTCTTCGTTCATTTCCAGACGGCCCAAATGACAGCTACCCTCCCTCACCCGGGCCACAAAATAATTCGGAAGTGAGGGCCTTGCTGGCCAGCGGCCCCTTTCATCATACGTCCAAGTCCAGCTATACTTCAGAGCATCACACACCATCCCAGCCCAAGCAGTACCAACCGAAAGACAGGCAGCACGATCTGGCGAGGGAACGCAGCACAGGACTGTATTCCAGCACTCCACACCAGCCCTCCTGGAACAACCGTCCCGGCCCCTCGTCGTCCCCCGACAGCAGCAAAAGCAACTCCCACCGCAAGGTCAAGAAGTCCGAGTCCGAGAGTGGCATTGCCAAGCTCTTCAAAACGCTGAGGAAAGAGGGCGGATATGGGAGGAAAACCTCCCACCAGGATCTCCTGAGGCGAGGCCGCAAACCCTCCGTAGACGCGCAGAGTAGCGCTGGGTCTCAGGTGCGCAGCGGGTCCTTGGATCGCTCCTCCACCCGGAAGCACAACACTTCTCCAGACCGTCGCAGGGCCAAGTCCGTGGACCGGCGAACGACACGCTCATATAAAGATCAGTCCCCTGAGCGAAACTATCAAGCCTCTTCCCAGGACCTGCTGTGCCAGATCTCCACTCCAGAAAGGCTTGTCCTGCCCCAGAAAGAGCCCCAAACTCCCCGCAGGAACTACAGCAAAGAGGGCTACTTCACATCCACCCCTGAGCGATCTCACAAACCCACGGCCCACGCTCTCGCTCGCACACCTGAACGTGGCCTAAAGAGCAGGAACGTTCTGCTCAACAGCTCTCCGTCCGTTCAAGCTGAGAGACAGGGATGCTTCATCAACGGAGCCTCGGAGAGACGCTTCCGCAGGAGATCGGACAGCAGCAGCGACGGAAGTTACCTGGAAGAGGCTGCTCCACATCTTAGGGATTATTACAACGCACTGAAAGCCAGCGGTGCGAACGGAAGCGGCGTGGGCCTCGGCCTTGTCCAGAGCTCTCCGAGCAAGAGACGGCTTTACAAGGAGAACCACGCAGACCTCAGCATCTGAGCTCCACAGGGCTGAGCTTCACCACAGCGGAACTATGCTTCTTTTTCTAGTTTGTTTTTATATGTTGTGTTGTGAGTGAGAGCCATGTTTTGTTAAAAGACACAGACTTTTCTTTTTTTTTTTTTTTCAAAATATGTCTACTTTGCGTGTCCTCTTTTCTCCAAATTGAGATTTACTGAACCAGAGCACAAGCATTCAGCGTTTGTTTCTTTGTTTGTACATTTTAATAGACGTGTGGCGAAACCTGAACTCAGACTATGATGCTACTGTTTAATTGAGTAATATATATTTAAGCTGTATATTTATTTTGAAAAACTGAAATGTAACTCGATGGGATGTCCAGATGAAAAAAGCATCATTCAGTCCTAGTCTGTTGTATATTATCTGGCTTTGTTAGTCCTAACACTGCACTGGACTGAGGCATGAGCAAAAAAAAGAGGGAAAAAATGAAAGCAGAAAAACATTGTTGTGGCACAGTTTTTTTTTTTTTCTTTTTCATAATCACCAGAATTTAGTCTAAAGGCACATATGCACAATTGAGAAAACCTGACCCAACATTAGCTTAAAGCAAGTTATTTTAGGAATGAATCGGACGCTTTTCAAAAGTGACTTAAAGTGCATTCAGGCTGTATGTCAGTGGAAACAAACCACAGACCAGAACATAGCTAACACATTCAACTATGAAAAAACACTAGATATATGAAATGTGAGAACATATATTGGTGGCCGTTCTAATTCGCAGTCATTTTAAGCAAAAGTCTGAAGTATTTTGAATCGTCCCTTACGCAGCCACATTTACCTCCATAAAGTCAAGTACCAAAGGCAATTGAAATGTTCTGAACGAATGGAATCCCTTGACAAGCTTGTGAAAATAAATGTGACACATCTCTGCAGTACACATTTTGAGCTGAATGTAGAGTTGCAGCACGGAAGATTCAGGTCGCCAGAAGACTACGTCAAAACGGCACCTGATGCAATCTGCCAATCTGAGCCACCTCTCGTTTTTCATCACGCTGAGCTTCGGTGATATGCAGACGCAATGCCTGTTTGTTTGGGAACACAGCTGGTTCATGCATTTCGACAGGACCAAGAACAGGGAATTCCTTCAGTCTCATCTGAATAGTACTGTATCAAAATGAACGTATCAGCTGCTGTCTTTTGTACAAATTTTATTACTGTATTTACTTCAGACCTGTGTAGGTAAGGATACTGTTGCCTTTTCTCTGTACTAAAAAGAGTTTATGAAAGACGTCCACCTAGAAGAAGATGCAGATATGTTTCTACTCTGCTCACTGGGACTATGGGTAACGTGTGTACTCAGAATCAGGCATATGTAACGTATTGTTTCCCTCTCTCCAGGAAGGATGGGAAACGTATGTTTCGAATGGAAGGGGGTTGAATTATCTGTTGTGATGGATAACCTGTTTTTTTTCTAGAGATCTTGTATACTGTCTGTGGTCTCTGAAAAGTTCTATGGATTTTAAATGCTTTTTTCTGTGTCGATAAAAGCAGTACTTGTATTTGGTCAGATTTCTTTTTATGAAACTATGCATATATATAAATATATAAATTCTGCATTGTCGATAGCTTTATTTGACTCATGAAATTACACATAACACTAGTCTAAGTTCAAGTAGATGTGGACTTACACAGTAAAGCTTTTTTTCTTGTTTGGATGGATCACGATGTATATGTAGCTATCAAAAAGAAGTCTGTGAATGCTATTTTTATTATCAAATAAAGTTTTCCATACAAATTCACAAGTCTGTGTTCATTGTGTTGGTATGAAATAACACTGAATGGGCACATAACTAAGATCACATGATACCTGAACCTGAAACACGAACCATTTGCAAACGTCTGATATAGTTGTAGTTTGTTCCGTTTAACTCTTTCCGTTTATGTCTGGTTTTCTTGGTTGCTGTTTCTAGTTTAGTTTTCTATTATCTTGAATGTAGTCTACATATCCAACCTTATTTTAATGTAAACATGGGCCTGATCTAAAATACCAGTTTGCAATATCAAACAGCATAAAAGACTGTTTTTAAACAAGTCAAACTTAAATGTCCAGCTATTTTACTTTGATATGTTGCTTGATATTGCAAAAAGATATTTGTTATATTATTATAGTTTTACCATTTACTGCACTTCGTTAGTCTTCCAGTTATTTATGTATAGCAGAATCAGAAGTCTCACACATTTGCAGAAAATACATACAATAAATACTTTTGCGTTGCAAAAGAAGGTGAGTAGCCCTGGGTGCCATCAGTTCTTTGTTGTTTCTTATAACTTGGTAGTCTTTGATTCATGTATTGTTATTTACTGCTATTCTTGGGTTTTTGGTTCCTTCACTTAAAGCCTGCAATTAGATGCAAGCTATGTGTTCTCCTTTATTTCTTATAACTGCTTTTTTCCAGAAGATTTTAATGGGATTTTGATCTAGACTGCTTTAGGGGCCTCATTTATAAAGTGTGCGTACGCTTAAATCCACACCAGCGCTCATATTTATAAAAACTGTCTTACAGTCACGTCAGGGTCTGAGCAGACGTACACACTTTTTCTTGTCCGAGTACTGCAGGTTATTGGAAGTGTAAGCTGTTCTTGCAGCTCGTTGTTCTAAATTAAAGGATTTGGATGATGATTGGGGATCCTTTACATGTTAGGGTTAGGAGTCATTTACAAGGCAGAGAGCTGAAACCATTCAGTTGCATGCAAGTTCAAGATCATTTGCTATTCATAGATTTCACATCTGAAAAGCGTACGTGCGTTTTCTGTGTACATTCATTCTATGAATCACAAGTACACATATTTGAGAGATTATCGTAAAATCAATTTTAGGATGGTTTCTGTGCAACATTTTATAAATGAGCCCCTTGAACACTGGATTGGTTGAAAGTCATTGTCCTGCTGCGAGACCCGTGCCCTTCGATAAAGGCCTAGCTTTCCAACGTTGTGCTCCAGAGCAGCTAAATTTGCCTGATTTCCCCAGCACCAGAGGCCGCAAAGCAACCTGCAATCATCCGCTGGGTTTGACTGCAGGGCTTAGACAGTAAAAAGCTTTTATTCAGTCATTCTATGATTTGGCCATGAAGGATTTTGGAGTTCTGGCTAACTTCTGACATGACTTTGTGGGGATCCTCCTGGTCTTCTACCTTAAAACCCCCCTTTCATGGAGATGTTGCAAGTTGAAACTGTCATACCCTGTCTGAAGGTCAGCTTTAATCTGTGTTGAGGCTGACCAATGTGCTTTTTCCACCGTTCAAACAATCCTTTGCGGCAAACTTCCACTAAGTTTTCTCTTGCAGCCACGTTTAGTGAGTGTGGCCACGATGCCACGAGTCTCAAACGTCTAGATAACATTGCGTACATGCGTTTGTAGACTTGAGCTTGTCCACGCTTGGCTCTTGTGTCTGACCTTCTTTGGTTATCTATCTATGACCACTTCTAGAAGGTGCCAATAATATTGTCCAGGGAATTTTAGGATTTCTCTGTGAAATTATCTGGAAT
Organism: Barbus barbus; assembly: GCF_936440315.1. Taxonomy (NCBI): domain Eukaryota; kingdom Metazoa; phylum Chordata; class Actinopteri; order Cypriniformes; family Cyprinidae; genus Barbus; species Barbus barbus. The sequence continues at coordinate 4,582,520 of NC_136756.1, forward strand.
ATAAATTCTTCAGATTTTTTGCACACCTAAAACATAAATATGTGTATACCAAAATATGTTTTAGTGTCAACATATTTAATGCCAGGTCTGGAAACATTAAGGATTATTTGGTAAAATTGCAAGGGTGGCAATATTTTTCGCCACCACAGACTCATGATGATTGCTAATAGTGTTGTCAAGCTACTCCTATCAGCAATATTCTATGTGAGGTGTTCTCAAAGCAAGCAATGTCCCTACAGGCTACCATGTTGGGTAATATTTTAGAGTAAGGAACACAAATTCTCTGTTAACTAAGAGTTTTCCCTCAATAAACTCCTAATTTGCCCCTTGTTCATAGTAAGTAAGGCAGTTGTAGTGGTAGTAGTTATGTTTAGGTATGGGGTAGGTTTAAGGGATCTAAAACATGGTCATGCATTAATATGTGCTTTATAAGTACTAATAAACAGCCAATATGCTAGTAAAATGCATGTTAATAAGCAACTAGTTCATGTTAGTGAATGGTGTTCCCTAATCTAAAGTGTTATCAAATGTTGTGTGAGGCTGTGTGTCCCTATTTACACAGATGCCAGTGAAAGGCAAACTATACATAATCATAATCTATTTTCACCACTCTGACCTAGAGCAGGATTAACACGTCAGTTCTGATCCTACCTAATTCATCCATACATATCTGTCAAATCTTTCTTCGTAAAGCCTTTAATCCAAGGTGATAGTGAGGATTGCCCCGGTTGTACACTTGCGTTGAATAACATATTGAGCCTGTTATCCATAATTATGGTGCTGTTAATTTTTGACGGAATGTATGTACTTTTTTCAATCCAGAACTCCGCAGTAGCTATTGTCTTGATGTTGATTAAACAGAATAGATTAAAAAGCACTCAGCCTTTACTGAAGGTAGGAATATATACACTAAATACATTAAAGCTCTCATCAGAAATCAGTATCGTTCATTGAATTTAAAATACTATTTCGACATTTCGTTAACATTACAGCTCAATCAAAACATAAACAGAGCAATTTAATTTGCAAAGTGCTTTTTATTGTTACATTGCCTTGAATACATGCCTCTACAATCACAACAAAGCCAGTATAAGGAGTCCAACAGTAAGAGAGTTAAGATATGTTCCCTTTAGCTGCATTTTAGGAAGAAAAAAAAAAAAAAAAAAAGAATCTTATGCACTGTTACGCTGGACTCGCTGGATGTACTGAAACTGGGACATGGTCTGTCCTCTCTCAAAACTGTCTTTTGGTTGAACCAATTGGGTTTTGTAAAAATACAAAAAGGAAAACTGACAAACATTTTTTTTCTGCAAGTGGTAGCGGTCGCTCGTTTCCCTGGGCTGAACACTTTGTGGTCTCTGTGTCGTCGGTCGCCGTCGAAGCCCAGTGCACGTCGCTGCTTATCGTGTGTCACGGACGAGTGTTTACGCAGGGGACACGGAGCTGGAAGACACAGACGAAGCCTCGGTCTTGGATGCAGTGGTGGAGGCGCCCTCTTCCTCCTCGAAGGGGTTCTTGCCGCAGCACAGGGTGGTGATCATGCAGTTACGGAACTGCTTGTTCAAGCAGATGTAGATGCACGGGTTGTAGACAGCAGACGTCTTGGCAAAGAAGGCTGGCACTGTCATGAAGAGAGGCCCAAATTCAGTTCCCTGATTGGTGAAGATATACCAGGCCACGCTGGCATAGGGGGTCCAGCAAATCAAGAAGCCGATGACCATGATGATGACCATGCGGGTGACCTCGCGCTCGGCCCTCTGGGTGGTCTCAGACTCCTGCTGCTGGGCAGCGGCTTCTTTGACGGTGCAGACCAGGCGGCCGTAGCAGAAGAATATGACGATGAGCGGAATCGTGAAGTGCACGATGAACATGTAGATGACGAAGGACTCGTTGTTAACGCCAGGTACGCGAGTGTAATAGTCGACTCCGCAGGAGCACTGCATGCCCTCGGGGATGTAACGGGACCAGCCCACCAGGGGAGGCACGGCGCAGGAGCAGGCCATGATCCAGGTGAAGACAACACCCATGATGGCGTGGTTCTCTCCGAAGCGAAAGTTGCTCACGGGCTTACAGACGACCATCCACCTCTCGAAGGCCAGCACCACCAGGGACCAAAGGCCCATTTCACCGCCCAGGGTGGCGAAGAAGCCTTCCAGGTTGCAGCCGAGGCGTCCGAAAACGAAGTAGCCATGCAACGAGGTGTACATCGTTGTGGTGAAGCCACCGAACACCATGAAGAGGTCGGAAACGGCGAGGTTCAGCAGAATGTAGTTGAGAGGTGTACGCAGCTTCTTGTGCTCGATGGTGACGTACAGAGTGAGGAAATTGACGGGGAAGCCGGTGAGGATGAGGAAGAACATGTACGCGGCCAGGCAGGCGTATGCCCATGGCGCCACCAGGTAGTACTGGGGATACTCGTACGGACTCCTAACAATGCCGGTGGCATTGGACATAGGCACGTAGAATGCCGGTCCCTCTGTACCGTTCATGGCTGCGGTTGGATGTTGTGCTCTGCCCTTTCTGCGGTAGTGTTTGGATGGCTCGGCAGGACTGTGGAGAAACGAGGCAGGACCGTGCTACGACTTGACGGGGCGATCGTGCACCCCGCTTTATAGAGGCTCGCTTGGGATTACCTGATGTTTCCAGGCTGTCAGCACGAGTCTATTTAGGCCACAGCTAATAAAATAATCCTAGCCATCATTGCACTGCATATCTGGCAACTTATCAAGCTATTAAGGTTGTACCTGCACAAGGCAGGTAAGCAGTGATAGAAAAAAAAACGCAAAAACTTCCTTTGGCACACAGTCACTGAATCAATGATGAACTGGCTTTAAAGGCACAATATGCAAGATTTTCGTTATAAAATGTCCAAAAACTACTTGCAAAGTGTATTATATTTCATGCAGTTGTGCATTTATGTTATGCCAAAAGTTCCCGAGAATTTGTAAATCCAGAGAAATTGCCATTCTAAATAATGACTCGTCCCTGATCATTGTTGATGAACTGGCTTTGACTGAAAATTTAGTGTTTACCGTTGTCCTTTTGCATTATTTCACACTATTGTCCTATTTAATATTGTTAAGCTGCTTTTTACACAATCTGTATTGTTAAAAGCACTATATAAATAAATGTGACTTGACTTCCATCAAGCAACATCCAATGCAGAGGCCCCGAATACATTTCAAAGTGCACAAGTGAGACAACAAAATTTCAAACCAAGATAGCACACTCACGTTTTTAAGCAAACATTTGACATAAGAAGTTTGTTCGGTTTGAAGTCAAAATGAATACAGTTTCATGACATCGAACCACAAACTGTTTCATGTTAATGTGATGACCTGTGCTGTATTAGTGCCAACAAGGCATGTTGGGATCTTGTAAGGTATATGCCTGAGGAACACTAGAAAAGTAGGTCACATTTCACACACACTACAGGATCCCTAATAAGTGCTCTGGAACGTATCGGCCTTGATGCATTCAAAGTGTACTTGTTTTCTGGGAAGTATACTCTCTAACCTTGCGGATGTTAGTGCCATTCTCAAACAGTTGATCTGAAGGAACCAGAATAGTCCAAGTTAACTACCGTTCTTAGTAATCATCACATTTAATCAAGCGCATTAATTCAAGAATAAGAAATTCATTCATCAGTCATTTTTCATTCAGGATAATAAAACCAGTGCATTAAACACAACTTGCATATTCCTCTCTTGCATATTGTAGATCGTGCAGTGTCAGGTGGACTAAGGCTACCCTTGTCCCTGTGAAATGCCTGGGTAGACATGCTCAAGGCTCAGCATATTTCACACAGGTGGGTTTTATGAAGAGGATTTACAGATTACAGGAGAGTTACCCTACAACGAGGAGCCTTAAGCACATTAGCTGCTTGCTAGTCTCTCTACAATCCACACTGCATGGGCTGCAGGGGAAAGATTGGCTGTAATTGGTCAGTATAGTCTCAATTAGCATTCTGTTCAACAACTGGTAAATATCTGAACATAAAATATTCACACAATCTGAAGTAGGCTACAATATACGGTATGAACAAACTTTTTGTCAGTAATTTTTGTGAAGCTCAGATTAGATTTACTTCAAGCGTCCCACGTTTCACAGTCTTTACAGTGAAACAATTACCATTAAATTTAGCATTAATATACAGACAGCACATAACTGTGTTGGAAACCAGTTTACAAAATGATGCAACTGAAGCAAATCCTTTTTTTTTTTTAACTCATCTACAAATTGAATTCAGCCCAGTGGATACAGTAGATAGTCATATGGCTGGTCATTTTAAAAAGCTGATATATGTTGTTCTTATTTATTTAATAGTGCTGCTGCACGAGTGCAAAATCAATGTTGAAATATAAGGCGTTTACACCGACTGACACTAAAACTGAATCTCAAAAGATCTGGCAAGAACATGTGCTGCTTTTTTATTATTTATTTAGTCATCGTTGTGGGTGATATGTTACAAATAACACATGCTACATGATCACATTTCTTTTTAGAAACGCAGTAACTAGAAAAATAGCTTGAGGTTCTCATATGCAAAACCTTGGGTGGCCTCATTTATAAAGCGTGTGTACGCTCAGATTTGATCGTAGAGTGTGTGTACGCTTAAATCCGCGCCAGCGCTCATATTTGTAAAAACTGCCTTTGACGTGGAAAAGTGCTTAGCGTCATGTCAGGGTCTGAGCAGACGTACACACTTTTTCTCGTTTGAGTACTGCAGGTTTTTGAAAATGCAAGCTGTTCTAGCAGCTCACTGTTCTAAATGAAAGAATTTGGACAATGACTGGTGATCTTTTACATGTTAATGACATTAATTAGGAGGCATTTACAAGCAGAGAGCTGAAACCATTCAGTTGCGCGCAAGTTCAGGATCATTCAAAATTTCACATCTTTACTTTACTTTACTTTATTGTTTATTTTTACAGGGACAATGCACAATTAAAAGTAATTGCACCAGAGTTAGCTAATAGCTAATTTATATCTGCTGTCCCTGGGCAGGTAAACAAATTTTAAAAACATACAATATTATATATGCACCACATAGAACATCACAATACATATATCCACAAAAGTAAAAAACAATATATAAAAAAAAGACACAAGACTTACAACACAGTCATTAGTGGTTGCAAATTTGTTCTGATAGTATCCAGTGCTTAAGATTAGTTTTAAAAACTGTGTATTTGTCAATGCTTCGAATGTTTGTAGGTAAAGAATTCCATAACCTCACTACTCTAACCGAGAACGCTGTTTGACCAAAGGCAGTTTTTCTATACTGCGGTACTACATCTCCCCTAGCAGATGCTCTTGTCCTATCGGCACTGCCGTTATGGGCCAGGCATCCCCTAAGAGGAGGGGGAGCAAGATTATGGATTATTTTGTACATCAGGCATACATCACTGTAAAATACAAAATTATGAAAATTAAAAAAAAATAACTTTTTCAAAATAGTACAATAATGGTAATCCCTTGGTTTTTTGTCTAGCACTTTCCAAATTAGTTTATAAAGAGAGTACACAGGCATAAGTGTGGTCGCACCTGCCTGTGACCAGGTTGTTATACAATATGACAAATGAGGAAGAATCAAAGTATGTACAAAAAGTAGTGCAGCTGATTGAGACAGTTGATGCCTGATGTTTTTAAAATTATTTAACTTGAATTTAACATTATTTATAACCCTCCTCACTTGTTTTTTAAAAGACAGGTGTTGGTCAATTATTATTCCTAAATATTTAACATGTGTCACACATTTGATTGCGTCACCATTGAGTACGATATCTGGATTCACAAAGTTATTTTTTCGTGCAGTAAAATACATGCAAACTGTCTTGCTTACATTAAGGGACAAAGAAGACTTATTTAACCAATTCAAGACTTCCACCATTGCAGATATCAGTTTGCTTGCAACAAGTTCTTTAGTTCTTGCATGAACAAAAAGCACAGTATCATCTGCATACATTAGAACGTTAACACCTGGACATACTTGAGGGAGATCATTAATATAAATACTAAATAAAATGGGTCCTAAAATAGACCCTTGAGGAACCCCTATAGGACAGCTAGCAAAAGAAGAACACTTATCAACCACTCTTGTACATTGTTTCCTCTTAGTCAAATATGATCTCATCCAGGTCAAGGCCGTAGCAGATAAATTAAAATTCTGAAGTTTGGAAATTAAACAGTTATGATTAACGGTGTCAAATGCCTTTGCAAGATCTAAAAACACAGCACCAACAACACCACCTTTGTCAAGTTGACTTCTAACTTGTTCGACAAAAAAACAATTAGCCGTTTCTGTAGAATAGTTCTTTCGAAACCCAAATTTCATTGGATGTAAGTTTACTTCGCTTTAATTTAAATGAGAAACTAATTGATCACTAACTACCCTTTCTGCAATTTCCGAAGCTATTGGAAGGATACTTATGGGTCTATAATTGGATGGAAAAGTCCAATCACCTGCTTTAAAGATAGGTATCACTACTGCCGCCTTCCAGCAGGATGGAAAATAGGAGTTTGTTATTGACAGATTTATCAGCTGTGTTAGAGGTTTGCAGAGAGATGATTTATAAGTTTTAAAAAATTGTGCGTCGATATCATAAGCATCTTTAGACCTAGAGCCTTTTAAATGATCAAATATTTTTATTACAGTAGATTCTGAAACATTTTCAATTGTAAAGACAGGAGTTTCATTGTTTATAGGTTCTAGTACTCCTGATCTAACACCAAATTTCCTGGCTAGACACTGTGCAGAATTCAAAAAGAATGAGTTAAAAATCGTAGCTATTTGTTCTTTATCTTCTATTAATTTTGATTGGTCCTTGATAGCCCAATTTTGAACTGCTTTATTCTCCTTCTTTTTAATTTGATAAATTTTTCCATATTAATTTACTATTTCCTTTAGAATCATCAGTTAATTTAATAAAATAATCAGCTTTGGCCTGCCTTAATTCTTTTACTACTTTATTTCGCAGATCCTGGAATTTTCTCTTATCATGTGGTAATTTAGATTTAAGAGCAGCTTTTAATGCCAAGTCTCTCTGCTTCATTAGCTTCCAGAGATGTTCATTTAACCATGGCAAACGTATTTTATTTGAGTAAAAAACATTTTTACAAAATTCATTTTTAGTTTTATTAACTCTATCGATCATAGTATTAAATGCTTCCTCTATATCCCCAGACTGTAAAACATCATTCCAGTCCAGGTGCTTTAATTTCTCCTCAAATTGACCGACTAGTGATTTTGGTATAATATTAAAAAAGCTTTTGCCCTCTAGTTTATATAAAAATCGTTGTTTTGTCAACTTTCTTACAATTAAGGTCAAATTGTGGTCTGACATACCAGTTACCAAATTATAACATAATTTGTAATTCTTTCAGGTTTATTACTAAAAAATTAAATCTATCTGAGTTTGAGTTGATTGAGTAACCCTAGTTGGGCCAAGGATCATTTGTGTAAGATTATACTGATCTGATATACTTTTGAGTTGATGTCTCAACTTTTTCCATCCAATCACCTAAAACAATTAATTCAGTTTTCGAACCGATTTCCTTTAATACGGATTTCAATTTGTCATAAAATATATTTGTAGAATTAGGGGTCGGTATAATCCAGCCACAGTAAAAGACATTTGGGGAAATAAAACAATAGAAACAATAACACTTTCTAAGTCTTGTGCGGAATTAAGATTAACTTCAACACATATAAAATGATTGCAAACATGCAAAAGAACTCCTCCTCCTCTACCTAATTTTCTATCTTTTCTAAAAACATGATACCCAGGTACAGAAGAAGCAGTCCTTGGTGATAACTCAGTTAGCCATGATTCCGAGAGAAAAAGAAAGTCCAAATTCGAATCCATCAGCAAGCCTTCAATTTGTTCAGTCTTTGATACAATACTTCTAATATTCAAATGTCCGCCGAGCAGTCCTTTGGGTTTTAGTCGTTTATCCCACAAGACTTTAGCCTGGTTTACTGGTTGAAAGAGTTCAAACTTCCTTTTAATCGTCATTCTACTCAAGTGTTCTTTACGTATACAGCTGTTCAGGTTAAGAATAGTATTTTGCAGAATTGCAGTCTGACTTACAGATCGGTTGTCGCTTCTTTGATGTAATTCAGTGGCGTTTACAAGCTCAGGTGTATCTGGCAAAAATGGCTTTCGTTCTACTTTGCAAACTGGTCCCGGATTTAAATGAACGTCACCTACCAGTAAAATCGTAATTAGCAGGTAGCCGGTTAGCCTGTAACATGGGCTTGAGGATTTATCACAGAGCATGGCCGGGCAGCAGTTGGTATATTAGCCCTTCCATTGCTCAGGATATTTGAATATGCAGCTTGATGACTCCACTGAGTGAAGACAACAAGGTCCACCTGCTCAGCACCGCACATCTGAAAGAGAGGTGTATGTGTGTTTTCTGTGTGTACATTCATCCTATGAATCACACTTACACATATTTGAGAGATGATTGTAAGATCAAATTTAGAATGGTTTCTGTGGAATATTTTATAAGTGAGGCCCTTGTCACTACAGGATGGGCTTTCTAGGATGGCAACAGGTTTGCAGAATGCATCTGAACAGGAATGCATGTAAACAGTGGACAAACGCAGTAATCTCTTATTAGTATTTCCTCATGATCTAATTCTTAACTGATACTTTTTTTGGTGTAACCTGATGTTTTCAGCTTGGCTTCATATACCCGTCCATCTTGTTTCCAAACTGCTTGTCTTGTGTAGGGTTGCCGGGTTGCTGGGATATAAAATTGCACGTGACTTGCAGAGTATTTCTTTTTTTTTTGTGGGTTGTGTTTCGGCACTGCTCCTCTGTGTGGACAAATCTGTAATCACATCAGAGCGAATCTGTCATTGTACATCTACACGACAGTATATATCCAAAAAAGTACAATAACAAGTAAAATATCTGTTACTCTTGTTCTAACAAATTGAAAATGGAATTTAAAAAAAAAAAAAATCAGATTACTGACGTTTAGATGTAACGATTGCTCAGTCAGATCAGATCACAGAGCAGAACTACTCTCATTCACAGCTAGCAACAACAACAGCAAAAAAAAAAACCCTGCAGAAAAGAGATACAAAGTTCTGGCATGAAACTCTAGATGGCACAGTCCGATAGGTCGAACTCAATCTGACATAATAACATCATTATCACATGGCACAGCTGATTGGTTCTCTCCTGTATCGGTAGCCAATGAGCTCGCTGCTCAACATTCAAATATATGACCAGTGTTTTCTGTAGCAGTTGCAGCGTGCTTCAGAAACCCTCCACCTTCCCCAGCTCCACCTGTATAGATCTGCTACGAGGTGATTCATGTATGCTACAGTATATGGGGGTTATTCATATGTGTTATATGTGCAGCAGCAGTATTTCTTACATGCTCACAGCAGCATGTTGTGGGTGTATTGGCAGCAGCAAGTCTCGGTACTTACAGATCTATTCCACCAAGACCAAATACATTACATTGTCATGTACATTACCATGCCAATCACTCCAAGAATTGTCAAGAAATTTACTTCACTAACCATAGCAAAATGAGAGAGAGAAACAGCAACACAGGAAACTCAGTACCAACTTAATGTACTGAACAATCTTGATCAAGCAAACAAGTGCTCAAATTATAGAAAGCTACCTGTTGAGCCACTGAAATATCTTACCTGTTCAGCAAAAAAAAAAAAAGCCAATTTCAGTCCCACATTCTGTCACCTTCTCTTTTTGACCGTAGACTCTGCAGTTAGAGATTTCTTCATTTTGACAGGTTCCACAGATGTTAACAGAGATTGCCATTTAGAACTTTCCTGATTAAAAGCAGCCATCAAGATGACAAGTTTCAATTCTAAGCAACTGCTATAAGAACAAGCTACAAACGATCCTTACCACACTCTAGGGGTGCCACCCGTCCCTTACAATACGAAATCATCTGGTATTTAAAGGTAAAACGATGCATCCTGTATCAAATCACTATGGGACGCGATTTGTCCCGTATTTTACAAATGCCAACACATAGTTGAATCATCAAATAAGTATTTTGCACTCTTTATAATACTAATAGCAATTATAATCAAATCAATTTCATGCAAGGTATTAGAGAATCTCATTTGCGCGTGGTTTCATTTTGGCATCTTTGTTTTTCATAGTGACGGAGTCTCCAGATCGCGCACCATTAAAGCCCTTTCACACGAGCGCAGCATGCGCTAAACCTGCACCCTTTAAACCATCTAGAGCTCAAACCTGCCCTCTGAACACCAGACTCTCCAGATGAAGGATGAATGGGAAAGTTATCAGCGGCTCTGTCCAGTGACTAATGATGAACACACAGTTTGCAGAGAAGCATTCAGTTGCTCACGGTGAACTGTCTGACTAAAACGGATAGTTCACCCAAAAATGAACATTTTATCATCGTTTACAAACCCACAAGTTGTTCCAAACCTGTATAAATGTATTTCTTGTGTTGAACATAAAGAAGGTACTTTGAAGAATGTGGGTAACCAAACCAAACTGTTTCTGGCCCCCAATGACTCTGACAGTATTTATATTTTTGAAGTTACTGAGGACCAGCAGCTGTTTAGTTACCCACATAACTATCTTCTTTTGTGTTCAGAAGGAAAAAACTTTATGCAGGTTTAGAACAAACTGGGTAAATTATGACAGAATTTTCATTTTTGTAAAGTGACAGACACATCTGTGCTTCTAAAGGTACAGGCTTATAGTTGTATTAAAATTGAGATAGTCTGTTAATATAATATTCCATACATTATCAGAGCTTGGTAGACATATTCCAGAATAACAACAAGAAAGAAGTTCATTAACATCTGGTTTGAACAAGTAGGGCTGTATGTAAAATTCCATGTCATCCTCTTTCACATCGAAATCATCAGCCAGTGTAACTTTGTGAGCTTTAGACGTTGGTACTGCTGGTGAAGGTCTGAGAGGTGAAGTCCTCACTCTCCGTTGTTAACAAAAACCGTCAGCTCACGTATGAGTTTGCGCTTGCACGTGTCATTATGCGACAGGACAGTCGTGAACGCACTGAGAACTGTTTGCCCAGGCTGTGGTTTAAAGGTAATAATGTTGTAAATTATGTTCAGTTTCTTGCACAGACTTCAGTGTATCTTCATGAGCCACAGTGTAACGAATGTCCACTTGAGGAGAGTGAACCCAAGCGCAGTTTATTAATAAACATAAACAGAACAAACCAAAACGTGACATAAAACAGAAAAAAGTGACATAAACTGAACTAGATTTTGACATGACCAAACTTGATTGAAAACATGGCAGGGTTACACTGAACAAAGCTAGACAAAAGACAATTCGGCCAAAAAATACAGAGATATAATTTTTTTTTTTTACTATATCGCCCAGCCCTAAACTGAATGCAAAATTTTGACCCAAATCACACAAATAAATAATTTAAATAATGGCTGAAAAAGAAGTCTATTGCGTGTGCTTTTTTTCTCTTTTGAGTCCTGGAGCTAATTGAGATGCTGTGACATGTCTTAAATCCAACCACAACATTTTGATAAAATGTAACAGATTTGTGGGAAGCAATGGTCTAAAACTGGTCAAAAGAATTATAAGCAGCTACAGGAAACATTTGGTGGAAGATCACAACATGTTCATAGGTCAGCTTACTTTCTCCACTTTGCACTGTGAATTCAATGTTTTCAATAAAAATGTGAAAATGGTGTTATGTCAGATTGTGTTTGTCTATAATTGTGAGTAAATTGAGCTCAGAACACATTTTATGAGTAATCAATGTAGAATTCAGATACTATCTTGCCACTGTGTGAATATTCATGAGATCGTGCCATAAAGCTTACAGACAGCAGCTGTTAAACTGGAAAATTGGCTAATACTTGGAGTTTCTGTTTATCAGTGGGCTAAAACTCAATTAATGAGTTAAGCATACAATTATAAACTATATTTAAACTATAATAAGTGTAGCGGAGAAATTTCACTACAATGTAGGGGTGAATTTAACTTCTGCTCCAATATATCTTGGACGACTAGGAATTGATAAGATCTAGGTCCTCACTTCCTAGCACAATTAATTCCTGTACTTTCTTTACTGAAGTGTGTTTTATCTGTCTTGTTAATTATGCATTTCTCTTTGTTAGCAGCGACTGATAAGGTTTGAGGCTCTGGATCCTAATAACAGACACGGTAGCTACCCCAGAGTATAATGGCGTTGCTTAACCCCTCCTCCCCTATACCAGTCACAAGACAGTAGGAATGCCCCTACTCCAAGATAACAGAAGTTTTACACTTATTTCCAAAAAAAACTTAGTAAAGAATAAACAGCATAAAGGAAACAATAATCATGAAATAAGCTCTGTTTACTTTGTGATTTCTTATGATTTCACCAAGCAATATACAAACAAAATAAATAAAAGAAAGTTTTGTTTAGATTCCAACTTTTGTTCGGTTTCTTTCCTTCCAACAGTAATATTCAAACAAAAATAGAAAAAACAACAACAGCTCTGACAGAAAGCTCAAATGATACTCAGTTCACTCAAAAGTGCATTACAGACGTTTCGGCCCACATCAGACATGTATCGTGACGAATCACATGCTTGAATGACATTCACAATCCCAGAATATAAGTTTTACCTTACAGTAGAACTGGACTGGTGCTGGAGTGTTCCAATATGGCAGGGTAATTAAACCAAACAAATAGCCACCTTTTCAATAACACAAAGTCTCTGCCTTTTCCTTAAACACAGGAAAAATAATGTTCAGGAATGAATAATAAGAAAAAAAATATTTTTCTACCAACGGTTCCGGTAGATGAGACTGTCCGTTTGGAACGAAAAACACGGAATTTCGGATTTATTCACTCAAGCAAACTCAGTTTTCAGTTCTCAAGCCCAGCAAAAAAAAAGAATTGAAAAGTCTCCAAGAGGAAATACTGCAAAATGTTCAAAAATAAAATATGAAAAATAGAGGGGGAAATATTGTCAAAAGAAAAGCGTCAATCCCATTCGCGTCCACACGGCGGCAGTAGCGTGTCAAAAGCGGAATGTAAAGAATTTCCTCAAAACAATAGCAGAATTCACTCGTTCAGGAATCAGCTTCGTTTTAAGAACAACAAAAATACTATCTGTATATTTCTTCGGGAAGTCAACTGTAGTTGAACAAAAATGAAGAAAACTCACAGTACTTCAGCTCTCTTTAGACGGAAACAAACACTCGCGCAAACGCCATCTCAGCAAACGTGCTGAACAACGATCTTCTCCGATTCAGTTCCACAGCAATCACACTTCCGTGATAAGACCCACAGCAGCACAACAAGCTCGGTCCAGCTCTTCATCGGCTCCCCTCGACACCTGTCCAACGCTGTCCACATCAACGAGAAAGAATCACGACAAGTCAGCTTTATTTTTCTTTACTCTTTGCCTCTCAGGCCCTCTCCGTACGTCGCGCGCGCACCTCTCATCCCGCTCACGTCACTTCCGTTTTCAGTTTTTAAAAAAAAACCCTTCAATATAAAAGTCTTTGACTACCTCCACATTCCCCCCTGCTAAACCCTGCCATATACAGGACACTTCAAGCAGGCCAGTTCCTAGGAAAAAAATATATAAAACACAGAACAGATTCATTAACACTTTTTCAACATTTTCAACATTTGTTTTACATTTTCATGAGGTAAACAACATACACTTTGATGTTTTCCCTTTTACTTGAGTTTGACACTCTAAACCCAAATTACATAATATAGTCATCTCTATACCTTACAGGCAATTTGCCCTGTGTTTCTCGGTTAGAACGTCTCAGATCAGGTACCCCACTGATGTCATTTTCTGGAGTGTCAGAGTTTTCAGATTCTGCATCTTGTTCAGGTTGTACTCTTCCACTCTCACTTACACTACCCTCCTCCTCACCTAACACTTCAACCCCGACCTCCTCAGGTAAATCTGTACTCTGAAAGTGTGTAGGATACGGAGTGTAAACAATGTCATGTGGGCCAACAACTGTTTCTGACAACTCTTTTTCTTTTTCAGCACGTGTAACCTGTCTTGTGGGAGAGAGGAAGGTACAGTGCCTCAATTGATCCCTGTGAACTACTTTTGTGGGACCCCCCTGCTCAGGACGTATGGTAAACACAGGTAAATCGGGGTGATTCTGTTGTACTACCAAATATGGTACGGACTCCCACTTATCTTGAATTTTGTTCCGGCCCCTAAACTTATGGTTGCGCAACAATACTCTGTCACCAGGTCTAATGAGCGCTCCGGATGTTTTGCGATCATAGACTCTCTTCCTTTTCCTGGAGGCTTCTTGAGCGGTTGTTTTTGCAGTCTCCACCGCAATCCTCAAGCGTTTATGGTGATTCTTCACCCATTCATCCAGATCATCCGTCTCATCATCAGTTAGATCCTTCCCTCCTAGAACATCCATGGGCATTCTTGCATCTCGCCCAAACATTAGATAAAACGGGGAGTAACCCGTTGACGAATGTACATGGCTATTGTAAGCCATCACCAGTTCAGGCAAGTAAGTCTTCCAATCTTTTTTCTTTTCAGCAGGTAAAGTCCGCAGCATGTCATGCATTGTACGGTTGAATCTTTCACACTGTGCGTTCCCTTGTGGGTGGTAAGGACTGGTGCGACTCTTGCTGATTCCATACAACTTACAGAGCTCCTTAATTACACTTGCCTCGAAACACCTCCCCTGATCCGAGTGCAGTCGGGCGGGACATCCATAACAGACAAACCAGTGTCGTAGAAGGGCTTTGGCAGTGGTAAGTGCTGTCTGATTTTTAGTCGGGACGGCCACAGTAAATCTTGTAAACATGTCCGTAAGCACTAGAACATTCTCGTAACCCCCTGCTGATCTCTCCAGCACGGTGTAATCCATGGCAAGAACTTCTAGGGGTGCGGTTACGTTGGTGCAGGTCATAGGAGCACGGATTTTGGGAAACACGTCCTTAGCTAAAGTACATCTCCGACACTGGGTTACCCACGTTTGCACGTCATTGGCCATTGAGGGCCAATAATAGCTCCGTCGTATCTGCTCCAATGTACTCCTACTTCCAAAATGTCCTCCATGCTCGTGTACACCCTCATACACTTTAGCTCGCAAGGACTCTGGCAGTACTAATTGCCAAAGTTCCTCTCCATCTCTCGGATCTGTAATTACTCTGAACAGCACTTGATGTTTCAGTCTCAGGCGCTCAAGCTGCCTAGCTAACTTCTTTTGTTGGGCTCCCATGCTTCGGAAACCACGTGCCACTAACCTCTTGTTCTCCAGTACAGCGTCGTACACTGGTGCTATACAAGGATCCTTTCTCTGTTGTTCACAAATAGAGGACCAGCTGTAACCATCAACGCCCTTCTTTATAACTGCTTGCTTGGCAACTCGGACTGTGGACTCATCACTCTCCTCTCCTTTACCTGGCCACAAGCATGCTCGTACCTCATCTGGGGTCAACCGAATGAAGTCTTTTTCTGTGTCCTGTTCCTCTGGTTCTATACCCCAAGGAATTCTAGAAAGAACGTCGGCATTGATGTTTTGTCTGCCAGGCTTGTAGCAAACCTCAAAATTGAATTCTGATAACTGAGCGACCCAACGCTGTTCCACTGCTCCGAGGTTGGCCGTTTCCAGGTATCGGAGTGGGTTGTGATCGGTGACCACTTGAAACTTTGCAAACATCAGGTACTCCTTAAATTTCTCAGTTACTGCCCACTTAAAGGCTAGTAACTCCAACTTGAAGGCACTGTAATTCCTGTCATTTCTTTCGGAACCCTTCAAGCCCCGGCTCGCATAGGCAATGACACGCTCTACACCCCCCTGCTTTTGACTGAGTATGGCTCCAAGCCCATTGCGGCTCCCATCTGTTGTAAGTATGAAAGGACACTGGAAATCGGGGTAAGCCAAGATTGGAGGTGACGTCAGACAACTTTTTAGCTGACTGAATGCAGACTGACACTCTTCACTCCAGATGAACGGTTCTGACAGCTTTCCTTTATTACCTTTTCCCACTAGAGCATGCAGGGGCTTTGCCAGCTGTGCAAACCTTGGGACAAAACGGCGGTAGTAACTCATGAATCCCACCAGCTGTCTGACCTGCTTAATATTCGTTGGTGTCGGCCAGGCTTCCAAGCACTGAACTTTGTCCATATCCACTTGAATCCCCTTAGACGAAATAACGTGTCCCAAGAACCGGACCTCTGGCCTCAGGAGGAAACATTTACTCGGCTTCAGCTTCAGGCCGTGTTGACGTAACCTGGAGAAAACAAGCTCCAACCTCTCGCAATGACTCTTGAAGTCCTCTGAGAACACAATAATATCGTCAAGGTAAATCAAAAGAACATCAAAGGCCAGGTCTCCTAATGCTGCACCCATTAATCGTTGAAAGGTGGCCGGAGCGTTGCATAAGCCAAACGGCATCCGTGTCCACTCAAACAACCCGAACGGCGTTGTGACAGCAGTCTTCTTCTGGTCTGATTCACTTACTGCCACTTGGAAATAACCTGCCGTGAGATCCAGTGTGGAAAACAACGTTGCATTTCCTAAAGCATCCAACGATTCCTCCACACGGGGAAGGGGGTAGGCATCCTTGAACGTGACTTGATTGAGTCTCCTATAGTCACAGCAGAAACGAACACCGCCATCTTTTTTTATCACAATGACAGCAGGTGAAGCCCATGGACTGCGACTTTCCTTCAGTATACCTTGACTGACAAGATCCTGCACATGTCTCTTGAACTCTTGGAAAATGTGAGGTGGGACTCGTCTGTGACGTTGCTTGATTGGCTGTACATCTCCCGTGGGTACGCTATGCGTAACTGTCGTCGTGTATCCATAGTCTGTATTGCTTTTGGAGAAAACATCACTGTACTGGGTCAGCAGTGCACTTAACTCCTCACATTGCGCGTCTGTCAGTCCTTCCTTGTTCATCTGGACTGGAATTAACAGTTGTTCGGGTTGGCTTTCTGCCTTAATGCTGCATTGTACAGGTTTTATAACACGCAGCTCGTCATCATCCTCTTCAAATTCCACCATTTGTTTTGGGACTATATTATGCGGTTTGGACACGACTGCAATCCTAGTCCTCGGCATCAACTTAACGGTTTCTTGACAGAGATTCAGCACCCGCACTGGGACTCTTCCTTTCTCTGGGCTTGCGAGTACATTAGCCACCAACAGCCCTTTTGGAAGGGTAACAGAATCTGTGCCCTCCACAAGTACATAACGCTTCGCTTGGGGTGGTACAATACAGTGGCCTTCCACAATCTTCTCACTTAAGGGTGGAATTGTGACAACTTGCTTCCCGGACACTTTAACAAATCCTATCCTTCCTTCTGGACCCAAAAGTTCCTCACCTTTATTCACTCTTGCGATCACTCTCCTAACATTTGCATCTGCGTGTGGGTTGACCCTACTCTCCTTGTTTAATTCCTTTCCTGACAGTACAAGGTTTTTCAATTCACTAAGCACGTTCATTCCTACAATTCCATCCAATCCTTTCATCTCCTTCGCATCAGGGTTGAATTCTGTGAGCACGAAAACACACTTGCCTGGAAGCAAACTCCCCATGCACTCTACATCTGCCTGTAAGCACCCAAGGACTGGGATGTCCAGCCCATTTGCAGCAGTCAGACGCACCCAGTTAGCAGATGACAATGATCCATCCTGTTTTCCAAAATGACGTTTAAAATGAGATTCTGAGATGGTAGTGACTTCAGAGCCCGTGTCCAACAAGCACCGGGTGGGTATCCCTGCTATCTTTACATCCAGAGTCAAACAGTCACCAAACGCGCTCTCCCTTACTGTTTGTGGAACTTCTGCCTTCCAATCAGCCATATGACTCCGTACTACAGATGGCCCATTGGTGTTTATAATGTCACTCGATGAAGTCCCTCTTGACACCTCAGTTTCTCCTGCTGATTGTGATGGTGCAGAGTCACGGTTCTTCAGCCCATTATTTCGCCCACATCGTCTACTGGTGTGGCCTGGCTCACCGCATGTGTAACAGATATACTCCCCTTCACTGTTCTTTAGTGGTTGTCGTCTCATAGCACCAGGGTTGGATTCTGCTCTCCCTTGACTATGAACTATTTTGTACAATTCTTCTTGACGTGCAGCTATCTTTTCAATTGCTTCGTGCAATTTTTCCAATGTCAGTGGGGATGAACTGTCGCCAGTTGCCACTGTAGTATGAATTGCAGCCCTCGCACGCACCGGGGGTTTCAAAATACCTTCTGACTGTGCTTCCTCCTCCTCAGACCAGGTGATCGCGTCCTGCATCAACTGTGCAAATGTCAGACTTCGCTCTTCCTTAATTCTACGTTTCATCTCCCTTCTTAAGAAATCATCCCTTAATCCCAGAACTAACTGCTCCTTCAGAACACTCTCTTCATCTGGGACTCGACCAGGCTCTCTGCGCTTCACTTTGTAAAGTTTCTCTCGTAAGTCATAAGCATAGGCACGTATAGTCTCACCAGGTACTTGTTTTCGATCATAAAAGTCCTTTAACCTTGTGCCAACAGGTACCTTATCTCCATAAGTTTCCTGTAGCAGTTTGAAGATGGACTCCACACTGTTATCCCCCTCTTTCAACATGAATTTCACTGTATCTTTAGCTTCTCCCTTTAAGTGCTGCTTAATCAGCTCCACTTGATCCTCATCTGGTACTTTCATGACACGGAATGCTGATTTCATGGAAAGAATCCACTCCTCCACACCTCCTTCTCCAGGCTTGGCGGTACCAGTGAAGTCAGTGAGTTTGTGATCCCTTGGGATGTAAATTGTTGCTGGAGGGGCACGAGTGGATGCTTGCTGCTCCATTACAGCCCTTGCCAATAACAGAGCTTCTCGCTGTTCCATTCTGGCATGATCCAGGGCTCCGGCTTGTTCCGCTAACCTCCTCTGCATATCAGCGAACTCCTTCTTAAGCTCTTCCAGTTCTGCCATTTTTCTTCTTACTCACAGACCTGGGACAGAGTGCTTACAAACAGTAAAAATTAGGCTAAGTATGATCCTGTTCGTGACGCCAAATTAATGTAGCGGAGAAATTTCACTACAATGTAGGGGTGAATTTAACTTCTGCTCCAATATATCTTGGACGACTAGGAATTGATAAGATCTAGGTCCTCACTTCCTAGCACAATTAATTCCTGTACTTTCTTTACTGAAGTGTGTTTTATCTGTCTTGTTAATTATGCATTTCTCTTTGTTAGCAGCGACTGATAAGGTTTGAGGCTCTGGATCCTAATAACAGACACGGTAGCTACCCCAGAGTATAATGGCGTTGCTTAACCCCTCCTCCCCTATACCAGTCACAAGACAGTAGGAATGCCCCTACTCCAAGATAACAGAAGTTTTACACTTATTTCCAAAAAAAACTTAGTAAAGAATAAACAGCATAAAGGAAACAATAATCATGAAATAAGCTCTGTTTACTTTGTGATTTCTTATGATTTCACCAAGCAATATACAAACAAAATAAATAAAAGAAAGTTTTGTTTAGATTCCAACTTTTGTTCGGTTTCTTTCCTTCCAACAGTAATATTCAAACAAAAATAGAAAAAACAACAACAGCTCTGACAGAAAGCTCAAATGATACTCAGTTCACTCAAAAGTGCATTACAGACGTTTCGGCCCACATCAGACATGTATCGTGACGAATCACATGCTTGAATGACATTCACAATCCCAGAATATAAGTTTTACCTTACAGTAGAACTGGACTGGTGCTGGAGTGTTCCAATATGGCAGGGTAATTAAACCAAACAAATAGCCACCTTTTCAATAACACAAAGTCTCTGCCTTTTCCTTAAACACAGGAAAAATAATGTTCAGGAATGAATAATAAGAAAAAAAATATTTTTCTACCAACGGTTCCGGTAGATGAGACTGTCCGTTTGGAACGAAAAACACGGAATTTCGGATTTATTCACTCAAGCAAACTCAGTTTTCAGTTCTCAAGCCCAGCAAAAAAAAAGAATTGAAAAGTCTCCAAGAGGAAATACTGCAAAATGTTCAAAAATAAAATATGAAAAATAGAGGGGGAAATATTGTCAAAAGAAAAGCGTCAATCCCATTCGCGTCCACACGGCGGCAGTAGCGTGTCAAAAGCGGAATGTAAAGAATTTCCTCAAAACAATAGCAGAATTCACTCGTTCAGGAATCAGCTTCGTTTTAAGAACAACAAAAATACTATCTGTATATTTCTTCGGGAAGTCAACTGTAGTTGAACAAAAATGAAGAAAACTCACAGTACTTCAGCTCTCTTTAGACGGAAACAAACACTCGCGCAAACGCCATCTCAGCAAACGTGCTGAACAACGATCTTCTCCGATTCAGTTCCACAGCAATCACACTTCCGTGATAAGACCCACAGCAGCACAACAAGCTCGGTCCAGCTCTTCATCGGCTCCCCTCGACACCTGTCCAACGCTGTCCACATCAACGAGAAAGAATCACGACAAGTCAGCTTTATTTTTCTTTACTCTTTGCCTCTCAGGCCCTCTCCGTACGTCGCGCGCGCACCTCTCATCCCGCTCACGTCACTTCCGTTTTCAGTTTTTAAAAAAAAACCCTTCAATATAAAAGTCTTTGACTACCTCCACATTAGGACTCTTTAAGTGCACATAATCCTTGCACCAAGGAGTGGAGGGTGTCACTCTGGGCCGTTGTCCTCTTGGCTTCACTTGGGTCTTCATCTCCTTCAGTTGTTTCCCAGTCTTTGAGTCTTGTCCTGTTCTCCCTTTATGTGTTTCCGTGATTCCTAATTAGTTACACCTGTTTATCATTCAGTTGCCTGTGTTTGTTTTCAGTTGTGTTTGTCGGTTCTTGTCATTACACGGTGTGTTTAAACTTTCTTCTTCAGTCTCGTATTTGTTTTTCTTGATTATTGATGACTTCTGTTTGTTACAATGATCTCTGTGTCTTTATTGTGTGTGCTGACTACATACAACCCTGACACTGGCATGAAGTGTACCCTAAAGTTATGCTCTCAATAGGCCCTCCATACATGATGAGAATTACCACATGAGTCCAGCTTACATAAGTAACTGACATTGCATTAAAACATAAAAACAAAACAAGGACTAAAAACTGTGGTTTGGCAGAACACCAAACCAAACATCAGTGTACACAGTCAACCGACGACAAGAAACAGACATACTAGTGTCAGCGAATAAGGCAGAGATTAAAAGGAAAATAACGGGAAAAATCAAGTCAAGATAACAAGGACAAGTGTAATTTCAAGCAGAGACAATAGCATGTTCTATTACAATGTTTGACACTACACTACATGTGTACTGCAATCCATAGACCTCTGGTGATCAGATGCACAGCACTGCTTTGCAAACTAAACACACATTAAAGGAAACACCTAAATGCACAGAGAGCTCCCCCCAGAGGTCTTGAGTATGCCTTCATCCTGTAGTCATAGTGCATTTCCCCACCAGTCACCAGCAAGGTTGAATTAACTCAATGCAAGGAAGGCAGAAAGCACTCACTCACTCACTCTTGCTCTCTCTCTCTCTCTCACACACACACACACACACACACACATACACACGTTTGTTTTTGTGAAAAGTAAGGCCATCCCATAGGCGTAATGGTTTTTATACTGTACAAACTGTATGTGCTATTGCCTTACACCTACCCTACACCTAAACTTAGCCCTCACAGCATTTCTAATTTCCCCCCAAAAAACCTCAGTCTGTATGATTTATAAGTGTTTTGAAAATTGGGGACATGGGGTAATGTCCTCACAAGTCACCTTCTCCTTGTAATACCTGTGTCATTATACACATTTATGTCCTCATTTGTCACAAAAACGTGTGCGCGCGTGCACACACACACACACACACGTGTATTCCGATCATTATGGGTTCATTCCATAGGCATAATGTTTTTTCTACTGTACAAACTGTATTTTCTATCCCCTTACCCTAAGCCTAGAGAAGTGGTCCAAGAACTGAGTCCTGAGGCACCCCAGTAGCTAGATGCGACTTGGACACCTCACCTCTCCAAGATACCTTGAAGGCCCTATCTGAGAGGTAAGACCCAAACCACTGGAGTGCGGTTCCTGAGATACCCTTTGCCAAGTGGGTTGCCAGGAAGATCTGGTGGTTAACCGTAATAAAAGCAGCGGACAGATCCAGCAAGATAAGTAATAAAGATTTGGAATCTGCTCTTGCCAGTCTCAGGGCTTCAACAACCAAGAGCAGGGCAGTCTCGGTTGAATGTCCACTTCTGAAGCAGACTGGTTAATGTCCAGAAGTGTTCTCTCCAAAAGCATCATTAGCCAACTATGGTTGCAATTTATGTCATTATCAGCATAGTTCAATGAATTGATGTTTCCCGAAACCAAAGTTCCAATGAATATTTGCAAAGTTGTGTGATTGGAACGACAGCTCTCGATCTGTGGCATAGTTTCTTGTTTGTATGAAATGGGGACTTTATAAATCCTAATCTTGAGCAAAATAAGCAAGCCGACATTCAGTACAATCTGTATCATTCATTTATAATATACAAAGTTCATTCATGTCTTTTAGTTTGTCAAAAGTGCTGTTTTTGAAGAGTGTGCATGTGCATACGTACCCTAGTACGTAAGAAAGAGCCAATGATTGAATCTGGAAATAAAGCATAATAACTGAGGGGAAAAAAGAGAATTAGCCCTCAGATGCCATAAACTTAATTTCTAGCAAAAAATAAATAAAAGATAACATTAATTTGATCTTAAACAGATTAATTAAAATAAATTATTACTCTACCAACTGCATAATATTCTAAACTAACATGGCTGAATGACAAATTTGCAACAACATTTTTTTCAGTAAACAGTCGTGACTAGCAAGATCAGTGGTGCCCAACCCTGTTCCTGGAGATCTACCTTCCTGCAAAGTTCAGCTCCAACCCTGATCAAACAGGGCTTAATCAGCTAATTAAGATCTTCAGGAGCTGTTGATAATTACAGGCAGGTGTGTTGAAGCAGGGTTGGAACTGAACTCTGCAGGTAGGTAGATCTCCAAGAACAGGGTTGGGCACCACTGAGCTAGATGATTTCTTTAATAATGCTTCATACTATGCAAATTAAGCTAGAGCTACGCTGTTGTATGGTAAATGCACCCCAGGAGGTTGTTCTGTGTGTGAAAGGCCGAGACTTGGTTAAACGCAACTCGTTCAATGATTTTGCAATGAATGGAAGAAGGGATACTGGCCTGTAGTGTAAGATATTTTAGGATATGTTCCATTGTGCCATATCCTGTATATATACTGTATAGTCACATGCAAAGTAGAAACATTTTTATTTCAATTCAAAAGCAGAAGACTAGGGAAATGCAGGAGAAAACAACTTATATGAAACTATACAGCTAAACTCTAATGTAGACTAATAGCAGAAGCAAGAGAGACACCCCATAAATTAACACTGTGTTTGGATCCTCAACCTTTGTGTGTCTGTCCAGCCACATTGTCAAATATACCAGCCCTAAAACTGTCAGTGTCTTAATGAGTGATTTATTGAAAATCCATTCAATCAATTTGTTCAATCCAGCTAATTAATTCAGGAACAAAGAGAGTGATTCAGGAATGAAATACCACTGTTTGAATGAGACACTCAGAGGTTCTACTTTGGCTTTGTCTGGAACTAATTTTGTTGGCAAAAATGAACAAAGGTGTACACGTATGCATGCACCACCAAAATAAAAAAAAAATACTTCATAAATAAGTTCAGATCACTCATATAGTGACATGCTTGACAGCTGTTAATGCACAATAATTGACTAACTTTAATATTGTATAATATTTCCATTCGTACTAAAAGCTTAAATCTAGCCTATGCTATGCCAGTTTCACAGCAAAATGTAAACCTGACACACTTCACTTACGCTCTTCACTTGGCAGTGCTAAAACCAGCAGTGCATAAATAAAAGCTTGCTTATCTTACAGTTTTTTAACTGCTTACACAAAATCTTTCCTTGTCACACAGTTTCTGAAAGCTGACACTCAAACAGCAGAAGCACACACCAAATCTGCAAAACCACACACTAATGCTGCATTCACGTGCTATCGGAATTATCATAAATACGAGTTTCCTAGTCGGAAATTGGATATATAAGGCCTCTCTAAGGCCGTTCATGTCCAATTTCCGACTAGGAACCTTGTATTTACGATAATTCCAATAGCACGTGAATGCAGCATAAATCTCAGCCTTTGACTCAGTTTTCAATTTCATAAAACACTTTTTGCAAAACACAACACATAATTCTCTATGTAACACAAACATCTAACAGGAATTAATATTATGGCAAAGGTGTTTGCAAATGTTTGCTTTTGATATGTGTTTGTTATATTTAGTGCTTCATTTTGCAAGAGATGTGAGGCATTTTACATTTTGTGCATGCAAAGTTTTGAAAATGTGTGTAAGCGGTTAAAAAAAAAACTAAGTTTGAAAATAATGAAAATTTATATAAAAAAAGATCAAATAAAACATTTAAATGTTAATATTAACATTGTATTTTTAAGTGTAAAAATAAAATAATTGTATTTTTATTTAGTACTCACTTTTATTTTAAAATATATATTTTGTATTTATTAAAATACAGAATAAATGTAGCATTTATACTATTATCGCTATTATAATTTTTTTTATATATTTAATGTGTCACACTATGTGCAGTGTGAGCACCAAACCAAATCTCTCTCATGCTCTCATGAGAACCAGACTGAAAATCTTATGTGCACCCCTGAATATTGTGTCTAAAATGTAAGTTACTTAATATTAACTTATTGTTTATTAAACTGTCGTATAAAATCAAAACATTGTCAAAACAAACATTTCCTCTGTGACTAAATTGCCGGAACCTGACCAAGAACAGGGGAAGTGAAGTGACATACTGCCAAGTATGGTGACCCATACTCGGAATTCGTGCTCTGCATTTAACCCATCCAACGTGCACACACACACACACACACACACACACACACACACACACAGCAGTGAACACACACACACAACAGTGAACACACACCCGGAGGAGTGGGCAGCCATTTATGCTGCGGCGCCCGGGGAGCAGTTGTGGGTTCGGTGCCTTGCTCAAGGGCACCTCAGTCGTGGTATTGAGGGTGGAGAGAATGTTGGTTATTCACATCCCCCCACCTACAATTCCTGCCGGCCCGAGACTCAAACCCGCAACCTTTGGATTATGAGCCTGACTCTCTAACCATTAGGCCACGACTTCCCCACACACACTGGGGTTGAGATACACAAGATAACTTGGGCAAAAACAAGGGACAGGTGAGTGAGATTAGTAACTAAGGAAACTAACAAGGTAGGCAAAGAAACAAAAGGAAACAAGGATGTAAAATAACAAGAATAAGAACAAGAATACACTTCAAAATAAGAGTCTAAAGTACAAGACAGGGGAACCCGAAATGGAAATCATAACAAACACACCACCACAGGAGCATGGATTGAACCCAGATAAAGGAATTTATTACAGTATTTCTGAATTGCTAAAACGCTAAAATCCATTTGCAAAACCAAAGTTGCAAGTGTACAAACCACTTTATTGATTGAATCACACAGTTTGCAGAACTTTAAACACTTCTCATGTGGTTAGACACAACTAGCAAATCGGAATCAGTCTTTGTGAAGTCCAATGAAATTAGAGCAACAATCATACACCATGTTCTGGTTCATGGAATGAGTATGAGGGAAGCAGGACTACGTGTTCAACCAAATATAAGCAGGTTCTCTGTGGCCTCCATTGTCAGGACATTCAGAGAAGAGAACAGGTAAGTGTACTATCATTTGTTGTCCCTCAAACTTACAGTACAGTATGTACAGTTGTGGAACGTCTCAGTAAATTACTGTAACATATCTCTAAAAATTGGCCCTTTTCTAGCAGTATTACAGTACAACTAATAGTAGTACTAAAAATAATAGTATTTTATGTATTGTACATATTTGGTGACATTTCAATGCATTAGGCCTGTCTGTACAATTCTAACAAGAGGTTTTATTTGCTAGAATTGAAAGACTGCCACATGCCGGTGGAAGGAGGGGTATGTTCTCACAACAGCAGGAGACCATTATTGTCAATATGGTCCTTCAAAATAATCTCATTCGTCTGCGTGAAATACAACAGCGAGTTGAGGAAGACAATGTGAACTTTGAAGGAATCAACCGTGTGAGTCTCTCCACAATTGACCGTGTCCTGAAACGCAACCTGATAAGTCTCAAACAAGCCTACAGAGTACCATTTGAGAGAAATTCTGAAAGGGTAAAAGAGCTACGATATCAATATGTACAAGTAATCATGTCCAGAGATTAGACAGCACTATTGGGTTACTGTACATCTTTACTGTGTTGAATGTAATGCAGCACATGTATATAGAGGCATGAAGCCTGGAATGCTATGTAATTTACGTTACTTCAAAAATAAATTTTTGTTCTTTTCTATAGAGAATGTTTCAACTGGATTCAATGGAGAGGCCTCATGAGTGCATCTTCTTGGATGAAGCTGGCTTCAATCTCACCAAGAGGAGAAGGAGAGGCCGCAACATTATTGGTCAACGTGCCATTGTAGAGTTGCCAGGGCAGCGTGGTGGCAACGTGACCATATGTGCTGCCATCAGCAGCTACGGGGTTATTCACCGCCATGTGACTTTAGGGCCTTACAACACTGCCCATCTTATAACGTTTCTGTATGCTCTACAGGAAGCATTACTGAGACGTGAAGAGCGAGGTGATGAGCAGGCAGAGCATCCCATGTATGTGGTAATCTGGGACAATGTGAACTTTCACCGTGGTCCTAGAATCCGTGAGTGGTTTGAAAATAACCCACGTTTTATAAATGTGTGCCTCCCACCGTACTCGCCCTTCCTTAATCCCATTGAAGAATTTTTTTTCTGCATGGAGGTGGAAGGTCTATGACCGAAATCCTTATGCACAGGAAAATCTCATTCAGTCAATGGATGCAGCATGTGACAACATTGGAATGGAAGCGATTCAAGGTTGGATTCAGCATGCTAAAGGATTCTTTCCCCGTTGTTTAGCAAGGGACAGGATTGCCTGTGACGTTGATGAGGTCCTGTGGCCTGACCATGCCCAGAGGCATGATGCTGAGGCAGAATGATTCCAAGACATTGCTTGCTATCGATCTGCTGCATTTTTTGTTTGTGACTACATTTATGTGTGCAGGATTGTGCAAATACTTAATAAATACATTTTTTTCCCCTGCTCTGCCCTGAGTGCAGTGTTTTGCATTTATCTCTGTAGTGTGTAATGACTGCTGTGTAGTGTTTATGCATTAGCTGGATGTGTGTGTTATCTGAAAACAGTGTTTGGTTTTGGGTAAAGATAACATAGTTCTGAATCAATTGTTTGATATTGCAAGACAAGTCAAAGGTTTTGACAGTGTAGCTTAAGTTTGGTGATTTGTGTTTAAGGTTTTGAGAAAGTGAGAGAAACATTCAAAAAATGTGTTTTAGCAATTCAGAAATACTGTAATACAGAGACTAAGGTAAGTATGCAAAGGTGAGCATGCAGGTAAGATACAGCTCGTACACAACAGTCTAGCAAATACGATAGTGTTTCAGCAGCAGAAGTGTGTGTTCACTACTCACTGCTATGTGTGTGCACTTGGATGGGTGGAATGCGGAGCACAAAATCACAAAAAAGGTGTGTTTTTTTTTTTTTTTTGTTTTTTTTTTGTTTACCTTTTCACATGCAAGTATATCACATAATCAGGTAATATATAAAAACAGTCTTTTCCATTCTCTGGAATACATAGGAGATCAACATGGTAAGATTCAAAACACTCAGTTAGGAAGGTTAATGTTGACAGGTAGATATCCTTAAACTATTGCTACAGTATATACAATTTATCACAAAATGTCCTGAACAGAGAGACTTGACTTTAGAAGAATGAGGAACTTATTTTTTGCTAGAGACACCACTTGAATTAACACAAGTATAACACAAAATACAGGTCCATGACAGGAGAAACAGTCTGAGATTAGAGTCAACGATGTGTGGAGTTTACACATGTATTCATACATTTTATTATACAAGCTATAGTATTTATGAATGTTTATGGTAATGAATGTTCAGTAGTATGTTTAGGCACCAGGCAAACCACACGGTCCAGGGGGCCCCTGCAAAACATGATTTCTGCCGAGGGGGACCCTCGCTTAGGGCCCTCTAAACACGTCCCTGTGAATGTTACATTAGCACATTCTGTTGTATGAATATAGGTATGGCAAAGTACCTGAAGCACCTGAGACGCTTTCATTTTTTATTTTACTTTATTTACCACAGGAAATTTAGTATTATCTGCTACTACTATTAGTAGCACATAATCCTACCCCATATCTAAACATATCTACTACAACAACTACCTTGCTTACTATCATTAAGCATCAAATTAGGAGTTTATTGAGGGGAACCTTTAGTTAATGATGAATATGTTTTCCCTAATCTAAATATCACATATTCATGTTGCATGACTGTTACAGTACAGATTCAAATGTGTTCAAATAGCTGCAATAGTAAGTATAAACATATACTTTCCGATTATATTTATTAAATACATAGTGTGTTTGGTATATATATTCTCTTTTCTTCGTTACCTTTCTTTGATGACCTTGCAAATGAGCGATTGAAGTCCACTTCAATGGATAGCCCATGCTATATTCGATTTGATCCTCCTTCCTTTTCTTTTGCTATTATTATTATCATTATCATCATCATAATTATTAATTGCACATCCTCCTCTCCTTTCGAAGCTTTTATGGTCACTTCTATTGCTCAGCAAGCCTCCTTGTGATTGTAATTAGATTGAGATTCTCGGCGTCTGATTGGCTGAGGGCTGATGACTCACTCCTACTGGAGGGCAGTGCGCGCTCAGGGAGGAGAATGAAAGCATCTTCCTCATCGCACACAACCTGCAGAACGCTGAATTCAACACAAACATAATGACAGAAAAGAACACAAGAAGGTAAAACATTCCCTTCCTGAGACAAAGCCACCGCCAACTCAACAATCTTAAAACCTGAGGAAACACCAGAGAGAAAAACATCAAGGTAGGTATAAAACCCTGATGCTACACAAACTATAGCCGGGATAAAGGACAAAAACAGTGTTTAAAAGCCTATAATACTATGTATGTATGAAAAGGCATTCAAATATACGTAATGAAAGGAGTATTAAAATAATTCGTTTTTTTATAGGCATGCAATATATGTGATGGTTTAATAGGTATTTATGTTATAAGTTTGAGTGTGAAATGCAGCTGGTTGTTATAAATAAATCTGCAGATTTTGGTGATTTACTTATTTCGGGCGTGTTTGCCGTTATAAATGCTTTTAATGGAGAATGTGTGTGTGTGTGTGTGTGTGTGTGTGTGAGAGAGAGCATGCTTTGAATGTGCCATCAGTTGTGCTTTTATCTTTGTATATTTTAGGTTTTCTTATACATCAGTGTGACCATAATGTGACATGATATTGTGTGTTTATATATTTGTTTAATAGTTTGGTTTAATGAAATTGTGCATTAAAATGCCTCAAATGCTGTTAATGTATATTGATATGAAGCAGTTTTAGTTGGCGCGTGACACACCATAGAGTGGTGTGTGAGGGAATGTGTCCTTTCATCTACAAATGTATTCTCTAGAAATGTATGTTACACACTTTGTGCAAATGGTGTGTAGGGTGCAAGTCTTTGCCTTTGAGTATTGAGATACTTGTGCGTGCCAGGGGTTTGTGTATATATGGAGTGTGTGTGTGTGTTCATGCCTGCACAGCTCAGTAATAGAGTGGGTGGCAAGTGAGAGATGCTTCAGCTTGTGCAAGAGCAGAATGTTAGTGTGAGTGTGTGTTTGTGTGAGAAGCACAAGGGAGAGATGCTGTGAAAACGACACACATGATGTGAATTTAGCACGTTATCCTCCTCCTCATATCCTCTGTATCTTTTGTCTAGAAAAGAAAGATCTTGTGTCTTCTGTTGTTATTACTTTTGCTTTACATTGGGCAGACATTTCTGGATTGGTTTAGGGGGTCAAACGTTTGGGTGTTATGTAACTTTTCAGTTTGGTGCATTCAACTGTCATGTGTAAAATATAATTTCTAGTAACCGGGCATTTGACAGTGTGCATATACTATATTCAGTGTCCAAAATGAATAATTATTTGATTAGGTAACAAGTCAGTGAAAAACAGTACTTCCAAATCCTATCTTACTAGCTAGTTGTTGCTGTTCACCGTGTTATTAGAGAAGCTTTTGATCCTTTCTATATCTGTGAAACCTTGCAAGCTCAGATAATATTCAGTATAATTTTAAAGAATTGAATATGGTCAAACGTTGTTGTTGGGACACACATTGTAGTGACTCAGTGTAATCGAAGAGGATGCATGCAGTATTTTGTTTCTCTTTCAGATCAATAAATCTGCATAAAAAGGATTTAAAGTGTATTTTGTGGATAAACTATGAGTCAACCCTTATTCCCAAATGAACATAAGGAACAATAAGGAAGCCTATGTTTGCATCAAGGTTAAATAATATTAATAAATTAGGGTGAATTCCAGAATTAGGGTGTTCTAATGAACAGAGCCTTGATGTAGGAACCAGGCCCGGCACCAGAGGGGAACGCCGGACTTGAGTTTAGTATGTATAATAGTCTCAACTCATACAACTGCCTGCTGTTGCTTCTGTTTGCTTTTAGATGGAAAAGCTGCCCATAACTCCTAGTCTAGGGTTTGTTTTCTTCGTAATAATAGCATAGCAAAATAGATGTGCCTTTCTGCTTTGGAAAGCGTCAAATGATTTTACACTGCATTTCCGCAGAAGTGAGCAATGTAGCGAATCACAGACATGTTTGTTGATTTCCACAACACAATAGCCAATCAGAGGTGTTTGAATACACCCACTCACCGCTTCAGTCACCGCTTTTTGAGTTCTGAGTTCTATCATGCTTGTAAATAATAATAAAAAAAAAAGATTCGTTGTCACATTCATTGGTTAAAACGGAACTTTGTGAGATCGTGATGAATGACTGAGAGTTTTTAATAAATTTAAAGGGAGGGCTATTTGCATGCTGTATACAATAATATATTCAGAATTTAAATAAAACTTCTGTTTTTCATGCTTGACAAGCGGTCACGTATGCTACAGAGATAGCTACTACACAGGGTGATGTGATTCTGTTCCAAATGCAGGATTTAGGGAAGGAAACGTTATTAATTATTTGCATTGGCTGCCATGCCAAATCATGCACACCTGCTTGCTTTTCTGTGTAACTGAACAGTGTCTTGTGAACATAGGCTGTATGCTTTAATAACAAATAATTGTAACGCTTTACAATAAGGTTCAATTAGTTGAATATATTAATTAGATGAATAACAATGTTAGTTAATATGTTAAAGTGTTAGTTAATTATTGTAAAGTGTTACCCAAGTAATGTATTTGAAGTGTTTACTTGAAACTGAATCCCCCCCCCCCACATACCCGAATTCGGGCCCCCCAAGTCGTGTGTCTGGTCGGTGGGTCTGGTCGGTGGAGGGAGCAGGGCAACTGCTCATAATCTGGCCAAACATACTGTACTTGGTGAGAAGAACAATGAAGAACAGTGTCATTTCCTCTTTATTTTAAGGTAGTGTTACCATGACAACACTGCACTGTCTCCATCACCTTATTATTTTTAATGACAGAAATGTCTTATTGATTTTAATATATTCTATTCTCAATTTTGTTGACTTTGCCAGACCCTCCATATACAGTGGTGTGAAAAAGTGTTGGCCCCCTTCCTGATTTTTTTATTTTTTTGCATGTTTGTCTCACTTTAATGTTTCAGATCATCAAACAAATTTAAATATTAATCAAAGATAACACAAGTAAACACAACATGCAGTTTTTAAATGAAGGGTTTTTTTTATGAAGGGAAAACAAAATCCAAGCCCACAGTTTGGATTTACTTTGATCTAAATGATCTTACTAAATGATCTGACAAAATGTAATTACTTCTGATCAGATGAATTAGTGAAATTGATTTATCATACTATCACCACCACAATGAGAAATCATGAAATCCAAACACAGTCAACTGAGAAAGACAGCTGTCCATCACTGCTGTAACGTAATAACAACGTAATATTAATATGTAATTTAAAGAAATAGTTTAATTTAGCTCAAAGGGAATAATTTATGATTTTATAGGGATTTGAACAGAATCAGTGTTACGGCGATTCATTGAACGAACCGTATAACAAACTCTGCACTGGATATTAAAATCCCAAATATAGTGAAAACACTATTTAATAGCACAGTAACAAAATCGGCAGATTAAGACATTAACTTGTGAGCACAAAACACATGATACTTCTCTTTTCAATATAAATAAGATTTTATTTATATAAACCTAAGACATAAACTAATCTAACACATGAACACAAGCATCCACACATTCACACGTTGCAGAAAGAGAGAAAGTAAAGAAAGGATGAGTTTAAGAGAATGGAGATGTGAAATCCCAAGTTTACAGCAATATGTGTTCAATTGCATAGACCTGAACAACCATCAATCACTTATTTAACCCTCGCTTTGAGTTTCTCAATGAGGCTAAAATTGATATTAAATGCACCGGATTCAGTTAGAACCTGGAGGTGTTACTTGCTTGCTTTGCCTGTGTTAAGGGGTTTCCTTTGTGTCATCATTGCAGAAAGGGGGTTCCCCGAAGTGTCTGATTGGCTGGAAGTTCAATAGTCTTTGAAGGGAGGTCTTGGGCGTTGGCTGAGGATGCGGAGTTGGTCTGGTCCAAGTTTGAAGCGAGTGCAGTCAGAGCTGGACTTTGCAGCAAACTTACATTAGAACACGAAACTCCACAGAAAGAAAAGAAACTAAAGTAAAAGAATAAAAATAAAATGATGTAACGAGACTAGGTTGATTTTCTTCTCATTATGGTAGCAGCTGGCACGTGGGCCAGAGCACGCTCAAAGAGCAGCGTCAAAACGCGGTGGCAAAAGAGAAGAAGAGGGAGTAAGAGAGCATTTTTATGAAGAAGAGTAAGAGAGACTAAGAGAGAGTTTGATGGTGTCCTGAGTTTTTAAACTCGGCTTTCAGACCGTCCCATCTGGACGTTTTGACCAGTTAGATACTGTCCTTGCTTGGGGTATTGCTTTGTTTCTCCACCCCACTAATAAATCGTTGTTATCTGTTCAGTCAGAGGTCCGAACTTTACGGGCTCTTGCAAAGTATACTTTTTGAACATGATTTCTATAACAAGACTATGATGCATTTGGCAAAGAATTGATTGGAAGAAACATTTAAAGCATGAATTTTCAAAATCATACATACCTAGCATGAATATTAATCCTTCAGCTATTACTACTACATACACAATGAGTGATTAAAACAAGGATATTCAAATGTGTGTTACATACATAATATGCAGTTATGCATAGAAATGATTAGTTTCATTAAAAATTGAAAATGAAAGTCTTTTATGTAGTTCTATGGAGAACGAAGGCATGTTCTTTTAGACAAAGGAATCTTGGTTTGGTCTGTCTTCTATGTGTGGAGACCTGCCCAAGAGAGTCTGTAGCTCATGATTTTCTATCACAGGTTTACATCAGTCTTGAGTACTTGCAACAAATTTGACAGTCTCCTTCCTGAATTGGAATTATCAATAAGTGTTCTTTTGTCTCAATGTTGTAAGCTGTTTTGGGAAAGAGGCTTGCTGGTTAGGCTTTCTTCAGACTAGCTGGTGCTAGGATCTGGACAGATTTATGACATCCTGTTTCTTGGAGCCTCTCTTTGTGGAATCTCAGCTTCTCATGTTTCGAAGTTCTGATGGAATCTTAACTTTGTCTGATTCAGTCTCTGATATCTTACACTGCATTCACGACTGCAGGTGAGCGCGGCTGTACTCCGATTGAGCCGAGAAGAGAGTTTATCTGATGCAAAATTATCTTCAGACAGATATAAAGTTTTCTCTAGGGAGAGTGGTTTAAGACAAAGCGCTAAGAAACTGTTAGCACACGTTATCTTTGTCAGTTCTTATTGTTATCAGACTGAGGAACAAACTTTCACCCTAGCATGTGAATATTATTGTTTCTCTCAGAATTAATACGTGAAACAATTTAAACACAATAAATATAGGCTGACTCGAGTATATGTAGCTTACATTCTGTACTGTAATTGGAACAGTCTGCTTGATTTTTTTCCGTTTGCTCTACTTGATCTTGAATGCTTTTTTTAATGTATTTTTTGTTGTTGTTGTTGTTGTTTACACATTTTCAACCAAAATAAAACCTTGCAATATAACGTAACGTTGTTGTAGAACATTGTTGAGTAATGGCTAATCATAAGCTTGTTCAGAAATCGTGACAAAAACTTGATAATTATAAATAACGTCTTTCTCATTAAACCTCATTTAAATAAATGAATATTCGAATATTCGTCTTTTATGAGCCCGAAACACCACTAGTGATGCCTGCTGGTCAAAAGTGTGTAAATGCAACAAAAACTCTAAAGGCTAAAACATGCATAAAAGTAGCTTTTAAAAACCCATTGCAAATGTTTTATTGAAAGTATAATACATTGAATGCAATAATAATAAAATATCATTAAATATGAAGTGTCTGTATAATATTGTTTTTTTTTTTAATATTTTATATTAATTTGCAGGGCTTGCTTTGTTTTATGGACAGCTTCTATTTAGAGGCCAGTAAGCGACTATTAACTACTTCTCATCCTTTTAATTACACAAATGTATCGTTAAAAATGTCTACAAATTGATGAAACTTATCTGAGATCAGGTAACAACCATTGACGCTGCTTCAGTGGTTTGGTGCTGGGGACAAACTCAATGAACTCACATGATTCATGGGTTTACTGAGAATCTTGATGATGTAATGAAGCCTCACGTGAAGAAATCACTTGACTTTGGCAGTTTGACGACGCGCTCTGAACCACTGTTTCGAAACAAATGATTCATAAAAGTTTCGAAGCTTCACAAAGCAGTGCTTCGAAAGCGCTCATCACTAGCAAAAGTTTGAGCATGCTAACTGTTCTGTCTTTGGCTGCACTGATGAGCACAGAACACTATTTAGAGTCCCAGCCTCAATAGGAGACAAGTGCGCAGTGGATTTATTGTATTATTTACTGTATATTACGCTTTTGCCACACACATGTAATCAGAGCTGGGTAGTAACTGATTACATACGTAATCAGGTTCCAAAAATTAAGTACTTGTAATTTAAATTTACATTTTAAAATGCTTGTAATCAGACTACTGTTTTCAAATGGAGCAGCATTTAATACACGGAGCCGTAATTCACTGACAAGCTACGCAATTTACGTTCATTGTCGAAGGCGATATATCTGCAATAATGAAAGCGATATTGCG
The DNA here is from genome assembly GCF_936440315.1 of Barbus barbus. NCBI lineage: Eukaryota > Metazoa > Chordata > Actinopteri > Cypriniformes > Cyprinidae > Barbus > Barbus barbus. Next base: position 4,617,902 of record NC_136756.1, read on the forward strand.
TAGCTTGTCAGTGAACTACGGCTCCGTGTATTAAATGCCGCTCCATTTGAAAACAGGTGATGGAGATTTAGCGCTAATCAAGGAACCGGCTTTACTGACAAGATGCGCATGCAACCAGATGCGATATATCGCCCATCCCTACGCTGAGATAACACCGCACCTACCCCCACCTCTGACGCGTCGAACTCCACCACGAATTGACGTGTGGAATCAGGGGCAACGAGAATGGGAGCATAAACGAAGCGGCTCTTGAGGTTGGAGAATGCATATTCAGCTGCACTCGACCACCTGAACGTCACCCTGGTGGAGGTCAAGGCAGTCAGAGGAGCGGCTAGTTGGCTGAAATTGCTAATAAAACGCCGGTAGAAATTGGCGAACCCCAGAAACCTCTACAGGGCCTTACGGGAATCAGGGGTTGGCCAATCTACCACAGCCTTAACCTTATTGGGATCCATGCATGTCCCCTCGGACGAGATGTAACCCAAAAACGGAACCGACTGTGCATGAAACGCGCACTTCTCCACCTTGACAAAAAGCCCATTCTCGAGCAGTCTTTGGAGCACTCGTCTGACGTGCTGAACATGTTCCTGGAGAGAAGAAAAAAAAAAAAAAAACGCGGGGGGAGTTGGATAGCTGGATAGTTGCATAACAATATATTCAAAATGCCCCCTGGGGGTATTAAAAGCGGTTTTCCACTCATCTCCTTCTCTTATGCGGACCAAATGATAAGCATTGCGCAAGTCCAACTTGGTGAAAAGGGATGCTCCCTGCAACCGCTCGAAAGCTGAAGACATCAACGGTAAAGGATAAGTATTCTGTACCGTGATGTTGTTCAAGCCTCGGTAGTCAATGCAGGGTCGCAAGGAGCCATCCTTCTTCGCGATGAAAAAAAACCCTGCCCCAGCTGGAGAAGGACGAATGAACTTGGCTGCCAGAGAATCAGAAATATATATTTCTCCATGCCCCCCTTTCCGGAACAGGAAGTGAGTGTAACCTGCCTTTAGTCGGAGACGTACCTGGAACTAGGTCTATAGCACAGTCATAGGGACGGTGTGGAGGGAGAGAAGCAGCCCTGGACTTACTGAACACCTCCTTCAGGATGTGGTACTCTGCGGGCACGTTAGACTGGTTCACCGCCTCATCCTGCAACAGAGAACAAGACACAGGGGAACAGGCAGACACAAGACAAGACGCATAACATAACTCGCTCCAAGCGGACACGGAGCTCTGGCCCCAGTCGATCCTGGGATTGTGCTTGGTGAGCCAAGGATGGCCCAAGACGACCGGTGCTAAGGGGGAGTCAGTGAGAAAAAAAAAAAAAATATATTTTCGGTGTGATTGCCAGACGTGATGACGGTAATGGGGTTGGTGGAGTGCGTAACAGGAGGCAGTGATTGTCCGTTGAGTGCCCTAACAAAAATCCAGTGGTTAAGCGTGATGATGGGGATATGAAGGTGTTTGGCAAAAGAAAAATCCAAAAAATTACCTTTAGCCCCAGAGTCCACTAACGCCTTGCACTCCTGACTTCTGGCTGCCCATTGCAATCTAACCAGGAGGAGAGTATTAGCTGAGGTCTTAGGAGAGATACCACCCGACAGCAGCCTCAGATGCGCTAAAAATGTCCAGCAGTCCCACAGTAAATGCACAGACCTTGCCTCCTCCGATGTTCTCTCTCCTCCCGGGAAAGCCGAGCACTCCCCACCTGCATGGGTTCGCCTCCTGGCGACTGACTAATCGCATATTCAGAGTTGGTGGGAGAATATTCATGAAGCGTGAAGTCCCGCAGGTGACGACCTCGCTGACCACTCTGTTGAAGGCGTGAGTCCACGCGCAGTGCCAGGTCTATGAGACCGTCCAAATCAGGAGGTAGCTCCAACATGAATATTTCCCTTTGGATGCGATCAGCCAACCCATGCCGGAACATATCCCACTGCGCCGCCTCTTTCCACTTACTCTCTGCCGCTAGGGTTCGAAATTCAATCGAATAACAGGAGACGGTTCTCTCTCCTTGCTGGAGATCAGCTAACCTCCTAGCTGCTTCGCGGCCCGTCACCACGTGATCGAAAACCCGTTTTATCTCCTCCTTGAGGGCGTGGAACAGCAGAGATGTTGGTTCTCCCACACCGCTGTTCCCCACAATGCTGCTTCCCCATTCAGTAGTGTCAACACAAAGGACACCTTCGCCTCCTCAGTGGCAAATGTCAGAGGCTGGAGGGAAAAGAACATAGAGCATTTAGTTAGAAAGGCTCTGCAGAGATCGGGTTCCCCCCCGTACATCTCTGGTGTGGGTAATCTGGGTTCATGCTGATGAGCGTTGCCCGCTGGAATCGGGGGAACGGGCGGTGGGGTTGGTGCAGCGGGTGCTCCTAAACGTTGTAGTTGGGTGGTGAGCTCGGACACATGCGCTACGAGTGCCTGCACAGCACGCCTGGTAGCCAGCATCTGCTCATCCTGGCGATCCATACGAGCATTGCTAGAGACAAAAAGATCTTGTAGCGTTGAAGCCTCCGCTGAATCCATCTGGTAGTGTTAGGTCAGATCCTTCGGTCACAAAGAAACAGAGACAGGATTCAAGAGCAGATGAAAACAAACAGTTTATTCGAATCTCAGAAAAGACAACAAAGCGAATCCACATCAGACTAGCCGACAGCTGAAAAGTCTCTGTAGCGCAGGGATGCAATGGGCAGCTCACGGAAAAGGAATCCCAGGAAGCCAATCAAGGAGCCATGAAAACAGGGGACAACGCAGAGACCAGGACACGAGGACAAACATCAAGGATCTGACAAAACAAGACGAGATTAGCGCAGCTAATATAGAGCCGCAAACGAGCCACACCTGACAATGATCAGCTCGTTGCGGCAATCAGACACACTCACACACACACACACACACAACAGCACCAATCACAAATGAGATCGTGATCCCATGAACCGTGACAACATCTACACAACTACACATGCCTGATGTATTTTTTTCTTTCGTTGTGTGTAATACTGTATTCACGACCACAAATGCTTACATTAAAAAAAGGTTCGTTTCAATCTTGCTTTCATGTTTACCATGAATTTTTCAACATCTCTGCCAATTACTTTCAATCTTGAACAGACATGTACACAGGAGCTCATGAAAGAAGAGCTTTAGGTTTGAATAACCGTTTGTATACGATATATCTAAAAATATAACATTATGGCAAAGGTGTTTGCAACATAAGACTAATGTTTGCTTTTGAGATGTGTTTGTGATCTTTTGAATGCAGTGCTTAATTTTGCAAGAGATGTGAGGCATTTTGAATTTTGTGTGTGCAATTCTTGGATTTGTGTGTAAAGTTTTGAAAAAAAAGAGGCAAAGTTTTGAAAATGTGTGAAAGCAGCTGAAAAAACTGTATAAAAAAACTTAAGTCAGAAAAAAGTCAGTGAATTGACTTACCTGAACTTTAAAAGGGACTCAAAGATAGATAAAAAGAGTTGTTAATCACAAACACAATTTCTGCCTCGCTCGATTAATTAAGCATAATTGTTATTCATTTAATATTTCACTCTTCCTGGTGAGAACAAAAGTGCAGATAATGATCTAAAAACACTGGTAAACATGCATGTTAGAGTTAATGAATGAATGTGTAATACAGCCTTCATGAGACGTGCTTGTGCTGTTTGCTGCTTCTAAACCTGCAAGCAAACGTACTATATTGTTCACGATTATGGTTGCTGAATAAATTGATCTACACAACCCCCATGCCACAATACTACATATTTTTGTGATGTTGTTGTTGTTGTTTTAATTGAAAGACATTTATAAACATAATTTGGAATTATTGGATATTATACTGGTTTAGCTTTTGAAGAAGCTTCTTGTTTTACATGTTTTCATAACGAAAGAGTGTCTTAATTTATTTGATAAATATAATAAATCAGCAAACTAGATTAGGTAAAAAAAAATGCAAATGAGTTGACAATATTCTCTTGATTTATGCTTATGTGAGTACAGTACAATAAATATGAGGAAATGTAAACAATAATCTCAAATAACAACTGCGATCAATAATTGTGAATATAATTTTGAGCACAGTATTCATGATTATCCGTTTAACCGTTACCGGCAGCATGACTAAATGCTGAAATTCTACAATTTATTTTTTATTTTATTTATTTTATTTTATTTTTTTTGCCTGGGGCATAAAAGAAAGCGAAGGCTCACTTCAATGTCATCCAACCTGGAACTTGCTTTCAGAACAACACGATAGGGAGCAAAATTGGCAGGCAGTTTGACATGATGCTTAGCATGAAGAGACTGGTAATAAATTAAAGCTTGATAGAATTCATTTTCTGCCTCTAAAATCCTGCTTTACTGCACTGCATAGTGCAGTTGTGTCTGTTAAGCTGGACTACTGTTTCAAATTGTCACACACATAGACTACATGCATATCTGCTTTCTATCTAAAAATTAGATTTCACAATACTTGAGCCTGTTTTTAAATAATAATCTTTAAATATTTGTTAACAGTTACCAGAGGGCCGTTGAATGGTTGATTCTGATTGGTTGGCATACTACTACTTAAGTAGTTGTCCTGTTTGTCGACCACATTACAGATCCAAACACATAGAAGCAAACAAATGACAAAGAGTTTGATAAAAATGGCAAACAATTTCCATGCTACCCAATACAGCTGATCTCTCTCTCTCTCTCTCTCTCTCTCTCTGTGTTTGTCTCTATTAATCTCTCAATCTATCTCTGTCTCTAATAGCATAGGAATGGTACCATACCTCCAGCGCTAGTTCTGTCTAGAAGCAAGTTTACAGACAGATCATGTCAAATTACAGTAAATTAAAGTTTCACAAAATTACACATTTTACCATTGCAATTAATTATTGTTAATAATTGTCTATTAAACAGAGAAACTTTAATGACAACTACATTTTAGGGTTATCTGCAAATTTAGGAATTTTATTAGTTTATATTTTTATTAGTTACTGTATGAAGTAAAATAACTAAAATAACAATAACTAATATAAAAATGCCATAAGTACACAAAATCAAAGAAAAATGTGTACATTTACAGCTTTTAGATTGTTGGACAGTGGAAAATACAATGAAACAGATACATCTGTAAAAAAATCTGAATTGCATACAATTTGTTTTGTTAAAAATGTTCATTTATAGTGGAAATACAAGCTTACTATGTCAGAACAAGCATACATGCTTACATGTTCCCTGTTTGTTTGGACGTTTATGTACCATAAGCCAGGCCCTGACTGGCCATCGGGAGCACCGGGAGAATACTTTTTGTGCACAAAGAAAACAAAAATATCGACTTTATTCAACAGTTCTTCTCTTGCTCATCCCATCTGCAATGCATTCAGTTGCTTCTGGTTCATGTAAACAACGCATGTGCGTGCTTATGCATGTGCATGTTACGTAAGCAGCAGCACCATGCACATTTGTTACTTACATGAAACAAAAGCCAGCATCTCTGATGGAATTGGGGTGCATAAGTGCATACGGTATAGGCAGCTTGCATGTTTTGGAGGGCACTATGAATGCTGAAAGGTATATAAAGCATTTATAGCAACATATGCTCCCCTCCAGATGACGTCTATTTCAGGGAAGGCCTTGTGTATTTCAGCAGGACAATGCAAAACCACATAATGCAGCTATTACAACAGCATCGCTTCGTAGTAGAAGAGTCTGTGTGCTGAATTGGCCTGCCTGCAGTCCAGCTCTTTCATCTATAGAGAACATTTGGTGCGTCATTAACCCATTGGGGTTGGCTGTATCGCCGGCGATACGAACTCGTTTTTTTTAAGATAAGTGCAAAAGACACTAAAAATACTCTGTTGATTTTGGTCACACAAATAAGTGTTATACATCAATCGAAACTGTTAAGTGTCTACTTTTTTTTAGTACACTCACGATTACATCAAAACTTTGTGGATTTGGGGAAAAAAGAAAACAAACAGGGTGCGCTCTCTGTCTTCTCTGTCTCCGCGATCTGTTTATAGTAACGCGTCACTAAAATGAAGTGTAACTCAGCAAATACTCAACACAGAAACATGAGAGTTATCTCTATAGAAAGCCTGAAGTATCTGCCTTCAACTGAAGTAAGTGTTGTCAAAAACAAATGTTCTGTGATAAAGTAATCCGTATGAAACCGACACGATGTTCAGTCTGTCCAGTCTAACTCATTATTTCTAATGTGATCCCGCCCCCTCGTGTTCACATGTAAATAACCACGTGACGCGCGCGCTTGGAGACGCCCAACAACAAACAAACAGTCACGAGACTCTGTTCATCTCTGCTACTGTTAGTTTCTGGAAGAAGACGCGCTGAGTAAAGGCTGGATTTACCTCAGAATAACAGCAAGAGTTCATCCAGAAGACATCGATCGATCTGATAAGTAAGTAATGTTTTTGCATTAGTTAGCGTGTTATTGTGACAAACCTGAACGCGTTTAGTTGGGTTTTTCCCAAACGACAACATGATGAATGCTACGCATCTAAAAATGTTTAATGTTCACAAATAGATTTAATATCGTGCTAAACAATAACAATTAGTTTCTCAGATATAAAATATCCTTTTTTTAATGGTACAACGTACATCCATTTGTAGTTCACAGCATACGTGAGTCTATGGCTGCAGAATCATAACAGCTTCTATAAAATCATGCATACTAGACTATATGACTACAAAATCATAGTTGTTTTTCTCCCAAACTGTAATTCCAGACTACAGTGTTTGAATATGATGGACAATTCATTGTATTTAAATTTCTTACGGCACGATGATGTTTTCATGCTCTATATAAAACAATAAAAGTAATATGAGAGTACATTGTAACATGATGAATGCTACAAGTCTAAGTATGTTTACAACATGTTTATTATTAATAGTCTTCTCTGTTCAAAAATAGATTTAAATAACGTGCTAAACAATAATAAATAATTTCTCAGATATAAAATATTTTTTATAGTACAAATTACATCCTTTTGTGGTTCACAGCATACATGAGTCTATGGCTGCAGAATCATAACAGCGTCTATAAAATCATACATACTAGACTATATGACTGCAAAATCATAGTTGTTTTTCTCCCAAACTGTAATTCCAGACTACAGTGTTTGAATATGATGGACAATTCATTGTATTTAAATTTCTTACGGCACGATGATGTTTTCATGCTCTATATAAAACAATAAAAGTAATATGAGAGTACATTGTAACATGATGAATGCTACGAGTCTAAGTATGTTTACAACGTTTATTATTAATAGCCTACTCTGTTCAAAAATAGTTTTTAATATCGTACTAAACAATAATAATTATTTTCTCAGATATAAAATGTATTTTTTGTGTATGATAGTACAAAGCATGCATGAGTCTATGCTCACAAATGTTTTTTTTTTTTTGGTTGTTTGTATTTTATTGAATCAGGTACCTGAACCACAGATGAATCCTGATGACTTTCTTCAAGATGTTTTCCTCTGAGAGTGCTGTACCAACATCAGATGGTCAACTACACTGATATTCTATGGTAAAACAAGATCCTTGACTACTGATTGTGTTTTTTTCTTCTTGAATCCATGGAAATAAGTAAATGTCAGGTACTTGTTTCACTTGTTGAACAGAATCTGTTGCAGGAACGAGTCAAAGTCTATTCACATCTCTGTGGTTAGATCAGTGTGCACAATAATGTGTCTTTGACCTTCATTATGTATGTTTTGATTATACTGTGTTGTAAATAAAATACAAATAATAAAAAAAAAAACATTTTTTCAGTCTCCTCACACTCTCTTACCTGCCTCAGTCACAGTCACACTGATGGGCCATTAGCAGCTTTAGGGGAGGGCCCTTTGTCTCTCAGGTGAGAATCACTTAATATTCAAGGCTATTACCACTCCCTCGCATATTGGCTTTTTTATAAATTTAAATCAATATATTGTTTTCTGTGAATGAGTAAGCTGAATGATTTTCACATAATTGTGAAGTAAATATTCTAGCCTAGAAGACTGATTACACAAAAATCTTATTCAGGACGATTTAGTGTGGCTTTTATGGCCTTATTTCAGCTACATTTTTTTCCCCAAAACTTACTAACCACGCATAATATTTTTTTTCTAACAAATGCAAACATGTACATCCACCTTGGTCACATATTATTGTAGCATAGTTTGTGCTGAATACAAAAAAAATACATGTTGGTCAATAGTATAAGTAGCTGAAATAAGCACAAATATCAGGGCATGTCAACACATCTCAAGGGCCCCAAAATTACCTCAGACCCCAGAGGGTTAAATGAGAAATACATCAACACCATCTGTGTTGAAAGAATGGATGTAACGCATTTGTCTGCATTTCACGCCGTCTCGAATCGCACTCGCGGAAAGCGTTCGAGAAACAGTAGGCTATCTTTTCCGCGGCTCAGTGTGCTTTCAACTCGTTTTTTAGTCTCGAGCAAGAGACTGTACGACATTCAAGTTGCATGATTTGACTGTTTTTTTATGTTGGGAGGGTAACAGCGCACCGCATTAAAAGAAATGATCATTCATGTTTTCAATAACCGCTGGCCAAACTCAAAAACAAAACTAAAATTAAAACATCTTTGAGAGCAAGGGGGCCCCCTGGTGTTTCGTATTCTGTGTATAGGGAGGATCAGCTCTGGGCTGCAGTGACCATCTGACCTGGATACAGCCTGGATCTGGGTGGCTACAGTGACCTTGGAAAAATAAACAAACAAACTAATATTAGCATAGATGCCATTCTTCCAATGATGTAACAAGTACATCAAGGGTTTTGGGAAGTGTTCCCGGTTCTGGTTGACCTAATTAATGCAGCCTAACAATCCTTTAAAGGATTTGAATTATAGAAATGTGATAGTGTATTATGCGTAAGCCAGGTTAAAGAGATGGGTCTGTTTGACAGAGTGTGTCTGCTTCCCAAACAGTGTTTGGTAGATTGTTCCAGAGTTTGGGCTCTAAATAGGAAAACGATTTCCCGCCTGCAGTTGATTTTGATAATCTAGGTTGTAGCAAATTAGCTCAAAAGGGAATTGTATATACATAATTACAATTAATTAATGATTAATTACAATTATTTATATCGGCTGACAGTAATAACTGTCACAGAATTAAATTGCCATCAACTGATCTGTTCGTCCAGCGAACAGTCAGTGTAAATTCATATCAACTCTAAGAAAGTATATTTTCTTGGCCACAGAAAATACCTGTCTAAGTATTAATACATTAGAGCATGTAGTAAGGGTCAAAATCGTAAAGAGACATTCAATTTGCAAGGCAGAACCAGAAACTCATGTCATTTGTGCACACAACTTTTATTAACTAAACACTAACGCAAACTAGTCTAACAAACAAACAAACAAACATGCGTGCAACCACTCATACATGGGGAAAGGGCAAATGAGAGTTGATGGATGAAACCATCAGGAAAACCAGAGAATGCAGTTATGGAGAAAGTCACTCCTCTGATGAAGAGTGATGAATTCCAAAGATGTTCTAAGGTAGATATGTTCTTCCAGGTAGAGAGTGAAAAAGAACTAAGAAAGAGATCTGCTAAGGTCCGAGGAGCTTTGGTTGAATGGAAAGTCAAGGCCGCAAGGCCTGGCGCAAAACTTAAAAGGTAGAATCTAACAGAACTGCAGACTGCAGGGGCGGCACTTACGTGAGATCTTTATCTGCTATAGAGGTCACACCTCTGGTGAGTCAAAGAGCCTATGGTGACTTGAACTTTTGGAGGGAAAGTTTACGACTCTTTGTCTCCATGCATAGTAATTTGCATATGAACTTGATTGGAAGTTGATATAATATACACTCTCAATTAGATCATCTGAAGACAAATTGATAGAGACATACCCTACACGAACGCATTAGCGACGATCGAGCATGAAAACAATGATTGATTGGCTCTAAAAATGCATATTTGTTTTTTGTTTTATTAAACTACTTTCATTCTTTCTGATTGGTTATGCTGGTATTTGGGCGGTAGTCTGATATTTGATTGGTTATGGCTGCGAGAAGTTGCGGACAAGAGAGACAAGATCGGAGCACAGAGCAAAATGGCTTCTAAAGCGCGCAGCGATGTCTGGCAACACTTTGAAAAACTTGACGGAAAAACAGTCAAGTGTAAGATGTGCAGCGCCACACTCGTCTACAACTCCACAACGAGTTCGATGCGTTACCATCTTGCACATAATCACAAAAAAGCAGATGATGCCGATGCCACTACCAGCAGTCAGATGAGCATAAGAGATTTCACCATCAGACAGAAATGCGACACAGGCAGGGCAGAGAAGATGATGCAGCTAATAGCAGAAATTACACCAGAAGACTTGCTGCCTATTAGTTTTGTTGAAGGTGAAGGTTTTAAACGTTCAATGAATTACGTTGAGCCCCACTATACTGTCCCATCGCGCAAAACGGTCACTGCAAGGATTGATGCTCTATACGAAAAATACGCTTGTTCACTAAAAGACAGTCTGTCGAAGCCAGCGCAGGTGGCTATAACTACGGACTCGTGGACCTCGCTAACCACTGAATCAAATATGACGCTAACCTGTCATAACATAAATGAGTGGAAAATTCACAGCGCAGTATTAGAGACGCGAGGTTTCGAGGAAAGACACACAGCTGTGAACATTGCCAACTACCTAAAAGATGCAACAGAAAAGTGGCTGTTAAGCTCTGAAAAAGTAATGGCATGTGTGCACGACAACGCTGCTAACATGGTTCTGGCAAATCAAACAGTGCCCTATTTCGCACACACCCTGCAGCTTGCAATCAATGAGGGCTTCAATGTTGCAACTGTAAAAAATGTAATAGCTGCAAGTAGCCGCTTGGTATCACATTTTCACCACAGCACAGTAGCTACAGCCGCGCTTAGGCAGAAACAACAAGAACAAATATACCCGACCATAAACTTATTCAGCATTGTCGCTCGCGGTGGAATTCGGTGTGTGACATGTGGAACAGAGGTGGGCTGTGTGTGCTGTTCTGTCCGATCGCAATGTTATAAAACTTGCAGATGCGAGAACACTTGACCTAAAAGATGAGCACTGGGAGATTGTGGAAGAACTGACACCTGTTCTCAAGTCTCTTAAGTGTGCCACAACTACAATGTGCAGTGAGACCCATGTTTCCAGGTCTATCCGATCACACACAGTCTCATCACAAGACACCTAAACACACTGAGGAGCGCGTTTTTTCCATCGCCGGCCTAATTGTAAATAGACTCCGCACTCGGCTTTCATCTGAGCACGTAGACCGACTGATCTTTTTGAATAAAAATATGTAGTCCTTATGTTAAGTTTTATTAGCCATGCATGGTAAAATATTCATGCTGTTTTTGTTTTAAGTTTAAGCAGCATAGTTAAATTATGCCGACTTTATTTTATTTACCTTTACCGACTGATCATTTTGAAAGAAATGTTATGTTACCTAATCTTTAAGTTTTATAGCTGTGGTAAAAATATTCAGGCTATTTTTATTTTAAGTTTACGCAGCCAAATTATGCTGGCTTGTAATTTTCGTTAGGCTATGGGCTACTTAACAGTCGTTTGGGGAAGTTGTATTAAACTTTATTTTTGCAAACCTTTTACAAAAAAACGTTTTTGATCCACAGCTGTTATGATGCTGCTGAAGTAAAATATTGTTTTGTTAAAAATAACAGTTCAATAAAATAACTGAAAAGCAGAGTATCATGTGTTTTATTTGTTTTATAAAACATAGAAAAAGGTAGGTTATCTTTTTAAAACCTGATCCAAAATATTTATACAAATAATAAGACATATTGTACACATATTGTTGGGGATAATATTGTAAAATAACTTTGTGTTTTTTTGTTGTTGTTGTTTTGCGGGGCTTCAGTTGCGTTTTAAAGCGCCTGTAACGGAGAACCGCATCCACTACTTTCTGGTTGGCACCTAGTTCAAGCTCACATGCATTTTGTGTAGATAAATACAATTTGTAATATATATGTATCTAGGCTATGTGATTAATTTTATAGACAATGCGTCATGTAGAAAAAGCGCTTCAGCTTCACCTCACGCTGTTATTTGTTTTAAATGTTTACTGTATTAACAACTATTGATGGTTATTTTTAATAATGTTAATTTCATTATTTTCTGAATCCTGTCATAGTTTTATCAACAACGTTTTTAACAGGGCTTTAATTAAAATATTTTAATTGTCGCTATGACACACACACCCCTTGCTTAAGCTCCACCCCCGATTAATCGAGTACTCGTTTCTCAAACCTGTGGATTACTCGAAATGAAATATGACCAGAAATGCCCATCCCTAGGTAATATTAACTAGTGTTCTATCATAAGCATGGATAAAACAGGATACAATACACAAAAACATATACAAGAACAGTAATAATATACACAATGACCTGAAGATATGTGTGTTCATTCAAAGAAAATGAATTAATTAGAGAAGAGTCCATTTTTATGGCATAATGTTTTTCCTAAGGGAAAATGAAGTGAGTTTCTCTGCCCGCATTCTTTTTAGCAATAAAACAAGTGTTATCAGATCGGTTGCCATGGAACCGGGGGCCTGGAGTCATTGACAGATAAACCAGCACCCAGTATGTGAATTGGGTGGGGGGTCTGTGACCATTTGTTCATGTAATAACTAATTGATTTGTTAAATCAAATGCAAACTTGTGTGTCTGATTGGTCCAAATGCTACAAGGTATTATCAAATGGCCAGAGTTTTGAGATCACAGCAGACGTGAAGGACTATAGTGTAATAAGAGCTCACTCAAATAATGAGGGGCCAAACCATTCAGGGCGTTATAGGTAATTAGCAAGATTTTAAAATGTATACGATGTTTAATAGGGAGCCAGTGCAGTGTTGACAGGACCGGGCTAATGTGGTCATACTTCCTGGTTCTAGTAAGAACTCTAGCTGCTGCATTTTGAACCAGCTGGAGTTTGTTTATTAAACATGCAGATCAACCACCCAATAAAGCATTACAATAATCTAGCCTCGAGGTCATGAACGCATTAATTAATATTTCTGCATTTGACATTGAAAGCATAGGTTGTAATTTAGATATATTTTTAAGATAGAAAAATGCAGTTTTACAAATGCTAGAAACATGTTTTTCGAAGGAAAGATTGCTATCAAAAAGTACGCCTAGGTTCCTAACTGATGACGAAGAATTTACAGAGCAGCCATCAAGTATTAGACCGTGATCTAGGTTATTACATTCAAAAGTTTTTGGTCCAATAATTAACACCTCTGTAACTCTGCCAAGTACTGAGCCTTGAGGTACTCCATACTGCACTTATGATTGGTATGATACCTCTTCATTTACTGCCACGAATTGATGGCGGTCAAATAAGTACGATTTGAGCCATGCCAGTGCACTTCCTCTAATGCCAACATAATTTTCTAGTCTATTTAAAAGAATGTTGTGGTAGATAGTGTCAAATGCGGCACTAAGATCCAGTAGCATTAATAGAGAGATACAACCACGATCAGATGATAAGACCAGGTCGTTTGTGACTCTATTGAGAGCAGTCTCAGTACTATGATACGGTCTAAAACCTGACTGGAAATCCTCACATATATAATTTTTCTCTAAGAAGGAACATAGTTGTGGTGATACTACCTTTTCTAATATCTTTGACAGAAAAGGGAGACACTACACTACCATTGAGAAATTTTAACCAAATATATTATAGACTTTTCATTAAGGCCCTAAATAATCATACCAACTTGTGAGAAATGGGCATCCAATGACCCCCTTTAAGAGTAAAAGGAGTGTAAAATGCATGAAAATAATGATAATGTCATAATAAACATAACATAATGCCACAATGCAAAAAAAATCTTGCTACTAAAATAGAATTCATTTAGGATTTATAAAACAGTATTTCACTTTCCTGGATTAATTGATTAATGGATGGATTGATTTTTCAGAACCCTGCTAACTTGCAAAGTGCGAGTGACCACAAGCCTGAAACAGAGAACAGTTTAAATTTGCTGCAAAAAAAGCGAGTGGGGTAAATGGAAAGCAGAGGACTGTGAGTGATGATTTAAGGGGCATGGATTTGCACTCTCTCACTGATAAATCTGTTGTGAGTATGTTTTCTTGCTCTTGGATCTGCACAAGGTTTCCACGGAGACTTGTCACTGCAGAGAGCTCCATGGCGACCAGAGCACGAGCACTGTTCACTGGAAAGAGACAAAGCCAGCATCCTGCTGTTAGTTTGAATGATTAATGTGTTCACGGTCAGTGAGAGCACTCCAAATGCTCAAACATCTTTGTGTGTTCCTGTGCAATGACAAGAAGGCTGTAAATGTTGATGCACTGCTATGTGTGCTTTAGAATCAATAAAACGATTTCTAAAATGATGCTAAAGCTACATTTTGTCTCTAGACATGGCTTGAGACCCTCGGTTTATGTTTTTTTTTTTATTATTGCCAGCCATGTGAAAATGCTTTTCATTGGAACTACTGATCCGCTTATGTTTGTATTGATTTATTTTATTGTTAATATCCTTACGACTGGAAAGCAGCATATTCCATAGATTAACTTGTTTTCTAGTAATGGTGCATTTAGCATAGCTGAACATCTCAGATGCTTTGTTTCCACAAATTGGACTAAGTTATATGTAGATATAGACTGCTAAATATTAACTGGGCTCTTCAGAAAAAAAGGACCCTTCACGAACATATAAAGTAAGCCCAGTGCGTATCATTTTGTCATTAACACATAGTGACGTGTAGCCATCGCTGAGGCTTAATTATCAACTCAAATGCAGCAGCAGTAATTACAGCTGTATTATGAGGCGCTGTCATGTGTCGAGAGCCCACTCACCGTCACTGACTGACGCCAAGTGTGTGGGTTTGAATTATTTTCTCATCTTCATCATCGTCACTGAAAGCCTACATGCAGTTTTTTGCTCAGGTCAGAAATGCTCGAGATTGACAGGGAACTGGATTTGCTTGTGTGCCTGTCTTCGACTTTGAAGTTCATGATAAATGTAAGTATGTGTATTGTTTTATGGATTTTATTAACATGTGAAACTCGGCCTAGGCACATACCCTACACAAACACGGAAGAAAACGCTTGGTTGTTGTGTAGTCCTGTCCTGTTTCAACCAAAGCTGGATATGGCATATACATACCTATGATGTCCCTGACTTCTGTTGCATCTAACAATGCTCAGAAGAGGACGTATATAAAAAAGACAGGTTTTATTATGATATAACATTTGAACTTTAACACAGAAATGCAATTTATTTGCTTAAACCTGATTGTTTACCAAACCTACGCTGTTTGCCACCATGTTCATTCGACAAGATATGCACTTCTTGTTGTTTTGGCCCGCAGTCATGATTGCTGTTTACCGTACGTTTGTGTTTGCATCTTTTCTTGTACGGTAAATGTTCGCATACTAAGAACACAAATGTAAAATAAATATATGACGTATGACTGCAGTATTGTGATGTTATAAAAAGTCTAAAAAGACATGAAGGTCAACATCAGTCCTTCAGCTGAAAGCTTGCTCTAATCTTGCCTTTTACACAAATAAGACATTTTCTCTTTCCTTCCTCACTCCCTCCCTCTCTCTCTTTATCCCTCCCTCCCTTGCTTTTCTTTCTCACACACCCACACAGAAACAGTCAAATCCACAGGCAGAGTGAGAGCGAAGGATGAGGCATGACACATAAAAGAGAAAATCGTTTATTTTCGCGTTCCTTTAGCACTGCGTCTTTCTTTTTTCCTCTATTTCTGGTTCTCACAGCCCTCAGGTTATTTTTTGGATGCTGATATGAAGATGCAGGTCTGTATGTCTTTCATTTGTTTTTTTGAAATTCTGTTGTATCTTTACAGTGATATTATAGAAACAGGCTTCCAATACCTATTTAAACATGGTCTCTACTGTATTCTCTAATGGATTTGATCTAATAGCACGATATTGGAAATCATTGTAGCTGTATGGTTTTCTTATCTTTGATCACTTTATTCAGACTCATTCTTTTTCTCGTTGTTCCTGTTGACGCGAAAGACCAAATTAAGGTTGATGTTGTGTGCAAGTGAAGTGTGATGTCACAATGACGTCTTGTATGTTATAAGATTGTATAATGTGTAATGTGAGAGTAATGCGAAAGAAAGCTCACAGGTGCTCGAATGATAAAGGATTTTAATGATTTTGAATTTATCATGGGTTGATTTTTTTGCATGGCTGACATGCTTCTGCAGATAATAACATTAGAATTAAGAAACATTGTTTTTACTTTCTCAGCACCATTCAAACATGTTTTAAAGACATTTTGATGCATTCAGATGCCTTTGTCTTGTATGTGCTGCCCAGTTTGAGATATTGTAATATCCATACAACAAAAACAGTTTATTTAGATTTTTTTCTGAAAAGAAAATCAGTTTATGCACAATAAATTACATTACAATAGGAGTGTTATAACTGATAATAAATCATTTTTATTTATTTTTTACTTTAAAATGATTTTTCCTGAATATTTAGAATTAGAATTTAGGTAGTAATCAAACTGTAAATGATAACTTTACCTGTCTAAATTTTGTGTTTCAGTTATGTCCATTGAGAATCCTCATTGCATTTACAGCAATGTTGTATTATTAGAAAATGAGTTGGTGTGTTAAATTTCCATGCAGGCAATTTCAATACATTTGATTTCAATACATTGTCAGTGTGCACACATTTATTGAGCATTTGGTCAGCTACTACATAACTGAAACAACTTAATCATCACATACTGAATATCAACTGTAATGTATGTTTGTGAGAGGAAAATTAAATGCTTTCAAGTGTCTGTAATATTAGCATCTGTAACTGTGTAACATGAGCGCTTTGAGTGCTTAGAAAAGCAGAAAAGCGCTATATAAATGTAATGAATTATTATTATTATGTTACATCTGCATTTCTCATTCCTGTCTGTCTGTGTCTTTCTGCAGTGATTAATGGTATGAAGTAGTGATATGGCTCTGGATATGGAGAGGACGGTCTCTAAAATCATGTTTGACTTCCAGAGGAACTCAACTTCTGATGATGACTCTGGCTGTGCACTAGAGGAGTATGCCTGGGTGCCACCTGGCCTCAAACCTGAACAGGTAGGTTCATGTCAGCATGCCAGTCTTTTTTAAAATGAAGGATGATATTTCATAAGCAAAATGCTAAAGGCAAAAAATGTTGGGCAAGTTTTGGTCCTGTCATTAATTTGGTATAATATATAATAATTATACTATAATTTAAAAATTATATAATCACATTTTTCATAATTATAGAATTATTTGTTTGCTTTACATTATTTTGTTAGGCCTATTTTGTAAGCATAAGAAAAAAAAATATATTTTTTTATTTTAGAATGAAATATGACAAGGACATTCTGACAGCTTTCATCAGATTCATTCATAGAGATCTAGATATAATTCTTTTATGAATAATTATGAGTGGAGTGCTCTTTTTTCACTGGAGCACCTGCCCCCAAAATGTCTGTGCACAACCCTGTTTCTGTCTGTGTGTGTGTGTGTGTGTGTGTGTGTGTGTGTGTGTGAGAGAGAGAGAGAGAGATACATATTTTTTATGCTTTGGCAATGCTATAATACAAATGTGCCAATAAAGCAACTTAAACTTGAACTTATGAGGGGGAGAGAAAGAGAGAGAGAAAGAGAGGCTTACAGGTTCATTCTGTGACATGAGCCATTTCCTTTCCATCTGTTCAACCATGAAATGTTCATCGGCAAATCAGGCATGCTCAGTGATTCTCATCTGTCTCTATGTCTCTCTCACAAGCAAAAATAATAAAGTTGCATGATGTTTAACGTTTTTATTACCTTCATTAACATTATACACATTTAACATTTCTGCTAGAGGGTGTTTGGTGATGAGTTTTTGGCTCAAGGTCTGTATTTAAAGTCACACCAGTGGTGTTCAGCTGGGATCAGGACTTGGCTTTCTGCAGACCAGTCAAATTCTTCCACACTGACTGAATCAATCATGTCTTTTTGAACCATGCCTTATACACAGAGACACTGTCATGTTAGAATAGAAAAGGGTCCTGTCCAAACTGTTGCTATAAAATTAGAAGCACACAATTCCCTAGAATATCATTATATGCTTAAACATTAAAATTTGTACTCACAGAAATGACTAAAGTAGTCAAACATGTTAATTAGAAGGGGGTGACCCAATACGTTTGGCAAAATAGTGTATATGCAAGCTTTTATTAATAAATATGGTAAACACAGGGAGGGTCGAACACAGGCAGGAGCAAACAGAATCCAAATGACAAGATGAGAGAGATCCAAGGCAGACTATAAACTACAGGGCAGGCAGAGATTACACAGAAACGAGATACACAGACTAGGATCAAGACACGTAACAGGCAGAAAACTTAAGAGTGATAAACGCTAAACAATACTCAGCGACTTGAGCAGGATTTGAGTGGGTGTAATATAGTGTGTGTGTGACTGGTTGCAGGTGGATCCAGTCAGTGCAATGGAACATGGGAAATGTAGTCCAGGGAGATGTGTAACAGTATGTGTGGTGTGAGAGTCAAAATAATGGGAGAGTGACCTCTGGTGGCAATCGGACGGAAGGCCATGGGCCGGATCCGTGACAGCTAGAGTTAGAGGGTCAAATAAAGATGGAAGTGATGTGTTTTTAGCCGATTCTTGAAGATTGCTAAGGACTCAGCTGCTTGGATTGAGTTGGGCAGGTCATTCCACCAGGACGGAACATTTAATTTAAAAGTCCATGAAAGTGATTTTGTGCATCTTCGGGATGGCACAATAAAGCAACGTTCACTTGCAGAACGCAAGCTTCTAGAGGCACATAAGTCTGAAGTAATGAATTTAGGTAAAGGGGGGCAGAGCCAGTGGTAGTTTTGTAGGCAAATATTAATGCCTTGAATTATATGCGAGCAGCTGTTGGTGACCAGTGCAAATTGATAAACACAGGTGTGTGACGTGCATTCTTTTTGGCTCATTAAAAATTAATCTTGCTGCCACATTCTGGATTAATTGTAAAGGTTTGATAGAACTGGCTGGAAGACCTGCCAAGAGAGCATTGCAATAGTCCAGCCTGGACAGAACAAGAGCTTGAACAAGGAGTTGTGAAGCATGTTCCAAAAGAAATGGCCTGATCTTCTTGATGTTGAATAAAGCAAATCTGCAGGACCTGGCAATTTTAGCAGTGTGGTCTGAGAAAGTCAGCTGATCATCAATCATAACTCCAAGGTTTCTGGCTGTTTTTGTAGGAGTTATGGTTGATGTGCTTAACTGGATGGTGAAATTGTGATGAAACGATGGGTTTGATGGAACCACAAGCAGTTCTGTCTTGGCAAGGTTTAGTTGAAGGTGATGGTCCTTCATCCAGCAAGAAATGTCTATTAGACAAGCTGAGATGTGAGCAGCTATCGTCGGATCATCAGGATGGAATGAGAGGTAGATTTGAGTGTTATGAGCATAGCAGTGATATGAAAGCCATATTTCAGAATGACAGAACCTAGTGATGCCGTGTAGGCAGAGAAGAGAAGTGGTCCAAGAACTGAGCCCTGAGGCACCCCAGTAGCTAGATGCTGCGACTTGGACATCTCACCTCTCCAAGATACCATGAAAGACCTATCTGAGAAGTAAGACTAAAACCACTGGAGTGCAGTTCCTGAGATGCCCTTTGCCAATAGGGTTGACATCTGTTGGTTAACCTAAAGATAAATATTGAAGATATGGAATAGGGATGCATCGATCCGATACTCAGGATCGGTATCGGCTCCGATACTGGAATTTCTGCCGGATCGGGTACCGGTCAGACGAGACCGATCCAAATCTGATATTGTGCGTATACTATTCTGTGTTATTGTTAAGCCCCACGAAAGCACAAAAACATTAGAAAGCACCATAAAGTCAAAGTCCAAGTGTTCTGAAGCCGTTCCATATTTTAATGTGAGGTACAGATGAATATTTAAGTCGTTAAATTCAAGTTCGAGTAAATTCTTCTCTTCGCTGCTTCTGTCTGTCATCCTCCGTTCAGCATTCAAACTGTGTCACGTTCGGTTAAGACAGTAAAGACGATGAAACTCTCTCCAAGAGCGCTCAATAACTGAGATTTAAAACTGTTAAACGAAAAGGATCAATAAACTATGCACAGATTTAATAAGCTACACACCAATATCTCTTTCCTTTGTGCTTTGAACTTCTCTATGCGGAGCTGCACGCTATGACTCCGTGCTGGTTCAAGCGCATCATTCTGCGCACGGGAAGCCATAAGCGCTTTGTGCCACTCTTGTTGGAGCTTTTCATATTATAATGCTTTTGCACAATGAAAGATTATTTAAAGCATTTCTTGTTCTGTCCTATCAAGGCTATTAATAATCTAATGTATAAGCACAGTAATGGAGGCAGCAACATATATGATAGATAGGACTGCTCTATCATATGTCGCTGCCTTCATTGTGCTATACATTTAAAAGAAATGTCTTTTAAATTTGTAGTTTATTTTTATAAATAAATACATTTACTTGTTTTCATTCATGTATTTTACAATACAAAGAGCAATGTGTAACATTTTACCAGATATAGTCCTTCGTATATTCACTTTTATTTGTTCCTCACTAAATAATGTTATCACTAAATGTTTAGATTTTATAAAATTGTGCACTCGTGATTTTTCTAGAATAAATGTTGCTGCTAAATTATCCACTAACCTAATTTATAATAATAGTTTTGTCATAGATTATGAATGGGCCTGTTTACACCTGGTCATTTCATGCGTTTTCGCTGATCGGATATCTGATTTGTTAAAACGTTTAGATTTACACATGGCCACAAAGTCGCAAAACGGATATATATCCGATCTTCAATTCCTGCGCTATATTTAAATGTAACAGAGTTCACGTCAACTAAATCAAAAGATAAGCGCTGCATTTTATTAATTATCAGCTCATTTCAAGATCAAAGACCGCAATAGGAGAGCACGTGGCATCAGCACTGGAAAGATAAGTTTGTCTTATACTTTTAATGAAGAGTATTGTGTTGATCGTCTGCGTCTTACGTTCAGTTTCATTCGTGGCAGTTTGCATGTCTGCTTGCTGAAGAAATACTCAGCTACTCGTCCGCAGCGATGCATGTTGCATTAGCACAGTCATATCTGACTATAATGTCATATAGCCTATAACACGGTCTCACACGTTTATTTTAATTTTTTTACATTTTGGGACAAGTAAAATTTACATATGTGGTTTCAACAAGTTGACTAATAGATTGTGTTTAACACACAAAAGAGTGACACAGAAGTATAGAAATTCTACATTGATTTAAAGAAAATAAATCGGATTGGAATTGGCCGATACTCAGAATTTTCTGGATCGGATCTGAAAAAATGGTATCGTTGCATCCACTCTTGCCAGTCTTAGAGCTTTACCAAATGAGAGCAAGGCAGTCTCGGTTGAATGTCTATTTCTGAAACCATACTGGTTGCTATCAAGGAGCTTGTTCTGTCTGAGAAAGGCAAAGACTTGTTTGAACACAGCTCATTCAAGTGTTTTTGCAATGAAAGGAAGAAGGGAAACCAGTCTGTAGTTCTCTAAAAGAGATGGGTTAAGGTTGGGTTTCTTAAGTAGTGGGGTTATAAAAGCCTGTCTAAATGCTGGAGGGAAAATACCAGTGTGAAGGGATGTGTTAATGATGTGAGTGATTGCAGGTACAACCGAAGGATAAATAGCATGAAGGAGATTAGATGGAATAGGATCAAGCGGACAAGTAGTAGGATGATTAGAAAGGATGAGTTTGGAGACTTTAAGGCATTAGAGACACTAAAAAAAAATGTCTTGGGGTGGGGGTGGGGTGGACCTTTTAGGAAAAAAATTTAAATATTAAATATTTAATATAATATGTAAAATTGAAGTATATTTTTAGCATACTTCTCATGGCTCATTAAATATGTGAAAGCTAATGTAAAATGTAGGTAAGATAATTTGGTTCTTCTTTGGTTTGGTCATCACCATGGAGTGTCAGTAAGGACAAAGAAAGGGAACCCCGGTTAAATGGTTTTAATGTTCATCAGTGTCTTGCAGATAACATGGATATAGTAACAGGGTCATTTACAAAAGTGTGTGTGAGGATTGTAATCATTGATGATTACATTGATGATTGTAATCATTGGCAAGCCTGATAGGAATTACAAGAAGAATAAGATACAAGTTACACCTTACTACAAGTCTAGAAAGTTTTTTTGGACCATTATCTGACCAGGGCTGTGTTTTGACTGCCAAAAAACGTTAGTGATTTGCTGGTTCAATAAGTGATTGATTACTGTGTAGTCACATCACTGATCGTAGAAAAATCAAGACCTGGACCACCAGGACCTCATTGCTCACCCGCTGATGGAAATCAACCTTGCCTGAAAATATTTGTCAACGTAAAGGCAGCACTGGCTGTTGTATCTTATCACCTTGCTGTCAATGGGTGAAAACATGTTGCTGTATTGCAAATGTCAAAAAACATCGGCTGCATTTTATGCCAAATGAAAGGACTTGCCACTTGTACATATCAGGTGGGTTTCCATACTTTAGGTCCCACAACAAGAACCTTAGGAGTTTGTTATTGGGGAGCAGGCAGACCTGGATTAACATTGCACATTTGTCTCATTAAGGTTGCTATATGTAATACTTAATATAATGTAAATGTCATGTGCTACTGTAATATAAACACACAACAAAAGAGTAGGATCCAAGAAGTCTTTTTAATAAACACTCAAGGAGAAAACACCAACAAAGAATCATACATACAAACAATACAGGACAATGAGCTGAGGGCTTAAATACACGGGGAAAGTAATCCAGGAGAAAAACAAAACATGGAAACTAATAAGGTAACTGGCAGGCATATGGGAACCAACATGTGATGGAATTCTCCCCTCCCGGAAGGTGCATCCTTATACAGTAGAATGGTCCATTAGGGAGGAAGGGGTGGGGGCTCTGGAGAAGGAAGTAGAGCAGGAAGTTGATGGAGGGAGAAACCAGGGTGGTGATGGAGGAAAGAGCCAGGAAGGAGCCAGGAGCAGAGCTGGAGGGAAGGAGGAGCCAAACGAAGCCTGAGGGATGGAAGGACAAGGCGAAGCCAGAGGAGTGGAATCCCGTGGCAGAGGCAGGTTGACGACTGACCAAGGTGGAGCCAGAGAGATGAGGGAACCCAGTGGAGTTAGTGGGATGATATGCCACAGTGGAGATGAAAGAGCAAGGAGCCAAGATGGAGACAATGAGTTGGAGGGCCGAGGTGGAGTCTGGGACTCAGAGGCTGGAGATGGAGTAAGGGGATCCTCATGAATAGACAGCTGGTGACTGGATAGCCAGGAGTGGATCCACACAATGTTCGTCCCGCGAACATTCAGTGTACGTTCATATCAACTCTAGGAAAGGATATTTTAGTGGCCACAGAAAATACTTTCATACAGTATTGATGCATTAGAGCATGTAGCAAGGATCGAAATCGTAAAGGGACATCATCCACAAGCAGGACCAGAAACTCACGTAATTTGTGCACAAAAGTTTATTAACTAAATGCTAACACACATAACTAATCTAAACAAACAAACATACAGTCACTCATACATGGGGAAAGGACAAATTAGACATGATGGATGAAACCATCAGGAAAACCAGAGAATGAAGCTATGAAAAGAGTCAGTTAACCACCTGAGTAAAACCATCAGCTTAGTTTATAACGGGGTCTTTAACTTATACTAAACCGCTGTTTCATTTAGTTAAATTTATAATAGTTGTATTGCCTTGGTTGTTGACAGATCATGTCCAGATTCAGTCTCAAATGAAAGTATTGATGGTTTCAAGGTTTTGGACTTGCGATCACGTTCTTCCGGGTTTGAAGAGTGATGAATTCCAAAGATGTTCTGACTCGATGGTGATTGGGAGTTTTTTCCCAGGTGGAAAGTGAAAAAGACCTAAGAGAGACATCAGCTGACATCCTAGGATCTTTGATGAATGGAATGTCAAGGCTGCAAAGCCTGGAACCAACTTAGGTGTCCAGAAGAGTTCTAACTCATCCTCCTCATCATCATAGGATCTAAAAGAACTGCAGACTGGCGATGCGAGCCACTGATGTGAGATCTTTATCTGCTATAGAGATCACACCTCTGGGGAGTCAAAGAGCCAATGGTGACTTGCAGTTTTGAAGGGAAAGTTTACGACACTTTGTCTCTGAACATGGTAATTTGCATATGTAATTCGACTGGGCATTGATGTAAAAACTATTAAAGATTCTTATGACACTAATACGCTGCATAGGTATCAACATGTAATATACACTCTCGATTAGATCATCCGAAGACGAATTAATAGATGCTAAACATGGCATAGGTAAGGTTGCATGAACGAGTGGTTCTATCATAAGCATGCATAAAACAGTATACATTGAACATAAAACAGCCATTGAGTGATGACAGTTTGCTATGAATCTCATCACACCGATAAGCAGGGAGCGGACCAGAGCATATTACAGTGTCTGACATCATACTTGCAAGTTCACACACCTCTTTAACATTATTTTTAGTGATCTCCGACTGGCGCAGTCAAACATCATTAGTGCTGACGTGGATAACAATCTTACTGAATTTACATTTAGCATTAGCCACCACTTTTAAATTTGTCAAGATGTCAGGCACTCTGGCTCCCGGTAAACATTGAACTATGTTGGCTGGTGTCTCTATTTTCACGGTCCGTACAATAGAATCGCCAATAACTAGAGCACTTTCATCAGGTTTCTCAGTGGGTGCGTCACTGAATGGGGAGAACCTGTTTAATGTTTTGTTCGGAAATGAAGAGCGATGTTTTGACCCGCGACTATGCCACATCACAGTCACCCTGCTGCGGAAGCTCTGTAACCAGAACCGAACAATGTAAAGGACTCCCTGAGCTAGTCTCATCCAAAGCCATATTTACAGCCCTCACATTCTTACTGTCCTCAGTTAAAGTTTGGATGCGTGTCTCGTTATAAAATCTTCTGTCAGCCTAACTATTTCCCTGCTTCTATCACATATGAATCCCTCGTCACCGACAGAGAGATGAAATGTACATGTGGCAAGTGGGGCAAACAACAATAGCAGGAGAAGAAGCCATTACTCACCGTGATTGATGAATGATTCCGATTTACCACTGTTGTTTGATGAACTTGTGAAAAACGGAGCTAGAGAGAAAAGAAACGGAGCGAGAGAAAAAATAAAATGGTAACAGATGTGAATGGAAACGTGACTGACAAGCTAACCGGCTAACAAATGCCAATGCGGTGCACGCGCGTTGCACTCGTGGTTTTAGATTAAAGGAGAACAATCAAATTAGTCAGATTAGTTTCATAGATGTTATCAGAAATATGGTGGGAATTAAATTATATTTTATCACTTTAAACAACAGAGAGTGATAGTAAGATTCAACAGAAAAGTGAAGCTACATGGAGCTACAATTGCAAACCACTTAGCAGCAATGTGCAAGCTATTGTGTTTATCACAATTCTATATTTCACTTAGGATTTCTATAGTGGTGTGACCATTGACAGACACCCAGTTTCAGTAATTATGTTCAAATGTATTTAGAGGTAATTTTAGTATTACTGTTACTGAGACTAATAAAATCAGGATTTTCACTGAAAAATAACACAAAAATGGTGCAAATATTGGCATAATTGTTGAGAAAAGCAGCCATAAATTTAGTTTACTGACGTCAATCGATTAAAAAAAAAACGATGTGACGTTTTGCAAAAAAAATTCTGAAATTAATCGCGATTAATCCCACCTAACATTAAAGTTTTTAAATATACTTTTATATTGCAATAATTTCACATTAAATCTTCAAATGAATGTACAAACGACATACAGACAGTATTAGTTTTAATATTTGTTTTATGGCATCTTTTTTTATGACTGAAGGCCATTATGTCACGGTTGTGGGAAGAAGGGATGAGGCGAGGACTCAGTACTGCAGAGAATGGGCTTTATTAATAATAAAAATAAACAAACCAAACCAAAACTACCCCGTAGGGGAAAAACAGGACAGATGGCAGGCTTGGCAAGGCAGGACAGGACAGGACAGGGCACGACAAGGCAAGGCAGGATCAGCACACGGGAAATTACGACGACGAACTGGCGCAGGACTGCAAACACAAGGAGATTATAAAGGGAGCAAATGAGGAGGGTAATGAGGTAAACACAGGTGGGGAAAATTAACCAATAATTAGGAAACAAGGTGGGTGGGGTCAAGACAATTGACATGAGCACATGGCACATAGAACCAAACAAGACAAGCCATGTGCTCACACAAAACAAAAACACAAGCACATGGCCAGCAAAACAAAATCACTAGCCATGTGCAAGACAGGACACGAACACGCAGCTAACGAGGAGACTCATAAGCTGCATGTTCACAAAACATGACAAACATGAAAGCACAGATCAAAACAAAACAAGAAAAAGCACGCGGCCGAAACCGAACCGCGTGCCGAACAAAACACACACACACAGACAGAGGACAGAGGAGCGCACGACCCGAGCAAACTCGAAATCGCACGCTCCCCAGCAAGAACAAACCTGGAGCGTGAGTGTCCGAACCCCGACACGAAACCAGAACAGAGTCTGAACAAGACAGGAGTGCCGGGATCCGAACACCACGCCCCAACATGAAACAGAGCACGCAGACAAGAGAGCGCGCAGCTCGAGCACACTCGAAGCCACGCGCTCACCAGAAAACAAGACAAGAAGGGAGTGTCAGGGCTCCGTCACAAAACCATGAATAAACTAGACCGAAGTGACAGAACCCTGACACTACCCCTCCCCAAAGGGACGCCACCTGGCGTCCCTAAGGAGGACACCAAAAACAAGACAGAAACATGACAAAAGACAAGACTGGTACAAACCTGAGAACACAAGACAGACAGGGGTCAACACACAGAGACAAGGAAGGGTGGGAGGGGGGGAAGCCAAGCCAGTGCCAGAAACTAAGCCCAGGAAGTCTTTAGGATGGTCCAGGGTGGGACGGGAGGGTTGAGCCAGGGAGGCTCCAACAGTTCTGGAGTCCTGGCTGAGGGCCAGGGTGGAGCTGGAGGGACGGACCAGTGGGGCTCCAGCCTTTCAGGAGTCCTGGCTGCGGGCCAGGGTGGAGCAGGAGGGACGGACCAGGCGGGCTCCAGCAGTCCAGGAGTCCTGGCTGAGGGCCAGGGTGGAGCTGGAGGGACGGACCAGGCGGGCTCCAGCAGTCCAGGAGTCCTGGGTGAGGGCCAGGGAGGAGCTGGAGGGACGGACCAGACGGGCTCCAGCAGTCCAGGAGTCCTGGCTGGGGACCAGGGTGGAGCTGGAGGGACGGACCAGGCGGGCTCTTGCGCCTCTGGAACCCCGGCAGGAGGCCAGAGCAGGACCAGCAACTTGGCAGCCGACAAGGCCATCAGAGAAAGGAGCTTGGCCGGCGCTGGCAGGCCAAGGAGGTTGAGCGGAGCCGGCAGGGCAAGGAGCTTGAGTCTGGGCAGAGACTGCAGGGCAAGGGGCTTGGGCGGCACCGGCAGGGCAAGGGGCTTGAGTCTGGGCAGAGACTGCAGGGAAAGGAGTTTGGGCGGCGCCGGCAGGGCAAGGAGCTCGGGCGGCGCTGGCATCAGGGCAAGCCGCTCGGGTGGGGCCGGCAGGGCAAGAAGTTCTGGTGGGGCCAGCAGGGCAAGAAGCTTGGGCGGGGCCGGCAGGGCAAGCAGCTCGGGTGGGGCCGGCAGGGCAAGGAGCTTGTGTGGAGCCGGTAGGGCAAGGAGCTTAGGTGGAGCCGGCAGGGCAAGCAGCTTGGGTGGAGCCGGCAGGGCAAGCAGCTTGGGTGGAGCCGGCAGGGCAAGCAGCTTGG
This sequence comes from Barbus barbus, assembly GCF_936440315.1. NCBI lineage: Eukaryota > Metazoa > Chordata > Actinopteri > Cypriniformes > Cyprinidae > Barbus > Barbus barbus. Next base: position 4,645,779 of record NC_136756.1, read on the forward strand.
GTGGAGCCGGCAGGGCAAGCAGCTTGGGTGGAGCCGGCAGGGCAAGCAGCTCGGGTGGCTCAGAGATGGCCTCCTGGCCAGCAGAGGGCTCTGGAACGGCCTCCAGGCCCTGAAGGGTGGAAGAAGCCTTCCTCCTGTTCCTCCTCCTCCTCCTCCGTCTCTGAGAGTGGGACACTGCTGCATCATCAGTTGACACTGGGGGCACTGTAGCTTCGTCAGCCGCCGCTGGGGGCGCAGCAGCTTCCTCGGCCACCTCTTGGGGTGCTGTAGCATCGGCCAACACTGGGGAAGCTGTGGCCTCTTCGGCCACCACTGGAGGCACTACAGTCCTTTCAGCCACCTCTGGGGGTGCTGCGGCAGGTTCAACCTCTTTCGTAATAGAGGCGGACCTGTTCTTCCTCCTCCGTTGGTGGGTCATTGGAGGACTGGGGACTAGGTAGTTTGTGAGGGGAATGGGAGGAGGGCCAAGAGGAGGAAGGCCACCTTCCTCTCCACGGTGGTAGACATACCCCACAAACTGCCAGAAGGACAGTATCCCCAGCATTCCCATCTCCCAGGCATGGACGGGCTCATTAAGGTTGGTGTTAAAAATGTCCTTGAGCTCTGCATCACTGATGTTGAGTCCCTCCGCTACAAACAGGAACTGGTATGCAAAATCCTTCACACTGGCTCCCCCTTGCCGAAGAGAAAGGAGCCTGCTGCGTTGAACAGCCATCTGATGAGCGGAGGGGCAGGGAGATGGGAACAGGAAGATGCCCATTGTTCTGCTGAGTCCTCTGTGGCCAGTTCGTACTGTCACGGTTGTGGGAAGAAGGGATGAGGCGAGGACTCAGTACTGCAGAGAATGGGCTTTATTAATAATAAAAATAAACAAACCAAACCAAAACTACCCCGTAGGGGAAAAACAGGACAGCTGGCAGGCTTGGCAAGGCAGGACAGGACAGGACAGGACAGGACAGGGCAGGGCACGACAAGGCAAGGCAGGATCAGCACACGGGAAATTACGACGACGAACTGGCGCAGGACTGCAAACACAAGGAGATTATAAAGGGAGCAAATGAGGAGGGTAATGAGGTAAACACAGGTGGGGAAAATTAACCAATAATTAGGAAACAAGGTGGGTGGGGTCAAGACAATTGACATGAGCACATGGCACATAGAACCAAACAAGACAAGCCATGTGCTCACACAAAACAAAAACACAAGCACATGGCCAGCAAAACAAAATCACTAGCCATGTGCAAGACAGGACACGAACACGCAGCTAACGAGGAGACTCATAAGCTGCATGTTCACAAAACATGACAAACATGAAAGCACAGATCAAAACAAAACAAGAAAAAGCACGCGGCCGAAACCGAACCGCGTGCCGAACAAAACACACACACACAGACAGAGGACAGAGGAGCGCACGACCCGAGCAAACTCGAAATCGCACGCTCCCCAGCAAGAACAAACCTGGAGCGTGAGTGTCCGAACCCCGACACGAAACCAGAACAGAGTCTGAACAAGACAGGAGTGCCGGGATCCGAACACCACGCCCCAACATGAAACAGAGCACGCAGACAAGAGAGCGCGCAGCTCGAGCACACTCGAAGCCACGCGCTCACCAGAAAACAAGACAAGAAGGGAGTGTCAGGGCTCCGTCACAAAACCATGAATAAACTAGACCGAAGTGACAGAACCCTGACACATTATCACTGATAACAATATCTGATGTCTCTGTAAAATAGTCCCCCCCCCCCCCCAATATAATAGTATAGTATTAACCATTGACTATAGCTATTCAACATTACAGTATAATTAAGAGCTATCAATTTTAACATTTTATTACACTTTAAAAAATAACTTCTAATTTAAGTGACCTTAAAACAATCTTCACATAAACTCATTGTAATAAATGTCATATTTACCTGTGCCCTTCAGCAGAAATATACAGAGATTGAATTTGGAGTCTTTGGATCTAAAGTTTAAATGAACTATAGATGAATCTTTAAATTTTTTAAAGTTATTGATTTCCTCTATTTTCTTTTTTTCCTTTGATTAACAGACATCTTTAAAGTGGGGTTTGGGTTTTATTTCTGGTTAAGGTTTTCATGTCTTTTATTTTGCCTTGTTTCCTATTCTTTCCATGTGCTCCCTTAGTCTGTGGCTGTGTTCGAAATGGCATACTTACCGCGTACTTACTGCTCAGTACACAGTGCATACTGCCTACTATTTTTTTAAAGAATAGTGTGTGAAACAGTATACAATAAGCACAAATGTTTCAGAGTAGTATGCTTATTTTGATTTCGCAGATACTATTTAAACTAAACGGAGCTAGACAATGACATCACTGAATTCAATAATGAAATGCCTTTAACTGAAAATTGAGAGTTTAATCTTATTATTATACATTACTGACACTCTATCCTCCAATTTGATACTGTTAAGTGTTTTGACACAATCTGTATTGTTAAAAGCGCTATAGAAATAAAGGTGACTTGACTTGACTTGACTAATTGTCACATGACAAACACAAACATTAATTCAGCACAGGTGTCAATGTTGTTACCTTACAAATAAATGTGCTAACTATTCTTTTTACAAATGCTTGTTAATATGGCTTCATATTAGTGAACAATTCTATATCGCCCATTACATAGGCTATTGGACTGAACCGAAAGAGCTGTCTTTCACTGAACAATGATATTTTTGGCAGTTACACTAATTGGAAAAAGTTATATATTCTAGTTACACTAAGTGCAAATAATGATAAATTCTGTTTACACTAAAATAGCTGCATTTTCTTTACATTTATTCATTTAGCTGACGCTTTTATCCAAAGCGACTTACAGTTGCTATATATGTCAGAGGTCGCACGCCTCTGGAGCAACTAGGGGTTAAGTGTCTTGCTCAGGGACACATTGGTGTCTCACAGTGGATTCGAACCCGGGTCTCTCATACCAAAGGCATGTGTTTTATCCACTGCGCCATCACCACCCAGTCCCCCTTTAGCAACAGTATGGGTAAATTATCATAAATTTTATTTGATGAATGCCACTTTATTGGGACAAAAACCTACCTACAGCTAAGCACACTGTATTATTAATGAGGTGTTTAATCTCCACTTTTCAAATATTTAATTAAAGTTTTATTGAAAATAAATGCCTTTCTAATCTGGTATGTGATGGGAAAAGGAGTTGCATGAGTTTGACAAAAAGCTGGAATTGAACTCGAATCGCTCACATCAACAGCACACATCTCGCATCTTTTACTCTCTGCACCACTGATACTACAGAGATGTACATGTCTTTTGCAGTGCTGTTTATCTCTGTCAGCCTTGTGTCGTGTGTGTCATGTGTTCCCGCCTCCTGTGTCCATATTTGGTTTGTTTCCTGTCCTTGTTTAGTGTGCTTATTAGTTTATTCTTGTCCAGCTGTGTTTGTCTAATTATCTATGATTATCCTGTGTATTTATAGTCCTGTCTGTTCAGTTTGATTTTGTCTGGTCTACTCGTTACTCCCTGGTGTTCATGTCTGTGTCTGCCTTGGCTTGCCTTGCCTTGAGTCGAGTCATTAAAGTCTGTTATTTGAGTTTACATCCTCGTCTTGAGTTCCTCGTTCATCCTTGCTGTGTGTACCATGACAATCTCAGCCAGGCATTGGTGGGCGGAGTTAATGTAAATAGCCTCTAACAAATTGGTCTATTTGTCCTTAGAGTAAATACACTCCGTTTCTTTTTAGAGCTGCTTGACAGCAGAATTTAATTCTGTTTGCATAATTGAAACATTAATTTAATTTATATATTATATTACTGAAATATTAATATTATTATGCAATATCTTTGAAACAATGTATAAAGTGCTATAGAGATAAAGGTAACATTATTTGACTTGATTGGAAAAGTGCCGTAGAGATTAAAGTACAATTTATGTCCTATTAATGATATTGTTTTTAGATGCACAGTGATAGTTTGTAGTTTACATGTATAGACGTACATAAACAAGTCTTACATTTATAATTACTATTCCCCGCCTCTAGTTCACTCACGTGTTTGAAGATGAAACATCACATGTAGCATGTTGCGTTCTGGGAAACAGTATCCCATGCAGCGTCTTCAGATGCATACATCAAATTTCAGCAAATATAGCAGGTAATCCGGGCATTCCATGCATACAGAAAATTCAAGTCAAGTAAAGTTGAGCTTTATTGTCATTCCACTACATGTGAGGACATACAGTGGAACGAAATGTCGTGCCTCGCAGGACCACGGTGCTACATATATACAGATATACAACAATGAGGAAAAAAAAACACTATAAACCTATACACAACTAACCTACTGACAGATTTAACTATATAAAGTATATATATATATATATATATATATATATATATAAGTATTTACCCTATACAAACTAAAAGAATAAAGGGTAAAAAATACAAACTATAAGAATGCTTCACATAAATATTTACCCTATACAAACTAAAAAGTAGAAGATAAAAAATACAAACTATACGAATGCTTCACAAATACTGTACATGTGCAAAGAGATACATTTTGAGTCAAGCAGCTGGTTGGGGAACAGTTTCAGGAGGTAGGGGTTTGCATGGGGTTTCAGAGGGGGGCGGGGTGATTTGAGTTCAGGGCTCTCACAGCCTGGGGGAAAAAGCTGTTGAGCAGTCTGGCGGAGCAGGCTCTGATGCTCCGGTACCGTCTTCCTGATGGTATGAGCTGGAAGAGACTGTGGGAGGGATGGGTGGAGTCCTTCACGATGCTGTTGGTTTTGCTGGTGCATCGTGTAAGGAAAATGTCCAGGATGGAGGGGAGAGGGGCACCGATGATCTTTGCAGCTGTGTTCACTGTCCGCTGGAGGGTCTTGCGGTCAGCAGCACTGCAGTTCCCGTACCAGACAGTGATGCAGCTGGTCAGCACACTCTCAATGGTGCCTCTGTAGAATGTGGTGAGGATGGGTGGAGGGAGACTTGCTCGTTTCAGCCGGCGGAGAAAGTGTAGGCACTGTTGTGCCTTTTTGGAGAGTGACATGGTGTTGGTGGTCCAGGTGAGATCTTCTGTGATGTGCACCCCCAGGAATTTAGTGCTGCTGACTCTCTCCACAGTCGAGCTGTCGATGGTCAGTGGGGGGTGGTCAATGGAGTTTCTTCTGAAGTCCATCACAACCTCCCTTGTCTTCTCCACATTGAAGGACAGATTGTTGGTGCCACACCATTCAGCCAGCTGTGCCACTTCCTCTCTGTAGTGCGTTTCATCGTTGTTGCTGATGAGACCTACCACTGTTGTGTCATCAGCAAATTTGATGATGTGGTTGGAGCTGAACTTGGCAGTGCAGTCGTGGGTCAGCAGTGTGAAGAGCAGCGGGCTGAGCACACAGCCTTGTGGGGCCCCTGTGCTCAGTGTGGTAGAGCTCGAGGTGTTGTGGCCAACAAGGACTGACTGAGGCCTTCCGGTTAGAAAGTCCAGGATCCAATTACACAGGGAATTGTTAAGGCCCAGCAGGTTTAGTTTATTTATGAGCTGTTGTGGGATTACTGTGTTGAATGCCAAGCTGAATTCAATGAACAGCATTCTAACATAGGAGTCTTTATTTTCTAGGTGGGTAAGAACCAGGTGGAGGGTGGAGGAAATTGCATCGTCCGTAGAGCGGTTTGGACGGTAGGCAAACTGTCGACTGTGTTGGGGAGGCTGGTTTTGATGTTGTGCATGACTAGCCTCTCAAAGCACTTCATTATGATTGGAGTCTATGGGACAGTAGTCATTGAGACAGGACACAGGTGATTTCTTTGGTACGATTGTTATGGATTTGAGACATGTGGGGACGACTGCCTGGCTCAGCGAGGTGTTGAAGATATCTGTTAGGACATCTGTCAGCTGTGCAGCACAGTCTCTCAGAACACGGCCAGGTATGTTGTCAGGGCCCGCAGCCTTGCGTGGGTTAATCCTAGATAGGGTCTTCCTTACGTCGGCTGGAGACAGACAAAGCGCCCGGTCGTTGGGAGGTGTGGGCAGTTCTTGTGCAGGTGTGACATTCTGCATTTCAAACCGTGAATAAAAGTGGTTGAGTGCATTGGGGAGGGATGTGTCCTCATCATAGGCCTGTGGCGGGGGCTTGTAGTCAGTGATGGTCTGAATGGCTTGCCACAGGCTCCGTGTGTCTCTGCTGTCTGTGAAGTAGTTGTTGATTTTTTTGAGCATATGACTTGTTTTGCATTTTTGATGCCACAGGACAGACTGGCTCTTGCTGTTTTGAGGGCTGCTTTATCTCCTGATCTGAATGCTTCATCTCTGGTCTTTAGCAGCCCATGAACCTCTGCTGTCATCCATGGCTTCTGGTTGGCACGTGTGGTGATGGTCTTGGTGACTGTCACATCATCAGTGCACTTTTTGATGTAAGCAGTCACAGTTTCAGTGTACTCATGCAGGTCTGTGTGGTTGTTGTAGGTGGCTGCCTCTTTAAACATGTTCCAGTCTGTGTCCTGGAAGCAGTCCTGCAGTGCTGAGGTGGCATTTTCTGGCCATACTGTGATCTGCTTTTGAACCGGTTTGGCGAGTTTGAGAAGTGGTCTATATGCTGGGATTAGCATAACAGTGGTGTGGTCTGAGTACCGAGGTGGGGGCGGGGTACAGCTTTGTAAGAGTTCTTTACTGTTGTGTAAACAAAGTCCAGTGTGTTGTTTCCCCTTGTTGCAAAGATCACATGTTGGTAGAACTTTGGCAAAACTGTCTTTAAGTTTGTGTGGTTGAAGTCACCGGCTATGATGAAAAAGCCGTCTGGGTTTTTTGTTTGTTGTTCACTGATGGCGCTGTACAGTTCACAAAGCGCGTCCCTAGCGTCCTTAGCACACGGGGGTATGTAGACCGCAACAATAACAATGACCGTGAACTCCCGCGGCAGATAGAACGGTCGACACTTCACAAACATAAACTCCACCAGCGATGAACAGTGTTTTGATAATACCACAGCATTGTTACACCAGTCTTTGTTGATATACACACACATGAATCTCTATCCACTCGGAAGTTGGTTAGCCCGTGCAGCTGAATGGCGGAGTCCGGGATGTTGTCGTTTAGCCATGTTTCAGTGAAAGCAAACACACAACAATCCCTTGCCTCATGCTGTGTAGACCGACTGAGTTGAATTAAGTCCAGTTTGTTTTCCAGAGAGCGAACGTTTGAGAGCATGAGTGTTGGAAGAGCCGGTCTTGTGGGGTTAGCTCTTAGCCTAGCTCCGCGCTTACCGCGCTTCCGTCCTCTCTCACACCGCTGCCTTGTGCGGGTAGCATCAGTAGGCGAGGCCGCGGTCTCGAGGTCCGGCTTCAGCAGTAAACAAAGGCCTTGTAGCTTCTCAGTAGCCGCCGGCGATAGTTGATGTTCGTATGCGTTGCTGATATCCAAAAGACTTTGGCAATCATAGATGAGTTCTGGGGTGATTTCCTTATGAGTTAGCGGTAAACTGACACTATTTGGAGACGAACAGACAACATTAAAAGACATAAAAGCACCGTCTTTGGGACCCGGATCAGCCGCTGCGTCTGATCGCGCCGCCATCTTAGTTCCATCTTGCTATCTGAGTTCACATACTATTCTCAGTATTCACACAGCATACTGCAGTATAGTTGAAATTGTATGAGAGTATGCCATTCGGAACACAGCTTCTGTACTGATTTCAGTATACTTGAGTTATATTTAGTAGATTCTGACAAATATAGTAGGTCATCAGGGTATTTCATGCATACAGAAAATTTGCATACTATGCGCAGCATGCATACTGGATGCTGCAGAAATAGTAAGAGTAGTCTGATAGTATGACATTTTGAACACAGCCTGTGTGTCATGTTCTCATCGGTTATTAGGCTTGTTCGAGATGAACTATACTAGCCTGCCACCGTCTGGCGAGAGTAGCAGCTTGCAGTCAGGGCAGAATGGCCACTTTATGCTGCTGGTAATGACGCTTGCATGGTGTTTCCATACTCTTATCACAGATAAAGTGAATTAAATGCAATATTTGTCAAATTCACAGAAACGTTTTTATGAGCAACAGAAACACTTTTCATATACTGCTTAATACAGTGCCATCTGTTCATGAATAAACTTTAACATAAATATATACTATTTAAATACCAATAAAGTGGGGGTATGCTTTTATCAGTGTTTTTGATAAAAAATGATTTAAGATAACGACTACACTAAAAAAGCTTTTACTGTTATAAAAACAGATTTGTGAGCATTATTGGAATTGAATTGTTAGAATAAACACGCAACACGTCGTGCTTGTCATCACAGAATCTGACCAATGAGAATAAAGTGTGTCGTCATCAAGGCTCTCGCAGCCGATTATGAGAAACTGCAGCGCCTGACCTCGGTGGCGGATCTCATTTTGCTCTTGCGGTACTTTGATGGCACATGCGTTCGTAAGGTGGCTGCAGCACCGATCAAAGTCGGACAAAAGTTCTAACCAGAATGTATTACTTTTGTCAGGCGGCAGCCGATCTTTGCTGCGCTGTATGAAGTCGAACAGGCCTATTGTCTTGTTATTTGATTATCAGTTCTGTCTGTTCATTGGTTGCTTTATTCATGTCTTGTCCCCATTGGTTGTTCATGTCACGTGACACCCATTGTTTGATAGAAGTAGCCCATTGGTTCCATTGTCTCTTGTCGTGTATTGCTGTTGTAACCCTGCTGTTGGTGAGTCTGTTCATGTCAAGTCAAGTCTGTTCATGTCAAGTCTGTTCATGCCAAGTCAAGTCTGTTCCAAGTCTGTTTCAAGTCAAGTCTTCGTCTGTCTGGATTATGTTTGTATTTTGGACCACTCTGTTCAATAAACTGCACTTGGGTTCTTAAACTCGCCTCCAGTGGACTGATTATTACAACAACACAGCAGCTGGTTATTAGGTTATTTTGGCTGCTATTTCTTTAAGAGCTGCCGCTGCTGAACGTGACACAGATCTGACATGCATCATATTTTTTCTCAAATCTCTTTACCTTTTCTGACCCACTTCAAGGTCTTAGGCCCAGTTTCATAGACAGGGCTTAGCCTAAACCAGGATTAGGCCACAGTTTAATTAGGACATTTAAGTAATTTTTATAAACATGCCTTAGAAAAAAACATTACTGGTGTGCATCTTAAGACAAAACAAAGGCACTGACATGTTTTAAGATCAGTCAGTGCAAGTTTCTTTCGGTTGAAACAGCTCAGATTTACATTTTAGTCTAGGACTAGGCTTAAGCCTTGTCTGTGAAACTGGGGGTTAAAGTCTCTAATAATGAACTGACGAGTTGAATCTGGTGTGTTAGATGAGGGAGACAGTGCTGGGCTGCTCCAGGACAGTTTTGAAAACCATTTCAGAGACATGTTTTTAAATGTGACTCATATATAATATATTACATGCATGCACAGTTTTAAGGCAGCTTTAATCGCCTTTTTTGGTAACTTCGTGACTTAACTGACCATGACAATGCATGCACGTAGTTTATTTTGTGCTTTGATATAAAATGATACAGGGTACATGGCGCGCCAGTGTCTTTGTGTGTGCAATTGAAAAGCACGCGCTATGAGAACAATTTCCGCATTCGTTTGACTCGCGTCTGGTGCTGAGGTGAAGTTGGAGCGCGTATCTGAAATGTCTTAGGTTTGATGTGATCGTAAAGACGTTCTGCGACTGAATAAATGCACTTCTTGTCAAAAAGTGACAGAAACAGCAATTGTGAGTGGGATGGCCAACCCTAGCCACGCCCCTACGTTAATTGCGTAAAAAAAAAAGGAAATTGAACGTGTTAAATTGAAAAAAATTAATCTCCTGCGTGAACGCGCTAATTTTGACAGCACTAATTTAGTTATTTTAGGCATAAAAGTCCTAGACAAGACACAGACAACCAAGGTATCTTACTAGCACTTCAGGTCAAGTCAAGCTAAGTCACCTTTATTTCTATAGTGCTTCATACAATATAGATTGTCACAGCAGCTTTAAATTGATAAACAAGAAAGTAATGATTGCATGATGCAAAAAGTATTCAGTTCTGCTTTAAAGCAGCTCTAAAAAGACAACATTGAAGTCATTATTCAGTTGAAATCAGTTTGTTGATTCAACTGAATATCCATAGCCATGATGTGTCAGTAAGGACATGAAAAGGGAACTCCAGTTAAATTTTTTAAGCTGCTTTTCCACCGCAGGAACTTCACCCAGGAATTTGACTTTGGGTCAGTACTCGTTGTGTTTCCACCACAGGAACCAGGATCTAAATAAAATTCCAGGTAAAAATTTGCCCCTCAGAAAGTACCTGCTCGTGAGGTAGTACTTTTTCAATGGTCCGGAACTTTTGACGGCGGGACTTGGGCACTGAACATGCTGATTGGTTGAATTCATGTAGCATTGTATTTCATTGTATTATTTATTTACATATTTTTTTTTATTACTGTTATTTTGTCATGAAATGTAGTTTTAAAAGTATTTCAGGCGAGAATGTAGTTGTTTAAAACTCAAATCTGCGGTTTATTTATAAAAACAGCGCCTATTTGAAAATGTGCTTTGCCGATTTCGGAGAAGTGAGCTCCACGCGATCACCGGGCGCTCAGTGCTCATGTATCCTGAAGAGAGGAGAATAGCCTCGGCTAGTCCTTCTGACATTTGCCGCTGGCTCTGATGTCTCTGTAGTGGTTAAACATAAGATATAATTCATTTTGGGTAAATCTAACAGGTAATCTTTGGTCTTTATTCTATTGTTCTATTAATACTGTATGTTAAAATGAAAATGAAAACAACAATGTTTGATATAATATTTTGTTTCATTGTAATGTATGTACGTTCCCTGAACTACATTTAGTTCAGTACGCTGCTGTTCCATTTGCAGAATTGCCGGACTTGCGTCGTTCCATGGGTGTTCACACTCCGGAGTCTAGAGAAGTCTGAACTACAGAGGATGCAAGTCTGAAATTTGCGTACTTTGTATTGAGAAACGTGCACAGACCTAACGTTATGTCACCAGTCTATTTGCCTAATCTTCTCTGTACTTTAAACCACGAAACGCAGACAGCAACAGGTCTGGGGGGAAAAAAGTTCCGGGTAATTTTGGTGGAAAAGCGGCTTTAGTGTCCATAAATGTCTCTCTTGTTAAAAGGCACACACACCATGAACACACACACATTTGCTGAGAACACCAGAATGTTGGGAAGTCTGTATGGAAGTAACGATAAGTCTGTATTTAATAGCGGTACCAGCAACAATGAGTGTCTACAATGATTGAATAAGAATGCAAAGTATATGAGGAATCCTAAATGATCAGTATTTAGGAACAGGTTTGATCAGTATTTAGGTGAATCCAAATGAACCATGACCAGTGGCATAGCTGGAGAGAGGGAGTCTAGTGTATCTGTGACAATTTCAAAGGATAATGTGGAGAATATATATAGAATATATGTGACCCTGGACCACAAAACCAGTCTTAAGTCGTTGGGGTACATTTGTAGCAATAGCCAAAAATACATTGTACGGGTCAAAATTATTGATTTTCTTTTATGACAAAAATCATTAATTAAGTAAATTAAGAAAATTAAGTAAAGATCATGTTCCATGAAGCTATTTAGTAAATGTCCTACTGTAAATATATCAAAACTTAATTTTTGGTTAGTAATATGCATTGCTAAGAACTTCATTTGAACAACTTTAAAGGAGATTTTCTCAATATTTAGATTTTTTTGCACCCTCATATTCCAGATTTTCAAATAGTTGTATCTCAGCCAAATATTGTCCTCTCATAACAAACCATACATTAATGGAAAGCTTATCTATTCAGCTTTCAGATGATGTATAAATCTAAATTTCGGAAAATTGACCCTTATGACTGGTTTTGTGGTCCAAGGTCACATATATACCAGAAAAATGTTCAAGAGTAAGAGATATTTATTTATTATAAAGTAGGCTATTCTGTTACATGAAATAAATTACTGTACATATTCATGGATTTCCTATAAAATACAGAATTTTGGGACCAATTTTATATTTGTTGTCTTTACTATGCACCAACATGAGAAAGAAATCCTTGCACCTACTTGATACAGTACAGGCTAATTATTGTGGGCTAATTATACATTGTAGGAAACTTTTTCCTCGTCGAAGCAGAGACCAGGAGACGCTGGGATATCTTTCAAGCAGAAGTTACTCTTTATTGAGAACTCACTGTGCGTCGCTGCAGTCATCCAAGTCTGACTATATCTCAGCACAGTAGAGTTTATACCTTTCGAGGGGGAGGGATACATAGAGGTGGACACAATCTAAACAAAGCATGCAAATGCAGTACAGGAATCGGCCCATTACCAGAATTTCCCCAGCCCTGACATCATCAGCATAACAATGTGATTCAAATGCATAGGTGTTAATCCAATCAGCCTGACAGTATCGCCCATACCTTCACATTATCATAGAGACAAAGGCACAGCTGTGCCTGACCTTTAGCATTCACCTTTAACTTGGGACCCTGTCAAATGGACAGGAAGTGCATAAAGACAAAAGGTTAATGTCTCAGACACCTGGGCTGCCTGACTTGATCTTAGAATGTCATCATCTTTACCTCAAAATGTAAAACACAATGTTTCAGTTTATATACTATTACATTGGAACCTAGATTTATCATTTTATAAATTTGTAATCCAACAACATATACAGTTAGGTCCATATATATTTGGACACTGACACAATTTTCATAATGTTGGTTCTGTATGCCACCAGAATAGAATTCAAATGAAACAATCAAGATGAAATTGAAGTACAGACTTTCATGTAAGGGGCTGAACAAAAATATAACAAAATGCCTAGGAATTACAACCATTTTTATACACAGTCACCCTATTTTCAGGGGCGCAAATGTAATTTGACAAATAAACATAACAGGCAATGACTGCCTTAAGTCTGGAACTCATGGACATCACCAGAGACTGGGTTTCCTCCTTTGTGATGCTTTGCCAGGCCTTTACTGCAGCTGACTTCAGTTGTTGTTTGTTTGTGGGTCTTTTGTAGTTTTGTCTTTAACAAGTGGAATGCATTCTCGATCGGGTTGATCCATTTTGGATCACTTGGATCACTTTTGGTTGACTTGGCCATTGTAGAATATTAAACTTTTTTTACCTTCAAAAAACTCCTGAATTGTTTTGCTGTATGTTTTGGGTCATTGTCCATTCGTACTATGAAGCGCCATTCAACCAACTTTGCTGCATTTGGCTGAATCTGGGCAGACAGTATATACGCTTCAGAATTCTTCTGGCTGCTTCGTTCTTCTGTCACATCATCAATAAACACCAGTAACCCAGTGCCACTGGAAGCTATACATGCTCATGCCATCACACTGTTCCATGTTTCACAGATTATGTTGTGTGCTTTGGATCATGGGTTGTTCCAAGCCTTCTCCATACTTTTTTCTTCCCGTCATTCTGATACAGGTTGGTCTTAGTTTCATCCGTCCAAAGAATGCCTTTCCAGAAGTGATCTGGCTTTATTAGATGTTTTTTTGGCAAATTCTAATCTGGCCTTCCTATTCTTGAGGCTTATAAATGATTTGCTGCTTGTGGTGAAGCCTCTTTATTTGCTCTGGTGAAGTCTTCTCTTGATTGTAGACTTTGACAGTGACACGTCCAGCTCCTGTAAAGTGTTCTTAACTTCAATTGATGTTGTGAAAGGATTTTTCTTTACCATAGAGAAGATCCTCAGATTATCCACCACTGATGTCTTGTGTGGACGATGTCTGATGTCACCAGTGCATTCGTCTTTTCTCAGAATGTACCAAACTGTTGATTTGGTAACTCCTAATGCTTCTGCTATCTCTCTGATGGATTTGTTTTGTTTTTGAAGCCTAACAATTGTCTGACATCTTCCAAATGCAAATGGCACACTTAGAATCAACTCCAGACGTTTTACTTGCTCAATTGATGTAGAAATAATGAAGGAATAGCTCACTGTCCATGAGCTTTTGAGTCAATTGTCCAATTACTTTTGGTCCCTTGAAAAAGGGGAGGTACATATTAATCCCTTAACCGTTCCTTCACGTTTGATGAGTATACCCTCAAATTAAAGTTCAGAGTGTGCATTTTAAAGCTCATATGCATTATATAACTGTAACTTGAATATGTTTTGGTCAACAGCTAAAATAACAAAAAATGTGCCCGTGTCCAAATATATATGGACCTAACTGTATGTTGTTACATTGTGCTTACATTTAAAGTACCTTCATATAATGTATGAATATAATAATATAATAAAACCTTCATATAATAATATTTCATACTATACTGATGGTACCTCAACCATAAACCTACCCATATTTCAACTTCAATCGTGGCAAATGAAAATCTGCCAAGAGACATACACAATGACACATCCACAATAAGTGCATTGCGTCATAATTTTAAATTTATGTATATAATAGTTAAATATGCCTATATATAGTCAAGTGACACCATAAATTAGACAATAAATGTAAATTAATAGTTTAAAGGTTTTATTGAGAAAATAAATTTACAATTTATTCAAACACTACCACAGTATAGACGAGAATGCAAAAGCACATTCCATACATGATTTTGTTTAGTATTACATATTAAGCCATGACCACCATTTTAAATTTGACACTGATGCATCTTTGCCAAATAAAAAAAAATAAAAAAATGACGAAGTTGTGTAATGACTGACCTGAAGACCAACACATTGATCAAGTCCCCTTGATTTTACACACAACTTTTAAGTGGTTAATGCAACAGTCGTTAGACCCACTTATTTAGTGGGGTAAAATTATCTCCCATCTTTTTCTTTTGACAATAGATGGCACTACTTTCTCTTGACCATAGATTATCACTTTTGATGCATGGCTATGCTATTTTTCATTTTGTAATTTCATGTGAATATTAAAGGCTTTTGAGGGCCACAGTGGAGCAGTCAGCTTATGGGACCAAGGAGGAAGTGGGAACTCTGAAAATAGAGGTGGAGCCGGAGTGACTAAGGACAATGGTTTTTAAATTTAGAAGAGGAGGCGGGAGAGAGAGGCTGGGAGGGAACTCTGGAGAAATAGGAGATTTTGTGCTGGATGGAACCAGTGGAGAAACAGGAGATTTCATGTTGGACAGGTCAGCAGGAGCACAGGTGATTTCATTACGGACGGTATAAGTGGGGAAAATGTAACTCGGGCTCTGGGGTGCTAGTTGACTCTGTCCTCTTTTCAGGCTCATGCATCATGGCAGACTGGGGTTTTCTGTTTGCGCTAGGCTCAGGCAATCGCACTGTGAATGAAGCAGAGAATGGAGATCCATTGTTCACAGCACCAACTCCACAAATGTGGCGAAACTCCCCCGAGGACCATCTCTGGGCAGGCATGCCTAAAATCACTCACTCAGGCTAACGCAGTAAAAAACACAAAGCGAGCAAACTGGGAAGTGAGTGAGGCATGCCACATCTGAAAAGTTCCTTGTGTGGTTCTTGACGGTTCGTCCTTTTTGCTCCAAACAGAGCAGAACTACTTGTATACCCATACTTTTTAAAACTGGTTATTCTGTCATGGGCTTTGTGTTATACTGTAGTAATCACACAACATAGGAGAATACAAACACATCCAAACATACTGTTTATTAATCCACAAGGATTAATTAATTCTCAAGAGAAACTGAGCTTTAACCCCAAATATCAAGACAATAAGCGGCAGGAGAAAAAATAAATAAATAAAAAAGAGAGTGTATATACAAGGACTTATCGAGAAGCATCTGCAAATCATATGTAACCAAAGGAACAAACCAAGGCATGCTCCAAAACTAAATGGAGCAGAAACAAAAAGTGGCTGATCCATCATTTTTCTGCACATGCTAAATTTATATGTAAATATGTTACAGTTTAAAAGTAAATCCCCATTGTTCTTAAGGGGGCCATGTCCCCCATCTTCCCCTATATACACAATGTCTGTAGTCTTTATTATGACAAACCTTTGATATCGTTCCTCGCTGTTTATTTGAATTATTTATCAGTTTATCTCTGTCTATTTATGTTTGTGTAAACACAGGTTCATCAGTATTACAGCTTTTTCCCAGAGGATAAGGTTCCTTATGTCAACAGCATTGGTGAAAAACATCGGATCAAGCAACTCCTTCAACAACTGCCACCGCATGACAACGAGGTCTGTTAGTATGGTCATGACTCAAAGTTTTTAATAAAAAAATGGATAGCTACAGGAGATATCTAAACACTACAGCTGGTTCAGTCCTAGAGACATAATTATGTGTTTTGATATAATCTTGAGTTAAACTTGTCTCAATTGCATTTTAACACTAGACCAGAGGTTTTTAGCCCTGCTCCTGGAGCCACACTGTTCTGCAGAGTTTAGAATCAGCCTTAATAAAACACGCCTAAACCAACTAATCATGCTCTTCAGCTTTAGAGCAAGATGAAACTACACTTAGCAGGTGGGTCTCCAGGAGCAGGGTTAAAGACCTATGCACTAGAATTATGTTATACTCAATTATTTCAGACCCTGCAATAAATCATGGCAACAAGATATGATATTCTTTTTTTTTTCCAAGAAATAAAAATTATAATATAGGATACAACAGGGGTCATTTGACTTTATTCTCCTTTAAACCTCTAGAATGCACAAAAAGTTACCTCAGCACTGTCCTTAACAACAGCTTTGACCGTGGAAATGCATGCATGTGGAAATTAGTTTGATTCTTGATGCGATTCATGTAGCAATTTAATGTAGCAAATAAAAGTATTGACTATATATTGAGACAAATGTCTTATTAATATTTTCAGTTTTGTTGAAGGTAATGAAATTAGCAGTTTTTCAGAAGGAAGAATATGTAAGTACATGGTATTTGGGGTAAAAACTTTGGCATGACCGGTGTCTGAAGCACATAAACACGACAATAACACTGGCCAGGCAACAGCCTGTGATGTCACTACCGGCAAGACCACAGTATAAAAGGGAACTGGAAGAATACATAATCCGAGGCTTGGCAAAAAAAGAGGATGCAGTGTCTCGTTCCATTCTCAGGGAGCCATGTTAAACTGACACTTTCCCGTTTGAGGGAACTCAAACTGCATTGTCTAGTGTTCGTTTTAGGGAATGGAATACCCATGCTGCAAAGCTAAGGGGAGTTCATGCCATGTTTTCTGATGCAAACACAAAGCACCAACCACAGTGTAATTATCATAGCCGCCCCCAGATGCATCGCTGGCTGTCAGTGACACTATCTTTTTCATCCAAAGGCCCGAGCAACATACCCAAAATAACTTACCTGTTAAGTGCTAAACAACCTGTCCCAAGGCAGATCTTAAAGGCTTAGAATCATATAACAATGTGATTGCTTTAAGGGGATATGGCTGAGCATCTAGGCCATATTACCAGACCCTGTTCTGTCACATATAGGGGGACTTCATATATCAACCCCTAATTCTCCCAGGGAGGCTTCATAGATGACCCTCCCACAGTGAGGGGAACGCTGCCAAGCTCAACAATATGAACAACCGAACAAGGAGGCAAAAGATGTCCTAACAAACTGGTATGACTTGCACATGGAGCACCAGGTGTCCTTGACTCTCAGATTGAGAGGAGAACTCACATGCTCAGCATGGCAGTGGCAGGCTCATAAATAACCCTCCCGTAGTGAGGAGAGCACTACCAAGCTCAACCAAAAAGGCAGCCTTACAGGGCGGCAGAAAAGAGGCCTCTCAACCTGATATATTGTAACTGTACATGGGTCTCTGGGAGTGAAGTTCTTGACTCCCAGATTGAGAGGAGAATTTACACTAAACACTCAATCTCACAATCTCAGGGGGTGGGGGGGTCCTGTACATCTAGGCTCGAAAGGAGCCTGGTGAAGAGGATTGTGGGAGCAGCAGGCTCTTGCACCACCCTTAGGACCAAGGGGAGCAATGCTAGCTTGACCATGAGAGCAGGTCAAGACACAAAGCCGTAGATGCATGTGATTAGGCTCCTCAGAGTGAAGTTGTGTTCACACTACCAGCGAGTTTTGTCGCTGAATGTCGCCACGGGCTGGCGATGAGGCTGCTAGTGGGCGTTTTCAGTACTGGTTGCCTTGACAGCAAATCAGATTTCTTGCCACTAAATACAAACATTTTGGAAGCAAAAGACTAAATATAATATGAATATAAATTAAATCCGTACATAAAAACAAAAATGAATGAGAAACAGAGACTACTTTTTTCCATTGAGTATGTTTATCTACGGCTGAGAGGAGAACGATCACGTGAGCTCAACTGTCTTCTTTCCTATTGGCTGTCGCTCCCGAAAGTTGCTCTTCATTTGCATAAACTTGAACTTTGTCACGTCGCTGGACACGCCCCATCGGGTCACCAACGGTCGCTATCGCTTATGTTGCCGGAAATCGCCAGCTCTCCATTGAAATTAATGGGATAGTGTTGCTTTGTCGCTGAGTGTCGCTTGTAGTGTGAACGGGGCTTGAGTCCTCAATAATAGGCCTTCAGAAAGAAAGGAGTACCATCACACTACCTCAGGGAAAATTATGTACTCAAAAAGGTTCTCAAAGAGAGGAGAGTTTCGCCGGTTCAACCTTAAGGGCAGTACAACAGGGAGGTACATCATGGGCCTCATGACCTGTCATAAGTGCAGAGTGGAATTTCAAAAGCTCAGCAACTCAATGAGAGGGGAACTCAAGCTCAGTACAGAGTTTAAATCTCAAAGAGCCCCTCAGAGCAAAATATGAATTAGCTCAACACATGAGCAGCCTGGCCAGGCTGGCTTCTTGAAGCCAAAACACCCAGCACGGTCGTCAAGGAGCAGAGTACGCAATATCGCTTGGGAGTGAGAGGAGTAACGCCCTGCTCAACCTGCAACTATCAAGAGAACCAGGATTCTATGCCAGAGATATACCCATGAACAGCCCTCAGGAACACGAGGGAAGTCCAGTCAGGCTCCTGCCTACTGGGGAACAGAATGCTCAACTAAACCTACTATTAGGTAAGGAGCATTGGCTCAACCCGGGAGCGTAAGAGGACCTAAAGATAACCTAATTAGGGAGGTCTAAAAGACCACAAAAATCCAAGAGGTCACCAGAACAAAGGCCAATTAGGGCCCTTATCTCCTGACTTTCCACAGGAGAGGCCCATGGGAGGGAGGGGCCCCTACTAACCAGTATTGAGAGTCAGTGGTACTGAATGAAGGCCCCAGGTGAATTGAAAGACATAGCAAAGGTTAGCAAGAACACTAGCAATAACATTATCCTTGGTAATGAAATGGATCTTACTCACCCACCATAGCTCCAGCACACAGTCTTCTGGAGACTTGGGGTCACCTAGATCCAGACCATTAGTAGGCAGTCCTATGGGGTTAAAGGGACAACAATGTTGCTGCACCACTGTATAATACCAAAGTTAGGGAACCAGGTTCTGCACTGGTGATGTACTTGCAGGTGGCCCTCAGGAGCACAAGGGGAGTACAGTCAAGCTCCTAGCCTCAGAAAGCATGGTACTCTACCAGACCACTCACGGGTAAAGGAGCACCAGCTCAGTTCATGGCCAAGCATCAAGGAGGCTTGCAAACCTAGACTTGAGAAAGAGGAGGAGCCTAAATGAGAAGGCCTTGTAGGAGGCCATATAGCACAAGAGGTCCCCAGGGTGGGGGATGTCCCAAAGCATGGGCGCTACGACCCCTGACTTTTAGTCATAAGAGACTCATAGAAAGCCATACAACCCTGAAATAAAAGTAAAGGCATGCATCATAGGCTTCCAGGGTGCAGTCAAATGTGGCTAAAGATGAGGACATAATATGAATCATATGTGTCCAAACAACTGCAGATTAGATATCCACATTATACAATTTCTTATGCATAAGGAATTAGACACATCAGGAAATTACTGATAGGGAAAAGTTTTCCTGTCAGTTCCCTTCCATGCTCCACCTATAAATCCTGCGAATAGTCTAATTAATTGCCTCGTCAACAGTAGGACTCGAACAGCAGGCAATAGGCAGAGAATTATCTCTGCAATCACAATGCACAGACTGCATTCAGCTCCTACGGGAGCTAACCACGCTTCGTTCTAGCGCTAGATTCCCTCAGAAATCAAGCTAGAGCAGAAAGTGAATGCGTCGCTATGAGCTCGTTCAACTCCAACAAGAGGCAAATGTACTCAAGCAAATGCTGTCTGCAGTCTTGGGTAAATGGTGAAGCACTCAACCTCCCCTCTCAGTATTCCTGCAAATGCATTACAATGAGTAGAATCTGCCTCCTTGTGAGTCAAACATTCAATTCATGCTTATCCACAAGAAATAAGTGCAATGAATGCAATGAGCGCATTCAACTCCCTCGAGCTGAACGCGCCTGCTTCTCACCCACACACATAACACACAAGATACGTGAAACCGCGGGTATCAGAGCAAAGCCTCCGACGAGAGAACATGCACTCCTAGTTGTGCTTAGCTGCTAACATAGACAAATGGCAGTGAAGAAAAAAAGAAGAGGATGACATATTCTCCTGGTGCTCTTTCATACTGTGGTTATGCCAGTAGTTATGACATAGGCTGTTGCCCGTCCAATGTTATTTCTGTGTATAGGCAATGCTTCAGACACCGGTCATGCTGAAGGCGTTCCCATAGCGACAGCGGACAGAGTTCCTTTGAAAGGGAATCACATTTTAATATATTTATATTGTCATAAATTCACATTGAATCTCCAAATTAATGTATAAACTACAAAGATGGTATATTGTAAATATGTGTTTAATGGCATCTTTTTACTTAGTAGTCTATTATTATTGTAGGCCAGTATCTTTGATATCAATACTGCTACTGATGTCTCTATTAAAAGCATGTTTCCCTCCATTTTTTGCCATTATTTTATAGCCATTCAACATTATAGTATAACTGAAGGACATTGTTTTAACATTTAAAAGGCTTAAATTTAATTCTTAAATTAAATTAAATTATACTATATACATTTTACCACAAATACTGCAAATCATTCAGCTTTGAAGTCTACATTCTTTGTAATAAACCAAAAGATCAATTAATGTTTAGATCATCTGTTACACTGATGTCTTCTTGCTATACAAATTTGCTGGTCAGAATTCACTAATCTCCACTGCTATGGAATGCAACATTGAATGAGTAGGAGTGTAAATGAAAAGACAAAGTCTAGTGTGACTCCACTTTTAATTACCACACTCAACTTGTGTCATACTTTATAATTATACTCATACTACATTATCGGTGGCTCAAGACAATTTTTCTTTCATACAACTCAATTTCGAACGTAGCAATCATCTTAGGTCTACAGACCTGTGGCCCTAACGTCCTGCAGCATCTGGACAGACCAGGGACTTATGTGAGGATCCTGTTTGTGGACTTTAGCTCTGCTTTTAACACCATTATCACGGAAACCCTTCAAAATAAACTAACTCAGCTCTCCGTCCCCACCTCCGTCTGCCAGTGGATCAACAGCTTCCTGACAGACAGACAGCAGTTAGTAAAGCTTGGTGAATTCACATCCAGCACTCGAAACAATCAACACTCCTCAGGGCTGCGTACTCTCCCCACTGCTCTTCTCCCTCTACACCAACGACTGCACATCTAAAGACCCCTCTGTCAAGCTCCTGAAGTTTGCAGACGACACCACACTGATTGGCCTCATCCAGGACGGTGACGAGTCTGCTTACAGACAGGAGGTTAAGGAGCTGGCTGTCTGGTGCAGTCTCAACAACCTGGAGCTTAACACGCTCAAAACTGTGGAGATTATTGTGGACTTCAGGAGAAACCCCCCTGCTCTCCCCCCACTCACCATCATGAACAGCACTGTGACTGCAGTGGGGTCATTCAGATTCCTGGGCACCACTATCTCTCAGGACCTGAAGTGGGACATTCACATTGACTCCATTGTCAGGAAGGCCCAGCAGAGGTTGTACTTTCTTCGCCAGCTGAGGAAGTTCAATCTGCCACAGGACTTACTGAAACAGTTCTACTCCGCCATCATCGAATCCATCCTCTTCACCTCAATAACTGTCTGGTTCAGCTCAGCTACCAAATCTGACCTCAGAAGACTACGGAGGGTAGTCCGGACTGCTGAGCGAATCATTGGTACAACCCTCCCCACTCTCCAAGAACTGTACTTATCCAGAGTGAGCAAAAGGGCTGATAAAATCTCTCTGGACCCCTCACATCCAGCACACTCCCTCTTTGAACTGTTACCGTCTGGTCGACGCTACAGAGCTCTGAGCACCAGAACGACCAGACACAAGAACAGTTTCTTCCCTCAGTCAATACATCTCATGAACACTCAATAATAAACATGGAACACACAACT
This sequence comes from Barbus barbus, assembly GCF_936440315.1. Taxonomy (NCBI): domain Eukaryota; kingdom Metazoa; phylum Chordata; class Actinopteri; order Cypriniformes; family Cyprinidae; genus Barbus; species Barbus barbus. The sequence goes on from NC_136756.1 coordinate 4,668,082, forward strand.
AATACATTATCCATTCACCACACTCACTTATTTTATTTTTATTTTTATCATTTCTAATTTGCACATACCTGACCTGTACATACACAGTTGCCTATATTATATATTATATATTGTGTATTTTTATTTTATTTTTATTTTTTTGCTGCTTTGTACATTGGTTATTGGCTATTTCTTGTTATTTTGTTTTTATTACCTGTGCCCTGTCCTGTTACTGTCTTTCTGTTGCACTGTGGAGCTTCTGTCACTACAACAAATTCCTTGTATGTGTAAACATACTTGGCCAATAAAGCTCATTCTGATTCTGATTCTGATTAGGTAAACAATAAATACAGTACGTGTTACTTTGGTAAGAAATTATCAATTGTGCATTTGAATCAAACCCCAAGTGCTTTAATGTCAATTTATGAAATAAAAAAAAACTACATAGTATTTACTACATACATTTCTGGTCTTTAATACACACACACACACACTCATGTTGGTTTTTGTGGTTTATGGGGACTCTCCATAGGCGTAATGGTTTTTATACTGAACAAACTGTGTGTGCTATTTCCCTACACCAACCCTACACCTAAACTTAGCCCTCACAGGAGACTTTGTGCATTTTTAGATTTTCAAAAAAACACCTTTTAGTATATTTTTTTAAGCCTTTTGAATTACGGGGACATAGGCAGTGTCCTCATAAACCACCTGTAATACCTCTGTCATACCCATGTCATTATACAAATTTGTCCTCATAAACCACATAAACATGCACACACACACACACACAAACAAACAAACAAACACTGACACTGACACACACACACACACACACATACATACATATATATATATATATATATATATATATAGTATATATATTGCCGTTTTAAATTTACAGTTGTAAAATATAGTTCATTCATAGCGGTTTATGATTGCCAAGTATTGATATTGAATGTGCAGTCACAGGTGTGTGTTCATCAGCATTTTATAACACTGGTGGACGAATCTCATCAAGTAAATATTTACAGTAGTTGATCTTTGATGATGCTTACTTATTGATGATGTGTACTGATGTCAGGTTCGTTACTGTACCTCACTGGATGAAGAAGAAAAGCGTGAATTAAAGATCTTCAGTAACCAGCGAAAGCGAGACAATCTAGGCAGAGGCACTGTCCGACCTCTACACCTCACTGTAACTGGAGCTATATGTGATCAGGTATGTATACGAGTACTAAATAACACCTCATATACCTCACCCTAACCTAGAAGCTGGCACACATTTATGAAAATGCAAACATTCATTTGTTAGTGGAGATGCAAGCTTCCATTTCTAATCCTCATCATCTCACTGATAGTCACTATGTGGCCACCACCAGTAAAGTAAAACATTCACTGATCGACCAGTGAACTACTTTTCTAGACCAGTGAACAGGATTAGTAAAAACGAATAGCCATGCAAACCCTAGATGTAGTTTAAGTATATTTTTCAGTAATGATTAAACACAGAGAGGCTGCCTAATGACACCATGTCCTTCTCACACAGTGTGGAGACCAGATCAACGGTGGCGACATTGCAGTGTTTGCCTCACGGGTTGGCCATGGCCTGTGTTGGCACCCTCACTGTTTTGTGTGCTGTTTGTGTTCTGAGCTATTGGTAGATCTCATCTACTTCCACCTGGATGGCAAGATCTACTGTGGCCGCCACCATGCTGAACGGCTTAAGCCACGTTGCTCAGCATGTGATGAGGTAAGCCAACAGTGTAAAATCCAAGCAGCTAAAATCAACTGGCTGAAATCAACCTTGATCCCGTTAGCATGCCTAAACATTTCCTGTAGGTTACCTTTGACAAGTCAGTACCCAGAAGCCTTGCTTCAGAATATAAAACTCCTTACTTAATTTGTGTCTCTTTTTGTAGATTATCTTTGCAGATGAGTGCACAGAAGCAGAGGGGCAGCACTGGCACATGAGACATTTCTGCTGTTATGAGTGTGAGGCCCCACTAGGGGGTCAGCGCTACATCATACGTGAGGGACATCCTCACTGCTGCAACTGCTTTGAGTCACTTTATGCAGAATACTGTGACTCTTGTGGAGAGCATATAGGTAAGGAAGGACCTCCATGAATCTTGTTTTCTTTCTTCCCTCATTACAGTACAACTTCTTCTAGGTTTTGCTTTTGTTCAGGTAGAATAATAGAAAAATTATTCCACAAATGAGTGCTGCAAATCAGCACTGCATTCAGCAAAATGAACAAATATATTATACATAGGGCTGTCAATAGATTAAAATATTTAATCGTGATTAATTGCATGATTGTCGTGAGTTAACTCGTGATTAATCGCAACTTAATCACACATTTTTTATATGTTATAAACGTACCTTAAATTAATACTTTTCAAGTTTTTAATAATCTAATCAACAAGGCATGGACAAATATGGATGCTTTATGCAAATGTATGTTTATTATTATTGAAACCATAGTCAACATAGAGCATAAAGACTAGACATGTTTCAAAGGTCATAGATCAAAGAACTTGTTCATGTCTTTTAGACACATGAAAAAAGAAATTCCAGGTTCCTATTACTTCTCTTTCTTTGCACTGAGCAATTTACTTGTTTGTACAAACTTGTTTACATTTTTGCACAACAGGGCAGCTCACGTCTTCTGAACATGCAAAATGTACATTTATTATTACATTTGTTTGCCTCTCTATGCCCACATAGGTACTGTATTTTGATGCAGCTAAATTCTCAATAAAACTGTTTTCGTTGATATATTTGATTGTTTCTGTTGTCAGACAACGGAATGGATATGAAATAGTGACTGAAACACGACCCAGTGAGACGAAATAACCAGCTCTCCCTTCCAAGATGTTAATCTGCACAAAAATCCTGATAATCGAGCCGTCGTCTGATGAAATCAAATACACTTAAGACAATAGCTGTACTGTGATTTCGGCTATACTTGCATGTAAAATTAGAGAAGCAACATAATATCTGTGTTTAACTGAAAGCGCTGCTCCTCTCCCCCGCTCGCTGAACAGATGCACAGAGAGAGAGAGAGACAGGGGTGTGCGCGCACTGGGAAAGAAAGACCTCACGCTCGTGCAGCGGTTCCGGCGAGCCTCAAATGCTTGGGCAAACCTTAAAGATTTGCAGCTATGCGCTTTTTTTGAAGGGAAAAAAGTATTTAAAAGGGTCGGCAAAGTCGCTAAGTTGGCAACACTGTGCATCTCCATTTCTCCACCTACGGGCAAGGTCACGGGTCAAACAGAAAATGCACGCTGCGTTAATCGCATGTTAATAAAATTATTGCCGTTAAAATGAATTTGCGTTAATGTGTTAACTTTGACAGCCCTAATTATACAAGTTTTTTTCTAAGATCACATTAGATTACACACATACCCACTTATCTTATGGCTATCTATAAATGAATGAATGCACATCCATTTACATTTCTAGTCTCCATGACATGAATCTGCTGTTGTTTCCTTAGACTGCTATTTTTGACTTTTATTCACAAACTGTTTGCTGTTTGATCAGTTCTAAATTACACTAAACTAGCCCTAAATTACAGATCACACTTACAAGTATGGTTGGACTGCATTTGTGTCAGAGAGTCAGCCCGCACCTGAATATGTCTACTTCCCTACTATACTGCAATAAAATAATGCAATAAAAGCATGTTAAATAAGTAGTTTGTCTGAATTCACACTATTCATAAAACATTCGGCGAAAACTGCCAAGATGACCTACCACTTTTTGTGAGATTAAAATTAAATTAAAATAAATGTAGATGCTAACATTGTTGTCTATGACATGCAACACAAACCCTGGTAACATTTCATCAAATTGAGTTTAGTTCATAAAGGCAGGCCAAAAATATTAACTCTGTGAACTGTTAACTGTGTATCTATTTTTGGTCCATATATGATACCTCACTTGCTTGGGTGTGTTTGAAAAATGCTAGGGACTAGAAAACTAACAATAATTGTATTATTTAAAACAATAACTGACCACAGGTTGTCACGGAACGGCGAAGAAGCGCCGCAAAAAAGACGGAGTCAGGGTCCAAGTGCAGGGAAGGTGCTCTTTAATTGAAACAAAAAGGCCAACACGGCACAAAAACAAAACAGAAACGGACTGGGATACAGAACGGCAACACAGTGCATGTATCCCAGACCCGAGCAAACACTAGAAGTACAGCACATTCGGAAATCACCATTAACGAACCCAGGCAGAGTGGTGGGAGAGGGGAGACTATATAGTCTGTGGCAAATGGAGAACAGCTGGGAGTGTGAAGTGTACAGGTGTGTGTGGTTAAGCAGGTGTATGTAATGTGGCAGGTGTATGTGATTACGGAGATGAGTCCGGGAGGAAGGGAGATGGTGACCTCTGGTGGAAACGGGAAGAACTGCCGAGCCCGGACTCATGACATGACCCCTCCCTTAAGGAACGGCTTCCAGACATTCCACCAAAACCCCCAAAAGTCCGGAGGGAGGTGGAACCGGGGGAGGGATGGTGGGCCAGGCCCGTGTAGCGGAGGGGGACCTGGGGCCTGAGGCAGCGCCGGCGGGATGGAGACCCAGGGCAGAACCAGCGGCCACCACAGCAGTGTGTGTGGAGCTGCCACCCTGGAGCGGGCAATGGTGGGCTCCACTGCTCGGGAGGAATGTGAGCGGTCACCATCGCCTCGGGAGCTTCGTGAGTGAACACCGCTGTCTCGGGAGGAATGTGAGCGGTCACCATCGCCTCGGGAGCTTCGTGAGTGAACACCGCTCTCTCGGGAGGAACGTGGGTGGGCACCGCTGTCTCGGGAGCTTCGTGAGCGAACACCGCTCTCTCGGGAGGAACGTGGGCGGGCACCGCTGTCTTGGGAGCTTCGTGAGTGAACACCGCTGTCTCGGGAGGAACGTGAGCGGTCACCATCGCCTCGGAAGCTTCGTGAGTGAACACCGCTGTCTTGGGTGGTACGTGGGCGGGCACCATCGCCTCGGGAGCTTTGTGAGTGAACACCGCTCTCTCGGGAGGAATATGAGCGGTCACCATCGCCTCGGGAGCTTCGTGAGCGAACACCGCTCTCTCGGGAGGAACGTGGGTGGGCACCACTGTCTTGGGAGCTTCGTGAGCGAACACCGCTCTCTCAGGAGCTTCGTGAGCGGGCACCACTGTCTCAGGAGGAATGTGAGCGGTCACCATCGCCTCGGGAGCTTCGTGAGCGAACACCGCTCTCGGGAGGAACGTGGGCGGGCACCGCTGTCTTGGGAGCTTCGTGAGCGAACACCGCTCTCTTGGGAGCTTCGTGAGCGGGCACTGCTGTCTCGGGAGGAATATGAGCGGGCAACGCCGCTCACACCGACATCAGCGGGGGTTCCCGCATGCTGCGCATCAGCCCAGGATGCTCCGGAAGCGGGCGCGAGGCACTGGGCGCGGCCGCCGCCGCCTCGGGAGAACTGTGAATGGGCTCCGCAGCTAACTCCACCCTGAAGGCTGAGCCGCTCACCTGCAGAACCAGGTCAATGTAGTCCTCCAGCGACTCCTCAGGGTCCCAGTATGGGAGGAAGGGAGATGGTGACCTCTGGTGGAAACGGGAAGAACTGCCGAGCCCGGACTCATGACACAGTTTTAATTAATAATTATTTTTTTTTTAATTAAAATATTTTATATGTGCATTTACAAAATAAAAAAGCACACCTTAGACTGTCTTGATTGTCAGAATTCAGCATCCATGTGGTGTTTTATCAATATTTTCTTATTATTATTATTATTATATTATTACATAATATTATTACAATAATATTTGTTTAAAAATGTAATAATAAAAAAAAATTGATAGTGCTAAAGTAAAATATTCTGAATTGGGACTACACCATGGTTGTAGTGCAATATAGCCCCCTATTATAGAAGCATATGTGTAGCTAAATTCAATTTGCAATGTAATATGCAAAATGGCAATGCAATATGTAAAATGGCAATGTATTTCTGTATTTAAATTTACATTTTCCCATTCATATGTGCAACATTTAGTGCAAAATGAAAATTAAATTATATCATTTAAATTTAATGAAAATGCAATTGAAACATCATATATGTAAGTGTCAATGCATTTAAGAAAAATAAAAGACATTTAAATCATGGTTTTGCTACCCTTTTGCTGCACCTTTGGCTCAGAATGCATTTTGAAACTCTCATTGCATTTTGCTACAGTTATCCCACGGTATCACGATGAAAATGCAATCCCAAGTGTTCTACCTCTAAGTCTAAATGCATTTAGGAAAAACAGCATTTAAATAATAATTTTGCTACAGTTTTTGCTTTGATATGTTAAACATATCGAATCAATTTGGGTAATACATTTGCATTTTAATTTTGCAACTTATAAAACTTGAAAATATGTTTTTAATTTGCATATTAAAAATAGTATAGAAAATGCTAATTTAAATAATATAATTGAATTTTCATTTTAATTTTGCACTAAATGTTGCACATATGAATGGGAAAATGTACAATGCCGACTACCCTTCTATCTATCCTTCCGGAGAATAAACATCAGCACATGGAATGTCAGGACCATGTACGAGTCAGGAAAGACGGCGCAGGTAGTAGCCGAGATGAGGAACAAAAACCTGACCTTGTTAGGCATCAGCGAAGCACAGTGGACCCAAGCTGGACGGAGACGACTGATGACAGGAGAGCTGTTGCTGTACTCAGGGCATATAGAGAGTGACGCACCCTACACACAAGGAGTAGGCTTCATGTTGTCCAAATAGGCACAGAGGGCTCTGATTGGATGGGAGGTGCATGGCCCCAGGATCATCAGAGCATCGTTCCGTACCAAGAGCAGGAGGATCAAGATGAACATTGTTCAGGGCTACGCTCCAACAAACGACAGTGAAGAGGAGGATAAAGATCAGTTCTACAATAGACTGCAGAAGATCCTCGAGACCTATACAGACAAGGATGTCACCATCCTCATGGGAGATGTCAATGCCAAGATTGGGTCAGACAACACTGGATACAAACAGGTAATGTACACCCACGCCCTGGGAATGATGAATGAGACTGGAGAGAGATTTGTGGACATGTGTGCATTCAGCAACCTGGTTATTGGAGGCAGCATTTTACCCCACAAGCGGATCCACAAGAGTACATGGATATTATCAGACAGCACGACAGAGAATAAGATCGACTACATCTGCATTAACAAGAAATTCAGAAGATCCTTGCAAGATGTCAGAATGAAGCGTCCAACCATGACCTGGTGGTGACAAGACTGAAAATGATGCTGAAGTGAAACAAGACTGACGCATCAGACAGAAGCGTGAAGTATAATGCCAGCCTTCTGAAAGACCCCAAGACGAGAACAGTTTGGTCTGAAGGCTGGAAAATAAGTTCAAAGTGCTTCAGGACCTTTTTGAAGAGGAAGATAATGTGCTTAACAGGTGGTAGAAAGTGAAAGAGACACTAATATAAACATGCCAAGAAGTAGTGGGGCTAAAGAAACATCAACAGAAGGGGTGCATCACAGTAGAGTCCTTGACCAAGATAGAAGACAGAAAGAGGAAGAAGGAATAGTCAACAACGGCAGGACTAGAGTAGTAAAGGCCAAGGCTCAAGAAGAATATGCAGAAGCTCATAGAGTAGCGAAGGGGAGTATTAGGAAGGACAAGAAAGAATACTGGACAGACTAGCGGCTGAAGCGGAGCAGACAGCATACAGCGGCAACATAAAACAGCTGTATGATATCACTAAGCCAAGTCAAGTCAAGTCAAGTCAATATTATTTGTATAGCGCTCTTAACAATGCAAATGTGTCAAGCAGCTTTACATCATCTTGATATAAAGCTGGGTGGCTTTATATCAGCTTAACAGTATTTAGACAGGGAAATAGTGTGTCAAAATAGTGTCATTCTCCTCTGGCCAGACAAAATCAGCAGTTTAAATCTAGACTAAAGCAGAGTCAGATTGTGCAGACTCATCTGGTTCCTGTGGTCTTGGAGACAGGGTCTTCACTGGGGATCAGTCTCTGGGGCTCATCTAGTTGTCCTGGTCTCCGCTGACGTTCGGGGCTGTAGAGGTCATCTCTAGGTGCTGATCCACCATTTGATCTGCATACAGTCTGGATCTGGGTGGCTATGGTGATCTCGGAATAAGAAAGAAACAGACTAATATTAGCGTAGATGCCATTCTTCTAATGATGTAACAAGGAAGTGTTCCTGGGTCCAGTTGACCTAATTAATGCAGCCTAACAATCCTTTAACGGATTTGAATTATAGAAATGTGATAGTGTATTATGTGTAAGCCAGGTTAAAGAGATGGGTCTTTAATCTAGATTTAAACTGACAGTGTTGGGTAGATTGTTCCAGAGTTTGGGAGCTAAATAGGAAAAGGATCTGCTGCCCGCAGTCGATTTTGATATTCTAGGTATTATCGAACGGCCAGAGTTTTGAGATCGCAGCGGACGTGAAGGACTGTAGTGTCACAACTCTCGGGAAGCACGGAACACAGAAGCCAGGAGACAAAGAATTCACTAAGCGAGAGTCTTTAACCTGTTAACCTTCGCCCCCATTGTGGGCCTCACAGATGAAAATAACATACCTAAATTAAAATGGTAACAGTTCCTGACAAAGTGTGCTTACACAAACAAATTAGGTATCTTTGGAAAGAAGACACTCTGGGCTTTATTATCTATCAATACAGATTGTGTCAAAGCACTTAACAGTATCAAATTGGAGGATAGAGTGTCAGTAATGTATAATAATAAGATTAAACACTCAATTTTCAGCATTTCGGCATTTAATTTTTGAATTCAGAGATGTCATTGTCTAGCTCAGTTTAGTTTAAATAGATGTGCTGTTTTCCCTAATGCATAACATTTCACAGGTATATTCTTCATCTGTAAATATTAAAAAGCCATGGAAATATTGCCATTTTTGCTGTCAGAAGTGCATGAGCTTTTTTCTTTGCAATTCTCCGCTAAACTTCACAGACTTCATTCAGAATGAGCGCCGCCGTGCGCATGCGCGCCAAACACACAGAGCGCAATGAGATAGGAGCACAATAATTCTGACTAAAATACATTTTGCTGAAATATTTGTAGCTGGACAATGTGATATATGTAGAATTTTAAACCTACAAGTAAGTGTATGTATGTGTATGACACTGTAAAGTGTAATAGGGTAATCAAAATAGCCTTTTTACTCAATTAGTCTGTGCTTTTTTAGGTTACACTTTATTTCGATAGTCTACTTTAGACATTCTACTAACTATAAGTAACTTTGTAACTACGTGTCAACTACATGTCAACTAATTCTCATTAATTTGGAACTACATGTCTAACTCTTAGTAGGATAGGTTTAGGGTTAGTAGAATAAGTTGACATATACTTGCAAAGTTTCTAATACTCAGTATGTTGTATCTTGTGAACCCATCAAAATAAAGTGTTAGAAGTTATTAAGCAGACAGTCTACTAATACTCTAATGGCTGCTAGTTGACATGTAGTTGAAAAGTTACTTACTGTGAGTAGTGATCGACCGATATTGATCGAACCGATATTTATTTACTGTTATAAAGTAAATAAATGACTGCGTGAAGCAAGTCCATACTTCACTTTGGTTTTTCCTCCTTTCAGTTATCTTAACAAAAAATGTTTTGAGAATTAGCAGTCTTTCATGCAGGGCTCTAGACTCATTCTTCCCACTGATCTCACTTTTGCTACTAACTTTCTCAGTTGGTCGCACGAGCACATAATTTGGTTGCAATTTGTTTGTTTGTGTTTTTTTTTTTTTGCTACAACATTTGATTAACCAATGCATGCTGATTAACTTTTTTCATAGTTTATAGTTATATTGTAATGAATGTGTTCAACATTCAACCTGTTCTTTTTCATCTGTATTATTTGTGATTTAAATTTTGTGAACAGGAATTCCTTTTTTCGTGCACTTTCACTTTCAAATTTGTGATCTTGGTGTCACATTTTACAAGAAAAGGTAATTGTTTGTTTTGCTTATATCTACACCTTTCATTTTTTAAGACTAAAACAAAAGATGGATTCATTGTTATTCTTAATTAAAAAGCACAACAACAATAAAACAGTACGTTGACAATGACAAACTCTTACATAACATTTATCAACAAAAACGAATAAGAGGAGGCATGGCACAGGACACATCACATGCTGTCTTATATACCGAGTATATTACAGAATGTCTAGCAAACTCTGAGGAAGCAAATAAAAATTAATATATATATTTTTTTTAAATTAAGGAAAGCCTCCATAGCATAACGTGAGGTAAACAGCAAAGATAACAAGCTTCTCAAAACGAAAACTAAAAGAAAAGTCAAACTAAACTGGCTGTAGCTGACAGGAGCATGTTTTTTTCTTCAAGAACACCAGCATGTTCACCTTCTCTGGTTTAAGAAGTGGTCTTTTACTTTAGTTTGAACACAAAATCCTCCGTTGCGCTCCGGCCACGACGTGCACCTTCGCGCTCGTGCTGACGCGGCGAGTATAAACCAGGCTCTACTGAAGCGCTCGCGCTGAAAGCACCTCTCTTCACGTGATCAGTGAAATCTGACTCCTGCTATAATGTGCTGCGGCTGGCAGCGCGCGCTGTATGAAGCAGACGCTTTGGAGCAGCACAGACCAGGCACTCGTACAAATGCGACCACGTCAAATTTGAACTCGCAAAACATTACCATTTTGGTCGCAGTCTAGAGCCCTGTCATGTTAAATTTAATCTTCGTATTACAACAATTAAAAAACATTTTATTTATAAAAAGCTTTAGCGGCAACACTAATATTAGCAGTAAGCAAAATAAACGTAGAATGTCTAATGTTTTCAAATGGAGAAAATAAATAAAGGAGTCATATCAACTTCATTTTTAACTACAGTTTTAGTAGGTTTATAAGCTGTTTAATAGGATAAAGAGTGAAGAATAATTCACTGGATAATGTTAATTCACGGAATAATATTCTCTGGAATATTGGAATATAACAAGCATTGTATTTTATTGCATTTCTCAAATGGCATGCTCTAAATTATGCTGCTGACAGCGCAGTTTATCTATGCATTTACACAGAACTATAGGCTAATCAAACTGCGATCGATTGCAGAGATAATAAATAATCAATTTCCATAGAATTTTATTAATTTAGATGTTTATAAAATGAAATAATGGTTATATTGTAAGTGTTAATACAATTTAGGGTGCTTAAAAAAAAGTGAATCTTGTTAAAAGTTACATGCAGTGGCCGTGCTGAGCATTTCTTGAGCATCAACCGCTGAGTGAACTGCAATATGAAAGCGGCTTCACAAGACTAATGATGAGAATATAGACAACAGAGAGAGAATTAAATTCAGTGCTTTTATTTCCAACATGTAATCATTCATGGCTGTATTATTTAATTCATGCAAAGTTACTGTTGCGGGGGACCAGACGGAGTTAGATCCATTTGCAGCTCTTTATTCGGGATAGTCAAACAAGCAGGGTCAATCAACAGCAAACTGAGCAATGTAGGCGAGGCAGAGACAGAGTTGTGAATACAGGCAGAAGATCGGGGCAGGCAGCAAGAATCAGAATCCGAATTACAATCCAGGTCAGGGCAGGCAGCAAACAATCAATAACGGTAAACAGTCCAAGGTCAAAACTCACAGGAAACAAACACGGGAAATAACGCTCAGAAATGACAGCCGGGGCAAATCAAGACTTCGCGAAGAGTCTGTGTGTGTGAGCAGCTTATAAGCGTGTGTGTAAATGAGGTGCAGGTGTAAGTGCAATCAGTCCCAGGTATGAGGCCTTATGGGAAATGGAGTTCATGGAAAAACTAATACTCAGGCGATTGCTCCCTCTGGTGGTGCGAGGGAGGCGGTACAGGAACCTCCTCTGTAACAGTTACGTCTTTATTGGGAGAGGACTTGACGGATTATCTACGTGACTCCGACTTCACGAGACTAATAGACTACAGAGAGAGAATTAAATTCAATGCTTTTATTTCCAACATGCTCTAATTCATGGCTGTGTTATTTCAGGCAAAGTTATATCTTTATAGGGACAGGGCTTGACAGAGTATCTTATTTATCATATTTCTTAGAGCCAAGTTGCATAAACTACATATCAGGCATTTATGTAATACATCTAATTTGTGCATTAATGACTGTAATATGAAATAGTTTACTAACTACAGCAAATGAAGTACCTGCCGTTGTTGTTGTCTCGTCTCCCCTCAGATGCGCTGCAATTGCGATCCTGCGTGCAATTCTCAAAACACCCACAAGATGGCGGCGTTTATCGGTGAATCCGATATTACAAAACCGATATCCGATTATGGAAAAATGCTTGAATATCTGGAAAAATATCGGTAAATCGATATATCGGTCGATCTCTAACTGTGAGTAGAATGTCTAAAGTGGACTATCGAAATAAGGTGTTATCCTTTTTTATTATTTTCATTTAGTAAATTTAACTTCTGCTTTAAAATTATTATTTTTGTTTTTGGATAGCAATGTTACAGTGTTAGAATGTAATGTGATGTTAACCCTTTTTGCACATAATATATGCCTACATGCTTGCATTCACTTATTTGTTTAATCCAAATACAAAATACCGAGATATTTACCGTATACCGCAAATCAGCCAAAAAATACAGAGATATGAATTTTTGCTCATATCGCCCAACACCTCCCCCTTTACCGTTTGGACGCAGCTCATGTTTGTAACAGTAATCTTGGGGGGTAGACTCGTTTAAACTAATGTAATCATCTGGTTTTAGGCGGGGCATACACTGTGCGATTTTCATCCGATTTTGAGCCGAATTCTGACTCGTGCCGAATTTAATTTTTGTTGTGTGCCGTTTGTAATGCAGTGATCGTTCAGTGTACAGGGGGAAATAAGAAGCGATCAACCTCTCCCGACAGGCAATCGGACGGTCGGATGAATTTCTGACATGTCAGAAATTTTGGTCACTCCTCGTAAGGGTATCGAACATTTGAAGCAAAACTACAAACCGACTGCCCTAAACGCAGTGCTTTTTCCCTCACTGCGCCTGCATGGAAACAGTACTTTAACTATTTAAACTTTATTGCACCAAGAAAGAAAACGAAAAGAGGTAAATCTTTAGATAAAATAATGTTGTTATCACGGGAAATGTGAATCATTGTCCATCATTTTGCAATCGGGGATAAAGACAACACATTTCAGTTTTAAACCATGAAGCCAGTGCGTAATGCCCGTGAAGAAGTTTTCAAATCCAGTCAATTCATTAAGCTACAGAAAGTGAAAGTAAAAACTGAGCGAGCTTTCTGCTTCTGTCGCTGCATTAATGGCACATATTCTCACAGAGGAGACTAAATATATGGGTAGTATTGTCTTAATTTATTTTCTAAAATATAAAAAATCTTATGGCTGATATACGTAGGCCTAGTGAAAGAAGAACAATAATAGAATTGAAGTATTTCAAGTTGTTTTTGGAATTTCCTTGTCTGTAATAAAGGTTTTATTTTCATTGACTGAATATTCATTAAGCTGTTCATTCAGTGTTCGGAGTCCGGACATAAGCTAGCTATAGACGGTTGAGAATTTTAATTATAGGCCTATTAATTGTGGAATATATCAAAATGTTTTAAATAATTTTCAGTGAGAAGTAATCTAAATGAATCTTTTATTATGATCTGTTGTGCGGTAAATGCAAAATTATTTTGGGGCAAATTAATTATAGTAGATCTATAAATTTAATAATAAAACTACCATAATAAAAATAATAATTTAATACCTTAATTGGAAATGCCAAATCCTCATGATATCACCAATAGTTTTTAATTATTTTTTTATTATTAATATATTTTTTAAGTTATCTCTGTATAGATAACTTTGTACAGTGTGAGCTGATACCTTGCTGAAATCGCATGGAAATCCCACAGAAATCGCACAATGTATGCCCGGCTTTAGCCAGGTTTCTGTCAAATCTAGTTCTATCTAGTTCTATCTAGTTTATGGTCAGTGATCATATCATTTACAAAAAGTGATTTTGTAGAAAGGGATCTAATATTCAATAAGCCAAGCTTTATCATTTGTTTATCTGTATTAAATCTGTCTTTTATTTGTTAAACATCAATTAAATTGTTACTCTTACTTTGGTTTGGATGCTTTCTGTATTTTCTAGTTCGGGTAACAGACACAGTCTCTATAGTGTGATATCTAAGTGAAGGAGTCTCTATGTGCTGAGAATTAACAGACTTCTGTGACGTGAGGCAGCTAGCAGACAGTTGGTTTAGCCAGTCTGTCTGCTTCCTGACCTGAGCCCCAGTTAGTCAAGTACGAACTCTAAGACTATGTGCCATATTTCTAGAGAGAAGAGTGGCACCACCCCAGGAGGGATGAAGACCATCTCTTTTCAACAGGTCAGGTCTGCTCCAAAAACTCAATCCAATTGTCTATAAAGTCTATGTTATTCTGCGGGCACCACTTAGACATCCAGCCATTGAGTGACAGCAGTCTGCTATGAATCTCATCACCCCGGTAAGCAGGGAGCGGACCAGAGCATATTACAGTGTCTGACATCGTACTTGCAAGTTCACACACCTCTTTAACATTATTTTTAGTGATCTCCGACTGGCGAAGTCGAACATTATTAACGCCAACGTGGATAACAATCTTACTGAATTTACGTCTAGCATTAGCCAGCACTTTTAAATTTGCCAAGATGTCAGGTGCTCTGGTTCCCGGTAAACATTGGACTATGGTGGCTGGTGTCTCTATTTTCACATTCCGTACAATAGAATCGCCAATTACTAGAGCACTTTCATCAGGTTTCTCAGTGGGTGCGTCACTGAGTGGGGAGAACCTGTTTGATGTTTTGCTCGGAACGGAAGAGCGGTGATTTGACCTGCGACTAGGCCGCCTCACAGTCACCCAGTTGCCCTGCTGCAGAGACGTTGGACCCAGAACAGAACAGTGTACAGGAGTCCCCGGTGGCCGTCTAGGTGGCAAGGTCTTCCATGGGGATTAGACTCTGGGGCTCATCTAGTTGTCCTGGTCTATGCTGACATTCAGGGCTGTAGAGGTCATCTCTAGATGCTGATCCACCATCTGATCTGGATACAGACTGGATCGGGTGACTGCAGTGATCAACTGATCTGGATACGGACTGGATCGGGTGGCTATGGTGATCTCGGAATAAGAAAGAAATAGACTAATATTAGCGTAGATGGCATTCTTCTAATGATGTAACAAGGAAGTCGTGGCCTAATGGTTAGAGAGTTGGACTCGTAATCCAAAGGTTGTGGGTTCGAGTCTTGGGTAGGTGGGGGGAGTGAATGTACAGCGCTCTCTCCACCCTCAATACCACAACTTAGGTGCCCTTGAGCAAGGCACCGAACCCCCAACTGTTCCCTGGGTGCCACAGCATTGGCTGCCCACTGCTCCGGGTGTATGTTCACTACTGTGTGTACACTTGGATGGGTTAAATACAGAGCACAAATTCCGAGTATGGGTGACCATACTTGGCCACACACCACTTCCCTTCCCTTTCCCCTTTCCCTACATTGGTTGTTTTGGGAAGTTTTCCTGGTTCCAGTTGACCAAATTAATGCAGCCTAACAATCCTTTAATGGATTTGAATTATAAAAATGTGATAGTGTATTATGTGTAAGCCAGGTTAAAGAGATGGGTCTTTAATCTAGATTTAAACTGACAGAGTGTGTCTGCTTCCCGAACAGTGTTAGGTAGATTGTTCCAGAGTTTGGGTGCTAAATAGGAAAAGGATCTGCCGCCCGCAGTTGATTTTGATATTCTAGATGTTATCTAATGGCCAGAGTTTTGAGAACGTAGTTTACGTGGAGGACTATAATGGGATAAGGGCTCGCTCAGGTACTGAGGAGCTAAACCATTCAGGGATTTATAAGTAATTAACAAGATTTTAAAATCTATAAGATGTTTAATAGGGAGCCAGTGCAGTGTTGACAGAACCGGGCTAATATGGTCATACTTCCTGGTTCTAGTAAGAACTCTAGCTGCTGCATTTTGGAGCATCTGGAGTTTGTTTATTAAGCATGCAGAACAACCACCCAATAAAGCAGTCTATCAGCGGAAGTTAAAATCAGCTCGTAAGTGTATTTACTTGTCTCAGTTTTTAGTGCATTTTTGTTTACTATGTTGAGAGTTGCTGAAATCGCGTTTGGTCTCATACTGTATCGCGTATCTTGTCAGTGTGTGCACTTGCTTGGCCATTTTTAGTGATTAATAGGAAAGTGGGTTCAGCTGAATTTTAGCAGTGATTTGTTAGATAGGTATAAAAAAGGTTATTATACCGCGGCAGCAGTCGCGGCAGCCCTCGTGTGAAGCCCTCTTAGTGTGATGACCAAAGACTGTAAAGACCATCGACTCTACCGTGCTAGGACACCGGCAAAGGATATAAGTATCGCTTTTTATTTTTATTTTGTTAATTTATTTTTTTCCCTTTTTTATGTTTACTATTGAAATGTTGTTGTATGCATTTGTCCATTTTATTTAATTTCTGTATTTTCTTAAATGCGTGTGGATAGAGTATTTACAGAGTGTTAACTTTTAGTTTAAGTTACTTTTTCTTATTTGTAAGTCGCTTTGGATAAAAGCGTCTGCTAAATGACTAAAAGTAAAGTAAAGTAAAGCATTACAATAATCTAACCTTGAGGTCATAAATGCATGAATTAACATTTCTGCATTTGGCTTTGAGAGCATAGGTCTCAATTTTAATATATATTTTTAAGACGAAAAATGCAGTTTTACAAATGCTAGAAATGTGGCTGTCAAAGGAAAGATTGCTATCAAATAGTACACCTTGGTTCCTAACTGATGACAAAGAATTTACAGAGCAGTCGTCAAGCGTTAGATAGTGTTCTAGGTTAATACATGTGTGGGTTTTAGGTTCGATAATTAACACCCCTGTTTAGTAAGAGTAAGAAATTACTCGTCATCCAGTTTTTTATATTGACTATGCATTCCATTATTTTCTCAATTTGGTGTGTTTTGCCAGGCCACGAAGAAATATAGAGCTGAGTATCATCAGCTCCTAAGGGTAAGGGCAAAATTTCCTAAGGGTAACATGTAAAGCGTGAAAAGTAACAACCCTAGTACTGAGCCTTGAGGTACTCCATACTGCACTTGTGATCAATATGATACCTCTTTCAATGCTACAAATTGATGGCGGTCAGATAAGCATGATTTGAACCATGCTAATGCACTTCCACTAATGCCAACAAAGTTTTCTATTCTAGTCTATTCAAAAGAATGTTGTGGTCGATAGTGTCGAACGCAGAGCTAAGATCCTGTAGCACTAATAGAGAGATACAACCACGATCAGATGATAAGAGCAGGTCATTTGTAACTCTCATGAGAGCAGTCTCAGTACTATGATACGGTCTAAATCCTGACTGGAATTCCTCACAGATACCATTTTTCTCTAAGGAATATAATTGTGGATACATATTGGATACATACTTAGGATACTACCTTTTCTAGTATCTTTGACAGAAAAGGGAGATTCGAGATCGGTCTGTAATTAACTAGATCTTTGGGGTCAAGTTGTGGTTTTATAATGAGAGGCTTAATAACAGCCAATTTGAAGGTTTTGGAAACATATCCTAATGACAATGACAAATTAATAATAGCCAAAAGAGGATCTATGACTTCTGGATGCACCTCTTTTAGTAGTTTAGATGGAATAGGGTCTAACATACATGTTGTTGGTTTAGATGATTGAACAAGTTTATACAATTCTTCCTCTCCTATAGTAAAGAATGAGTGGAATTGTTCCTCAGGGGAAATTGAATAAGAATGGTTAGCTAGCCAACATTGGAATAAGCTATCACATAAATGCACTCAATATACAGTATCATGCAAAGAGAAGGGATTATTTCAAATTATAGTCTTGAGTAGCCAGATCTAGATAGTTTATTGTCAAACTATCGTAACAGTTCAATTTTAATTACCTTATCTGTCCTTAAGTGCCTTAATTACCTTAGGATACATATTGTTACTCTTACCTTATCATGTTAAGTCTCTTATACAATATATATACAGCTTTGCCTATGCTCACTTACATCACTATGGGGTGTGTGCACGAGCACCAGCATGAGCATTAGCAGTAAGTAGCTGGCTGCCGTTCACTACCACTGGTGTCTTATATAAGAAGGGTTCCTTAATTCTCCAGATGGTCCCTTTAAGCACTACCCTAATAACAAAAATATAGGATGTGTACAAAATAAACTTATTGAACTTTTGTGCATTGTCACACAAAGCTTTGAAACACTGTACGAAAATTGTTTTTTTAGAGTTACAACAGCTTGTCACTGGGGAAGTACCCTTAAAGACACGTTCATGTGTAGTTAAGATACAAATATGTCTCTTTGAATGTAACACTACACTGCAAAATCTAATCTTTGTGAAAATATTTGAATGAATGTGAAAATGTGAATTGAGATCCCAGTACTGTTTTTTTCTCACACTACATTTAAAGTCATCATCAGCCAAGAAGAAGTTTATGTGATGTCTAATGTAATTTTTATGTAATGTGTTTTAGGTATAGATCAAGGTCAGATGGCATATGAAGGTCAACACTGGCATGCCACTGAAGAGTGCTTCAGCTGTGCTCGCTGCAATCAGTCTTTGCTGGGTCGTCCCTTCCTGCCGAAACAAGGTTTGATCTACTGTTCCCGTCTCTGCAGCCAAGGGGATGAACCTGATTTGTCAGACTCCTCAGACTCTGCTTTCCAGAGTGCCCGTTCTCGTCAATCACGCCACAGTGCTCAGATTGGCAAGGATGGGACAAAAAGCAAAGTTGAATGTGTACGACAAACATCATCTGGCCCTACCCAACTGATCGGTGATTCAGAGCCTCTAGCTGTTAAAATGGATTTGCTGAGCATCTCCAGCCCAGCTCCCAGCCGTACACCCCACCGCACACCAACGAGAACCCCGAGTAGAACCCCAAGTCGGTCTCCAAGTCTTAACCGTGAGCAGTCAGTTTGGGTAAACAGGGATGAGCCTTATTCCTATGAGTCTCAACAAAGAGATTCCTCCACATCTCCAAATCCCCATCAGCTACGAAGCCAATGTAGTATGCGTAGCGCTTACCCTCCTTCTCCCAATCAGCCACCCAATATAGTGAGCAGTCCAGAATCTTGGTCCAAAGAACAACCTGGGAGTAATTCCAAAAAGCCTCCAGTCATGGCTGCTCTGAGGGGGCACTCTTTCAATGAGAACTGGATGCACCATGGCCAGGAACCTGAATTTCATGCTCCTAAGCTCAAAACACAAATGAGCTTCAATGAAGTATCAAGCCGTAATTCTGGATTTTTGGACAAACGCAGTATAAGCATGCAAGGCTTCCCCCGAGAGATGCGTCCTCCATTGCTGAGGAGCAGGCACCAATTTGGGCCAAGCTTTGGTGAACTTACACCACTAGAACAAACACCAAGAGGTTCTGCTGACTCACTGGCCCTTTCCTACACTACAGGTATGCATAAATTCAGTTAGACTGGTACATATATCATGATACGTCATATCACTACCTGACAGAAGTATGTTCAAAACAAGACATTAATTGGTTTATTCAAACTGTCATACATTTAATGTAGCATAACTATTTCTGATCTCTGTCCTTTGTTTGTTTTCAGCAGGAAACTCTTTAGATGGGACCAACAGGCATCAGGAGCACTTCTCTCGATTTTCTATGCCTGACCTGAGTAAAGACTCAAGGGTAAATGTGTCTGATAAAGGCACCATGGGTACATTAAACTCATCAATGCAGTTCCGCAGCACTGAATCCCTGAGCTCTGTCCCAAGACCTCTTGCTGATATTGGCATGCCTGTCAGAGTAAGGTACGCTCCTCCACTATACTGGGATTCACCTAGAGGTCTAAGTTTTGAGGATCCAGTCAAAGGTCACATTGGTCTTGCAGGAAGCATGTCCTGTATGCAGGAAGGGAATGCCCAAGCAATGACACCACGGCCAAGACGCACTCAGACACAAGATTCACCCAGACAGCAGCGTCAACGTCAACGTCACCACCGCAAAGGCCACAAAGGTCACAAATATCACTACCGCTCCCGCCGCTCTCGGTCAGACAATGCCCTGCATTTAGCCACAGAAAATCAGAGTTTCCCTGGGGACCCCATTCATAGATTTCACAATGACTTTGAGCGACCATCCTCGTCAAGAGTGTCTCACAATATCTTTGGAGCAAATTATGGGTATCGACAACAATTCTTTAGGCCTTGTCCTCGAACCACCTCTGACCTGACCTTGCAGGATCCTGGAGGCCCACAGATTGGACAGTATATGGGTAGGTATGGAGAAACAGTTGAGGATGAAGATCAGTTTTGCTCAACCTGTTCCTCTTCGTCAGAGGTGTCAGAGGATGATGGTTACCATCTGGGTGAAGTCATTCCACGGCCAGTGCAGCTGCGATACTTTGACAACGAGGAATTGCGACATCGTTATAGTCCTACAGTGATGGGTGGTCACACTCAACTACATACACGCAAACGGCGGAAGAGCAAGAACTGCATCATATCATAAGCAAATGTTAATGTGAGTATCTGAATGTGTGTATGTGAGAATGAGTATACAGTATACAACAAAAGTTGGTACAGTCAGTACAAACAGACAGATAGATACAACCCATAGGTCCAAAAATGAAAAAGTTCTTATGTTCACAAGTTATTTTATAACCATGTTTGTGCAATTAGGTTAACTGAAAAAATCAGTTTTGTTTGAATGACCACATATTATCCACCTTGTGTGTCTGTCATCAAATACGTAGAGTACAACAAGGCTAAAGTTGCACTGAGTTAAGAGGCACATTTGACTTCATTCTAGATGGCGCAAAAATTCACTTCAGCACTTTCCTTAACCACGTCTGAATATGCACATGGAAATTTGGCAGAAAGCAACAAAAATTCTGGGCTACTTTGATCTAATATTCATTTATTTGTTTGTTTGTTTGTTTACTGTTGTAGATTTATGTATCAAATGATAATCAATAAAATTGACAAAGGTTTTTCAGTTCTGTTTAAGATAATTAAAGTAACAGTTTTTACAGTAACGGAAGAATATGTAAAAGTATGTTTTTTGGGGTAAAAGGTGCTGCTGCCCCTGCTGTTGGGGCTAAAGGCACAATAATTAACAAGATTACACAGTTAGTTTCAGATAATAAATACGATATATTAAGTTGGGTGTCCTTAGAAATAGTCACCACATTTATATTGAAATATGATATAAATTATTTATATGGAATGCAGAGTTTTATTTTTTGGCAATCTGACACTTTAGTAGTGGTGATAAACAGATTTTTCTTAAGATGTGCCTTTAGCCTTGTTGTACCCTATTCACTTTTTTGTTTTTGAAGGGCCTGTATTTTCAACATAATTTTTCTAAAGTAATAATTTTTGCTCACAAGAGAAAATGCACTACATATAGAAATAATGAAATTGTTGACAGGTGACATTTTTTTAATTAATTTTACATTTTAATTGATATCGCACAGGGGTGTACTGACTTCTGTTGTGTACTGCATGTGTTTGTTCTAAATTATCCTATAACTATGGGTTGAAATCCGATCAAAGCATGTTTCAGTCATTACGTATGTAACAGATCATGTTCTGATCTGAACTCGTGTTTACTGTGACTGGAGATTGCACAATGAACAAAAGTATTAACCTCTGTTTATTTGAACAGCACATTGAACTTTATCTGTTGATAAAATATGAATATTGTTTTGTAGAAATTTGTGCAATAACAATCTGCGATACAACTTCATTTGAGGAGAAGTGAAGACTCAGTGGGCACTTAACATTCAGAATTAGCATATGGATTTTTAACTTACGCTGAAATGTCTTAAATCGTTGTTCAGTTGAGTTACTCTTGAAAATAATTTGGGATTACTGGTCAGAATATACCATTGCGATTCTGAGTCCAGTCAAGGGTACATTATCTGCTTTCTTTTTTTCCCCTTAATTTTTGGTATGATTTTGTGGCAATACGATTTACCATAATCCCCATGCTGCTTATTGTTAATTGTTCTAAATAGTTTCCTATTATGCGCTCTTCATGGTTTTCAACTTGTTTTATTAATGTCATTTTAAAATTAAACTTTTTAAAAATGTTTATCATTTTGCTGGGCAATGTTGGTTATGGTTTTAAATGCAATATTTTGTCTTTTCCAAAGTCATTTAAATACCACTTACAAATAATATCTTAAATTAAATGTTTTCCTAATGATAAAAAAACTATATATAAAAATAATGTAGTATTGTAAAAGTTCTGTAAATATTGTCTTAAATATTTCTATATTTTGTATCCTCAGATGCATTACTTGTATCATATTGTAGAGTGTAGAATTTTACGGTGACTGCATGTGTATCCCCAGTTCATGTCTTGTATGTGAATTAAATAACTATTAACAAACAAACAATGCCTTTAATGAAGTTTCAGATTATTACAATTGAAGTGATCCATTAAAAAGCGTATTTTATATTTTATTTTCTGGACAAATTTTCAGAAATAGGGTGAAACGTTTTAAATCTGAAATTTTCCCTAAGGTTGTGTTTCTTTAAACATTGCTTGAGGGGCCTCATTTATAAAGCTTGTGTACGCTCAGATTTGATCTTAGAGTGTGTGTGTACGCTTAAATCCACGCCAGCGCTCATATTTATAAAAACGGTCTTTGACGTAGAAAAGTGCTTAGCGTCACGTCAGGGTCTGAGCAGACTACGCACTTTTTATTGTCGGAGTATTGCAGGGTTTTTTTCAAATATAAGCTGTTCTTGCCGCTCGCTGTTCTAAATTATAATGATTGGTGATATTTTATGTTAATGACATTAATTAGGAGTCGTTTACAAGCAGAGAGCTGAAACCAGTCAACTGTGTGGAAGCTCAAGAACATTTACAATTCATAGGTTTCACAGTACGTGCGTTTTCTGTTCGTACATTCATTCTATGAATCAAACATACGCATGTTCGAGATATGATCGTAAGATCCAATTTAGGATGGTTTCTGCGCAACATTTTATAAATGAGGCCCCAGTTTTGGATAACCCTCTCCTGTGAATTTACTCAATCTTGTATGTCATTTTGCAGGTTAGTGGAAGACAGTTAGTTTTATTTGTAAAACATGTAGACAGATATACTGTATATACTATGGTAACACTTTATTTCATCACAAGTGCAACTAACAATTCACATGTGTGTTTTAAGTTTATATACAACAAATTCTGTATTTTTTACTCTGATGACCACCAATAATTTAAGCTTGTTGCTCAACAAGGAACAGATTTTGTTGGCATTGTTTGCAAGCAATACAAGGCAGAAAACATAAAATGCAGACATGTATGTTATATTAAAATTATTCATATTCATGAATTATGACCATCTTTTCTCACTGGTTTTGTGGGATTACAGATAAGTGCAACATCCTCTGTTTACCAACAAAAAGAATACAAACATATAATAAAAGTAATTTTATTGACTATGTATATGAAAATTGTTTAAAGACACACTGATATATAGCTAAAGGCGTGATAAAGTGGGGCAAATTTTAAAGTTGAATGGATAGCGTGCATGAGAAGCAAATAAATAGCTTAATTTAGCCATGTGTTTGCAGTCTTCACTTGATGGAATGCAGTTGGGAGGTGGATGGAGTGTCTAGCTCTCTGGAATCATACTCATGGATGAACTGCTCCATGGCCTTGATACAACGCATGCCAATGTCCCTCAGGTTTTCATGCAGAGACAGCTGAATTGGCTTCTCCAAGGATGGATCCTTGGCCACCAACATCTTCACAACCATGCCAAATGTATCACAGTCCTGCCGATACACCTGTATGGATTATTGACAATACATACACAAAACAATTAAAAATAATTCATTAACAATTTCACCACAGATAAACAAAAACAAACTTATATTGATGCATATAAGCACAAAAGAAGACCAAACACTTAACAGTATATTATTTTACATTTTCAATCGATTTCTAATTAATTAGCAGAGATTGTAATATTTTGAAAAAAAGCTGCAGGTGATACGAGGAGAAAACCCCCCCAGAAATATTCTCATTGTCATAGAGATATAAATATACAACTACTCTAAAATAAAATGCAAAATGATGTTTCATGGCTGATGAGAAAACCAAAACTGGCCCAAAAAAATAAATAAATAAATTTGGTCCCTGCTTTATAGAACTATAGTTTCACACTACAAGTTACATGGTCTAATTCATGTAGGCTACATATACAAAAATACACAACTATACTTTGTAATTATAAGCACCATGCGGAAAACATTGTCTGGTGTGTGTGTGTGTGTGTGTGTGTGCTTGTTAATGCGGAGAGCAAGCGTAGAGTATCTGTTACTCTCAAATAATAAATTATGTCTAAATTACTTATTCACTTGATACCACTAATAAGGGGTTCAAGCATGCATTGCTGAAACCCTATTGTACTGTATTTGTAAAGATTATTATTATTATTATTAGGGGTTCAAGTGCGCAGCCAAGAAACCCTATCATATTTGTAAATATTTTTATTATGAGAAAACCCAAAAGTGGCCAAAAATAGTAAATTTGGTTCCTGCTTTATAGAAATATAGTTTTACACTACAAGTTACATGGTACCAGTGCAGGAAAATTCTCTGGAGTCTGAACAGCAAAATTTATCAAAGTGAAGTTCCATTGTCAGTCACAACAAGATGACAAAAAGTTCAAAGTGGCCGTGGCTATAACTCTTGAATGGAATGAGGTATTTTCACCAAACTCGAAACGCATATGAATAATACAAATAAATAAAAAGTGGGCAGCCCCTATGTGCACCCCTGCATATGTTATAGATTTCTGTATTCTGAACAACTCTAGAGCCACTGCTGTCAAGCAAACCTTTTGTTAAATATTTGACATTATGTAAAAAAACAAAACCAAAAAAAACTTTTTTGAAACTCCTTCCTAGACGGTATATACGTTGCCGCTATATTTTAAGTTTCTTTTCACACATATACTGTATACAATGGTACCGAATGATTGGCCTGTTGATGAAAAATGGTATTCAAAAAGCATTTAAAAAAATTCAATGTACAACATACAAAAAACATGGTGAATGTAATGGTACTCCAGATGCTTTCTCTGAACCAGCTTGGACTGGAGGGCTGTGCAACTAGCAAGATCATCACTGGTTTGGCATCCCCCCACATTTTCCATATTTTATTTTTCGGGAACATTTCCCTCGAGCTTTCCGAGTTCTTTCTGAGATGGAGGGTTGTTAATGCATTATTTAATTTTCAGTTTTTCTTATATTAGTGTTATATTCCATTTCTACTATGTAATTCCTGTATGTTTCCACTATGTCCGTACTTTCTTCTATATAAAATCTAATTGTATTTTGTGCACTGACTATTTATGTGGTTTTGCCTCATAGGATGTCTGATCAGGGTTACATAAAACTACGGTGACTGGGAAGGGACATGTTTGTGTCACTTTGTTTTGTCATGGTCACGAATGTTACAGAATGGAATGCCATAGTGTGTTGAGTCTAAGACATGTAATGTGAAGACGTCTTGAAATTGTATGAGGGAAGGCCTTTCTCTCGTGGCAACGAGTTTAATGTGTAAACAAACCTGTGCAAGACTATAGCATCCTGGGTTTATGAAAAATTATTATTATTATTAATAAATTTTATTTTAAATTAAGAATGACAAAATGGTGTGGAATTAAGATACAGTGGTGGAAAAAATTAATGGCTAAATGAATGTTTGGAAATGTAAACTGATATTTCCTACTGACACATTACAGCAAAAGATACAAATAACTGACTGCTGAAAATACTAGTGTTCTAATCATTTTGTCATTTTGTCCATCACTGTATAAGTTTATTAGCCTGTATCGGGGTGCTATCCCTGCAAAGTTCAGCTCCAACTCTGATCAAACACAACTCAATCAGGGCTGCATTTCCTGAAACCTTCTTAATGCTACGTCGTTCTTAAATTGTACCTTAACCTGTACCTTATCATTAATACATTAAAGATCCGATTTTAAAGTTTACCGAAACATTTTTAGTTAAAGGGGTCATATGATGATTTAAAGATCATTATTTTGTGTATTTGTTGTAAAATAATATGTTGACATGCTTTAATGTTAAAAAAAATATTATTTTTCAAATACTGTACATTATTGTAGGTCCTCTATGCCCCGTCTCTCTCAAACGAGTCATTTTCTACAAAGCCCCTCCTTCCAACAAGCGCAGTCTGCTCTGATTGGCCAGCTGGCACAGTGCATTGTGATTGGCCAAACACCACAAGCACGAGTCGGAAATGTAACGCCCCTTTCCATAATCGTGAGCTTTAGCTTTCAAAGTAAATATAATGTTGTTAGTTTTACCATCAGTTCAAGCCCGAGAGGGGAACAGAGTCACGTGACAGACACAGTGATGAAGCTCGTATGTGTTTGCACACAAGCCGCGGTTAAGAGAGCAGACTCCACTGTGATGTGACCCTGTCTCTCACACACACACACACACACACACACACACACACACGACGTGTTACTCTACACTGCGCAAAACTCCGCATTTGAACAGTCAATAGCAAATAATTAAACTAATAATTAAGCATACTTACAGTCGCTGTTTCAGTGGCCAGATTGTCATAGTAAAGTCAGAATTGACCCTTTTTTTCAGAAATAGCCTTCGTGCACAGCCAGCCTTGTACTCTACTAGGTTCACAAAACGGTCGTCCATAAAATGCGTTGCACAAATTCGAACATTTGTGTTGTGCTGTTCTGTTGTAAACAAATCTTAACCAATGGTTTCTAATTGCATCTACTTTCGGAAAGCCAAGTAAAGTGCTTTTGCTTTCACCTAGAAACACACAGCGTCTCCCTGACACGGCTGCATCAACACTACTGCGGTTACTGAAACCACTCCTTCTTTCTTTGTGTGAACTTTTGGGCGGCATTACGCAAATATTTCCACATCGTGACGTAGACATGTGAGGCGTGTTTTAATGAGGCATTGTAGTAGTAGTGCAAAATCAAAGACGCTACCATCCATGGAGCCATATAGTGTAAATGTGCACTAAAACTTTAGTAAAATAAATTAATAAATAAATAAAAATTCTAATTTGCCGGCATGGCAGCCAATTCAGCAGCTTTTAGATTTGTTGGTCCAGTTTTGTCAAGACATTCAGCTGCTGGCGGCTTTCCTTTTTCTCACTTTTTTTCTTTTGCTCCGCAATAGTATCTGTTGATTATATGTTTCTTCTGTTGCGTTTTTATTGAGTAGGTCATCCAATAACAGAAATTAGTGATTTACACCAATATGTGATGCGGCTGCTGGTTGTGGAGTAAATGAAGACACTATGGAAAATATATTATGATAATATTAATGAACCATTCAAAGGCCAGTGAAAGCATACTGCCAGTTGGTGATATACGCTACGTTTAGGCATGAGGTTGCGGGTTCGCACACTCATTTCAAAATTATATCAAATATCCAGGGTTGGATTTAGTGTGCAAGATCCCATGAGTTTTAAGATCCCATGAGTAAGGACAAATGCAATTTTTGGCTATTTCTGATGTGCTTCTAGTTGGGAAGCACTCTTACCAGAATGTTTTTCTGTTGGACTTGTGTAGGCCCAACGTGTTATTATTATTTTTTTCTCTCTCTCTTCTGTTAAAACCTGTCAAATGATTAAGCAGTGTCTTGTCAGTGTCTGTTTTTTTTCCTTGTTTTTTTTTGTGGTGACCACAGGGAGGTGCTCTGGGCCTATTTGTTTTTCTATGTTTTCTTCCCTGATGTGATGTACAGTATGTTGCAAAGCGAAAATAAAAGTTTTATGCAAGTATGTTGCATTCTAACAGAAAAAAAGTTACGTGTCTTTATTTAAAATCAACACTTCTTTTATAAAGAACACTGCTTTCTCACATAGCGCAGTGAAGCAGCCCATGCATAAAATGAATAATCGATCATCAACCAGTTCAGCATCACCGCCATGGACAGCACCAGGTAATGTCGCACGTAAGAAGGTGTATCTTAAGCAGCCTCCTAAGGTATAGTTCAGGGAACACTCCTAGAAATGGTACACCTTTAGTTAAGGCATACCTTTAGAGTCTTTGTAGCGCGCTAAGAGACAACTTTATCAGGAAATGCAGCCCAGCTCAATAAGATCTTCAGGAGCACTTTAAGATAGCTGTGTTCGGGAAGCAGACAAACTCTGTCAGTTTAAATCTAGATTAAAGACCCGTCTCTTTAACCTGGCTTACACATAATACACTATCACATTTCTATAATTCAAATCCGTTAAAGGATTGTTAGGCTGCATTAATTAGTTCAACTGGAACCGGGAACACTTCCCAAAACACCTGATGTACTTGTTACATCATTGGAAGAATGTCATCTTCGCTAATATTAGTCTGTTTCTTTCTTATTCCGAGGTCACCGTAGCCACCCAGATCCAGACTGTATCCAGATCAGATGGTGGATCAGCACCTAGAGATGACCTCTACAGCCCCGAACGTCAGCGGAGACCAGGACACCTAGATGAGCCCCAGAGACTGATCCCCAGTGAAGACCCTGTCTCCAAGACCACAGGAACCAGATGAGTCTGCACAATCTGACTCTGCTTTAGCCTAGATTTAAACGGCTGATTTTTCAGCAGGGAAACTATTTCCCCGTCTAAATACTGTAAAGCTGATATAAAGCCACCCAGCTTTATATCAAGCTGATGTAAAGCTGCTTTGACACAATTTGCATTGTTAAAAGTGCTATACAAATAATATTGACTTGACTATATTTACTTGACTGGTGGAACTGAAATTTGCAGGTAGATAGATCTCCAAGAACAGGATTAGGCATCTCTGGCCTATGTTATATTATATTGAGTGTGATAACAGCTTTCAAATGAAGTTTATGGTCAATATATGAAAAAATAATTTGTACATGAACATGATAATCTTAAACATTTTAATCCATCTCATCCCAGTCTTTTAAATCCACTCACTGATTTATTTATTATTATTATTATCAGTGTTGGTAATAGTTAAGTAATGCATTACAATAGAGTTACTCCATGTCCAATGTCCAAAAAGTAATTGCGTTACTTGGTTACTCTTACTGTAAGCAATGTGTTATGTTACTTTTGGTTTACTTTTTGTCTTTAAAAAGAAAAAAAAAAAAAAGTATATTTCTGGCAACTGTAAAGACCCTTTAACACCAAAAGTGAAATAAATCTCAGTCTGAAGGAAGTTCCTGCACCTCACTCCCAATTTCTTTCAACACTGGGACAGGAGAGAAGTCAATAAATAATTGGCAAACAAAGTAACTGCCGTTGCTTATTTAAAAAAAAAAGGAAATCAGATATTTCATTGTAAATTTAAAAATAATGCATTACTTTACTTGTAAAAAAGAATGTATAACTCGCGATACTTGTAATGAATTACCCCCAACACTGATCATTATTATTAATATTATTATCATCATCATTATCATTGCCTAATTACCATTATGTATTATATATATTTTAAAGTAGACTACCATAATTGTTTTGTAAATACTGTGAATGTCTTACAATCCTACCAGTAATGCTTTGACTTTATGACTATTTCTGTATTTCAGTATGAGAATAAATGAACATCTGTTTTCATTTACAAATAAAACAATAGGCATGAACAAACTGATTCTTACATAATGCTGATTAATTCCTCTACGAAACATGTTCATAATTATACTTACTAATGTAGACTATTAATGACTAATATAATAGTTAAAAAAATTAAAAAGTGAATTTCCTATCAAATTCCTGTATGTGTGCCTGCTGAAATGGAGTCACACAAAATTAGATCTTTATTGGCATGATTGTTGGGCATTTCAAGAATTTACAAAATATAGGCTATATAGTAGTTAAGGTAGGGCTATTAAAATAGATCATATAGAATGTTAATTGGGTAAAGAGAAGAGATGCATCGTATTTTAAGCTGCCGATAATTATCAGCCAAAAATGGCATTTTTGGTTTTCAGCCAAAAGAAAAAAATGGCCGAAAATATATCACAGCCCAGCAGTGTTCAGTGTTCAGAGAGGATTCATTCCCCCTCTAGCCACAGTCACTGCGCGGTGTGATGCTCCACTCAATTTACTGCTCTATGAATGTGGGTTCAGCCGCTCATGTCCCGTACCGCTCATGATCACTGGAAGGGAGGGAAGTCGTGGCCTAATAGTTAGAGAGCCGGACTTGTAATCCAAAGGTTGTGGGTTCGAGTCTCGGGCCGGCAGGGATTGTAGGTGGGGGGAGTGAATGTCCAGCGCTCTCTCCACCCTCAATACCACGACTGAGGTGCCCTTGAGCAAGGCACCGAACCCCCAACTGCTCCCCGGGCGCCAGAGCATAAATGGCTGCCCACTGCTCCGGGTGTGTGTTCACGGTGTGTGTGTGTGTGTGTGGTAGGTAGCAACGCTGGTAAAAGGACACTATGCTCTTGTGACGCTATGCTCTGCTCACATGCTCTGATAATAATAGCTTTGCAGGACTAGCCTATACATTATTTGTATAATTAGTCAAAAAATTGAACTGAATAAAAAAATATGTGACCCGTGCTGGCAAAATGAGTGTGAGTCCACACAGGCTAATTTTGAGCTACAGATATAAAAAAAAAAGTGAATAATGTCGATTTTAGTCAAATTTGAGGTTTTCACAAAAATGAGTTCATTAAGCCCTCGTCTAGTGTTCCCTGTGCTCTAAATAATAATCAAACATCTAAAATGATCTTTATTTGAACTTTTTCGTACCATTTCTCTGCTCGCTTCTCGCACTGCCTCTCATCCGAAGCACCCGATCCCAATAAATATACATATATTCACATAATTACAGTATTTAAGTGCTAACGTAAACATAATCTGTTATGTCTTAAGTGGATGTGTGGGGAAAAACATCTGATGTGTAACATTACATTAGATCCGTGCATTACAATAGGTCTTGATGTATAGGCTGTCTGTCTCAATCAAACAATGAAAGAAAAGAGGGAATCACTCCCTGCAGCTGATTGAACTGCTTTTGTAGTTGTAATAATCTATTTATTTGTAATGAACACACTAAAGGGATTTTTACATTTGATTATTTGTTTTCTTACTTGAATGCTTTTGTTTAGATGTAAAATGGAAAAGGTAATGCAGTATTTGTTTCTTTCTTATATATGTTCTACTGCTTTTTTTTGCATCTGTTCTTATTTATCACAACAAAGATAAAATAAAAATAGCAATATTGTGATTATTAATATAGTAATAATTATTGTGGAGGAAAAGTTTTTTGTCTGATTGCAGTCATACATCATTTTGAATGGAGAATGTGAAACTAATAATAACTCATTTTTGAAAATGTGATCATTGTAACTCATTTTGCAAGAACGGGTCACGTACTGATATTTTATATTAATATATTTTCTGTCCAATTTTATTGTGTTACTTTCAATAAAACTGTGGTTATTTTATTCCCTTGTGTTTTTTTTTATTCAATATCAATAAAATTATTGAGTCTTACAAAATTACTTTATATTATTTAATAAAATAATAAATAATTATTACAAAGCATTTTCAGCCAAGTGCAACTTTCATTTCGGTGCATCCCTAAGAGATACATGAAATGAAGTTTAAAATAAAATAAATATATTATATACAAATATTAAACAAACAAACAAAAAAATAAATAAGATAAATACATGTTTAAGTATATATATTTTTAACATACAGTATATTAATGACAGCAGATTATTTTGACTTGTTTTGGAAGTTATCATGTGCAAGAGGTAGCCTATCTATACACTGTGTGAAATGTGACTTCCCAGTCACTGTATAAAACCAAATCATTGCCAATCAATGTTGAATTTCTAGATTGCAGAGCAATCACAAAGTAATCCTGCCTTTCATGCATTTCAACTTTGATAAAATTATGATACATTTTTAGGGAAAATTTTCATTATTAACGATTGAAGTGTTTTCCCTCAAACTCCTAACACACTGCTTATTGGTAGTAAGTAAGGGAGTTGTTGTAGTAGATATGTTTAGGTATGGGGCAGGGTTAAGAGATCTAGAATATGGTCATGCAGAATAAAGTATTAATATGTGCTTTATAAGTACTAAAAACAGTCAATATCTAGTAATATGAATGCTAATAAGCAACTAGTTAATAGTGAATAGTGTTCAATAATCTATATTACCATTATTGTTATTTGTATGTAGAAAAGCAGGCATCTGTGATCAAAAGACTTGAAATCATTACTGTAGTCTGTCTTGTAGTTACTATAGGTATCTGTGTGTGTTTGAGCTGCTAGCTATTACCAGATCACTTCAAAATAGCACCTACTGCCTGATCCATGGTAACCATAGAGATGGTGTGTCTCTGTGTGTGCACTGGGGGGTTAAATTATCATTCTGCATGTATCTGAGTCATCGCATCATGAGCTCTGCTGTGCAGTTTTTGGAAAATAAACGGAATGACTATGATTGCAATTAAAAACACACTGTATAATAGAACTAGGTTTAACTTATACACCTTGTGTAACTCACCAAAGACACCAACTTACATACAGACTAATCTATTATGATTTCTTCTGTACTGTATGTTTGCTGTGTAAAGTATTTGAGACTCTTGTATGCATGTTATATGCAGATGACTTTCTGCAATAGCTAGAATGTACAACCTGGGGAACGTACAGGGGGAGGCTATTATCCCTTTTAATTTTAATTATATGAAACATTTTCATTCATTTGAATAAAGCAATCTTTAAAAAGTTAAGAATGATCTATAATAAGATTGGTGCCCTACATAAATGCATCAATTTTAGTTAAATTTCATGGAAGGATGGAAGAGAGCCCTGTACAAAACCCCTTCTACAATTCCTGCCAGTACTTAGACTCAAACCTGTGACCTCTGGGTTGCAAGTCCGACTCTTTAACCATTGGGCCACGACTGCCCATTACAACATGTAGAGTTGGGGTTCTCAGACTCATACTCGGACTCAAGTCCAGTCTCGAGTACAACTTTTAGCGGACTTGGACTTGTCATGGACTCATATATTTTACTCAGACTTTTGCCTTTTGGAACTGTAAAATATTTACAGTTAAGTGAGTCCGGGGACAGTTGACAGAAATGTCACTGATTCAATTCATTATCACGAAAGTGATATTCAGCATTTGCATATGTTTTTAAGTTGCCGGGTTTCTGTGCACACACACCAAAGCGCACTCATCAAAAGCACCTTTCAGTCAGCATGCAAATGTTATTGCTCCACACTTACACAAAAAGTAATGTCAAAATGCCTGTCTTGGCGACTGTTCGTGTAAATGCAGTCGGTTATGTCTTAAGTGAACCTGAACAGTTGGGAGAAATACGGATGTGTCAAAATATTTTCAGTTCGCCTTAAACTTCCTCCAGCGTACAGGAGAATTCATTCCGTTTTCCATATTTCCAAATTAAAGGCACGAAAGGCTTTCTTTTTTTTTTTGTGGAGATTAGTTGTTCTGTCTCTGTGCCACTCTCATGGAACCAGTCCTGGCGTTTCCTTGAATAGTTTTGTAGGTAATGAGGATATGGGTATTATATAGTTAAATTAAATATGTGCTGCAGTGAATAGAGAATATTTCTGTTGATAATGACAATACATGATTTATTTGAGGCAGAAAAATTTTGAATGGTTATTGTGTACTTCTTTCAGAGAATGGTATGGGGGGAGTGAGGGAGAAACTGTTTACTGCTTTACTTATTATTATTGGTAAAATCCAATATCAGTCTATCCGATATAGACATATTATACTGTGGAAACTGATCCTTCACACAACACACAGACATAAATTTACCTCCTCTATCTGCTCTTGCTTCTTCTGTATAGCTCTGTTACGTGCCACAGCACATGTCACTGACGAGAGAGCATCTCTGTTGCTGGGTTTCTGTGACACCTGTGGAGGTCACCACAAAAGGCATCATCAATCTTTCAATCTAAAACTTTAGTTTTAGTATTATTTATATTCTACAGTCTTAAACAACAGTCCAAAACATGTAAAGGTGTGTTCAGGCCATATTGTAATTACCGTAATTACAACATACCAACTTGAAAAAAGTATAAACGTCCTTGTAGAACTAATAATTACAACTTGTGAACTGGGAGTTTTCTGAGAGCTACGGCTTGTACCACGTGTCTACTGCACCTCACTCAGAACCAGAGAAAAATGGCAGCACTTCCAGCAGTAAAATGTAAATAAGCAGTTATTTCGTATTATTTATGTTTTAAAATTTATGTAATTGACTTTTCCCAATATAGATGTTTTCATACAAAATTAATGTGAACATAAGCGAAAGACATGCAGCACAGAGTTAGATATCTAGGATATCCATGTACAGTAATAAAAACCTAAAGAAATAATTATAAAGTGTAATAATGCATTTGCATTTGCATAGCAACTGTTACTGTTACTGTATTGTGTTTTACAGCTGCCAGTAACATTCTTTCACATTGGTTTATTTTGTTGCTATAGAAACGGATAGTCCCCAGACATGAACAGCACCGAGTTGACCATCACATGTTGTCATCTCGGAATTACGGTAATTACAAAATGGCATGAATGCAGCATAATGCTCGGTAATGCTCTTACAATTGCAATCACTTTTAAGGTTGTTTACAGACTTTACATACTCAAGGCAGAATTTATAACTTTGCACAGACAAGAACAGTAAAGTGATTGTATGACAATAGTTTGAATGTTATTATATTTTTCAGTTGAATGAGGCTAAACAAATTTGGCCTAATGTCCATGATGAACGACTAAAACATGAGACTTGACTCAAGCTCTAAGTTTTCCCAGAACTAAAACAAAATTAACAACAATTTTACTTTGATGCTTGCTATAACATTGTTTTAGTATGGTTTCTGTTTTGGTTTTCGAAACTGATGCGAGACCAGTGAGGCGCTAATTCGGCGAGAGAAGGTGTCAAATAAAAGGTCCGTACACCATACTAATCAAGCAATTACAACTGTTTATTGTTGATACACACAGCTGATATCATTAATAATGATAATGATCATAGGTAAATGCATAAAAGAATAGTGATAATCAAAAATAAACACATTAAAGAAGGATAATCAAAATCCAGTGCATAATATATGAATGATCATGAGTGAATGGATAAAAGAGTTGGATTCACTGGAGCTGTGTGAAGTCCCCTCATGCTTCAAATGCTCCACTGTCATCCCGGTCCAAAATAAACCCAAAATTACTGGACTTAACCTGTTAGCCATCACCCCCCATTTGGGGCCTCAAAGGTAAAAATAACCTACCTAAATTAAAATGGTAACAGCTCCTGACAAATTGTGCTACACAAACAAATTATGTATCTTTGGAAAGAAGACACTCTATGCTTTACTATCTATCATCCAGAGTTGATAATGCTCAAAAAGATAAAAAGTTATAGACACTGACGTGCCTTGAAAAATATTTTTCCACACTGAATGTTTTTTTATTTCATATACAAATACATGAAATAAGTCCTGGAGCAATCCAGAAAAGTAATGGATTGAAAGCCACATGTCTCATGAGTTCATATTTCGAATTTGAAGAAGATACCATGAAAAATGACATTCCTGCAATATTTTTTCTGAAACTATTTATAGTCCCCCCCTGTTTGGGGAAAAATAACTACCAAATGGATTGCAGAATTATACAAACTATTTTAGTCATTATACATATTCCTGCATAGTTTTTCAATTATAAAATAATAGACAGAATTTTAGACATCATATAAGTGATTTATTTGAGCACTAAAAAATACAAAAATAATTATTTGAGTAATAAAAAAGGAAAAAAAATAGAAAAAAGGCTTTGTATATAGTATGTATACTGAAGAATATATTCTGATTGGCAGACATAAACTGATATTGGCAGACATGGTCATACAGTCAGTAATCACACGCTGATGTGCTTCCATACAGATGATAATCATACAGATGGGCCATATAATCAATAATAGCTGATCAATGAATCACAATGATAGCCGTCATAGAGTCGGTAATAAACACGCTGATGTCCGTCCAAACAGATTATAATCATGCAGATACGGCCACATTCCCCACACAATACACACATATAAAAAACAGGCGTGGTAGACACCATCACTCAGGCTAGAGCTCCTTCAACAAGGCAAGACTATGCACTGAAGTGGAGTCTGTTCGCGAACTGGTGTTCTTCTCGCCGGGAAGACCCCCGAAGATGCATGATTGGAGTAGTGCTTTCTTTCCTGCAAGAAAGGTGGGAGCGTAGGCTGTCACCCTCCACCTCCACCTTTAATTACCAAGATGGCGCCGAGCATGGCAGCCGTGTTGCGAGCTCCAAGAAAACTCTGCAGTTTTAGATGTTGTCAGTATAACTGTCTACGATAGACACACGCTTTTAAACATTAGTTCCTTCGTCGCGCAACGCAAACCGGACTTTGAGTTCCTGAACGCCGGCGCCTTGTTTACAGACACCGCATCAGAGCCCTTTGTCTGGGCTGCACGATCGCGACCGAGGAAACGCCGCCGGAAAAGGGGGAAGAGAGCCGGCGTCCTTGTCAGACTCAGATGCCGTCCCCTCCGACCTCCTCTCCCAACTATTTTGCTGGCTAACGTTCAGTCACTGGACAACAAACTCTGTGAACTGCGGGCACGCATCTCATACCAACGGGAAACAAGGGACTGCTGCATTATTTGCCTCACAGAAACTTGGATGTCTGCAGTGGTTCCAGTTCTCCGTGCACCGCTCGGACAGAACGAAAGAGCTCACAGGGAAAAGCAGAGGTGGGGGCGTCTGTTTCTTTATCAACAACTCGTGGTGTGATGAAAGGAACCTACACTCTATTAAATCCTCCTGCTCCCCTGATCTGGAATTTCATATGCTTCTGTGTCGACCATTCTGGCTACCGAGGGAATTTACAGCGATCATAATCACAGCTGTTTACATTCCCCCTCAAGCCAACACAGACCAGGCACTCAAGGAACTGCTTGGGAATATAAGCGAGCAGGAAACCGCGTACCCAGACGCGGCGTTTATTGTTACGGGGGACTTCAACAAAGCCAACTTCAGAACAATAGCTCCAAAATACTTTCAACACATCACCATCAACACGCGTGGCGATCGTGTACTTGACCACTGCTACTCTCCTTTCCGGGACGCCTACAAATCGCTCCCCCGCCCACCTTTCGGCAAATCGGATCACACTTCCGTTCTGCTCCTGCCTGCTTATAGGCAGAAACTGAAACGAGAAGCACCCGCTCTCAGGACAATTCAATGCTGGTCGGACCAATCAGACGCTATACTACAGGACTGTTTTGATCACGTGGACTGGGACATGTTCCGGGCAGCGTCTGATGACGACATAGAGGCGTACTCAGATACTGTAACGTGTTTCATCAGGAAGTGTGTAGAGGATGTAGTACCAACAAAAACAATCCGCATCTACCCCAACCAAAAACCGTGGATTAACAGCGATGTTCGAGCAGCCTTGTCAGCGCGGACATCTGCCTTTAAATCCGGAAACTCTGACGATCACAAACAAGCCAGTTACGATCTCAGGAAATCAATCAAAGCTGCCAAACGACAATATAAAAACAAAGTTGAAGAACAATTCAAAACCAACAACGCAAGAAGCATGTGGCAGGGTATCAATAACATCACAGATTTCAGAGGGAATAAACCAGCTACTGTGAACATTGCCGCCTCTGTACCGGACGAACTTAATCACTTTTATGCTCGTTTCGAGGCTCACAACACCGCCCACACAGAGCGCGCTCCTGCGGCTGTAGCAGAAGAGGCGAGCGCACTTTCCTTTTCTGTCGCAGATGTAACCCGATCCTTCCGACGGGTGAACATCCGCAAGGCTGTGGGTCCCGATGGCATCCCAGGCCGTGTGCTCCGAGCATGCGCATTCCAACTGGCCGGTAGTTTTCACAGACATTTTTAACCTTTCCCTCTCTCTGTCTGTGGTTCCCACATGCTTCAAAAAATCCACCATTGTGCCCATACCAAAGAAAAATAAAATCACATGCTTGAATGACTGGAGGCCCATTGCTCTGACACCCATCTTCAGCAAGTGCTTTGAGAAACTCATCAGAGACTACATCTGCTCTGTGCTGCCTGACTCACTGGATCCCCTACAATTTGCATATCGCAGAAACCGTTCCACAGACGATGCTATTGCCTTCACCCTGCACACTGCTCTCTCCCACCTGGAAAATAAGAACACCTATGTGAGAATGCTGTTTGTGGACTACAGCTCAGCATTCAATACCATAGTGCCTGCCACACTGGTTGAGAAGCTCCAGACTCTGGGACTAAACAGATCTCTGTGCAGCTGGATCCTGGACTTCCTGACAGGCAGATGTCAGGTGGTCAGAATGGGCAACAACACTTCATCCCCGCTGACCCTTAACACTGGTGCTCCTCAGGGCTGCGTCCTCAGCCCACTCCTGTACTCCCTGTACACACATGACTGTACAGCAACACACAGCTCCAACGTCATCGTCAAATTTGCTGACGACACAACGGCCTGATCACTGACAACGATGAGACGGCCTACAGAGAGGAGGTGAGAACCCTGACTAAATGGTGTCAAGAGAACCACCTCTCACTCAACATCGCTAAGACCAAGGAGCTGGTGGTGGATTTCAGGAGACAGAGCAGAGAACACACACCCATCACCATCGACATGACACCTGTGGAGCGAGTAAACAGCTTCAAATTCCTCTGTGTTCACATCACTGAGGATCTCACATGGTCCGCTCACACAGATGCAGTGCTGAAGAAGACACACCAACGCCTCTTCTTCCTGAGACGGCTGAGGAAGTTTGGAATGAGCCCCAGCATCCTCAGATCATTCTACACCTGCACTGTGGAGAGCATCCTGCATCACCGCCTGGTTTGGAAACAGCACTGCTGGCAACCGCAAAGCTCTGCAAAGGGTCGTGCGAACTGCCCATCACATTGTTGGAGGTGAGCTTCCCTCCCTCCAGGACATCTACACCAGGCGGTGTATAAAGAAAGCCCGGAGGATCATCAATGACTCCAGCCACCCGTCCCACAGACTGCTCTCTCTGCTGCCCTCAGGAAGACGTCTCCGCAGCATCCGATCCCGCACTAGCCGACTGAGGGATAGCTTTTTTCCTCAGGCTATCAGGCTAATGAACAGTCAAAACTAATACACCCTACAGCACACTCCCACTTTACAATATACCACGCACTGCACTTTAATTCCATACAGTTCAAACTGGACTACCAGTACACTACTGCACAAATACAACAATCTTTTTGCCAGCACTGGATACCATCCAATGCACATCCATGACATTTGCACATCCGGTTTATATATAATCTGCTGCATCCTCGCATATTACTGTGTGTATATAACGTAGAATGTGTACTACATACTGTGTATAATGTGTATCGGTAACTGTATGTCTGTCTAATAGTACACTGTGTGTACTGAGTATATGTATGTGTATATTACACATTGTCATCTGTATAAGTCTGTACGTATGTATGGTAATGTCTATATGTAAATTGTTTCTGCACTGTCTGGAGCACGCTCTCAAGAATTTCACTCACGAAGGCACATGTGCTGTGGTGATGTGACAATAAAAGTGATTTGATTTGATTTGATTTGATTTGAAAGTGTATGTGCACGATGCAGTGGATGGCTGGTCCCTAGGAAAGCATGATCTCATCGTGAGGTTCCTGAAGGGTGCCAGGAGGTTGAATCCCCCTAGGTCACCCCTGATGCCCTCCTGGGACCTCTCTATCGTCCTGGCTGGACTTCAGAGGGGTCCCTTTGAGCCGCTGGACTCAGTCGAGCCGTAAATCCTGTCGAAGACAGCGCTCCTGACCGCGCTCACTTCCATCAAGAGGGTCGGAGACCTCCAAGCATTTTCGCTAAGCGAAGAGTGCCTTGTGTTCGGGCCGGCCTACTCTCACGTTGTCCTGAGACCCCGGCCTGGATACGTGCCTAAGGTTCCCACCACGCCCTTCCGCGATCGGGTGGTGAACCTGCAAGCACTGCCCTCGGAGGAGGCAGACCCAGCCTTGGCGTTGCTGTGTCCCGTAAGAGCGCTGCGCATATACGTGGACCGCACCCGGCGCTTCAGAAGCTCTGAGCAGCTCTTTGTCTGCCACGGAGGTCAGCAGAAAGGGAAGGCTGTCTCCAAGCAGAGGTTGGCCCACTGGATAGTGGATGCCATCGCCTTGGCGTACCAATCCCAAGGCGACCCGTGCCCCCTCGGGGTGAGGGCTCACTCCACACGGAGTGTTGCCTTCTCCTATGCGTTGGCGCACGGCGCCTCTTTGGCAGACATCTGTAGAGCTGCGGACTGGGCGACACCGAACACCTTCGCGAGATTTTGCAGTCTCCGCGTTGAGCTAGTCTCTTCCCGTGTGTTGGGTAACAGGTAAGTGGCGGGAAGAGTTGGCCGGTGTCACGCTTGCTGCGCCATTCCCCCTTACCCAGGGATATGAGCGCCTGTTTCTCTCCTCCAGTTAGTTCCCCAGATGGCGAACCCTGGCGGAGTTCCTCCAGCACCCCCGGCAGTCAGACTGGGCGGAGCAGCCTGACGCCAGGCCCAGTACCGGTGTTAGCTTGCCCGGGTCTCCGGTCAGCCCCTGTACTCGGCTAGGTGCCCGTGTGGCCTGATTCCCTTCGGGTGATCCCACACGTGTATCCATCCACAGTACGGTTTCCCTCACGGTAAACCCGTGTCTTCCCTTTGACAGAGCTCTGTCAGACCCTGCTGGCAGCCCTCCTCCCTACTCCTAGGTAGGATCTGCCCCAGGGTCCAGGCGTATGTAGCACTGCCCCATGCCTGGGCCAGTCCATACCATTGTCTCCACATGTTACCTCCCTTCGGGCAGGATGTGGCGTCCGTAGCGCCCTTCTCCGCAAGGCTCGCTTCCCCATCGTTACTGCCAAGCTGTAACAACAAATAGGAAAGACTTGAAGCGGTCTTTCATAGAAGGTCGAAATCCCTTCCGATTTCTGGGAAAAGGAACAGCGGCTTGGCTATCTCCAGCAGCAATGTACTCAAGGTTAGCGAATTTGCGCTGGGGCGGTGGGAAGGTTGCGACCTTCGCATGGCATTTGTCTGTCACGCGCTAGCTTGTCAACATCTGCATGCCATAAGTCGTAGTGACCGACAGATAGGGAACGTCTCGGTTACGTACGTAACCCTCGTTCCCTGATGGAGGGAACGGAGACGTTATGTCCTCATGCCACAATCTTGAACCATCGCTGGTTGCCAGGGACACGTTCTCGGCTCCTCAGCGGAAAACCTGATGAGTGGATGCACCTGTCGCCCTTTTATACCCGTATGCATGGGGAGTGGCTCAGGTATACAAATTCCACTAGCCAATATTCATTGGCGTTTTCTCTTAAGTCAGAGATGATTGGGGCTTCCAAGTAAATCCCCTAATGTCGTCACGACATAACGTCTCCGTTCCCTCCATCAGGGAACGAGGGTTACGTACGTAACCGAGACGTTACTGTGTGTCTATTTTACAGTTCCAAAGCCACAGAAAAATCATTCTTTGCGCATCTCAGAATAGTGCACAGCAGTAGTCTTTCAATCTAGCATGAATCAGTGTTTATGAATGAATGGGTTGAGTGAATTATTTGTTGATTTACATTTTTGATTATTGCTTGAATATTTGTATTTGTCCCTCTTTTTTGCATTTTAAGACATGTTATGTAATGTGTTTCTGTTCATTATTTACCATGCCAACTTATCACCTACACCTGTCCCTCATCATCCCTGGTTAACCTGTGTTTATATATACCCCTGTGGTTCAGTTATGTTTTGTCAGTTATTGTTTTCTGTATGTGTTTTGTCTTCTGATTGCTCTCCTGGTTCCTGTCTGGGGTTTGTCCACAGTTGTTTCAAGTTTGGATTATCTGTGTTGGTGTTTCAAATTAAACTGTGCTTGCTCCATCTCATCCCTGTATACGTTACAGTGTTCCTACTGTCAATCTTTGCCTGTTTTAAGATGCTGTTTTTGCTTTTACCCAATACACTCAATGCTGCAATACATCACACTCTAGTCGTAAGCTACTTCTA
The DNA here is from genome assembly GCF_936440315.1 of Barbus barbus. Taxonomy (NCBI): domain Eukaryota; kingdom Metazoa; phylum Chordata; class Actinopteri; order Cypriniformes; family Cyprinidae; genus Barbus; species Barbus barbus. The sequence goes on from NC_136756.1 coordinate 4,710,200, forward strand.
TGTTACAGTGTGGAACATTCAAACACAGACAAGCAGCGTGATTAAAAACTATTTCCTAGTGCTATTAGACTAAGTATCAGTACTTTTGGCATTCTGCTCAGTCAATCATATTCAACACACATATCACATATTTTGTTAATACAGAGTTCAACTTGTATGGACCCAAACACATTAATTTGAGAATGATAATAATAATACAAAGCAAGGAGTTTATGGTCTCTTACTGTGGATGACAGTGATGATCTGTTTCCAGAGGATGACCGAGAAATGCCTATAAAAAAGTAAGGGCAAGATGAAAAGGGAAAAGAGGAAGAAAAAAAGAGAGAGACGTTTCTGTAAGAAAATCTGTGTAGTGTCATTTGGAAAATCTGCTTCACAACATGGGTTGTTTTATTTTCTGATGGTGGGCCTGGGTGCTTAAATCCATAGAAATATGACCAATCTCTCTCTCTCACATACATACATACAAGAACACCTTCAGCTCTCTGACACTCACACACATAGACACACACATTTTCTCTCATTATATCTCACTTTTAAGCAACACGTACATAAAAGCAGTGAGTCACCAAGCACATAACCATGAGATGGAGGGGGAGGAAAATCTTCTCAACATGCCACATCTGATTTTTAGCCAAAAAAAAAAAAAACAGACATGCACGTCTGCATGCACATGCATTATTCAGTATTAAAATGAGAATTCCTGAATTCCTGGTGATAAACAGGATGCAGATTTTTAATTTAAATCTGACCTTTTAATGGAGCAGAACAAAACTGAAAGACATTTATATGCTATATATATGCATTTTTTTTTTTGTAACAATTTTTTTTGCAGATCCGTAGTAACAGATGTATATGATATGATGTATATGATAAAGATAGTCTGTGTGTGTGTGTGTATATATATATATATATATATATATATATAGATTAGCTTTTCCCTTGGATTCTTTATCAGCTATTACTATCTAATCATTAAAAAAACCAAAAAACTCAGAAAATGCCAAATTAATGGTCCTACACTCTAAAATTATTTATTTGGCAATCCAGCGCTGGGTAAATATTGGACAGAACACATTCAAGATTCAAGATTTTTATTTGTCACATACACAATTATACAGAGTATAACCAGCAGTGAAATGTAGGTCACGTCCGCTCCACGGACAGTGCAATTATATAGAATACAAAACACCGAATGTACATAAATATTAAGAAAAAGAAAAGTAGAAAAAAATAAAATAAAAATAAAATAAAAGATAAAAAATATAAATATAAATGTGCAGGTCAGTATGTTGTTGACTTAAATAGTAGTATAAGAGGAATGTGTAAAAGAATGTGCAAAAAAGTTGTACAGGGTATTTAAATAGCAGCAATACGAGGTAGAAAAAATTATGAATAACTTATTGATATAGTGATATTAACATGGAGTGGTGAGATGTTATGACACAGAGTTAGAGTTTAGGAGCCTGATGGCCTGGGGGAAGAAGCTCCTCCTAAGTCTCTCAGTTTTTGCCATCAGGCTACGGAAGCGCTTACCAGATGGAAGCAAAGTGAATAGATGGTTACCAGGGTGATTTGAGTCCTTGATGATTTTGACAGCTCTATTTTTGCAGCGTTTGAGGTAGATGTCCTGCAGAGAGGGGAGAGCAGACCCTGAGATGCGCTCAGCTAAGCGTACAACTCTGTAGATTCAATACACTTTCTATGGTCCCTGAATAGAAAGTTTTCAGGATTGCTGGTGAGACCCTGAATTTCCTCAGCTGTCGCAGATGGTACAGTCTTTGCCTGGCTTTCTTAACCTGTGTTTGGATGTGTGTAGTCCAAGTCAGGTTCTCAGAGATGTTTACACCGAGGTACTTGAAGCTACTCACCCTCTCCACAGGGGTCCCACTGATCATAAGAGGAATGTAGGGCTGCTGCTGTCTCTTCCTAAAGTCCATGATCAGCTCTTTAGTTTTGCTCACATTCAGAGAGAGACAGTTGTCCTGGCACCATGATGTGAGTCTCTCTACCTCATCCAAGTATGCGGTCTCATCGTTGTTGGAAATGAGGCCCAGAACCACAGTATCATCAGCGAAATTGATAATAGATGTGGAGCTGTGAGAGGACACGCAGTCATGCGTGTAGAGAGAGTAGAGCAGGGAACTCAGGACACAGCCCTGTGGGGCTCCTACATTCAGGGTGATGGAGTTTGAGGTGAACTGGCCAACTTTCACCACTTGTGGTCTGCCGGTGAGGAAGTCTTCAATCCAGTCACAGAGTGAGGAGGTTTAGGCCGAGGTCCGTGAGTTTAGATGCCAGCTTGATCGGGACTATAGTGTTGAAAGCTGAGCTATAGTCAATGAATAGCAGCCTTACATAATTCCCATTGTTGCTGTCCATGTGTGTGAGGCAAGAGTGGAGGACGTGAGAGATGGCATCGTCCGTAGATCTATTTGGGCGATAGGGTCCAAGGTAACAGGGATGGAGGAGCAAATGTGGCTTAACAAAGCTTAATGCTACATCCGTGAACTCGCTCATGTCAGATGAACTCGCCCGGAACATGTCCCAGTAGACGTCATCAAGAGCCACCTGTAGCATATCTTCTGAGTGGGAGGACCAGCGCGTCACTACTCTCTGCAGCGGGGGATCCTGAACGAGCCTTTGTTTATATTCTGGTGTGAGGAAAATGGCGGCATGGTCCGATTTGCCAAAAGCCGGTAGTGAGTGGGCTTTGTAGGCATTCCAGTGTATTAGGTCCTCTAGTTGGACAGGATACATGTTGATGAAAGTTCGGCATGACCTGCCTGAGGCTGGCTTTGTTAAAGTCTCACACGATGATAAAGGCAGCGTCAGGATGTTTGTTAATGTAGCCGCTGAGCACATCGTGAAGCTTAGACAAAGCCAAGCCGGTGTCTGCCTGTGGTGGAATGTAAACAGCAGTAACAATGATCGATGAATCGAGCGAGCTCTTATCACATTATAGTCCTCCACGTCCGCTGCGATCTCAAAATTCTGGCCGTTTGATAATACCTAGAATATCAAAATCGACTGCAGGCGGCAGATACTTTTCCTATTTAGCACCCAAACTCTGCAATAATCTACCTAACACTGTTCGGGAGGTAGACATACTCTGTCAGTTTAAATCTAGATTAAAGACACATTTCTTTAACCTGGTTTACACATAACACACTAATACACTTCTATTATTCAAATCTGTTAAAGGATTGTTAGGCTGCATTAATTAGATCAACCGGAACCGGGAACACTCCTCATAACACACAATGTACTCGTTACATCATAAGAAGAATGGCATCTACGCTAATATTTGTCTGTTTCTTTCTTATTCTGTTCTTTCTTATTCTCAGTCTGTGTCCGGATCAGATGGTGGATCGGCGCCGGAAGATGATGTCTCCCTGATCGTCGGCGGAGGCCGAGACACCTGGATGAGTCCCGGGGACATATCCCCAGTGAAGACCTCGACTTAAATACAATAAAACAACTAAAAATATAATAAAATACAGAACTACATAATACTATTATTGTTAGAAATTGCAACAATATAAAAATAGAAATATAATACATTTATACATTTAAAATTTTTATTAAAACAATTAGTAAACAATAAATAAACCATAATATCCTGGCCAGAGGAGAACTGCCCCCCCCCCCCCCGACTGAGCCTGGTTTCTCCCAAGGTTTTTTCTCCATTCTGTCAAAGAGGGAGTTTTGGTTCCTTGCCGCTGTCGCCTCTGGCTTGCTCAGTTGGGGACACTTAATTTCCAGTGATTATCATCAGTTTGATTTAGCAGATATATTTAAACTAAACTGAGCTAGACAATGACATCTCTGAATTCAATAATGAAATGCCTTTACATTTACATTTATGCATTTAGCAGACGCTTTTATCCAAAGCAACTTACATTGCATTCAAGTTACAGTTTTTTTTACATTTTATCAGCTCTTGCTTTCCCTGGGAATCGAACCCATGACCTTGGCGTTGCTAGTGCCATGCTCTACTATTTGAGCTACAGGAAAGCCTTTAACTGAAAATTGAGTGTTTAATCTTATTTTTATACATTACTGACACTCTATCCTCCAATTTGATACTGTTAAGTGCTTTGACACAATCTGTATTGTTAAAAGCGCTATATAAATAAAGGTGACTTGACTTGACTTGACTTAGTTACAGAAAAAACTACCCAGCACCTGGGTAAAAAATAGCCCAATAAAATGACCCATCTGAACCCTGCATTTAGGTTTTTTTAGAGTGTACAATAATTTCCTAATGCTTGAATAGGCTATATATAAAATATGTTCTAGTTTTATTGCGGAGCAGAAAATGCATTTAATATTGGATGAGATTGAGAACAAATATAATTTGTGATTTGTTTTTTATTTCTTCAACCATTTCTAAGATTATGAGTTTAATTGATTAAATGATTACGGAGTCAAATTTAAGTGAAATTCTATAAAGCAACAGTGAAGAAAACACAGAATGCTAACACTCATTGAGAATTCTATAGTGACATGGAAATGTGTAAACTGACACTACCACCTAGTGTTAAAAGTTAAGAGTCCATTCATGCACTGCAAAATTCAGTTCAACCAAATTTGCAACAAAAATACTAACATACAGATATAGCACAATGCAGCTAACCTGTTCTGCGAGGTTCAATATGTGCTGTGGAGCTAGTTTTGTTAAGGCCTTTGTCGAACATCTGGCTGGATGGAGGAGAGGCTCTGGGTTTACGCCTTAGCTGTAGGCTGGACCACTGATATGTATGATGCCTCTGGTACCTCAGTGCAAAATTTGGGCGCCGTATAAAATGCTGTTCCTCCATAGTCCTGAAAAACCTGAAACTAAAGAAAATGAGAAATTTATCATAACACATTTGATCATAAGAAACTGATAAAGCAATATGATAACAAACCAGAACTAGAAAACGATATGCAAGTAAGTCTGACCAGGCATTTCAATAAATAGACTTTACAAACCCTTCAATAAAATTACCTATTTAATTGAAATAACCAGGTCCAATTAGGGGTCAAATTAGACTTCCTCACAAGGTCTAGTCATTTTGAAAATGATTTAAATTGAGGTTGCTAACAGTTATACACATAGGCGCCAATTTCTTTTTCCACCGATGGGTGCTTTAATAACTTAAAACATTTTGACATACTTACTTAGCCTAACGATTAGTTAAAATCCAATGAATAATTCAAATTTCTCCTTATCTTCAGTTGCAAAAAATAGGGCTTAATCACAAGACATAAACCGTATTGACAGCTTCTATATGAAATATTATAGAGAGCCCTGCATTTAAGCCCACAGGGCCCATTTTATTTATGTAAGTAGTAAGGAGTGTAGTGGGTAAGGTTTTTTAAGTTGACTCAACAAATAGTTTTTTTACAGTGCACAGCTCAAATAGAAATAAAATACTAATGATTGAGTTATTAATGGTTTTTACGGGCTTGTCATGTGCATTTAAACATTACCGTAGTGGTTATATTGTGTTATTAATTTAATAGGGTTATTAATTTAATCCAGAACAGAGAATTGAGTGTGGTGTCGTCCAGCCCCAGCCACACGGCGAGCCCGCAGAACTCCTGCACATACTCTATCAGCGGGAGATCTCGGTGGTCCAGGGCAGAAAACCGCACAGTGGCTTCCATAGCCGTTTTCTGTTTGGGTGCTGGATTCTGTCACGGGATGTGGTTGTAGCAATAAGTGCACGAGGAAGGAGTAGACAAAAAGGAGTCTTTAATAAATATCAACACACATATTCCATTGAAAAACATTAATCCAGGACATAGGGTGAGCTATGATGGCTAAGACAGGCAAACAAAAGGAGCAAACGAGATGATAAATTAACACAGGTGATCAGAATGAACAAAGATTAACTAATGAGAACAGGAACTAAAACAAATATGGACAAACAGGGACTCAAACACGTGACAAATCCCACATAGGTAGCCTTTTATGGACCCGGCTTGGAGGCCTTTACACTGTTGAGGTAAGAGATAAATGACATGATAGATAATAGAGAAAAATCAGGAAATGGCAGGTTGTAAGAGAAATTAAACCCTTTGAAAGATTTCCATGCTGTATAATACATTTGGAAGTTTATTAGTGAAACTGCTTGAAGGATAGAGTTAATAAAGATGTCGAGGCTGATTTGCATTCAACGGTACGTTTTTCACATTTGGTGCGTTAAAAAGCTATAAAAAATTATCGGTGGGGTATAAAACTTCACATACACACTCTGGGGACATCAGATACTTATTTTACGTCTTGTAAAAAGGGGCATAATACGTCACCTTTAATGCAGTTTTATTAAAAGAGCATAGTCATACAGGCAGGCTAAATCACCAGCAAACAACAACATCCAAGGCAAGACAAAAGAGTAATCCAAAAACAGGCAAGGGCCAGGGCAGGCAGCAAATGATCAAAAGGAACAAGGTAACAGTCCAAAGTTGAAACCACAGGAAACAAGTTAAACCTTTCAGTAATGTAAGCAACAGCTAAACAAGACTTTGCAATAAAGGAGTGAGTAAACCAGACTTTTATAGTGTGATACTGATGAGGTGTTGAGATACAGGTGAATGCAATCAGTGAAGAATTCGGGCAAGGGATTAAGGGGAATGTAGTCTGTGAGAGTATGGTAAGAATCTGGAATGGAGTGCCCTCTAGTGAAGCTCATGGACACTCCAGCTAGAGATTGTGACATGAAGAATGTACAAACCCGATTCCAAAAAAGTTGGGACACTGTACAAATTGTGAATAAAAACAGAATGCAATGATGTGGAAGTTTCAAATTTCAATATTTTATTCAGAATACAACATAGATGACATATCAAATGTTTAAACTGAGAAAATTTATCATTTTAAGGGAAAAATACGTTTATTTTAAATTTCATGGCATCAACACATCTCAAAAAAGTTGGGACAAGGCCATGTTTACCACTGTGTGGCATCCCCTCTTCTTTTTATAACAGTCTGCAAATGTCTGGGGACTGAGGAGACAAGTTGCTCAAGTTTAGGAATAGGAATGTTGTCCCATTCTTGTCTAATACAGGCTTCTAGTTGCTCAACTGTCTTAGGTCTTCTTTGTCGCATCTACCTCTTTATGATGCGCCAAATGTTTTCTATGGTTGAAAGATCTGGACTGCAGGCTGGCCATTTCAGTGGCCTTCTCCTTCTACGCAGCCATGATGTTGTAATTGATGCAGTATGTGGTCTGGCATTGTCATGTTGGAAAATGCAAGGTCTTCCCTGAAAGAGACAACATCTGGATGGGAGCATATGTTGTTTTAGAACTTGGATATACCTTTCAGCATTGATGGTGCCTTTCCAGATGTGTAAGCTGCCCATGCCACACGCACTCATGCAACCCCATACCATCAGAGATGCAGGATTCTGAACGGAGCGCTGATAACAACTTGGGTTGTCCTTGTCCTCTTTAGTTCGGATGACATGGCATCCCAATTTTCCAAAAATAACTTCAAATTTTGATTCATCTGACCACAGAACAGTTTTCCACTTTGCCACAGTCCATTTTAAATAAGCCTTGGCCCAGAGAAAACGCCTGCGCTTCTGGATCATGTTTAGATATGGCTTCTTTTTTGACCTATAGAGTTTTAGCCGGCAACGGCGAATGGCACGGTGGATTGCGTTCACCGATAATGTTTTCTGGAAGTATTCCTGAGCCCATGTTGTGATTTCCATTACAGTAGCATTCCTGTATGTGATGCAGTGCCGTCTAAGGGCCCGAAGATCACGGGCATCCAGTATGGTTTTCCGGCCTTGACCCTTATGCACAGAGATTGTTCCAGATTCTCTGAATCTTTGGATGATATTATGCACTGTAGATGATGATAACTTCAAACTCTTTGCAATTTTTCTCTGAGAAACTCCTTTCTGATGTAGCTCCACTATTTTTCGCCGCAGCATTGGGGGAATTGGTGATCCTCTTGCCATCTTGACTTCTGAGAGACACTGCCACTCTGAGAGGCTCTTTTTATACCCAATCATGTTGCCAATTGACCTAATAAGTTGCAAATTGGTCCTCCAGCTGTTCCTTATATGTACATTTAACTTTTCCGGCCTCTTATTGCTACCTGACCCAACTTTTTTGGAATGTGTAGCTCTCATGAAATCCAAAATGAGCCAATATTTGGCATGACATTTCAAAATGTCTCACTTTCAACATTTGATATGTTATCTATAGTCTATTGTGAATAAAATATAAGTTTATGAGATTTGTAAATTATTGCATTCCTTTTTTATTCGTAATTTGTACAGTGTCCCAACTTTTTTGGAATCGGGTTTGTATGTCCTGTCATCCCTGTTACTCTGGTCAGCCCTGTGACTATGACATCAATCCTGTTACTGTCATTAATTTAATAAGAAATGCAGCCTTCAAGGTTTTTCCAATGTAAATTTATATCTTATTTTGGACATAGCTCTTTTTTAATACCTCTCTTGTAAAAATATATATTTTTCTTAATTTACATGTGGTCACCCTCCAAAATTAGCATGTTCTTGGTCATCTGAATGACAAATATAAAAATATTTTTAAAAATCCAAAAATTGGAAACAATCCCAGTGAAAAGAGGGACTAAAATGATGCTCATATATGTGAAAACTATCACATAGTTCTAATTAAACTGTAGTATCTAGTAACGCTTGTGTCTGTAAGCAGGTTGACAAAAATACCAAAACATGAGGTAGAAAAATAGTCATATAATAATAAATTACAGAGACTGAGATGGCACAATTCAATTTCTTGTCATTTTAAGCTGTCTTCATTTCATGGATATTTAAAAAATGTTGATTAAACTTATTTTATTTTTCCAAGTGGAAAAGGCACAGATTTTGTGGAATGTCCCTTAGATTTCCTGAAGCTGATTGAAGGGGCTGCATTACTGAATAAATGGATATACAGAAGGTGGGATATGTTGTTGTAGGAATAGACCATTCAACTGTTTTAGCAAGGTTATCCATAATCTTAACTTGTTTTTGCACCCAAAGGATAACATCATTTGATAAGTACTCATAAAATACTCACAAATATCAAGAATGGTGGCAATCAACAAATGTGAAAAAGATTAGCTCTTTACATCACAGCACAACAAAAATCTTCATGGAACATGATCTTTACTTAATGTCCAAATGATTTTTGATATTAAAAAAATAATTATACAATGTATTTTTGGCTATTGCTACAAATATACCCCAGCGACTTAAGACTGGTTTTGTGGTCCTGGTCACATTTCAGCAACATGAAATTCTTTGTTCAGACAACTGTGTTTGAATAGTTGGGACAACATTTGATCGGACAAGGCTTTTTTGTAGTTTCAAGAAAAGTGCATTTCTTAGTATTTGAGTGCTGTATTCGTAAATTGGAAAATATTCATTTGCATTTTTTATAGTGTATAGAGGCAGCTACATGTCTGTATCTTCTCTCTTTCTTTATTAGAATTTGCATTAGAGGTGTCCAATCCTAGTCCTGCAGCAGTTCCAACACACTTGTCTGGAAGTTTCTAGCGAGTCTGAAGACTTTGGCCCAGTTTCATAGACAGGGCTTAGACTAAGCCAGGATTAGGCCATAGTTCAAATAGGACATTAATTTTAATAAATAATATAAAATATAAAAAGTAATTTTTATAAACCTGCCTTAGAAAAAAAACATTCCTGGTGACCATCCTGAGACAAAACAAAAGCACTGATATACTTTAAGATCAGTGCAGTTTCTTTCAGTTAAAACAGCTCAGACTTACATTTTAGTCTAGGACTAGGCTTAAGCCTTGTCTGTGAAACCAGGGGTTTGACTGGTTCAGGTGTGTTTAATTAGGGTTGGAGCTAAACTCTGCGAGACAGTGGCCCTCCAGAAACAGGTTTGTTTGCACATTCCCAGATCTGTATTCATCCTTAATTTTTTTTATTATTTTTTTTTTTTTTTTACATAACCTTACCGTGAACGCAGGTTCTTCCCTTCAAACCTTGGCCGATAGGGGCGGGTGTACCGTAAGGGACTCCTTATTCTCTGGATATGTCTTTTCTTGTTCTGAAAAATATAAAAATACTGTTTTAAATGACATTCAGAATGCAACTAATGATCATGAACTTAAGTATGCTAGTAAAAATGTAGCCTTGGTTTATAATAACTTGATCATTCTGTATTCTAAACAAGAATTTCAATATAATCATATGTTTGTAATAGTTGTTTGATAAATAAGGTACCCAGACTCATTCTTGGAGATTTTTACAAATCAAATCTCTCCAGTGAACTGCCAAAATACAAGCAGCACATTACATGTCCCACCAGAGATAGTAATATATTGGATCACACAGCAAAGGAGATCAGAGTGGCTAAAAAAACTACTCTGAAAAGCTGAAAAAACAGTTTTCGATTTTTTGATCCGGCATCAGTTTGGACTGGTCTCAAGAATATCACCTTGTACAAGACACCATCCCCACAGTCTGTGGAGACTCAACAACTGGCTGACGATCTGAATGTGTTTTACTGTCGATTTGAAAAGGCCGGTCTACCACCCCCCATCTGCTCTGATCTGCACTTCACACATTCATCTGCCCCCCCTTGCAACCCCCCTCCCTCCCTCCTGTGGTCAGGAAGTCACTTGAGAGACTGGTCCTGGCCTACCTGAAGGACATCACTGGATCCTTACTGAATCCTGTGGACGATGCAGACATCCTGCAACACCTCGACAGACCTGGGAATTACGCAAGGATCCTATTTGTGGACTTCAGTTCATCCTTCAATACCATCATGCCTGTCCATCTCTCAGACAAACTCATACAGTTCTCTGTGCCCACCTTCGTCTGTCAGTGGATCACCAGCTTTCTGACAGATAGGCAGCAGCTAGCAAGGCTGGGCAAACTCACATCCAGGACTATCACTATCAGCACTGGCGCTCCTCAGGGTTCTGTTCTCTCCCCACTGATCTTCTCCCTCTACATGAATGACTGCACTTCAAAGGACCCCTCTGTCAAGCTCCTGAAGTTTGCGGATGACACTACAGTCATTGGCCTCATCAAGGAAGGAGATGAGTCTGCTTACAGACAGGAGGTTAAGGAGCTGGCTGTCTGGTGCAGTCTTAACAACCTGGAGCTAAACACGCTCAAAACTGTGGAGATGATCATGGACTTCAGGAGAATAACCCCCCCCCCCCCCCCCCCCCCATCATCGAGTCTGTCCTGTGTTCATCTATAACTGTTTGGTTTGGTTCAGCTAGCAAAACAGACATCAGAAGATTACAACGGACAGTCAGGATGGCTGAGAGGATTATCGGTGCCCCTCTACCCAACCTCCAAGATCTTTATATCTCTAGAGTGAGGAAAAGGGCTAAGAAAATCACCTTGGATCCCTCACACCCAGCCCACTCTCTCTTCGAACTGTTGCCTTATGGTCAGTGCTACAGAGCACTGATCACCAGATCAGCCAGGTACAAGAGCAGTTTTTCCCGCAGGCCATACTCAGCCTGAACAATTAAACTTTCAGAATTATACATCGTCCATCACAACTGACATATTTTCCCCTCTTTGAAAGACCAGCAGCCGCCACTGATTACCACCCATGCCAGAGACTCAAAACCTGGGGCCTCATTTACAAAATGTTGCACAGAAACCATCCTAAATTTGATCTTACGATCATTTCTCAGCAATGGTGGTCAGTAACGAAGTAAAACTTCTTCGTTACTGTACTTAAGTAAATTTTTCAAGTATCTGTACTTTACTGGAGTAGTTTTATTTTGAGTAACTTTTACTTCACTACATTCCAAAGCATAAGATCGTATTTTTTATTTCACTACATTTCATAAAACACATCGTTACTCCTTATAATCTTTTCAATGATTATAATATTATAATATTCTTTTCAATGAACCAATTTTTCAGTGAAATTGGTTCGCAAATTGCAACAAACGATTAATTCATGAATTGCAATGATCCGATTGCAGCTGTTCTCGAGTCGACAACTCACTGATTCAAATGAACCGTTTAGAGCGAGTCTCCAGTGAACTCAACTCACTGATTCAAATGAACCGTTTAGAGCGAGTCTCCAGTGAACTCAACTCACTGATTCAAATGATCCGTTTAGCGCGAGTCTCCAGTGAACTCAACTCACTGATTCAAATGAACCGTTTAGAGCGAGTCTCCAGTGAACTCAACTCACTGATTCAAATGAACCGTTTAGAGCGAGTCTCCAGTGAACTCAACTCACTGATTCAAATGATCCGTCTAGAGCGAGTCTCCAGTGAACTCAACTCACTGATTCAAATGATCCGTCTAGAGCGAGTCTCCAGTGAACTCAACTCACTGATTCAAATGATCCGTCTAGAGCGAGTCTCCAGTGAACTCAACTCACTGATTCAAATGATCCGTCTAGAGCGAGTCTCCAGTGAACTGAACTCACTGATTCAAATGATCCGTCTAGAGCGAGTCTCCAGTGAACTCAACTCACTGATTCAAATGATCCGTCTAGAGCGAGTCTCCAGTGAACTCAACTCACTGATTCAAATGATCCGTCTAGAGCGAGTCTCCAGTGAACTCAACTCACTGATTCAAATGATCCGTCTAGAGCGAGTCTCCAGTGAACTCAACTCACTGATTCAAATGATTTGAACTAGATTTGAACTAGCGAGTCTCCAGTGAACTCAACTCACTGATTCAAATGAACCGTTTAGAGCGAGTCTCCAGTGAACTCAACTCACTGATTCAAATGATCCGTTTAGCGCGAGTCTCCAGTGAACTCAACTCACTGATTCAAATTATCCGTTTAGAGCGAGTCTGCAGTGAACTCAACTCACTGATTCAAATGATCCGTCTAGAGCGAGTCTCCAGTGAACTCAACTCACTGATTCAAATGATCCGTTTAGAGCGAGTCTCCAGTGAACTCAACTCACTGATTCAAATGATCCGTTTAGAGCGAGTCTCCAGTGAACTCAACTCACTGATTCAAATGATCCGTTTAGAGCGAGTCTCCAGTGAACTCAACTCACTGATTCAAATGATCCGTTTAGAGCGAGTCTCCAGTGAACTCAACTCACTGATTCAAATGATCCGTTTAGAGCGAGTCTCCAGTGAACTCAACTCACAAGTAAACACTGGAGATCTTGTGAGCGCCCGCGCGCAACTGATGCTGCTAAAAGTAAAGTACTAATGTCGAATTTTAAGATTAATTATTGTAACTGAAAATCATATTTAAGTCAAAACTGTCAGTTGTTTGTGAACTAAATCTGCTATAAAGGGTGATCTATTTAAGCACACTGAAATGTTTGAATGCACACAGATCAATGTCAGTGTCTCTATGTTTTAGGTCAAAAAACAAAACATTAAAATAACACCGATTAAATAAAATAACTCATGCACGTTCATATTCCCCACTGCTGTAAAGTTAGCAGTTTTATTAAATTGCTATGCATTTAGCCCTATGTGACGTCTGTTTTTATATTGTTTATCAACAGTACAAATTTGTATATTGTTTAAACCAACCCATACCACCAAACCTGTCCTTAACCTCACCCACATCCCACCTCATTACCCAGCCAACATTGATATGTGGGCCCCATGTAGGTTATACCCGGGCAGCATGGGTTCCATGTGGGCATGGGCTGAAAATGGGCAATTTATGTGGGTCCCATATGTTTTTCACAATGTGGGACCCATATAGGTTTGGACATATGGGACCTTCATGGGATCTATGTGGGCATGGGCTGAAAATGGGCAATTTATGTGGGTCCCATATGTTTTTCACAATGTGGGACCCATATAGATTTGAACATATGGGACCATCGTGGGATCTATATGGGCAAAATGATTTCACACTTAAAAACATCTTTACACCTCTAAACTTTTGGTTAATGGTCACTTTTTAAACAAGAAATATAACTGTTTAATATTTTATGGATCTGATCAAAATAGCTCATTTTTTCAAATGAAAATGTGTGAATTATCAATATTACAATGTACCCTGTGCATTTATCAAAATGCACTTTTCTTTTACTGCGCACATTTTAGCAGGGACAATTACAAACAAACTCTAGAATTTTTTTTATTATTTGTTTTTACAAATTCCAAACTCTGGACTTATATCGGTCTCAAACAGGACCTACACTCTCAAATGATCTTCTGACAACACCTTCCGCTTGACAAAGTAGTCCTGTTACATTCAGTTTTTAGTTTGGATTTTTTTTTTCACATAGTATCATATCATAATATATGTCATTGATCTTAACTGAAAATAAGCGTACATTTAAATTTATAACTGTAAAGATTTTAAATATTAGAAAAAAATTCCCGCTCTGGCGCAAGGATACAGTCTCTTCTAAGCACAGTGGAGCGACAGCACGACCAGAGTCACTTTTATCAGTTCACAGAGGACCAATCGGAGCGAAAATAAGCAGGTAAAATGCATATTTTCAAGAAATTATTTTATTATCCACGTTTGCAAGTATTGGAAACATTGTTTTGACAGTATAAATTACCTTTAAAGTAATGTAGCCTTTAAAATAATGATGTTGTATTTTTGTTTTTCTGGCCGCGTACTCGCTAAAATGTCTGCATAATCTTAAAACATGTCTTTTTCGTTGACGGTAAGGTGTAGTTTTGTTTTTTGCCTGATGTTAATGAAGTAGGAATCTCAATTGTTGTTTATTTAATGCTTTACTGATGCATTTTGTGGCCGTCTAGCCGCCATTTTTTCATCTGAGGGAAAACGGAACTTCCACACAATTTATTATAATAACCGTGTTTGAATGGCAAAATACTGAGTTTTTAAAGTATCTGACATAACTTGCTCCTAAAAGCGGACAAATGCTGCTTTCGAACGCCAGGTAGGGTGGATTTCAAACAGTTTTGAGACCACCGGTCTCTTTAGGCCTTTCTGTGCGCGCGCCTCGCGCATACGTGAACACCTCAATGAGCCCACAGCTATTTTTCAGCATATTGGGGCTAAATGACTAGCCTAATTAACATCAACACTTCACTTTCTCATTCATGCATGTTTCTTTGAGTAGTACTGTGCTACGCATGTATATGAAAATACAGCAAAATAAACTATATCAAAAGATGACAATCTCTAACAGACGCTTTAAACTGTAATACACACACATACAAATCTTTTTAAGTATATTTAAGTAACGTATACGTTTTCGTGTATGTACTGCAGTTAGAAGTTTGATAGTGCTCTTAAGCAATTTATAAAGGATTATAAATGAATTTATACATTGATGTCAGCCACATTTATACATGATTTTATACATCGATTGCTACAGGACCTGCCGCTCAGAGAGTCACCGCTGCAGGACCTGCCGCTCAGAGAGTCACCGCTGCAGGACCTGCCGCTCAGAGAGTCACCGCTGCAGGACCTGCCGCTCAGAGAGTCACCGCTGCAGGACCTGCCGCTCAGAGAGTCACCGCTACAGGACCTGCCGCTGCAGGACCTGCCGCTCAGAGAGTCACCGCTGCAGGACCTGCCGCTCAGAGAGTCACCGCTGCAGGACCTGCCGCTCAGAGAGTCACCGCTACAGGACCTGCCGCTCAGAGAGTCACCGCTGCAGGACCTGCCGCTCAGAGAGTCACCGCTGCAGGACCTGCCGCTCAGAGAGTCACCGCTGCAGGACCTGCCGCTCAGCGAGTCACCGCTGCAGGACCTGCCGCTCAGAGAGTCACCGCTGCAGGACCTGCCGCTCAGAGAGTCACCGCTACAGGACCTGCCGCTCAGAGAGTCACCGCTGCAGGACCTGCCGCTCAGAGAGTCACCGCTGCAGGACCTGCCGCTCAGAGAGTCACCGCTGCAGGACCTGCCGCTCAGAGAGTCACCGCTACAGGACCTGCCGCTGCAGGACCTGCCGCTCAGAGAGTCACCGCTGCAGGACCTGCCGCTCAGAGAGTCACCGCTGCAGGACCTGCCGCTCAGAGAGTCACCGCTGCAGGACCTGCCGCTCAGAGAGTCACCGCTGCAGGACCTGCCGCTCAGAGAGTCACCGCTGCAGGACCTGCCGCTCAGAGAGTCACCGCTGCAGGACCTGCCGCTCAGAGAGTCACCGCTGCAGGACCTGCCGCTCAGAGAGTCACCGCTGCAGGACCTGCCGCTCAGAGAGTCACCGCTGCAGGACCTGCCGCTCAGAGAGTCACCGCTACAGGACCTGCCGCTCAGAGAGTCACCGCTACAGGACCTGCCGCTCAGAGAGTCACCGCTGCAGGACCTGCCGCTCAGAGAGTCACCGCTGCAGGACCTGCCGCTCAGAGAGTCACCGCTGCAGGACCTGCCGCTCAGAGAGTCACCGCTGCAGGACCTGCCGCTCAGAGAGTCACCGCTACAGGACCTGCCGCTGCAGGACCTGCCGCTCAGAGAGTCACCGCTGCAGGACCTGCCGCTCAGAGAGTCACCGCTACAGGACCTGCCGCTGCAGGACCTGCCGCTCAGAGAGTCACCGCTGCAGGACCTGCCGCTCAGAGAGTCACCGCTACAGGACCTGCCGCTCAGAGAGTCAACGCTACAGGACCTGCCGCTCAGAGAGTCACCGCTGCAGGACCTGCCGCTCAGAGAGTCACCGCTGCAGGACCTGCCGCTCAGAGAGTCACCGCTACAGGACCTGCCGCTGCAGGACCTGCCGCTCAGAGAGTCACCGCTGCAGGACCTGCCGCTCAGAGAGTCACCGCTACAGGACCTGCCGCTGCAGGACCTGCCGCTCAGAGAGTCACCGCTGCAGGACCTGCCGCTCAGAGAGTCACCGCTACAGGACCTGCCGCTCAGAGAGTCACCGCTACAGGACCTGCCGCTCAGAGAGTCACCGCTGCAGGACCTGCCGCTCAGAGAGTCACCGCTGCAGGACCTGCCGCTCAGAGAGTCACCGCTGCAGGACCTGCCGCTCAGAGAGTCACCGCTGCAGGACCTGCCGCTCAGAGAGTCACCGCTACAGGACCTGCCGCTGCAGGACCTGCTGCTCAGAGAGTCACCGCTGCAGGACCTGCCGCTCAGAGAGTCACCGCTACAGGACGCGATTTCAGCAACTCTCAACACAGTAAAAAAAATAAGCGTTTCCTAGCAACGGCTAAACACTGAGACAATTAAATACACTTACGAGCTGATTTGAACTTCCGCTGATAGACTGCATCTCTTAAAGACTATTTCATTACACTGCCTTCTGCTGGCGCTTGAACCCACTTTCCTATTAATCACAAAAAATGGCCAAGCAAGTGCAGACACTGATAAGATACACGATACAGTACACGAGACCAAATTTTTTTTTTTTTTTTTTTTTTTTTTAATGAAATTAAGACATTTCTGTCTATTCATGACTTTTCAGACCACTTGAATTAAAAAAATTAAATAATTTCTTATGGGTTTGGAGTAACACTAGTTTTCTTTTCTTGACTGATTTTTTTTCTTTTTCTTTTTTTTATTAATATTTTTTTAATTGTTAAATAAGTTTGGTTATGTGAAATCAACTGTTGGGATAGTATCACCCTGTTTTAAATTAAACTGGTAACGTTGGTGTTTAACACTTTACAAAAACTTCAAGTTTTATTGAAAATGTCTGAATTATAATAAAGTATTTGATATACTGTATTTTTACATTTTAATTTCTGATTTATTTATTTTTTAAATTACACCTTTCATGTGTTGAGATTTTGTAGATTAATAACAGTGGAATATTCAAGCAAAACTGACATTTACCTAACTAAAATACAGATTTTGCTTTTATCAATTATTCATTTATTTTTCTTATATCACAGGTAAATTAGAATTGATAATTATAAATACTGTTCAGGCTTGATGCGTCAAAAAACCTCATAAGAACAGGCACATATACTGGGTGTATGCCATATGGGTTTCAAAACTTATGTTGCCCAGTTGGGCCCCATTCAGGTTCTATATGAGATTTATGTGGGCTAATTCATAAAGGGCCCAAGTGGAACCTGCGGACAAACCCATCTAGGCCCCATATTGGCCCCACCTTGGATTGTTAGCTGGGTCATAAGTGGGACCAATATGGGTCTTATATGTGTTGCCCAGTTGGGCCCCACATTAGTCCCAGTCAGGCCCCATATGAGATTCATATGGGCTACTTCAGATGGGGCCCACATGGAACCCATGGACAAACCCATGTAGGGCCCATATTTACAGCCCATATGGGGCCCATACGGGACCCGTGATAGAATGTTGGCTGGGTAGCAGCAAAAGAGTTTTGCAATACAATATGAACACAATAAGTATATTGTACTTGTTTTTTTTTATGTAAGTACACATTAGTTAAGGCCACCTAATATAAAGCGTGACCCATTTTTGCACTAATAATAGAACCTTCATGTAATTTTTAAAAACTCTGGACAAATAATTCACAATCGAATATTAAAATGCACATTTTTTAAAACACTTAACACTTTTTCCAAATGCTTGGATACAATACAAATGAGCCAAAGATCTTTTGTTCATTGAACTAAAGTCACTGGTTCAAAATGACACAACTTAACATCTAAAAAAGTATTACTATTTCAAAATGCAGCTCACACATTACATCTAAAAATTCATCTCATTACAATGATCGAACTATCAATTGATACAACTGCTCAAAATGCCACATAACTGTTGCATTACTCTTTAAGCATAGATTTTTTTATGGAAAATGATGAAGAACATTATATGTTTAGATTATGAAAGCAACTGAGGACTGAGTGTGTTCAGGTATGATCAGTTTCAAGATGCCTGTTGTTGGGGGAAAAAAAAATTCTATATCATTGTTATCAGTATTTGTTTTTCCTGCAGTTAATGTCTTTTTAGAGGGTGATAGAGCTGGAAGCTGATGAAAACCATTCATATTTTTGGACGAGGCAGGCTTTACCCTGGCTATGACATGGAGGAGAGGTTGAGAGTCCAGCGGTTGAGAGCGACCCAGAACGATGTTCTCGGGGGGCCTGATACCCCACTGAATGTGATTTTGAGAGGAGCCCATAGCAAAATCAGTGCAATAGGCCCAGAATTCCTAGCAACAGCACTGAGAGCAATCACGGTTTCAGGCTCACCCACAGTTTATCAATTTTATTTACCCCATACTCCCCTTTCCTTACTGTAGCCTGACTGAGGAGTTTTTCTCCACCTGGAAGGTTCATAATAGGCTCCTCACAAACAAGTCTCTCTTCTCCATAGATGATGTGTGCAATGACCAATGTCAGGCATGTATTTGCCATGCCAGAACCTGTGGCCAAATTCACAAAACAGGGTTAATAAAAACATAAAGTGCAGCTATTACGGGGCGAACAAGATGCGTGCGGATCCATTTGCGAGGCTTCATTAAAAGGCGAGGTCACAAAACAAGCAAGGTTCATACAATGGCAAACAGGAACATCACAGGCAAGACAAAGAGTGATCCCAGGGCAAGCGTGGGTCGACGATCGGCAAACAATATCCAACAGGGCAAGGCAGAGAGATAATCCAGGCACACGAGCAGTAGTCCAAGAGAGGTGCAAACTGAGTCCAAACGGCAAGGCTAAGGGTTAATCCAGGAAACACGGGCAAGAATCAAAACACTAGAAAAGGCAAGGCTATGATAACTGAGAGGCTCCGTAGAGTAGCTATCGCTAGGATATGCGCTAGTGTTGTCACGATACTGGAATTTCTAACTTCGATACGATACCTTGAAAAATATCGATATTCGATACCATTTTCGATACCACGGAGAAAAAAACTGCCACAATATTAAGGGGGTAATTTTTTTAGTTTAAAGATAAATGTAACAAGTCGAGAACATGCGGTATATTTTACATGAACAAAAAAATGTCTTGAGGTACTGCCTTTGTTGATTTATTTATTAATCTTTTATTAATCTTAGTTAAATGTTAATTGAAACTAACGTTTACTAATACATGTACTAATTAAAATCCAAAGTTCTATTTGTTGATATTCTCATTTGCTTCATAACCAAAATATTTCCAGATATAGGGCCCTATGAAATCCCTTTTATTTTTCCCCAATTTCCGTTTTATTTTTTTCTACATTCAATTTTAAATTTTTCTGGATTCCGTTTTTTTCCGTTTGAATTTTTCTGGACTCTTTTTTTTTTATGGTCAAATTAAATGCTATTAATCTAAAAGCATGTCTAATTCATTAAAATCATGAAAATTATACAATTTAACATTTAATTTATTAAAAGTGTAACAAAAATGACACGTTTAGGGCCGTATGAAATGTTTTATTTTTTCTCACCTTATGTTTTATTGTTACCAAATTCTGTGTTTTAGCATGTCTATTATTTGAATGCATACAAACAATTTTTATTTATTCTTACAGTAGCCATATGAAATGTGTTTTCCCCCTCAGAAATTCTGTGTTGTGTATTTAAATTTTACTGGATATCAGATGAAGGCATAAAACAATTTTAATTAATTTATATTTGAATTAATGAAAATTAAACATTTACATTTTTGGCAAATGAAGGGGATTTACTATTAAAATAAAAATATTTTGTGATTATTTCTTTTAAAAAAATGAACAGTAGTTGTAAGTAGTAGTATTATGTACATTCTACTAAATAATAGTAATATAGCCTATTTCTGGCACACGGTCTTTAATAGGCTAAGTTAAACTGAACTTTTATTTTGACGGGTTGCCGTGAATACTTCTAAAGTTCTGTGTGTGTATGATATGATGCTAGTTTTACTCAAATTAAATGGTAAAATGCTCGTAAAGTGCCTTTCAGATCAGTTCTGGAGATATTGTTGATGTATTTATGTCCTCATTGAGACGGCAGACGCTGAAATCACCGCGAGCGCCACATTAGTAAACACAACCGCACGTGCAGCACATTCACACAGAGACGCGCAGAACATGCAGGATTCATATTTAAATCCACTTTTGCAGCTTAATATTTACAGATACTAGTCCATATCGCGATTTGATTTAAGTGTAATGACCTACTTTTGATTAATTCATCCAAACTTTGACAAATTCCGTGACATTCCGCGTTAAACTGTAAATTCCGTTTTTATGACTGGATTCCGTGCGCGTTCTCTGCATCGCGGAGATCATAGATCCCTACAGATAGCGCTCCTGCTGTGTTCTTTAACAACCAGAGCAGTCATCTTTCTATTCACTTCACTTTTGCTATTTAACCAGAGCGAAGGAGACGAGTGCGGTCACGTGTGGTGCTTGTCCCCGCGCCTTTGGAGAGAAGTGAAAGTGACAGCTCGGCTAGTATCGCTGTATCCATACTTCGGGAAATTAATATTGGTACCGTTCAGATATTTCAGTATCGATATTTATCGAAATATCTATATTTTTGACAACACTAATATGCGCTTCTACAAGGGGCGCGACCGCAGACCTCCTTGGTGGTTGATGTAAGAGACCACTGCCGTGCTGTCGGTCCGGACCAGCACGTGGTGATCTCTCAGGTCCGGGAGGAAGTGGTTGATATGCCACGACAACGGCGTGACACTTTGACAGCGCGGAGAGAGTCTCCCCTCAGGGAGACCCCCTTGGTCTTGAGCCACCACTGTAGGGGCCTCATGTAGAGCAGGCCAGAAGGAATCACGCTGGACGCTGCTGCCATGGGCCCGAGCAGTCTCTGAAACTGCTTGACAGTGAGTGGCTGGCCTTCTCGTACTCTCTTGACTGCCGTGAGGATTGACTCGATCCGAGCAGGGGTCAAACGAGCCTGCATCGTGGTCGAATCCCACACTACGCCTAGATAAGTGGTTCTCGAACTGGAGAAAGCACACTCTTATTGACGTTTAGTCTTAACCCCAGATCTTTCATGTGGGCGAGAACGACATCTCGATGCCGAACCGCCAACCGCTCCGATTGAGCGAGAATCAACCAATCGTCGATATAATTGAGTATGCGGATGCCCTGCAGTCGCAACAAGACCAGTGCTGCATCCACACCCTTGGTGAAAGTGCGGGGTGAGAGTGCTAGGCCGAAAGGAAGAACCCGATACTGATACGCTTTGCCCCCAAAAGGGAACCTCAGGAACTTCCTGTGAGAGGGAAGGATGGATATATGGAATAGGCATCTGTGACAAACCAGTCCTTGGACCTGATTTGAGACACAATCTGCCTGATAGTGAGCATCTTGAACTTCCGCTTTCTGGCTGAGCGGTTCAGGACGCGCAAATCCAATATGGGCCTCAGCCCCCCATCCTTCTTTGGAACAATGAAGTACCGGCTGTAGCAGCCAGCGTGGACTTCGTGAGGAGGAACCAACTCGATGGCTTCCTTCCTCAGCAAAGTATCGACTTCCTGTTCCAAGACCAGAGCCTGCTCGGGGTGGACCATAGTCACACAGAGCCCGTTGAACAGCGGAGGTGGCCCATCGAACTGGATGGAATAGCCAGCCTCTACCGTCCGCAGGACCCAAAGAGACACATTCGGCAGTCGCTGCCAGGCTGCCAAACGATCTACTAAGGGAATCAGTCTCTCGAGACTGATCTCTGGTGTTAGCGAAGCGGCCAGACCGCTGCCTCACTGCGGCGCACCAGCAGGAGACGCGTAATCTGGCAGCCGAGGCGAGTTTCTCAGGCCCGCTACCGTCACAGGCGGAGTAACCTGAGACCAACACTTGCTGGAACTGCAGGGTTGACAGACAAATCCCCAGAGGACACCGAGGGGAGGCGGTCACCGTGTGCCGCGGTGCAAGCCGCTCCACCCCAGTAGGGGTCGCCCTCCGTAGTCCTGGGGCTCGCCCGTCAGGACTTCTTTGCCGAGGACCTCCTAGCCGACAAGACATCCCTCAGGTCTGCCTTCGGTTTCGAGGCCCCCGACGCAGAGCGCCGCTGCCCTCGGCTCCGCCGCGGGGGAGCGCGAGAGGCGACGCTCTGTTTCTGCGCAGCCTTGTGTGAGGAGCTGGTATGCGGAGGGGACTGCTCCTGCCCAGCAGCCTCAAGAGTTAGAGAGCGGCGGGGGAGAAATATCTTCTGGCCTAAATCACCGCCCTCGTCTAACTCTTTCAGCAGTTCGGGCAGGTACGCCTGTAACACTGCCATAGTGTGCAGACACGCACCGGCTGACCTGCTGTCGCATACCCCCTGCCCACTAAGGATGATGTGGTGCGCAGAGGCTTAGTGGGCAGAGGTAGGAGCATTCAGAGCCGACGCCCCCGCGGGTGACAGATAGCTCGCGAGCGTCTGTTCAACCCGGGGCATTGCTCTGTACCCGCGCGCGTCCAACTCCCACACATTACCATAATAATGAGAGGCGGGAATAAGCGAGCGGGACGACAATAGTTAGAACGAGAGGCTCCTACGTAGAGGTAGAATAATAAAACGCTCATCGAGTAAACTAGCGCGCGGCACAGAAACTTTCTCGGGGGGCCAACTGATGTCTAGTTTGGCCACTGCCCGTGTAACCACCTCTAAAACTCCTCATACTGTGGGCGGAGGCGGTGAACCCTCGTGAGCGCTCGTCACATCAACCTCCTCGGAGGAAGAAAGACGCAGCGTCGAGCCCTCGTCTCGGGGGGAAGAAACCGCTTCCATACGAGAGACGGGGCGCCAGATCTGGCGGATACGGGAGGAGATAAGGACATACCCGTCTCACTCTCGCCAGCAAGATCACCCTGCGAGCCCCGCGAGCGCAGCCGCAGCTCTGCCTCGGCAGAAGCGGGACCGAAACCGCGCGGAGAGCTCGAGAGCAAACGAGGCGGCGAAACCTCGTCAATGCTCGTCACGTCAACCTCCTCGGAGGAAGAGAGACGAAGCATTGAGCCCTCGTCTCGGGGGGAAGAGTACCGCTTCCAAACCGAGAGACGGGGCGTCAGATCTGGCAGATACGGGAGTAGATAAGGACATACCCGTCTCACTCTCACCAGCCAGATCAGCCTGCGAGCTTCGCGAGCGCAGCCGTCGCTCTGCCTTTCTCTCTCTTTCTTTACGGCAGAAGCGGGACCGGCTTTATTTTCTCTTATGCTTGTGCAAACACTGCAGCTTACAAAGCTTGGAAGACAAGCGGGGCGCTCACAAAGGCTCTCTCCTCGAAGAGAGCCCTCCGGGTGCCGAGTGTGCGCAGCGAGAGCCGCTCACAGTGCGAGCAGTCGGCTCCCTCAAGAGCCGCTGCCGCATGCTCCGCACCCAGGCAGACCACGCACAGACTATGTGTGTCCTCCCCAGTAATAGAGCGAGGGCAAGGACTAGCACACAATCTGAAGCGCGATCCGAAATCGCCCCCTGTTTTGGTCTTGTGTTTTCCCTTTTTTGACATGTCTTTGCTTCAAATAAGGACAGACAACACTAAATAAGACTCACAAACAGAGAATCGGACTGACAACATACAGAGCGCTTGCTGAATGACAGAAAGCAAGGGCTCTGCCGCACGTGCTTATATATACACGTTCTGGTCGTGACGTCACCCCGCCCGTGACGCGTCGCCCTTCTATTGGACTGATGACAGGATGTTCAGAGCGGAATGACGCTGAAGGCGTTCCCATAGCGTCTTCTGACGCAGCTCGAGGTTCCTGGAAGGGAACTCCCCTTATATTCAGTAAAGCTGTCTATACACTGATGAATGAATCACTTACTTATATCATACATATATCTGCACTTGTTTATGAATTCAGTCAGCCTGTCAGCACGCGTGCACACTCAACAACGAAACTCCACTGTTTCAGCGATGACTCATCTGAACGCCTCTGATTGGCCGTTACATTCATAAGCTCAACAGACTTGTGTGTGATTGGTTATAATGCGGAACACTGTAAGAGTCATGATGCAACATTGAGCAGTTATAAATTTAATGCTGCAGTCAACACTTTTCATTTCAGCTGTAATGGATTTACTTTAACTGTGGCGCTGCATTTTTGTCCATACAGAAAACTGAGGATTCAGTTTCAGTTTATTGCAGGCTCATTTATTGATAATAATCAACTGATAATAAATAATATTGATCATAATACATACTGTAATACAATTGGGCTTGTTTTTGAAACTGTTTGCTCAGGCTATTTGTTTTGGAGAGATGGCAACACTCCCAATAACGCGTTTAGAGGCTGAGCTCATGGTCTAGTCGTCAACCAGTCAGTTTTGTGGATGAGCGGGTGATATAAGAGTCAGAAAGCAGTGAAATGGCTCATATTTATTGCGCGCTCTGAGATGTTTTAAACCGGAAGTTGTAAACCGATGCTCTCCACGTGCAGCACTCACAAGCTGAATGTGTGTGGTAAATAATAATAAACGGTTGAAGTAACCCAACTTCTAAAACATTAACTAACGATGTGTTTCTGTAAGGTGATTGTATGTCCACTATTGCCCCTCCAGAGAGTATTCTGATGAGTAACAGAGAATGCGCGCGCAGCCGGAGTTCAGTACCTGTTTACTGCGGTGACCGGGGTCCATCCTGTCTCAACTTCTGTCGGTCAATCGATCGATTACTGTGTTATATTAACATAAATACGAGCTCCGCGAACATTTGAAGGGTTGTTTGCCAAAAAGACTTTCGCTTTCACTTTCAGTTTTTGTCGTCGCTGCTGTCACGAGCCAGGGTGAGGAAGCCTGATATAGTTTCTCTTCCTCGTTTGTTTTCAGCTTTTCTTGACATCTGCCGGAAAGACCGCATCTTTTGCTTTAAAATAGCCGAATCATTGTGTTATTAAAGATTTAATCCAATTTAGTTATCACTTTTTTAAACTTGGTATGGTATACCTATAGGCTACTTTAATAATATGCCACGTTGTAAGAATGATCATGTTATGAAATCTGAAAGGCACTCCTTTCAATTATTATTATTATTATTATTATTATATGAAATGCCCTGTACTTAATTTGTATAAAGAATGCATTATTCATTGATAATGAAATGGACTTTTCTCATTCCTAAACCTATATATACCACTAGATGGCAGTAAAGTGTCTAAGCACTTCAATGTGATTATTTCTAAAGCACACATTTTTAAAACGATTTTTAAAAGCCCGCTACGTATATAATAATATCCCTGCTAACACAAGACGTAACCAGGACGTCGTATGCACGTCATCCCATTACCAACTCACAACGTCATCAGTACGTCCTCCTAAAGTAACAAGATAACCAAGAACGTCCCAGATAGGTACTCTAATCCTAATATGTTGGTAACTTCATGATTTACTGACAACGTAACTGCAACGTCGTATGCACGTAATCTGTGTACGTTCTTTATATGCTCTCTGATAATGCTGCTTAATTAAACTCCAGACACAAGATTGACCGTTCCTTAAAGATAAAATGTGTTTCTTTTCACCAAATCAAATATGGACGACTACTTTTAATATAGGAAGTGAATGTAGAAATAGTTTCAAGTTATGTCACCGCACAACCTGCACATCCCATAGATTATTTGTTATTAATATTCGCAAACTATATATTAATATACTGTATATTTGGCATGGCAGTGGGTTATCTGGTTGAAAACACTTGCGCTGTATTATAATAATAATTATAAAACAATCATTTATATAATATTAATATGCCTATAATGCATCCTTAAAAACGTATTAAACATCTCAGTAGTTCAAACACCATAATAAACTAATCTGAGCGTACGCACACTTTATAAATGAGGCCCCAGATCCAGCCCACATCTGGCACATGTAGAATGATGATCTGGCCCACATGTAGCATGGAATGATTGCGCTTGGGCGGGCCGCTGCTGTTTGCCAGATCTGGGCCACAAGTAGGCTACAGCAATGCCACATAGCCAAGAGCAAAGAAATAAACCACACTGGACCTTTTCTGAGGCACAAAATCTTAATATATTATTTATAGTCCTCTCAGCTTGTCTAAGACTGTTATCAATCAAATTTACTGAAGGAAAGAAGAGAACAGGAAAAAAGAGACAAACAGAAACTCAAGAACTGCAACTGTCTGCAGCCAAAGCCTGATGAATTTAGCTGAAGATAAAATACACTAAATCTCTGAAGATCTTGGCAGAGGAGGATTAAACAACTCCCCAAGCAGCATTACCACTTCTTACTAACCAGACAGACTTTATTTGTGTTAGAAGTTCTTATTGAGAATTAACAGGGATTTAACAATTTAACGTTTGTTTCATTTGAGCTCACCCTAATGGTGATGCTGGGTTCTTAACTCTTATTACAATTAGTTTGTCTTTGCGATGGTGTATTTATTGAATACATTTGCAGTAGCAAATAAAAATAAAATCAGATCTATTCACTAGTGTTTCTAATTCATTAACTGACTCTTACTTGTGTTGTGCCAGTAACACATCTGCTGTATGAAACTTCAGTGTAAAACCAACAAAATTGCAGAACCAGATAGATTAAAAAAACAAACAAAAGGTATATATATCCACTTACAAATAAATTCATCATAAATCAACACATGAACCTCAACAATGTTGACACTAAAAAGTGTAACGTTGCAATGCATGCTGGGTACCATATGTTCATATGTTATTTGCTGATATAGGTATGTCAGTCCTAATAGCCTTTTTTTCCCATATATTTTCAAACTGATGTTGCAACTCACTTTGTAATAACACAATTTGTAATGTGAAAACATTGAATTACCCAATTTTGAAACTCAAATGCTTCACTGAATTTTCTTGACAAAGTTTATTGTTGAGTGTTCATGAGATGGATTGACTGAGGGAAGAAACTGTTCCTGTGTCTGGTTGTTCTGGTGCTCAGAGCTCTGTAGCGTCGACCAGACGGTAACAGTTCAAAGAGGGAGTGTGCTGGATGTGAGGGTCCAGAGAGATTTTATCAGCCCTTTTGCTCACTCAGTTCTTGGAGAGTGGGGAGGGTTGTACCAATGATTCTCTCAGCAGTCCGGACTACCCTCCGTAGTCTTCTGAGGTCAGATTTGGTAGCTGAGCTGAACCAGACAGTTATTGAAGTGCAGAGGATGGATTCAATGATGGCAGAGTAGAACTGTTTCAGCAGCTCCTGTAGCAGGTTTAACTTCCTCAGCTGGTGAAGGAAGTACAAACTCAGCTGGGTCTTTTTTTACAATAGACTCAATGTGAATGTCCCACTTCAGGTCCTGAGAGATGGTGGTGCCCAGGAATCTGAATGACTCCACTGCAGTCACAGTGCTGTTCATGATGGTGAGTGGGGGGAGAGCAGGGGGGTTTCTCCACGATCATCTCCGTTTTCGAGCGTGTTAAGCTCCAGGTCTTTGTGACTGCACCATACAGCCAGCTCCTTAACCTCCTGTCTGTAAGCAGACTCGTCACCGTCCTGAATGAGGCCGGTCAGTGTGGTTTCCCTAATCAAACACACCTCATTTACTCCATCAGCTCGAATTATCCTATCAGCTCAGTATGATTAACAGTAAGTATGACTGTTGCTTAATCCAATAAGGTACTGAGTCCTGTTTTATAATTCACTTACTCGGGTATACCATCAGCAAGAGATGATAGGTATCGATTTTCAATGTTCTTTCAAATCTGTGTAGAATAGGAGTGAAAATGCATTCAATGAAATATTTTGCTGTTTTTCCAAGTCTCCAACTGATTAAGAGACGAGAGCTTGCACATCCTTTGCCATCTTGCCTTCATCTCTTAATAATCTTGAAAACTTCTCAATGAAACAACTCTTCATCTGCAATAGTTATAACTCAAGACTTACCTCCACCTCCCCAGGGATTGACATCAGGAGGAATGGCATCTGCTTTCTACTCCTTCATGGCATTCAGCTAACACCATCGTAGTTTTGCTCCTACTTATTTTTCCTCTCACTCACAATCTACCAAGGGATATGATTGTTGTGCAAAAAAGTATTTTCTTTGCAAAATGCCTCTCGAGTCAAGAAGTTCAAGTATATGATCTGCTGCAGAATTTCTTCAATGAACGCTACACTATATAAAACTACATACAAAATTAAACTTGTTCTTGGCTATGTGTATTTTCCTAATCAAACACACCTTTACCCAATCAGCTCGATTTAATAAAAGTGAAAATTCATTTTGATAACAGCAAGCATATTTTTCCAAATACTGAGCACAGCTACAGCGCATGGAGTTTGCTGCAAAACTGGAACATTGACATATATTGCTAATGGAGGAGAAAGTGTATATAAGATTTTGTCAGCATTAACTATTCATGTTTTCATATAAATCTCCATCCACATTTCTACTGTGGTGAACATTTAAACATCTCACTTTAATGTTTCATTTTCTAAGTTCTAATTTTTATTTAACTCTTTGATTTGTTTGGTGGTATTTGACCTGGACAATTCTTGGTAGTTCTTCTGAGTTCAGGCAATCAACAGAGCAGTTATCTTAACAGTTACAAATCATTTCAAGTAACAAAAATTAGTGACAATGTTACACACATAGCAAAACACAAGATGACATTCTTCAGATTTTTCTGAGGTTGCTTGAAGTGATCGACAATCACAACTTTAATTTTCACATATGCTCACATTTTTCCAAATCAACCTCAGTTTTGAAGCTCTGTGTTTACGTCATCATCCCAGGTGAATTTTACAGTAAAATACATAAAAAGAAAGCAGGAACAATGCAGAAAGAAGCTCTACCAAAAAGGGCACCTAAAGAGAATAAGAGAAAAAAAGACTGTAAACACACAAAACCATATCACAGCATACAATTACACATTCTGAGCTATGCCATATAAATTAATATTTGTGCAATTTTTCAGCAATAAAATAAAACACATACCATCCAATGTAACACTGGCACAGGTTTTCATGCGAAGTAGCTTGTTTGATGAGCAGCTCCACTTGAGTTGGTACGTCCAAAGTCTCATCATGGGAAAAGTCTCGTCCTAGAAGAAGTCAATTCACATAAATACATTATTATTTGTTTTACTACCTGATGATTTGTTATAATGAATGATAGTGCTAGAAGTGTGTATTGTCACTTAGAAATTAATGTGTTAGTGCTCTGAGAGTGAATAAGTTTTGCTCACCAGTTAGCTTGTCCCGCACCCTGTTGATAATTTGGATGGCTTTCTTGTTCAAGGCCTCAGGCTGCACAAGGCCATCTCCAACTGAAGGAAGAAAATAATAAAGTAACATTTTCAATGATAAACATACTGAAAAACCTGAAACCTGTTCATTAAGCAGATTAAGAGTAAGCAGATTCTTCTTGATGATTCCTTTAAAACTTTTATGGCTTAATTATGTTGGCTTGAGAATGTCAAATCTAGCCCATTGGCAAGGCAAGGTTGACTGCTACTCTTGAATGCACTTTGAAATTTACGTGGCAAAAATATCAAAGTGCATTTTCGTGAGTATCAGCATAGTAAAGAGTGTAAAAAGTGCTTACACACGTGGTCAGAATTGTTGGTACCCTTGGTAAATATGATAAAGAAGGCTGATTAAAAAGTGATTATTGTCAATTTGATTTCACAGATACTATTTAAACTAAACGGAGCTAGACAATGACATCACTGAATTCAATAATTAAATGCATTTAACTGAAAATTAATTTAGTGTTTAATCTTATTATTATACATTACTGACACTCTATCCTCCAATTTGATACTGTTAAGTGCTTTGACACAATCTGTATTGTTAAAAGCGCTGTATAAATAAAGCTGACTTGACTGTGAAAATAAATGTGCATTGTTAATCATTATGCATTGGAAAATATCATTATGAAATAAATGTTTTTTCTCAAATACATGTTGGACACTATTACTGGTACCTCTAGAAATTCTTATGAGTAAAATATATCTGAAATATATTCCCATTCACATTCACAATTTTGAGCACACCAGTGTGATTATGAACATGAAATTATCCAGCCATGGCTTCCTGATTCACAGAAATATAAATAGGAGGGAAAACAAAACAAAACAAAGGCCAAATTCCAAATTAATCATCCATCACAATGAGAAAAACCAAAGAATATATTTCTGATGTGCAGCAAAAGATAATTGAGCTTCACAAATTAGAAAGTGGCTTTAAGAAAAGAGCTAGAGCTGTGAAAATCCCCATTTCCACCATCAGGGCAATAATTAAGAAATTCCAATCAACAGAAAATGTTATGAATCTGCCTGGAAGAGGACGTGTGTCTATATCGTCCTAATGCACGGTGAGAAGGAGAGTTTGAGTGGCTAAAGACCCTCCAAGGATCACAGCTGGAGAATTGCAGAAAAAGCTTGAGTCACCACATGTTGTTTGGGAGGGCTCCAAGAAAAAAAAAGAAAAAAATCAAGAAAAGAAAATGCTTTCACCAAAAATCTCCAGCATATTCTGTTGTCAGACACGATTGGAACTTCAAATGGGCCTGGCTTCTATGGTCAGATGGGCCATGTTTGGATCTTCCAACAGGAAAATAATCCAAAAACAAACCTCAAAAACAACACAAAAATGGGTCACTGAGCACAAAACCAAGCTTCTGGTATAGCCATTCCAGTCCTCTGACCTGAACCCTGTAGAAAATGAGTGAGGTGAACTGAAGAGAAGAAGCACCATCATGGAGCTGTGAATCTAAAGGGTCTGGAGTGATTCTGGATGAAGGGATGGTCTCTGATGGTCTTTAACCTCCAGGCACTATAGGAGAAAACGCCAATTCTATTTTGGCAAACGGAAATGTCAAAATTACTGAATAAAAGGGTACCGTTAATTGTGTCCAATGTGTATTAGAGAAAAACACTTATTTCATAATTATATTTCCCCCCATTTTAAACTCTAATTATCCAATGAAAGATTAGATTTTTGTGAATTTTTAAATAATAGATCAAAAGGATTAACAATGCAGATTTATTTCCACAGCCTTCTTTGATCATATTTACCAAAGGTACAAAAAATACTTTAATAACAAGTGCAAAAGTGGCAAAACAATTAATTTAAGTGTCAGCAGTAGAAGTCGACCTATAAGGTTTTTTCTCTGACCAATATTTAGAAATCAGGGCAGCCTATGGCCGATATATGATGCTGATTTTTTGGGCCGATTTTCTCTTTTTTTCCCTTTATATCAAAAGAGAGTTTGCGTAAATGGTTATTGCAGGGCACAAGATAGTAATATTAGTAGTAGTAGCCTAATTCATAGTAATAATACATGGCTCAAAACTTAAGCACCTTCTCAAAACAGTTCTGAAGCATGCTTTTTTGTTTATGTTTGCTGACAGACACCAGTGTTTCCCGCAGACTAGCAAATGCAAGTTGATTCTCTGCCAGCAGGAGGCGCTGTTGGAGCGTGATATATAGCTGTTTCCCCGGTAACGACTGTAATCAAATAAGCGCTACTTTATCATCCATTACAGGAAAGACCAAATGAAAATTGGCATCAAAGCTTTTCTGAAGAAAACGGACGGTTCTTTTAAAAGATACATTCATATAAAAACACCCGCGCAGCATTTTATTCAACGAAGTATAAGCCTTTTGGAAAATCTAATTGTAGCGGTCAGTTTTGATATTGTGACAAGCCGCCACAAATAAATGTATACACTGGGCACTGCTATAAGACAAATTGCCATAATATAAGTGATAGCAAAACAAAACAAAAAAAATTAAAATATTAGCGGTGAAATGTCGCCCGATTATGTCAAACGTCAAACGCTCACTGGATGTCATGACAACAAATGTCATGAAGGAAAAGTTTCAATATCTCGCCTGCAATTTCGGACCTTCTCCAAAAAGACATAAAAAAATAAGAATAAATAAACAAATGATTTACAAGTTTAACGTGCGTTTATCGAAGTAGGAAATATAATTAGTGTTCTTGAAATATGAAATAGAAGCGGGTCCGGATTGAATTCCCTCCGGGTCCGGATCCGGACCGGAGTCCGGACTTTGAGAAGCACTGGCCTAGGGCTATCTATCTATCTATCTATGCAAGGTGGTGTTTGGGATGTGTGGGGGGGCACTGGGGCCCCAACTTCAATGAACCAGCTTTGGGAGGGCTCAGCTTGCAAAAGGTTGAGAACCCCTGGTGTAGACCAGGATTAAGGCAGTAGTTGGTGAATCCAGCTGTCAGATGAAACTCCTCGAGATGAGGGTAAATCAGGCATGGTGTAGAGTGCAGATGCCATTTGAGTTTGATGATGCAATGTGGTCTTGAGTGAGTCCATATAGTTGACATTAGCTCTGCATTGTTGCCTCTTGTGAAGAGCAGCTTTGGCACTGGCCGTTGTCGACAGGTGCAGGGTGTCTCTTAGAAAAGGGGGTGTGGCTCAGAGTGGGGCCAGGTTCCCTCCCTTCCTTTGAAGGCGTGTGGATGAGGGTTTGGCCACGCTGTCTGTGTGTCACACTGTCGCCGTCCGTTCCCCTTTTGTGTAAGCTGGTACTGCAGACTCATATTTTTACCAGAGTAAACCTCTGGTGTGGTTTGGCCGGAGGCTCTTGCACCTTACAGGGGGCTGCAAGGTTTGTGAAGGCCAATTTGATGTGTGCTTGGTGAGTGCCTTGAAGAGTGTGAGAGTTCAGGCCATATCCAAATCTCTGTGAGATTTTCCCGTGACCTTGGTGACCTGACAGTCTGTCTGGGTGACCTGTCTGCCTGCAGTGGCAGGGGTTCTCGCACTTCAGCCCGGGGTTTCGGCTGTTTCAATTTCAGCAAAGGGTCAATGTGACCCAGCAGCTCTTTATTACTGAGAAAGAGGTATGCATGTATGACTGCATGTGATAGCATATTATTCGGTTTTATTTAATCATTGAAACATTCAAGGTTTGTTTTACTTTATTTATTTGTGCTTATACTAATGGAAAACACTAGCTTCCCTTTTATGCTAATAATTTCTATTGTGTGTTCTTATCAAATATTTGTTGGTGAATTGCATTTTGTGGGAGTCGAATGTTGAATATAATTGAATATAACAATTTTTTTGGTTTCAGGTAAATGTTCATATGGTGATTGAAATAATGATAAAAGCATGTTGATGTCACACAGCAATGTGTCTTGAAAAAGGCCGATCCAAAGGGCTGAAAGGAGCCAGCGAAGGGCAAGGCCAAAGGAATGGCTGGCTTTGGTGTAGCAGGCAGGAGAGGAAGGTTCGGTGTGAACATCAATATCAAACAAGTGTTGGGTTAAGAGACATGCTTGGTGTTAAACTGGACCAGTGGCGATCAAGACAACTCTGCGCTGGATGGGAGCAGTGGCGATGAAGAGCAGACTGTGCTGCTTGGGACTTCCAGAGCCAAAAAAGGTTCATGAGCGGGAACTAGTGGGGAAAGCAATATTCATCTTCCTTTTCATGGTCTGGTATTTTGTATTGTTTGAGTCCAAAGATGATGAAAAATATATGCAAAGTTGTTCAAATAGTTTATTAAATAAAACAAAACATACATCCGAAAGGGTTTAATAAAGGAAAATTGACACAAACTGTGTCTTATTTGTACTTTTAATGTTTTGCTTTAACTGCATAGTATCAAAAACGCCAAAAAAATGGTAACTACTGGGCTAGCTGATTTCTAATAGTTTTATAAGATATATATATATATTGTGACGAGTCGGCTGCCTCCCCCCTGTCCATCATCACCACCCCATCCCGTATTCGCCGCCCTTCACCAGGCTCCCGACGGGAGTGGGTGTGTGAGAGAGGAGGGGCGCTGAACACGCAGGGCTGGCGGCGTGTGATGAGGCGCACCTGACGTGAATAGAGCCTCATCACCGCCACTGTTTAAACGCCGAGCGCGCCTCTCCTCGGGAGACCGGTCTCTTCCCCGTGCATGCACGCTGGTGTCCTCGTGGGTCCAGGAAGGGTGCGTCGAGGAGGACTGCTGCACCCGTTAGGCGGCTGACGGGCCAGGATGCCGGGCCGCCGAATCCCCCAGAAGCGCCGGGAACCCAGGAGATGGACGAAGCCGCGCAAGAGATGCCGCCGCCACTCGCTCCCGGCCCCGAGAGGGGAGCGCGTGCGGCCACCGGACTCCGCCCCTTCCCTGGACCCTTCCCTGACGAACACTACCCTCCTTCACTAGCCCCGCGGCACAACGAGGACACCAGATTCCCCGTTTATTTGGACACTTTTCCCCCTTTGGACACTTTTGTACATTTTTTATTGTTTAATAAAAACCTCTCCGAGGCCTGATGCCACACCCACTGTGTCTGTCATTGGCTCCTCCCGCCACAATATATATATATATATATATATATAGAACAAAAAGCTGAGAAAACCACAAATCACACATCTGTATTATATTCAGAACGATGATAGAGCATAGTTGGAGATGAACATACTGTAGATGGTGTAGACCCTCAAAGCTTGCACAGTCCTATACTACCTCCTGGGTCGAGATTTCAATCGGTAAAGTTAGGCAGTTTTGATTTATGTGCCGTTTAATGTTTGACAATCGCATTATTTTACATATGTAATATCTTATTTCTGCTTCTGTTGTTTATGTGCATGCAGTAGTTTTTTTTGTAAGCTGGATGGATTCTGTTTGAGACTGTTTTTAATCGGCTCAATCGGCTGAAAAAACATTTTGACACATTAGTTAAGGTAACGCTTTAGTTAAACTTCCATAACACTGCATTTATTTGATCAAACATACATTACAAACAGTAATATTGTGAAATATTATTATAATTTAAAATAAAACTTTTTTTTATGTGTACGTTATTATTCCTGTTGTGGCAAAGCTGAATTTTCATCAGCCATTACTACACACTTAAGTGTCACACGAGCCTTCAGAAATCATTCTAATATGCTGATTTATTATCAGCGTTGGAAACAGTTGTGCTGCCTAATAATTTATTTTTTCGGAACCTGTGAGACTTTTTTTTTTCCAGGATGAAGCCCTATGCCAGAATCCTATTCACAAGGCTTTGGATTTTTAATGCATCTATTGGTTCACACATTACAAAGGTTGGTCTGCACTCTTTAAAACTCTTAATGTGCTTGTAGATTAATTGATTAACTATAATCAATCTGATGTTGTTTGCTATATAATCATTGAGAGACACAGAATTGTCAGATCCGAAAGTTTGATCTTTTTATCTCCTGCTTTAATTTCAATAAAATAATTAATGAGTGCAGACCAACTTTTGTACTGTGTTAAGAAATATAGATTTTGGCACCTTATTCAGCTGGGGGAGCACAGTGATTTGCATGGATTAAATGCATCTATTGATGAATAAAACTTATCAAGTTTGCCAGAAAATAATAATCATTTGGTTGTTTATCAGGTCTAGAGGACAAAACCCGTTGTTTAAAGTCGTGACGTATTGTCAAGTATGGTGACCCATACTCGAAATTGGTGCTCTGCGTTTAACCCATCCAAGTGCACACACACAGCAGTGAGTAGTGAACAAATCCACACACACACACACACACACACACACCGTGAACACACACCCGGAGCAGTGGGCAGCCATGCTGCAGCGCCCGGGGAGCAATTGGGGGTTCGGTGCCTTGCTCAAGGGCACCTCAGTCGTGGTATTGAGGGTGGAGAGAGCGCTGTACATTCACTCCCCCCACCTACAATTCCTGCCGGCCCGAGACTCGAACCCGCAACCTTTGGATTACGAGTCCGACTCTCTAACCATTAGGCCACGACTTCCCCACATAAGTGGCATAAGACTGATAACGTAGGTAAAACCTGTTCTGTTTTTGACAGGTAGTCTAAAGGAACAGAATTTAAAAATGCCAACTTAATTCAGACCAAAATCACTTAATAATCATGAGTTCTGAGCTTGTAAATTAGAACCACCCAGGAGGACTTGAAAGCAGAATGACTTTAAGGACTGTCTTCAAGAACTTACTGAAGGAGTGAATTGACTCAGGCACTGTAGTCCCAGGCTTTTTGAGGGTTGTTTCTCCCAGGTCAATACCCTCCATGGCTTCTACATGAAACATACCAAAAAGACACCACAAAAATTAATCTATTACCAAGAACATGCATTAGTTTTGGTGGAAATTCCGGATGAGTATTTTAGAAGTCACTTTGTCATTACGGGACTGTCCGAAATGTGTGTAAATAAAAGCATTATTTATGGGAAAGCTCCGACACTGTAAACAAAATCTTGTGAACAACTTTTTTCTGTAATCTCCCTGCTCATCAGTTTTACAGGGGAGTTTACACCTACTATAACACTATTAATTAGAATGGGATAAAGTCAAAGACTCACCAACAGACTGTCCTGCCGTGTAGGAGTCAGTTCTGGTCCTGGAGCGCTTGTTTCCTTTAGTGTTTGCTGTAGGAGAGAAAAGAAACTTCCAGTTACTTGACAAACTTTACTTTTTTCACAAACAAAAGGCTGACTATCAACCTAACATCAATATTTTAGGTTGATATTTTCAAATATATTAAAAAGTAATAAACGAAAATGGTATAAATGTAAATAAATAAAATGAATAAAAACACATTCCTTTTGACATTTCTATTAGCTACTGTACACAGGTCACTAGGGCACCAACAATGTTGTCAAGTAAAGCGTCAAAAGTCTTTCTAGAAAACACAACATTTTCTAACGACCTTATGTGAATTCAAAATACTTCACGAAATATGCAGAGTAACAAGTACATAAATTAACAAATTAAAAGCCACATTTTGAAAGCCACATTTCTAGCATTTGTAAAACTGCATTTTTCCATCTCAAAAATATATCTAAATTACGCCCTATGCTCTCAATGTCAAATGCCGAAATGTTAATTCATGCGTTCATGACCTAGAGGCTCGATTATTGCAATGCTTTATTTGGGTGGTTGTTCTGCACGCTTAATAAACTCCAGCTGGTTCAAAATGCAGCAGCTAGAGTTCTTACTAGAACAAGGAAGTATGACCATATTAGCCCGGTTCTGTCTACACTGCACTGGCTCTCTATTAAACTCTGTATAGATCAGAAGTAGGCAACGTCAGTCCAGGAGTGCCGCTGTCCTGTAGAGTTTAGCTCCAACCCTAATCAAACACACCTGAACAAGCTAATCATGGTCTTCAGAATTACAAGGGTTACAGGCAGGTGAGGTTTTTTTCAGGGTTGGAGCTAAACTCTGCAGGACATCGGCACTCCTGGACTGACGTTGCCTTCTTCTGATCTATACGGAGTTTAATAGGGAGCCAGTGCAGTGTAGACAGAACCGGGCTAATATGGTCATACTTCCGACACTGCCTACCCCTAGTCTAGATTTATTTTAAAATCTAATTTAAAATCTAATTACTTATAAAGCCCTGAATGGTTTAGCACCTCAGTACCTGAGCGAGCTCTTATCGCATTATAGTCCTCCACGTCCACTGCATTCTCAAAACTCTGGCAATTTGATAATACCTAGAATATCAAAATAAACTGCGGGCGGCAGATCCGTTTCCTATTTAGCGCCCAAACTCTGGAATAATCTACCTAACACTGTTCGGGAGGCAGGCACACTCTGTCAGTTTAAATCTAGATTAAAGACACATCGCTTTAACCTGGCTTACACATAAATCACGAACACATTTCTATTATTCAAGTCCATTAAAGGATTGTTAGGCTGCATTAATTAGGTCAACCGGAACCGGGAACACTTCCCATAACACACAATGTACTCGTTACATCGTAAGAAGAATGGCATCTACGCTAATATTAGTCTGTTTCTTTCTTATTCCAAGATCACCATAGCCACCGATCCAGTCCATATCCAAATCAGATGGTAGATCAGCACCTAGATATGACCTCTACAGCCCTGAACGTCAGCGGAGACAGGACACTTAGATAAGCCCCAGAGACAGATCCCCAGTGAAGACCTTGTCACCTAGACCAGTGGTTCCCAAACTAGGCTGAGGGATAGTTTATAGTCAGCAGATTATTTTGCAATATGATAAAGACTACACTGCATAATTTTCCCGCTTATCATGAGGCCACTTGCCTAAAAAGGAAATAATTGAACGCAAAATATTAATTTGACATATTTTAATGACCTCAACATAACTCACAGTACCCGCTTGAGAGCTCCGTTATCAGTTGTAGCAGTTGTGGTTACATCAATAACAGACCACTAGATGGCGCGATTGAAGAATCAGAGTTGTATTGCAGGGAGACATGTAGAAATATAAAGCCGCTTTTCCACGAAATTACCTGGAACAATATGTCCCAGGAACTTTTTTCCCCCAGACCTGTTGTTGTCTGCGTTTCCATCGTGGTCTAAAGTACCGAGAAGATTCATAACGTAACGTTAGATCTGCGCGCGTTTCTCAATACCAAGTACACAAATTTCGGACTTGCATCCTCGGTAGTTCGGACTTCACGAGACTTGGGAGTGTGAATCCCGCGGACGGAACGACGCAAGTCCAGTAATTCTGCAAAGAGCAGCGTACTTGATAACATCAGTCTTGGCTGCTGCAATCTTCCTCACTGTATTTACAGACGAAATATATCAAACACCACTGCCTCTTTTTGGTTTCATTTAAACATATTAATAGCCGCAGTAATGTAGTTCAGGGAACGTACATACATTACAATGAAACGGAATATTATATCAATATTGCCTGTTTTGTTCATTTTAACATATCAATAGATCAATAGAATAAAGACCAAAGATTACCTGTTAGATTTACCCAAAAAGAACTATATCTTATGTTTAACCATTATAGAGACATCAGAGCCAGCGGCAAATGTCAGAAGCACTAGCCGAGGTTATGCTCCTCTCGTCGACAAATGCATGACAATAAACTGATGTCCCGTTCTATTTCTGACGAACTCCAGCGCTCTGACACAAAGGACAATTTCAAATATTCATAAGAGAATCGTGAAATTTTTTTTTCCTTAAAATTATTAAGCAGCACAAATGTTTACAACATTGATATTAATCAGAAATGATTACAAATCAGCATATTAGAATGATTTGTAAAGGATCATGTGACACTGAAGACTGGCGTATTGATGATGAAAATTCAGCTTTGATCACAGGAATAAAGTAGCCTATATGTTAAAACATTCAAATAGATATTTTAAATTGACAATATGTCACAATATTGCAGTGTTTACTGTATTTTTAACAAATAAATGTAGCCTTGGTGAGCATAAGAGACCCCCCCCCCCCCCCCCAAAAAAAGGGGGGGTGGAGGGTCTTGAAAATATTTTTCTTTACAAAAGGGGCCCGGCAGAAAAAGTTTGGGAACCACCGACTAGACGGGCCAACGGGACAAGACCTCGGGAACCAGATGAGTCCTCGGCACAAACTGTTGGTTCGTCTGGCCAAAGAAGAACTGGCCCCCCCGACTGAGCCTGGTTTCTCCCAAGGTTTTTTCTATTCTGTCACCAATGGAGTTTGGTTCCTTGCCGCTGTCGCCTCTGGCTTGCTTAGTTGGGGACGCTTAACTTCCAGCGATATCATCGACTTTATTGAACAAATAGTATTAGAACTGAACTGAGCTAGATGACATCACTGAATTCATCTTTACTATTGTCCTTTTGCATTACCGACACTATTTTCCTATTTGATACTGTAAAGCTGCTTTGACACAATCTGTATTGTTAAAAGCGCTATAGAAATAACAGTGTCTATTTACACTAAGTGCAAATAGCCCATCTTGTTGGCAAAGGCTATTTACACTAACTCCGCCCACTAACGTGTGATTGGGTTAGTCAACAGTAAAAAAAGAAGCTAGTTCAACATCAGTTTTAGTGGAGTAGATGGTAAGGCACATGCTTTTTGACGCGAGCGACCCGAGTTCGAGCCCACCTTTTGCCAAACATTTTTTTCTCCCTTTTCAAATCTCATATCGCATCAGAAAGGCATTTATTTTCAATAAAAATTAAGGAAATAACCAAAAAGTTGAAAATAAAGTATTGGGTAGGGTTAGGGTAGGTGTAGGGAGAGCTTTATTGTCCCAATAAGGTGACATCCATTTAATAAATTTGAATTAAAATTATAATTTACACTCAGTACATTATTATTGCGTACTGTTTTATAATGTACTACAATACTGAGGTGCAGATAATTGCCACTATTTGCAATAAGTAGTATAAATAGCAGCAAATCTTGCTATTTTAACAGTGTAAATAGAATCTATAGCTATTTGCACTTAGTGTAAATAGCATCTGTCACTAAAAAAATATGCTATTTGCATTTAGTGCAAATAGCCGCTGCCTATAAATAAAAGGTGACTTGACTTGATAATTACAGTACATTGGGCTGGAAATTCAAATGTTCGCCTATCAAACATTTTGCTTTTGCACTGTAAAAAACAAACTGTTCTTTCTGCCGTATCACAAATGCATGTCACAAATATAAACCGAAAATTAGCGTATAGGCTACTTGCCTCACAGACATGAGAAATACATCTATTTCATTCAGGACCACTCTGTTAAGCGCATATCTGTGTGACAGACTAAGGCAAGTGTGATGAACTTATATATCTTATTTAATTGTAGTGGGAAGAGTTAGAATCAGCTGAGCGTTAGCTGATGCTGGCTGTCACGCCGAGTCTGCCTGAACTACGTTTGAGCTCCATTCATCACTCAAACGACATAAAAAGCTTTTCTACTTTTAAATGAACCAATTCAAATTAAAAACAAATACTCTCTAATTATGTGATGCGTATGGAAGGTGCATTTCTCTCTAAATGCGCATCCACTGTAATGTGGAGATGACGAGGCTGCATCATCAGCTTTAGTCGACACTGACTCCGAAAATGCATTAATTAAAATACCTCCTTGCCGACACCTACATAGTCATTACTGCCATAGCAGCAACAATGAAAAATCTAATCTCTGTGGTTAGAACAAAAGGTTACGCAACAGCCACTGGCTCATGCCATGTATTAACTGCATTGTCATGATTAGCAGGTTATCTGACTCATAGGCTCACAAAGGTCTCACGACCTCCCAAGTGTCTGACCTTGCACAGTGTATACCCATCTTAAGACTTAACAGGATTGTGTGGCTCTGGTACTTTTAAGTCTTTTGAATATGGAAAAGTTGTGTGCTCACTGTCCATAAGCCTCCAGTTGAGTAATGGGTCGTAGACAAAGGCCTCCAGCACGGCCATGACACTGTCCCTGTGTTCCCGAAGTACCTCCATCACCGTGTGACATGTAATCCGGTAGTTACCATCCAGTCCGGTCACCTGAGAGGAAACATGATCTGTTAGGCAGCCAGAAACAATGCAAGGGCGTTTCAGTCCAATTCTCACTATTAACTAACTACCTATCTTTACTTTAACTATGACTTCAATAAACTCATAATTTGCTGCTTATTAATAGTTAGTAAGGTAGTTAAGTTTAGGTACGGTGTAGGATTAAGAGATCTAAAATATGGTCATGCAGAATAAGGCACTAATATGTGCTTTAAAAATATTAATAAAAAATATATAAATAAAGTAATATGCATGCTAGTTAATAGTGATCACTCTTTTTCCCAGTATCTAGAAGAGTTAAGG
The DNA here is from genome assembly GCF_936440315.1 of Barbus barbus. NCBI lineage: Eukaryota > Metazoa > Chordata > Actinopteri > Cypriniformes > Cyprinidae > Barbus > Barbus barbus. Next base: position 4,752,397 of record NC_136756.1, read on the forward strand.
CAAGGTGGATTTTTTTTTTTTTTGACTTCAACACTTCAAATACACCCCCATGCAGATCATCTTACCTCCATGGCATTGGTTAACATCCGGGTTAATCTGAAAGGTATTTTCTCAGGGAATTTTTCTCTGGTCATTGCAACCTTAAATATATATATATATAAAAAACAGTCATAAACAAACAAAACTACTGCATGTTGCTTATTTGTTGTTGTTTATAATATATATATAAAAAAACTACCTCAAAACAGTCCCCAAAATCAATATGCAGTATCTTTCCACTGAGCCTGTCCAACATCAGATTAGAAGGATGTCTGTGGTTGGAAGAACAAAGATTAAGCGTGTTATAAATAATGAATGAATAAACTAGTTTGATGTGTGCTGATAAAAAAGCAATAATGCCAGTTTAGTTTGTACCTGTCCCCAAGCCCTAAGATATAGCCAACCATGGACATGACAGCAAGTGAGCGGGTGTAGTTGGTCCTCCTATCAAACCAAACCTGTACAAAGAGATTGACATTTTTATTTTATAAATTAAAATAATAAAAAAGTAATTGATAGAATCTCTTTTTTTAATTTTATTTTGTTCTTAAAACAACTCAATTTCTGTAGATACAATGGTAAAATTAAATGGAATATACATTTCACCACTAACAGAAAAAGTTCTGAATTTAAACAAGCAGCGCTCATATTTAATTAAATCAGAGGCTTTTGAAGTTTAATAATCATATTAGACTATCACGTATCTGCATTACCTCCCCCAAATGTAAGACTTCGCAAAATTATCATTAAAATATTTGTTACACAATTAAAAATATTTAGACATTTAGGGACTTTTTTAATAACATGTGCCCCTAAATACATTTTACAATTTACCCACATCTATTTGGGCACTGAGATGAAGTGACTGGAATCGACTTCGATGACAGAAAATATGACCATATGCTAAACATACAATTTGTTGATGAGAATGAAAGTGAATGATGATTGCAAACCTCTGAGCTGGGACTCTTAAGCCACAGCAGTTTGGCCAGGTCATCTCCTGCTGTATTGTTCACTGCATGCTCAAACACCTCCACCTTCTCCATGAGAGTCAAGTGGTCATAGTCAGGTGCCATCTACCATAAATGACACAGTTTTAGCCAACAGAGATCAGTTTTACTTCTTCAGTTCTTCATGTCCTCCCACACCATGCGCAGTTAGTTTTGTTGTGCCCATGACATATTAACTTGTGGGAACATAATATGACCAAGAGGTAATGACATGCGTATGTCTTGGCCATGAGACCCTATGTTAAGGGAAAATTCACATACTATATAACAATGTAGTATACTAATATAATATAACCATGCCTTAAATGCCACAGTGACTTTTAAGCTTAATCCAAAATAAAATGTAAAATTCATATTTCCATGTTGCTTTATAAAAATTCAAAGACAAAAATTTTCTTTCTCTCTAATAAAATGCACTGCTGAACTGTTCATAGTAAGACCAGGAAAGTGTATTACTAAAATAAAAATGGTCAATTTTGACTTTAATGGCATACAGGAAGCTGTATTTGACAGGTTTGAAACATACCCTAAGCATGATGCGATGTTCAATGTTGAGGAGGATCTTCTTCTTCTCTCGGTAGTCTCGAATCAGTGCATGCAGCGTATCACAGTGAGGAACCCAGCCGATCAGACCAGAGTTGGTGGAGAGAGGAATCACAGCATAGCGCTGAATACTGTTCAAAGACATGTTCATGAGAGGAAAATATGAGCCACACAGTGACAGATATGGCTAATATTTAGAAACAGTAGACTAGCACTGTATAGCGTCCTCCACAAATATTAAAATACTTGGTTTTATCTAAAAAAAAAAAAGTTAATTAATTAAAATTATTTTATTTTTTTTCTCTAAAGCATCTAGAAATCTTTATAAATAAAAATCTAACTGAAGTATCTTTTCATCCATATTGTATGCTTTTAAGTTTGTGTGAACGATTAAAACCTAATCTTACATTTAACTTAAAAAAAATAGATAAACCATGGTTTTACTGGGATTTAAATATCAGGCCAGATTCCTTTAGTCATCACTGCGAAATAGACCTGAAAACAGAATAATTACTTATTTTAATTAACATCAATTCAACAAAACAGATTTAAAAAATCTAGAAACTTTCTGCATGTCAGATCAGTCTTAGATCCCTCGCCATGTGTGGCTCAACCTTTTTACAGAAGAAGATTCAGAGCTTGTTACATTTCTCATTTGTAGGCTGCTTCGGATAAAACCTTCTGCTAAACGAATAAATGTATCAAGTATATTGTATGAGGGGATGTCAGAAACTTAAGTTTTTAAAAATATTTTACATTAATTAACAGTTAGAGTTTTGTGAATATTTTAAAAGACCAAAAGCATGAACATTAAATATTTGAGGAGAGCACTGTAATAGCAGCTCTGCTCAGCAGGTGGCACTGCAGCCTCACAGTTAGAAGGTCCTAGGTTTGAGTTCTGGCTGAGCAAGGAAGCCTATCTGTGTGTAGTTTGTATGTTCCTCTCGGTGTTAGCATGTTTTCTCAGCGTGCTCTGGTTTACTCCACCATCCAAAAGACATGCAGCTTAGGTGGACTGGAGATGATAAATGTCTCATAAAAGTGAGTGTGTTACTGTGTCCCAGCACTGGGGTGTCACGAGTTGCATCTGCTATAAACTTCAGTAGCAAAAACGTTAAAGTATTAAAGTTGGCAAATTCAGTTCAGCTCATTTCTGGGAATCGTTTTAATCTACCCACTTCAAGGAATCGATTCAAAATGCTTATTAAATTTTTAGTTTGTATCATCATTTAAAATGTTCATTGAAGTCTTTTGTGTGTTAAAATGTTTTAGTGGAAATATGCTCATAAGTTTGCATATTTATTGCAGAATCTGCAAGCTGTTTATCATTTTAAAACATAAAAGGGGTCATAAGATATGTTGGAAATTATGTTGCGGGTCCAGCATTTTACATTTAGGACAATTGAGGGACTAAGGCACAACATTACAAAAACATTCACTGATGTTCAAGCAGGCTACACAATATGTTAAGATAAACATTTGATGGTCATGATGTCTGTGTAAATAGTTATTTTGTCTTTTGAGAAATATGTAAATATCTTACGGTTGCAAAAGTTATACTTAATAATATCAAGCCAAACTCTTGCAATACTTATATAACTCCTGAAGGGCAGAAGATATTTGCATATGTGCCAGTAACATGCAAAATACTGTCTGATATACCTGCCATGGTAATACTGTGTATTGGTCAACTACTCATTTTTACTGTATTATATTTCTTGTGTCAAACATTCTGAATCTATTTACCACTGATTTCACTGATCAGAAAAACAAAATGATCTTTTTAAGTAATTTTAGAAAAAATACATAAGGTACCAATACATAATTTGCTTTAGCGATGTCTTGTTTGCCTGATATAATTTGTTTCAAAGAAGAACACTTTCTGAGATTCTGATGCCTGAATGCAAGAGGCTTGCCTCAGATTCTTGCGCAAGGAGGCTGGGTCATTAGCCAGTAGTGTGTTCACTAAGCCAAAAAGCTGCATGACCCTCTCGTCTTGCCGTAGATCCTCATGACCCTTCAGCAAGAACATGAACTCGTGACCGTTGCTACCTGCAGGGCGCAGAACAGAACAGAAAAAGCTTTGTCTCGCCGTATCAACTGTCACACATGCATTTACAACCAAGATCACAGCATGTGTTTGTATGGAAAAAAGACAACAAAATGAAATATCGCCCTCATAAAAACTAACTTTTTCACACACAAGTACAGAGATGCCTTCACCAGGACCTGCGGACCACATGCCATATAATCACAAGATCACAAGAAGAAAAAAAAACACGCTATATCCTATAAATTTACATAAAAATAAGTGAATTAAAAAAAAATAAAACACTCTGCCACTGGTCAGAGCAAGCCATGGGCCTGACCAGATGTAGAACTGTTTATTTGTGTCTGTTGTTCATTTTCTTTGCCCCTAATATTTATGACAGCCTATGCAAACCAGCTCATTTTCACTTGGCTCTTACCCATGATGGTGAGTTTGCGTGGCCGCTGTTTGGAGGTGATGACCTGCAATGAGGGAGCTATAGACTGGATACGTATAATTGGCTGATTGGGGTCATATGTTCCAGGCACGGCCAACTCCAGATCACGACACATAAGTAGTTTAGGTGAGACGTACTGAAGCTCTAGTGAGGTGAGCTGTGGACAATATGCATGAATACATCATTTTATGAAACATTACTAAATTATATCCAGACAGAAGAAGTTATGTTTAAAAGTGCACTTCTTTTCACAGCCGATATTGTATCAACACTGTCAGAAATGTATAACAACAAAATATCATCAGGTAATATGTTTAACGTCAGTCTTCATCCTGAACATTTATATTTGCTGAGTTTAACATCATCACACATGCCTCTTGTGAGTTTGATAGCTGTAAAAACATGCTCATATTTTCTGTTCCCAATCCCAAATTTAAATTTTAAAAACAACATCAACATTTAGGACATCATGATTTATGATACTGCTGCAGGCTGATGTAAGTGATCTAAAGACTATTCTGAGGAATACACCAGCAAGAAATGCTACGGGCAGACCTGTGGCAGCTGTTTGGAGATCCTGCGGAAGACATGGTAGTACAGGTCCCAGGCCTGCGTCAGGTCCTTCACGTTCCCTGATCGCATGTACTTCCTGCACCAGTCCTGCGCCTCCATCAGGTCTCGGCCATACGCCTGAAACCACAGCCACAGTTAGAAAAAGGAAAGTTAGGTCAAGTCACCATTATGTATATAGCGTTTTATATAAAAGAGATTGTTTCAAAGCAGCTTCACAGGAAAATAACAGAATCATGACTCTACATCAAATATAAGGAAAACCCAAATTCTGTTTCTGTAAAGCAGCTCTAACAAGACAATAGCGTCATTCTACATCAGTACTGATTTAGTTCAGTTCAGTAAGAGACAATGCTGCAACGTGTCAATTATGAACAAATCAGATTCAACTAAATAAAACAGCTTTATCAAAGAGTCATTATTTAGATCAAATGAATGCATATTTGTGGATTAATGTTATTCGATAAAATGTTGCATGCATTTGCTTGAAGACCGGGATATGACACCTGCATTAGGTGGGAAGGAAGAGTTGTTATCTGTCCAGTGTTTGAAACATGAATCTTTTCAATAGCCATAAGCACTATGAACGGTCTTCCTGTAAATGTGTTTTGGAAAGTGCTGCAGGCTAACAACATATAGACTAATCATTTTCCACTTCTATATGTACGGTGTGCAAAACCATAGATTGCAAACCCTGCAACCTATTTTTCTTAAAAAAACAAGAAAAACTAAACACTGATGGACAATTAAAAATGTTTTCCTGTGTGAGAGAATGTGCTCTCTCTGCCAAGTGACATAAGAAAATAACACTTTTTAATGCACACCATGTAAAGATGTGGATTCGTTTTTTTAGTTATAGTCACGCAATAATGCAACACACATGCTTTTTCTGCATGTGCATGAAGTATAAAGAAAAAGCAGGGGAGAAGTGGGAGATTTATATATGCCGTATAATAATATTTACATATATGTATATACCTGCAGCGAAGAGCTGTGCAATCACAAGCAGTGGGCTTTTAGATGTCCCCCTGCAGCTAGCACAGACACAGCTCTTCTTTATTTGTAGTGTTTTAGGACCTTAAGAACAATACTGCAGATGAGGGACCAAGTTGTATGAAGTTTGAAATGCTTGTAGACAGAATAATAAATAAAGGTATTCAAATTTTTATTTTAGTGCAATGTAACACTAATTAAATATTTTAGGACAGGGCATAATAAATAAAAAATATATTAAATATAAAAAAATTCCATGATTTATCCATGACTTCCATGGATGAAGATTGTATTAATTTCAACAACTTTCCCTGGAGATAAGAATTTGACAATTCCCTGCTTTTCCATGAACATGGGAAACAATAGTAATACATATTTGACATTAGGGTAAACAACTACTTTTTATTATCTAGTAGTTTCTTTTTAATGATAGACAATATATTTTTTTTTGAGAAAATGGAAATGTACAGTGGCTAATTATCATAGAACATTAATGCAGATTAAGCCAAAATAATTCTTGGTACATAGTGTTTGCATTTTTGTAGCCTGTCTTGTTCCTAATCTTAGTAATTATTAAGCAGTTCAAATGAAGATGAAATCTGCAGTGAGCAACTGTATTTTTCAGGTATTTGGTAAAACAGCCAGTCTCTATAGTTCATGTTACATAAGTACATCCTGAATAATCCTATTCAACTACACTGTTTTTACAGTGTGTCCTTATTGTCACCTTTAGTAATCTTCATTGCTATTATGACACGTGTTATTTCTGCATTCTTTTATGTTTTTTTGACCTCTTTAATCAGTTTTAATGGTCAATGTACAGTACAATGCACTTTCCTGAGAAAAATAAATATACAAAAATGTATCAGAAAGGTTGGGTTGGGTTACAAATGGCTCCATATGGACTTACCTGATTAAAGGACGTTTCTTTCAGAGTTTGTGGCCCTCTCTCCATCATGGCATGTAGGGGCTCCAGGACAGCAAACATCCCTTTGACATTCCTCTCTCCGAAGTACAGACGTGACGCCTCCTCCAGCCCCTCGTGCCACATTTCATGCCACAGAATAGCCACCCTGATCAGCTCCTCACTTACCTAAACACAGACAGAAGCAGTGACCATGTGATGTATCTACTTGAAGTAATTTCTCTTTTCACAGCTGTTTTGGATCATAATTGACCCTTGGCTAAGCCCCACCTTTAAAAACATCACTCACCATTGCTGCTACTGTACCTTAGTGACTGGTAGGTGCTATTGTTGTATATGTCATCAAACAAGCTTTTGCTCCTTTTGGGTGTTTTTTGTAGTCTTATTCTTATTATTGAAGAAAGAAATTTTGAAGAAAATACTTTTAATCAATGATTAAGTGTGTTTTGTTATGTCATAAGTTTAATGTGAGCATTGGCAATGCTGTATTTTCAAATGTGTTGATCTTGTGTGTTGGATTAAGCGCCTGATCAAGGTCATGGGACTGAATTTTTTTGCAAATTGGAAGAGTCTGAGGAATTTTTAACTAAAGAATTTACATTTAAAATACAGTAAAACATTATTGCCAGTGCACTTTTAATACAGTGCGTATGCACACTTTTAGTTCAGTTCTCTTGGTTCTTTTGGTACAGACCAAAAAAAGAAAATGATACATTTAGTCCTGGGTTGCTTAGCATTTACACTGTCATACTGTCAGCTGTACACACAATGGACACTTGACTGTAATGGGTTTTGGTTTGTTTAGATGTCTTTGGTCCATGTTGTTATCATATATCTGGCAAACACACCTTAAAAAGGTGGGTCTTGGTCCACTTGTTTGACATGCACTATGGTTTGGATGGCAATATTCATACTTATTCAATGAACCGCACTAATAAGAGCAATCACTCCAAAGCAAAGCAAACCTGACAAGTGTGAACCCACTCATAGTTACACAAGGTACCCAGAGAGGAAACATGCATGACTTTTTTCTTTAACAAATCTCGCTTTATTCCATGATACTCGTACCATTAACCCCACATTCACAGAAAATCACTGCTTATGGAAATCTCCAGTTTATTCTTATAGCATGTTCTGTAAAGCTTGTCTGAGCGAACAAAAGCAACTTAGCCAAGGGTCAGTTTCTTCAGTGACCATAAATTAATATGGCCAATGTGTTCCTAATAAAACATTTATTTTTGAGACAGTCAAACTGAGTGTGTACTCGTACCATAATGGCTTGCTGGACCAGAGTGTTGCAGTGTTCACACATGTTCTTCAAGATCTTGTTGGCTGCGTTGTGGCGGGCAGTGGTGGTGGATTTGGAGGCCACAGTCAGAGGATAAATCAAAGCCTTTAAGAATGCAAACACAAATCAAGGAAACACAGGTTACGATTCACAGACACTGGACACACCTAGTCATTTTTTGTTATAACTAGTCATCACATTTTAGAATAACAGTGAAGTCATCGAAACTGAAATAACACAAATGGTCGTATGGGTGTAATATCTGTAGGTTACAGATTATAACTCTACACACTCATTCTGTCAATGTCATGAGGTATTCTGATTATTTTTGATATTTTAAAACTCTATTGAAGGAATTCACATCTTACTACTTTTCCTTCACTAATTACTCCTATTCATCCTTCAACCAAATTTTGTTTCAGACTGAAATGTCAGTTTTGTAAATATATACATACTTATTTTATGTTTGACTAATTAAACTAAAAACCAGAAGACGTGATTAGTCATTTGGAGACCATGTAGCACGTTTGCTTAAATACCCTGTTTCTGTTTGTCACATATTTCACCACAAGAGAGATGCAATTGCAGGTCATGCCACATAGTCCAAAATAAACCAGAGGAATCAGCTGTAGAACAGGCAGAGGCCAGGCGATCAGCAAACAGGATATCAGAGGCAAAATGTGGCAAAACAGAGGCAAAATTCAATAATTTGGCCACGTTCACCTTTAAACGTCAAGTTAAATATGGTCTACATTTCTCAGTGAAGCTTACAACAGCAAGGAGCACTTTTTCACTGACCTTAAAAGCAACTTTGAAACTTTAGAGTTGCTGCAAAGAAATTATATTTTGGTTTAATCTGTCTTTACCGTATATCTTTGTTACTGTAATTATTATTCTATCTGGAGAGATGTACAGTCTCCCCTTTACAATCATGAATGTATATGGTCCAAATTATGATCCAAATTTTTTTTTTTCTAATGTATCTCAAACAAATGTTTGTTAACTGTGTCCTTGACACCAATCTTGACAGATCATCAATCAAAATCACTCAAGAAATGTTTTGAAAGCATTCATTAATAATTCAAATATGGAGACTTCTGCACCTAACAGAAAGAGATCATACGTTTCACTCTCAAGTTCATTATGTATATACTTGCATTGCTAATCAATGTATCACCAAATCAGATTATGCTGATCTAGCTCAAGCGCATCATGTCTTCCTCAAACATACAGTAGTCTGATTACAGCCAAGAAGCTGTTATTATTGTTGTGGAAATGGCCTGACTCTCCCACAGCTGAACTATGGCATGAGAAACTGACATCTTGCCTACATCTGGAACAAAGTAGGCACATCTTGAAAGGCAGCATTGGACAGTTTCACAAGACACGGGACTCTTTCATCCATTTCACTTTCAACAGACCAAGATGCTGATTTTCACCATTTTCTTTTTTTTAAATTAAGAACAGGTGAGATGTTCTTTATTATGGAGATGGGCTTCCTATGTGCATTACTCTATTAATCTACACAAATGTTTCTTTTTATTGATGTTTTTATTAATGCATGGTGGTCATTACTCTGTTTTATACCTGGGGGTGGTAGCGGCCAATGTCAGTGAGTAGCTGGTGAATAAGACGTCCCACCAGTGCACGTGGGGTATCGATTCGAGCTATCAGTTGAGGAATCACCTGATTGAAAGGAAGAAGATAATACAGGTTTTTTCTGTGTTTTCAAGTGAAATACCGTAATTTTCTTCAGTATAAAAAGTATGCAAACATCCTTAAAACAACATTTGTTTTGGAAGCTTAATTGTGTAAGATAATAAGACTTCATGAATTTAAAGGTCATGGTAAAACCACATGTGAAAAGTTTTCCTATCTGCTGCCAGCGAAAACAGATTTCAAATATTTAACTTGTGATCATTTCAGTTGGAATCGAAACACTGCTTATGTATAGAGAGCTGGAAATGGCCTTACCTGTAACCATGTGTCTATCTGAATGGTCTTAATACCCTCGACTAGAGCTTCATTCACCTCGGGCCAGTGGCCATAATCAAACCACAAGGTCAGGACTCTAAATATAAAGGAACAATCATCATACACAATGTAAAGTTATTTGATGAACTGCATATGAATCCACTATATTTCAAATGATTTTTGTTTGCATGGTGCTGGAAAGAGGGTTACAAAAGTAAATTCAAAAGCATCTATTATAGCATTTCTGGATATAGCATCTCATATCCTCATCACACATGCCGGCAGTTATTAAACCATTTATCAAGAAACCACAACTTGAGTCCCGTTGGCTAATTATACACCCATCTAAAATCATCCATTTCTGTCTAAAGTTTACTAGAAAAAGCTGTGTTGGCTCAAATGAGCTCTTTTTGCTGATAAAAGGCATTACAGTCAGAATTTAGACTCCATCATAGGACATAAACTGTTCTTGTCAGAGTGACAAAAGCTTTTTTTGTGCCCAAAGGCTCTATTATTTAGCTTGTACATGAATTCTCCAGGAGATAATTAGAAAACACACAATTATCTTTTTATTGTTATGCTGATATTACTCAGCTCTCTATTGCTCTAGAACAGATTAAACCGTAAACTATCGCTTCAGGCCAGCCGTCACATGCAGATTCATAAGAGTATTGTGAAGCATGACAAACACATTTTAAAACAAGATGACAGGCTCTAAACAGACTTATACATATTAAATATAGAAATACAGTGTTACTTTCGGCTAGGGCTCTCTTACCTCAGCGTGTCCTGTAAGTTATTTCCACGTGAGAGTGAGATAGATCTGAAAAATCCCTGCACTGCAGGCACTGTGTACAAAAGGAGCGTCTTGGACAAATCCTGCAACAGAAAACATAGCATTCAACCCTAAACATTACATGACTGTCAGCATAAATTAAAATAATTTCATGCTTAAATCCACATTATTTCCTTCGCAAGCACTATGAAGCGAATTGCCTGTGTTAACTTCTTGTTTTATTTGACTTCAAGATCTTAGGACTAATTGTCATTGCATTTGCTGTTTATCCTCCCAAATGTCTGTTGATCAAAATAATTGGACTTTTCGTGCATTTCTGGGTTTTAAACCCATTAAGAGCAACAGTCTGCAGATTTGTTCATATAGCAGTGTAAACACACCGGAAGATCAAAGAAGCTAACTCCATTTTATTGTTGGCCAATTTTAAACTCATTTACTTGTTTTAGACTTATTTACTTGATTTAGAAAATTGTTTACAAGTTGTTTGGAAATGCAGTAAAGGTGAATGCTGGTGAAGCTTTACACACAAGCTTCCAATAACACTTCAGTATTGACGCCTGGCTTTGGTTTGTTGCTCACTTCATTGACTTTCTTCTGTCCCGGGGAGGGCACAGGACTGTGCTCTGTGCTGTCGGCCTCACTGTCACTGTTACTGGCTTCGCTGTTGGCACTGGCACCGCTTGCGTGTCGTAGTTTCTTCTTCTCATCACGGCCCTGGTTCTGATGCTTGTAGTGAAGCACAGCCTCAAAGTTCATTACTGCCCAAGCATGCCAGGCCTGCAGAGGAAATATGCTTTATCTCATTTTATGACAACACTGAAAACAACAGCACTTTAATGGAAATAAACTGTCACCTCCATAAAAACAGCAGCATGATAAATAACATGAACGCTTGATCATGACTAAGAAAAATCTTTTCTCAAACATAACTCAAAATGAAAGATCTTCAGAGGAATTCCAGGTAAATGTTTCTGATTAAACTCACACTCATCGCTGAATCTAATGCAAGTTTTGTTCGATTAAGAATGCACTTTTTTAAAAGGTGAACTGGTTTTGATTTGCAAGACGTGAACTCAACGGTCAAATATGTCCATCTAGAGCATTTATATAGAAAAACAATGGTAAAGTAGCACAATTACATGGAAAAATGCATTCTGTGTGAGCAGCCCTTTACTCTGTTTGGATTTAACTTGTCACATTCAGATTTTTACTGTAAAGTAATTATAATCATTTCATCATGATTTAAGTGATGCTGAGCAACCCTGAACAAAAAGTTTTGTTTCCGTTGGACTTCCTTTGCATCATCTTGGTTCCACCTTTTTGCTGAAGCCATAACTCACAAAAAACTTTCTAAAGATATGTTGGGATCTCATTGTGAAAGTGAGTATACAAAAGTATTTCCAAAACAATAGATGTGCATGTGCCGTGAGTCAAAGCCATCATCAAGTGGAGACAAGTAGCCTATCAAGAGACTTACATTAATAATAAAGGGGCTGCTGCATATGACAACATGGGGTAGGGTGGCCAGACAAAAGTCATTACTCACAAAAAATATTTTATGGACTTTTATGTGCTTGACGCAAACAAGACTGCTCATCACCCCCCAAAAAACCCCACCACACCTATGATGAAGCATGGTGGTGCAAGCATCATCCTTATATAGGGCTGCTTGTCTTCAGCTGGGACTGGGACAATAGTCAAGATATTGAGAATCAATAGACAAAAACAGTCCCCCATTAAAAATCTGGAGATGAAAAGGTATTTCATCAACCTCAAAACACAAATCAAATCAACAAAAGGAATTGCTTTAGAAGAAGAACATTTTGTTCCCAGTGTAGTGCCCTGCCAGACTAACAATTGGATCACGGGTCGTAAAAACCACTTACTGATTAATCACAGTGCAACATCAAAGGAAAGGACCAACTTTGGGGCTCCGAGGAGTCTATAGGATTGGTCCCAAAACCCAGTGTTGTACCCTACTGCTGACATTAGCCGGGAAACTGGTGACACCTTCCCTGACATCAAAGAGATGCCATGGGGATGGGTGGCCATGTGAGACAACACAGGCCAAAATAATTAAAATGTACGAAATATGCATATAAAGGACGTCTCCAATTAATTCAAATGCAAACCATTTTAAAATGTACTGTATCGCGTATCTTGTCAGTGTCTGCACTTGCTCGGCCATTTTTTGTGATAAACAGGAAAGTGGGTTGAAGTGCCAGCAGAAGGCAGTGTAATGAAATAGTCTTTAAGAGAAGCAGTCTATCAGCGGAAGTTAAAATCATCTCGTAAGTGTATTTACTTGTCTCATTAGTGTTTAGCGCAGTTGCTGTTGCTGATGCTTATTTTGTTTACTGTGTTGAGACTTGCTGAAATCACATTTGGTCTCATACTGTATCGCGTATCTTGTCAGTGTCTGCACTTGCTTGGCCCTTTTTTGTGATAAAACAGGAAAGTGGGTCCAGCTGAATTCAAATAGTGATTTGTTAGATAGGTATAAAAAAGGTTATTATATCGCGGCAGCCGTCGTGTAAAGCCCATCGACTCTACCGTGCGACTCCACCGGACAGGGACACCGGCAAAGGATATAAGTATCGCTTTTTATTTTTACTCTTTCCTACAACTTGTTTCACTTCTGTTTCAGTTTTTATAACCATTTCTTACTTTATGTAAGTAAGGTGTTGTTGTTTTAAAACATGCGTGCTTGGCTCAGTGTTGATGTCTGTATAGGTTGTTTATTCAGTTTTAGTTTTATTTAATTTTAGTACTTCATATTATATGGAAATGAAATAATATATATATTGAATTTATTTTTATATGTATGTATATGTATATGTATATGTTTGTGGCTGTACGCATTATTATACTCACACCTTTTGTTGTTTTAATATTTTGAATTGTTTTTAGCTTATTTTTTGTTTTCATTTAAATGTTTAGTATTGAAATGTTGTTGTATGCATGTCAATTTTATTTAATTTCTTTATTTTCTTAAATGTGTGTATATAGCATTTACAAAGTTTTGACTTTTAGTTTTAGTTACTTTTTCTTATTTGTAAGTCGCTTCGGATAAAAGTGTCTGCTAAATGATTAAAGGCTAAAGTAAAAGTAAAATGTATCCCCAGAGCATTATTTGTATTATATACTATAACTCCTCACTCTGTGACTGGATTCAAGACTTCCTCACCGGCAGACCTCAAGTGGTGATAGTTGGCCAGTTCACCTCAAACTCCATCACCCTGAACATAGGAGCCCCACAGGGCTGTGTCCTGAGTCCCCTGCTCTACTCTCTCTACACGCATGACTGCGTGTCCTCTCACAGCTCCACATCTATTATCAAATTCGCTGATGATACTGTGGTTCTGGGCCTCATCTCCAACAACGATGAGACCGCATACTTGGATGAGGTAGAGAGACTCACATCATGGTGCCAGGACAACTGTCTCTCTCTGAATGTGAGCAAAACTAAAGAGCTGATCATGGACTTTAGGAAGAGACAGCAGCAGCCCTACACTCCTCTTATGATCAGTGGGACCCCTGTGGAGAGGGTGAGTAGCTTCAAGTACCTCGGTGAACCTGACTTGGACTACACACATCCAAACACAGGTTGAGAAAGCCAGGCAAAGACTGTACCATCTGCGACAGCTGAGGAAATTCAGGGTCTCACCAGCAATCCTGAAAACTTTCTATTCAGGGACCATAGAAAGTGTATTGACTCAGTGCATCTCAGTGTGGTATGGAAACAGCTCCAATCAGGACTGCAAAGCACTACAGAGAGTTGTGCGCTTAGCTGAGCGCATCTCAGGGTCTGCTCTCCCCTCTCTGCAGGACATCTACCTCAAACGCTGCAAAAGTAGAGCTGTCAAAATCTTCAAGGACTCAAATCACCCTGGTAACTGTCTATTCACTTTGCTTCCATCTGGTAAGCGCTTCCGTAGCCTGATGGCAAAAACTGAGAGACTTAGGAGGAGCTTCTTCCCCCAGGCCATCAGGCTCCTAAACTCTAACTCTGTGTCATAACATCACTTGACTCCATGTTAATATCACCATATCAATAAGCTATTCATATTTTTTTTCTACCTCGTATTGCTGCTATTTATATACCCTGTACAACTTTTAGCCCATTCTTTTTGCACATTCCTCTTATTACTATTTAAGTCAACAACATACTGACCTGCACATTTATATTTATATTTTTTATCTTTTTATTTTTTCTACTTTTCTCCTTCTTAATATTTGTTTACTTTATAATTGCACTGTCCTTGGAGCCGACCTGACCTGCATTTCACTGCTGGTTATACTCTGTATAATTGTGTATGTGACAACTTGATCATACAAGATACACTAGAGATGTGTATCTTGATCTCTAGGGGAATTGTAAAATGAGCCTATTTCCAAAAAAAGTGGAGTGTTCCTTTAACTTCCGAATATTGGTGTAGACCACATCTTCATATCTTGTGTTATGCTCCTGTTATCATAATCAGAGTTAATCACACAAATCTGCCAGCCCACTCTGATTATCCAAAAAAAAAAAAAAAATTAGCTACATTAATCACGACTTATCATCAGAGCTACATTTTCTTCTGACAGCTGATACACATAATCATAATTGTTTATAACTAATTCTAATTAATTACATGAATTCCCATTTAAACTAATTTGCGTAATGAGTTAGAGCTCTTTGGCAAAGAAGAGCTGGAAAAAAATCTACAAACCAAGAAGTTTATAGACTCTTACACAAAAAGACTGGCTGGCTGCTCTATTACAAAACAGTGTTTCAACAAAGTATTATTTGAACGATGTGCAAACTTATGCAACTAAGTTTTCACATCTATACCCTCCTAATTTTGCCATTCACTTCCACTGTATGTGCGTCACTGTAAACTAAAATAAATAAACTAAAAGAAGAGTTGCTCTTCCTGCAGATTGGGTGTCTAACACCCCATGATATTTACAGAATTCACAAAACTCCCAGAGCAGGGAGCTAAAATTAGTTTTATTTTGCTCAGGGATGTATTACGGCTGATCCTGCTTTGGTTTTGTGGTAACACTTTACAATAAGGTGTCATTTATTAACAATAGTTAATGTATTCACTAACATGAACAAACAATGAACAATGCATTTATTACACTATTTATCTTTATTTATCAAATCTTTGTTAATGAAAATACAGTCATTCATTGTTCATTCATGTTCGTTCACAGTGCATTAACTAATGTTAACAAACACAACTTGTGATTTTAATAATGCATTAGTAAATGCTGAAATTAACATTAAGATTAATAAATGCTGTAGAAGTATTGTTCATTCTTAGTTCATGTTTACTAATGTTGTTAACTAATGAACCTTATTGTAAAGTGTTACTGGTTTTGTTTTCACTTGTCAAGCAACAAGTCTGGCAATATCACTAAAAGTTACTTAGTTACTCAGTAACTGCTTATTTATTAACTGTTGTATGAAAGCACTATTACACTCACATATCAATGTGATGTAGCTTTTAATATGATAAGAATATAATATTAACTTCACATATTTATTTTCTTTGTTTCAAGTGTTTCCTAAAATTCATAAAATTGTATTTAAAAAAAAAAAAAAAAAACTGGGTAACACCTTAATTTAAGGTGGCCTTGTTACACGTAACATACTTACTATTATAATAACAATAAATTAATAATATTTCAGTGTGGTCTCAAACTGTATTATTTAACATTTGAAGCATATATGCACCATGATATAATCAAGATCTAACAAGGACCAATGAGAAAGAGATTTTAAGGTGACAATGTGGACGTGTTGTTAACAGTTTAATGTGATTCATCCACATTTATTTAAAGTTTGTGAGGTTAACGTACCTTGTACCAGTTGCGATCATGCTCTGTTGAGTGACTGTAATACTGCAACACTTTAGGTATGGTACTCTCATTAATACCCTGAAGGCTGAGCTGCCACTCGCCCAGCTTCAGAAAACACCTGCACAGAGGAGAAACAAGCAGGGACAGAAACTCACTGAAGGTCAATGGCTTTTGTCCATTAGACTAAACTAATTATATCCATCACAAATTGGGAGTTTTTTGGTGGTAGGGTGTTTGATCTGGCACTGCTTTCACTGGACAGAATTTGATGGCTATATGGGTCATGTTCATGCTGCCAGGAAGCTTCCTCAAATAACAAAACTCATCAATCGTAATTTAAGCAATTTAGTTGTTCTGAGCTGACTTGCACCGTGATGCACTTACGATTTAAAATAACGTGTGTGTGTATGTTTTCATATACCAAAGCGAAGTTCCACATATACCAAAAAATCTGCAGTGAAATTTCATGTTTGCTTGATGTATGCGAAAAAAAATATATACCCCCCCCCCCCCACACATAGCTGATTTCATTGATTAACTCATTCATTTACATTTACATTTATGCATTTAGCAGACGCTTTTTTCCAAAGCGACTTACATTTTGCATTCAAGTTACATTTTTTTATCAGCTCTTATCATTAATGTAGTTATCTGTCAAGAAAAATTTCATGGGTTCATCTCAGAGTTCAGAAAACAAAAATCTTGGATTTTTGAATAGATCAGACTGTAACAAACAGTAATGCTATCTATCAGAATGTGCTACAAATACTGAAGGTCAGGGTGAAGGTTAGGTGCTTAGTATTTGTTTGTGCAGTCAATCAGTACTGTGACTGACACGACAGATTAGATCTTTAGAATCGTCTGTGTGGTTGGGTTTGCGCTTACATGGTTTGAGAAAAAACAATCATGCTTTTTGTGCTGGTTCACAGAATTAGTATTTAATTTGGTGCTTCTGTTGGTGCACAGTTTATACCATTAGCATGTTTGTGTGCATGGGGTTGTGAACAGCGCAATTGTATAACTTTGATATGGTAATGTACCAGTTCAATATGGTTTTATACAGAGTGTAGGCATAAGGTTACTGACCGTGCCATTAGCTTGTGTAGCTCCAGTTTGTGCTGCTGGTCTTCAGCTGCGATGGCATGTTGTGCTTGCTGTTGCATCCCCTGCACAAAGTGCTGCATATGCTGGAATGCATCGATCTGAGAGAGATGAAACAGAACAAATGCCAAAATATATCATGCAAGTAATCATTACTAACTTGTAGAAAACATTTTTATACACAGTCAAGTTAAGTCACCTTATATATATATATATAGTGCTTTATACAATACAGACTGTGTCAAAGCTTATAGTATTAACATAGTATTAAACAGGAAAATTGTGTTGATAATGCAAAAGGACAATAGTAAACACTCAATTTTCCAATTTTTCAATCTTTAGACAGTATTTTTATTATCATACCTGCAAACTCACAAGAGGTCAAAAAGGTGACCATTTTTGAGAATTGAACATGTAAATGAAACATTCTGGTGCACTCTGACAACAAAATAAAGTAAAAAGACAACATACCTGTATGCCTCAAGTAAAAAAAAAACATTTATACAACAAACCTTTTGGACAGTGCAACTCTCTTGTCATCAGTGTTCATACTTTTCTTTGTGAGCAGTGGAGTCATTTATTTTTTCCAAATTTTAATGTTCACATTAGAGTCCTACTATACTATACAATCAACAAACTCCATCTTTTCACTGCAGAGAAAACTGCATCTGAAGTGACATTAGATGCATTTACACAGACTGTGTGATGAAGCTGAGGTGCCATAAATTCATTTACACCACAAAGTTTCAAATGCATAAATAATTTTATAAGATTAATGATTTAAATATTTTTGAACATAATGGAAAAATGCAGTACTTTTAAATATGAAACCAAACCACCAGTAGATGACGGTAAATGACTGTTTTAACGAGCGAGTCATTAGTCATTCATTCAAATGATGAATGGGTTACTGAAAAAAACAACAATAAAACCACACACTTGATCCTCTATCAATTGCATATTTATTCTCTAACTGCTAGCTTTTCTTGAAAAACTATATACTTGTTTCTTAAAGGAACACTCCACTTTTTTTGGATATAGGCTAATTTTACAACTCCCCTAGAGATAAACAGGTGCGTTTTACCGTTTCTGAATCCATTCAGCTGGTCTCCGGGTCTGGCATTAGCACGTTTAGCTTAGCTTAGCATAGATCATTGAATCGGATTAGACCATTAGCATTTGGTCATCAAAAATGACTAAAGAGTTTCGATAATTTTCCTATTTAAAACTTGACTCTTCTGTAGTTACATCGTGCACTAAGACCAACGGAAAATGAAAAGTTGCAATTTTCTAGGCTGATATGGCTAGGAACTATACTCTCGCTCCGGCGTAACAATCAAGGAAATTTGCTGCCGTACTGTGGGTGCAGCAGGTGCAATGATTATTACGCAGCGCCTGAAAGCAGTCCCCGGCTATATAATATACTAATTTGGTCATTTTTGAGCAAGATGCTAATGGTCTAATCCGATTCAATGATCTATGCTAAGCTAAGCTAAAAGTGCTATCGCCAGACCCGGAGATCGGCTGAATGGATTCAAAAACGGTAAAACCGTTGTAAAATGAGCCTATTTCCAAAGAAGTGAAGTGTTCCTTTAAAAAAATAAAAAAACTAGGTTTCTTTTTTCTATATTCTATCTACTCGTTTTCTTAAAAAAAAAAAAAAAAAAAAAACGTCCTATGCGTACTATGTTAGGCTAACCGAGACTTGTCATAGCACTTGCATGTTGTTGCTCTTTTGTTGTTTTTTCATGGAACAATGGTGATGACTCCTGCCAGTTGCCAGTCATGAGCATTACTATAACACCCAATTTCCTAGAGACTCCATTAAACTGATATTTTCCTTCAGTAACACCAATTCAGTACCAACATTTAGAGGAGGTCATCCAACAGACAACTTAGTCGATCGTGTTTTATGATTGCTATTAATGTGCCAATTTGTAATTTAAAATTCAATCTGGTTTGGTAATTTTGTGTTTTGTTTTCTTATCTCTTCACAGGAATTTCTGAGTGAGGCCGACGGGTCCATGCGTGTATGCCTGTAATTTTAACACAACACTGTGCTGTGGATTGGGACTGGCTCTCTGGTTTGGTTTATGATTCTCAGTGCCTGGTACTTAGCCAGTACTTACGTAATCTCTCGCAGACATAACACACCATTAACAAGCTGTATGGGACATTGATGTGATGTAATTATACTGTCCTTAAAGGGATAGTTCACCCAAAAATGAAAATTCTGTCATCATTAGGTATGTTTCCTTCCACCTGTTTTACGTACACTTTGGGATATAACAAAAAATGCTGAATGGAAATGCCAAGATACGACTTCATTCTAAAAATGTGCATAAAAACTCATGCGCTCAACTGAAATACAATTTAAATATACTGACATTATCTAATAATCACGCAGAGACATGCATCTACACATAAAAAATATTACCAATTATTGTCCTGTGTTGTTCTTGTGACACAAAATCCCTTTCTAACTGGGAAATCACTTTAGGATCCTTAAAAATTGTGCTAAACTGGACCCCAACAAGTACAATTTCAAGCTTAAGTAAACAAGAGAGAGACACTGGCCTTCTCTATTACTTACGTTTATGTACAGCTTTTTGAGTTTAGCTTATTTATATGGGAGTTGGACATAAAATCTCAAAATATTGTACCATGTCCATTTGCCAATACTCTTAAGGAAAAGGTGACCGCTCTTCACAGTGCAGAGTAAAAAGAGGTACGACTGGAAAGCTGGAAAGGTAAAGCCAAGTAGACAGTAGATTTATTTCTGTAAAAAACAAGGATTTTTTAAGCGAGGAGGAACAAATTCAAGGTTTTTTTTTTAATCAGCACAAACGTAACACAAACGAAAGGCATAGTTTTGGTGATTATTTCTTTTTATGGGTTTTATGGGGTGCCAAGATGTTTTATGGGGTGCCATTCAAGAATGTTAATTTTAACGGCATCTAGCACAAACAAACGGAGCCGTTGGCATGGACAGAGAGCGCCCTGAATTAGCATATATTTGTTTTTCCTAGGGGGAATATGTTCAGTACAACAGCACAAATCGAGCACAAACGAATTAGAACGGTTTACATAGTAAAAACAGTCTCACCGTTTCAACTTAATGCTGCCTTGAAATTTAAGCTCAGTCAACTTGAAATATGAAGTTAGTGAAAACCTGGAGCTGACTAAACCTAAAATTTCAAAACAGCACGAACACTAATTTTTTTTTAATTAAACTCTGCGGCTGCGCTAAACGGGGTGGAGAGTGAAGTTTTCGTTATATTTAAGAAGAGGACAGGAAACAGATACATTTGTACATTTGAACGGCACAAACCAGCACAAACGAATGGCGCCATTTTGGAACGATTTAGATTGCATGGGGTGGAGGGTGTCGTCACTGTTCGTAAAAAGTTTATTTTCGTTATATAAAAGAAGCGGTCATAGTTACAGGACTTCTTTCAACGGCACAAACCAGCACAAATCGAGCGCAAACGCATGGTACCGGTTTGGATAGATTTGGACGGCATGGGGTGGAGAGTGACGTCATTGCCCAGAATTGTTTTTCTTATTTCTAAGAAGGGGAAATATATTTGACGTTTATTTCAACAGCACAAATCGAGCACAAACGAATGACACCAGTTTTGTGCGATTTAGACGAACTGGGGTGGAGAGTGACGTCACAGCTCCCAGAAATATTTTGGTTTTATCTAAGGAAGGAAGATTTTTTATTGCACAAACCAGCACAAATGAACTGCTCTGGTTTGGAGCGATTTGGGCAACATGGGGTGGCGAGTGACGTCACACGGTCAAAAAAAGAATATCTCAAACACCAAACCAGCACAAACGTTTGTTTTTGCGGCACAAATCAGCACAAACGTAGCACAAAAAAAGGGGATAATTTTGTTGATTATTTATTTGGGTGCCAACTACACGGCAGTGTCTGACCTCCTCTCATGAAGGAGTGCTTTCATTGGTCTTATATGAAAGGCTACTAATGGCACATGGGATGTTGTTTGGCAGGGGAGGAACTTCCCAAAACCTATTACAGTCATGTAAAATGAAGCTGTTTGACAAAATAAATGGAAGCCGCAAGTCTCACTTAATTTTGTCTTAAAAGCTATCACATATTGCCTTATGTAACGGGAAACAAGTATTTGACATCTTGCATAATATGAAAAATATTAACAGCATTCCAAAAAGTGCTAAATTCAACTGCTTCATCTCATTTGATGGACGCTGTGTAAGTGTTTGTTTTTTTTTACAATAAAAGGCCCTGGGGCCCTAGGGGTCACATGCTCTATGCATCTACCTGTGCCATATGCACTAACGGCCAGAGGCTCTGGTAGTCAGTACACACAATGCAAAGAGGGGCTGCAATCCTAATTATGACAAAATAAAATTCTTTGCAAGCAAATGTAAACTCTAAATATATAAAAAAAAAAATGCAAAACAGCGTTGTGACTCTAATGTGATTAATCAATGCCATTTATGGTCAAAACAACCTAGATGTAGAACTGAGTGCCCATGAGCCATGACTGGAGCATGCAAGTCATATATTTCCAGGACTGTATGCACCAGATAAGCAACTGGGAACGCTATTGGACGGCTTTCTTCAGATACAGCAGACCCCTAAAGGCAGACCCCCTGGGCAGCCATTTATGCTGCGGCGCCCGGGGAGCAGTTGGGGGTTCGGTGCCTTGCTCAAGGGCACCTCAGTCGTGGTATTGAGGGTGGAGAGAGCGCTGTACCCCCACCTACAATCCCTGCCGGCCCGAGACTCGAACCCGCAACCTTTGGATTATGAGTCCGACTCTCTAACCATTAGGCCACGACTGCCACAGAAAGGATCTGTACTTGACTCTACATGATTGGAAATGTTTCCCAGGAGCACTGCGAAAGGAATCGCTTGTTTTCAAGAGCATTTAAAGTGAGTGCTTACCTTGCGAGTGCTTTTCCACATGTACTTCATATAAGCGTAGGTGACATGAGGGTGAGCGGTGGGCAGGGGATGGTCAAGCTGTTTGGAAGGATCCACTCCCAGCAGGAGAACGAGAGTCTTATGGGCCAACGCCTGGGGAATACACAAAGAATCTCTGTTGGGATCATAGTTTATCAGGATTGCAAGAATGTGTTACTGCCATTTGCCAAACTATGTACTATGAATGACTATAATCAATGGTCAATTTTCTGACACCAGTATTGGTCATAAAGTTTTTAAACAAACATTAAAATTATATTTCATGTTGTTTGTACATTAATTTGAATATTGCATGTGAAATTATTGCAATATAAAAGTATATTTAAAAAGTTTAATGTTAGGTGAGATTAATTTGAGAAAAAGATGTGCGATTAATTAAATTTTTTAAATCAATTGACAGCACTTATATATATATATAATTGTTGTTTTAAATGATTATGTCTGCAAACTGTAGTCAAAATATCAATAAAATGGCAAACATCTGTAAACCAAAAGTCATTAAATTACATGAATTGGCAGCTGTCATAAAAACTTGTTTTTGAGAAAATGTCCTCCAAAGATTATAAACATTTTCGATAGAATTGGAAGATTTACTACACATTCATGAATCATTACGACATCAATAAGAGGATCAGTAAAAAAAAAATGTTTTCTTATAATTTAACACAAATATTTAAGTCACATATGATTCACCAAAGTAAATTAATCTTCTAGTCTGGAGATCACAGGCAGAACATTAATCGTCAATGATTGACCCCAAGACCTGAAGTTCATCTGTTAGAAACCAAGCACTTTGTAAATAAACGCATCACTCAGCATCCATTGAGGCAGTAATATAAGCTTGACCCCACCAAGGGCTTTTGTCCAGAAGAACAGTGCTTTCATTATCTGTGTTTCATCCCTTAATCCACTGCTTTCTCCCAGTGACTTCCTGCTCCTATGGTCACCACTACAGGTCATGTAGGTAAGGCAAAAGGTCAGGGTTTAGTGGTTAACCATAAGGTTATCCCCCTGCTGGTAGATGCAATAACTACACACTTATTCAGACGGAAAAGCATATTTTAATGCTACGCTCTTAAGAGGAACAATGTGAAGTTCAATGCTTAGTCACTGGCTTATTTTATCGACACATAAACAGCAACAAACAAACTAGCGACAGAGAATGTCTGACTGTGTGCTTTCACATAGTTGAAAATAAACAGCCATTTTCCTAACATTAGGATCCTTTGGAAGGAAGGTAATGCTATTTTTAGTCAAATGATCCCAGTCTATCCATAACACAGCAGTGCTCGGGTCGAAGAGGTGATGATGGAGAAGCAGACGCTGATCTGTGTAGGCAGTTTTACACTCATGTTCATTTCTATTACATAAGAGGAGGACATAAAAAGTGTTGTTTTGGTAACTTGGTTTCAGTAAAAGCAGATTTTTTGAGTTCTGGAACGTACGCTGCTTTTATACACCTCTTATATGTCAAACGAGCACGGGATTTTGATTTCTCAGTTCATGCCCTCTTATTGTGTTTAATAACAAGGTCCCTTAGCAAATCTAAATAACTATAAACCAAGGCTTCTAGGAGCTTATTGCTTTCATTTTTCCTTGTTTACGGATGTTTCTAAACATTGTGCCGCATTCTGGAAGATATTAAAAACTTCCACAGGAGTTTTTCCTTTTGTGAAATCATGTAGTCACAGTCAATCATATTTTATGCGTTACATAACAAATTCAAAATTAAGCTTGCAATTGAAGGTAACAGTGTTGCTCTTACTAGTCTTCCACTTTTTCCACAGAGGCTAGCGTACTTCAACCATGTCCTCATGTCCTCGTGTGGACTAATGACCAAGGAGCGCACCATCAAGATCCTCTGCCAGTCCTCCACAATACGCTGACAGCCCTGAAGAAAAACAGTCACAGTTTCAGCATTTACTTCTGTAAACTATGCTCAGTTCTGGGTGGTAACTGATTACATATAATGCAGACTAAAAATTAAATACTTGTACTCACATATCACTCTCATAACCAGATTACAGTTATTTTATGGATTACATATAAACACAATGGCTCTAATTCTTGTTTTTTCTTTTCTAAAAATCAGTAACAGACTACAATTTGCAAGTAATCTCCCCAGCACTGACTATGCTGAAGCTCTGGTTGGTGCTCAGAAAGATGAAGATCTATAGATATTACCATTGCATAGCCAGACTCTGACTTTTAGCAAAACTATGAGCTAATGTTAAGATTATAAAGTGAGCAGTCCTTGGCCAGAATAAGCCGCTTCTACACATAACAGGGATGAATAAACATGAAAGTGGATAAAAAAAATGAAAAGCGGATGAAAAGTTGACTGTACATTAACCCCCCCCCCATAATACAACAAGTCTGCAAATGTCCTGGACTGAAGCTGACCAATTAACTGCTGACTAACATTTCCCTGTCAACAATAGATCAGTTCTGCACTCTCACACCTTCCTTTATGAACGGAAAAGTCTGCAGGTTGGCAGCATTAGTTCTCACAGTTAAATGTTTGTTTTTCCCCAGTGGCACTAGCTGAAGCATATAAAAGAAACGCAAGCCAACACACTACATCAAGGCATCCTGCTGAGCTGATGCCAAGCCAACCACAAAATGTTTTAACATATAACGTCAGCCAGGTCAGGACAGGATTATTGATGAAGGAACACAACAGCAACAGATGGAAGTTATTGGTTTGGATCGGTCTGATGAAACCTTTCTTTGTGAAACTTTAAATTAATGTATCCCTACTGACTCACTGTTTATATGACAACATGTAGTGATGCAATTAAACATGTACGTGCAACATTATTTTGTAATAAATCATATTTTAACTTATATATACACATTTAGAACCCTGAATACTCCTTTAACTCGGCAAGTACCTGCAGCCTCTCCCACCACGTTTCCCTTATGATTTCTCTCCTCTCAGGAACCAGCTTATACTGGATCACCTCCTCTAACTCAGACAGCATCTGACAAGACACCATGGCCTATGAGAGAGGGAAAGATACAGAGAAAGCAAATATTTTGTTTGTTTACACTCTTTAAATATTTGAATCATGATAATGGTAAAAAATCATGATAAAATATTTCTCTCCTGAAATGGTCTCGTCTTTACCTCACATGCTGAACAGCAATTGCACAATGAACAATAAAAATAAAAGTTACTTGTGTCAAATGATTATTATCTTCTATATAGAGACTGAGGTATGTGCTCTTACCCCATATGCTCTACTGTAACTCTCTCCAGCCATGGCGGAGAGCTCAGCATCCAGCAGATCTCTGGCTTTGTCAATGCACTGAAATCACACGAACACACGTTATACCACAGTGTTGCTGAATGCTTGATTCTGGTTGCAATTATTTTTTCAGTAAACAGGCATCTATAAAATGTTCCAGGTCTGTTGACCACAATGCAGTCATTTCAAATTATTTCAGTTAATTCAAAGGACATTATAGCAAACAAGAGGAAAAAAAAAACAAACACACACACAAAGCACACAAGTATGACAAACAATAGGATAAAAAAAAAATGCAATCATAATTTCCATGTTTTACCACTAAACTACCCTGTGTGGAAAGCATGCTTTCATTCTCCTACTTTTCTCTCACATATACACACATAAAGACCTCTTTAGGCGTAGCAAAGACCACAATGCAGACCTAAAAAACAATCTGCATTTTGGCGGGTAATAGCCTAGGGCAGGGGTCTGCAACCGTCAACATCAAAAGAGCCATTTTGGCCCCTTTCCCACCGAATAAAATTCACGTGGAGCCACAAAATATTTCATGCCCAAATAAAGATAACATGGCATATAGCTAAAGTTTTCTATTCAGTTATGTTACAGGGCAGGGGAGTAGCAATCATTTCAG
Organism: Barbus barbus; assembly: GCF_936440315.1. Classification (NCBI taxonomy): domain Eukaryota; kingdom Metazoa; phylum Chordata; class Actinopteri; order Cypriniformes; family Cyprinidae; genus Barbus; species Barbus barbus. The sequence continues at coordinate 4,778,835 of NC_136756.1, forward strand.
AACTGAGGAGGACGGAAATGTCAAATGTAAAAATAATAATAATAATATTTATGTAAGTATAATTGACAAAAAAAAATCATCTCTTACTTTTAATTGGCTAAGAAGTAAAATACACTGCTGGACAATAACCAATAATTTGTCTTTATAACATTTTTGATAAATATTTTACTAATGACAATTTTATGGTTATGATCATACAATCAGTATATACAGTTTTTCCATTTTTATCACAGAATAAGGAAGAACATATATTTTATAGCTTCTGTAATTAATGCTGTCAATTACTACTGTATCATTCATATTTATTACCTGAAGAAGACTTGAAAAACATACATAAACCATATCGTCAGTTAAGTTCTTTGCTTGTTATTCAGCTTAGCTACAGCGATAGCGGGATGCCTGTCAAAAGTTATTATTACTTCTATTATTATTTGGCCGACCGCTGGCCTGGGGTATACCGCTTGCCTGTTGTGTAGCATAAATGTATGCTATTTTACAAAAACCACCAATTGAACAGAAATCTGGACCTAACCAAAAAAGTCACATGATGATGCCGACTCCGAAGGGGATCTGCAGGATGCACCCATTGTAGATGACCATTTACATTCGCATGTTGATTTACACAGAACCAAACATAACCATAAACTTAGACGTGTAAATTCAGCAAGATTAATTAAATATGAAGTGTTTTGCGTGCCTGCCATTGTGTATTTAACTTGAACCATGCCTAAGTAATGTCTGTTTTAAGACAGTGGGCGACCGATTCACTCCTTGATTTGCTAAATAAAAGCATTGGTTTTGCACATTATTTTCCATGTGTTCACTGCAAAGTTAGAGGCAACAAAAAGAATATATGCACAGCCCCTGCAAGTATATTGCATGCAATGTATCTGCTTGCCTTGATAACCTCATGTCCTCTCGAGTAATGGAACAGGTGGGATGGACAGGATAATAATGGCGAACACAGAGAGTACATGGGTGAGTCTGTGATGTTCGCCATGTGTATGAGCTCATCTCACTCTCCCTCTCTCACACACACATACAGTCACGTTTGTTTTGGAAATAGGAACACTGCATTACCGCAGGGACCCTATGTCAGCCAAGCCATGTGCAGACTGAGGGTAGCCTTTGACCAATATTACATAACGCCTGTGAAACAATGCACCACAGCAACTGCTGCACTCATCATCTTTGACTGAACAATTTTTTCCTTAAACATCTCCCTCCTGGTTGTTTCTTCCATGTACTGTTTTTACAAGTTTTTACATTTTTAGAAGATGACAAGTGAGGTTAGAGGCAGTTTATGTACTGTTCATGTAATAACTCTCATTAGTTGTTTATTATGTAGTACCTGTTGAGCCAATGAGAAGAGATCCTGATGTAGAGCAAGCACTGCCCTGTAAAAGGCTCCATCATGGGTGTCTCGTGGGATCATGCAGGTATACTCTTCCATACTGTCCCAGTGGCCTGACAAACGCACAAAGATGCAAATGATATTATACATACAGATATTATATCTTCAACAAAATAAAATGAATAAATATCTGTTTGCAATATTTGAGGGGTTACAAGGGGTCCTATTATGCTCTTTTACAAAGTCTTGATTTTGTTTTGGGGGTGTACTAGAACATGCTCTCATGCTTGGTGGTTCGAAAAACGCATAATTTTTCACTTAATTTACACAATCTGGCACAAACGGCTCAATTAGTTCCGGGTTTGATGAAGGCCCGCCTTCGAAAAAAACGAAATGCGTTGTGATTTGTTAGCTGTCCCAGTGCGTTGTGATTGCCGAACAGCTTAGACAGTGTCTCAGTACTGCCCCCTTGCCAAAGCAGCAAGTTCCATCTGCTTCGGTATTGTTAAGGATGGCATCAATATTGCTATATCAATTTGAGCCAGAGTTAAAAAATTAATTGCAACCACCGTTTCCTGCCGTCGTCCACTTTAGGAAGGCCAAACAAAGACGTTTGGGCACGGGCTGAAAAAACTGTTTCTTCGACATGGTGAAAACTTGGCGCTACAGCAGCACTTGTTCTTCTTTGTCGTCTTGTCTGATGCACTCAATGAAGCCCCTCCCCACCCCCCAACCCTTCGAATTTCCGTAGGTGGGATTTATTTTAATGATATTCTAATGAGCAGCTTTCACAAAAACCCCGGAAAACAACGCTGTAGTCCAAACGAGCCATTCATTGTAGTTCTTGAAAATGGATTACGAAATATCGCCCTTCGGAGTGGACTTTGAGATTTGTAACTTTGTAGATCTTTTTATGCACAAACATACACTGACTAAAATTCAAAAACTGAAAAAGCATGAAAGGACCGCTTTAAATTGCAGAAATGCGGTATATCTGATGGACTGTAAACAGAATATCTGTAAAAGTATTTATATTTAATGCTAAATTCTAATTTATACTTTCTAAACTGATACTGATTGATTGACGAATAATAATTGAATATGAACTCATAGCTTGGTTTTAGGTCAAAAGTCACAATAGAATCTTATTGCTCATGAAAATGTCTTAAAAGTACATGAAAATGCACATGAAAATGTCAGATGTTTATCACCAGGGCACCAACAAAAACAACAACAACAACAACAACAAAAAATCATATTGGGGTTGGGGTTCTTTTTTTCTGTTCTTTTTAAGTATTTCATATGACTTCTCTTCCCTGAAATACGGGTTGTGAATGCATGCTTTTGTTGTTACAGGTCTGTTGGCAGGTTTTAGAGACGTTTCGGGAACTTTTCAGCTTAGGCTGAATTAAGAAGGTTTTCTTAACAGGGTAAGGAGAGACAGAGACTCACACAGCAGGTTTTTGAATTTAAATATTAAATAAATTACCATCATGAAACAAGTAAAAAAAAAAAATCTACTGGGGCGTATTTATGTCATGAAACATGAACATCACATGATTTTATAATATTTTTATAACAACATTAACATTCTGATTTTAATGGTCTTTAAAGCATTTACATTAGGAATCTGCTTTGTTTTTTGCTTTATGTAACATCTAGCTTAATGTTGCAATGTATATTGTTTATGTATACAGTACGAGTATTACATATATGCATCAAAACGCATTTTTTTTCTCGCCTCACCCAATCCCCATGCCGCAGCCGCTGCCATGCGGGCCATCTTGGCTTGAGTCTCCTCACTGACCAAAGTCCACTCCTCACAGCACTGCTGGTGCAGCTGACCCCTAATGGAGGAAAAAAACAGAAAGAGAATGAGAGAGAGAGAGAGATGGAACAGTCTCACATAGCCAAATTTTGAGTACTGGGAGTAAAGTCTGGTCCATACTAAAGCTTATTTTGGCAAAGAACTTTGCAGAGAACAGTTCATGCTCATTGCCAATACTCTTCTAATATGCACACTTAACAGAGAACTGCTTTAAATTGCTATTCTATTACATCAATTTAACAATAACAGAAAAAAAACATTACTTTGCAAATGTATTAAAATGAAAACCTGAAATAATTACATTGCATAAGTATTCAGACCCTTAACTGAGTGCTTACATGAAGCAACTTTGGTGGTGATTACAGCCTCAAGTCTTTTGGGGTATTTTATAAAGCCAAGTAGTAAGGCATGAGGACACATTATTTCTGACAAAAAATTGGTTTAATTGTGACAACTAAATTCCTCCAAAACTTCACAAATTAAGACTACAAATTCAATAAACTTTATCCAACAAATAATCTAGCTAGACTTGAATAACTTAAATCAGTAAAGCAAAAACTCAATGTAATGTAAAACCTAAGAACTGAACAGAATAAGACTGACCTACTAACGGAGACAGGTATTTAAGACAAATGGTAGGCCCACTTAAACAATACAAGGGGAAAATTTATATTTTAATTAATTTAATAATATTTTTTTATAAATTACATTTAGTCATTTGGCAGACGCTTTTATTAACTTTTATTTTGCAATTAACACAATTCATATTTTCTCATAGAGGAAGAGAATGAATTGGGGATTTTACCTCAGCGTTCTCTGCTACTCATTGAATGATTATGTAGTGAACTGTATGCATTATGAATGAATGCATGTTAAGTTATCAGCATTAATGTGTGGCCACATGTTTAGCCATCACAGCTATGATGCAACATTTTTACATATCTTTAACAACCAGTGTTGTGTAAGTTACAAAAAAAAGGAATCTAGTACAAATTACTAATTACTTTAAAATTGTAATTTGATTACATTACTGATTACTGCATTTAAAAAGTAATCAGATTACTAATTACTTTACTTTCAAGTTTACTTTACTTTTCAAGTTATCAAATCTAAAAAATACACTCATAGTTCTTTCATTAATTTCATTTTGACTGAAAAAAATACACAAGTAGGTCTATTTTGTGTATACCCTGATTCACTCCCAATATCAACAAAACTTCTCTCTTTTTTTTTTTTTGGTTTTGTAAAATAAAGAAAACAAATAGGGTGTGCTTTCTGCATTCTCCGTGTATATCTTCCTGAAATGAGTTATTAAAATGAACGAAAATGACATGAGAAATACAGTATATCTAAAGAAATCTTGAAGTGTCTATTATTCAATGAAGTAAGTCATGTCGAAAACAAATATTCTCTGATAAAATAATCTGTATGAAACCAAGGCGAGGTCCAGTCTTTCCCGTCTGAGCTCAGCTATAATGTGATCGTGCCCAAGCACAGAGCACTATAACATCATCATCCACGCGAAACCAAGCTTGAGACGCGCGAGCGTATAAATGCTCATGTCACCTCTGTAGAAAGGTTCAAGTTCATCTCGGCTACTTTTCGTTTTTGGAAGAAAACGCGCTGTGAGAAATAAACCTTGAATTGATGCCGACGCAGTTTAATCCAGCGGAAGATCTCATTCTGATGAGTCATTTATTTTTTACTTTATTAGTGTTACTGTGACATAAACGTGTACACATTCACTTGTTGAACTTTTCCCAAACTATAATGCCAGACTAAAATATGTTGAGTGCAACATTTTGAAATATGATAGGCAACCTTTCATTGCATCTAAATGTTGTAGGACTCTCATTTTATCTCGCATTCCCTGGTGATTTATTAATGGGCATACTGACGCGCAAAACATGATTTTTACTTCTTTTTGTTTTTTTTACACTGCATTTGTAACTTAAGTAACGTAATTTTTATTGACATAAGTAACTGTAATCTTACATAAATTTAAAATGTAACATTATTTTACTGTGTTACCAGGAAAAGTTACAGAGTAACGTGTTATACCCAACTCTGGTTACAACATACAGTAGTTGTTGCTTAAGGTCCTGCTGGAGGGTGAACCTTTGGCTCAGTCTGAGGTCCTGAGCACTTTGGACAAGATTTTCATTTAGGATATCACTATATTATGATGTACTTCGCTTTCACTCAACCCTGACCCCTGGCCACAGCCCCTAAAACATGACCACAGTATGATGCTACCACCACCCTGCTTCACCAGTGAGAGTCGCCTCTGGTTTCCTCCAAACATGACACTTGGAATTGAGGTTAATCAGACCAGACAACCTTGTTTTTCAAAGTCTGCCAGCCTTTAAGGTGCTTTTTCCAAGCTTAATTCCAAGCAGGTCTTTCTGCATCTTCACTGAAGAAAGGAAAGCCTGGCCACTCTGCCATAAAGCCCAGATCAGTGATTGCTGAAACTTCACTGAAGCTCAACCAGAATGATTTTCAGATTTTTGGTCACCTCTCTTTCTCTTTTTTTGCATTGACAGGTGTGTCAAATCATGTCTAATTAATCGAATTTGTCACACCTGTATATTAAAGAGATACAACATGAAAATGATTAAATATACAACTAAAAAGGGTTTGATTGTCTCTGGCAAAGCACAAGATCTCTTACAGTTCATAAAGACCAAACGTGTTGTAAAAATGTGCAACGTCAGCGAGAGCTTCTGTCTGTGTCCATGCCGGAAACTTTTCACCAAAAAGCCCCTTGCCACAGCTCTGGCTGTGATAAACTGAAAAAAGCCATGACATCATATCGCATCTTGGAATGGTGCACCTTTAAAAGAAATGGACCCTTTGCTGGGGGTTGTGAAAAAAGGGGCCCCGCGATTAGCCCTGTGAGACGCTGCTCAAATGGGTTTCAGGAGATGGCACGGGGAATCTGGAACAAATGAAGAGCTTTCCCAGCCATCTGGAAAAACATTACTTATGGGGCCTTGCAAAATACAAGGTTCCAGCCTGCAGACAGGCCTAAAACACAAAGACGTACATTAACAGCGAGACAGGAAAAAGGGCTCCGGTACCTTTACACGGGAACAGTCAATCACTCACTGGAATGGAATGTCACATGGAAATTTGACCCCCCCCAAAAAAACACATAACATAGCGTCGCATGTTATACATGTTTAGCGTTCCAGATACTTATGGGTAATTACGCTAGAGCAATGCTTTAAACCTAACATACAAGAGCTTCGTTTACAGTACAGAATGTCCTATAATGCTGAATTACAATAAAACGACAGCAATATGTGGGGCCATATAATACAACCCAAAATCAGAAAATGCTGGGATGTTTTGTAAAATGCAATAAAATTGAAAATCTGTGATTTGTTAATTCTCTTTAACCTTTACTTGACAAAAGTGCAAAGAAAAGATTTTCACTCACCAAATTAATTGTATTTTGTAAGTATAAACAAATTTTGATTTTGATGGCTGCAACACACTCCAATAAAAGTTGGGATACAAAACTTGATACAAGACTTCAGCTGCTTAACAGTACGTGGTCATCCTTGTCTGATTCTCCTTTTCATAATGGGCCATACATTTTCAATAGGAGACAGACCTGGACTGATGGCAGGCCAGTCAGGCACATCCTCCGTGTCTACGAAACCACGCTGTTGTAGCACATGCAGAATGACTCCTGCCATTGCCTTGATCTAATAACCATGGACTTTCCCTTGAAAGACATCATCTTGATGACATTATATGTCTCTGTACAATCCCAATATATGCCTTGAATGTCAATGTTACTTCGCACACATGCCAGTCACCCATGACGTTTGCACTGATGCACCCTCATACCATGACACTTTCTTCTGCATCTGTCACTGGTTCTGGATGGTCCCTTTGGTCTGTGGGACTGAGAAAAGTTTTCCCAGAAACAAGTTGAAATGTGGACTGACACCTTCCTATTGTTTTTCTGACTGTCAAACAGTAATAGCTGTCCATGACGGACATTTTAATGAAACTAAAAGTTAAAAGCTAAAATTCAATATATTCAATGTATCTTTTTTCTTTATGTGATTTATTTATTAATTGGCCACACCTTCAGTCTTTGTCTGTCCCATCAGACTTTCGTTCATCTCCGAAACACAATTAAACGAAGCTTGAGAGATTTCTACTGAAAGTTGTCTATTCTACCAAAAATTTGACACTTCAAAAAGTTCATAAAGAAATTCATATGAACTGACCAGTTCAATCCAACTCTCAAGAGACACATTCATAAAAAGATATGATGAATATAAGCAATTATTATTATTTTTAACTGCACTGGTTCTTGCACGTCAACAAAGAATGTTTAAGCTTGTGTTTACAATATTGGATGTTCTTTCTCTATGTACAGTATGTGCATTGTTTATATGTGAATCTAAAGACTAAAATATTTTTCATTATATAAAGTGATTGTGTCTCTTCAGGGATTAAACTGCTTGCTTCATATGAACTTCTTTTGCAATGCCATTATGAACTATTTGAAGCATCAACTTTTTGAAAGAATTGACTTAAAAGAAAAATAAATTTCTTTTAATTTTGCTCCAAATCCCTTGACAAAATCTCCTGATTGATGACAGACCTTTAATTAAAAAACAAAAATTCTTGTCTGCTGCATTCTTACATTCTAAGGCAGCATGATAATGGATCTTCATAAGAGAGTAATCTGGAATGCTCTCTATAGGCAGCAAATATCGTAACTCGTGTGAAACGCACAAGAAGCTCAGCTCACCACTGATTCCAACAGCTGTTAGTATGTTGCCAAGCCAAAAGCATTATATTTTTATAGGCAGCAGAAAAGCACACTCAAGTATTGAGCAAAATTGTCATTTTTTAAATTAGACTGAACTATTTTCATTGATATCCCTATATTTCCTGTTTCCACTTTGACCATCTAGTTGTGTCCTATTACTGGTTTCGCTGACTGCAACAAATCCGGGAAGTCACCCCTCATGCCAATCATTCTCCCACACAAACTCTTCCTCATCCTTCCCAGTAAATGACTATTACAGAAATCAGTAAGATTTTCCTTTCAAAAGTAGAGAAAAATATGTCAAATGACAGCACTGTCAGATTCCATGAGGGCACAAAGGGATAGTGTGAGCACACAAACGCAACCAATCTCTGCTTTTACTCTCTAGATCTCTCCTTGTTGTGTGACCCCGCACTGAGAGGAATATATTTCACAGGAGAAATGACTTTCCATGGTGTAATGTTTTGCAGTTCATTTTCCTTTGAATATTTCACAGCTTGTGGGAAACATGCATTCGATTAAACAAATAAAATTTAAATAATGCAAGGTTCTAAACCTTACATTTGGCAAAAATGTAAACCTGACTCAAAAATTAATCAGTAAATAGTAACCATTTTCCTCTCACTACTGGACTTGGAAACTACATTGGAAAAAAAGGAGTATAAATTTTTCCTGAAACTTAATGCATAAATTGAAAAATATAAAAAAAGAACCAAATAAAAAATAAAAAATAAAGAATTAGTTTGCCCACTTTCAGAAATTGACAAGTTATTATATGTATGCATACCATTCGCCTAGTGCTTCCAGACATCTCATGCAACCCAGAATAAGCTCCGGATCATCTTTGTTCATGTCGATTTTTTTATCATAGGCGACCAGAGCATCTTCCCACTCATGAAGTTTCTCATACCAGGTGGCTTGGATCTCCTGTAGTGGAAGAAAAACATACAAGGATGATGGAAATAATTAAAATGATATTACTGATGTCATTGATTTTTTTCTATTAGGGAGGGGGTTAAAAGTGCTTGCTTCATTTGTAAATTAAGTAAACCACAAACTCGTCTCGGCACTCAAAAATTGGGATTTTCAATCTCACACAATCACATTCACATCTGGAACACAGACAGCCGAGTATGGATAGCTCCAACTGTTATTCCAACATTTAATGGGAGGGCATAGCAGTTTATTTTCATAAACAGTTTATTTGAAAATTGGCAGCGAGCCCAATGTGAGCATCTGCCAGAGTAATGGATGGCTCAGCAACAGTTGAAATAACACTTCAAGTAATATTTCATAATTTAAAGAAACTGATTTTTTTTTAAAAGCAGGCTCTTTTGATAAATGAGAACTTAAAATCCTAATTTTTCATACAGCATACAACATTTGTATGTCATTTGGGTCCAATAAGTTTTGTAAGGCTACAACAGAAACAAAACAACGTGTGTGAACCGACTTACTTTTGTATTTGTGTGAGTGTACAGGTTTGACCATACTTGTGAGGTCCAAAATGTCCCCACTAATATACAATAGTGAAACCTGTTGAGCACTGACTAGTGAACCAGACATCACTAGTTAAAGGTATATACATCAGTCAAATCATGTTTGTATTAGCTATTTGAAATCTAGTGTTTAGGGTCAGTGGTTGGGTTAAGCGATAGAAAATACAATTAACCTGATATAAGAAAAAAGAAAGGAAGTCTATGAGATGTCCTCACTAATATAGTGACACTAGCATTTGTGTGTGTGCGTCTGTCATCTGATGTGCCCGCTGTGATGCGCTCTCAGTAAGTTATGACTGGCTGATTGATAAGCTGAAATCTGATTGCCTATAATGGGCCTACACATGAATAAAGGAAAGTCTCAAAACACACACATACATGAGAATTTGTAAGATAAATGTTAATTCCTTTTTGTGAATGTTAATTTGTTTACACATGTGCACATATTTTGAGCAAGTATTAGTTTTGATACTATTCTGACTCCATAACTGTACACTGGCAAGTATGATTTTGGCTTTAAATTGACCAAAACGTAACTGTACTGTTCTAACTTGTGTATAGAAACTGTACAGATTTTTTAAAAATATATTTAATGTATCCTTTGTAAATAAAAGTACCACTTTTTCTCAGAGACTAAATTTCATAGTGATTCTAAAAAAAATATATATATATAGTCTAGTCCACCAGTGTGAATCATCCATATATTAGTTCATTTTTTGTGAAATGCTTAAAAAAAGACCATTATATCTTGACAAATATGACTCCCTAGTCCAGCCTTGAAACAACAACAACAACAACAAAAACTAAGAGCTCCACAACTACATGTTGGAGCAATTAATAGTCAAGTGTTAATAAAGAAAGTCTGTGGAGTTACGCAATAGACATGGCTAAGTGATTACATCTGAACTGTCTGTCTGGACAGCAGGAGGCACTTGGAGGATAGGAGTACTGTGTATGAAGCATCAAAACATTTCAACATTTTGAAACATGAAAAAACAAACAAAAAGTTTTAAATGTTACATAAATGCTTACAAAAGATATATTTAGCTAATACAACATTAACTTCAGATGAAACAAGGCAACGGATACTATTTTTATTACAATCAAGCATATTTGCCCCCAATTCTCATCAAAATAAAACAAACAAAAAACATTTACAATATTTTTAAAGGGGTCATATGATGTTGCTAAAAAGAATATTATTTTGTGTATTTGGTGTAATGCAATGTGTTTACATGGTTCGAGGTTCAAAAACACATTATTTTCCACATACTGTACATTATTGCTGCTCCTCTATGCCCTGCTTTTCTAAAACGCACCAATTTTTACAAAGCACATCGCTCTGAGAAGCGAGGCGTGCTCTGATTGGCCAGCTATCCAGTGCGTTGTGATTGGCCGAATACCTCAAGTGTGTGACAGAAATGTTACGCCCCTTACCAGGTTGTGATGCCGTTTCCCGGCGCGTCGAGACTAAAACAATAAAACCCACTATAAACGAGGCATTTGTTGCATTCAGTGAGGACATAATCGCTGATTATAATAACTCATTACCAGCTAAGATGGCGCCGAGCATGGCAGCCACAGTGCTTAGTTCTCCAGTGTTTGTACTGTTTTTCCTGTTTTTTGTTTCTCAAACACGATCAGTTTTACTGCTGAACATTTGAACACACCACAAAATCTTTTACCGGATTTCGATTATTCCAACGTTTTGCTGAACGTTGTAGTTGGCGGAGCTGCGGCGCTGATCAAACGCTTCAGGACGTGCAGACTCGGCTGCTCTGTGCTTCACTGAAACCTGGCTGAACAACGCCATTCCGGACAGCACGTTGAGTCTGCCGGGCTTTCAGCTGTTTAGAGCAGACCAACGGAAAAATCGTGCGGCGACGGGACGTGCTTTTACATCAACGAAAGGTGGTGTAAAGGTGGTGCACTTCAATAACTGTCTGGTTCAGCTCAGCTACCAAATCTGACCTCAGAAGACTACGGAGGGTAGTCCGGACTGCTGAGAGAATCATTGGTACAACCCTCCTCACTCTCCAAGAACTGTACTTATCCAGAGTGAACAAAAGGGCTGGCAAAATCACTCAGGACCCCTCACATCCAGCACACTCCCTCTTTGAACTGTTACGGTCTGGTCGACGCTACAGAGCTCTGAGCACCAGAACGACCAGACACAGGAACAGTTTCTTCCCTCAGGCAATCCATCTCATGAACACTCAACAATAAACGCGGAACACACAACTATAATACATTATTTATTTAACACACTTACTTATTTACATTTCAAATTTGCACATATCATAACTGTACATACATAATTGTCTATATTATATATTGTGTTTTTTCGCTATTTTGTACATTGTCTATTTTGTATATTTGTATATTATTCTTTTTATTATTTGTGTCCTGTCTTGTCGCTGTCATTCTGTTGCACTGTGGAGCTTCTGCCACTAAAACAAATTCCTCGTATGTGTAAACATACCTGGCAATAAAGCTCATTCTGATTCTGATTCATACGGTCTTTTAATATGTTGCATCGCGCCTGCATTTGTGATCGTAGAAACGCCAAACAAGCACTACTCTACACTGCACCAGACTGTCCTTGTGACGTTGGAATTGCACCACTTTATATTGTTCACATCACAGCCATTCATAGTGTTCACATTGTAGGCTACTCTCTCCCAGGATCAGGAAACAGTCAAATATTTGCGTTGTACTGTTCTGGAACAGTGTTGTAAATATAACGTAACTACTGATTTCTAGTTGTGTACTCATTTGGAAGGCCAAACAAAGTGCTTTCGCATTCACAACGAAACAGCATCTCCACGATATGGTGCTGCCAACAACAGTTTGGTTGGTGTTATGCAAATCTTCCCACACCGTGACATAGACATGTGGGGGCGTGTTTGAATGAGCCATTTTAGGAGAGCATGGCAGAGTCTTAACTTTTATAAAGAATATCGCTTTGGGTTTGAGACTTTAATCTTTGCAACTTTACAGATCTTATATATGCACAAACAGCTTGTAACACTCCAAAGACAAAGGAAAACATAAAATCGCATCATATGACCCTTTTAAGGTGATATGTGACCAAGACCTTTCTTGACAGATGTGAGATTCACCTCATCATATGAAGTCAATGCATAATAGATGGCGCACAGATTAATGAGGGATGAAAGCTCTTACCAGTTCTCCAAAGTGCTTCATGGCATACTCCAACACTCCTGATGCTGCCTCTGGCTGCTGGAGCTTATTATTGATGCTAAAATGAAAGAATGCAATGTTTTAGTGCGTGCTCTAAATCTGTAATACTGCAAATATGATCATAGAAATTGAGATTAGCTACAACCAAAAACATCATGAGCCCAAAACAACATGTACTTGTATGACTGTCAGTTTACAGTCATAAAATGTATGACTATCCGACTCTATGAAGTATAGACTCATTCAGAGACCTTGTGGTATTTGTAGAGTCTAAAATAAGACTCTGAAGTTCATCCATGCTATACTATTTTCTGAAAATGAGCATTAAAATGCATTGTACACAAGTTTATTACAAAAAAACTGTAGAATCTCCATGCAGATGAGCAATTAGCCAGTAAATTTGCACAATAAATGGCCTGTCAGATATTTTACATTTATGATCCTTCTAATGACCGATTAAAAACTTCCCATCTGGAAACACTTGTGTAATGTCAGTCTGAAGTTTTCTATGACTGCCAGACTTGCCAATACATTTGCTTTTACAGGGGTAAGGGAATCCCAAATGCTGCCATAATTAAAAAATAAATAAAATCATACAAAACCAATTAATAAAACAATACTATTTCTAACACATTCCAAAACCACTGATGTTACCAACAACACAAAAAGCAACAGCATTTATGATAAAATAACCCCCCTGAATACTTGACAGAATAATCAAATGAGTACTTTTTGGGTGTACATATTTCTGTATTGTGCATCATCTGAACGCCCTGTTGTCCAAGTGTTTTAAGGAGTTTGCATTCGGCAGATATAGATCCATTCGTTAAAATGTGTGATGGCAGACAATTTAGTTTGCTAACATAACTTTGCAATGCTTCTACATATCAGCATATTTTGGAAACTTTTAGCCAGCATAGCCTATAGCTGCTTTGTACACAGTTTGGTGAAGACTGGTGAACAGCCAAAGATGAGTTTAAAGAAGTAGGTTTTCAGAAAGTCATTTTCATGCCGGAAATGGAAATAAAAGATTACAACTTTTGTAGATTACAATTTAAGGATTTTGGAGAAAGCCCTTACAATTTCAGAGTGATGAACCACCAAGTTAGGTATCGATTGGTTTTGCTTTTTTTTGCGGGGCCAGATAAAATGTGAAATGTACAGAAATGGTACAGTAATCTCAGTAACCAACAGAGCTGCACAATTCTGGTTTAACTGAGAATGCTTTTTTTCTTTGCTTAAAACAGAGGTCACGATTCTTTCACTGATGATACATGGTCATTATTTGCATATTACATAATTAATTTGATTTGACAGCCCTAGTTTGAAATATTGTGAGTTTACAATTAAACATTGGTGCTACTTTTGAGTACTTGTGCTCATCTCTGTTTATCACTGGCTACAAAAACGCCCCTTCCCAGCAACCTTTCCACGTCAGTAGCATATGCAATGACCGACAGAGAACACTGAATGGAACATCTGCACCTCTGCCCATAAGCCATTACAGTTGCTGTCTCTTTCCTGCTTTTTAAAAGCCCTTGGGGGCAACATACTTGCTAGGTGAGCTCAAAATAAATGTTCTGACACTCAGCGGGGAAAGTGGGAAAGAGCAAAAAAAAAAAAACAAGCTAGAAAGTAAGTATTGGTGTTGCCAGTTTAAACATGTCACGGTCACAATAGAAAATAATTGATTTGCTAGAGAAATACACAAAGGCACAAATAAAAGCTTGAACAAAAGGGATTTCAAACAGAAGAGAGAGAGAGAGAAAAAAAGACTAAAAACTACCTGAATGCATTTAGTAATGGTTTGGAAATCTGGTGGTGTGTTATATTTGCCAGAAAACAAAGTCATGTTTACAAGTTTCCAGGCAGCTACAATGAGCACTTCCAAAGAACTAGAGGATTTGATACACTGCAGAGAGTTTTGTTTGACAAATTTATAATCTGTATTCTCTTGCTGCTGCCATTGCGCTAATGGCTCCAGCGATTCAACTCTGCTGAATTAATGCTGAAATAACTCTGCTGAAATAATACTCTGCTAAAATAAACTTAAAAGACAGTCCTTTGTCTCTTAAACTTTCATTGTGTTTTAGTATTGTTTTCTAGTAGAGATGCACAATATTGGACTTTTGCAGATATCCAATAAGCCAATTGGATAGCCCATACCAATATACTTCCTTTTGGAGGGGAGGGGGGCACCAAGTCTTTCCTGTGAAGAGACTATATATTTATTTTAACAATTAACAATTTTACATGTTGTTTGAACTGAAATGTGTCTTGGCAGTGTGTGTACACAACCACCCTATAATGATAAAAATCCATCCAGTGTTGTTTTTTGTTTTTGTTTAAATCCCAATAAATTATGAGATCTCAGATTATGCCATTAACAGATTCTTGGCAGAGTGACATCACACAGGCCAAGGCCCCTCCCACGATTGTTGATTGACACTGGTGTTTTAGCACAGACCCACCATGAGTGAGCGGTCAAGAGTCAGCCAGACGCAGTGGATTACATTTGTTTTTGAAGGGAATGCTCCCCCGATCTACCTAAATGCGTCTTAGTTCGTGCAAATCATTCCTACAAAAGAAGTGAGTATAAGGTTTTTTATGAATCTTTGCAAATCACCTTTCCTAATAATGTGCTAGTTAGCAATGCGGTTAAAGTTTGCAGTCATGAGAACGGCTCACCCCAGAAGAGAGGATTTTAAAGATTTTAGCATTTAAAGAGATATGCACCGAAATGGGTCGCTGTGAACAAAGCTGTTTTTAACAAGGTAATAAGGGTGTTTTTTTTAGATGACCACTGAGAAATTTTAACCAAAGTTATAGAGTATTAGTATGGTATAGACTTTTCATTAAGACCCTAAAGAATCATATCGACTTGCATCCAATGACCCCTTTAAAGTTCTTTATATAATGAGAGTACATCAAAAGCATTGAAAATAACTAATAAAATCACTGCTGTTTTTTTCACAAATCTTTTAAGTTTTCATAATCTGTTTGGAAAATATATTACACATTAAAGAATAAATCTGCATATAAAGCTATTCAATTGTTTATTTGACATGTTTGTGATTTTTGTTCATGTAAGCTATAGCTTCTGCCCTTTAAAGGGGTCATAAACTGAGAAACCAAAATTCCCTTGATCTTTTGACATATGTGACCCTGGACAACAAAACCAGTCTTAAGTCGCTGGGGCATATTTGTAACAATAGCCAAAAATACATTGTATGGGTCAAAATGATCAATTTTTCTTTTATGCCAAAAATCATTAGGATATTAAGTAAAGATCATGTTCCATGAAGATATTTAGCAAATTTCTTACCGTAAATATATCAAAATTTCATTTTTGATTAGTAATATGCACTGATTTAAACTTTCTTGTTAGTTTAAGAACAGCTTATATTGAAGCCAGTCTGCCAAAACAACAGCTCGTGGAATGTTCTAATCTATGATGTTATAGTGTGGCTAAACACCTCCTCCGCAGAAGATGATCAACACCTGCTCAACATCTCTGCCTGTTTAGCCCCACCCACAGATTCGCGCATGCAGTGTTTACGAGAGAGGTGAATGTGCAGGTCTATGCAGAAACCAATGATAAAGATGGCTCCAAACACAAAAAGTCACTGTGCAGTGTCAAGTTGTGGAAAAACAGTCTTTGCATTGCCTTCCTTCTGATCCTGACATTAGAAAAGAGTGAATGAACTTCATTTTTAATAAAGTTATTTTGAAAGTTCCAGTAAGAACTCGGTCCTTTGTACAGTTAATTTTACCGCATATTCATTTACAAACAAGGCAAATTTAAATTTGAATTATTTTTGTGAATATTTGTCTGTGAGGACCGGAATAAAATTATTATTGATTGATTGATCTGTTTGTTAGAAAAACGTTAGGCTACCTTATTAAAAGCATTGCTCTTAACAGACCTGTGTGTTTTGTATCACTAGTGCAGTGTCCGTTCTCTGAGCATATAAACGAGCACGTGTGAGGCGCGCTGCTTCCGGCTAGCGCTGTTCTGTAGTTTACTAAAGGTTTATTATTTCTGAACGTGTCGTGTGTCCATATTGCACCAAAATGTGACACTGCACTCCCTTGGGTCCGCAGCAACACACCCACCAGGCGTGAAGTCAACTGGATGAACGGTTCTCGACATAATAAAAATGTCACACAGCGATTGCTGCCTTTATTAGAGAGAAGAATATGTTCAGCCCCTCCCTCCGAAGCTTCAAATATTCGGTGTTGATTACTACCGAAGCTTCGAAGCTCAAAAAATGGTAATCGGACCAGTCCTAGTAAAAAACACCTTTTTTACCATGTAAAAAGCAGCTCTGTTTTTGGTAAGCCATTCTAGTCCATGTTTCTTTAAATGCTAATGAGCTCTGCTGACCCCGCCCCCTCTCTTCCGTGGGGTGACGAGCAGTACTGTTAACAGTAAGTTAATGTGGCTAGCACGTTATTAGGAAAGGTGACTTGCAAAAAACCCTTATACTCACTTCGGGGAAGTCGTGGCCTAATGGTTAGAGAGTTGGACTCGTGATCCGAAGGTTGCGGGTTCGAGTCTCGGGCTGGCAGGGATTGTAGGTGGGGGTACAGCGCTCTCTCCACCCTCGATACCACGACTGAGGTGCCCTTGAGCAAGGCACCGAACCCCCAACTGCTCCCCGGACGCCGCAACATAAATGACTGCCCACTGCTCCGGGTGTGTGTTCACGGTAGGGCTGTATACCTTGGAGAACCTGGCGATATGATACATACCTCGATACACAGGTCACGATTTGATACGTACCTCGATACAGAGCTGTCTCGATACGATTTGATACAATGTGACACGATTCGATACGATTCGATAAAAATACATGGGCCAGAGCCAATTAGTTAATGCTGAACACATTTACTCAACAAACACAACTCTGCATTTTTCTTCAATTTAATGAAGACAAAAGTGCATTATAACAAAGTGCATTTTGCTTAAATATTTGCAACTTTAAGTGCTCTGATTAATTGTACACAAATTGTATTAATCTGGAAATTACCACAAGTCAACATTTAACTTTCCAAGGGTACAGTCTGAGCTCACACAAGCACAAAATCTTCTTCTTATTATTCTTAACTTCTTATTAAATCTTCTTATAATTCTTTTTTGTGACACCATGTACTGCCATAACATATTTCACTATGAAATCACTTAAAGGTGCCATAGAATGCATTGATACAGTATTTTAAATTGTTCTCTGATATCTACACAGAAGGTATGTGGCTTAGGTAAGGGCAAAAAATCTCCAGAAACGATTTTACATGTCCATTTACAACCCTAGGATTTCTCCCTAGAATGAAACGGTCTGTTATTGGCTTATTTGGCAGGGTCATTAATGAGCTCTGCTCTGATTGGCTGTTCCACAGTACGGCTCATCAGCAAGAAGGAAGCACAGGGAGGAAAATATATATTTAAATACTTTCTCTCGCAGTTATATCGTCGGGTAATTATACTGTATATAAAACGCGGGCATCAGGGAGCCATTATTAATATGCGAGGCACTGAAACTGCTTTTGAATGATCCATCGATCGCGTTATAGTTTCCCTTTCAAGAGACGCGATCACACAAACTATGTTTACATTATGGAGCAACAGTACTTACCACACATTTCACAAGATCAGATGCTTGTCAGTGGTGCTCAGGATCTGTAAGTCATTCGCCATCATCCTCATCTCTCCTTACTGAGAGTGAAATCTTATGTACTGTAACAGGCTACCGCTAGCAAGGAGCTAACCATGTCCCTTTAGTGGCTCGCGTTATTTGCTTTCTGTGCCTTTCTGAATACAGACACCAACCCATCCCTGCACTTCACACCCCTGCACGGCCTGGAACATAACATTTATTGTGTTATTTTCGCTGTTGTCCGCGCTTGTTTATTTACAATACCTGCAGAGCTTCTGATGGTTCGGTGTTATGTTCTGATTCGCCTGTTTTTCAGTGGTCTTTTTTAATCACGAGATTTACATATGAAGGAGGAAACTATGGTGTTTGAGGCTCACTGTATGTCATTTCCATGTACAGAACTGTTATTTAAATATGCCAGGGTAAAGACAGTTTTTCATTCTATGGCACCTTTAAATGCTACATCTTGCTTTAACATTTTCCATGAGTTTTTTTGAAACTCGCGGGCGCCGCTGCGCCCCCTAATGGCTGGGCGGAGTATCGATACTAAGGGCTAGAATATCGATACTGTATCTTTTTTTATTATATCGGTATGTATCTAAGAATCGATATTTTGAGCACACCCCTAGTTCACGGTGTGTGTGTGTTCACTGCTGTGTGTGTGCACGATGGATGGGTTAAATGCAGAGCACAAATTCCGAGTATGGGTCACCATACTTGGCTGAATGTCACTTCACTTCTTCTGTAGATGAAGCTGGATCACGAATGATTTGCGCAAACATAGACATAGGCAGATCGGGGATCGGCGAATTGCCTTCAAAACGAAAGTAACGTTAATCCTCTGCGTCTTCAGCGGCCCAGGGAGTAAATGACGACTGCTATGTTACTTATTATTATTATTATGTTCATTATTACATCCAACAACAGAACACCTCAATCGCTTAACTGGAGACATCTTGTCTTCCCCTACACCGGAGGCAGACAGCTCTCAGCTCACTCAGGGCGGGTCTAAGGTAAGACGGTCTTGTCAATCAACTATCGCGGGAGCGGTCTGTGCAGAACTACGTCATTCTGACAGTAGCACTCTCCAAGTGTTAGCTGCCTTACCGAGCCATTCTGTGTTTATGTTTAGCTCTGAGTATTGTTCTGCATTTATCACTCTCATAGTGGTAGCTGCTTTACCGAGCCATTCTGTGTTTGTTTAGTTCCAGTATTGTCTAGCGTTTATCGCTCTCCTAGTGATAGCTACATTACGGAGCCCTTCCATGTTTTCTAAGTCTTAGTTTAGTTTATTTTGTTTATAGCCTCATTTCCTGATTCCTGCCCGGGTATCTTGGATTAACCCTTGTCTCGCCATTCGGACTCTGCTCATACCTCGTTTGGATTATTGCTCAGGTTATCGGACTACCCCTCTTCTCAAGCCCTCTGGATATCGTTCGCCGATCACTGACCAACGCTTGCCCTAGGATTATTCTTTGTCTTGCCTATGCCATACTTGTTTAATGTTGTTCGACCCTGTCTGTGTTTATGACCACGTCTCTAAATAAAAGCCTTGCAAATGGATCCGCACGTCTTATACGTCTCATCGGCTCTGTAACATATACAAACTGAAGTCCAGAAATACTCTTTTATAACCAAAGAAACCAATCAAAATTGTTTGCAGATCTGCAACTCATTAAAAACTGGAACCACAATCATGAAGCCATTATGGAACAGAAGAGTTTGGTTCTTGACAAGCGAGACAACACCACATGAAATAAATATTTACATAATTTCATAATTTGTAATTCAGAAACTCAAAACCTAACTGAAGAGCTTGCAGACAGAGGTTCTAAGAACATATGGGGTTTGACCTCTCTTAGATGAGATTCCAAGTTACATTAATATATTTGCTTTTCTTTGTAAAAGCCTGAAATGAGTTATCTTAGGGATATTAAAGCACTACAAAGGGCTTGCCATATTGTATTATTATTTCCTCAGTTTATTTTGCAATGGCAAACTGCAACATTATGAAATGTCTTCACCTGTCAACACCAAGTATCCTGAAATGTAATGTACACTTTTAAGAGTAAGGGTAAGGTGAAAGCACATATGTAAACACATTTCAAGACAAGCCAGTCTTTCCTGACATGGACCTAGTTTTCCCATGCCAATAAATCTCATTCCTGATGTTAATCAAAAACACAGTGCATGGTTCTGCTTTTGGTTCAAATAAAGAGTATTTTCAAAACCATTTAAGCCATAAAAACATTATACTACATTAGCTGCTTTTGGCTAACCCTGCCGACCCGTGCTGGTCGAATGCCTGTGTTGTATGGCTACTAGTTTCTCTCTGTAGCTCATCAAAGATGCTTTTCCACCAACTAATTTATTTCATTTAATTGATGTATTTAATTTAATTTAACTCAAGAATGTTACTTTAAACTTGAACAGTATGTTTGTATTATTAAAATGTATTACATAAATCTTCTTGCTGACTGCTGTTCTTGTAAATGTTTGACTTAATTCAATAAATATAATAATTAAAACTGCATGTTGTTGTGTGGCAGAGGTGTGGAATGAAGATATTGTCCATATTTGCTGTATGGTATAAAATAATTTAGCATGCCAATAATGTGCAATGTGCAATCTGTAGTTAAATACAATGGGCAAATTATGTTTTATTTTTTGAGGGTTGCTTTGGTAGCACAATCAGTTCTCTCTGAGAAGCTATAAAGTCTGGAACAGAAAAACAGAACATTACATGCTCGATTAGTTCGAGACAGAACGCAATTACCTGTTCAGGTCAGTTGGCATTAAATGAAAGGACAGCTGAATATGAGGAAGAGGTCAGTCTAGAGAAAATTTCTTTGTGCAAGCTACCATGTGGTTTCTAGAAGTAGCAAGCAGGAAGGCATCTGGTACATTGCATTAAAAGTGTCTCAGGACAGTACTATTGGGGCAAGAAATATGTCAAGTGATTCAAGACCAGCTCTATTTTTTATTTTTATATTTGGACTCACTTTATATTAAGTGGACTTAATTACTATGAACTTACATCAAACATAAGCACAATGTACAATGCATTTACAGAAATGAATTACAGATGTAATTACACGCAGGTAATTTAAAAAAATATATATAAGTACAATGTAAAAACACGTATGTACACATTAAGTGCATTGTATCATATTATTAATTTACATGTAAGTATATAGTATTTAAGGCCACTTAATATAAAGTGGGATCCAATATTTTTTAAATGTATGAAGCCAACAAAAAGTAAACAGGGAGTTTAATATTAAGTATGAGGGGCATCCAACATTTTGCAATGTTTCTGACAAAACCTTGTTTCTTTAGCACTTTTTGCACAGAAACACACAAACTGACTTTTCTATCATCAGCCCATTCTAATACACCACAAACAGAACTTTGCATTGGTATTACAGTCCAACAACTAATGTTCAGCTGTTTGTTCCGCCACCTCCAATCCTGATCCAATCATAAATCCATGTCATACACGGGGACACTGTGAGGTTGTGACTGTGAGGTCTCCTCACTCACAGATGGTGTTTTAAAGAGAGGACACCTATGTCCCCTCGGGTCAACTCAGTTAGAGGAAAAAAACAACATTATTCGGCTGAATGAATGTCGGCATGTTATCACTCCTACAACAGACAACTCGAAGAAAACACATCTGAATTTAAGGACTGACGGAAGTTGTCAACTGACAAGCCCATGATTCCTTAAAAAAATAATTACACCATTAACTTAAGTTAATTTAGTTTTAGAAAAGAAGACAGAAGTAGAAAATATCAAACCCTTTTAAGCAAATAATTATTCTTTTGAATTTTGTAAAATAATCTGCACGCCTTTCCCTAGTTATTACACTATTGTTCTTTAAAGACTTGACACTTAATTTCTAGTGATTATCGTCAATTTGATTTTGCAGATACTATTTAAACTAAACTGAGCTAGACAATGACATCTCTGAAATCAATAATGAAATGCCTTAACTGAAAATTGAGTGTTTAATCTTATTATTATCCATTACTGACACTCTATCCTCCAATTTGATACTGTTAAGTGCTTTGACACAATCTGTATTGTTAAAACCGCTATATAAAATAAAGGTGTCACGGTCTGGTTTCCATTTAGTTCCGTTTTGCCCTTATTTGGTTTTGTCTCCAGTTGTCCTCTTTAGTTCCTGTCCTAGTTTAGTTAATCATTCATTCTCATCACCTGTGTTTAATTAATTATCTTGTTTCCTTGTTTGGTTGATCCCTTTATAAGTCCTGAGTTCTCCCCTTGTCTTTTGTCAGATCTTAAGTTAGTTAAGTTTGTAAATGCAATGTGTGTTAAAGCTGAATAAAAATACTCCTTTTTTCCTACTCCTCGTCGTGCGCTCCTTGCTACAACCCATATTCCGTAACAGAAGACCTGACCAAGACAGGATGGAGTTTGCGGATCGCCTCTCTGCCCTGGCCCACCGAGATCTGCCGCTAATCGAATTTGCGAGGGAGTTCAGCGGACTCGCAGTTTGGACAGGGTTTGACGATGCCGCGCTGAACTCCTTGTTCTGGATCGGGGCAAATTACCATCGCTCCGTGGACCTCCCAGACACCACCGGACTCAGCTGGAGGGAAGGGATCCTCCGGTGGTGTCTGGGAGGTCCACGGAGCGATGGTAATTTGCCCCAATGAGAGTGTCCAGCCCCGATCCAGAACCAACCCGCCGCCCGCGAAGATGATTCCGCCGTCCGAGGCGATGATGGTTCCACCCGCGGCGATGAAGATTCCGCCATCCGAGGCGATGATTGTTCCGCCCGAGGCGATGATGATTCCGCCGTCCGAGGCGATGATGGTTCCGCCCGCGGCAATGATGTTTCCGCCGTCCGAGGCGATGATGATTCCGCCCGCGTCGATGAAGATTCCGCCGCCCGTGCAAAGCCCGCCGTTTACGGGGAATTCAAGCCCGCCGCCGTTCGCGGCCAACCCAAGCCCGCTGCCGTTCGCGGAGAATATGGCAAGCCTGCTGCCTGAGAATATGGCAAGCCCGTCTGAGACTCGCAAGTGCCCTCCAGTGCCTGCTCCTCGCAAGTGCCCTCCAGTGCCTGTTCCGTTCCCTCCAGCTCTCCTGCGTCTCCGCTGGTTCCGCCCAGCTCCGCGCTGCCTGAGCGCCCCCAAGAGTCTCCAGTCCCGCCATGGCCTCCAGAGTCTCCAGTCCCGCCATGGCCTCCAGAGTCTCCAGTCCCGCCATGGCCTCCCGAGTCTCCAGTCCCGCCATGGTCCCCCGAGTCTCCTGACCTGCCCTGGAGGCTTCCCTTGTCTCCTCCCTGTCCTGGCCCTGCTCCATCCTCCAGGGCGCCCGCCCTGTCACGGATATCTGTCACGGTCTGGTTTCCATTTAGTTCCGTTTTGCCCTTATTTGGTTTTGTCTCCAGTTGTCCTCTTTAGTTCATGTCCTAGTTTAGTTAATCATTCATTCTCATCACCTGTGTTTAATTAATTATCTTGTTTCCTTGTTTGGTCGATCCCTTTATAAGTCCTGAGTTCTCCCCTTGTCTTTTGTCAGATCTTAAGTTAGTTAAGTTTGTAAATGTAATGTGTGTTAAAGCTGAATAAAAATACTCATTTTTTCCTACTCCTCGTCGTGCGCTCCTTGCTACAACCACAATACCATAACAAAAGGTGACTTGACTTGACTTAAAGGAATAGGGTTTTAGGCATGTACTGCACAGTTTGGGTGGATTGTCTAATATTTGGGGATGTCTGAAATAATCTGGAATCTTTTTTTTTTTTAATTGTTGTTTTGTCCAAGGTACTTACGTCTCATTTAATAACTGGCTAGTTTTATAAGAACTGCGTACTTTCTGCAACCACCGTGTAAAATAAGGCTGGAGAACTATGACGACACCAACAAAAAAGACAGTCAAAATACAAATTTCATGTCCATGTCTGCACCAGAACCAGAGCTGCCACAGCTAGAAGAAAGCACTTAAGTTTACAGTATATGATATGTTGATTAGTAGCAGTAGTTGACCATCATATGGACTATATTATGGGTAGGCTGACCAGCATTAGTGGTCACAATATGTCAAAACTGCACTGTAATAGAGCACTGGTGTGTTCAGCTTTGACTTTGGTTTGATGAAATAGTCTGCATACAATGAACTTTCTCTGGGAATCCACGATTTCAGAGGCAGAAAAAAAAAGTTATTCCACAGTGCAGTGAATGAAAACAATCCAGATGTTTAAATGTTTCCCATTTCCTCCCCTCATGGCACATGATAAAAGATTAATCCATTCCTTCCCAATTCAGCTCAGACAAAACTGCATAGTCAGTTATTATTATATAATTGATGTAGGGTGGACCCAAAACTTGTTGCCAATCACTTCATTCCTCTAATATTATTCATGAAAAGCTTGACATGCAGTTTAGACAATAGTTTCCATTTAATTACTTGCGAGTCCGGTGCTATTTTTCCAACATGTGATATTCCTGACACAAGGTACTTGTGGATCTCCTTGTGGTCCGACCACAAACACCACTGGAAGAAGTGATATTGTGTTATATAAGATTATGTAAGCTGTATTACAACTAGTTCATTGTAATAATACATCTGCTAGGAAACGTGACTAGCAATGGTCAAACCAATCATCATTTAATTAAAGACTGCTGACTCTCACTTAGAACAAAACCAATCTCTGAATTACATTTAACCATTTACAGAATTATTATATATTGTCTGGCCCTAAAAGGGCAAATCTTAATATGTCTGTAATGCTTTAATGTTATGCATTAAAGCATTATAGAACTTATGTAGCCCAGCCCCCTTTTAGCCCTGCGCTCGTTGTCTTCTGGTTGTATTTCTACAGCGTGAAGGTAAGTTCGTAAAAATTTATGAATTAACCGCTCGTTTTAAAATCTTCCCGGGCTATTGACATTTGTTATGACATCTAATTCAAACATCACAACGTTCATGATCCCTTTTGTAAATCTACAAATCTGTAAATTTTGTAAAGTAGAAGTAAATCTACTTTAGCTAATTACTCTTCAGCAGCGATATTACAGATCTACCACAAAAACAGAAGTTCAAAGACAAAATTCCAAAGGTGGCTGCGCACTTGTGTCTCTGACACACAAGGTCTATAGACGGTACTATACTAGTAACACAGTACTGTATAACTAGTACAGCACAGTAGAACTTTTTGTAAAGCTTCTTTGAAATGATGCGTATATAGTCACTTGGATCAACCGCAACAGATTTCATTACTGGGTGTAAACAGAACCTTAGAGTTCGTTTGAATTAATTTGAGAGTTTATTGAAAATGAAAAGATGAAAAAAAGAAGTGACCAAGATCTTAACAAAATAAAATAAAATAAAATAAATAAGTAGCCCCAAACTCAACAAGGTTTTGACAGAAACTTTATACAACTGAGATCAGGCATAAACCTCACTCCTAGGGTCAGTATACAAACATACATGACAGTGAATCGCTGAGGGTCAGCCATCGGGTCATCCCATATCTGGCTGGGGATGTGAAGATAATAATCTTGATTAATGTCATGGTAAAATACTCACAGATGTGTGACAGCGAAAATAAATCATTGCATGATGTTTGGAAATAAGCAAGACACTGCGACAGGCGATATGATGTCAACGCCTCCAGACAGTTTATGTCATGCATTTGGTAATAAATGCGGGGTGTTAAGGGAATCTAGCGCCATCTGTTCCACTGTCAACAGTGATGTGAAGAGCTACATTGTGAACAGTTACAACCAGAGCTTCAGATGGAATGACACTTTTTCTTAAAACTTCTGGATAAAGCCAGATAATGTTTTTCTTAGGAAAAAAAAATTGTTTTGTTCGTTTGAAAAACACAGTTTTAGCCAAACAATTTGAAGTGCTTCAGCAACAGGTTTGGTAAAAAGAAACTTTGTTTGTGCACTTCCGAGGCAGATAGTCTGATAGCTTTAGGACTTTAGGATGAAAATGCTGCTCATCAACCTGAACACATTTCAGCTGAACTAAAGAACGTTCATTAGCAGACACTTGGGGTCTCACGACAGTCTGAAGCTCCCAAAGCTGCTGAGAAACATCTGGAGGCCTGGCTGTGGCCGATGGCAATCAGACAACATCCTCATTGACTTCAGCTTTGCTAATAGTACCTTTGAGCTGTGGAGCACATTCCCAAATAACATATTTTCTGCAATAAAATACATTCAAAAACAAATATTTTTTTCTCTTTCAAAAAATTGGGCACCATATACACATTCCAATGAATCTGATAATATTGCAATGTACACAATGTGCAAAGATATGTAAAAATTAATCAGTATGAGACTGGTGAAGCAATAAAACGTTAAAAAAAGTGTGTCTAGAATACTTTGCCATTTGACTCTTTTTTTCATACCAGACACTTGTAGTCTCACACAGCGGTATGACATCGTAAACAGCTTCCTAACACCCTCTTAAGAGTATCATTACTGTTACAAGAGCATGTCTTGTCTATAAGTGTTTTTTTTTTCTTTTCTGAAAAAAAAGCCAGCTCCATGACATCTGTTTTCTTTTGTTTGTCTATATAGGAGGGAACATAAACGTCATTAGGGTTGTCACGATACCAAAATTCCAAAGGATTAACAATGCAATGATTAATTTTCGGCACCCTTGGTAAATGTGATTAAAGGCGGCTGTGAAAATTAATCTGCATTGTTAATCCTTTTGATATTTTATTTAAAAAAATTCACAAAAAACTTTATTGGATAATATAAATTTAAAATGGGGGGAAATATCATTATGAAATAAATGTTTTTCTCTAATATTATTAAGGAAGCAGACTCACACAAGGTATAAGATATTAATAGAATGAGTTTAATGACTGTGATGCAGAGTACGGGGAGAGGCAGGTGAGTATTGCGTCCAGACGATGAATAACTGGAGATTAATAGATTAAATATATTTAACAGGAACTCGTGGAGACTGATGATACACACACCTCACTCCTGACGGATCTTGTGAGAAGCAGGCTGGAGATCGCAGACGAGGGATGACGACGAGGAACAGAGGATCAGGCACAGACAAGGAGAAAAGGGCTAAGTAATCTTCAAGCAGGTAAGTTGTAGGTAAGTAGCTGGTAAGCAATAGAGAGTCCACTTATCGTGTAAACGAGACCGGACATTGAGTGCTGTGAGGTCTGAATGACGTGCATGTGCGTTAAATTAGTATTCTGGTGAGGGTGTGCGCTGTGATTGGTTGTCCTGAGAGCCTGGCCGATCTGTAACATTACCCCCCTCTCCACGGCCCGCTCCAGAGGGCCGAAGACCTTCTGTCCAGGTTGGTATTGGGGCGATTCGGATCGCCGAAGGTCGGCTGTCATCTTGTGCCTGTGCACTGCTCACTGGAGTTGATGTTGAGCG
This sequence comes from Barbus barbus, assembly GCF_936440315.1. Lineage (NCBI taxonomy): Eukaryota > Metazoa > Chordata > Actinopteri > Cypriniformes > Cyprinidae > Barbus > Barbus barbus. The sequence continues at coordinate 4,806,577 of NC_136756.1, forward strand.
CCGTCCCAGACCCTCTCGCTCTCTCGGAACCAATAGTCGACGGATGGTATGTACGAGGGTTCCCCTGACCAGGGGAACAGGGGTGGCTGGTAACCGAGTACACACTGGAAGGGAGTGAGTCCAGTGGAAGGCTGATGCAGGGAGTTTTGGGCGTACTCGGCCCAGCCAATAAATGGTTCCAAGATTCCTGGTGGTCATGGAAGAAGGTTCGCAGGAAGCGTCCAATCTCCTGGATCTTCCTTTCCGTCTGTCCGTTCGTCTGAGGGTGGTATCTGGATGAGAGGCTTATGGTCACACCTAGGAGGGAGAAGAAAGCGTTCCATACTCGCGAAATAAACTGAGCTCCTCGGTCCGAAACAATGTCCTCTAGAATACCATAATACCTGAAGATATGGTTAAACATAAGTTTGGCTGTTTCCATCACAGTGGGTAGGTCTTTAAGGGGGAGTAGTCGGCAGGATTTGGAGAAGCGGTCAATAACCACTAATATGCAGGTATTACCATCCGAAGCTGGCAGGTCCGTGATGAAGTCCTCTCCTAGGTGCGACTATGGACGATTAGGAACGGGCAGCGGAAGGAGTTTGCCTGCTAGTAGATGGCATGGCCTTTTGGAGATGGCGCAGTCAGCGCAACCCTGGTCGAACCTTCTCATGTCCCTGGCCATGTTGGGCCACCAGTAGCGGTCTTTCAGCAGCGAGAGGGTGCTGTTGGCCCCCGGGTGGCCAGTGCCCAGAGATGAATGTGCCGAGTGAATGAGGGATGTGCGTTGAGATCTGGTGACATATTGTAAGCCAGGTGGACAGCCCGGCGGAGTGGCCGTGGAGGCATTGGCGGATTTATCTGAGTCGGGATTCCATTGGATGGGGCTGACAATGATCTTGGCTGGAAGGATGGGTTCTGGTTTTTCTTCACTCTCGTGGGGAGTGTAAATACGGGATAGCCTTTCGGCTTTGATGTTCTTGGGTCCAGGACGGTAGGAGATAGAGAAGTTGAAGTGAGTGAAGAAAAGTGCCCATCGAGCCTGGCGTGGGTTGAGCCTCTTGGCGTAACGTAGATATTGTAAGTTCTTGTGATCTGTGAGTACCTTGAATGGATGTTGCGCACCTTCCAGCCAATGCCTTCACTCTTCCAAGGCTAGTTTAATGGCCAGAAGTTCTTTATTTACGATGTCATAATTTCTTTCCGCCGGGCTGAGCTTACGTGAAAAGAAGGCACATGGATGGAGTTTGGTTGGGTTCCCCTGCTGCTGAGAAAGGACGGTTCCTACTCCAGAGGTGGATGCATCAACTTCCACAACGAATGGTTTCTGGGGATCTGGATGAATAAGGATAGGAGCACTGATGAAGGCTTCTTTTAACCTGTTGAAGGCTTCAGCTGCGGTCGGTGACCAGGACAGAGACTTGGGCTTGTTACGTAACAGATTGGTGAGCGGGTTGGCGATGTTACTGTAGTCTTGAATGAATCTTCGATAGAAATTAGAGAATCCCAGGAATCGTTGAAGTTCCTTGATGGTGGTAGGAATCGGCCAGTTCTTGATGGCTTCAACCTTCCCCTCGTCCATACGGATGCCACTACTATCGATGTAGTATCCAAGGAACTGCACTGAGGATTGGTGGAATGAACACTTTTCTGCTTTGAGGAAGAGGTGGAAATCTCTCAGGCGTTGCAGGACCTCCGCAATGTGGTGGCGATGTTCGGCCATACTCCGAGAGTAGATGAGGATATCGTCAATGTAGACAAGGACGAACCGATGGAGATACTCTCAGAGTACATAGGAGTGGCCGGTAGGTGTCACAAAAGCTGTCTTCCACTGGCCCCCCTCACACATTCGGATGAGGTTATAAGCGCTGCAGAGGTCCTACTTGGTGAAGATAGTGGCTCCGTGAAGATGTTCTAAGGCCGCTGGGATGAGAGGATGGGGATAGCGGAATTTCACAGTGATGTCATTGAGTGCCCGGTAGTCAATGCAAGGCCACAAGCCTCCGTCCTTTTTGGCCACAAAGAAGAAACTCGAAGCAGCAGGGGACGTAGAAGGTCGGATGTAGCCTTGCTTTAAAGCCTCCTCGATGTACTCCTCCGATGAGGTGGCCGATGAGGTGGTAATTGGGCGGCTTTCTTCGGGCAAAATACATCTCTGAAGGGGGCATAACAGGCAGGAATGTTAATGGATTGTTTCTCAATCGGGCTCTCGATGGAAGTGGAGTTTAGAGACAGGTGGTTGGCAGAGTGAGGCAGAGGATGAGGTAAGTCTGGAAAACAGTCGGGAAAACATGGCTTGCCCCACTTCAGGACTTCACCCGAGCGCCAGGAAAATTGTGGTTCATGCTGCACAAACCAGGGCCGCCCCAGCACGATGTCAATCTTAGCTCCCTCCAGAACCAGTTGATGGATTATTTCTTTGTGTAGTACACCAACTCTTATTTTAACAGGTCCCGCCTTGAGTCTGACATTCCCTCGAATGAGTGGTTTTCCAGTTACCGAGTGGACCTGGTAAGAGGTTTCATTTGGGGCAGTCGGGATACGGAGCTGGCGGCAGAGGTCCCCAGAGATGAAGTTCCCAGCAGAACCCAAGTCGAGGAGGGCAAGGACTGGAAGAGAGACGTCGGAGACAGTAAGCCTCACAGTGGCAGACAGGGGTTTCATGTTTTGGCTGGCTGGGTTAATAGCACTCACCAAAACTCGTGGTGGCCGAACTGGACAAGCGGCGGTAATGTGCCCCTCAGCTCCACAATACAGGCAATAACCCTAGTCGGATTCTTCTCTGCCGTTCGGAGAAGGATAGATGCATGAAATCAGTTTGCATGGGTTCGTTAGCTGGTTCTGGAGGGTTAACTGAGGCTGACTGGTGAGTGAATGGAGTGCAACAGGTTAATTGGGGCTGCTCTTCAAAACATGACTGCATACGGTTAGCACATCTTATCGAGTGTTGGATGAGCTGTTCCAAACCATAGGAATCATCGTAGGCGGCTAATTGCAAGCGGAACCTGGGTTCTAACCCTTGGCGATATGTGGTAAGCAGAGAGCGTTCGTTCCAGCCACTAGCAGCTGCTAGGGTGCGGAATTGGAGAGCATAATCATTGATGGATCGAGACCCCTGGCGAAGATGGTATAGTTGATCGCTGATGGAGGGATCGCCAGTGGATCGACCGAAAACATCTCGAAAATGGGCTATAAATTGCAGCAGATTTCAACTTCAACCACAATTAAACACACCTGAACAACTTAATCGAGGTCTTAAAGATTACTAGAAAGTTGCAGGCAGGTGAGTTTTAGGTTGGAGCTAAACTGAATGAAAGCAGACCTCAAATATTATGTAAACATTGTTTTAAAAAGATTAAGTAAAATGAAGAACAGAGAAACACATTATATATTACATAAACGAGTGGCAGGTCTATTAGTCTGCATTTACACTCCAAGATTTAGTGCACATCTATTTGGATAAATAGTATCATCTTTTGCCATGTTGTCACTGTCAATCATCACAGTTATGGATTTGATTTAAAAATGGCTGTCAGTCCAGAAACTTTGTCCAGTGTTCTAGCTAGCAGCTTTTTTTTTCTCAAAATTATTCAAACTGTGAACATGTTATATATAGAAAGTGAACAAAGAGATCTTCCTTTATAAGGAAACGGTCAATCATATAGAACTATAATCTGTAGAACTCATTATAATCAGTGATGCTGTCTACACTGTATACGGCACAGCGGAGCACAATGCAACACGACAAATCAGTAAACTGCTGGCTCGCTCTATTTACTGACACAAAGTTCAAATGATTTGCAACGGTCACTTTGTCGCATCCAGTGTAGAGAGACTTTAGCTGTTGTGGCGAGACATGACAATTGTTGCGTCCAGTGTAGTCACGGTGTTACAGTAATAAAAAAACAAACAATAAAAACCTGAATTTGAACAAAGCACAGTCCAATGAATGAACTGTTATTGATTTTATGATAAGGGGTTTCTGATATCCGGTAATGTTTTAATCGCTTAAGAGTCAGTTCATTTAGTCTAAAATAGTAATCTAGTTCATTTTTTTTTACATTTACATTTATTCATTTGGCAGACTGTTTTATTCAAAGCAACTTGAGGAACACAACAAGCAATTTTTCATAAGATTCATAAGAAAATTATTATTGTTATGAGGAGGCAGTCATTTTATTGAAATCTCAATAAGCCAAGATTTTAATATACTATAAACATTAACATCACTGTCTGCAAAGCTAATTTTAAACAATATGTATTATCAAAAGCCTTATACAATGAAAAGCATTTTGGAAAAATTATGGCTCGTAGCTAAGGACAGGATTGATGAAAATATGTAATTTGGTGTGTTAATTGGTCCAAATTTTTGTTTAACTTCTGAAGTGGTCTACCACCTGAAAAAAAAAAGAGAATCACTCCTTTTTAATTGGTAGATTAAAAGCTAGAAGCATTTCACCTAGTTTAACTAGCACTCACGCCAATAATTACAAGCTGGTTCTGAGAAATTAAAAGAATGGATGAAAGCACAGCTTCCTTTCACAAGTCCTTCTCTTCGATAAGAGGGCGTCACATGGAAGAACACTTTTCTTTACAAATAAAGATCAGAATAGCAGACAATGAATGACCATCACAGAACAAAGTGTCTTCATGCAATTTTCTCTATAAAAAACAAACTCTGCTTGTGCAAAATGGAAGTATTGTGAGGTGCATGGCACACGTGTTGACGGGTGGGACCAGACAAGAGGCAGAGGAAAAGATTTCGCCAGGGGGAAAGGGTGGGGAGGACTTAGTGGTGGTAGGTGGTGGGGGGGCTCAATGACTGTGGGCTTGAACAAAAGGGGAGGGGCACAGCACACGTGAAAAGATATATAAGCTGCATCCGCTGCAGGTCCTCGGTGTGAAGTGCAGAGAACAGAAACCTGGGCGGAGAGTCTTCTACAGTTCTCAACTTCATTCTAAAGAGTTCTTCTCACATTTTTCTCGTGCCCTCTCATCTGACAAGTATTTGAGAGAGCAACACAGCCAGGATCGATCAGCATCTTCCACAAAAGACAGACCACTCAAACTTTCTCCGCACATAATAACGAAAAGCGTGAAGATGACAGCTACATCCTTGACTCTTTTGCTGCTGCTCGTAGGTCACACGATGGCTCAGAATTCCTTCACGAAGAACTTGGCAAAACCCAAACCAGCAAAACCAGCACAATGCTGCGATGAGGTGCGCTCCCTAAAGGTTCAGGTGGCCAATCTGAGCAGCATGTTGGAAGAAATGAGCAAGAAGCAAGAGTCTGCTCTTATGAAGGTCGTGCAGCAGATGATGGAGGTGGAAAAGCTTAACCAGCAGCACGAGGCCCGGGTCACAGAGGCCGAGAGCAAGTATTCAGAAATCTACAATCAGATTGGAATCATGCAGCTGCAGGCTGCCCAATCTGCTCCACAGCAGAGCACTTCAGGTGAGTCTTGACACGCAACTCAACGTGTGCTGGAAAGCTTAGCTTTAAGCACACACCATGTGTTACTCTACTCTCTGCACTCAGCAGGGTCACAGGTCACATATGCTGGCTGTTGACATACCTTAGAGCGTTGATGGATGTCCTGTTAAGTCATGGCATAATGTACCCCATCTAAACCTAATGCCCACCTCATGTTTAAGGAAAGATTAATGTAAATATGTCTTCAGTGATTATTCTAGCTATAGGTTCCCTGTATGTTTATTTCTTAGGCATTTTTCACCAAAAATTACATTATTATTTCTTGGGATATTTCGAAATTCAATCTTCTTCACAGCATTTCCAAACTCCTGACTTTATATGGAGGAAACAGACCTCTACTTTGGAATGGAAGATATGTTATCCAGTAAGCGAGTGAGATTTGAGAAATTTTAGAACCAAGACCAAATTTACAGCAAATTGTATCAAACTGTAACATGTGGCAAGAAAATTAGAGAGGAAATAAAAACAAAGGGTTGTTTAGATTCATCCGAACAATGCGTTAACGCACGCACATGGAACTCTTCAAACGCACGCATTTTAATTTAGGGAACCATTAACATAGTTGTACCCAAGGAGCTGTGAAATGTCTGGGCAGCAGTTAGAGGTAATCAGTAGGTAATAATACAGTCTAGAATGTGCAGGAATGTCTGGCTTTACAACAGTAGCCAAGTCACAGCAGGTAATCTGTGATTCCTACTCTGAACCCACAAGAACGATGGAGCAATTTTCCTCCCAAAACTACTGGACTATTAATCTTTCAAACCAGAAAGAGATGTTAAACGAAGCATGTTGCAAAACTGTAGTTTAATACCCAATTAGTCATTTGTCATGCAGTGTTTCCTTTTTCCCGCTTCCAACCATGCAAACAAGTGAGACCTTGTTAGGAAAGTGCTAGCTGCACAGATACACACAGCTTAAAGTGAACACACTGAAGTGTCTTCTGTTGGTGGATCCCATTAGGTTGAAATCCCTTGTTTTTCAAAAGCACCTGGCTTTGAGACCCTAAACCAAGAATTCTCTCTCCCTTAGATGCAACCTATGATTGTGCATCCCTATACAACAAGAACTACAAAATTTCTGGAGAGTATAAACTGCCAAAAGATGACTTCCTTGGAACACCTGAACTAAATGTAAGTCTGAATCTTCATGAAGTCTTCATACAAGCAGGGTGTTTAAAAGAAGATTTGTCGTGAATCCCCATATGTTTTTGGTTTCTCCAGGTATATTGTGACATGGAGAACAATGGTGGTGGCTGGACCGTCATCCAGAGACGCAAGATTGGTCTGACAAGCTTCAACCGTGACTGGAAGCAGTACAAGAATGGTTTTGGTACAATCCGTGGTGACTTCTGGCTTGGCAACGAACAAATCTTCCGTATGACCAGACAGCCCACAGTGCTGAGAATAGAGATCGAGGCAAGTATGCACATAAATGAAACCAATGAAGAATGGAATATGAATCCATGAATATTTTAAGTCACAATCGCTTAAAGCAAGCTTTCTTTTATGACACAGTCTGTAATGTTTTTTTCCCCTATTCTGGTAGGACTGGGAGGGTAAGACACGCTATGCCGAATATGGCTTCTTTACAGTGAGCAACGAGATGAACAGCTACAAGCTCTTCATTGCCGATTACAGTGGAAATGCTGGCGACTCGCTGCGTTACCACAACAATACCAACTTCAGCACTAAAGACAAAGACAATGACAAATGTGTGGACAATTGCGCACAACTTCGCAAAGGTAAAAACAAACCCCCACCACACAAGATTCTGCTGTTGTAATGAACTCTTTGACTTAGCCTTACTGGGTTTCTTTCACAGGTGGATACTGGTACAACTGCTGCACTGACTCAAATCTAAATGGTGCGTTTCACCGCTATGGGTCACATACCAAGAATTCAGATGGCATCTCTTGGTACGGATGGCACGGACCGAACTACTCACTGAAACGCGTGGAGATGAAGATCCGACCACAGAGCTTTGTACCATAAAGACTTGGCAAAACCCAATTTACGTTCCTGCTCACCACTAAACCTTGGCATCAACAAATCCACATAATCTACAGCTTAAACTGGGCACACTTTTTCAGGGGGAATGCATTTGTATAATAGAATGTTAGGACTGAATATGTGATGAAATTATGTCTGATTGTAAATTGCATTTTATATATGGTATTTATCTCTTAAATATTTTCTTTTCTTTAGCTTTTTCTATAGGATTTTATGCACATGATCATTGAAAGCAACAAGATTAAGCAAACAAGCTGATGTAAGCCATTCACACAAAATGAACAATTACAAACAATTTGACAGTTCAGAGACATTATAGTAAATTCACTGGTATCTGTGTTTAAAGTAAAATATTGGATGATTAATAAATTGTATTTTTAAAAAAAAACGTTTTGCTTTACCTAAATAATGTGTGTCTGCTTTAGTATAAAATGAAAAAAAAAAAGAAATTCACAATTAGTGGGAGTGACAAACATGAATAAACTCAAAATACACACAACATTCCAAAATCAGACTGAAATTGCCTCCAACTTGGAGTACTAGAAGTGCTTGTCTTGACCTTCCTGCTTGACCATTATATCAAGCTGCCTTGATTGTTGATCTCAGAATTCATATGATCTTTGTCAAGATTGATTCATACAACTATCACAGCCAGGTTATGCAGACAGCATGGCCACAGACCCCTAACAGACAAACACAAAATTAATGCAAAAAGCAAATAAAAAGTGACCAGCAAGGTGAAGGTGATTCATAACCATAAATATCAAACCATCACCTGAAAACATAAATCGAATAATTTCTTCTGATAATACAGAAAACCTGGATCAACATGAGCACATTCCATCTGTGCATTCTGGGAGGTCCAGTTGAGGTTATGCTTCCAGGAACTGGATGGCCTTACATGACCTTTCAGTGCATTGGAGGACTTCCTGTGCCCAACTGGTTGACAATTTGTTTCTCAAAGCCATTCTTCATGTTTGTCACTCAAGAAGAGTCCCCTCAGAAGCAGCCAAGTGGCAAAATGTGTGCTAGTAAAAGTACAAATCTTGTTCAACCAAAAGCACTTAATTGCTAAGAACAGATGACCATCATCATGCACAGAAAAATGTAAATGCACCAGAACAATAAGCAAATGATTTAATGGCACACAATTAAAAAAGGAACCTTTAATCATTTGATTACAATTAGTAATAGTTTTAATGGAAACTGTCATCGTTTAATTACCTTCATGTCATTGCAGACCCTTATGAAGTTATTTTGATCTTGGTATTTTTATTTTGGAAAAACCCAGAAAAAGAAAAAAATGAAAGACCACATCCTACCACTATAATCACATTGATATCATCTGACAAGCAAAAAAATCTCATCACAAATCACGGAAAACAAACAAATCAGTCTTTTTCTCTAACTTTCTCAGCATTTCTTAGCTTCTTTGTTCTTTACCACACAAAAGATTATTATTATGATAAAAACACAAACAACACAAAACAAAACCATACCATGGACCCAAGACACAATCAGTACCAGGCCCCCATTATTTTGACAAAGGTGGAGCACATTCAGTAACAAACACTGCTCAGAAACACATTCCAAACAATATTAAGGCAATACTGAATCGACCTGGACCAGTAAAACAACCTTCACAGTTCGACAAGTTGAGATAAAGGTTGTAAAGTAGATAGCCCTGGCGATTTATTCTGACTCCGAACCGACAATTTCTGACCAAGAACCGTCAGTTTCTCTAACCTTTTCTGTGTGCAATATGAATTAGCCAGTGAGTGAGTCTCAGGTGTGCCGTCTGCGGGATTGGAAGATTCATAAGGTGCACACAATCACAGTCTTTTGTCCACAAGATTCCTGACTAGACAGCTGATCCATTCTGAAATGTACTGTGAGTTTACATTTGTGGATAATGCCAAGACAAATCAACTCTACTTATTCTAACTTAATTAGCAGATGCGTTTCAGTAACAATTTCAAGCACTGTTTGTGTTTTGGAGCTTTCCAAAAAGATATTAGCTCAATCAAGCAAATTAAAGTCACTTGACAAAAGTGAACCCACCATCATTTCTTCCAAATTCAAGTAGAAAAATAAGTGCACAGCTAACAAAGGCCTTTGCTAAGACTGAAGTGCGTTGAATGGAAATACTGGAGAGGTGGAGGCAGCTGGGATGAATTGAAATGATCTTCAAGCACTCCTTAAATCCTCTGAAATTAGAAACAGCTCCATGGGAGGGCCGACCCAGATACAGAATAGATTAAAAGAGGAAGAAGACAAATTAAAAGGTTGGAAACAAATACAGATCTAGGACTCTCTAAGGCTGCAGTGTAAAATAAAAAAGGTGTATGGAAACACTAAGACATTAGGATGAGCTCAGAATTGAAGATTAGTCCATCTTAGATTAGATTACATGAACTCATAGAAATGGATTGTAATTCTAAAAATCTGTTTGTGTTCATCTAAAGAAAACGAGTCATATACTTCTGGGATGGCATGAGGGTGAGTAAATGAAATAAATTGAATTGTCACTTTTGGGTGGAGTATCCCTTTAATAAAGAGGTTCACGGTTCAACAGTCAAACCCATTATAAACAGTACTGAAGAGCAGACGAGGAGGACGCACCAGTGCCATGCACCACCATAAATTACACACTTCTTTCAACAACACATCATTACCCATGCTAAATTTATCACGGTGCGTCATATTAAATCTAAAGCGGAGATTTAGCCCCGAAAATAATTATTGCCTACTTGTTTACTTCGATATGTCCTGCCCAGACTAAAACAACAGGGAATAATGTGCTCATCAAGAGAAATCAATAAAAGATGCATCACTTTTTGGACATCTTCACTTACTTTTATTCTTGAAAAGCTATCAGATCAGATGAAACCGTTATTATTTGAAAACTTTGAACAGAAGACACTAGCAAACGTCTCTGTGAAGGACATTACACCTAAACCGTTATGGAGGAATCAAGGGGAACTCAAATCCCAAAGCACTTTCCAGTCATTCACAGACCACATTTAAAAATTCAACCTGAAGACATCCCAAAACAAGCAATCAATGCAGGAACAGTGGAGGAAACATGAGACATTTCATGGTTTGGGGCTTCAATTTTTAAAACTGCTAAATATGTTGAGCGCATACTTATAAACGGTGTAAGGGGACCTTTTAAATATACAGTACAGCATGTAGGTGTGTGTGTTTAAAAAAATGAAGACCGAGTGCATATTTTAATTTCTTGGGGTGATATAAGGTCATGAGAGAAAATCTAGCTTTGGAGACCTAAAAATGGTTATTGTTTCTTGTCACGTCTGAAGTATTATCAGCATTGCTCCTTTGATGAAACTGAATTCAGACAGCAACAATTGTCAGAAGAAATCCATTGTCTGAAAAAAACTAGAAGTGCTTATTCTTCTAGTGGTTACTGTAATGGGTGGCAATGTAATGTTTGTTAAACACCTCTATATCATATGTGTTTGGACCGACATGAGAGTGTTTAATTAAATTAACTATCCCTTTAAGTAAAATATATAGCGTAAAATGAAATAAAGCCATCTGGGCATCTAGACTATCCTCAAACTTAAGAAGTTTTCAGTTTCCTACCTGATGAGGGATTCTAAAATGAGTGGTGAAGGACCCTTTTGAAACTCAAGTTCCTTGTAGTGCAGGGCCTTGGCGTAGGCCCGACATTTAGCGGCTCTCTCCCCGAGCAGAACAATTCCATTGTCATCTCTTAAGGGAAGTGGGCCCTAAGAAAAAAACAGAAAAGAAAGACTTTAGATATAGAAGAGAAGAGCCGACTGGAATAGTATATTAAATGGGCCAGAACAGAGCAGAATGGAGCATCTAGCCCAAAAAATGTTTATATAACAGACCCTCACTGCGTGAACTCTTCACTTCACAGCTCTCTAAGTTTACTGCCCATTTGCTATGTCACTACTGAAGGGTGTGAGCTCTATTTGTTGCGCTGGAATAAAACTGAACAAATGCACCATTCATTCGGTCTTCAACACAATGAGATCATACTAAATATGGAAAGAAATGTGATCGTCCAAGTGAGTAGGAGAAGAATAAAGGAAAGGGGGGAAGTGGTGTGTGGCCAAGTATGGTGACACATACTCTGAATGTGTGCTCTGCATTTAACCTATCCAAGTGTACACTCAGTAGTGAACATACACCCGGAGCAGTGGGCAGCCAATTCACTCCCCCACCTACAATCCCTGCCGGACCTGAGACTCGAACCCACAACCTTCAGGTTACAAGTCCAACTCTCTATCCATTAGTCATTATTAACATTAATGACTTCTCTGGACAGGATAAAGATACTGAACCAGAGAAAACCAGTACATCTTACAATTGGTTTCAGATTTTGTTGTTTATTTCCCACCATGAAGAAAAAAATAAATAAAGTAGGACTCTTCATTTGCAAATGATATTAAAAGAAGATAGAGTAAACCTATGTTCTTTTTAGGATAGAAGTGTCCAAACTTGCAAAAACACATTTAAAAGTTCTTTAAAATATAAAATGGAAACTTGTACCGCATTTTGGTATGTTTTAAGCCTTTCCTCTCCTGATTTGATTTGAATGAACTTGAAATTCTGACCTGATTATTGACCTGACATTGTCAAATTCCATCACTGACCTTATCGCTGTGCTCCATGAATTCTGCGAGATTGAGCAGCGTCTGTGTGACCTCAGCGATATCCTGAGAAGTCAGAGCAAGCTCAATACTGCGTATCAGTTCATCCTGCTGATCTTCACTGAGCTCTGACCAGCATGATAAGAATGCAGCATTAAAAAGATCCCTACAGAGAAGAGAAACACACAAAATATATATATATATTTTTCCCACTGGTATTGTTTGAACAACATTTAGCAAAGACTGCTGTACTGCTACTTAATTGAGATTCAGTTGCCATTCTGTTGTCAGCGGCTTTCTGTTTGTGCACTTCAGGTGTGTGTGTGCACAGAAAACTGAACTGAATTTAGTTCACTTTTTCAAATTTTCCAAATGTCTGCTCTTCTCTTTTTCCCAGACAATGACATTTTTTAACTCTTTTTTTGAGACATGCAGCAAGTGTATGCTTACTTATGTCCTGCCGTGTAGATCAGTATGTGACAATTCATATGTGCTCATCTAACCTCCCATTTAAAACTGATGAAAAATGTCAATCAGACTTTAATTCTCCTGTGAGGTTCCTATTTATGAGTTCTATAAAAATTATTTATTTTCTAATATTTTTGGGCTTTCTGCCTTAGCATGTTTGTAAATGCTAAATCAAAGTTATTAAATTTTGGCTTGATAGTTTGGTTCATGTCTTTTTACTGGAAAAATGTTTTTGGAGACAATTATTGGGAAAATGATCCCACAATTAAGGCTACTGAAAATGTGGGCAATCAAGTCAAGTCAAGTAACCATTACTTATGTAGTGCTTTTTACAATGTAGATGGTGCCAAAGCAGTTTTACAGTATAAACAGGGAAATAGTGTCGAAGGGACCAAGACTCCATCGCGTTCCTCTGGCACTTCTCTGTTAAACGGATGGGTTTCTGAACAGAGGAACAGAGGCAGAAAAGGTGAATTTTACCTAGCGAGTGGTATATACGTCTGTGCCAGAGACCAGCAGGAGCGCAGGGCAGGTGAAGATGATTCTTTTAGCAAGACCACACTGAGACGTCTTAACCACTCCAGCCAGTCATCTTTGGAGACCTTCCTGGCTGCACCCCATGCCTGCAAACAGCAGAAACAGGACTAGTAAACACACAAAGGAGATAATATATTTTTATCATTTAATAAAATGTGTATTTTAACAAAAAATAACATCTTTGTGCATTTTGTGCATTGTGCAAAACAGTCGAGGCTGTTGAATCCACTCATGTGAATGTTCAATATTTGGGCAATAGATAATTGGTGATGTTGGAGCAGATGGAAAGACCTCTCAGGCAACACCTGTGAATCATTATGACGTCTTTACAAATCACAGAGAACAGACAATGCCTTCAGCAGTGTGCCCTCAGGACACGTGAATATAATTTCTGTCTGAATAGGATGATCTAGTGTGGTGGTGAAGACAGATGCAGCTATGGCTCAAATCAAACAAAACAGAAAAACAGGAGATCAAGAAATATTCTTCAGCTTCATTGGGACTCCTAGTGTAAAGAGGTTTCTCATTTTTTACAAACCTTGGAGCAAGTTGAAACTATTTTTATGAACAGAGCGATACTATTTCAACATACACCACACACAATAGCACTATGTTTAAAAAAGGAAAAAAGATCATTATGTTGTGGACGGAGACATCATAAACATTATATTCCCATTTCGAACTGTGAAGCTGAAGCTGACTTTATTGGGATCAGGATTGGGACATTCCTTTAATACCAAACTTTTATTGGCATGTGCATATTTTAACCACAAACCCTCCAATATGTGAATATTGTTAGTTATGAAGGTTACATGTCATTCTACAAACCTTCTGAAGAGCAGTTGTGCTGACGTGCAGTTTCTTCATTGGTCCCGGTTCGACCGGGCCGCTAACCAGAGTGTCACTTTGACTACCACGTAATTGTCTATGCTGAAACATCAGAGGGTCCTCTTCCTCTTCTGCCAAAGTATAGCCCTGAGAGAGACATGCACAGGTTAGCAAAGACAACACACAAATCTACATTTGTGCTCAACTTGAAAAAGCATGCAGGCACTAAGAAAAAGGGCTCCAAAATATGCCAAAACATAAATAAGGCTTCAAACTCTTAAAATATAAAGTCTTTTTCTTTTAAACCATATGTGTGTACATGTCTTTTTGTGCAGACTACTAAAAGAGGGTTGCTAGTAAGATGACTGCAAATTTAGCCTGAATTAAGCAGTTAGTAGCATCTACTTTGGACCAAATGTTAGTTTGTTGATGCTTCCAATTAATTTTTTTTACAAATTACTAAATAAAAATGGCAAGTTTTAAATAATTTTGGTAACAGGGTTAAAGGGTTGAACACGTTAAAAGGCATAAAATACAGTTTAACATTATATTTTGGTACTTAAGTTAATAATTAACATAATTAACACAATAAATTGAACATGCAAACAAACATTTTATGTTATACTTATTTTACATATTAAACAGCTCAAGCATATCAATAGCATATCTAAAATGAGATGTGTGCCTTTGTTTTGTTTTATGGGGCACCAACTATTTAGGTTTTATTTGGTAAAAACTGGGCAAAAATATGTATATTTCTACATAAATCATTTCCTCTTGAAAGAGGGGCAAGAACCTTTTCTTTGCACCAGCATTATGTGCAGGTAATTCTATGTCAGTACAAAATGTTATGCATGTCAAAAACAAAGACAAGATTAGTTTTGGATGTTAAGAGGCCATGTGTTGAAATAGGAAGTCTGGGTTCACTAGCAAAGAATGAGTGGTGGTTCACACAGGGGGCCAAGTGCAGGAAACGGAGGCAGGCTTCTCCACCAGAACACAAGAGGCGGTTGTTTCAGACTGACTGAAGTGTCATCAGGGACCTAGTCTGTGTGGAAAAAATATGATTGCAGGTGTGGAGTGGGCGGGATGCTGACCTTGACGATTCGACAGATGAGAACATCGTAGCGCTGGTGATTGATGCGGTGTTTCAACATCACTTTGTTCACCATAGGGATGAAGATCTGGTACTGTGAAAGAGAAATAAGCAGACATATTCTTTTACATACGAATACTAATTTTCACTACACAGCCAAAAACCATTATGATATTAAACACAACTTTATTAAAAAGTTCAATGTTTATACGATTATCAATGAACGAAATAAAAGCAAAAAGCAAAAGTTAGATACACCATGTGTAGTGAATTAAGTCAGTACTAATATTGTAGACAGATTAGTATCATTACTTCTTTTTATTTTAATATCAAACTTGATACAAGTACTTCTGACATTCGCTAGATGAGGAGTAAAGCAAGCTTACTGGAATGATTATTTTTATTCCACATGGTATTATACAACGCTTTTTAGTGTTGGGAGTGAATGTGTGCACATGTGTGTCCATGTGACTAAACCCCATCAACTAGTGAGTACACAAATAAAGTGTTGCTCCTCTAAACACAGGAAACTGAAGATTGTGGCCTGCAGTGATCAAAGGAATCAGAACTTGTGTCTGGTGCTCATGATGGCCACATGTTGAGTGGTAATTCTAAGAGGGTTTTGGGAAGAAAAAGTAAAAGCAATGACCTCATCCTTCTCTCTGACGGGAAGCCTTTTTGTGCATTAGAGAGACACTAGGAAATTATTAGACGTTACTTCAAGTTCATGACATGAAATTATGGCAAAAAATAGTTTAATAATTGTTTTGACGAATAAATAAATAAATAAACAAATGACAGAATCCCCCCTCCCAAACAGATAGTACTGCAGGATTTAAATGAGGCTTTAAGCTTGTACCTTTTTGCCAAGCTGAAAAACCAGTGAGGACAGTGTGTCCATTGATGTGCTCCGCAGCTCTGGAGTCACGTCGAGAGCGCGCACGATGGGGTGAATAATTCTTGAGGCATAATCCGTGAAGTCCAAAGACTCAGTCAGGCGATCTAAAGTCTCCAGGGCAACCCTAAACACCAAAAATAAAACAATTAAATGTGAATAAAAGTTATTGGTGACAGACTAATAGTATTGGCCAGTTCTTTTAGAACTTTTTTTTCTTAACTTTTTTGAGTTAAATTTAATTGCTAATCTAATATAATTATTTGGCTTTGGTGTATTAATAGACTTCAAAAATGTATTAAAACATTAAATAAATTTGATGTTTAAGTTCCCCTACAAACACATCTGCACAGTGGTACAGCCAGCAAAACTACAAAATACAATCCATGTCTACCCTTTTCGTCAAAAGTATTTCTTAAACTCAGCTCAACACTTTATCAGTAAAACAATAGGGATCAAACGCAGATTCTTGTCTGTAAAAAAGGTTTCGCTGAGAGTAATGACGGAGTAACAGCTGGCCAAAGCCGCTGTGTTAATGTGATCCTGTCTTCATAGATTCTGGGGTTACCCGATTCACATCTGTCTTTACCACTGCTGCGAAAACAATTTCACTACCTCCACTGACCTATGCTTACTTTTCAACGAGAACTTTGAAAAATTGAACCAATTTAATTAATATATATATATATTAGTGCTGTCAAATGATTAATCACGATTAATTGCATTCAACATAAAAGTTTAGTCACATAAGCAGTCAAAAAGGCTATTTGTTTTTCCTTTTCAAATAAGTAGTTTCAGAGGTTTGTTTGTTTGTGTGTTTTGAATAAAGTGAATGAACAACTGAGGAACAATGAAATCAGAAGAAAAAAATAAATATATATATAAACTGTTTGCCCCTCATCTTCTACTTTTGTGTGTCTCATATCTCATACTGACTACCATAAGACAAAAAACAAATACAGTTTTAAAATGATATAATTATTTATTGAAGCAAAGGTCATCTAATGCCAACTGGACTTGGGTGAAAATGTATTTGCCCCTGTAGCTACCAATTCCCAAATCTATGAAACTGCATTCATAATGGGGTTCAGCTTGACTAGACTCCACCAGGCTTGATTACTGCCAGGCCTGTTCATTATCTCCAATTGGAAAAAACTTGGCACCACAGCAAACCTTCCGAGAAATGGCTGACCTTCCAAAATTCCTCCAAGAGCACAGCAACGACTCATCCAGGAAGTCACGAAAGACAACATAGAAAGAACTGCATGCCTCTCTTGCATCAAACACTGTCCAAACACTGGCCAAAAATGGCATCCCTGGAAAAGTGGTGAGGCGAAAACCACTGCTAACCCAGAAGAACATTAAGGCTCATCTGAATTTTGCCAAAACATACCTTGCTGATATCAAACGTTTTGGGAGAATGTTGTGTGAGCTAATGATGATTGAAAGGGGAGCTCTTTGGAAGGCGAGTCCTATTATATCTGGGTTAAACTAAACATCGAATTCCACAAAAAGAATATCAATTCTCAATGTTCAAGCATGGTGGTGGCAGTGTGCTGATGCGGGGATGCTTTGCTGGTTTAGGGCCTGGGTAACGTGCAATTATTACCACAAAATTCTTTTGAATAGACTAGAACACTTTGTTGGCATTAGTGGAAGTGCATTAGCATGGTTCAAATCGTACTTATCTGACCGCCATCAATTCATAGCAGTGAATGAAGAGGTATCATATCGATCACAAATGCAGTACGGAGTACCTCAAGGCTCAGTACTAGGGCCGTTACTTTTCACGCTTTACATGTTACCCTTGGGAAATATCAGGAAACATGGTGTTAGCTTTCACTGTTATGCTGATGATACTCAGCTCTATATTTCTTCGCGGCCCGGTGAAACACACCAAATTGAGAAACTAACGGAATGCATAGTCGATATAAAAAACTGGATGACGAGTAACTTCTTACTGCTAAATTCTGAAAAAACAGAGGCGTTAATTATCGGACCTAAAAACCCCACATGTAATAACCTAGAACACTATCTAACACTTGACAGCTGCTCTGTCAATTCTTCTTCATCAGTTAGGAACCTAGGTGTGCTGTTTGATAGCAATCTTTCATTTGAAAGCCATGTTTCTGGTGGGAAGTCATGGCCTAATGGTTAGAGAGTCGGACTTGTAATCCAAAGGTTGCGGGTTCGAGTCTCGGGCCGGCAGGAATTGTAGGTGGGGGGAGTGAATGTCCAGCACTTTCTCCACCCTCAATACCACGACTGAGGTGCCCTTGAGCAAGGCACCGAACCCCCAACTGCTCCCCGGGCGCTGCAGCATACTCTGGAACAA
Organism: Barbus barbus; assembly: GCF_936440315.1. Lineage (NCBI taxonomy): Eukaryota > Metazoa > Chordata > Actinopteri > Cypriniformes > Cyprinidae > Barbus > Barbus barbus. Next base: position 4,824,862 of record NC_136756.1, read on the forward strand.
ACTACCTAACACTGTTCGGGAGGCAGACACACTCTGTCAGTTTAAATCTAGATTAAAGACACATTTCTTTAACCTGGCTTACACATAACACACTAATATGCTTCTATTATTCAAATCCGTTAAAGGATTGTTAGGCTGCATTAATTAGATCAACCGGAACCGGGAACGCTCCTCATAACACATGATGTACTCGTTACATCGTAAGAAGAATGGCATCTACGCTAATATTTGTCTTTTTCTTTCTTATTCTGTTTTTCAGTCCGTGTCCGGATCAGATGGTGGATCGGCGCCGGGAGATGATGTCTCCCTGATCGTCGGCGGAGGCCGGGACACCTGGATGAGTCCCGGGGACATATCCCCAGTGAAGACCTCGACTTAAATATAATAAAAATAAAAATATAATAAAATACCTAACTACATAATACTATTATTGTCAGAAATTGCAACAATATAAAATATAAATAAATACATTTATAGATTTAAAATTTAATTAAAACAATAAGTAAACCATAAACAAACAATTATCTCCTGGCCAGAGGAGAACTGGCCCCCCGACTGAGTCTGGTTTCTCCCAAGGTTTTTCTCTCCATTCTGTCACAGAGGGAGTTTTGGTTCCTTGCCGCTGTCGCCTCTGATTTGCTCAGTTGGGGACACTTAATTTCTAGTGATTATCGTCAATTTGATTTCACAGATACTATTTTATACTATTAAACTGAGCTAGACAATGACATCTCTGAATTCAATAATGAAATGCCTTAAATGAAAATGTAGTGTTTAATCTTATTTTTATACATTACTACACTCTATCCTCCAATTTGATACTGTTAAGTGCTTTGACACAATCTGTATTGTTAAAAGCGCTGTATAAATAAAGGTGAGTTGGCTCTCTATCAGAAAATCCTAAAAGAGAATGTCTTTGATGTATAAACTCAAGCTGAAGCTCAAGCACACCTGGATTATGCAGCAAGACAAAGATTCAAAACATAGGAGTAAGTCCACCTCTGAATGGCTCAAGCTAAAAAAGTCAAATTCATGACTTGAACCCAATTGTGATGCTGTAGCAGGACCTTAAACAGGCAGTTCATGCTCAAAATCACTCCAATGTGGCAGAACTAAAGCAGTTCTTTAAAGAAGAGTGGGGCAAAGGTCCACCACAGTGCTGTAAAAGACTGATCTGAAGTGTTTGACTGCAGTTAATTGCTGCTAAAGGTGGCACAACAAGACAACCAGATTTAAAGTTTAAGGAGGTAATTCGTTTTTTTTTCACATGGGTGATGGGTGTTGGCTGACTTTTTTTTTTTTTTTGCTTCAATTAAAAAAAAATTATAATAAAAAAACAACTATATGGGTTTACTCATGTTGCCATTGTATTTCATTATAAAGATCTAAAGCTACTTAATATAAAACATACACAGAAACAGAAGAAATTAGGATAGGGTCAAATACATGTTCACAGCACTAGAAATATGTAGACTTTATTACAGAAAGCTTTCATTCATTCAGGTGTGGCTCAGTCCTTTCTGATAAGGAACAGCCATGTTTTACCAACCAATCAATTCCTTAAGAAATAAAACCAAGCTCTTTCTAAATGAAATACATTTCGTTTTACTTGCAAACATGTCATAATTACAGCAATAAAATAGGTTGCAAGTGATGATTCATGTTGACTTCAAGAAAAAGCTATATAAATCAAAGATACTCTTTTATAATAAGTATAGAGTATTGAGTAAAAGCTGCCATCCACCTAGCATGCAAGTATTTCAGCTATAGACAGTTCATGTTTACTTCACTACTTCACTGGTTTGAATAACACTTGTTTTAGAGGAAATGTATTTCTTATGGAGCTTGATCAGAGCAGACGATTTTCATACTGACTTGCGGGCCTGCAGAGGGACATCAGGGGCATCGAACAGTTTCACAACGGGTGGCAGCAGTAGGTGGAGGTAGTCATCCAGGTTAGCTCCAAACAGCTGGATGGCCATGAGCAGCTAGGAGACACAAGGAAAACGTTTGCCTGAAAACTGTGAAACTGGTGCATCAAGAAAAACAGTATCTCTCTGTCAAAGCCTGTTAAATAAACAGGAGCTATAGCTTAGCACTTGGCACACAGTTTGCCTATACATTATAGACAATTCTTTTTTTTTTTTTTAAGTTATTGGAAAAATATCACATTTTTGAAGAGTCATGCACATACTGTAGCAATGAACACAATCATAAATGTGACCCTGGACCACAAAACTAGTCATAAGGGTCAATTTTTCAAAATTGAGATTTATACATAGTCTGAAAGCTGATCAGCTTTCCATTGATGTATGGTTTGTTATGATCGGACAATATTTGTCTGAGATACAACTATTTGAAAATCTGGAATCTGAGGGAGCACGAAAATCTAAATATTGAGAAATATTGAAATATTGAAATAAAATCGCCTCTAAAGCTGTCCAAATGAAGTCCGTTGTTACTAAAAACAATTAAGTTTTGATACATTTATGGTAGAAAATTTACAAAATGGAACATGATCTTTACTTAATGTCCTAATTATTTTTTGGCATGAAAGAAAAATACATAATTTTGACCCATATAATGTGTTTTTGGCTATTGCTACAAATATATCCATACTACTAAAGACTGGTTTTGTGCTCCAGGGTCACAAATAAATAAAAACACTCATCTTCTTTGCCTCGTTTTATTATTAAAATTAAACAAAAACGAAGCTTCTCTCATTTTAGCTGAATATAATTGAATATTGTCTTATATTTCTTTCGCTATAATCAACTTAGCAATGAGGAATACAACAAAAGCTAAAAGAAAAGCTTGACAGCATTAGAAACAAAACAAAAAAAGAATAATTCAGTGAGTGAGATTTAGTGGAGGGCCAGTCACAGACATCACACAAGAAACATATAATAAGCTTGGCTAATTTTCTCCTTTGCAGTAAATTTGTAAAGTGACTGGAACGCTACAATGCAATAAATAAATACATAAACTTACTTCAACAGAACTAAAACAGACTTCATTTATGCAAAAATGAATTATCATCATTATTTATATATTAGTATGAAATGCGACTCAATAATGCTTTTAATACCAAATGCAATCAATAAAACAAAGTGGAAAAAAGTTTAACTTTTTTAGAGATATATTTCTATGAGGTGGCCATCTTTTAAATAAACGTATTTGTTTTAGATGCTCTGGGGAAACAGTCAAAATCTAGACAGAGCAGCTCACGTGACTGACTTGAGCTTTTGTTTTCTTATCTGTCCTGCAACAACTGGCAGGCAGTTTAAGAGCTCCTTCAGGGTGACCTCAGTGCTCCCGGTGACGCAGACGGTGGTTATGGGCTCTCCAGGCGCACAGAGAGAGAGAGGACTCGTGTGGATGCAAGGCTGAATTACTTGAGTGGGATATGTGGGTTTGGCCGGTAGCTACACACATCTGTCAGGGGCTAAAGACTGGCAGAGAAGACGTCTAATGATTGAGGAGCTCTGGGAAGACTTTCTTTTGAAGTGTGAAGGGGGATTTTCACAGGTCACAGTCTGGCCAGGAACACACATTTATATATGTAACTTGCTGCAAATTAACTTGATTTATTACGTTTTTAGGGAATGCTTGACTCTGAGGCATTCTGTGCATAACCTGAATAATAAATTGTTGTCCAGGGCAACCGATTTTCTATACTCATATAGTATAATTTAACTCTCTACACATCCAATTCACATTAACAGACCACCACAGATAAATGGCACTTATTTTTTACACAAATTAAAAAACTTCAGAGGATTTAACAGCTGGATTGGTTCATGTTTGTAATTATTAGATATTCAAACACTTATTTAAATTAAATAAATTCATAAGAACAGAATGAATGTATATGAAAAAGATTTTGCCTTTCTATTACTAATAACAAAAAGAAAAACACTATTATTATTTTCTTTAAATATTATTTTAGTTTGTGAATATTCAGTAGTCTGTGAATGCAAAAAATAATATATGATAAAATAATTCTGAAATGCAGATCATCAGACAGGAGGGAACAGTACGTTCAGGGAGGGTATGTTAGTCGTCAGAGGGGCACGTAAGAAGGTTTTATATGAGATGAGATCATCTGACACCTGAAGGTGAACTCAGCACATATTGAAATAATGTGAAACAGGTGTCACAGACAGCAGACGTGAGACTCTTTCACACACTGAATTTGGTAAATTACCGTTATCGACTTTTCCGGTAAAAACACAAATGTGCGATTCAACAGCGTTTTATCTTTTTGTCTTTAAAACACCATTCACACCTTAGAACCAAAATATCGGTAAACTGTGTGATGTCCATCAATGGATAATAACCTTTAAACACAGCCATTTTCTTCATCCATCCAGATGAGGCACTTTAGATTTTTACTAAAAGGGGGCTGATCTCACAGAATGCAGTTTTGCTTTTAAAAATGAGTGATGCTGCGCAATAATATACAACACAGAGCCGCTGAAGAATGGAAAATAAGAATGGATCTCGAGATGTGAATCGCCTCACAGAGAGATGCCGTTGTTGGATGGCTGAATGCAACGCTGTCAGACTACTACCTTTACATTGTTGGTGGTTCATGCTGACTGTTGCATTTGTCCGGTCTGCAGCGAGTCTGATTTTTCAGCAACCCTAGTCAAAAAGTGCTAATTTAATGCATATACCTTGATAGTGACGCTACGTCCAGGGCTGTTGTCGTGCATGAAGACCCGCAGCATATGTGGGATGAGCTGTGGCAGATAGAGTTTGAATTCTCCGCCTAGAGCCACCACAATCTGCTCGATCAGTAAAATAATGGTGTTCTGCATGGGGTTATTTGGAGTCCAGTATTCCTGCAGAAGAGAAAACACAGTATCCCAGTGTTCCCTACATGACCAAGATCCAATGTCATTTTGTTTAATACTGAATTAATACTGTTTTTTAATAATGATTTATACAAACAAATAAAACACTCAAACTCTGTTATACATGCTTTCTTGCACAACTACTCATTACAAACATTATGCACATTAAATAAAATAATGCAAATTAAAATAAATAAATGACCAAATAATTGAATAAATATTTTAGCGTTATTGCACTGCAAGTTCGACGGTGGTGCTGAAGAGCAGCGAAACAATTCTTGGATTGGGAGTAGTGATGATGCGAGTGGAAAGAGTGAATTAAGCACCTTCATAAAGCAGCCAATATTCTCTACTGGTTGAGTACTAAGAGAGCCACCAAAGGACAAAGTGTTAAAGACACTAGGACCTGCCAGCAGTTTTATTTGGGCTTTGAGGTACCCATTTCAGGCTGCAGGGTGACAGCAGGGATTAAAACAAAAGAAAGTCTTTGTCTAGTCCACTCAATGGGACTAACATACCCTGATTTTTAGCACAAAAAAAAAATTGTACAGAAAAGACAAAAACATTTTTAAGGGTATCAAGTGCACATTTTTGTCTTTGTGGCCTAATACTTTGTTTCAGATGAGAATTAGGAAGAAGTGTAAACAAGTCTCTTACCCGGATCAGCGTGAAGATATCATCCATGTATGGCCGGATGTGGACCTTGACGAAGCACACAACCATACCCATCTGCTGGAAAAGAAACTAAAGGAAAAAAGAGATGACAATAAGAGAAAGATGCATAAAAAAAATCATAAAAAAATTATTTATGATTTTTAAAAAAAAATCAGATGGCTGTACATGAAACTTGATTTGATGAAGGTTCAAGTTAAAAGAAATATTCCAGGTATAGAATTTAAATTTATTTTAATTAAAAATTCTATAACTTTAGAAAATTCAATTCAAATGATCAAATAATAAATACAAATTTCAAAATGGTAGCTAAAATGATGAATCAAATGTTAAATACAATTAATTAAATATTAAATATTATTATTTCATTTATCAATCAAAATGCATTTAAGCATTTATTTCTTTGAGAAGCTAGAAGTATTTAATTTATAATCCGATCATTTGAGCATTTGATTTTAATTTTGTTAGGACAAAACTTTCATGTTCAAGTTCAGCTCAACCGATTTTAATTTAAACAGCTTTATAGGTCAAAAAATACAAACGTTTTAACAGAAGAATTCAATACGGTTATGAAATTATAATCTTCACATTTCTGCATATGAATCCTTTAAAACTAATTCACCTAAAAAAAAATCAATCACTTTCACTGTAATTGCCTTAGTGTAACCTTATTTTTATTAAAGGAGGGACAAGTCAAAGACTCAGCCTAACATCTAATAAACCTGAATAATTCTATGGAAACCTAGTCGAACCTTACTGATTTATTCTCACTTAGAAAATACACCTCATTAATGGAAAAGCAGGTTAAGTGTTGCAATGCATTGGCAAAGCATCAACAAGTGTGTTTGTGCACTCTGGCTTTCGGATTTATGTTTTAACATTCTATTTAAAATAATATTTGAAGTAAGTACCACCTCTTTTCTGTGATAGCAGCGTACCTCTCTGATGCTGGCATCACACACTCTGATGACGTTGAGAAAGGTGGGCATAACTTGAGGCAGGAACTGCACACATTTCAGTCCAAGCGATTTGAAGATGAAGGTGACGGCCTGCACCACCATGGTGTGATGATTGGACAGCGACGGGTCACGCAGGATGCGCATCAGAGTCACTATGGCAACAGCCGGGTAAAACTCGTCTAGTGGCAGATTGCCCATGTTGACCAGCATCTCACTGGTACTGTAGTCAGCTGAAACATCAAATGTGACAGAAGTCATTATATTTTGCAGAAATAATATTAAAGGGATAGTTCACCCAAAAATGTCAATTTCTCTTAATTTGTGTTAATTACATTACTGTCTATGGGAGGGTCAGAGAGCTCTCAGAATGCATCAAAGATATCTTAATTTGTGTTCTGAAGATGAATGGAGGTCTTACGGGTTTGGAACGACATGAGGGCGAGTAATTAATGACAGAATTTTCATTTTTGGGTGAACCATCTCTTTAAGCCTTCCACGTGGGTGGTCAGAGTTGGTTGTTTGCTTACCTTACGCTAACTGTGAAATTAGTAAAGTAATTACAACCATACACAAAAAGGCATTTAATAGTACATTTAATATCTTTAAGGTACTAAAATGCACCCTTCAGAGGTAAACAAGCTACGAATGTGTATTTTTTTGAAAGGGTACTGCCCCGTGTTCCCAACACCTTTTAAAAAGTAATTTAAGGAAGCAAAAAACATGAAGATATCAGAGGAGTTAGTAAATTGCAGGATTTACAACAGTACACTATGTGACACAGGAGGCAGCGCAGCCTGCTACTGACCGCTCCATACAGTCATAAATCTCTACCACACATACCTCAGTGAAAAACAAACTATATCTGTGTGTGAGTGTGTGTATCTGAATGACGTAATGCAGTCATCTGTTTCCCATACACAGCAGGACGTGCCCTAAAATATACATGCCATTTGATGTGGGGTTAACAGGCGGTCTGGAATTGTTTGCCTGCGCTTAAGGGTTTCAAGTCCTTTCATTTGGTTTACAGTGGCAGACAGCGGGGTGTCTAAGGACCTGTTTCCACCTGGTATTCATATGAATTGTCGGGAGATCTGATCCCAAGCGTTTCTACCTGTTGTTAACATGCGCCTCCTGTGACCACTCACTCAGTCGCTATAGAGAGCATGCATGAATGCAACAGACAGACTCTTTAAAAAAAAGATCTATTTGAAATACACTGTGCATTAAAAACAAGACGCAGAGTGCTGCATTCCCGTCAAGCCAGTTGCAAAGAAAACAGTCTGCACACTTATTAGGACTATTATGGTAATCTACAGACGGCGCATAAAGACGGCCAGAGCCATATGCTTCTCATGATGTTTTGCTAGCTTCAATTATGCATTCTTCCCCCGATCTGGGCAGAGTATTATACAAAAAAAATATTCTGACTCTTTCCTGTACTAGTCAGTCGAGTCAGTACATGAAAAGACTGTGATAGGCTAAATTCAAAAGATGATTTTCAGTTATCTACCTGCAAAGCTAACTTAAAAACTGTTAATGTACTGTGCAAATATACATTGAACAAAAGCTGTTTTAAGGCAGAAGGTGGTCATATCAAACATCGATGCGGTTTAGTAAATAGGAGTAAATAGAAGTAATGACATTATTTTATTTTTCACAAGAGGCTAAATGTTTCACAGTACTGTAGCTTTGCAAATAGATTTCTCCAATCATTTTAGAAAGGCTTCCTAGGTTCTTATGGATTCAGTCTGTCTCGGTTTTCTTCTGTCCTCACATGAGTCTCATATTAGGTATTTGAACTGAAGAAATAAAATACCAGTAATAAAAGTCTTCTAAGAAAGCTACTGACCAAAATGATTCAAGATCCTGACAGCTACGTACACACTTTTTTCTGTCCACCATTAACATCACTCACAGAGCTCACCTTCATCTCATAAAACGTCCCATTGCTCTATTATTACAACAAGAGGGCCAGCAGGCAGTTCTCTGCCTGTAAGGAGAGTTTTCTTAAAATGGGTGCAGACCCAGACAGAGCTGCCCCAGACGGTAACCTGTACTTTATCCCTAATGCATCACTCGGGAGATATCCACACTTCCTGCAGCACGCTTCTTTATGAGGCCCTGCTGTTAAAACTATTCCTTCTCTCTGCTGCATAGCAGTAGATGAAGGTCTTTGCTCATGAAACTACAGAATATTATTAAGGTAGTCATAAATGTCAAGACAGTCAAAAGTAAATAGGTGTGTTTGACTGTGGTGCTGCGCGGACTGATTGGCATCTGACTTGAAGCATGATGTAAAATATTTTGTCCGACTTGAGACAGCGGCGACATCACAGTGACATATGCCCATCGAAGTAATGCAAAAACAATTTGAGAGCTGCTCATTCTGCACAACTTCTCCAGAGTGGCCACACAAGCTCTGAGGATGACGTGTGTTTCACAATTGGCCAGATTCACATTTCATTCATGTTTAGTGTTTATTCTGACACCTTCTGTTTCGCTCTTAAATCTGTTAATTCAGTGGTTCTCAAACTTTTTACACCAAGTACCACCTCAGAAAATATTTGGCTTTCCAAGTACCACCATTATGACCAACATTAAAATGCAGTACCACTGTGCACAGTTAAAAACAACAAAAACAATCTGTTTTATTCCTAATAAGAATATTTATTATTGTCAGCCTCTTAAAACATTGTAAATACACAGTTTGAACATTAACACTGCACTGTGCTTACGTCCAAGTAAATAAAAACTGAATTAAATTAAAATATATTGTACCTAAAAGTGAAATAAAAACTGTACTGTACTTAAATGTTAAAAACTGTACTTAAAGATTAAATGAAAATGTACCGTACTTAACATTTAAGTACAGTAACTTACAGTTTTTAACTTTTAAGTAGCTAAAATACATTTTCATTTAATCTTTCTTTAAGTACAGTACAGTTTTTATTTCACTTTTAAATAAAAAAGTACTTGATTAAAAAGAAAAAGTTAACACAGGCTGTATGTGTTGCTGCAAGTAACGACAATCAGGCCGCTGAAAATGCCCAGCTCTGAGCGCTTGAACGGCGAACGCAACAAAAATAAAAGCCTCGTCCGTTTTGAGGCTCGCGAAGCGGAGACAGGCGAAAGTATAAATCCAGCTTGAGAGCGTATTTTTGTTTTGTTTTGTTTTTTCAGTTGAGACGTTGTGGTTGCTATGATATGGAATATCCGCTTAAGTAATATGACAGACGCATCGCGAACGAAATGTTTCTCCAAGCATTATTTTTCATAACAATATTATGGTACTCCGGAGGGTGTGACGGTATTAGACCCGCCCCTCCTCCACTGTGATTGGTTAGCTGACTAAAAAGTGACAGCGATGAACGCTAAGTTTTTACCCAAACATTCTTCAACTCTCGGCGCCGAGAAAATAACGCCCGAGTGCTCAGCATGAAAAAGACGCTCCCATTTAAAACAATTTAAAAAATGTGTTAGCCTCGGGCAAAAAAAAAACGCTTTGGTGGAAACACAGCCAAATTTATATTTAATTCAGAGATTCCTCTGCGTACCACTAGAGGAAGCTCACGTACCACAATTTGAGAACCAATGTGTTAATTTATCAGTACAAACTTTTTTTTTTATGTAATCTCAATGTTATATTGTCATGCTTTTCAAAATAAAACTTACAAATATAGACCACACTTTGTTATTTAAATAATATTGATTTATGCTGAACTTTATTCGTGTACATACAGGTGCTGCATTAAGCAATACAAAACGTACTGAATGAAAAGTATTTCTATTTCTACATAAAACATCTGAAATGTCTGTGTATTCAACAAATATTGCATCTAATTCACCTCATCTGTAATAAAGTATGCAAACACACTATGGTAAGCAAAAAATGAGACCAACATAATGGCTTCATTTTCAACTCTTAAGGTCATTGCACACTGAAATTCGAGTCCAAAATTTTAAAAATAAATACAACCTCACATTGTGTCAATCACGTTTACACACTGCCTCCGAAACGTTCGTCTGTCATTAAAAAATTTGGATCAGGTTCGATTTTCTGCATTTTCGCACATGTAGCAAGCATTTTGATAGGATGACGAATAAAAAAAAACGCATACGAAAATTTCAGACTCCGTGTGCAACCTTCACCCCAACTGCAAGCGGCAAATCACGGCGATCGGTTAAATCCAGCTGCAGCCGAATTCAAGCACACCTGATGGCATCAGGACCTTGGTAATTGGCTGATCAAGACCTAGCACAGTTCCAAACCCGTCACTAGCAGCATTTTCTTAACGCAGGTTTTACTACAAGTTCATCCATCTACAGTTGTATGACCCCAATAATGATGATTTAGTCTAATTTAATATAGCAAAATATTACAAACACGCTTTAACAAAAATATGAGCTTCATAGTTCTGCTTTTACATATTTTTGCTTTTTATACTCCAGAATGCTGAATGTCCCACAAACTTCCATAATAATAATAATATAATAATCGCAAGATAATTTTCTGTGGTAACTAACAATATGCCATGATGCTGTTAACTGGTATTAAAAAAAACTAAATTTTTGGGTTCTGGACTGAGGAATAGTGGACATGTTGTACTAGGGCACTGTGTTCACAAAAGTGGGAAAGGAAACGTCTTTATTTGATAATTGAGAACTGTTTGTTCTGACTTTTGCACACATGCAAATGAAATGAGAAAGAGGATGGTATGGGTGGGAAACGAGTGGGATTGTAATGAAAACGCCACTGTAAACTGATCTATTTTAATGCTAATTTTAAAAGGCATTGTGTACACAGGCAATGTATGGACTTGCAAAAACATTTCCGAAGAGAAAGTCACAAAGAAAAGGATGAAATGTGTACAAAGCTTTGTGAAATGCCAAAGAGTCTGAGCCAACATGTGAGAGCACGCTACCCAGGAGTTCTGGCTCTGCCTTTGGAAAGGGAAATTTGTGTATGAAGATGTGCTCTGTTTGCTCTGGAGAATGCCTGTGTTGGACACAAAATTGTCTGTGCATCTGTAATTAATTGGGTTGATGTGAACTCACATTAGTGTGATTAGAGCCCACTGTTGTCTAGGCATGCATGCACAAAAAACTATACAGGTGCATCTGATTACCTGAATCCTGGCTGGACTTGGACTCTGAGAGGCTGACGGCTGAAGCATCACGAGACTGGTCAATCATACCGATGTTCACCTTGTGTTTGTAGGGATCCAGAGCTCCTAGTAGACCTAACACACGTATGGCCTAACCATGGGAAGAGAACCATACAGTCAGTTTAAAAATGCAAACGTTTTCATATTCACGAGCAGTGGTCCCCAACTAATAAGCTGATTAAGCAGACAGTGTTGGGATACTCCTGTAACATGGTTGGGAATCACTGTTCAAGGGTATAAATTGCAAGCAGCATACGGAGGTAGGAAGGCAACATGAGCAGGATGTGCCGTGAGCATTAGATTCAGTCATTTCACATCCTGAGCATGTTGCCTTCCTACCTCCGTATGCTGCCTACAGAGACACAGCTTTCAGACACAGCCTTGGTGTCCCACAAAATGTTTGAAACAAATTCCATGTTCCATGGATTCAATGTTCTATTAAACATAGATAAGTAGTTAGATAACAAATAGTTTTAAGCTCATGAAATGCATGTTCACTCTTGTACAAACACTAAAAATTATTATATAACTGTGTCATCTTTTGGCAAAACCTGTTTGACTTATAAACAATTTATGGTCAAAAAATGTAAAGATTAACTATAATGTTACTGTGTCTCATATTTTGCATACACCAGTGTTACTGTTTAGTTTCACCCATTAAAAAAAATACAAAAAAAGTATTAAATAAATAAATAATTTACTTTTTTTTTTTTTTTTTTACATTTTTATAAAAATTGTGCCGACTGCATTCACCTAGCTCAATAAATAAAACAAAAAATCTCAGTAAATTATGGAAAAGCATCAGTTTAACAACTTCAAACCAACATTTGGGCCCAAACTAGCAGGCCCCTACTAAATGAGCTTAATTTAGGCTTCATATGTAAACCCTGCTATACATATCCATTTGTTTTGTTTTATTGCACACATTTTGTTCCTTTTTTAAGGTCATTTAATGAGCATTGCTAGAAAATAATAATAAGGTGGAACTGTCTGAAGCACTTCCTTTCAAATAACAGTTGCAACCGCATTCGTGGACACTGGCGTCCCATGACAGGAGCAGAAATCAGTACCTCTCTCCTAATCCCCTGGTTCTGTTCTGTCTTCAGGAAGTTGAGTAGCACCTCCAGTAGAGACGGATACTTCCTGTATGGCTCCACCACATACCCAGTACTGGCTACTTGTTGACCCAGAGTCCAAAGTGCCACCTAGTGGGAGAGAAGATGATCAGTGTGTTATTGTGTACATTAACATTTGTTCATTTTGCAGGTGCTTTTATACAAAGTGACTTGAAAATGAGGAATAAACAAGCAATATATATATAAAATGATTCAATAATACAGTAATAAGAGTTGCAATCATAGTCCAGAAGAGTAGAAAACAGAGAAAAGCTAGAGAATAATTTTTATTTATTTATTTATTGTAGGAAGTTCTCATAGAAGAGAAATCTTTACGTTTAATATTGCCAGGGAATCGGCCGTCTGGATACTTGTCTAGTTTATTTATTTGAATGTTTTGTTTTTGCTCTTTAACACTCCTAAATGCTGCATCATTAAATTAGCTTCACTATTTATTTATTACTTTTATTAGAGAATGTTTTTAATGAGGAAGAATTACTGAGTGCACTGTACTTTAAGCTGTTTTGTTGAGAAAACGACTTTTAAGATTGATTCCGAAAGTCAAATAAAGCCCCAGACACAGTTCAGAGCAGGTAAAGTATTTAGTTACATGAGCTTCTGTGAACCTCGGGTAACCTAAAACTAACCAAATCATCCAAACGCTATAACACCCCTGATTGCTAAAGCAGAACCTGACAACGTCATACCAAGAAAGAAAGCCTTGTGTAAAGTAGTGTAAACATTAAGGACATTTGACTGCACCTCATAACAGTACTGAAAACCTCTCTGATTAAAAGCATGCACTCTAGAGTGCCTCCAAATATTACTGCAATACACAAGTACGTCTCAGTGTTTCCACTGTCGCTACGGAGGAAAGAGGAAAGGAGAGTGCTTTTCATTACCCATATTGATTTGCAAAAGACAAAAAAACAAATTGCTTCACAGAGGGAGGAAAAAAGATGCGTGTAAAACATAAATCTTGTGACTATAAGAACCTTGGCATGTAAGAGTCATAAGAGGCAACAAGTCAAAACGTACAAATGTAATTTACTGAAACAGGATTGAAAGCCTTTGGTTTAACCTCGCTTAGGTTAATAATATTGCCAAATCTTGGATCACATTAGCAAATAAATAAATAACGATGGACCAAAAGTTTAACATATGGGAATGAGCAAACCTGTCTCTTAGCTAATGAAGACGAGTCCTGCAGCATGTCCATAATAATGGGGAACAGCTCATCCATCCATTTCCTCATCTCCAGTCCACTCACCTGGCACAAATTAAAGAAACACACTTAAAAGCATTGCAACTGGACAAATTAAAGGACCTTTCAGGGTTGACTTGATTTTGAGTGTAATGCCATTTGAAGTGTAAATAAATTAAAAGTCAAGTATCTGGAAAAAACTACTTGTAAAAAACATCTGGAAGCAACAGCACTTGTCCTTAAGATCGCTCTGTTCTTGAAACGCTCATTCAGGTGGCTCTAATCCATTCTGTAATACCAAACATTGTAGCCACATATAACTATATATTTAGTTTCTGAAAAAAATCAATTCCCACTTAATTCCTCTTTTCCAATCTTTGCTACACCTTCTTACTAGTGTCCACAAATATTTTATCTCTATGCCTGCATTCCCAACTCTCTCCTGCACAGAGCTACTCTGATGCTTCTCCTGTAGGTTTCCTAAATAGTGTGCGGCGGTGGTGTAGTCCTAAAGAAAAAAGTGGTTTACTATTACTTCGCCCCCCAACCCCCGTCCCACCACCACCAATATATATATATATATATATATTCCATGGTCTGTCTGAATACTGGATTCTGATTGGCTGGCAGGTGTTGATTAAATTCGCTTAACTGCACAGGTCAGTTTAATCACCATTCCATATTAATGCGCTGCTTTTTTTTTTGCTTTTTGCAGTTCGCTGTAAAACAGTTTAAAAACAGTGCCTAATGTGGGGCAGGTCTTCCTCGCTTCAGCGATCGGCTCACTACTCGACCGATCCACCGGGAATGTCCGGTGCTCCCGATGGCCAGTAGGCTCTCCCTGCTCATAGGTGAAAGACAAAATGGAGTGGAGTTCTCTCAATGCAGCGGACACGCACACTCAGTCGATGATGGGCGGGAAAAGGTAGAATGACTGAAGTGATGATGCACCAGTTACAACGTTTCACACAACTGTATGGGACACCATTATAGGGGACGCTACAGTAGATTACGGACTTGCGAAGCAACAAAACAAGTGGGTATACCGAGTGTATACGCAAATATTGATCCTTAGAAGTCGTAATACGCAAACAGCCTGAGGAAAAAAGTAAGCATAAAGCGTATACTTGCGTATGGCCCCGACTACCACTGGTGTGCAGTAAGAAAGCAGATCTGGTCATCTGAAAGGTGCTGTAGATGATTTCAAAAGATCAGGCTAGGAAATGATCCGTTACCTGAGCAAGTTCTCCAATAGTAGCTAAAACACTGATAACGACTCCAGGGTTTGGATCAGGATCTTTCAGCTTCAAGATGAGGGCCTGTGTGAAGAACAGAATTGGAAAAATACATCATGAAAAAGGGTTATCTTTAACAGCACATTATTATGTGAATGGGTCAGTAATTGATCTTTTGCTAAACCCTGCTTTACTAAACATTACTGACCAATCCTACACAATATATATATATATATATATATATACACACATACACTGGATCATATTATCAGACATATTTGTCTCTTTTCTAATGAAAACCTGTGTGTTTAGTTAAACTATCTAAAAACATGTGAAAATAATGTTTACAAGGCACTTCAAGATCCAAGTTCATGCTGTGGATTAAACCTTCATTCTGAAACGGACATGTATGACATCAGCCGGAACACTTTTGGAATCTCAACCATACAAATTAAAATTATTAGGGCTATTATCCGAGTACAAGCAAATAAACTTCCTGTTACTGACCTTCACAACACATTTGACAACAACCCCAGTGTTTCCCCTGCCATTATATTAGGTTCAGTAGAATAGATATTCACAGATGTTCACAGATATTGTTCAGTAGAATGCACATAATACTACTATTAGTGCTACTACTAAAATTATTCAAATTCAAATTAAGGAATAATCCCAACATTTCTTCCATGTTTTATTGTTAATAGTAGCTAAATCCCCTCTGTTTGCCAAAATTTGTTTAATTTTCAATAATTAAAAGATAAATGCAGTTATATAATGTGTTATGGCTTCATTTGATAACCCAGCATTTCATTTTTAAATACACAACAGCATTTCTGAGGGAAAAAAAAAAAAAACATTTAATAAGGCTACTTTAAGAATAAATTAAGTTTTTTTGCATCAAATTATTAAACATGATATAACAGAGAATTTGGTAACAATAAAACATATGGTGAGAAAAAATAATACATTTCATAGGGCCCTAAGCATGTGGGGTTTTTTTTGTTTGTTTTTTTTTACTTTTAATAAATTGATGTGAAATTTTAATTTAACCATTAAAAGGGAGTCCAGAAAAATGTAAACAGAAAAAAGCAGAATCCAGAAAAATTCAAACGGAAGAAATGGAATTTGACAAAAACATAAAACAGAATTTGGGAATAAATAAAATGGATTTCATAGGTGAGCACACTCCCACCAGCGGACAGAGAGTGTGTGTCGGAAAATATGTTGCGTCAAATATCCCCCCCCCCCCCCCCCACAAATCTGTAAACCTAGGGGAAACACTGAACGAAGAGTACAGAGGAAGTGAGTGTACCTTGAGAATGGGCTCCATGTATGGGCGGATGAGTCGGGGGGCATTAGACACCAGGTGACCCAGCATGCGGGCGCTCTGTTCTTTGTTTCGGCCCACGCCACTATGTTCCAACTCAGTAAGGATCTGGACAGGGTTTTATTGCATTGGACAGTACCACAAGTTTGACATTAGTTTTCTAACTACAGACATATTCATAACAGATGTGTGATATAATATTTGATCAAAAAAAAAAGATCAGTATACAATAAAACAAATAAAAGTGAACTCTTCTATTGAGAGGACAGTAGCACTATGTAAAGGTTTCCATGCAATATGCATCGGCATAAGTTGATAGTCAACAGAACAAAAAGTGAAGTCGTTGATGGGAAACAGTCAGGCCAGGCTGACTAGAGCTGCAGTGAAACAAAACAGCAGAAAAATATTAACTGACTGCCACCTGTTGGTAGTTGAGAAAAACGGCTACAGCGTCTCTTAACAATATCTACACTGTGCACAGTATGAAGTCTATATTCATAAAAAGAGCAATGAGTAATGGAATAAGCCCACAATGCATTACCTATCTAGCCATCCATCCCTATCTACTGTATATCTATCTATATCTCTATCCATTCATTCCCATTATTAACTATTAACTACAACTTGGGGTCGGATTAAGGGATCTAAAATATGGTCATGCAGAAAATGAATTATGATCAGTGGTTTAGTCTCACATGTGAGATGTTAGTCTGAAGGCCTCATATTTCAAATATATGAGCATGAGTAGTGGGATATAGCCAAGTGCTGTAAAACATGCAACTACCTGAATGAGCATCTTGCGCAGAAAGGGCATAACAAATGCAGGGTTCATACTGCTGAGACGCCCGATAGTGCAGATGGCCAGTTCACGGATCTCAAACACTTCATCATTAAGCGCCACAAATAGAGCTTGGAGGTTCTCTGCTTGTGCCAGGTGCGCATCAAAGCGCTCGTCCAGGGACGCCAGCACACAGTATCGAATATCAGGGTCTAGAAGTCACAGGAAGTTACATATGCATAAATTAGTACACCCAAAACTTAAAGATATAATGTTCCATAAAGTCTGGTTCGTCAGTTACCAACAAAGCATGTCAATATTAATCAGAAAAATAAGAGTTTCTTATCAAACTGATAAAATTGTTGCAAAAATGAATACAACCTCCAGAAATGTAGAAAATAAAACTTAAAACATTTCAAATGCTCCAATGATCCCAATTATTTTCGTTTATATCGCTCTACAATACAAGGATGTCCATTAAGCCCTCAATTATTTGCAGTAGCCATTGAACCCCTCTCTATCACCCGTCGATCTAAGTGTGACATTTCTGGCATAGTTAGGACTCATGTTGAGGTAAAAGTCTCTTTATATGCAGATGATTTACTTCTTTATGTTTCTAATTGATCTGTTTCTGTCCCTGCTGTCTCGGAAACACTTCAATCTTTTGGCCAAATTTCTGGTTATAAATTAAACTTATCCAAAAGCCTAATATTTCCCATTAATTCTTTAGCAAAGAATTTTCCTTTAAATAGCCTACCCTTTAAAATAGCTCCATTAGTTTTACGTATCTTGGAATCCATGTCACACATAAATATGTAGATTTATTTAAAGCAAATTGGACTGCTTTGATGTCCCGAACTAAGGAGGATTTTGAGCGATGGTCTCTTTTGAATCTCTCTTTAGCTGCTCAAAATAATGCTGACAAGATGTTTGTTGTCCCATGATTTGTATATTTATTTCAATGCATTCCTATGTTTTTCCCACAGATTTTTTTTTTTGAGATTTAGACTTTATATGGAATAAAAAAGTTCCCAGGTTACGTAAAGCATTTCTACAGAGACCCAAGTCACTGGGAGGTCTGGCACTACCTAATCTGAGGTTCTATTATTGGGCCACCAATATTTGAATTTTAAAATTTTGGCTTTATTATAAGAAT
The DNA here is from genome assembly GCF_936440315.1 of Barbus barbus. Taxonomy (NCBI): domain Eukaryota; kingdom Metazoa; phylum Chordata; class Actinopteri; order Cypriniformes; family Cyprinidae; genus Barbus; species Barbus barbus. Next base: position 4,843,332 of record NC_136756.1, read on the forward strand.
TTAAATTCCCCCATGGATTTTGATGAAAGCAAACTCCACTAAAACTAGTTCACTGAATGCTTTAGTACATTCTCCCATTCGATCTTCTACACAGTGTTGGGGAGTAACTAGTTACATGTAACTAAATTACGGAATTTAATTACAAAATAAAAGTAATTGTAATCAGTTACAGTTACTGAGAAAAAATGTGTAATTAAATTACAGTTACTTATGAAAATGTTAAGGATTACAAAGGGGGTTACATCCGATTTTATATACAGATTTAATTGATTTCTTTCATAAATTGCAGTGACTGCTCTAAAATATGAAACAAAGATAACTCTTATATTTCCTATATGGGTTTATGTACATGCTTTATTTTTTTTAAGATTAACTCTTTTTTTGTAAGGCATTGTTAGATCCAGTGTTTCCTGTCATAGCTATGCAAAGATTTGATTTCAAAAACAGAATCATAGCTATTAAATGATTTCTTGTTATGATTTTAAATCTGTATTTAACCTCAGCAGAGAGTCTGATTTTGTGGTGGCTTTGCTTCAAAGGGGACATCGGATGGCCATTTTCCACAAGGTGGTATGATTCATTAGGGTCTTCTTGAAATGGTCTCAGTGGTCGTGCAAAACAACACCCTTTTTACCTTGTCAAAAACAGCTCTGATCATAGTGACTCGTTTCATTTCATATCTCATATCAATAGTGAACACACACACACACACAAACGGAGCAGTGGGCAGCCAATGCTGCGGCGCCCGGGGAGCAGTTGGGGGTTCGGTGCCTTGCTCAAGGGTCTCACCTCAGTCGTGGTATTGAGGGTGGAAGAGAGCGCTGGTTATTCACTCCAAAATCAAAATTGCTTGATAATTGAGACTGTTCAGGTTTTGGGGGATTAAAAAAAGGAGTGAATTTCTATCATTGTAGGGTGGTTGTGTCCACAAACTGCTAAGACGCATTTATATGCAAATGGAGATATTTTTCATCCAATGTCTCCTTTAAAATTAAAATATCATAATCTTAATTCAAATGACGAAAGTAATCTTTTGACAGTAAAGTCTGACAGTAATCAGTTGAGCGCTACTGTAAGGTTAACCCTGCCTGGTTAATATGTTTGAAAATGATTAACAGACGCATCAAACATGACTCAAGGTCATTCATATAGATGTGGCGATTTGTAGTGATTTGTGAACATACAATCAATTGAAATTGATACTGAATGGTTTTTAAGACTATTTTGTAAGTTACTGAGCAGTAAAACTAGTACAACTAGTTATATTAGACAGCAACTAATTTAAGTAAAAGGTTCTCAATGTTTGTTGAATTCATTGAAGGGTATACAGATATTTGCATTCTTTCATTTAATGTAATTCAACTTATGGACCAATTTTATGAGCATAAATTTAGAGAAATGTGTATACACATAATCTATAAGCTACCATGGATTTAAGCAGCTATCTCTCTCACCTGGGTCAGTGATGCCAACTACCAGTAACTTGCTGAGCACGTCGGCCACCACCTGCACAGCGGTCTGACTGACCACGTGTCCGTGGCCGCTGATCAGTTGGATGGAGGGGGTGAGCAGACGTGAGCAGGTGCGCGCTGCCTCCATGCGGATCTCCTTGTGCTCACTGTTCAGGAAGTGGTCGGCACAGTGGCGCACAAACTGGGTCAATGAGTGACCTAAAAATGAACCAAACAGTAATGAAAAACTAATATTTTCTGAAGAAAATGTAAGTAATGCTAGCCTAAACAAAACTCATTGCTGAGCATTGCTGTCCAATTGCTAAGGTGTTCTGGGTGATGCATTGAATAGCAATATTATTGCAATAATTGAATATCTTGATAATGTTAAGTTTTTCACTCCCCTTTTCATCTCTTGAGTATAACAGCTGTAAAAACTCCTGTGTATATCTGTGTAAGCGCTCTATGACGAGAATCAAAGCCAAAGGCTTTAATTCACTATTGCTTTTGCAGCATTGAGCACAACAGCTGATCATTAATAAGGTTATTGTGATTGGGCCCACAGTTGTGCCAGGTGCTTTTGATGCCGACCTGGGAGATTTGGTTCCCCATTTAAAACCCTCTGTGAAAAACCTGGGTGTTATTTTTGATTCTGCCCTCAAATTTGATTTTCAATATAGTTTTTTCCAATTAAGATTACTGTCTAAAGCTAAGAGTTTCTTAAGTGATTCATGCATTCATTTCATCTAGACTTGACTGTTGTAATTCTATTGGAACGAGTCAATCCAATAGTAGTCATCTTCAGATGGTTCAAAATGCAGCCGCCAGACTTTTGACTGCCATTCGGAAATTTGATCATAGTTTGATCACCAATATTACAGTCTTTGCACTGGCTGCCGATTTGTTACAGAATTGATTTCAAAATTCTCTGATGGATTAGCTCCAAAATATCCCTCTGTTCTTTTGAATCTCTTTTTTTTAGATATTTATCCGTTGTCTCTTTGTACAGCACAATAGTCATCTACTGTTGTTTTTATTTGTGCTATATAAATAAAATTTGATTTGATGTTAAGCATGGAGTATTCATTCATCGCAAGCTCATAGTGTTTCATTATAGCCAAAAATAAAAAAATGTGTAAACATGTACCTTCAAATTCAAAGCTGCCAAGAGTACGCAGTGCCAAAGTGATGCTGCCCACGTCACTAGCCTCAGGGATATTGGTCAGGCTGGGTGATGCCAGCTGGTACGCCAGGCCCTTGGGCATACCTGGGTGACGCAGAGGCTTGTGCATGAGCACAAGTGAAAGCATTTTTAGCAGCCCATCCTGAATGTCCTTCTTCAGCTGTGGGATCTGCCTGCTCAGGTCATACAGTACTGCGGTCAGAGCAGGACTGGGAAGAACAGAGAAAGACAGTTAGAAGATTACACAAGAAATCATGACCGAATCTTCTGGCATGTACAATGCTAGTGAAAGGTTTGTGCACAATCGACTACATTTATGTTTCTCTTAAAAAAACAAAAAACTTTTGTTCTAAAGGCTTATGCAAATTATGTTTGAAAACATAATGCATTGTGCTGCATGTTTATTAATTATCTTACTCTTATCTGTAACATTGAGTGGTGTATATTGTATTTGTATCTATGAGCTCTCATCTCAAGAAACTACAGCCCAGTAAAGGTGAAACTGAGGTGAAGCAGTTTGACTTGGACTGTACCTGAGACCAACAGCTAACATGGGCTCGAGAAGTTCTTTGACATCCTGTTGAATGCTAGGCCCCATAGCTCTGGAGAGCATACTGATACAAGTGAACACAGTAGCATCCACCTGCATGGTCTTCTGCCTCCTAAAAGATTACAAAACATGGGACAGAGGGCAAAAAAGAGAAGAAAAGCAAATACATAACATTCTTAAGATTTCATTAGTAGTGAAACAGTAGCAACACTTGGATAGTTTTAAAATCTAATTGGATAAGCCACATTTAAAGGGGTGGTTGATTGCGATTTCATTTTTTTAACGTTAGTTAGTGTGTAATGTTGCTGTTTAAGCATAAGCAATATCTTTAATGTTACGTTGATGCTGAAAGTTCAATGCAACTGGAGCTATCATCTTTTAAAATTAGGGCAGTTTAATATCTACAAAAATGGCTCGTAGGGACTACAACGAGCTACTTCCCGGGTTTGTGATGTCACCCTGATAAACCCGCCCCCAGGAACAAGCAACAAAGGGGATGAGGCCATGTTGCACTGCATTAGAGGAGAGGAAGAGTTGTTGTGATGCCGTCAAAACTAGGGGTGCACAAAAAAATCTATATGATATATGAATCGTGATTCTGTCTTTTAACAATTCTAATGGATTCACAAGTTTCAAAATCAATGTTCAAATCTTGTTCCTCACATCCCCTGCTCTGCATCTCTCTCTCTCTCTCATTCAGATCATCAACTTGTCTCAGCTCCATCACTGAACTGTGTTCCAATTATACACTTTATGTGTATAGACAAACAGATATGAAAAGTGTTAAACATGGACACGCGCACACGGTGGCCGTGCTATATTAAAGCTTTAATCAGGATAAATCCGTATATTAAAAGGTCACATAAGCAGTAGCATTTACAAATAACAGCATATCTAAAAGTATTAGACAACAACAAACAAAAAACATACCATTAAGAGCCGTGTGCTTGCACAGGTTTTGCTCTACCCTCTTCACTAATATTCTCTGGGTCTCAATCGGGCTCAAATTGATAAGCAATATTGACGTCGCCATTGTTTACAATACAACCGGAGCACACGCCGCTGAGGTGAGGGGCGGGATGTTTAGACGCGCACTAGATGCGGTTTAGCCAGTCACAACACATTGGACCAGCTAACCAATCTGAACCCATAGCGTAGTTCTGAAGGAGGGGCTTCATAAAACCAGGAAATCATTGGAACGTTTTTAGAAGAAGGGACAAAGCAGTGTAGAATAAAGGTAAATTATGTGAAAAATATATCTATATATATATATATATTTTTTAAACAAATCATTAACACATGTTAGACTGCACCTCATAAACACTATCAAGCCTAGAAAAAAACTAGTCAACCACCCCTTTAAAGTCATAACACGTATAAGCTAAATTTGATATTACTCTTTGATCATGCGACTTGGCACTGACAAAAAGCAGACAGGCAAACAAATTGTCTTATTACTAAGAGTTAACAAAATAATCTGATTTTATATATTTGTAAAAAAAAATTACGGACTTTCTTTGCCAGGAAATACAAAATGAAAACTTCCACCACACTCTATATTATAAATACAGCCTAAAGCCTAATATAATAAATAAAGTTCTTACTTGTGTGCAAAGTCTTTAGGTGGCAGTGCAGCTTTGATGATCTCCAGGATCTTGCTGAGGTAGGGCTGAATTTCGGTCCTCACAGCTACCACCAGCAACCCCAACGCTTGAAATGCTGCCGTCCGCTCCTTCTCTTTTTTCAGGCAACCCAGCAGGTGCCCCATAGTGTCCTGTAAATACTGATCTGAGGACAGAAGAAAAATGTTTAATATATAGCCAATCAATACAGCAAAAAGTGAAGCCATTTGAAAATGTAAGCAATAATTAAAAATATCTGAATGTCACTGAACTGGAATCATATATAATAATTGAAGGAGTCAAAAATCAGCTTTGGAAGTAAGGCTGGGATATAAGTGTACCAGTGAAAATGTGAGGCTGGAAGGCAGCAAGTCGTGGCAGTAGGTTTAGGATAGTCATCTGAATGAGTGGATTCTTACTGGTCCTGTATTTCAGCACCCAACGGCACACCTGATGCAACAGCAAAGTTAGATCCTTGGATACTGTGAGAAATGCCAACATCCCTGATCACAGTTACACAGTTTCAATAAATGTCTAAAGTTATAACAAACTCTACAATCTAATACACTATAGAGATGTTATTTAATAATAATTAATAATTCATTACATTTATATAGCACTTGTCTAGGCACTCAAAGCGCTTTACATTATGAGGGGGGAGCCATATTGCGCCAGAACGCCCACCACACACAGCTCTAAGTGAATGAAAACATCCTGCAAAGTTTTAAATCTGAAAGGGGAAGGGGGGAAGTGGTGTGTGGCCAAGTATGGTGACCCATACTCGGAATTAGTGCTCTGCGTTTAACCCATCCAAGTGTACACTCAGTAGTGCACATACACCCGGAGCAGTGGGCAGCCAATGCTGCGGTGCCCGGGGAGCAGTTGGGGGTTCAGTGCCTTGCTCAAGGGTCTCACCTCAGTCGTGGTATTGAGGGTGGAGAGAGTGTTGGTTATTCACTCCCCCACCTACAACCCCTGCCGGACCTGAGACTCAAACCCACAACCTCCGGGTTACAAGTCCAGCTCTCTATCCATTATACTGCCCCTTGTATAAAGTTGAAGTGCACCGTGTATAAAGTTATTGTCTCTGAAAAGAAAGAGTCGACTCTGAATCATTAAAATGAGTCATTTTTAAAACGAATCCTAAGCCATTTCATGCTGATGTCAACATGAAACATTAGCATACTGCCCGCCCACTTGTTGCGGCGCAGACCTGGGAATACTTGATTTTGCTGTTGGTCTGAATGAAAATGCAAATTCATTCTTTGCCACTAGGTGCCGCTTTTGGAGCGTTAAAAATAACTGTTTGCCTGGTAATGCTGCTTTAAATGAAATCGACCAATCACCGGAGATTAGCGTCATGCAAAGGAGGGATTTGGAAAAATTAATCGTTGAGCGAATCGTTTGGGAGTCATTGAGCAAATAAGGTAAAAATAAATGCATATTATAAGAAAATGAAAGTGTTTTTTGACCTTATTAGGGACTCCCAAAACCAAAATCCTTTCAAAACACATAATAGGGGGCACTTTAATGGACATGAAATGCACACTAAATTGACTGACTAAAAAGAAAGAAAGGAGAAAAAACAAAACATACTACAGTTTCTTCCAAAACTTCACTACTGGGAGCACTTATTATGAGACCAGCTGCAGACCGATATTTTCTCTTCAGTAGTAAATGCAATCACTGATCACCTGGTCAAAACGCTCCTCCATCAGTTCTCTGCAGTACCGGCTTTCCACCAGCGTGCTTTTGGAGGGAACAGGTGCAGCTCCGAAACCTAGGAAGCTCTGTGGTGCGCTATATCCCAGCAGCCCCAGCAGAGCATTGGACTGCTGCGGCTGCACCGACTGAAAACTGGTGAAGGGCGTGATGTGGCGAGGTTTAGTGCTGAAACCCATCAACTCCTTACAATACTTATCATGAACCAACTGCTGCTGTGTAATCTCCTCCATTTCCTCTCTCATACGCTGCAGGAATGAAAGAAACAATAACAAATTAATCAAACATTGAATAAAAGCATTGAAGCATTGAGTGATGTCATATTTGATCGCAAGATCAAACAAAATGAAAGAAACAAAAATAAACAAACAAGCTAAAAGGACAAACAAAAGAATGAATAAATAGACTAAGAAATAAAACATCAAATAAATGAATGATAAACAACATAAATAACAAGCAAAAATAGCACATAACAAAAGAGCAAAACAATGAAAGCAAAACCTCATAAAACGTGTCCTGCTGCCTGTAGCTTGAGCAATATCTTACCTCTCCCTCCATACTGCTTATTCGCACCAGTTCATTGAGAATCAGTAGAGCTCCATGGACACGGTCATCCTTATTCATGCCTTTCTCTTTAGCCAGAGTCTCATCAAAACCCTTCTCGGCTTCCTCAAATGTTTGCTGTTTATGACAACGAAACACATGGAATGTGTGAGCGCCCATCCCCATATAACACACACATGCACATATTTAAAGACATTTAATGATGCTTCGATTCTGACCTTGTACCACTGTGGTTTCTGCATCTCTTTGGTCTCTCTCTGGGTGGTGAGGATCAGACAGGCTCTGAGTGCAGACACTGCACCCTCACGGATTGCCTGTTTGGAGTCCCACACAGCATAGAAAATGTTATCAAAAAACGGCTGCACCTGCTGGAAGAAGAATGTGGGTGCGCTAACAGCGAGCTCTCGCAAAACCAGCACCTGAAACATAAACACAGTAGAAAGGGGGTTCAGTGCACATTAGACATAAAAAAAGAGCACAGAGACAACACACACTGAAGTACTGTTAAGGAAGCTAAAAGCCACCAGTAACAAACAGTCAAGTGTAAGAGAGTCTAATATAAGGTTTACAGCGGGTAAAATAAGTAATGGTTGTTACGATATCTGGTGAAAATTTCAAGTCAACAGCACCTTAGACATTTACTGAGAAAAATGGTGACGTGTTCAATACTTAATTTACCCGCTGTATATTACAACATATAAAGGGATAGCTGACCCAAAAATGAAAATTCTGTCATGATTTACTCATCCTTACGTTTTTCAAAACCTGTATGATTTTCTGTCTTCTGTTACATAATAGATGATATTTTGAAGAATGTTGGTAACGAAACAGTTGATGGTAGCCATTGACTTCCACAGTAAGGAAAAAATACTATGGAATTCAATTGATTACCAACATTATTCAAAATATCTCCTTTTGTGTTCAACAGAAGAAAGAAATGTATACAGGTTTGGAACAAACCTGTGAGTAAATGGTGACAAACGATTCATTTTTGGAACTATGGCTAAAATAGTATTTTTATTCAGAACTTCGAACAGTTTGCTTGACAATTCACCATGACAATATAATATGCAGTTAAGTATTTCTACGTACCGCTGCATGCCGTCTGCCCTCATTCCTGTCTGCTCCCAGCCATTCTAGAGCTCTCTTCACCTCAAACTCCACATACTCTGCAGTGAAGGTGTCTCCAGCCATGGACAGGTGACCCATGGCCTTAGAGGCCATCTCCATGACCACTGAGTCGCTGGAGGGAAGCAGGTTGCGCAGGTAGTTGGCAAAACGGCTGATACGGGTGGCATTTCCCCCTTCCACACCAATCAAGCTCACTGGAGAAACAGCCATAACACAATAACTTAAAAACACTTCGAACAAAGCAATGCATCTGGCAAAACAGGCCACATAAGTTCCACTACTTTATGAAAAATACCAATATAAAGTAGACAGCGTTTGTCATTGGGTTCATACTCACCTATGGCAAGGATACCTCCTTTTTTCTCATTCACATCTGAGCTGGAAACCAACTCAAATATGTGGTGGTTCAGCTCATCATAGAAAGTGGTGGCTTCATCTTGGCTCAGCTTAAGTCAGAAGCAAAAACAATGCACACTTAACATGACTCTTCCAATAGTTTATGTGTACTTTAATGTAATGCTGTCAAATGATTACAAAATTTCAGTTAAACCCTGTAAATGTCTGTCTTTCTGTTGCACTGTGGGTCTTCTGTCACTATAACAAATTCCTTGTATGTGTAAACATCCCTGGCCAATAAAGCTCTTTCTGATTCTGATTCTAAATGATATGCTCAATTAATCAATTACAAATTATCACGTGTTATGAAAAACACATTAAAAAAGCCCACAAATGTAAATAATTAAAAGACTGATGTCACATAGGTGCTACAACAAGCAGTGTGAAGCTGGACTGATTGCGGACTTTCCAAATACATATTCTGCATCTCCCTGTATTTATAATGTTTTTGATGATTAGATCATTGAACCCATCTGTGTCAGTATATTGGATCTGTGCATTAGCTCTTAAAGAGACAGTAGCCTAATATTCCTGCTGTTATCTGTCATTAATATAAATTTTCAAACTAACGAAACGAAAATCACTCACTGTTCTTGACTAAATAAATGCTATAGCTTTAATGTACAACTAATGGTAACACTTTATTTTAGGGTCTCTTTACTAGTTGCTTATTAGCATGCATATTACTAGAATATTAGCCATTTATTACTAATTAAGTACATATTAATGCCTTATTCTACATCCCTAATCCTACCCAATACCTAAATTTAATAACTACCTTACTAACTATTAATAAGCAGCAAATTATGAGTTTATTGAGGGAAAAGCCATAGTTAATAGTGAATAAGTGTTCCCTATTCTAGTGTTACCCATATAATCTATATTTAATATTTCGTGAAGTCGAAGCAGTTTTATTTTACATTTGATAATAATTACATTATTAATTATCTTCTATTTCTTTCCTGAATATTACTGTTGGATCTACCTAAAAAAAGCACTGTTTGTATAATTTGTATCTTTGTGTGTTTCTATTGTGTTCATTTGACCTATTGTTTGTAAAATGTTGTTTTATTTGTTTATTACTGACTTTTTGCCTTTAATAAGGTTTGAACTGTATATAGTTAGGCTGTTGTCATGTTTTGTTGTGGAACTGAAATTATGAAATTTCACTGGTATCTAAAATGTTGATGTGTTAAGCTCTACATCACAATACAGGGTTACAGGGGTCAAAACCAAACAAAACAACTGTTTTTCTTTTTCTGTCTGTGCTTGCAGTGGGGCAAGTAAAAATCTGAAGCGCTGGACCAGGCTACTAAATCATCCTACTGAAATACTACTACTTTTCTAGGTTTGGTGAACTTCAGGCAGTATTCCTGTAAGCAGTGCTTGCCGTACATCCGCAGAGGAGTGTGGTCATGCAGTTACGCTTCCATTATTCTAGTGCATTTACTGTAAACATTTTTCTTGTTTGTTTAAACACACTGCAGGACAAATAACTTGATTGTCTGCCACAAGTGTGGTTACAAGACAATACATTTAGGCAAAAATAAATATACAGAAAGACTCTCCTGATGAAGCTTAATGTAAATGTAAATACTTGGATCAAAGATGTGCAGTTTACCTCTCTTAGTTCTGTGGTAACATAATGCTGGAGGTCTTTGGCAGCTTTGGCACGCGTGTCTTCATTTCGACTCTTAAGGCCACTCACAAACTGCTGCAGGACTGTGGCAGTGCCAGACATGCTGGCGGCTGGGACGCAGCTGCCTGTAGATCTGCCTGCCGTTCAAACACCCTGCCATGTGAGAAACAACTGTATTATGTGAATGCAAAAACATTTTATATCTTAATGTCCATATCTTAATAAACATTTTTTACTAAGCAGTGCTGTTTGAGCCGACACTTCAGAAATTAAGAAACATTAAGTTTCATTAACATTAACTTTTACATTAAGTATCCCTTCATGAAAAATACATATGCACATATCATCATGCAAAGCCATGCCATGTTCTGTATTGCATTACTTAATGGTGATAATGCTATTTTACACACTGTAAAGGTGCTGAAGCCAGAATATGTACATTACTCCCACCAAGCAAGCATCTAAAGAGCCACTTCCATCTATCTGAATGACAATGTTCCCCCAAACCCTTAAATAATTGTCAATTCATGAAACTACACATTGTCATTATTTGACAGAGTCAATAAACTGCTCAAACTGTAACAAAGATCATTCATGCTAATGGCTACAGTAAAAGTTATTAGCTCAGATCTTCACTACTACACCGCACCATTCACATTAAATAGATACACAAATGAAGTAGCTTACAATTATTAGTGATGCAGCAGACTTCCAAGTTAACTTAAGTGTTTGATCTAGGATTTAACCTACAATCTTGCAGCTCACAGCTCAGATATTTTAACCCCAGCTGTATAACGCTACCACGCAATTTCCTTATTACCGAATGCTAACAGTCCCTACCTCTGATGAAAATGAGAGACAAGCATGTAGATCAGAGTTACTCCTCAGGATAATGGAAGAACACAATAACAACACGTATTACCGATATAAATCGATAGATAGGTTAGCTAGCCAAAGGTGCTAAGTTACCTACAACTATCGCCGGGTTATTTTAGCAAGTGACTGTGAGCTGCTTACGTCATATCAAACAGAACATGTAAATGGATTACATGTATTATGAAAAGCAGTAATTAAAAATTCAATATTTACTTGAGTAAAGGGTTTTCCACTAGATGTAATGCACTCCGTGAAACTGCAAACACAGTGGGCGGGCACAGCATATGAGTGACGTCTCCTCCGCCAATAGACAATCACTTGACTGCAGAGTTTAACCAATCATTTGCTCAGACGGAAGCGCTTAAGCCGGAAAGACGCATGGGCTGAATTCCAATTCACAAACGAGCACTACGTACTAAAATTGCGTATAACACCGGTAATGGCATAGAAATACGACAAGATAGTAAGCCAGCACGCTTAGTGCTTGAATCATAAAATATAAAGAAGAGGGGCTTACCGGCCAGAATGTTGAATTGGTTAGATACGATGTGTCTAAATAATAAATATCCTAGAGAGTTGTATTATTATTGCCATCATTCAGGTGTAATTACTGTCCACACGGCACATGGACAGCATAGTGACATGGTATTATTATTAAGCAATGAGCAATGAAAAATCTACTTTTTCCTGTAAATCATATTCTTCTATAAAGGACAAAAGATTTAAAGCATTTTTCTTTTTCATCACTTTTTTGAGGACTTTTGTAAAATAAATAAACTCATTATAAAATGCACAAAACGTTGGTTTCACTTTCAAGTACTTAGATTTATGTATATGCACTTTTTCCCAGCAGAAGTAGATTATTAACAAGGAAGTCACCTTTATATTGTTACAAGTCCGATAATGTCCTTCACAGGTACTTGCTTTTCACACGGATCAGCCATTTCTGGGTAATTCGGTAGGAGTTTTAAAAAATAATTTCATGAAGATCGCAGGGGCAATATTTCTATTTGTGTATGAGGCACTTCCTAGTACAAAATTCAGAAAGGAAAAGAAAAAAGAAAGAAAAGAGGTTTTAATTACTGGACCAAAAACATCCACATATAACACCCTACACTTTATTCTATGTATAAATGAATGAACTAGGGCTCTGAAATAGTCTGCAGCACCCAGTCTTACTTTATTAGACACTTAAAGCAAAAATGCTTTCTGGTTATGATCTGGCTCGGTCAGTTAATTGCAAAAAAAGACTCAAATATCGATATTCCGAGCTGGCAAGACCAATATCATAACTTCACATTAAAAGCATGACCCTTATAGACATACACATAACATATACCTTGGTGTAAACATCAGCAACAAGCCATAGATATGTATAAGATACATAGATATAAGATACATATCTATGCAAGAAGGTGTCAACGACCTGAGAGACAAAGCACAGAGCTTTTTACACTCAAGAAGAATATCAAAATTGACATGCCAATCAGAATCCAGGTAAAAACACAAGGTAAAAACACACACACACACACACACACACACACAAGACACTGGACAGAAGCAACAGCTCAACAAAATAAATTAGAATGGTATCTGTCCCAAAACGAAATAAACATATTAACATAAATGGGTCAATATCAACAATGAAAACAAACAAACAAATAAACCAAACACATAAATAAATCTGTAATTGTATCAGTCGTTTTTGTATGAGCGAAAATGTGCATGTCTGTAATTTAATGTCAGTAAAGCCTTTTGTTAGAGAGAACTAGTGGACTCCCTGCAATTCTCGCGAGAGTTTAGCGTAGGACGGTTACCTTTTAGACCCGATCGAGAAGTTTAGCTCTTCGGCTGTGCTCAGCTGCTCAAAATGACACTATTAAAGTGTCAGCATTGTATTGGAGAGGATAAAGCAGCAGAGGACACAGATCATGTGGAGGTTTGTTGTGATTTATATTATTAGCAGCAGTTGCTTTCACCAATAAGAGCCACCTGAGTTTGTGTTAGCTAGGTGGCTAATGTTAGCACAGCTGACATGATTCATTTATAATATCACCTCTAGCGTTAACAAATTACATTGACATCATACGGCTCGATAGCCTAAAGTAATGCTTTAATAAAAGTCTTGACAACCAGTATGAATCTATACCATAGTTGTAACATAGTTATGCCATAGCATGTAACTTATAATAACCGTAGTTATTACGTTTGGCTCCATGTGGCTCCTCAGTGTAATTGTATTTTCTGTAAAATAGGTTAAAAAACAAAGATTGTCTAAACACATGCAGAACCAACCACCACTGTTGCCATAGTCAAAATGAGATAAATTATATAGTGCGATATAATTGTTGCTGCAAAACACAATAGTTACTAAAAACTAACTAGACTCTTTTGTTTGTTTGTTTGTTTCGGGGTGTTTTGCCATTGTTTTCAAATTGAAAGTATGAGAGTTAAGAATATTTTCTCTCAAATTGAATAATTCCACAATATTTTGAACTATTTAATGGTGTCCTTGGTATCATTTGTTGTACTGCATTTAAAATTAAACAAATTTGTTGTACTGCAATATCTAAAAAAAACTATGGTGGCCGAGAGAGCTCAATGCGCTGCAAACAGAAAAAACACCTGCAAATTAAAAAAACAACTTCATCAATTTGACAACACACATGCTGCAAATGCTCACAACGCAACCAATTAAATAAACGCCTGCAAAAACAGAAACGAGCTGCAAATACTCTCAACACAAACAAATAAAGAAACGCGCTGCAAATAGAAAAAAACACCTGCAAATAGAGCTGGGCGATATGGAAAAAATATATTTTCATATCAGTCGATATCGATAACTATCATGATAGTTTAAAGCCAGATTTTTGCTCCAAAGTGAAAGTTGTAGAAACCAGACCATTAATTTTCCTTAACAAAATAAATATCTAAATAGAGAAAATAATTTCTTAATTTCTGCATGTTCTAATGAGTGATATTGTTTAAAATCAAGAAACAGGTTTGGGTTGCCTGATAATATTAATAATAATAATAATAATAATAATATCACTTTTTTGTCTCTTATGCACATTTGATTAAGAAAACAGCTCCATCAATATGACAACACACGCGCTGCAAAATATAATTCTTTATTTGGTTGTGTTGTGAGCATTTGCAGTGATTTTCTGCCATGAAAAGTGTCAGTTAATAAAACACACACACAATCTCACAAGAACGTAATGCATCCAGATGGTTTCATTTGATTTATTTTTTGTAATTCTCATTGTTAGTACTGATGATTTTCATTACTGTAACAGAAAATCTTGCCACCCGGCTACAGTCATCTACTTTGTCATCATGAACTGCTGGAAATGTCGGGGGATATTGAAAACTTCAGAGCGGCTCTTAAGTTGCAGATGACTACAGAGGAGCAGGTCCAGAAGTGGCTGGAGGACTTCCAGAAGTCCTCAGCTTTAACATGGAGGAAATCCAGGACATACCCTGACTCTGGACGCTACAACAAATACAGAGTATTTATGTACACTGTTTATGTACACTTTAAAGGCAACATGATATCAAAACTGAGCCTGTTTACCTTTCGTAATAGACATCCCTGTCCTTATTGTGTGTAATTCATAAGTGTAATAACATTCTCTAAAATTACTTTCTTTGTTAAATCATCAAGTGATCTTGGCTAAGCAGGGTGTCCGTTAATGTAAAGCTTGTGACAGTTATCGTAATGAAGAAATTCAATGAGGATTTACGATATTGTAATAATAGTTACAGGATTAATAGCGAAGATGTTTGGGGGGAAAGGGTATTCATGTTCAGTATAAATTTGAGAGTTTGTGTATATTCCACAGGTGGATCTGAGATGCCAGCACAAAACATACAGTACATCACCCAAGACAACCAAAAATACCAACTGCCCTGCCACCATGTTTCTGATTCTCAAGAGATTTATGTATGAAAGAAAGTCCAGGTGAGACAAAAATGAGACCAGAAACACAATACAATTTTCAGAAATTTTGAACACCCAAACTTTTAGTTATAATAAATTTACTTTGCAGAAAATCATGCAATCTATTATGAAACTCTGCATTGAAACATAATACTTCATCTGTCCTTCCATGCACAGATCAGGAGACCCACACATTGAAGAGGGCTATTTCCTTCATGTGAACTTGAGGAATGAACATAATCATAGACTGAACACAGCTGAGTTCATGAGGAGGAGAGATGTGTCGAACGACACCATTGAAAAGCTACAACAGCTCTACAAAAGCGGTCACTCTCCTTCATCTGCACTCAAGACTATTAAATACAACCTGCAGGAAGAGGAAGGCGATAACTACACTTATGCTATTGCGGATCGATCCATTTGCCCAGACGTTCAGTTCTGCTACAGGTCAGTCATTCAGTAAAATCTGTATTTAAAATGTGTAATGTTAATGTAGTGAAGTTGTTTATGAGTCAATAACAAAAAATTATTTTCATTAAAATATCTGTAAAAATCTAGTTTCAAGTTCTTAAAACTCTTAAATAGCATTCATGTTTATTTCACATAATTCTGGAAAAAGTTTTACACATTTTCTTTAAAAATGTAAATTTTGTTAAGAGGTTTTATATTTTATACATTTAATCCTAAATATTGTGATGATAAAATATTGTGATATTGTTTTATATATAAAATATTGTTTTATTCATTTGACTAACTGAATTAACTTTAAGAAGAACAATATATGAGATATTTTTATGAATATTACTGTATATATGAATATTGAGTCATGATTTTTATTATATTTCACTACAGATTATACCACAAGCTTTTTCAGAAATCATGTGCTGAACCTGCAGGTGAGACAATTCTGGCAAACCTGGAGTACACGCACACGCACACACACACACACATACTGTATGCAGTGCCCTCCATAAGTATTGGAACAGTAAAGACAAAATTGATCTGTTGACTGTGGAGTCAAGACATTTACAAATATGATTAAAAGATGAATATGAGACAAAATCAAGAGTTTGGAAACCACCAGCGACCAACAATGACCTGATGGGCTGAGAAAACAACAGTAGTTGATGACAGACAAATCATAAAAGCTGTGAAACTGAACCCTAAAAGACGTGTCTGTAAAATCACCAACACCTTCCAGAAAGCTGGGGTGATGCTCTGACAATCTACTGTTCTCAGGAGACTTTGACACAGAATTACAGATGCTACACAGCAAGATGCAAACCTCTGACCAGCACCAAACATAGAAAGGCAAGATTAGAGTTTGCAAAAAAGCACAAAGGTGAGCCAGAAGAGTTTTGTAACTGTGTTTATGGACCAATGAGACAAAGATGAACCTTTATCTAAGTGACGGGAAAGCAAAAATGTGGAGAAAAAAAGGGAACTGCAAATGATCCCAAGCATACAGCCTCATCTGTAAAGCATGGTGGAGGTGGTGTCATGGCATGGGCATGCATGGCTGTCTCTGGAACAGGCCCTCTCAACTTTACTGTTGAATTAATGTATGATGACAGTAGCAGAATGAATTTGGAAGGGTTCAAAACCATCTTGCCTATCAATATTCAAGAAAATGCCACCAGATTCATTGGGAAGTGCTTCATATTGCATCAGGACAATGACCCAAAACACCCTGCCAGTTCAGTCAAGGAATGTATAAGGGCAAAGAAATGGAAAGTCTTAGATTGCTCAAGTCAATCTCCAGATTTAAATCTGACTGAACATGAATTTCAGCATCTGAAGAGGAGAGTAAAGGCAGAAACTCCCCAAAACAAGCAACAATTGGGATTGGCTGCATTAAAGGCTGAGAAAAGTATTTCAAAGGATGAGACCAAGAGTCTGGTGATGTCTATGGGTCACAGACTCAATGCTGTGATTGTGTGCAAGGGATCTGCAACTAAATAATAGCTTTTAATCTTTTATATCTGCCTTATGTTCAACTGTCCCAATACTTATGCTCACATCAATGAGTGGGATGAACTCTAAAAGTGCTGTTCTTTTTATTTGGTAAAACATGTATGTGTTGAAACGGCTAAAAAGAAAATGTGACATTCTGTAGTTTTGTCTCATATTCATCTTTTAATCCTATTTGCAAATGTCTCGACTCCACAGCCAACAGAGCAATTTTGTCTTTACTGTTCCAATACTTATGGAGGGCACTATATATATATATATATATATATATATATATATATATATATATATATATATGATAGTCTAGAAGAATGAAACTTAATGAAAATGTGTGTCTTTAGTATTGGCTTCATGTTGCATTTTCTAAAAGCAATGAGACATTCAATACAGTGCAATATTGTGAATATACTCTGCTAGGTGTGATGCCTTTAGCATGACTAGCAATGCACTTTGAGCACCTTTAGCAATGACTGCATTCACAATATAGTATGGCATCTTGTACCTTATTTTAGGGCTGGGCGATATAGACAAAGATCATATCTCTCTATTTTTAGGCTGAATAGCGATATACAATATGTGACCCTTGACCACAAAACCAGTCATAATTTATGTATTGGTCAAGTTTATCGATGTTTCTTTTATGCCAAAAATCATTAGGATATTAAGTAAAGATCATGTTCCATGAAAGTATTTTGTAGATTTCCTACCATACATATTGTTACGGGGCTGACGAGACGTGAGACGTGCGGATCCATATGCAAAGCTTTATTAAACAACATGGTCAAGACAGGCAGGGTCAGAGATCGGCAAACAGGTATGGTGGAGGCAAGACAGAGCAATCCGTGGAGCAAGCGTGGGTCGACGATCAGCGAACAGTATCCAAAGGGGCAAGGCAGAGAGATAATCCAGAGTCGAGAGCAATAATCCAAACGGGGCGCGAACACAGTCCAAACGGCAAGGCAAAGGGGTAAATCCAGGAAACACGGGCAGGGTCAGACACGGCAAGATAAACAAGGCAAGACAAGACTATAAGAATGGCTCTGTAAAGTTGCTATCGCTGAATGAGTGATAAATGCTAACAATACTCGGCCCCGATGCTGAGGAAGTCCATGGCTTATATAGTGTGTGTTTGGGTGATGGTGATTGCGAGATGGTTCTCAGGTGTGGGCGTGATCATTGTGGTGAACGAGTGACCTCTGGTGGCTAGTGAACGGAAGTGCATGGTCAGGATTCATGACATAGCCCCCCCCCCCAAGGAGCGGCTTCCAGACGCTCCTATATAGTCCAGGAGGGCGGTGGAGCGGAGGCGGAACAGGGGGAGGGACGGAGGGCCAGGTCCGTGAGGAAGTGGGAAGACTGGGGACTGAGGCAGAACCGGCAGAGCAGGACACCCAGGCGGAACCGGAGACCAGGACAGAGCAAGAGCCCACCAGGGCGGAGCAGACGGACCAGGAGACTACCACGGCGGAGCAGACGACCACCAGACCCGAGCAGAAGACCACCATGGCGGGGCAGACGACCACCAGACCCGAGCAGAAGACCACCAAACCCGAGCAGAAGACCAGCACGGCGGGGCAGACGACCACCAGACCCGAGCAGAAGACCACCACGGCGGGGCAGAGGACCACCAGACCGGAGCAGAAAACCCTTGACAGGAAGCAGACTGGGCAGGAAACCATGGCAGAGTCTGAGATCTGGGGTAAACCGAGACAGACAACACAGGGAGAGCATTCATGATCACAGAGGGCGTGGCAGGGCAGGACGAGGATTCATAGACGCTGTTTTTAGGCATGACAGGACAGGTCGAGAGCTCACAGACGGCCTCTTTAGCCGTGACAGGACAGGGCGAGAGCTCACAGACGGCCTCTTGAGCCGTGACAGGACAGGGCGTGAGCTCACAGACGGCCTCTTGAGCCGTGACAGGACAGGGCGTGAGCTCACAGACGGCCTCTTTGGCCGTGACAGGACAGACAGTGAGTTCAGGGACGGCCTCCATGGCCGTGACAGGGTAGACAGTGAGTTCGGGAACGGCCTCCATGACCGTGACGGGGCAGACAGTGAGTTCGGGAATGGCCTCCATGGCCGTGACGGGGCAGACAGTGAGTTCAGGAACAGCCTCCGTGGCCGTGACGGGGCAGACCGTGAGTTCAGGAATGGCCTCCATGGCCGTGACGGGGCAGACCGTGAGTTCAGGAACAGCCTCCGTGGCCGTGACGGGGCAGACCGTGAGTTCAGGAATGGCCTCCATGGCTGTGACAGGGCAGACCATGAGGTCAGGAACGGCCTCCGTGGCCGTGACAAGGCAGACAGTGAGTTCATGAGTGGGCACCACCACCTCGGGAGGTTCTGCAGCGGAAGCTGCCACCTCTGGTGGTTCTGCAGTGGACGCCGCCTCCTCTGGAGGTTCTGGGGCAGACTCGTAGACTGAAGAGGCCTCAGGAGCAGACTCGTGGACAGGAGAGGCCTCAGGAGCAGACTCGTGGACAGGAGGCCTCAGGAACCGACTTGTGGACAGGAGAGGCCTCAGGAGCACAGTGTGCAGCCCACACACTCAAAATGGCGACCGCCATAACGGGAAGCACTGAGGTCAGGGGAACAGTCACTGTAACAGCCAGGGTTGAGGCCCTGGGAATGCCAGCTACTCGCACTGACATCAGTGGTGGGTCCATCACACTGGATATCAGACAGGGAACTCGAAGGACTGACCTTAGATCTCTGGTGACAGCCTCTGGCAGCTTGGCGGAGGCGTGAGCAGACTCTGGCTTGACAGCGGAGACGTGAGCAGACTCTGGCTTGACAGCGGACACGTGAGCAGACTCTGGCTTGACAGCGGACACGTGAGCAGACTCTGGCTTGACAGCGGACACGTGAGCAGACTCTGGCTTGACAGCGGACACGTGAGCAGACTCTGGCTTGACAGCGGACACGTGAGCAGACTCTGGCTTGACAGCGGACACGTGAGCAGACTCTGGCTTGACAGCGGAGACGCGAGCAGACTCTGGCTTGACAGCGGAGACGCGAGCAGACTCTGGCTTGACAGCGGAGACGCGAGCAGACTCTGGCTTGACAGCGGAGACGCGAGCAGACTCTGGCTTGACAGCGGAGACGCGAGCAGACTCTGGCTTGACAGCGGAGACGCGAGCAGACTCTGGCTTGACAGCGGAGACATGAAGGGGTGTTGTGGTTACCGCCATTTTGCGAGTGAGTGCGGTGTTGCGTTCCTCCGAAACACCCACAGTGAATGAAGAGCCCACACACAGCAAAGCATAGTCCATAAATTGAGCGAGTGACGCACGGGGACCCTCACGGATTAACTGTTGTTTGAGCGGCTGATTAATGCCCTCACAAAAGAAATCTATTAGAGCATAGTCCGGCAGATCAGAAAAATAGGCGAGGTCTAAGTACTCCTGTATGTATTCCTCGAGCGGTCTCAAACCCTGCTCGAGGGTTAACAACAGTCGTGCAGTGTCCATACCTGGCCAATGTCCTCTTGAAAAGCCACTGGAGAACGGCAAACAGGTATGGTGGAGGCAAGACAGAGCAATCCGTGGAGCAAGCGTGGGTCGACGATCAGCGAACAGTATCCAAAGGGGCAAGGCAGAGAGATAATCCAGAGTCGAGAGCAATAATCCAAACGGGGCGCGAACACAGTCCAAACGGCAAGGCAAAGGGGTAAATCCAGGAAACACGGGCAGGGTCAGACACGGCAAGATAAACAAGGCAAGACAAGACTATAAGAATGGCTCTGTAGTTGCTATCGCTGAATGAGTGATAAATGCTAACAATACTCGGCCCCGATGCTGAGGAAGTCCATGGCTTATATAGTCTGTGTTTGGGTGATGGTGATTGCGAGATGGTTCTCAGGTGTGGGCGTGATAATTGTGAACAGCTGTGTATGAGTCCGTGTGGTGAACGAGTGACCTCTGGTGGCTAGTGAACGGAAGTGCATGGTCAGGATTCGTGACACATATATCAAAACCAAATTTTTTATTAGTTATATGCATTGCTAAGAACTTCATTTGGACAACTTTAACTCAAATTAACAGACAACTAAGAAATAAACTTTTCTTAATATTTAGATTTTTTTGCACCCTCAGATTCCAGATTTTCAAATAGTTGTATCTCAGCTAAATATTGTCCTATCATAACAAACCATACAGAAATGGAAAGCTTATTTATTTTTAAATCTAAAAATTTAAGGTCACATAAATATCTTCTATATATTTTCTATAAAGTGAGGTAAATGTTGAGTTTTCTTTATATAGACTCACCATAGGTTAATGGAGCTTGCTAAGCACTGTGCCTCAAGCAGACAATGAGCAAATGGACCGCTATGAAAACAAATATAGTGAATGTATCTGTGTAGACTAGGCTATAGGCTACATGAAGGGTCAAAATGTAAATATTACATTCTTAACCAAAAAAGGATTGTTTTTAAGGCAGAACTTAAAAAATGAAAATAAATAAAAACCAAAGCACATAGTAAATTTTAACTGGAGGACCTTTGATTTACTCCATTACAATAGTCCCTTTGCAATTACTACTCTTATAAAAATACAGTTACTTGTGCCATATGTAGAATTTTAGACCTACTTTTAACAACACATTTGTCTAACAATAGATGTTTTAACAAAATGTATAATTTATTTTAGTCAGAAATACCTGTGTCATCATAGCTGGATGTCAGGACGAGCCTTTATCCATCCATTCTCCAAACCGCTTACCCTCTCTGCATCCTTTATGTAAAATGGAAATACACACGTCTTTCTAACACTTACAGATGAGAATATGTAAGTTATGAATGAAATGTAAGGATAAGGCGCTTTAACCTATATGCTTATGAAATGTTATCGAAACGCTTAAAATAAAGCATGTTTAGGACAATTTGGATATTGTACTTGCTTGCAACATTACTACTTTACTACAATATTACTCGCTACTCTATGTTCATATAAATAGTAGTCTTGTGTTTTTGAAAAGATATTGATGCTTACAAAGTCAATATACTGCCCAGCCCACATTTTTACTCAATTGTACAAAATGTTAGTGTGTGTATAAATAGGATGTATACTTAAAATTGAAAAAATCTTACAGATGTATTCAACATTTTTGCTTTTTTTTTATTTAAATGAAATCATATTCATTTGCATGCAAATGCTGAAAACTGTTGTTTAATTCCATTTTTTTCCCTTGTTCAACATGGGTGTCTGTTCAGGGAAGGACATTTCAGACGAGCTTTTTAAACCCTTAGAGTTGGAGCAATCATGGGAGACAGTGGCACTGACAGGTGAATAGGAGCATATTTCACGCACCTACTAAAATGAAACAAGACTACATCAATAGCTGTCTATAAAGAGATACTGATTTCACAACATTGTCCTTTCTCTAAAACAAACAGACGGACACAGCGCATGCATTGAAGATGGAGTGTCTGTTGATGCTGTACCAATCATCACTACAGGTGAAGCAACTCAGCTTTGGTCACTTTGTGAGATGCAGTTCACATACGTTATGTAAATATAAAACAGACCAGTTAAAATGTGCTTACCCTGGTCTTGTGACTCAGTGTTTTCTGAGATCAAGATTTAATATGGAAGCAGATATTTTGTTATGTGATTATTACATCGGCTATTACAGTGTGTATACAAACAGTCTTTCTGTTTAGAAGCAGAGCATTTCACAGAAGACAACGAGCCAGGCCCAAGTATGTTATCTTCAAGCATCTTACATGAATCTCACATCAATCAGACTTTTAACAGTCAACACAGTCATTATCATTGTATCTATTTGTTTAGGTGCAGCTGAAGAGGTCGTTGGGTCTTTAGATGGACAGCTTGAGGAGATTTTTGGGATGCTGAGAAAGAAGCTGGTCGAGGATGCAAGTTTTACACCGCCTATAAGAGCTTTTGTGTCCAGTTTCTTTCAGATAAAGACTGACAGTGCTCTTCAGGCATCACTCTTTTCCTTTGGTGAGACCACTCCGATAATCAATCAGATCAATGTACTACCAGCTACAGGTCCACGGAGGAGAGGGGCTTTGGCTGGACGAAGAGCTGTTGGCAGACCCCCTAAGAACTCAAGAAGAGAGCACCCATACTGCAACAGCAGATCCAACAACACTCCCCAAACTCTCACTTTCTGTTTGCAAGACAATAACACCCTTGAGAAAACAGACTAACCGTAGAGATCTAAAAACTGTGTAGAGACTATTAAATCAGTAATCCTTGAGAAGCTTGGCATGAACATCACGAAACCTGAGCATTACAAGAAGAAATCAGTGTTTACCCCATTTACTTTATATTTTTGGTCTTGATGTGCACGATTCAACAGTGTATGTTATAAGAGAAAGCAGTTGTGGTTGTAATTTTGATCTTAATGTAATCACAGACTCCATTATGAAAGGTATGAAACACCCACAAATCAACCAAAAATCAAGTTTCACCCTGTGTTTTATTTCGCCTCATTGAAAGGTCATATTTATGACTTAGTATAATAACTGCACCTATGCTGGCCAACATATATTTCAAGGTGTCCAGACACCTGGAACTGTTACTTTTATTTTAACAAACCTATACAAAAAATGCTTCTGATATCTCCATTGTCCAGACCCATGTAATGTGAATTACACCTAAGTTTATTTATATCCAATACTGCTTCAGGGCTCTCTGTGGTGGCCATTTTAATGTGCTTTAAATTATGGTACAATGTGACAAATGTATACATATTTTCACAAAATATCACGTGCTAGCACAACATTTCATGGATTTTGAGTACCATGAATAGGAAGGTTTAAATAAATAGTGCAGTTGTGTTTTGTAAACAATGTACATATAGTGCAGTTGTGCTATTTTCATTGGAAGACACAAAATCCTGTTTTAAGTGTAGTTTTAGGTTTAGTACTGGCCTTTGTAAAGTACATTTAACAATAAACCTGCACAGTCATGATTAGTACCTATATAGCTGTGACTTTAGTTCTGCAGCCTCTTTAAATGCAGTTATAAGACATTTTTCAAAATTCACTAAAAGCAGCATGCCATCTAGGGAACCTTTAACATTTTATGAATTAGGACACCATAACTCTAATCTGGTATTCTGTCTTAGGATAGCTATGATTCTCCCACAGAAATTTAAATAGATTTGCTTGTTGTCCACAAGAAAGATGTATTATCCAAAAAAGCCATGCAGTTCATAATGTGAAGGATATTTCGAATAGAACTGAATTTCACGTTAGAATCTATTCCATCAAGCCAGTCAAAATCTTTCATTTGTTTATTTCATAGATGCCAACTTCTGCAAATTGAAAAAGTTATACAAAACAGCCAAGCACTTGCACAGATAAAGGCTTTACATAGTATGGATAGGATATGTTGAATTCCCTGGTTTATTTGACTTTATTAAAAGCTGCGATGTGATGCATGATGGCTGTGCAGCTGAAAGTACAGCTTCTGTGTTGCAGTCCAGTCAGATCTTTCCTGGGTCCTCCTTGAGCGTAACAGTTCTGTTAAACACCAACTGGGCAGAAAACAGTGACAAAGATGAAGCATTGTTTCCTCTACTGTGTTAATCTCTTCTTAACATAAACATTGGTGTTTTCTGGATTTACCTTTTCAGATGTGCTATCAGGGTCCACAGAGAAATAACCCACTCTCTCAAACTGAAACTTATCAAACACTTTGGCCTTGCCCACAGAACGGTCTACTAAGGCACTTTCAATCTCTGTTAAGGAATTCTAAGAAGCACAAAGAAGGAAAAACTGATTAGTGAAACTATCAAATCTTTCAATAAGAGGAATGTCTAAATGACTAGATTCATTTTCTGCAGTTGCTTGCTTTAGTTTAATATAGCATAAAATCATTAGTTTGTGGAGGTTAGGTAAATCACTACTACCACTACTCGTATACTTTGGGTTAGAAGTTTCTCAAATCTTCAGATCAAACATTTTATATAATGCATTCCCTTACAGGGTTAATGTCACTCAGGAATCCAGCAGGAACCTCAGCTGGGTCCTCTGGGTTTTTATGGAGAAACCTACAAATAACACAGACCGTGGATGTGACATAAAATGTGATTAGAAGTCAAATTCTCAGGTTTGTCAGTGCACAAGGAGACTTACAGTCTTTCATACAGGCGTACTTCACACCGCAGTGGATCGCTCACCCAGTGAATGAATGCTTTGGGCTTTTCTACAGAGTCTGAGCTGGCACACGTCACCTCTAGCTCACACACTTTACCACAGCCATCCTGACAAAAAAGGAAGATATTAACTATTATCATTTATTTTGCATTATTCAACAGTTAGTTCTGAGTTTATCCTTAATTTTGTCTTAAAAAGAGTGCTGATGTACAAACACTGGGACATTTCACTGTTTGAGTCACTCCAGTTGTCTGTATTTGCACTCTTCGGTTTGCTTTGGTCTGTGCTTCATTGGTGGGAATTTTTTAGTGACCCTTTAATTGTTACACCAGTTGCTGGTGACAAGTGAATACATATTAGTCACTGAATCATTACCTCAACTGATTTGTTCAAAAACACTGAGTTATTCAGGAATAAACAGAATTAAATGAGGTGAATCAAATTTCAGAATATTTCACCTTAAAATGTTAACTCACTTTTCTCTCATAATGGGGAAGGTGGGCTCTAGCCTGTATTTGTTTATTTACTATTATATTTTTGAATGGTGCATCAACTTATATCCATGTAGGGATTGCAGTAATAAAGCTTTGACTGTTAAAAACTATTTGATAAAAACCTGTTTAATGTGAACTAATCAAGTGAACCTGGTAGAGCATGTGGACTACGGGAAAGTGAGCGGTCTTTCACCTTGATGACACGCTGTAGAGAGATGACGTATCCTGCATGTCTCAAGCCTACTGGCTGATCTGGAGTCAGACGCTTGTAGCCCTTCTCCATCACCTGCAGCAAATACACATAAAACAGCAAAAAGAAAAGAGTCAGCTCTGTTTATATAAGATAATTCTGTTCAAAACTGATCCATGATTTGTTTTTAAAACACCTCTCTAAAGTCACTCTGCTCAATAAAGATGGTCTTTGAGAAGGGAACCACATGGCTGCCCTTGGCTTCATTGGCTGGGAAGTCTGGTACTCGAACCTCCTTCTGAATCGGGGAGAAACAAAGCAGTGATCCACTGCAGTTATAAAAGTACATTAATGCACCCATATCCTTAATTATAATTTACTGTTGTCCATAGCAACATTTCAGGGCTACCTACAGTCAAAACAACTAGCAACTACAGTAAATGACCTCAGAGGTACAGTATTATTATTAATAATGAGCATAAATCTATAAAAAGAAAGAGCTGAATGACGGAAAACCAAAATGACCTTACATTGATACTATGCTAATTAATAGAAAAAGCAACAAATTATTTAAATAGAAATAAATACTATAACATTGTTTTAGCAAGGGAGATTTTATTTGTTGTAACAGACCATTTTTTAATGTAAGATTTAACCTCTACCTCTAACCTCTATTAAATTTAATTTTCATCAGTTTATTGAAGTAGCCACTTAATAAGCAGAATAATGTACTTGCAGCCAGTCGTTGCAGCAAAACTGCAGGTTGATAATGACCGGCTAGCTGTATATCGTTCCATGTAATGCACTTCTGCATGCGTTTACCTTTGCATTGGTTGGCAGGTTGGTGATGGTGACTTTGAGAGGCTCGAGTATGACCATGGCACGAGGAGCGGTGTCGTTGAGTACCTCCCTAACACACGCCTCCAGCAGGTGCGGCTCCATGGTGGTCTGGGCAACAGTCACACCCACCTAGAAGAGAACAAGAGATGTTGACAGATGGGAACAGTTTCTAATGTTAACCAATACATCAGTAATGGATAAAA
Organism: Barbus barbus; assembly: GCF_936440315.1. Classification (NCBI taxonomy): domain Eukaryota; kingdom Metazoa; phylum Chordata; class Actinopteri; order Cypriniformes; family Cyprinidae; genus Barbus; species Barbus barbus. The sequence continues at coordinate 4,870,241 of NC_136756.1, forward strand.
GGGCCAACATCTGGTATTCTTTAATTATAAGCATTAGCAAGGCTATTTAAACTTCCACAGTGAAACACAGATGCACACGACTTCTATTAAACTATAACAGTTTTAATATTTTGTTGATATTTGGCAAATAAGCAGCTATATCATTTGAACAAGTCTTTGAATGGCCATTAAAGATTTCATTTCAAGGACCAAATCCAAATCCTATTAGATCAGTGGTTCTCAAACTTTTCTCCAAGCCCCTTAATATAAACCAAAGTGAAATGTTTTTGTTTATATTATTGGTAACACTTTAGAATAGGGAATACTTATTGACTATTTACCACGACTTTTTCCTCAATAAACTAATTTGCTGCTTATTAATAGTTAGTAAGGTAGTTGTTAAGTTTAGGTATTGGGTAGGATTAGGGATGTAGAATAAGGCATTAATATGTGCTTAATTACTACTAATAAATGACTAATATTCTAGTAATATGCATGCTAATAAGCAACTAGTTAAGAGACCCTAAAATAAAGTGTTACCATATTATTTATTTTAAAATCTACACTGTAAAAAATGATCGTGATTTTAACGGTAAAAAACTGTGAAAATGCTACGGTAAAAACCTGTTACATGGTTAACGGAAAGTTCCTGTAAAATTTACAGGGAAAAACCGTAAACTGATGTTCCCAGAATTCCCTGCTTTCCATTTCAAATTCTGTTTGAATTTGACGTTTTTTCTTTGAAATAACTGTTTCTTCTTAGTTTTTTCTTGTCAGTTATGTTTATTAGGGTTGTATGTTACATCTAATGTTGTTAAATTAATGTTTATAGCATATTTCAGTTTAATGAGTCTCACCATGATGGTGTTTAGTGCTTGTGTGAATGACACTGTGCACCTTCTGTATATTCTATTGTTTAAAAGTTGCTTGTGATGGGCTTTGGCTCATCATGTGACTTCCTCATCACCTGCATTTGGTGGATATCAGTGTATTTCAGAGGAACAAAACAGATTTCAGTACTTTAATAGGTTGGTATATTAAGATTATATCAGTTCAAGAAATTACGGTATTTAATTGTAAATTTAATTTAAAACCGTAAAACCTAAAACGTTGCTACCGTATTTTTTACGGTAGAATTCTGGTAACCACAGCTGCCAGTTTTTTACCGTAAATTTTACGGAATTTTTTTTACAGTGTATCAGCGAAGTGGTGTATAGTTAATAGTGGTGATCGTTAGCTCATGATACCATTCAATCTTTCACACACTGTATGCTGATTAGTACTTTTGTGACATAATACAATGCCACACCATTTTTCTTTTAGCGTTTTTGTTTTCTCTCTCTTACCCGGGCACAGAAATTGTTAATAGCTAGTGGAGGGAACCCACGTCTCCTGAGAGCTGTGAGGGTAAAAAGTCGTGGATCATCCCAATCTCTGAAAAACACAATACAAGAGACCAACACATTACAATAATTTCCAGTTCACAATTAAATGACCCACAAATTTTTTGTTACCTAACAATTCTAGTTTCCACCAGTTTAATGATCTTCCTCTTGGAAACAACAGTGTAAGTGAGATTGAGTCGGCCATATTCCCACTGCACCGGGCAGTACAAATCCAAAGCATTACACAACCAGAAATATGAGGATCGTCTGAGAGAGAGAGAAAAACAGGCATTTAGTATATACAGCAATGTTATATTGGTAAAATTTAATATAACTTAACTTTCATAGAGAAATTGATTATTCAAGATTATTTAACTCCGACTTACTGGGTGCTGTTAAATGTTATTATTTTAAAGTTTAAGCAAACACAAAGTGCATGGCGATGCTAATTTTATTTGTTGGTTTGGTGAATGACTTCATTGTGTGCATCAGTACTTGATTTTTGGTGACTGAACATTTTTACCACACATTTAAACAATACCGTAACGATTCTGATAATCTTTTGGCAATCACTATAATTGAGTTTAATACCGTTTCAACTCTAAACATAATGCCTACCTCAAGAAAGTCAATTAATGTTCATACACTTGTTATTCAACTAGAAAACACATTGCTACATAAGTACATAATCATTATATTTTATTTAACCTGTTAGTGAAGATTTATAATTTATCATAAAAGTTATTAGTCACAATTAAAACATTTATTTTCCAACTACAAATTAAGTAGAAATAATGATATCTTTAAATATAAAATCAGACTTAAATGCAGTTGATCTTTGTAAACAACTCTTTTTGATTGTTGATTATTATATCTAAAAAGCTGTTAAATTTCATGGTTTGGTCTTGTTAGTTTTAACCTTTAAAGTCATGTACCAACTGTACAGGTTACAGCTTTAGTTGAAAGAGATATTTATTTATTTATTAATGTTGACATACCTGGACTGAAACTCTTTGGTGCACAGTGAGTGTGTGATGTTCTCAATGGAGTCACAAAGACAGTGTGTGTAATCATACGTTGGGTATATGCACCTGTGCACAGGACATAAGAAAAGAATGGCATAACGATAATAAACAAAAATCACACCACGTAACTGAAATAAAGTGTCTTACCAAGTGTCTCCTGTCCTGTGATGTGGCGTGTATTTGATCCGGTACGCCACAGGGTCCATTTTTCCATCTTCCATCACCATCTTCATTCTGAGAGTGACTTCTCCTTCTGCAAACATGCCCTTTCTCATCCTGTCAAACAAAAGCAAAGATTCCTCCACGGGTCGCTCTCTCCAGGGGGAAGGAGGGGCATTGTGGCCCTTGAGTTCCTCTCCACGCTGGTGGCACACGTACGCATGACCCCTGACACAAAAACAAAAATCAATCATTAGTCTATCATATAAACCACATTCACATCCAGCACACATTAATTTCACTGCTCAAAAAAAATAAATAAAGCAACACAGTCAACAAAGTCAAAGTCAATACTTCAAGATATCGATCTATCCAGTTAGGAAGCATAATTGATTGAGAATCAGATGGATCACTTTTTGTTTTAATCGGAAAGAAATCATTCTGACTGATAAATCAGAAAAGTGTTTACATCAGTTTTTTATGTCTCTTATGCTCATCAAGGCTGTTTATTTGATCAAAAACACTGAAAAAAAACAGTAATACTGTGAAATATTATTGCAATTTCTAATATTGGTTTCCTTTTTTAATATACTTTAAATATTATTTATTTCTGTGACGCAGTGCTGTATTTTCAGCATCATTCCTCCAGTCTTCAGGGTCACATGATCCTTCAGAAATCATTCTGATATGCTGATTTATTATCAGTGTTGAAACTGTTGTGCTGCTTAAATTTTTATTTTGGAATATGTGAATCTTTTTTCTCTGAATCTTTGATAAATAAAAAGTTACAAAAAACAAACAAAACAAAAAAACAGCATTTATTCAAAATAGAAATCTTTTCCAACAATTTTTGAAGGATCATGTGACACTGAAGACTGGAGTAATGATCCTGAAAATTCAGCTTTGCTTCACAGGAATAAATTATATTTTAAAGTATATTAAAAAAAGAAAACTTTTTTTAGATATTTCACTTTTTTCTGTATTTTTGATCAAATAAATGCAGCTTTGATTAGCATAAGAAACATCTTTAAAAAACATTAAAAATCTTACTGATCCCAAACTTTAGAACGGCACTGTACATTAACACCAAACATAGTGATTGGTTTATTTCACATGCTTCAAATCAGATCTAATCTTTTGACATGCGCACACTGCACACATATACTGAACTCCCCGCTGTTTTCACATACTTTCTCATCCTCCTTTATATTATCTTTTAAAGTAAAACTTTACCAAGTTCATGAAACAAAGTCTAAAAAGGTCATGCAAAGCCTGGGGCGTAGAGCCCTGAGGCGTCAGATTTGTAATCCCACCTGCGAATGAGATCAACAGCAAGATCGTAGAGAAGCTGGAAGTGATCAGAGGCGTGTGTGACAGCGTATGGTTTGTACCCTGAGTGAGAGAGAAGAACAAACAAGCAAACATCCGTGTGAACAATGATCTTTAATAGAAAAGTTCACATTTGAAACGCTTTGGCATTCAATACAAAGCCCTTTCTTTTCCTTTTAAATCTTGTTCTTAAATGTGTTGAAATGCATAATGCATTGGAAGCACATACTGCTGTAAAGGGTGGTACAGCAAGGGTCTGCTTTTCATGTTTGAGTGAACTACACATTGAATATCAGCTGTAAACAACAATCAGGCTTAGCCTGACTGCTCTTAATACTCACCAAGCCACTCCACCATTTCTTTGATGGCAGTAAAGTACTTCTCCTCCTCTTTCTCGGGGTTTGTGTCATCATACCGCAGGAAACAGATGCCATTATTGGCCTTCAAACAGACACATGAGGTCAGAAAGGAATTTCTTGTTAGACATGGTTTGTATGAGTGAGTCTGTGTGTGTGTGTGTGTGTGTACCTTGGCATAACCAAAATTGAAATTGATTGCTTTGGCATGACCAATATGCAGAATCCCATTAGGCTCAGGGGGGAAACGGCTGCGGACCTACAAATAGGAAGGAAAAAGCGAGATTTGGATTTAAACAAAATATTCAGTCAATATGAATTGTTAGTTTAGTTTTTTAATTCATGTTTCTGGTCTTATTGTGCACACTTCATCAGAGACAATAATTCAAAAGATAAAATTTACTAAATGAAAATTCTGGTCCAAGACCAAAATTAGGATGTCATCTTTAATAATTATGTTTCTACTCTAATTTGGTGTTGAAATATAAACATTTAAACAGTGACTGTAATAAAAAAAACATGCTCTCATGACAGATTTAGTCGAGCATCAACTACATTAAAAGCGAATAGAACAGGCTAAATTAAAATAATTGCAATATCAGTATCTGCCGATAAATTTTCAGTTGTTGAAATATCAGCACATCACCAAAAAACCAAAACTGTTTATCTTCTTAATCTTTCATCAGAATGTAACCACCTCTGATGACACCTAGGCCACGCAGGATACTGGATAATGTTAACCAAAAGACTTTTAAGCAGCATTTAGAGTAAACGTCAGGTCATACCTGTCCTCCTGTCTCTTCCAAGTGCTTCTTCAGCAAATTCATGGTGTTGGGCGTCATAACATAACCCTCAGTCTTGTAATTCTCCCCTAAAGAGAGAGAACAATAAACCACGTGATATACTTTTAGGCAATTTTCCCCTGATGGTGCATTGTACAGAGCTGTGCATACAGTACTGTGGTTCTGCTTCAAACTCTAGGAAGCTGCCAATGATCAACAAGTCAACAGTCTCACCTGGCTTATGAAACTTGAGCGCCTCTCCTCTCAGCTGCTCCATCAATGACTTCCCCTCTGTGTTCACTTCACCTACAAACAGAAAATAGATTTGATGAAGAAAAAGTTCTAGGTTGAAGGTAATCAAAACTTAAGTCATCGTAAAATGAATCCATATAAACTGAGTGGTATAATCCAAGTATTGTGAAGAGATATATGATATATGATGAGCACATTTCATTTAGGCTTTTTAGACGATCTCTTTAAAAGAACTGTTTGCCCAAATAATTGAATTTTTGCCATCGTTTAGGCTACATTTACACTAATCCCGATACTTTTGAAAGTGCATCTGTTTCTCTCAGTTCTGTCCACAGTGAGAAAACTGAGCTTTTCAAAGACATGCTCTGAAGTGGATCAAATTGAAAACGGTTTCTGCATTGCAGTGTTGAATTTTTTTTTTTAAAACAATGACACGTTTAGTCATGTGATGCATATTGTAAGTTAACGACTTACATCTCTGTTTATACTGATATGTGCCTGTTATGTGCTAATCACATTCTAACAAGCTGATTTATGTTATGTTGGAAACATCCATATTTTTGGAATCTGTGATACTTTTTTCAGGATTCTTTGATAAATAAAAAGTTTAAAAGAACAAAATATAAATCTTTTGTAACAATATACACTACCGTTCAGATTTCTTTTTTGAAAGAGATTAATAGCTTTATTCAGCAAGGATGTGTAAAGTGATAGTAAGGACTTATATTGTTGAGATGCAGGTGTTGCACTCAAGAGGCAGATGAACGTGAGCTTGCAGGGTTAACAAGTCCAGCATGCGACACCAGAGAGAAGCCTGTAGTTTTCACTTGAAGATCAGGTTAAGAAATTTCTATTAAATATTACTGAGATCATTTTTTTTACAATAAAATCTATAACATTAATTTAGAAAATAGATGGATTATTTATATTTCATGCCCACTTCAAGTTCCCCTTCCCTGATGATGACAAATCTTTCTGATTTGGTCTGGAGCAAGGGTAATAATCCCTGCCCTCCAGCAACCTGTCCCTCACATGAGATCGCAACAATTAGCAAACTACAACAATTCAATCATTTCCTGATACACTAGATCAGTTTTTCTCATTTGAGAGGCCGTTTCACTCAGATATACATCACAATAGTTAGGAAAAGATTATTGCAACTTCATTTTAATGCTGACATTGAGCAGTCCTGCTTTACACAGCAATATGTACATACAGTACCACAATGACCACCACGGTATAGTAAAATCTCACCACAATATATCGCCATACTGCCCAAACTTAGTATCTCTGATGCAGCATTTAATTTACACACAGCCAAAGATGCATAAGTTACATTAAAGTGCTAAGAAAAAAAAAAAGATTCTTATAGGTATCTTTGTCTTACTATTTACATCCTGCTCAATCTTCACATCTCTCTCTGCAGCTTTAGGTTTGGCAGCCTGTGATAAGAGAAAAACACATTTCACAGCTGCATAGTTCACATAACAACTACAGAAATCTCTGTTACGTGTTTTAAACCAGCATGCTGCCGGTGCCAGCAGTGTAGCCCTGTTCTGTGCATGCCTCAGAGGGAACTGACAACAACAACAACTCAATCTGGCATGAAACATATGCAGGAATAAGACTTGCAATCAAGGACTTCTGTGATGCAACAGTTTTGGGCCGGTACAACATAACATGCCTATATACTGCTACACCATTGCGGAAAATATTATGTTTGCAACAGATTCTCACCAGCACTGTTTCAGTAGAAAAGGGGCATGCGTGTGTGTGCCACAAGAGAACAGAGACAGTAAAAAAAATATATACCTTGGGCTTTTTCTCCAGATCTGCCTCAGTTTTTGATCCCAGAAGGTGCAGCACCTGAGAAACAACACGAGTTTTCAGTGCACCGAAAATGATACACAATGATTTGGACTGATTTGAGCAAGGTAGTGAAACTGTCACACAAACCTGCATATCCACTTCATTCTTGACTATCTTCCCATCAGCCCATTTGAGAGCGGTCCTGGCCTCGCCTGAAGAGCACAAACCAAAACTCTTCCTCAGCAGCACCACACATGACTGTATTCACACACATATGATCTGCTGCCTCACCCATGAGCATCCCCATGTTGAAGCGATATCTCTCTGCCAGCAGCTGATCTTTGTGCTTCCTGATAATCAATTCAACCTGTGGAATTATCACATTATTAATATGTCAATGACAGATTAGAATTCATAAAGCACTAACTGACAACTATGAAAATCCATCATATTTTTAATACTTAATAGATATTGAAAAAAATTATTAGCTTGAATAAACGGAGGAAACCATTTAGTGTTGGGTAAGTTATTCTAAAAAAGTAATTAATTACTAGTTACTAATTACATCTTCAACAGTGTAATTAGATTATTGTACAAATTACTCTCTCCAAAAGTATTTAATTACTTTCAGTAACACTTTAGAATAGGCAACATGTATTCACTATTAACTACGACTTTTCCCTCAATAAATTCCTAATTTGCTGCTTATTAATAATAGTTATTATATTTATAATTAATATTTAGTAAGGTAGTTGTTAAGTTTAGGTATTGGGTAGGATTAGGGATGTAGAATAAGGCATTAATATGTGCCTAATTACTACTAATAAATGGCTAATATTCTAGTAATATGCATGATAATAAGCAACTAGTTAAGAGACCCTTAAAGTGTTACCTTACTTTCTAAATCCTACATCAAAATTAATGAATGATACAAGGATATACATATATATAAAATCTTCAAATTAATAATAGATAACTACATAAATTATTCTGATCACGCTTTAGATTATGGTCCAATTCTCACTCTTAACTAGCTATTAACTAAAAACTAACCATAATTTTACCTCAGTATACTCCTAATTACTGTTTATTAATACTTAGTAAAGAAGCTGTTAACAATTAAATTGGGTAGGATTAAGGATTTAGAATAAGGTCTTGCAGAATAAGACATTAATATATGCTTTTTAAGTAATAATAAACAGCCAATATCCCAGTAATATTCATGCTAATACCCAACTAGTTAATAGTGAGAATTGGACACTAAAGTGTTACCAATATTCTTATTAACTCACCATTTAAAGTGAGAAGGGTAAATAAAAAGCATGCATTTTAAGGTTTAGACTTAAATTTTGCTGTTGGTGCATGAGCAGTATCTGCAAAGCTGCTGCGCTGAAAGTTCAACGTAAGCAGAGATTTCGTCTTTTAAAAATCAGGAAGTTTAATGCCTACAAAAACGACTCAAATGGGACTACAACGACATACTTCCCGGGTTTTATATGTAACAAACCCATAAAAGGGGGCAAGGCCATGTTCTGCGGCTTTGTCGAAGAGGAAGAGTTATAGTGGAGAGCTGTAGCCATGCCGTCGAAAGTGTGTTATTTTCACCCAGCTGTCAGGTCTTCTGTGTTCGGGCTTCCTACGGACGCTGTAGTTCGTCAACAATGGTGAAAATTTATGTTTGATTATGTTCCTGACAATTACAATCGTAACTTAGCTCTCTGTGCTGCGCATTTTACGGAAGACAGCTTCCAGAATCGACACGAGTTCAACGCCGGATTCAACCAGAAACTATCACTAAAACATGGAGCAGTTCCAACTTTAAAACCAGAGGCAGCAGTTGTTGGGCCACAACCTGTAAGTAAGATTTAATCATTTTAAATGTATTTGCATGTATAATTTCAGACGTAATGTTTTAGTTTTATCAAGGACGTAAACAAATGCCAACGCTGGCTTTAGTAGCCAGTTAGTTATGCTATTTCGTGTGTCTATGACAAACGCGTACAAACATTTTGGACCCGAATTTGTAATTATGTACTAATTTTTAACCAATTAACCAATCAGAGCCCATTGCCTGTTTCTGAGGGAGTGGTTTCATAGAATCAGGAAGTCAACCGGTCGTTCAAATGACAGAGGAGAAAGCGGCTTACAATAAAGGTAAAATTTATGAAAACTAAGGCGTTTTTTAACAACGAAACATGAAGACATGTTATATTGCACCCCATAAACACAATCAAGCAAAGAAAAAAGGCAGTAAACCACCCCTTTAATTCCACTATTGTATTGTATTGTATATAAATATTGTCTATACACATTAAAGTTCAATTACATAGGAAGTAACTGTAATTACATTAGAAGAAATAAGAGTCATCCCTTTAAATTACAGTTACTAATTACTTCATAAGTAGTTACACCCAACACTGACATTTCAATAATGGCCACTATATAAACAATACAAAAATAAATATGAGAACAAAGACACGTCATTCAGATGAACCTGGTGTTTCTCACCATTATCGTAAACATTTGTTTAAAAAAAGCTTTTGATGAAACGCTAATGAGCTGGAGCAGATAGCGGAGGAAAAGCAATCACCAAATGTCCAGCACACATTTTAACTTCTTAAAAGCATCTCAGTTTTCATCTCAAAAATAATAACATTCTGAAATTAGTAATAATAAAAAAGTAGACGTGTTCAGTTTTTTGATTGACATTTTTTATCTCCTACATGTCTGCACTCACACCTCAAAAGACCTTGATAATGTAAAGCATCCTTACCGCATCCTCGATCTGCTCAGGTGTGACCACCACTCCCACGCCACAGGTAGCCTCAAACTCAACTCGATCCAGGTTTTCCTGAGGGTGGCTTTTTACAAAGTCCACTGCCGCTGAGAAAAATATCAGAAATAAAAATGTCAGCAAGTGGTGAAATGCAAATTATTGAAGCCCTCTGACCCACGAGAAAGGGTCCCGATAATGAGCACTAACATCATATGGGGGTTCATTTTCAGTGCTGATAGATACAGATATTTCTGACAATCCAATCTTCTTTTATAACGTTTTCTCTTCGTGTGTATGTTTGTGTTTTCTTTTTTTAACTGTACAAATTATGTTATCTAGTGTCTAATAAATCTCACCAATGTCAACCAGTTAAAGGTCTTGTTTTCGGTTTCCCGCAATCGTGATTACTGTGTAAATACATTCACTTTGCGTTGAAAAGTCACACAATCAGCTGAAATTAAAAAAAAGTAAAAAAAAGTAAAGTCGTGACGTATTGTCAAGTATGGTGACCCATACTCGAAATTGGTGCTCTGCGTTTAACCCATCCAAGTGCACACACACAGCAGTGAGTAGTGAACACACACACACACACACACACCGTGAACACACACCCGGAGCAGTGGGCAGCCATGCTGCGGCGCCCGGGGAGCAGTTGGGGGTTCGGTGCCTTGCTCAAGGGCACCTCAGTCGTGGTATTGAGGGTGGAGAGAGCGCTGGACATTCACTCCCCCCACCTACAATTCCTGCCGGCCGGAGACTCGAACCTTTGGATTACGAGTCCGACTCTCTAACCATTAGGCCACGACTTCCCCACAAATTCCCCTTTAATTGGCTTTTAATTATGGGAGGGGTGCCCTTATTGTAAAACCTCTTAATCTCATTGATAACAGAAAGAACAAGAAGTTTTTGAAGAATTCTGATGACTTGTTGTACTAATTAAGCTGTCTTTTTTCTTTTCACTTTCGTTTTATTTTATTTTATTCAATGAAGTGGTTTGTTTTCTTGCAATAAAACTAACATTGCGGTCATTTAAAAACACTAACAGTTTAAGTTTACTGATCTCTACATATAGAACACAAAGCATTATAGACATTGGAGAAAAAAACACAGAGTGACAGAAGAGCAAAGCCAAGCAGATACCTGACAGCTGCAGTTCTGAGGTGATTTTTTGTGTAATGATGTACTCTGTGAGGAAAGACAGTCGACTGGAGTCTTTGAGTCGTGTCACCATGTTATACAGCAGAGTGCCTGCAGTCTTATCAATGCTAGCGGACCCCAGCAGCCCTTGAGCCTGGAAAATAAACCGTAACATCAGCAATAATACTACTTTTTCCAAATACTTCTTGTGCATGTAACGGGTAAAGAAACTGTAATGCAAGTTCTCTAGAGGCTGGTGAGGTTGACAGCGCACAGCAGCAACTGCTTTATTATGCGTATTAATTAATTATATACCTGTTCAATAGCCTTCTTGAGTGTTGATGAGAGTGCTTCATTTTTCAATGTTTCCTTAGCTTTCTGCTCACTAAGGCCAATTGACATGAAGATAGACACCGCGTCCGCCATTTCTCTTCCTGCACACACACGCACGCCGTCGCCGGTTTACGCTTCCGCCAGCCCCGCAGAAGCACAGCCCTCAGCACGCGCGTGTTCGGATTGGAGCGAACCATGATTTCTCCAATCAGATTTGTGCATCCTTCCACCAATCATCGGTGCGCTTCTGTTGACACACAGTTGCGTCAGTCAAGCATTGCCACGCGAAGTGCAAGAAAATGTTAATAAATAAGTATATTTAAATGTTTTGAGCTAAGTTATGTAAAGAGCTTAGCTAAGTGTACAGATCAAGACCACAGTGGAAAAAGACTGGAAGTGACCCAGGGATCGTTTACTGATGGCCAGTTAAACTCCGTGAACGTTTTAGGACATTTTTAGAACGCTCGTATTAAAAATAGAATTCTCCGATAGAAAAAAAAAAAACTTTAGCAGCACAGACGTTCTCTCTGATGTTTCTCTCTAATTATCTACGTAAATAGTTAATTCTCATATTTTAAGTTTTTACTGTTTTTTTTTTTTTTCTTCTGCGTACTCTAAAAATGTCACACACACACACACACACACACACACACACACACATATATATAAAATTGTACACCGAACTGGACTTAATGCTAGGATATAATCCACTAAGAGTAGTTCTTTAAATAAACTGAGGAGGGCAGCAATACGAATAATGATGTGTCCAGTCTGCCGCAGATCTCAAAAGAAGAAAAAGCAGAAGAAGGATGGACTAATCACCGTCATTTACTAGACGGTTTCGATTTGTATCTCAGATGCCAGTCCTTGGCATTATTAGTAGATATAAATAATTTATTGAGATAATTCCAATATAAAACATCTAGTATAAAAACAAACAAACTGCGATTTGAATGCACCTTGATGGAGGATTTCTCTTTTTGAGCCGTCGAGCGTCTCGGGAGATTGTGCATTACACATTAGCTAGCAACAACCCAATGGACTACAAAATACATTTGTACATGCACGAAGATATATTAAGTATACTGGCATAGTCTGTCTCATTTGTGTCTCTTTGTAAGCTACAGACCTTATTCATTTGAACTTTTCTTATGTGCAAACCATAGATTTGTGTGTTCAGTAGCATGTATTTTCATCTGCTTTAGTTTATTCTTTCCTTTAATGTGTTTTTGTTATCACAGTAGCTGACTTGATTTGTCCTGAAGGTGTAAGGAACAGAGCTACATAATGTCCCAGCATGCTCTGCTCTCTGCGGGTTGTAAGGCATGGCGGTCACTGTCATGTCCCCGGTCAGAGCTTCGGCTGGATCTCACTCTGGGATGTGGTCAGACGTTCCGGTAAACTATATACTACCGTTTCATCGCTGTGCTCAACAGAAACTTTTCTTATACACTCTTAAAAATGAAGGTGTTTAAAAGGTTCTTTACAGCGATGCCACAGAAGAACCATTTTTGGTTCCACAAAGAACCATTCAGTCAAAGGTTCTTTAAAGAACCATCTCTTTCTTACCTTTTTATAATATGTAGAAGAACCTATTTTTTGCCACAAAGAACCTTTTGTGAAACAGAAAGGTTCTTTATGGCACCAATTAGACAAAAAGGTCCGTTTATGGCATCGTGAAGCACCTTTATTTTTAAGAGTGTAGGGGCCACATTTTATGTTTTTGTTGCATTTTATTAATTCCCTGATGTCTAGTTATAATTTAGTTAATTGTTTCTTACTCCAAAGTCAGATATAATTTAAATTTTACACCCTTTCCGACCCTCAGAATGTTTTCGATACACTGTAAAAAAAAAATTTGAGCAAACTTAAAAGTTTAAGACGACCAGCTTCAGCAGATTTGTGAATTTTCTAAACTTATTTTTGTAGATTTTTGAGTTTCTCAACTTTTTGTTGTATAAAATTAAAACATCATGTTGAGAGAACTCAAAAATCTGCTGAAGTGGGTTGCCTTAAACTTTTAAGTTTGCTCATGCCTTTTTTTTTGTACTGTACCTTTAAGATATCTGTGTGTAAATGGCTGGTATCCACCTCCTCAAATATGGGCAGTATTTAAATAAACAGTAAGCAGCATACAATACAGTAGCACTGTGCAGTATTGTAAACTATAGTATTCCATTCTGAATAAAGCCTTAGAATTAAACGAGCTGTGTTTTTAATAATGCATATGAACTTCTGTTTAGTTTTTCATTTTACAGTATGACCATATTGCCCATCCTTTTAGATGGCGTGAGACTGCAGATAATCACTGGACAGGAGTTATGCGAGGAAAAGTGTGGACACTAACACAAACAGAGGATATGTTATGGTACTATGTTTACAGTCATCAAATAAATCCAGGAACAGAAAACAGACAGAAATGGAAGGTGGAAGAGGAGGAGCAGTTATTGGGGAAGATGTCAAAAAGAAAGACTGACTTGAAGCAGGAAGAGGCAGGATTGTGCACAGTGATGTCAGAGCCTGACAACAAAGAGGAGGAACTTCTGAGGGACTATTTCCAGTTAGGTGTTAAATTAGGGGATCTCTACAGGGACTGGAGCACTGTGGATCCACACTTCAAACTTACAGCAGACATCTTCACAGGTACATGTCTCATTGAAAGAATGGTTCACCCAAAAATTTAAATTTGTTTATAATTTTCTCATGTTATGTCATATGATTTTCCACTGAACACAAATACAGTGTTTGCCTAAATGTTCATGGTGCTTCCATACAATGTAGTAAAAGTAAAACAGGCTTTAGAAAAATGTATTTGCCTTTTTCCTGTTTCAGGCAAAATATTGACTTTAGTTTGACATTAAGTAAAATAGTGTGTGTGTGTGTATATATATATATATATATATATATATATATATATATATATATATATATATATATATATATATACACAATGGTGTGAAAAAGTGTTGGCCCCCTTCCTGATTTTTTATTTTATTGCATGTTTGTCACACTTTAATGTTTCAGATCATCAAACACATTTAAATATTAGTCAAAGATAACACAAGTAAACACAACATGCAGTTTTTAAATGAAGGGAAAACTAAATCCAAACCCACATGGCCCTGTGTGAAAAAGTGTTTGCCTTAAAAGTAACACAGCATTTCAGAAAAAGAGCATCATACCAACAGTAAAATATGGTGGTGGTAGTGTGATGGTCTGGGGCTGTTTTGCTGCTTCAGGACCTGGAAGACTTGCTGTGATAAATGAACCATGAATTCAGCTGTCTACCAAAAAATCCTGAAGGACAATGTCCGGCCATCTGTTCGTGACCTCAAGCTGAAGCGAACTTGGGTTCTGCAGCAGGACAATGATCCAAAACACACCAGCAAATCCACCTCTGAATGGCTGAAGAAAAAGAAAATGAAGACTTTGGAGTGGCCTAGTCAAAGTCCTGACCTGAATCCTATCGAGATGCTGTGGCATGACCTTAAAAAGGCGGTTCATGCTCGAAAACCCTCCAATGTGGCTGAATTACAACAATTCTGCCAAGATGAGTGGGCCAAAACTCCTGCTCAGCGCTGTAACAGACTCATTGTTATCGCAAACGCTTGATTGCAGTTGTTGCTGCTAAGGGTGGCCCAACCAGTTATTAGGTTTAGGGGGCAAGCACTTTTTCACACAGGGCCATGTGGGTTTGGATTTTGTTTTCCTTTCATAATAAAAAAACTTCATTCAAAAACTGCATGTTGTGTTTACTTGTGTTATCATTGATTAATATTTAAATTTGTTTGATCTGAAAAATGAAAGTGTGACAAACATGCAAAAAAAATAAAAATCAGGAAGGGGGCTAGCACTTTTTCACACCACTGTATATATATATATATATATATATGGTACAACATAAGAAAATAAACAACTTGAATGATTTATTTTCACACAAAATCTGTTGCTCCATTAATGTTCAATATAACGTATGTATTTATTTCTGCAATTATACATTTTAGGCGCAGTGAATAGTAAATTTTTTCTTAATTGTGGACAATATGTGATTTTCTCTTTTTAAGCTGCACCAGGTGTAATTTTTCTCTCATTCAAAGAAGATTTGCACATATAGAACTGAATAATAATTTTGAAAAATATGTACATTCACTGGAATATACTTTCGAGGAACAGATTAATCATGGTTGAGTGCAACTACTTTACAGTAACATCAAACTGAAATATTCACTTCTGCATGAGGCTGCATTAGCATTGCTAGGTGTCAATATAGATCCAAGACAACTGACATATTTGCATGTGCAACATAATCCAAAATATACTGAGTTCACCTTTAACAATATAGAAGAAAGGGTCTTTTGAACAGTGGTCCTTAATACAAAACACTTTTTTTTCTGCGTCTGTCTGTTTGAATATCTCAGGAGTGCGTTTGTTGCGTCAAGACCCCGTGGAGTGTCTTTTCTCATTCATCTGTAGCTCGAATAATCACATCTCACGGATTCAGGGCATGGTCGACAGACTGTGTCAGACACTCGGGACTCTCCTCTGCAAGCTTGATGACGTGGCCTATCATGATTTCCCCCCTCTGCAAGCTCTTACAGGTAGCTATACTAGCGCTCATAGAACACAATAGCTAATCGAATGGGTTTAAGTTCAATACTGCTAATTATCCTTGGCAGTTCTACTACTTTTATAGATAATAATTTAAAAAATGTGCATTTGTTAATCTTTGTAACACAAAAGAAGATATCGTAATGAAATCTGAGAAATTTATGTCCCTCCATTGGAAGTCCATTTACCCAAAACGTTGCTTGCTTTATGTGTGAGGACTATGAGATTTGTTCTCGTATGTCATGCAAGCACATTTGAGCTTCTGCAAGAACCAGTGAGATTTGTTCTTGCGCTTCATATATGTTGTTGATAAAAGCTGAAATTAAATCGGTTCATCATAAAACATTATCATGTCTCTCGTAGGACTTGCCTTAACCGGCTCAGTATTAAACTGTTTCATATGGATATAGGTTTTACGTAAGTTATATTCACTTTTTTGTGTAAAAGTTTTATGAGAATGGATATTCAGTGGTGGGACAGATACCTTTCAGATTTCATAAATATTATCTTGGTGTTTAGAGGATAAATGAAAGTCTTATGGACTTGAGTGAACCATCCCTTTAACCCTTGTGCGACCTTATGGACATTTTTGTCCATTTCAGTTTTGTTTTTTGTTATAAGTGTGCATGTGTTAATGCCAACTGCATAAACTTTGGCTCAGGTGTTTATTTTTATTGGAATTTTAATATTTCACCCTCATTTCCTTCAAAAAATCTATTTTACCCTCCGTACAAAAAATACTCCCCAATGTCCCCATTGAAACCCATTAAAACTGCTATTATTAATCACAGTGCCGTTTAACTGTAAAATGATGCAATTTTTGTTAATAGGCTTTCATTCTGTTGGCAAGGCTTCAAAATTTTATTTTTTACAGTTTTTTTACCAGATGGTGCCATTTTTCCAGGTTTGGTCTATAAAGCAAATACTCGCTTTATTCCTGTTTTCTGCTTCTGCGTATTATAGAGCCAGTTGGATAAATAATGCAGCTATAATTGTGTGGGTGTGTTGGTATAGATGTCAGAGTGTGGATGGTATGTGTGTGCTTGTAATATTTGAGAAAGAAAAACTCTACTGTAAACCACAAATCCATTTTTGAGATATCAACCTCAAATTTGGAACACAGCTTGTTTAGATTTATGGCTTTGATTTTCTAGCAGGTTTAGAGTTCAACATGTTTCATATATAAAATATTCATAAAATAACAAAATATTGTTCATAAATCATTTTCATAAACTTAAACCTGTATAACTTTTTTTTTGTTTCACTTTTTAAACTTTTTTTTACCTCAACAATAATCTGCCATGGGGCTTCTTTAAAATGAGACCAAACTTAAGTCTCTGCTCCCAAGCTTCCAATTTACGACAGTTTTTTTGACATGGTCATTTTTCTCCACTATGGACCTAAGTGTAACTTTTTTTTATTGATGCACAAGGGTTAAATATATAACAATAATAATATTTTATTAATGTGAGAACAAAAGAGCATATGGTGATATGAGAGACATGAAAATGGCACATACCGTACATTATATGTAAGAAATGGGTTGCCTGTGATAAGGGTTTGTTTTTTTACAGTTTAACTGTTTACCATCATTATATACAATATTTGGCAGCTGAATAAATCATTGATGCATCATAATCCAAAATGATAAAAGTACTTAATGTTTAATATTTGAATTATTGTATATATGTGACAGATCCTAGTGTGGAGATGCGTTTGCGTGATTTGGGTTTTGGCTACCGTGCTCGTTTCCTGCAGCAGAGCTCACAAGTCATTGTGAACTCTCATGACCCTGACTGGCTCCAGTCGCTCCGCAGCGCCCCCTACCTGCAGGCCAGAGATGCACTGAGAGCTCTTCCTGGAGTTGGTCTCAAAGTAATTATTTATTCTACATTTATGCATTAAAATATTCTTTGCAAGTACATGAATGAAACTTCTAAACTTGCAATTGCAACACAAGTAGCATTCTCAACTTTGCTGCAAGCCACAAACTGTCATCAACTTTCTTTACAATGCAGTGCAACAGTTTTTGTTTGTATACTTGCATAGAGTATGCTTTTGGCATATGCCCTTTTTCTGCATACTTCCCTTCCCATGAGATATTTTATTTTATATTTATTTTAGCCTGTTTTGGACTGATCATTCTAGCTATTAAATGTTTGCATTTATCATAATTATTTTACATTTGTGAAATCTATGTTTGCTGGGGATCAGGTGGCTGACTGTGTATGTCTGATGTCACTGGATAAGTTTGAGGCTCTTCCTGTGGACACACATGTGTGGCAAATAGCCAAACGTGACTACAGCTTTGCTGCTGGGAGCAGCCAGAAGACTTTAACTGATAGAGTCTACAAAGAGATTGGTTAGTACCCCAAAAAAGATACCCTGCACTGGAAACCACCCACAGCAGTGTAGCATTTGTGCCTTTGAGTTTTGGACTGACACACAAAAAAATCTACTTTACTTTTAAAGTAAATGAGATTTTTTTGTTCCTCTTTTGCAGGTGACATTTTTAGAAAACTCTGGGGTCCCTATGCAGGCTGGGCACACTCTGTAAGTAACACTGCACATCATTCATCAGATATTATTATTAATATTATGGTATTTTTTATTATTATTATTATTATTACATTATTTTTTATTATTTTTGTGTTTTTGGGTCTCAGGTACTTTTCTGTGCTGATCTAAAGAGGTTTCAGAAGCTGAAAGAAGAGATTCCTGCTCTGAAAGATGAGAAAACAGACCTGAAGAAAAAAATGAAGGAGAGAAAACATGACAAATGTGAAGAAAAACAGAAAAGAGAAAAAGGCAAAAAGCAACAGAGGACATAAGATCATGATAGTGTGGATAACATTCATCACTAATCAACTCAGGCTACAGCAAGTCTGCTTCCAGTGTGCTCTTTTACAATCTGGATGAATCAATTTTGAATTTCTACTAAATCTGACAGCTCAATTTTATTGGTAATTTCTAAGTACCATATGATATGCTATTTTCTAAGTAGATTGCAGCAGAGGATCATTCATTG
Source organism: Barbus barbus (assembly GCF_936440315.1). Classification (NCBI taxonomy): domain Eukaryota; kingdom Metazoa; phylum Chordata; class Actinopteri; order Cypriniformes; family Cyprinidae; genus Barbus; species Barbus barbus. Next base: position 4,889,199 of record NC_136756.1, read on the forward strand.
GCTCATTTGCTGTTTCCACTCCTTAATATAATATTTTGACATGTTTTGCTTTTGGATTTACATTTAGACATAAAATCTCTATTATAACATTTTACAAAATTGCCTTTTCTTCAGCCCTGTTTTGTACTTGAGTATGAAGTAGCATAGTTTTCAGAGTCTCATGGGATCTACATGAATCACACAAATGACCTATTTTGAATTCAAAATGGTGATTTTCGGTGAAAGGTATCAATCCCTGTTAACAATCTTGAAAGTTTCTCTCGATTGTAAATCAAATGCTCCTTTATTAACATACTACGACTTTTCTGAGAGACAGAGACAGTCGGAAATGAATGATTCAACATAAATGTTGACTGACTTGAGCTCACAAATCTGTTTATTCACTCAGCCGCTGCTGTCTTAATGCACTGTTTTTGATTTTTCCTTTGTTGTTTTCAGTTCTGCGCCCCACAACGTTTCCCTCTTCTATTCATTTTGGTCATGTGACTGTGTCTGTAACAGTTTGAAGGGTGAGCGGTTGATACTTTTTTTTTATCATTTGTAAATGCAAAATGTAAATGCAAAACAAGAATTAAATAAAAATGTTTCCTTTAATTTTTTGGCAATCTGATACTATATGATATACAAAGAGAAATTACACTGCAATTACCATGAATACCTTCAACATTCGCTACCACAAAAATCCATGCATTAATACACGACCACTCGCCCGGAGACTCAAACAGTGTGACACTAAAAAAAGGAAAGGCTGGATTGAGTCAGTGGCTTATGTAAGTGTGACCCATGCACTGTTCTTGCTCTGAGGGGCTTACAGCATGCCAAGCAATGTCAAAATAACTCGCATAATAGAAAGGTTTTTACCAGATAACAGACAAAGACATTTTCAGGATTGAAAGTCTGTTTGGCTCCCACCCCCATATATGGTATGTCTGCGTCGATGTGGAAAATACAGTGTTGCTGTCAGTCCATATCATGAGTCTCACTCAAAGTCAAATTATCTCTAAATAGAAATCAAGGACATACAAAAAAGGTAAAATGTGAACACTTAAGACATACAGTATAAAATCTAACCCTGTTTAAAAATGGTCAAAACAAGTCTGTGAACACTACCATAATTATACGCATATATGAATATCTATATCTGCAGTTGGCCTCAGCAGATGATTTTACTAAAATAACACAATACAACAAGATTAGCTAAGAATGTGTTATAGCTAACACAACTTGAGTGTTCACGGACTGGCTCTTTGACCATTCCAATAAGGTGGATGGCCAGTAGCCATCATTTATGGTAAAGGGTGCTATATTTTTCACACACTCTAAGCTGTTGACCAATCACAACAGACTGGGCCACAACTGTCCAATTACAGAAGACTGGGTGTTTTGGAAGGGGGCTTTAAAAAAATAGAACATTTCCGGCAGAAGGTGAAATAAGGTTCAGCAGCAATGTACAATATAAGAAAACAAGTTAAAAAAAAAAACTTTTTATCATGTAAATGTACAACCAGAATTCCGGAAATGTTGGGACATTTTTTAAATTTGAATAAAATGAAAAATAAAAGACTTTCACATCACATGAGACAATACTGTATTCACATTAGAACATAGAGAACATAAATGTTTAAACTGAGAAATTTTACACTTTTATCCACTAAATGAGCTTATTTCAAATTTGATGCCTGCTACAGGTCTCAAAAAAGTTGGCACGGGGGCAACAAAGGGCTGAAAAAGCAAGAACATTTTTAAAGATTCAGCTGGGAGAACATCTAGCAACTAATTCAGTTAACTGACATCAGGTCTGTAACATAAAAGGGATGTCTTAGAGAGGCAGAGTCTCTCAAAAGTAAAGATAGGCAGAGGCTCTCCAATCTGAAAGAGTGCGTAAAAATAATAAAACAAACATATAAGATAAAAACAACGTTCCTCAACATCAAATTGCAAAGGCTTTGCAAATCTCATCATCTACAGTGCATAACATCATCAAAGGATTCAGAGAACCTGAAGAAATCTCTGTGCGTAAGAGACAAGGCCGAAGACCTTTGTTGGATGCCCATGGTCTTTGGGCCCTCAGATGACACTGCATCACTCATCAGCATGATTCTGTCATTGACATTACTAAATGGGCCCAGGAATACTTCCAGAAACGACTATCGGTAAACACAATCCACCATGCCATCTGCAGATGCTAACTAAAGCTCTATCATGCAAAAAGGAAGCCATTTTGGACATGGTCCAGAAACACCGTTGTGTCCTGTGGGCCAAGACTCGTTTAAAATGGACTGTTTCAAAGTGGAAAAGTGTTCTATGGTCAGACGAGTCCAAATTTGACATTCTAGTTGGAAATCAAGGACGAAACCACAAAAACCACATACTGCAGCTATTACAAAAGCATAGCTTCATAGTAGGAGTAGTAGGAGATCTTTCACCAATAGAGAACATTTGGCGCATCATTAAACGATAAATACGTCAAAGACGACCACAAACTCTTCAGCAGCTGGAAACCTGTATCAGGCAAGAATGGGTCCAGATTCCAACACCAAAACTCCAGAAACTCATAACCTCAACGCCCAGACGTCTTCAAACTGTTTTGAAAAGAGGCGGCGATGCTACACCATGGTAAACATGCGCCCGTTCCAACTATTTTGAGACATAGCAGGCATCAAATTAGAAATGAGCTCATTTTGTGCATAAAATTGTAAAATTTCTCAGTTTAAACATTTGTTATGTTCTCCATGTCCTATTGTGAATAAAATATTGGCTCAAGTGATTTGAAATTCTTTTAGTTTTCATTTTATTCAAATCCCAACATTTCCGGAATTTGGGTTGTCTTCTAGCAGTGACTTATTAGTCACATTGACACTTACAGCTCACGTTATTGCCTCAAAAACAATTGAGCACCCTGTTAAAGATTGCAGATCACATATTTATGTCTCCCTTCACACAAAGAGTATAATTTGTGTTATTTGAGTCTCTACCTATACATTAGCTTTTGTATTTTTCATTCTGAACCATAACACTTAACTCTGCTTTGTATGTACAGTATATGTATGACGGTTATTCTGGTGTCAAAACTTAGTTGTCTTTGTTTGTCAGCTACATTACTCCCATGTGTACCTTACATTATTGAACAAAGCATTTTCTGTCCACATAAGATGGCCCCTTCTACAAATGTGTGCTTGTGTGTGTGTGTGCGTGTGTGTGTGTGTGTGTGTGTGTTTGTGTGTGTGTGTGTGTTTGTGGATTGAGCTTCTCAGTGATGATTATGCAACTGTGTGTCTTTGTGCCACACATGCTTACTCTCGGTGGCCTAAATCTGTTCTTTCTCCTGTCCTGCTGTAAATATCTCTGTCCCCCTTTCTCTTTTGGTGCTCACACATACTCAATTACACAATACAGCTTTCTCCATAGTCAAACCATTCACTGTCATGCACCCAATAGGACCCACTCTGCATTGACTTTTATAGTTACTATATAAGTATACTGTGCTCCAAATGTTTGAAACAACCTTAAAACTTCAAAATTCATTTAAGAACATAAAAAGCTGTAGGATTTTGAGAAGCAATGTTATGTTAAATCAAGTAATATTATTAACACTTCACAAGTCAAGTCAGCTTTATTTATATAGCGCTTTATACAATACCAATTGTTTCATATCACCTTTACAGTGATAAACAGGGAAGTAATGATTCAATGGTCCGAACAAAATTCAATTATTCTGTAAAGACAGCCATTATTAATTTGAAATCAGATCATTGTTGATTCAGTTCAGTTTAATAACTGTGTAAAGTTGATCAGTTATGGAATGAGTTTAATTAATCTAAGACCATGAAGAAAACAGTGATGCCATTATCCAACTCAATAAGATTGCAAAACAATCAGCTCTCTCTCATCACTAACAGTAAAAAAACAAAGAGCAGTATGTTTTGACAGCATTTATTAATCTTATTGATTAGGCAAATATTAAGATGTTCTCTAGTACAATGTCAAATCAACATGGATTATCAGGTTTTGTTCATGCTCAAGTGCTAGCATCAACATCACGACCATGCAAGGTATGAATAGAGAGCAATAGCCCAGCACTATTGGAATTAATGCATGAATGAATCTGGCAATGCTTGTGTGCAGTGTGATGTCATTACTGCTCACTGGGCAGCCTTGGGGAGAAACATGCAGTCAAACATATGAGGAAAAGACACAATTTCTGTCTGATGATGACACAAGGCATGCAGATGAGATTGCTTTTTAGAACAGAGGTTTACAAACCATTCCTGAAGCCTTCCCAGCACTGTCCATTTTGGATGTTTCCCACAGTGCAACAGTGTTTAGCAACAGTTTAAAAACCCATCTTCTGAAGGTTATTCATTATTTCGTTACCCAGTGGATGGAGCTCCAAGAATATTAAATCAATTACTGTATATATTATATCATGTTGCCATTATTCCACTATTTACTGCTTAATTTCTTGTATGTGTTCAGGTCTTTGAATGAAGAAAACCATTTAATTTTATCTGAAGATCAAATTACCCTTGAGTTTCTTATCAGCCTGCTTCTATCAGACAAAACTAATGATCTGCTATTCAGCTCCTGAAGACAAAGAAGCTGGTGATGTGCATTCATGCTGTGCTACATCATCACATCGATACGCTCAAGCCAATCGGAGATTGTCTTATGTTCACATGTGCTTTAGACACCGCGGTGCACACAGAAGCCAGCAGCTTTGAGTTCCATTCAAAATTGAATTCTATTTTAAATGTTTCTAATTTTGTTTTATGGGTCTCCTAAAATAGATTTATATGCATCCAAGGTCAAAAAACTTTTTAATTTTCTTTAATTATATACACTGCCGCATCACCGCTTTTCTCACAATGGTTCTTTCAAGGACCTGGTCTCTCTGAACCCCTGCTTTCTGCGAGGCTGCTCTGCTCTGATTGGTCAGATGGCCAAGTCACTTGTGGTTGGTCTACCATTGACAGCACATATCAGGACAAAATGCACATTGCCATATCTGAATTTCAGCACCGTGCATACACATTGATATGGATAGTACCAAAATCTTGCTCCACGCTTTATCATTACTCAAGGTAGAAGGACAGAAATCTGCGTTCAACACAACAATTATGGTGGACCCCCAGCTGATTAGCAGAAATATTTCAAGACAATAATGTGAGTTAGCTGGTTAGCAGACTAGTGCACTAAGTCTACACTGTATACAATACAAAACTGTGTTTTGAACACTAGGTACAAAATCAAAGTCGTGACGTATTGTCAAGTATGGTGACCCATACTCGAAATTGGTGCTCTGCGTTTAACCCATCCAAGTGCACACACACAGCAGTGAGTAGTGAACAAATCCACACACACACACACACACACACACACCGTGAACACACACCCGGAGCAGTGGGCAGCCATGCTGCAGCGCCCGGGGAGCAGTTGGGGGTTCGGTGCCTTGCTCAAGGGCACCTCAGTCGTGGTGTTGAGGGTGGAGAGAGCGCTGGACATTCCCTCCCCCCACCTACAATTCCTGCCGGCCGGGGGCTCGAACTCGCAACCTTTCGATTACGAGTCCGACTCTCTAACCATTAGGCCACGACTTAGGTATATAAAATATATACCTAAATAATGAATCATACTTACAGGTGGGTAGTTTTAACAAAATAACATAAAATGTAACAAAATCCTAATATATATTATAAATAATAATAATAATAAAAAAAAAAAAAAAAAAAAAAACAAAAAAAAAACAAAAAAAAAAAAAAAAAAAAAAAAAAAAAAAATATATATATATATATATTATATATATATATATATATATATATATATATAATTTTACAGTCTTTTTCTGTACAAATTACAAACATTTTGGTAACATTATACTAATTAAGTAACTTAAAAACTAAATGTCAACTAACTACTTAATTTGCAGCTACATGTCAACTAACTCTAATATATTAGTGGACCATTAGGTTAGGGTTAGTTGACATGTCCTCACAAAGTTAATTATAATTAGAATGTCTAAAGTGGACTATCAAATAAAAAATGTTACAAACATTTTTTTTACAGTGTATTGTGCAGACATTTTTCAATGCTTAAAACATGTTATATGCATCGGTCACATCACTCTTATGTCTCCCTGATGTTGGCAGAGCCTAGTCACACTCCTGGCCATAAAGGAGACTGTCCTTGCCAGATTACTGTAATCCTGTTAACCTGCAAAGGATTAACGTCATGCTCCTGATATAATCTGACATACTTAACCATATGTACAGTTATAATCAAAATTATTCAGCCCCCTGGAGACTGTAATAATTTAAAAATGTAATCTTTCCTGTAGATCCAGAATTGCATCAACAGTTTAGTAACATTCTGTATTAAAGTTGATAATGTCAATATATAATGTAATAGGGTAGAAAATTGTGTTACTGTAAATCGCAAATTAAGCCTTTGGAAAAACTATAATAAAACTTAGGTAGCTTGAGCTGTTACACATAAATTCAGTGCATATGTGCTAAAGTTGAGTAGCATATATGGTAAAAGAGCTCTCTGTTAAAATGATTTGTACCAGAAAACCTTTGAGGGAGTTGAACAAAAAGCACAATATAATCAAGGGTAGTAAAATGTGTGATCACACCAACTCAGAAAACCCATTTACTTCCAAAATATTTCAATGCAGAGTTTAAGACAAACACTAAAAAAGCATAGCCATTATGTTGGGACATCTTGGTGAACACTACTGTAGACTGAGGAGAATATAAAATAAACTTAAAAAAGCTCAAATAAATTTGGATAGACCTGTGTAGTTCTGGAAGAATGTTTTACGGGAGATGTGACCAAACTGGAATTTATTGGACCCATGGATTAGCGATATGTCTGGTACAAAAAAAATAAAAAATAAAAAAGGCAAAGCTCATGAGCGGAGGAATACCATCACCGCGGTCAAACAAAGACCAGTCTTGTTAGGGGAATTTGCTTTTGCATGAAGTGGAAATCTTGACTGTTTTAAGGACATAATGGATTCTTTAATGAATCAGGCCATTGGCAAAGATTATTAAGCCTTCAGTGCATAGACTAAAGCTTGAGGATCACTGGATACTCCAACGGGACAATCATCCCAAATAGGCTACTGCACGTCCAAATATACGTAAGTTTGGTTCAGAGATGGGTCATAAAATGTTCTTGAGTGGCCTGTTCAATCATCAGATTTAAGAAGAAAATCAAAGATTTTGAGTGATCTGGAAGCTTTTTCAAGCAACGTATTACGATACCAGTAGAGAGGTCTCAGAAACTTATTATAAGCAACGTTTATAAAGAAATATATATAAGATTCTCTACAAATTTTGACTTGTGCAGGTTAAATAAACCAGTAAAAGCCAGTTTTTCATCAACTTTACTTCCTCAGAACAACTCAAGAGGGTATAATAAACTTTATATAGTAGTTTGGTTTAATTGATTTCATATAATTTTGTTCACAGAAGCAGAACGTTTTGTCAAGAGAACTGTATGCAAATAAAAACCCAAAATGCACTCATAAAGGGGGGAGTCGTGGCCTAATGGTTAGAGAGTCGGACTCGTAATCCAAAGGTTGCGGGTTCGAGTCTCCGGCCGGCAAGGATTGTAGGTGGGGGGAGTGAATGTCCAGCGCTCTCTCCACCCTCAATACCACGACTGAGGTGCCCTTGAGCAAGGCACCGAACCCCCAACTGCTCCCCGGGCGCCGCAGCATAAATGCTGCCCACTGCTCCGTGTGTGTGTGTGTGTGTGTGTGTGTGTGTGTGTGTGTGTGTGTGTGTGTACGTTGGATGGGTTAAATGCAGAGCACCAATTCAGAGTATGGGTCACCATACTTGGCAGCATGTCACTTCACTTCATATTTTCACAGCCTTTACAACTGATGATTCAGACTAATCTCATTAGTAGATATTTATATATAACATTTACATAGCCTATATGGTTAGATATCTAGGTATAAGTATAGTTTGGTATAGTATAGTATAGTAGCCTATAAATATAGTAAGGTGTCACAAACAACATGAAAACTCTCTCTCTCTCTCTCTCTCTCTCTCTCACTCTCTCTCTCTCACTCGCTCTCACTCGCTCTCTCTCTCTCTCCTGCTCTCTCTCTCTCTCTTGCTCTCACTCTCTCTCTCTCTCTTGCTCTCACTCTCACTCTCTCTCTCTCTCTCTCTGGGGCTAGAACGAACGAACATAGGCGCTGACTGTATTTGTGTCGCAATGTCTTCACGGGCAGAATTGCTGAAGGGAATACAAAAGACAAATGAATGAACGACGCCAACGACTGAACTGCAACAAAAGACAGTCTCACGGGTATGAATGTTTCATTTACTCCTCTCTGAGAACACAGTTAAATATTAATGAAAATACGTGTGTATGCGAGCGCGACTGTAATAAGATGGTCATGACCATGACAGCTGCTTGCGCAGTAAACACTTTCGACTTGACGTCTCTCATGAAGCGTAAATGTTCAGCTGAAAATGCTTGATTAGAGATATATGTTATTGTTTATTTTAGTGTCGTTGCGTTGGGGAAAGCGTTGCGCTAAAGGACGTATCTACACACAGAAAAATGGTAAGCGACCGCAGCACGTCTATAGCGCAGGGTTTTTCCATAGGCTTCTAAAGAGTCATACTCCATTCCAATGATGCCCGTTATCTGTAAGGCACTAATGATGCTGCACGGGTCTACACCATCTAATATTTTGTCAGGTAATATGATATGTGCTATAATGTGGTGCGATGAAATTAGCCGTTTTGGGTTAGACAAATTAAAGTAATTTTAACGGTGAGATCACGTAGAAATAGGTAAAACAACTGTACAGTTTCACTTTGAATATGACCAGATCACAAGAATTACAAATATATTTCAAAATTCTAAATTAAATGCATTTTCAGTTCTATTCCTAGGCCTATAGTATATGTTTCTGGAGGTTAGCTTATAAAGTTTGCTCTCAAGGGGCGTTACCTTTTTCAAAAATGCAAGTAAATTCCCAATGCTGTGATTGGCGAACTCTATCTTACCTTATCCAGGCTCTCCTCAATGCCATGCCTGATGTGTTTTGATGCTGGAGATGGCCAGCACTGTATGTGGCCAGAGCCTATGTGTTTGAGTCTGAATCAGATCCCAAAGCAGAAAAGAATGAACCATGAACTAGTGCAAGTTGCAACAATCTGCTTCAGCATGGTAATTGTGCTTGCTATAATCAATTATATAAATAACTGTAGGCTATATAAAACTTATTATTATAACTGGCATTTGGCAAAACTATTATTAGGCTACTAAGCTGGCATCATGTTGAGAAAAATAAAAAAAAGTGTGTTATGAAATGGGAGAAATGTATTTCACCCAAAAATGAAAATTCGGTCATCGGTTACTCACCCTCATGTCATTGCAAAACTGTAAGACATTTGTTCATCTAAAGAACATAAATGAAGATCATTTTAATGAAATCTTAGAGATTTGTTATTCACTATGGAAAGTTTATTCACCCAAAACTCTGATGTTTTAAAACATTTATATTGAGATCAAAAATAAATCCATGCGAATAAAGCAGTTTAATCCAAGTCTTATGAAGAGACATGCATTTATATAATGAACAGATTTAATTTAGGCTTTTACTCACATTTGTTTTTATGAAGAAGATGGAGAGAATTAATTTCACCAGGTTTTTGCCAGAGACGAAGTTAGAATGAGAGACAGTGTAGGATCCACTGACCTTGTGTCATATGAACCTGCATAGACATAATGACGTCACAGACTAGCTAACTCTATGAGAGATGGTGTTGTTTTGGTTGATCAAGTGAGTCAAATTCTGATTGTATGAGCCACATTCAAAACCATACACTCAACTGTGACCACACATTGAATTCAAGCTGGAACTTTGCTCATCCCTTAATAATCCTGGCATTGTTGAGAACAGTAGAAGAAGCACTTCTTCAGTCAGTTGTAAGGCAGATACGTGCATATGTGCGGTTTCATTTCATCTGTGTTGCATATGGCTGGTCAGAAATTATGAATGAGACATTCCTTGGAGCTCCTTTCAATTGTTTATGTAACTCATGTAGCAAATTCAAACAAATAATTCAATCCATGCACATGTCTCTAAACTGACAAGAATGCTGTAATACTCTTAGTTAGATCTGACCTCAGCCAGACACACACACATACTGTACGCACATACACACAGTTAAATGGTTAAACGGGACACAGTTCTGATCTTACTGCATACAAATGGGCCTCTGTCTGTGCCTGGAAACATTCACGGAAATGTGCGGAAATGTCTGACTGTATGGAATCTGAGCATGCATGAGAGGGAAATAGAGAGGCCACCTGCACTACAGTTTTTCTCGATTGCTAAGACACATTTCTTGAAAGCTGCTATCCTTTTCTCTAAACTGTGAACACAAAACCCAATTTTCAAGCTACATTCACAAAACCTCAGACTCTTCTTGCAAAACCAAACTTTCACCTCAAAACAGTTCAATCTGTGCTCAAAACTGAACTATGTTGTTAAATCGTGCCCCGAGTCAATCAAAATTAAAAACACTACTGAACAGTCACTAAACACTACGTAGAAAAATAGAAAACACAATGCTCAGGACATGAAGCTGGAGAAATAAATGTTTATTGTTCGCTGTAGGCTAAATGCATGTTGCAAAACAAAGAAAACCTGTGCATAGCACTTGTACAAAAAGACAAAACAGAAATCTTGTGCATTTACACGTAGCACTTGTAAAAACAAACAGAAATCTTATGCGTTTGCCACTTGTGTACAGTAAGCCCATGTAAAAATAAAGTACAAAAATATACATGGAATACTAGGCCTACAAACAGTTAGACCAACCCTCCATTACAATACTACAGTACATTGGTACAGTGATGTACTGAAACATATATTTACTTACAGTATACTGTGGTACAGTATATAGAGCTGGTAAGTCCCGCCCATCCGTAAAACCACACTGGACCGTCAATGCAAGTGAATGTGAGAAAATGCAAGTGAACGTGAGAAATAATTATTTTCTCACATTCACTTGCATTGACGGTTTTTCAATCTAGAGGTCCAGTGGGGTTTTACGGATGGGCGAGAATTACCAGCTCTATAGTATGTCATACAGTAATTGCTGTCAACATTTACATACTGTACTATAATGTCAAAAAAAGGTAATTACCTGTTCTCTTCTCTAAATCTTCGGATTATGGTGGACACAGTGAATCTACTGATGTGTGCTTGTACCCTTTGTCCAGCCTCCCTCATGCTCATACCATGGACAAGAACATGGTCAATCACAGTAGCTCTGATTTCATCAGATATTACTGTTCTTTGTCTTCGCTGACCACCTCGACCTCCTCTCACACAAACTCTTCCTCTCAGATTTCTATCCATTGTAGGGCCTCACAAACCAGTGCTCTCTGAACTGGCTTACTGTATATGTTCCCTCACATCATTAGCCACAAGTGTGATCAGTTTTGAGTTGTTGTGTTCAAGTGGTGACACCTGTGCTTTAATTGTGTTTGACTTTTGTCACCTGTGCTCACCATTATGCAGCACGGGTGCATCACAATGAAAATGTGTTGGCAAGTTGTGTCTAAACAGGTGAAAAATGCTTATGGTTTTGCCAAAAGAGTGATTGATTCAATCAGTGGGTTCAGGCAACTGAGCATTTGGTTCAGACAATAGGGTTTAGTGTTTTAGCAATTGAGAAAAACTGTAATAGATTCGCTTTCAACTGGAAACTTTCTTGATGCAACTGCTCTGTTTTTAAATGTGTTTGAGCACCATTTATTAATCTTACAATGTAATAATTTAAATAATGTAAACATGTATAATTAGATCAATGACATGATGTTTATATATGTTTTTTTCATGCAGACCAAAAGTAATGCATTTATTGCATATAATGATTTCAATACATCTCTTCTGAGATTAATATGTTTCAAACATGTATGATGTGTCAAAATCCAGCCGACCGCCTAACCCCCAAACATTGTAAACTAAGTTAAAAGAATAAAGCACATGTCATTCTAGTCAGGAGCATCATGTTGTAGACAATATTGACAAAATGCACTTGTTGCTGATAGTTTTTTCAGAGTCAAGGACTAAGTGTCCATCTAATGTGTACATTAATCACCATAATGGTGACTTCAAACAGACTTCAGCAACTTTTGTAGATACACTGTTTGTTGGGTGTTGCTGGGATTATACCAGCATCCAAAAGATGACATATGCTGGTCATCTAGCATGCCAGCATCCCATGCTGTGAGTAGTAGTATCCTATACCATATGTCCAAATTATGATTTTTATGACCTGATTTATGACCTGAATTATGATCCCTGTCAGCGCTGATTGATAGGTTATCATATGTCAGATGTGTACATGGGTAGATTTTATGACCTGATTTATAGCTATGTGACCCTCTCTGTTACCCTGACTGTCATGTCACAGGGTCCTGCCAACCCTGACTGACATGACAGTAGGGTGTGTAAATCAAAGATCAAAACAGATGTTAGATTTGACTTTTGATGGATTTATGAGTGGATTTATGATGTTTTTATCTCTCACCTGTGCCATGGCGTTTTTATGGTGTTCTTTCCTGAGCTGTAGATAATCCAAGATGGCGCCGCTTTGTTCGGACGCCGTCCAGGTCGCTCCGCTAAGATTGTTTTTTTATCTACTTTTTTACTTAGTTTTACTTTCTCTTTTTACACATCTCACCTCGGCACTGATCACCTATAACAAAGAAACACTTTTGGACATTGGAAACTGCTACACCAACCTGTTTCAAGACACTTTATCCAGGAATCCAGCATGGCCTCTGGAGATTCTTCGGAACGCAGAGATGAACAATAACCCCCCGAGGCGAAGGATCAAGAAACACCGCTTGAAACGTGCTGGGATTCGAGATAGACTCAGGAAAAGGGCTCACAGTCCTCCTCTTCCGAGCATTCTGCTCGCAAATGTCCAATCCTTGGACAATAAGATGGACGATCTTAGAGCCAGGATTAGTTTCCAACAGGACATTAGGGACTGTAACATCCTTTGTTTGTCAGAAACGTGGCTTTCGTCCATGGCTCCGGACACTGCTGTAATGCCAAGTGATAACTTCTCTGTTTTTCGGACGGACAGAACAGCAGAGGCTGGTAAATCCAGGGGTGGAGGAGTATGTTTCATGATTAACAAGAAATGGTGTGATCCCAGGAATATCTCGATTCTGTCGCGTTCCTGCTCGCCTCATCTGGAACATCTTTCCATTATTTGCTGCCCATTTTATCTGCCCCGGAAGTTTTCATCGATCATTGTTACTGCTGTGTACATTCCACCACAGGCGGACACCGGCTTGGCTTTGTCTAAGCTTCACGATGTGCTCAGCGGCTACATTAACAAACATCCTGACGCTGCCTTTATCATCGCGGGGGACTTTAACAAAGCTAACCTCAGACGGGTCATGCCGAACTTTCACCAGCATGTATCCTGTCCAACTAGAGGACCAAACACACTAGATCATTGCTACACTCAGTTCAAGAATGCCTACAAAGCCCGCTCACTTCCCTTGCTTTTTCTCACACCGGAATATAAACAAAGGCTCGTTCAGAATCCTCCGGTGCAGAGAGTAGTGACGTGCTGGTCCTCCCACTCTTGATGACGTCGACTGGGACATGTTCCGGGCGAGTTCTTCTGACGTCAGCGAGTTCACGGATGTAGCATTAAGCTTTGTAAACACGCTAACCGAGCAAGCTACAGAAACAATAACGATAAGGACATTCTCCAACCAGAAACCGTGGGTGGACAGTACAATCCGTGCTGCGGTTAACACATGCACTGCCGCTTAAAATGAGGCTTTTCTGACCGGGAATATGAGCGAGTACAAAGCATTGTGTTATGCTCTCCGACGCGCAGTAAGAGCCGCTAAACACAGATACAGAGAGAGAATTGAGTCTCATTTCCAGCTCAATGACTCTCGACGGATGTGGCAGGGACTGAGCACCATCTGTGCCTTCGGAAACAAATCCTCCGCGGAAGTGAGAGCAGATCCGTTGCTGGCCGACGAGTTAAATACCTTCTTCGGCCGCTTCGATTGCAACGGCGGCGGCGCGTCTCTGCCGATCAGCGTGTCAGGGAGCAGCAGGCAGAGCAGCGATGATCCTGTAATCATCGTGTCAGAGGATGAGGTTTGGAGGGCGCTAAAGAAAGTGAACGTCAGGAAAGCAGCCGGACCTGATGGGATAACCGGCCGTTTTCTGAGGTCCTGTGCCGATCAGCTCGCTGGTTTGTTCACGTCTATCTTTAATGAGTCCCTTGCTACCTCCCTGGTTCCCACCTCATTTAAAAAATCCGTAATAATCCCTGTTCCTAAGAACAATAAACCCTCTTGCCTGAATGACTATCGCCCAGTTTCCCTCACATCTATAGTCATGAAGGTTTTTGAGAGACTTGTAAAGAGCCACATCTGCTCCTCCATCCCTGATACTTTGGACCCTCTTCAGTTTGCCTATCGCCCAAACAGATCTACGGACGATGCCATCTCTCACGTCCTCCACTCTTCCCTCACACACTTGGACAGCAACAATGGGAATTATGTAAGGCTGCTATTAATTGACTATAGCTCAGCTTTCAACACTATAGTCCCCATCAAGCTGGCTTCTAAACTCACAGACCTCGGCCTGAACTCCTCACTCTGTGACTGGATTCAAGACTTCCTCACCGGCAGACCTTAAGTGGTGAAAGTTGGCCAGTTCACCTCAAACTCCATCACCCTGAATGTAGGAGCCCCACAGGGCTGTGTCCTGAGTCCCCTGCTCTACTCTATCTACACGCATGACTGTGTGTCCTCTCACAGCTCCACATCTATTGTCAAATTCGCTGATGATACTGTGGTTCTGGGCCTCATCTCCAACAACGATGAGACCGCATACTTGGATGAGGTAGAGAGACTCACATCATGGTGCCAGGACAACTGTCTCTCTCTGAATGTGAGCAAAACTAAAGAGCTGATCATGGACTTTAGGAAGAGACAGCAGCAGCCCTACATTCCTCTTATGATCAGTAGGACCCCTGTGGAGAGGGTGAGTAGCTTCAAGTACCTCGATGTAAATATCTCTGAGAACCTGACTTGGACTACACACATCCAAACACAGGTTAAGAAAGCCAGGCAAAGACTGTACCATCTGCGACAGCTGAGGAAATTCAGGGTCTCACCAGCAATCCTGAAAACTTTCTATTCAGGGACCATAGAAAGTGTATTGACTCAGTGCATCTCAGTGTGGTATGGAAACAGCTCAAATCAGGACTGCAAAGCACTACAGAGAGTTGTGCGCTTAGCTGAGCGCATCTCAGGGTCTGCTCTCCCCTCTCTGCAGGACATCTACCTCAAATGCTGCAAAAATAGAGCTGTTAAAATCATCAAGGACTCAAATCACCCTGGTAACCATCTATTCACTTTGCTTCCATCTGGTAAGCGCTTCCGTAGCCTGATGGCAAAAACTGAGAGACTTAGGAGGAGCTTCTTCCCCCAGGCCATCAGGCTCCTAAACTCTAACTCTGTGTCATAACATCACTTGACTCCATGTAAATATCACCATATCAATAAGCTATTCATCATTTTTTCTACCTCATATGCTGCTATTTAAATACCCTGTACAACTTTTTTGCACATTCTTTTGCACATTCCTGTTATTACTATTTATGTCAACATCATACTGACCTGCACATTCATATTTATATATTTTTTATCTTTTATTTTATTCTTTTTATTTGTTTATTTATTTTTCTTTTCTACTTTTCTTTTTCTTAATATTTGTCTATACAATTGCACTGTCCTTGGAGCGGACCTGACTCACATTTCACTGCTGGCTATACTCTGTATAATTGTGTATGTGACGAATAAAAATCTTGAATCTTGAATCTTGTAGCTAGCTTCCAGCGGTTCAGGTGTTGGGTTCTTCCTGATAGTGGGGGGCAAAGGGGGGCATATTGACACCTTAAGAGGATCAATGTTGTTTTTGATCTGATTGGTATACGTTAATGTCTAGACAGGGGTTCTTCCTGACTGTGGAAAAATAGCTGAGCAAAGGGGTGCGTATTGACCCCTTAACAGGATCAATGTTTGTTTGATCTATATGTTATATGTTAATGCCTAGTCACCAATTTGTTCCTACCGGCCCGACTACATCCACCTCTGAAAAAAGGTGCTATGTCCGGGCATGTTTTTCTTTATCATCTCTATGTGTGTGCTAACACCTCTGTAGGATCAGAACAACCTAATCTGTAGGTTGAATAGATAAACTTATGAGAAGCGGTCTTAAGTTAAAAATTATTCAAACCACCAACTTCTCAGACCACCCACCCTATTAATTTCCTTCTAACAGTGAAGGTGTCTAACTGACAGTGGATATCCTCTATGTGCTTGTGTTAATGGCTTTACAACATCCACCTCATATAGATGTGCACAGAATCATGCTTTAGTTCAGTTCAGTTCAATTTATTTATAAAGCACAATAAAACAACAATGGTTGACCATTGTGCTGAACAATATCGTTTAAAAGAAATCAAAGTACATTACAGGATATGACAAGACAAACAAATAAACATTTTAAATAAGCCCTGCTTTAGACAAATAATCAACACTTTGGCAGGGATTGTAGGTGGGGGGAGTGAATGTCCAGCGCTCTCTCCACCCTCAATACCACGACTGAGGTGCCCTTGAGCAAGGCACCGAACCCCCAACTGCTCCCCGGGCGCTGCAGCATAAATTTACATTTACATTTAGTCATTTGGCAGACGCTTTTATCCAAAGCGACTTACAATTGGGGAATACAAAAAGCGATTCATCTTGAAGAGGCAGTCAGACAGAGGAAGTGCTCGTAACACCAAGTCTCAGTCATTGTTCAAATAAGTACAAACTAGTAGGTGGAGAGAAAGATAGAGGGAAAGTTTTTTTTTTTTTTTTTTTTAAGTTTAGGATGAAGTCAAGTACTGCCGAAAGAGATGAGTTTTCAGTTGTTGCTTGAAGGTTGCCAGAGATCCGGCGTTCCGGATAGGGGTGGGAAGATTATTCCACCAGCCAGGAATGGTGAACGAGAATGTTCTGGAGAGTGATTTTGAGCCTCTCTGTGATGGTACCACAAGGCGTCGCTCACTAGCAGATCTCAAACTTCTGGAGGGGATGTAGGTTCGTAAATGTGAGTGGAAGTAGGAGGGTGCAGAGCCTGTGGTAGATCTGTACGCAAGCATCAGTGACTTGAACTGGATGCGAGCTGCCACTGGTAGCCAGTGCAAGGAGATGAAGAGAGGTGTAACATGCGCTCTTTTGGGCTCGTTGAAGATCAGTCGTGCCGCTGCATTCTGAATCATTTGTAGAGGTTTGATTGCGTTTGATGGCAGACCAGCCAGAAGAGCATTGCAGTAGTCCAGTCTAGAAACAACCAGGGCCTGGACAAGAAGTTGTGCAGCATGCTCTGTCAGAAAGGGCCTGATCTTTCTGATGTTGTATAGTGCAAACCTGCAGGAACGAGCAGTCTTTGCAATGTGCTCTTGAAGGTCAGCTGGTCATCAAAGATTACACCAAGATTTCTGACCGAAGTTGATGGGGTAATCATTGATGAGCCGAACTGAATCGTGAAGTCATGCCGTAGAGTCGGAGTGGCAGGGAAGACCAGAAGTTCCGTCTTTGCCAGGTTGAGCTGTAGGTGATGTTCTTTCATCCACGCCGAGATGTCCGCCAGGCAGCCTGAGATCCGTGCAGCTACCGTTGGGTCATCTGGTTGAAAAGAGAGATAGAGCTGCGTGTGTGAATGGCTGCTTACAGTGCTCCGGGTGTGTGTTCACGGTGTGTGTGTGTTCACTGCTGTGTGTGTGTGTTCACTGCTGTGTGTGTGTGCGCACGTTGGATGGGTTAAATGCAGAGCACCAATTCCGAGTATGGGTCACCATACTTGGCTGAATGTCACTTCACTCACTCAAATAGCATATAGTGGAGCTCTATGGCCATCTAGTGGTTAAAGTGATTTTTTTTTTTATTTTAAAACTGCATTTTCCAAAAAATGGGTATAAATGTTACATTAAATCATTTAAAATGATCCATGTTATCCCCATGAATGAAAGTTAGAAATCTGGGCCTTTTATAAAGTGAATTTGACATCAAATGCTGTTTTTTTGTAAAAAGCCTATTTAAATAAATATTTATTTATTTATTTATAGAAATTTAAAGGATATCATTAGCATTAACAAACAAGAGTAAAAAAAACCTATTATCTTGTTACAAAATTAAATGTTATTGTCTGGGGTCTCTGGAGACCCCCCAAAAAAAAACAATGGGGGACAGAAATGAAAACCATCAGAG
This sequence comes from Barbus barbus, assembly GCF_936440315.1. NCBI lineage: Eukaryota > Metazoa > Chordata > Actinopteri > Cypriniformes > Cyprinidae > Barbus > Barbus barbus. Next base: position 4,907,553 of record NC_136756.1, read on the forward strand.
AAATTAAAGAATGCAACTAAAGTTTAATTTAAAGACAACTGACAGCATGACTTGCTTTAGTGACACACAATGTGTTTAAAAATGTTAATCATGTTTAAAACTGTAGGTGTAATTATTTACTCAGAAGTTTTAAGTGAAATGTGTATTTGTTCTTTTACAGTACACACACTATCTACAGGCTAGATTAAAATGAAAACATTTCTTAAATATCAACAAAAAGTAAAAAAACAACATTTACGATTTTGCTCATATTTAAAATTTAGCATGCTCGGATTTGTGTGTGTGTGTGTGTGAGAGAACATAAATTTGTATAATGACACAGGTATGACACAGGTATTACAAGGTGAGGGTGACTTTTCAGGACATTGGCCCATGTCCCCACTTTTCAAAACGCTTATAAATCATACAGAGTGAGTTTTTTTTGGGGGGGAAGCAGAAATGCACAGTCTCCTGTGAGGGCTAAGTTTAGGTGTAGGGTAAGTGTAGGGCAATAGCACATACAGTTTGTACAGTATAAAAACCATTACGCCTATGGAGAGTCCCCATAAACCACAAAAACCAACATGTGTGTGTGTGAGTGTGTGTGTGTGTGTGTGGCTCAGGTATACCCTGAGTTATGGGGACAAAGATGGCTATATTCAAAATCCTTGTCCTTGTGGGGACATTTTTTTTGTCTCCATGAGGAAAACAAGCTTATAAATCATACAGAATGAAGTTTTTGAAAATCTTAAAACGCACAAAGTTTTCTGTAAGGGGTAGGTTTATGTGTAAGGTTGGTGTAGGGTGATGGAAAATACAGTTTGTACAGTATAAAAACCATTACGTGTGTGTGTGTGTGTGTGTGTGTGTGAGAGAGAGAGAGAGAGAGAGAGAGACCAAATAATCAGTCAAAGTGTTGATTATTTGTCTAAAGCAGAGCTTATTTAAAATGTTTATTTGTTTGTCTTGTCATATCCTGTAATGTACTTTGATTTCTTTTAAACGATATTGTTCAGCACAATGGTCAACCATTGTTGTTTTATTGTGCTTTATAAATAAATTGAACTGAACTGAACTAAAGCATGATTCTGTGCACATCTATATGAGGTGGATGTTGTAAAGCCATTAACACAAGCACATAGAGGATATCCACTGTCAGTTAGACACCTTCACTGTTAGAAGGAAATTAATAGGGTGGGTGGTCTGAGAAGTTGGTGGTTTGAATAATTTTTAACTTAAGACCGCTTCTCATAAGTTTATCTATTCAACCTACAGATTAGGTTGTTCTGATCCTACAGAGGTGTTAGCATACACACATAGAGATGATAAAGAAAAACATGCCCGGACATAGCACCTTTTTTCAGAGGTGGATGTAGTCGGGCCGGTAGGAACAAATTGGTGACTAGGCATTAACATATAACATATAGATCAAACAAACATTGATCCTGTTAAGGGGTCAATACGCACCCCTTTGCTCAGCTATTTTTCCACAGTCAGGAAGAACCCCTGTCTAGACATTAACGTATACCAATCAGATCAAAAAACAACATTGATTCTCTTAAGGTGTCAATATGCCCCCCTTTGCCCCCCACTATCAGGAAGAACCCAACACCTGAACCGCTGGAAGCTAGCTACAGCTCAGGAAGGAACACCATAAAAATGCCATGGCACAGGTGAGAGATGAAAACATCATAAATCCACTCATAAATCCATCAAAAGTCAAATCTAACATCTGTTTTGATCTTTGATTTACACACCCTACTGTCATGTCAGTCAGGGTTGGCAAGACCCTGTGACATGACAGTCAGGGTAACAGAGAGGGTCACATAGCTATAAATCAGGTCATAAAATCTACCCATGTACACATCTGACATATGATAACCTGTCAATCAACGCTGACGGGTATCATAATTCAGGTCATAAATCAGGTCATAAATCATCATTTGGACATATGGTATAGGATACTACTACTGCTGTTGACCAACATAACAGCACCAGCATCCCAAGCTGGTCCATGATGACAGAATATTACATTTTTGCTTTGGAAATTGTGTGTAGGCTTATTCTTTAACTCTGTTAGACTTTTTTGAAGAAAAAAATCCTATGCACAAAGTGGATATACAAACTTTTTTGTGCTTTGCATAGATATTTCAGCTGTTTTTGACATGTAACAAGAAAGCCATTGACTGTCCAATTAATAACGCATCTCCTGGATATACCTCTTGAATAAAGTGTGAGCAATAGTATTATTGAAATTCATGCGTAAAAAGATCAGCAAGGGGCCAAAAACAATTTGTAAATGGTAAATGTAAAAAAAACTCTCTCTCTCTCTCTCTCTCTCTCTCTCTCTCACACACACACACACACACACACAAACACACACACACACTTTTTCAAGGGAAAATTAATTTCCCGATAACACAGCAACTGTACATGTTAAAACACATTGACACATGTTGAACAGACAGAAACTGCCTGAAGGAAAAGATCAAATCTGATTTTTCTAGAAACAGCAGAGGCTAACGGACATACTAATTTCCCTGGTAAAACTGTTTTAAAACTGTTTTTCTTTTTTTCTCTTCATCTTTGTTGGTCTGTTATACTTTTGATGATAAAACATGTTATAACAGCTCTTAAAAATGACAGACTTGAAAATGAGAAATTAGACCCTTAAAAGGATTTCCATTGGTTTTCATCTTGATAAAATAATAGATATGCTCTTTTCTTAATCAAATGAAAAACTATCTAGATTGTCTGATAACATTTTTTGAAAACAGTACGCTAACAATATCATTCCAGTTCACTACTCAAGTCTAGTCACCTTTATTTATATAGGGCTTTTAACAATACAAATTGTGTCAAAGCGACTGGACAATATCAAATTAGGAAAATAGTTTGTCAATAATGTAAAATGACAAGATTAAACATTCAATTTTCAGTTAAAGGAATTTCATTATTGAATTCAGTGATGTCATCATCCAGCTCAGTTCAGTTTAAATAGTGTCTGTGCAATCAGGTCGACGATATCGCTGGAAATAAAGTGTCCCCAACTGGATGACAAAACAAATAATGTACCGGTTATGTTGTCATTCCTTTGCTCGCTATCTGAATGCAGTGTTATAATAGGCCTAATAATAGCCCAACATGTATCTAACTCTGGGGGAATAATAAAATCATATAATAAATTAGTATAATAAAATCACCAAAATAAGTCTTCATGTTAAGAATGAATAGTACACAAACATATTCCCAAAACTGTAAAAGGTAAAGCCTTCATGACTTATTTTATGATAAACAATTTACTGTTTTAAGTGCACTCATTTATTTAACCTAATAATAATAATAATTGTAAAGTAATAAAAGTAATATTAATATGTAATTTAAAGAAATAGTTTAATTTAGCTCAAAGGGGATCATTTATGATTTTATAGGGATTTGAACAGACTCACTGTTACGGCGATTCACTGAACGAACCGTATAACAAACTCTGCACTGGATATTAAAATCCCAAATATAGTGAAAACACTATTTAATAGCACAGTAATACAATCGGCAGATTAAGACATTAACTTGTGAACAGAAAACACAAGATACTTCTCTTTTCAATATAAATAAGATTTTATTTATATAAACCTAAGACATAAACTAATCTAACACATGAACACAGGCATCCACACATTCACACGTTGCAGAAAGAGAGAACGTAAGGAAAGGATGAGTTTAAGAGAATGGAAATGTGAAATCCCAAGTTTACAGCAATATGTGTTCAATTGCACAGACCTGAACAACCATCAATCACTTATTTAACCCTCGCTTTGAGTTTCTTAATGAGGCTAAAATTTATATTAAATGCACCTGATTCAGTTAGAACCTGGAGGTTTTACTTGCTTGCTTTGCCTGTGTTAAGGGGTTTCCTTTGTGTCGTCGTTGCAGACAGGGGGTTCCCCGAAGTGTCTGATTGGCTGGAAGTACAATAATCTTTGAAGTGAGGTCTTGGGCGTTGGCTGAGGATGCGGAGTTGGTCTGGTCGAAGTTTGAAACGAGTGCAGTCAGAGCTGGACTTTGTAGCAAACTTACATTAGAACACGAAACTCCACGGAAAGAAAAGAACCTAAAGTAAAAGAATAAAAGGATGTAACGAGACTAAGTTGTTTTCCTTCTCATTATGGTAGCAGCTGGCACGTGGGCCAGAGCACGCTCAAAGAGCAGCACGCGGTGGCAAAAGAGAAGAAGAGGAGAAGGGTGACCATGAGAGTAAGAGGAAGTTTGATGGTGTGCTGAGTTTTTAAACTCGGCTTTCAGACCGTCCCATCTGGACATCTTGACCAATTAGATACTGTCCTTGCTTGGGGTGTTGCTCTGTTTCTCCACCCCACTAATAAATCATTGTTATCTGTTCAGTCAGAGGTCTGAACTTTACGGGCTCTTGCAAAGCATACTTTTGAATGTGATTTATATAACCAGAATATGATACATTTTACAAAGAATTAATTGGAAGAAACATTTAAAGCATGAATTTTCAAAATCATACATACCAAACATGAATGTTAATCCTTCAGCTATTCAATACTTATTAAAAGCAAGACATACACAATGAGTGATTAAAACAAGGATATTCAAACATGTGTGTTACATACATAATATGAATGAATGAATGATGCATTTATATAGCACATTTATTGTGTATTGCCGTACACCCAAAGCGCTTTACAATCATGTGGGGGGGTCTCTCCTCAACCACCACCAGTGTGCAGCATCCACCTGGATGATGCGACGGCAGCCACAGTACAACGGCGCCAGTGCGCTCACCACACACCAGCTACAGGTGGAGAGGAGAGAGTGATAGAGCCAATCACGTGGATGGGGATTACTAGGAGGCCATGATTGATAAGGGCCAGAGGAGGGAATTTGGCCAGGACACCGGGGTTACACCCCTACTCTTTACGAGAAGTGCCATGGGATTTTTAGTGACCACAGAGAGTCAGGACCTCGGTTTAACGTCTCATCCAAAAGACGGTGCTTTTTACAGTATAGTGTCCCCGTCACTATACCGGGGCGTTAGGACCCACACAGACCACAGGGTGAGCACCCCCTGCTGGCCTCACTAACACCTCTTCCAACAGCAACCTAGTTTTCCCAGGAGGTCTCCCATCCAGGTACTGACCAGGCTCAACCCTGCTTAGCTTCAGTGGGCAACCGGTCTTGGGCTGCAGGGTGATATGGCTGTGGAATTATAATATGCAGTTATGCATAGAAATGATTAGTTTCATTAAAAATTGAAAATGAAAGTCTTTTATGTAGTTCTATGGAGAACGAAGGCATGTTCTTCAGACAAAGGAATCTTGGTTTGGTCTGTCTTCTATGTGTGGAGACCTGCCCAAGAGAGTCTGTAGCTCATGATTTTCTATCACAGGTTTACATGTGAACATCAGTCTTGATTACTTGCAACAAATTTGACGGTCTCTTTCCTGAATTGGAATTATCAATAAGTGTTCTTTTGTCTCAATGTTGAAAGCTGTTTTGTGAAAGAGGCTTGCTTCAGCTAGTTGGAGCCAGGAATCCGATTTATGACGTTGTCCTGTTACAGCTTTGAGGCCCCCCCTCTTTCTGGAATCTCAGCTTCTCAGGTTTCAATGTTCTGATGCATCTTAAATATATCTTATTCAGTCTCTGATATCTTACATAATAATAATAAAAACTATTATTTTATTATAATTATTATTAGGCCTATTGTTATTATTATTATTATTATTGTAATAACTTTAGAACTATTGTTCTAACTTTAGCTTTTAGGGAATCATTCTTAAGATTCGATAGTTATATTATTAATTGATATTAATCAAAATGTCCAATTTATACCTTATTAACCATACCTCATTAACGACTTGTCCAGCAAGCATTAAACCAGTATGCCTTAACAATTCAGATTAATTCCATGGCCACAGTGATACTGAATTGATTAGGTAATGTTGATATTAGGTAAAATTAGCATAAGTAAAATTTTGAGCGTAGGTAACGCAATCTTTTGGCAAATAATTAAGATTTGAAAATCACATAGCAACAGACAAAAGAATTCTTAATAGAATCAAAGTTTATTTTACTACTCTAACACAATACTAAGCTAAACAACACAAAACACACACACACATTGCAGGAAATTAATTGTTTTGATCTGAAGAGAGTTTTAGGTTCTAATGCTCGTTTTCAAGAATGCTCTAACTTAAACCTGAGGGAAATCACACGCATGGAACTTCACTATCTTTACTCTTAAAGATAACTACAACCAGTTTCCAGCAGAATTAGGAAGTATTGTTTGATTTACTTGCTTTCAGCTGAGTTTCAGTTCCTTTGCTGTCCCGAGGGAGTCCCGGTTTGGATTGACGGCTGATGTGTCATCATTGGGGAACCCCTCTTGCCATTGGTTGGTTCCTCTGTGAAGTGATGACGCTCCAAGGAAGTTGGTTTCAGTTCTTTGGTTCTGATGTTAAAGTTTCTGTCGAAGTTTGACCGAGTCTTGATCGCTGTTCAATGCTCTGCCATGATGTTAATGGCAAAAAGCACTTAGCAGCACGATCAGAGCAGGAACCTAAGTTCCAACAGCGTGTGAGCAAGCAGAGAGAGACGAGCGAGCTGAGCTTAAGCTGAGACACACAGTTGGGTGTCTGTCTTTAACGGGCCGATTTGGGATCCACCCACGGGCGAGTGACTCAATGGGATTCTTCTGCACAGCTTCTTTCCTTGCATACATTATCTGTTCAGTTATTTTATCACATGAAGAAATTATTGACAGCAGATTTACAATCGTATTGTAATCATACATTGATGAGAAAAGCCAATTTCCATCCACACCAGATTATTGCTGATAAAATCAGCTTTCATTCGAAATCAAACACCAAGTATTTTGCATACCTAAAATACATATATCAATTGTATCTATTACGCGGTTAAGCCATAGATGAAACAATCCTTAATTCTAAATAATCACACCAAGCATGTGAAACTAAACAATAGTGAAGTTAAACATCAAAAGATTACAACAATACCATAGATTCCAATAACACAGCAAGCTTATAAATGACATGAAAACAACCTTAATATATATTGTAAATATGATATATATATATATATATATATATATATTGTTTTTGAGTATATTGCTTCAATAGCCGAAGCAATTATAATTTGTCCCTTTTAAACTGTTCTAATTCAAAGGTTTGAGTCTCTTTGTCTGTTAATACGCCGAAAAGGCGCGTTTTAGTTTGGAATGTGGAGAGAGAGAGAAGAGTTGTTCGAGGTCATGAAGATATCACGTTTGGGGAGACCTGGAGATTTTCTTAGCTCGGACGTCGGTTGCAAATCTGTCTCTCCTAGGTGATAACATCATTGAATTACTGCGTTAATGGTCAGGAAATCAGGGAGGGTTTGTGCCGGAGTCTCTCCAAATGACAAGGTCTTGCCCTGTTTCTGGTTGAATTATGCTTAAGTGATAAGAAACAACCGTGAAGTCCTGTTTTAAATACATTCCAGATTTTTCCACACATATGCCCCTTTGTTTTAGGGGTCTCGTGAGGCGTTAAGGAGAGCAGAGCAGGATGCTTGAGCGCGGTGTTGGTCGCTAATTAACTTTATGGCCACAGATAGGGAAAGTACTAACTTCCTCCAGAATGTTGCGGTCCTGTAGACCTGTGTATATGTTCTTGTTTTCGACCAGGCTCTACATTATTATACATTTAGGTTACTTATGCATTTAGAAGAAGCTTTTATCCAAAACGACTTACAAAAGAGGAACAAATTTCTCCAAAGTCAGTTACAATGCCAGGTTTATTATACAATAATAATCAAGTGCTAAAATTATTAAAGATAAAGATTTTAAAGATATTAAAGATTTTGACGCACATTTTCTTATTAAATCATTGTATTCCACTTCGTTCCCATTACAATTGATAGAGAATAATTTAAGACAATTTGCTGCAGGCCTATTCCACTTAATAATATGTAATGTATATGTAATATTTCTTCATTTTCATCATATTGTGTTTGTAGTTGTCCAAACTTAACATGTCCACCCTGTCATAGTAAAATATTAATTTACATAAACGTTTTTCAGAAATTCAAAATATATATTTTAAGCAGTACACATTCAGCTTCAACAATGAACCACTTTGCTAACTGAAGGTAAACCATGTGTTTATTAAATGCTAACTTTAACCAAAAATGTCCACCCTGTCACCAAGCCTTCCATGACAGGGTGGATATGGTACATGACAGGGGGGACATGAGCATAGTTTTTGCCAAATTCTGATAATGATATAACAAGGGCTATTGATTTAACATGTTCAATTGGTGTGACTAATTATGCGGAAAACAAGGTTGAATTGATAAATGCATTTAATGCACCCCAGCCCAGAACTGTATGCATATGTATCTTATTTTGCATGCAGTTGCGTTGTGATGAACATGATGGAAGGCAACGACTCACTGTGATGTAGCCTGTTAGAATGTGCCTAAAATTCAAGATAAGTGGGCAAAAACAAGCCCAAAGCAAACGTGCCATTTTCCTGAATATCTGCTTGATTGCAAATGTGATATACAACAGGTCAATAAACAACCCCCCCCCCCCCCCCCCCCAAAATCAATAGTTACATTTTAAACACAATACTGTCAATATGTCTGTTTTTGTTCTATTTCTCCAAAGAAAATAGTTCCAAAAAATCCACAGCAAAACTGTTGTGCATCTCTGAGCAACACGCTGGTGTTTCCAGGTGTTTCGATACTGAATGAATCCGTGTTTTTAACAAATCTAGTCAAGTCAAGTCAAGTCTAATCCAGGTGTCTGGCCTCCGCTGACAATCAAGGCTGCAGACATCATCTCCCGGTGCCGATCCACCATCTGATCCGGACACGGACTGAGAAACAGAATAAGAAAGAAAAAGACAAATATTAGCGTAGATGCCATTCTTCTTACGATGTAACGAGTACATTGTGTGTAATGGGGAGTTTTCCCGGTTCCAGTTGATCTAATTAATGCAGCCTAACAATCCTTTAACGGATTTGAATAATAGAAGTGTATTAGTGTGTTATGTGTAAACCAGGTTAAAGAAATGTGTCTTTAATCTAGATTTAAACTGACAGTGTGTGTCTGCCTCCCGAACAGTGTTAGGTAGATTGTTCCAGAGTTTGGGTGCTAAATAAGAAAAGGATCTGCCGCTCGCAGTCGATTTTGATATTCTAGGTATTATCATTATGTAATTAAAATAGGTAAAGTTGGTGCTTGCTGAATGTAATTTGTGACTTTCATGCTTCCTTCTGACCTTAGGTGTGTGAGGAGACTAATCATCTTGTTTTACGCTAGGTTGATCTCAGGAAAAAGCGGATGCTTTGTAGAGAACTGAAGCTGTAACAACTAATTGATCCATCCGTCATTTATACCAGCACAAGTAATTAAAAAGCTCAGGTGCATGTATAAAAATATACATGCCAAATTTTAATTTAACCTATTCTCTCTGCAGGAGAAGAAATGAGAAGGAACAGCTGAGCATATGATTTCAACAAGCAACCACAGCCATAGGCAATTTCACTACAGGACGGACTGTCACTATGGTGCCTCTACTCCAACTCTTTTTTCTAATGCCTCTAATTAAGCCAATCACAAATCATGTCCATGGAAACTCTCTTTCTCCTCCAACTACTCATTCAAATCACAGCCTGTTTTCTCAGACTTACATGCTTGTCAGAAAAACCGATGATAGATTGGCAGCCAATCCTGCGTTAGAAACTGTGAGACCCTTTCTTCATGGCTTCTATCGGAAAAGTGTCATTAAATCAAGTGGAGATTCAAACGAATGGACTGTAAGCAGAAATACTGAGGACACATTGTCAGAAAAAACATCACATACTGACATAACTGGGTCAAGAGGTATATTTATATTATCACCTAAAAACAGAGTCAAAAGAGATCCTTCCCAAAATGCCATAATACCACAAGATGCTACTGGAAAAGAAAAGGAGACTGCTGGTGAGACAGAGTCAATGACAGAAGAACCAGTCGGTGAATTTGAAGAGAAAGACTTGTCAACAGTTGGGTCAGGTGATATGTTAATATCCAGAGAAATTGGCTTCATTGGATCATCAACACCGGCAATAACATCTCTTGATAAAAGGCATACCCAGTACAGACCGCAAGTTCAGACTGCTTATAGTGTGCTGGCTAGTTTGGCCACAGTACAAACAAATCTAACAAACAACCCTTCACTCGGGACCAGTCCTTCAACAACTTCACCACCTAACGAAAAGCCGGTATCCACTTCCAGTAGGATTAGCCAATTGGACGTTAACAGGACTGAAGTGGAAATAGGTAGAGTATATGTAGTAATGCTGCATTCACCTAAATAACTTAAATTAAAAATGGCACCTTTGAGATTCTACTCTTTTACTCAATCACTTTTTTCTGGAGCAACAATAGCTAAATAATTCACTATATTATTTTACTTATTTATTCTGGTAAAATTGTAATTACTAAGATGATGTTATTGTACCATTCCTCAAATTTTCTTTTGTTTATCAGGTAAGTTGGGGACAGCCACTCCAGATAAAATTCAGCCAAGGCAGTTTACCACTTTACAGTCACATACTGAAGCCACCTCTCTTAGCACAAGCACAACCAATCTACAACTAGAAGCACCATCACTGGGAGTGGACATCATTACTTCCAACTATTCACAACCAAAAAGCACTTCACAGTCAACAAAATCTGTAAAAATACCCAATGACCAGTCAAAGGAGCCAGGAACGAAAGGAACAGTGACCGATATAAAGAACACTAAAGGTATGATTTGTCTGAATGAAAACAAACAAAAAAAATGGTTCATTTGAATCTTGTTCTTTTGTAACATTAGTGCTTTTTAATGTGATTGTGGCTGTTTTCACTTGTGATCAGATCTTTTATGCAAAGACATACTGTACTTAAAATTATACTTATAAGTATACCTGGCATATTCTGACAAGTATACCGAAAGTATACTTGGCATATACTTGTATCTTTTGATCAAGATATACCTAAGAAAAGTATAATTAAGTATTCAGAGTATACCTGGTTATTAAACAATTTTTTCCACACACATATTGGCTTCTTTGAGGTGGCATTGCAGTTTTATAAACCAACATGTCAGCTTTGGGGTGGAATATTTATTAATTTAACTTAAGTAAAGTTCAAGTATATTTTACTTTAAGTAATATTAGTGCACTAGTAGTATACTATTATGTGTTCTATTTTAATGTTTCTTGAGAGTAAAGTGGCCTGCTTTAAGTGTAACAGTAGTAAACATATATATTGTATATACTGTATGTATGTATATGTATATATATATATATATATATATATATATATATCATTAATTTGCAACTACATGCCTACTAACTCTCAGAGTAGACTGTTAGGTTAGATGTAGGGTTTAGTAGGTATATACATGACATATACTTGCAAAGTTTCTTACAGTCAGTATGTTGTATGTTGTGGACTCATCAAAATAAAGTGTTTGAAGATATTAAGCAGACAGTCTACTAATTCACTACTGACTGCTAGTTGGCATGTAGTTGCAAAGTTACTTACTGATAGTAGAACGTCTAAAGTGGACTATCAAAATAACGTATTACCTAGTGTTCTAATAATTTTGACCACCTCTGCATATTGTTTATAATATTAATTATTTGTGCACTATAAGTATGCAGTAAAATAGTATAAATAGTAAAAATCTATATGCCAAAAAATCTATATGCAAAAAAAAAAATCTATATGCCAATAACAATGACAGAAAACATTTTACATACTTGTATTTCACTGTCTGCATTGTAAGTTCATTAATAGTTCATTAAAAATGCATATAATTGACTATATACAGTCCCAATTAACTGTCCAGTACTATGTGCGATAGCAGTTACCTTATCTAACTATGCTATGAACAAATGTTTGGGAGATGAGTGTTCAAATGTTGTCTGTTAATGTTACTGGCTTATGGATAATTTTATTGAACATATTTTCTAAATTGGTTGGCATGTTCTTCCTATTTCCTTTGGTTTCCCCCCACAATCCTTGGTTTCCCCCCACATGCAGGATAGGTGGCTGTAGGTGTGAATGTGTGTGTCCGGTATTGTGACCTAGTGAGTAAAATGGCTTATTGAAAAAGAAGATAAAACAAAACAAAAACAAATTCACATAGGACAGGACAGAAGAGAGGATTCAGTCATATCACAGGAGGGCCGAATTATGACATTTTGATTAAAGATTACTATCCAAAGGTTTGTTTCTATCCAAAGCGACTTTTATTGCATTAAAGGTATACAATAGGAATCAAACCCATGACACTGGTGTTGGTAGCGCATTGTACTATTGTTTGAGCTAAGGAAAGCCTATGTGCTTGGTTTATGTTATGCATTTCACACAATTACCTCAATAATATTTCCTCTCCCTCTTTTGCTTTTCACAGACATACCCACTTTTCTAAGGACTGCCTCCCCTCACCCGACTGGACATGGGCATTTTCTATTCTCAGAAAATGATGGAAGTCAGTCAGTCTCACAGGGAATAGTCCCATCTCTGAAGTCAAACCCTGCCTCTCCAACCTATGCCCTACCCAAGGACCCCTGTGCTTCTGGTGTGGGTCCCTGTGTTTTTTCCAAAGATCAAAACAACAAGGATAAATATGGCGCAACAAATGGGAGCTTTTTAGTGTGGGCAGACTTAAAACGCACACTTTCATTTGCATGGGAGCTGCATGTATTTGGTTCTGCTGCCCTTTTCCTTCTGCTGACTGCTGGCTCAGCCCTCAGTTTAGCATTATCTCCCAGCTTGAACTGCCCTCACCGTGGTGAACTGATACTAACCAATAGCCTCTTGCTAGTTGCAGGTGCAGTTAGAGCAGGCCACTTCTTGCTCGACCCATATGGGACTCGGCTCCTCTTGCCACCTCCTGTCGTAATAGCTTTATACACACTGCCGTTACCGCTGTTAATTCTAGCACAGGCTGCATTAGTGATACTGGTACTAAAAGAGACCGGGGTAACCTGGCTTCCACCAACACTTCAGCGCCCCCCTTTTTTAGGAGTGTTAGCTGTTTTCCAATGCACTATCCTACTTGCTGCAGACTTACTTTCCCCTGCACTTTCGCCTGCTGTTCCCATCGTCCTTCAGAGCCTCACGCTAACTGCAGGCCTCGTGCTGTGTTTAGGCTACATTTTCTTGGCACTGCCACGCTTCTCTCACATGCATGCAGCTCGGGCAGGGAATAAGGGTATGGGTGAAGGAAAGGTGCGGGTTTTAGCACGGGTACTGGCAGTGTGCGCTCTTCTTGGGGTGCTGTGCTGTCTGTTGCACATTTATGCCTGCTTGTGGTTGTATGGATTTCTAGGAGACTGGAGGCGCTTTCGTTGGGCATGGTGGCTCTGTCAGTTCTGGGAACGACTGCTGGAGCTTGCCTGGGCTTTCTGCCTGCTTCTGATGTCTTCTTGGGTCTTCTGGAGACCCAATGGAGGAGCACCAAGACAGGAAGGAGCTGCCACAGCAAGCTTGCCCTCACCCTCCCAATCATCAAACTCTACCAGCAGACATACATGCTGGGCAAAGATTGTGCAGAGCCTCAAGGTAAGGCAACAAAGGAAATCCGAAAGCAATGGGATTGGAGGGTCAAATAGTGGTGCAGGGGCCGGAGAGTTGCCCAATAACTGGGCAGGACAGGAGCGATCAGGGGCAGACATTAGCAAGAGCCTCATACGAAATCGTGATCCACTCAAAGACAGCAATCATTTGCGCAATCTGAAAGGCTTTACAGGGGGCTCTGCAGGTTCATTGCTAAGGCTGCAGGCACTTGCTCAGCCCCTTCAGCGCTCTTTAAGCAGCAGTTTGGACAGGGACAAGGAGTCAGCCATCTCCCTCTGCGATTTTGACCTACGTCCGCCAACCCCAATTGACCTCAGCCGCAGTATTGATGAGGCACTTCATCGTGAGCATCTATTAAGGGGTGAAAGTCTGTTCCAGCCATTACGACCGCCATCACCTCCTCTGTCTCCGAACCTGTGGATGCGACGGAATAGTGACCCTCAAATCACGCTGTCATTGAGCAGTGATGAACACACATTGCTCACAGAGTCCTCCGCTGGTCTGGATCGCTCCATTCCTAGTGCTGTGCCCAGCCGACAAGTCACAGCGCCCCCCACACCCACTCATCAGGGCTTTCGTTGGGTTTCTGAGGCACAAGTGCCTTCCTCTTTGTCCTGCCCGGTCTCACTGCACCCTTCCCCGAGCACAAGCCTCATGCCCAGTGCAGAAAACACAAGACCGTTTCTAACCCCTGACCTTGACAGTTTGCAATCAAATATCAGAGGGGGGCAGAGTTACTTGGAAGTCGCTCGAAATGATGACTCAGCCAGTGTCAGCAGTGACATTATTGACCTTTGAACATGCACAGCAACTCCAGATTACAATGCATTCACATTCTCCAGAAAGTAGAGATTATACATTTAATCATGACTTGCTGTTTAATTGTTGTATAATGCCACTTAAAGGGGAAGAGGAACATACTGTCAAGTGGCTTCATCAGATTTTATTAAATGGACTGAAATGTTAAGTGCAATATGCACTAGAAATATAAGTTTTTCCTTTAAAAATCTTGTTTACAGTAATGCACATACTATAGACGTCTATGGGGCAAGGCATACTAGATGCAGAAATCTAAAGCTTGTATTTACTATTATTAATGTTTTCGTACAAAATGTGTTATTTGATCTGTAATCTTGTCATTTTAGTGGTGGGACCACTGTTTTAGGCAAAATAACCTCTATGAATTATGATGTGATGATGTGAATTAATGTAATTTCTTTTGGTGTAGTTGGCAAAAAGTTAGTAGTCTCCTGTTGTTACATGTTATATTTAAGTTTTGTGGCTGTACTTTGCAGTAGTGTGCTTATTTTAATGTTTATTCTGGTGCAGTGCCTTGTCCCATAGAGCAACCTAAGTGCTACCTTAGCATGCATTGTAAGAGCTGTGTCTGGACAGTGTTTTTTTCCCCTTTTGCACTGCATTTGAACAGAAATTATACTGGATGTGCCGGAACGTTGACTTTCTGGCCCATGCTTTGTACTTCCAGTAACTTGTACTTCCTGCAATGCAGCATACATAAAACATACTATTCTCACAACTGGAGTTATGTTTAGTAAAATCATTTTGATATAAATGACTTGTCAGCTAAGCAGAACAGAATTTGGTGACTGGTATATTCAGCGGTTTAGTCAAAATTTCAACACAGCTGGATGCTCAACTCATCTCTACTTTATTAGATACAGAAGAACTCTATGTGAGCAATAAATTATAAAATGCTGTGAGTATAACTTAAACAGATTATGTATATACTATATTTTTGTTTGTAAATAATGATCTATTCTCTTTACATTTAATGCATTTACTGTGAATGACAATCTTTCCTACTGCAACATACTGATCCTGGCAGAATAAGGACTAAAGATACACTAGATTTCTCCAGGCATATCTGTCTGTAGGACAATACAACAGGTACATATCCTGAGAAATGTTCATTTAAGTGTGACATGAATGGAACGTGATTATTTGCTTTGTACATTTTCTTGTTGTTTAGTTGAAAAGTTTTGTTCCTCTCCCTTTTATTTTTAAAATGGCAAGGAACAGTTTTAATATTACTTTCATATTTGCAAATAAACAGGATGTTGTATATAGAGATTGCAGTCAGAGGCTGACGAGTTCTAGTGGTTTGAGTTGCCTATTCATTGTCAGTCACTGACAACTATATTAACATAGCTGTATTAACATGTGCATAGGTTTCCCTCGTAAATAAATCAATAAATAAAAATCAGTGCCATAGCAGAAAACAAACACTTTGACTTAACCAGGCACTATCTGTGCTTGTATTGTGCTGTGCCATATTTTAATTGAATTATTTTATTTATTTTTATTCTTTTCAGCTAAAGTCTGCTTTCTATGCAAATTGGACTTTATAGAATGCATTGTTTGCATGGTACAATTCACATTGTGCTGTTGCCAATTGTGGAAATCAAGCGTGCTATTATTGATCACAGCAGCAGTTATTCATCAAATGATGCTCAAATAATGCAGAAGCACATTATAACTGGGCAAGCCATCACACTTGGTAAACTGTCAGGCACAATTTCGCCATTTTAAAGAGATGATTCAGGACCTTGGACTGCAGTAGTGGATTATTACTGTAGAATCCCAGCAAATTATGCGGTAGTGTGTCGTATCCACCACAACCTAATACTCAGAACTGGTCTGCAAGCTGGGTGCACCAGATATGTTCATACCATTTCCTTATTTGCTAAGTTTTTTGTGGGTTCTAGAATAAAGCAGACAGTGCATTAAAAACAAAACATGGGCACTAGTCATTCTTGTGGAATTTCCCCCCTGAATTTATTATTATTTATGTATTGTCTTAATGCATTTTTGTGTGGTCAGGTTAGCTTTTGAATAAAACAAATGAAAGAGCTGTCACCAACATACTGTACTGAATATGAGATCTTTTTGATGGGATTTTTGATTTACACACTGTCATTTTGATTATATTTCACAAAACTTTAATCATCTAAATAAGCACCACTGTCTTTGAAATTTGTGATAAACCTCCTTTGAGAGATGTTATAGTTTTACTCTCCCAATGATTTTGTTGTTATAACGTTTTTGTAATTGTATGTAAATATATAGTAGGATATGTAAACCTATGATCAAAAATGGTTCTTTATTTATAACCACTGCAACTGACTAATACAATTTAATTTCATTACTTTACAAAATATTTTACTTACTCTTTCCTTCTATAAATCTATAAGGTGTTCCAGTCTCCTGGTTCAGGTTCTCCCATGTTCATTCGATCAAAATGAAAATAAGAAACAGCATTGTCTTTTGCATTCCGTGCTACAAACACAATCTGGAATAAGAAATATTATGACAAGAAACAAGATGTGCTTTAAATTCTCTGGTAACACATTAGTATAGGGACCAATTCTAACTATTAAGTAGTTGCTTATTCGCATGCCTATTATTAACATATTGGCTGTTTATTAGTGCTTATAAATCACATATTCTGCATAAGCATATCCTACCCAGTGCCTAAACTTAACAACTTGCTAACTGCTAATAAGCAGCACATTAAGAGTTAATTGAGGCAAAAGTCATAGTTAATAGTTTGTTAGTGGCAAGAATTGGACCAGTGGATACAGTGTAAATAGAGGGAGTTAAGGGTCCATAGGGTCCATATGCAGTGTTTTAATGTTCACTTTATGTAACAAATAGAATTCATACAGAACACACTGCAATGTCATCAAGTGCAGATTTTTCTGAGTCTTCATATTTCATACTTCAGTCTTTTGAGCCTACGGACTACTTGCGCTAAAAACACTTTGATCTTCATTACTTCGGTTTACAAATATTGTGGTTTGCTTGTTTTCCAGTTATGTTTTCAATGTGTTGTCTCCCAGTTCAGGAAGGGTTAGGATTAATTTGATGTTTAACATTGTTAAATATCTTTAACTCAAGTAAAACGGTCTTTTATTTTATTCTGTAATTTTTAAAAGCCTAGAATAAGAGCACCAAATTGCACACACACACACACACACACACACACACACACACACACACACACACACACACACACACACACACACACACACACACATGTTTTGGGGCTATATTTTTGTTGTATTAGATGTATTTAATATCTCCTAAACCTACCACTCACAGAAAACATTGCATTTTTGGATTTTCAAAAAACTTTTAGTATGATTTATAAGATGTTTTCCTCATGGGGACAAAGAAATGTCCACACAAGGTAAAAAGTAACTGGTATTTCTATCCTTGTTGGATACATTTGGTCCCCATATTGTAGGGCAGGTGCTGGATTTCTGCAGGTTTATGGAAAAATACAGTACAGGAATGTTTTTACCAGAAACAACTGAGGCTGAGCTATGCTATGGGGAATGTGGAACAAGTTGTGCAGGTAGTCAATTAGATTTTGAAAGCAATTTGTAAAAAAAAAAAATTAAAAATTTTAGTACTGCTGCAAATTTGTATATTTAGTTTACATTAAATGCAGCAGCACCTGCACAGTAAAGCCAGCAGAGGACCTCAGTGTGCGCTTCACATATCTCTGAAAAAATGCAGTGGCATTTTACTTTTGCAAGTACAAAGCAGACAGTTTAAATCAATCTGTCACAGTACATAAATT
This sequence comes from Barbus barbus, assembly GCF_936440315.1. Lineage (NCBI taxonomy): Eukaryota > Metazoa > Chordata > Actinopteri > Cypriniformes > Cyprinidae > Barbus > Barbus barbus. Next base: position 4,925,789 of record NC_136756.1, read on the forward strand.
ACAGAACTTGTGGAACACAAAATCGATGCGACTTGCGGAATGTGGAAGACATTAAAAATAAAATGATAAAAGATTTTAAAATAATAAAAATTGATAAAAAAAATTAAAACACACAACAAAACTTGAAAATACATTATTTCAGTGAACTCTTAATATACTGTGGTCTCTAACCTGATGGTATCCCTTTAAAACATGACCCCAGGAATGGCACTCTCATATAGATAGGCTGGGAAGTCTGGCGCTCTGGAGCATCGTTACCAAAGTACAGAAGGTCTAGAATATATGACACCCAGGTGGTACCTGTAAAATCAGTGGCGAGTATAAAATATTACATGCTTTAGACTCTTTACTTAGAAACATAATGGTATAATGAGATATGAAAAAAGAACCATCCTATAAGAAATTATATCATTAGTACTGCTAGTCCGTTAGTAGTGCTTTCTGCATCACAATGTGTGTCTAAGATTGTAACTTGTGACAGATCTAAGACTTAAAATCAGTTGCAAGTTTGAAATTTTGGGTTATACACGATAATACTAAATTTTTGTTATGCATAAAAATGTAACAATTATTTTGGGAATGCAATGAGAGAGAAATTAGTATTACCACACCAAAGACCCATTTAATATTTCATACTATTATTAGTAACTGGTTAAGTTTAAGAGGTCATATAATGAAAAATCAAATCTTTTGAGACAAAATATGCCATTGTATTTTGAAATCTTTCCGAACTTAAAAAGAGCAATAGTTTTAAAAGAGCATTCACTGGAACTTAATAGCCAGGTTAACTTTATTTTCATAGGTCATTCGCTAAGGTGCACTACATCTATTCTAGAGAGTGTTGTTCCTCATCCTGGTTGCACAGTGATTGCTCAAAGTAGGCTAAATGTCCACAAATCCAGCTATACACTTTCCCCCACCCCCATCCTTCGCACAATGCCTGGTGAATGATATAAATCATTCTGAATCACCCCCCCCCACAGCTTTCTGACACAAGAAAAACTCGTATTCATTGTTCACGAACTTGCCAGCCCAGTCAGTAATAAGAATAAAGTAATATAAGTAAAAAACTGTTTGCAAGAAACATACTATATACACACAAAAAGACAGTTTAAGTTATTTATTTAAGCATCATAATTTATATTCCAACATTTGCCTCGCATTTCAGGATGAAAAGAAATTTCAGGTGAAGGATAATCCACTTCTTACCTCTGAGACTGTGCTATGATCTATATGACCTTATTATTTTTATTGTGAGTATCATTATTGCTGATCACTGTTGTTGTGCTGTGATATTATATTGTGATGTAATATTTACCATTATATAATCAGAGGAGCATTGACAAGTTTATGAAAGTGTCACTCCACAATACAATAGCAAAACATATAAATATGTATAGTATTTTTATGTTACATTAATCAGTGTCTAGCACACCTTCCCGAGGAAAGGATATGGACCAGAAGACATTGCAATTACTACATATTTAGACAGACTTAAAGAAGTTCCAGATATATAATTGTGCTCTTATTAGTTCAGTTATTTTGCCTTTCATGTAAATAAACGTGCAAACAATATACTTGCTCTTGTGAATTTAGATGTTAATTACATTTATTTACAAATTCATCATCATCATGTTGATTTGCTATGCTACTATAAAACTCTTACGACAAACTTGTCTTCTAATATCTTCAATAGTTGCGCATACCGAGCTGCAGCGGACACATATTAAATGACTTCACTTGGACCTATAGTGCAATCTGTCTCTTTAATACCGCATGGTTTATATGCACGTTGCTGCTGATTGGGCTGACATTTTTGACACACCCACCAAACAAAAGAAAACGTATCTCAATCCCTGTTGCACACCGTTTCCAGGAAACACGTCGTTCAACCCGGAAACCGGAGCAAAACATTGGGCACCAGTGTGAGCCTGAACGTGCCCCTGCTGTTCACAAGCAGCATCACTGAAGAAAAGAGAAACACAAGAACTACAAATGACTTCAGCCACAGCCTTGGATGGAATCAACTGAGAAAAAACAAAAAAACAACTTGCCACCATAATTGTGGTCAGTGTTTGCTTTATTTGGCCTCTTGAGCCTTTTAGTAAGTCAAAGTTGTTTGTAATATGTAATTGCAATATTGTTTTTCAGCAACCATTTGTGCATTGGTGAATCAAACTTTAAAATAGCAGATGAGCTTACACCTTTTTACGGAGTGTGCCTCCCTTAGTCACAACGCGAAGGCTGAGGTTCGTTTTACAGATGTTTAATGCACTTATGGGCATGGACATCAACACCAACGCCAACACAACACTGTAGAACTAAATAAACAGGATGAATAACAAACATCAGTCACACATTCAGTTACACGGAAAACACGCATAGAACTTTAAACTCTTAAATGAACAAAAAATACATCAACATACCACTTTTGCCTGCTTGTAAGCTAAGAGAGGGGGTTATATCTTTAAGTTCCTTGGGCGGATGACTTGTAAGCAATCAGAGAAACCTTTTAACAATAACATCATTCCATCTCTTTGCGCAGATGACAAAACAGGAAGCGATATACAAAGGCAAGATGGGAATAAAATAAAACATCCAAAACTTTTTCAATCTTGCTCAAGTAAACAATAATTCAGTATAGAAATCACATAAATATTGTAAAATAACCAAAATATAAAGTTATACAAATTAAACTAATGAAAAGTTATACTATGATAAGCAAGTGTCTAATTACACAAGCACCATCTAGTGGAAACAAATAAACTCAGAAAGCTTTGTGATGGCAAATACACTCCCACCATCACACTATGTGTGATTCTTAAGAGAAGTTATGAATACTCAAGTATTATCATAAAATTAACATTCAGAAGGAATTTTGTACACATTAAACATGCACAGTGGAATCATTCTCATCAAACTTAACCCTTTAATCAGCTTCAAATAATAAGGCTGTTTTGTGTATGGGTCTTTCTAGAAAAACTGACTTGCTTGTGCGTGCACCCTTACTATCCAGTGTTGCATCACTAACAAAAAGTTTAAGTCTTCTCACCCTTCCATCAGTCCCTGGGACGACTTCTACCACTTTGGCTAGCTTCCACTCATTTCGTGGTGCTAAGTCATCTTGGAGCAGACCGATATCATTTATCTTAGTGTTTCTCTTGCTCTTATTCCACTTATTTCTCTGCTGCAAACTCAACAGATATTATTTTCTCCATCTGGTCCAAAACTAATTCGCCAGAAACTGAACTCTCTTCCATCTTTTCTGAAGATAGAGATCCTCCCTCCCAAACTCTCCAGGAGGTGGTGCGATGATAGTGGTCTTCATTGTTAGTATATGATTTGGTGTCAATGGTTCTGGTCCCACAGGATCACTGATGTGTTCTAAGGACAATGGACGACTATTGACAATCGCCATTACTTCATACATGAACGTTCTTAAAGAAGAAGTGTCCAGTCTCGCTGCAGACTGGTCTAGGATGGATGTCAGTACACTCCTTACAGTCCGGATCTGTCTCTCCCAGACACCACCCATGTGACTGGAAGCAGGCGGGTTCATGACAAAGGTACAACCTAACTCTTTCACACGTTCTCGATCCATTCCCTTCATCAACTCAATGTACTCTCCCTTTGCACCGATAAAATGAGTACCTTGATCACTATGCAGCTGACTTACATTGCCACAAATCGCAATGAAACAACGCAGAGCGTTAAGGAAAGCATCAGTGCTAAGATCATCCAGTACCTCAAGATGAACGGCCTGCGAACACATGCAGGTGAACAGGAGTGTGTATCTCTTCAGCTCTCTCCTTCCCTCTTTAACATAAAACGGCCCGAAGCAGTCCATGCCACTATTGGTAAAAGGAGGGGTAGTTTCCATCCTACCCGGTGGCAAATCAGCCATCTTTTGCTCCTGATTGCATTTCCGTAACTTCCTACACTTTATGCATTTGTAGATAAGAGATGACACTTCACTACTGCATCCCAAAATCCAAATGCCATTGGAGCGAAATTCATTCGAGGTCATGCCTCGACCTTGATGTTGCACTTTCTCATGGAAGTGTTTAATGAGTAGACGAGATACGTGATGACCTTTAGGAAGAATGGCCGGATGCTTGACATGAGGGTGAAGCTCAGCCTGCGTCAATCTTCCTCCCACCCGTAAGATATCATCAATAAACGGACTTAACTTATACAGCTTATTGGACTGATTTGAATGAACTTCCCTTGTCTTAGAGATTTGATTTCATCGCCAAACACTTTCTCTTGAACTGTACGAATTATGAATTGCTCAGCATCCTTCCTTTCTTCAAGTGTTGTGACTTCGTTGGATCTTTCTACCAAACCCTTCACACTCCTCGCACAACGTTTGAGTCTAGCTATGGCTTTCACTGCTCTCTTCCAATCTGAAAACCTTTCCAAGCGATCTGACAGAGACATCTCTTCCTTTACCTTGGTTGGAAGAACCTGCGCCCCTTTGAGTTCTGGGTCTCCCTCATCAACCTCTCCTACCTTAATGTCTTCCTTAGGGAGTTCTCTTTGCCAGAGAAAACTTGGACCAGTAAACCAGTTAGATTCCATGAGTTCCTTCACAGTGAGCCCACGAGAGGCATGGTCAGCTGGGTTTTGATCTGAAGCAACATATCTCCACTGACTAGGCTCAGTGCTTGTCCTGATCTGCTGAATTCGGTTGGCTACAAATACGTTGAGCCATCTTGTATCATTGTTAATATAACCAAGGACAACCTTGGAATCGGTCCAGTAGTATTCACAGATACCATCCAATTCTAGTTCTCTTTTGAGCAGATCACCAGTTCTTGTGGCTACAACTGCAGCTGAGAGATCCAATCTTGGAATTGTTGTTACCTTTGTTGGGGCAACTCTTGCTTTACCCATAACGAGAGTGCAGTTAACCTCACCAGACTTGGTCAATGGTGTAACTCATATAGCTGGACATCTTTGAACTCTGATGGCACATAATAACGTGGTATCTTTACTGAGGCCAGATTATGGAGGCCTTGTAGCCAAGCTTCCCAGAGCGGCCTGAGGTCATCAGGAAGTGGTTCGTCCCAGCCTATCTTCTCATTACACATCCTTTGCAAGGTCCTCTTCCCAACCAGAATGAAGGGAGCGACGAATCCAAGAGGATCAAAAATGGAAGCAACTGTAGACAACACACCTCTTCTAGTGAAAGGATTTTCCATTACTAAAACCCTGAAATGGAACTCATCTGAAGCTATAAGCTAATGAACTCCGAGTGCCCTTTCTATTTTAGGTTCTCCTAGGGCCAAGTCAAAGTCAGTTGCACCTTCAGTGCATTCCTCCTTCGGGATTGTGGTGATTACCCTCTTGCTTTTGGTGATGAATTTGTGCAAGTGGAGTGTAGGAGCCATTTTGAGTTTAATCTAAATTTTTGTGCTATTGGAGCACTGGTATATTTTGTTAGATTTAGGGTCCTTTATTTTGTAGGGACTTTTAGTTTGACGGTTGGTGAGAATGTTTTAAGTTAAAGATGGCCGCCTCTCACCTTTCTAAAAACAAAAGAACAAGGAAGCTGTTGGAACGTATTAAGCATACAGTTCTTTACAATGCTATTGAAATGCTATTGAATCACTATTGAACACTATTTGGACATTATTTTTGATATTAAGTTGTGCCTTTTTTGACCACCATTTTTCAACCACTTCCCAATCGTTTGTTGGATTACTGGAGTCCATGCTTTGTCTGTTACTACCAACCTACTTACCTGCCTTGCTCTGCTTACCTGCCCTGTTTACCTATCTGCTGGAATCCCATCTCATCCACCTCAAAAAAGGGACAATTTAAGTTTCTCTGTGTTGGATAGCTTGTCAAAGAAGCTAAGCAATACGTCCCAGCTAAGAGTGGTCCGCCACTACATGGAGCTTCCCGGTATTGCAGAGATCCCTGGCTTCCTTCACCATCTGGATAGCCTCTGCTTCCGTATCCACACTTGCCAAGCCATCGTCAACATAAAAATTACGCTGTATAAACTTCACTGTGGCTTGATTAAACTTGCCTTCACCTTGTGAGGCAAGGTACTTGAGCCCGAAGTTTGCACAGCCAGGCAAGGAAGCATCTCCAAACAAGTGGACCTTCATTTGGAAAACTGATGGTGGAGCTTATTGTTTCTCATCTGAAGAATTTGCCACTGACGAGTTTTGATTTGTGTAGAGTAGTGCTTGTTTGTCATTTCTCCGATCACAAATGCAGAAAAAGACCGTACAAGTCATTATAATCAGTAGTTATGTACCGAGTGGATGCAACAAATGCCTCGTTTATAATTTTTTTTTGGCTATCATTTGAAATATATATTTTTTTTATTAAACAAATAACTTTCACAGGGGATACAGTCAAAGTAAAACACACAAAATATAAAACATTAGTTACCTGAATAATAGTAACAAAAAAAATAAAATAAAAAATAAGTTAATATAAACATCTTTTAAAATAAATAGTTTATAGAAAAAAAAAAAAAAAACTAAAATGAAAAATTACACATAAAATGTCAACTTCAAGAAATACTCAGGAGGTAATCCTTACAACAAAGTATTTTTTTTTTCATCCCTCGTTTATAATGGGTTGTGTGTTTGTGATATGTAGTGTTCATGGGGGTTCTGTTATTTAAAAAAAAACAAAAAAAAAAAACCCCTTAATGCTGGAGGAGAGTACAACACAAGACAACCAATAAAAAGAAATCCACAGATTTATTTGGTTACACAACAACATGTTTGAGACCCAAGGTGATGTTAGCCGCAGCAGGCTCGGCATCCTGGCTCAAGGTGACGTTAGCCGCAGCAGGCTCGGCATCCTGGCTCAAGGTGACGTTAGCCGCAGCAACATACTCTGCATCCTGGCTCAAGGTGACGTTAGCCGCAACAGACTCAGCATCCTGGCTCAAGGTGACGTTAGCCGCAGCAACAGACTCGGCATCCTGGCTCAAGGTGACGTTAGCCGCAACAGACTCGGCATCCTGGCTCAAGGTGACGTTAGCCGCAACAGACTCGGCATCCTGGCTCAAGGTGACGTTAGCCGCAACAGACTCGGCATCCTGGCTCAAGGTGACGTTAGCCACAGCAGACTCGGCATCCTGGCTCAAGGTGACGTTAGCCACAGCAGACTCTGCATCCTGGCTCAAGGTGACGTTAGCCGCAGCAGACTCTGCATCCTGGCTCAAGGTGACGTTAGCCGCAGCAGACTCTGCATCCTGGCTCAAGGTGACGTTAGCCGCAGCAGACTCGGCATCCTGGCTCAAGGTGACGTTAGCCGCAGCAGACTCGGCATCCTGGCTCAAGGTGACGTTAGCAGCAGCAGACTCGGCATCCTGGCTCAAGGTGACGTTAGCAGCAGCAGACTCGGCATCCTGGCTCAAGGTGACGTTAGCAGCAACAGACTCGGCATCCTGGCTCAAGGTGACGTTAGTAGCAACAGACTCGGCATCCTGGCTCAAGGTGACGTTAGTAGCAACAGACTCGGCATCCTGGCTCAAGGTGACGTTAGTAGCAACAGACTCGGCATCCTGGCTCAAGGTGACGTTAGCAATAGACTCGGCATCCTGGCTCAAGGAGTTTAGCAGGGGGACAGAAGTAGATGCACAAACCAAGTTACTGTGACCATTCAATGGATTGGCTGTAGAAAGAACAAAGCGAAGTGAATTTTAACTGATTAAATGCAAAATAAATAAAAAAGACGGTTACTTTACTCCTGGAGTGATGCGAGATTGTTTCAGATTAAGAAACGTCAACCATCTAATATTAATGTAAAGAGCCATTTTAAACTATGGCACTGAATACAGAGCAGCGATGTCAAGTGAACAAGAGACTTGGGGAAGTACTTCTTGGGAAGTAATTAGCATTTCTCAAGTTATTTTTAGCTGCATTATAAAGACCTTTAGGTTCAAAATATGAACAAGATTTCATAGGTGGACGCATTAGTGGAATTTGGCTATTAAAGGTCACTTAATGCTACTCAAATGAAGCTACTTGGAGAAAAACAAACTACATTAATTTTGATGAATGACACCAAATGAGTCAATAAATTGATTGGCTCTTCTAGTCACTAATATTGTGAAAGCACAGAAACAAACAAAAAATCCTGCAACCAAATAAAGAACGCAATATTAAAACTCACCTTGCCATAACAACTGGTGATAAAGAAACACCAAAAGAGTAAGTTTAATCAAGGCCATTTTTTGTAAAATGTTTTTACCACAAACTCAACTGAGACAGCCAAAGAAACTATACATATAGTGCCACCCAAACCAGGACTTTTAAAGCCTAACAGAAAACAATTTGTGCCACCTGGACAGCTCGTTAGCTCATTATTACATAATCAGTAAGCACACACAGCCTGAAAATCATTAAACATGAGCTGAATAAAGAGGTTCACTTTCTGGCCAGAGAATAACTGGCACCTGCCTGACCGTGCATCCCAATGCTCATACTATCCATCCTAAATAGTATGTGAGATGAGAATAAGTGTTTCCTAAAACATAGTAGCTATGTTGAACAGAGTGTGCCAAAAGTCCCCAGATGGTCTATTATTTCAGGTAGATTTTTGAAGTGTGGATCTGTGCACACGCTAATGTTGTCCACAATCCATTGCTTTTTTAGTGAAGGAATCAGTTCAGAACTACATACATGAAAAAACTACAAAAAAAGCAAACATGGCGAATATGCAGAACCTAAAGTTAAGTAGAGAGGTTTAGATGCAGTTGGCTGTTTGCAAAAACCTGTCCTACTTAGTTACTGTTGCTATGTCCAACAAACTAATGCCGTTCTCACACTACACACATCATATTCTCACGCAGTAAAAAATAGGCCTACATCATGGAGCAAAGAGCAAACTGACAACACGCCAACAGACAACACTGCCCTTGTGATAAAGAAGTGTGCTTAACTGCAGTAAAAGTGTACTTTTTGTATACGTCAGTTATTAAAAGTATACTAAAAAAGTGCACTTGCAGATAATATAATATAATATGATTTAAGTTTAAGGAGACACATAAGTGTACTTATAGAGAGTACACTTTAATGACAATAGGTCTTAATATACTTAAGTGCACTTTTTAAAAATGCACTTTATAATAATGCCTAATTATTACTTAAGCATACATTTTACATAATTATGATTTTATTGTGGTTTAAATAACTACACTTATTTTGATATATTTTTCAATATACTAAAGCACATGTAAAATAATTCAACTTAAGTGTGTTCTCCAGAATTACATTTGTTAATGTATTTTATATGTATTTTATATGTATTTACTCTATAATATATACTATATGCATTAATGCACTTGAAATGTATTTTTCTTCTAAAATGAAATACATGTATACTCCAATAAAACTTATTGTTGAAATTTTCATCACCAGCTCTATGAACTCTATGAAGTTTAATTTTCAACATGACACAGTGTCATATATGAGAGTACTGTATTTCTATGTAATAGTACTGTACTTTACATCTGTGTACAGAATACTTTCAATATAATTGAAATTACTGACTTTTAGTTAGGTGAATGAGTCATGAATGAGAAATCTTTGGTCTAACTAAAGAATGAATAAGGACAACTTGAACAGAAATGAAAAGTGTGAAATAATATGTAACCACGCACAAAGTATTTCTTTTGTTTTATGCGCATGCGACAAAAATACTACGTCATGATGGCGCTCTATTTCAGCAAAGTTTGAAAAGGGGGGCGGCCAAGATGGTGTTGTAGCAAGACAGGTTTGCAGGAGCCCTTAAAAGCTTTGCTTAGATCCCGGGTTTTTTTAAAAACAGTTCATGTTCAGAACTAACTGGAAAGATACAGTTTTTATTATGAGTTAAGTAGCCTCCTTTAATTATCTTTTTTTCCTTTGAATTTTTTTTACTATTTGAGCTCTCCTGAAGATGCTTTTGCCAACTAGTCGCTAATAATAATAATCCACGTGCTTTTGCTATAAATTGCTGTGCTGACTTGCGAATATGGAGGATAAAGAAGAAACTCTCCTTGCTATGCACAGCTATGCAAGAAGAACTCTAAACGCTGAATTGGATGCAGTTGTTGTTGGACTGGCTGAGTTCACGATTTTACCCGATACACCTGAACCGAACCCTGTGAAAAAAAGTAAACCGAGTTCCAACAGTCCTTCAGTGAGTGATGCCATGCTAATGAGATTCATGCAGAGAATGGAGACCATGCACGAAGAAACTTTGCGCCGAATTCAAGGAGTTAAAAAACGGTACTTGAAAACTCAAACTCTATCAAAAAGATTATCAGCTCCCTCGAATTCCACGTTGAACAGGTGAAGCATTTGAATGATAAAACTGAAGAACTGGAAAAGAAAATCAGGGCGGGCGATGAGTGGAAGATGGCGTTCCTCACTCCATCAGGTCACTACGAGTATCGGGTTATGCCGTACGGCCTCTCCAACTCACCGTCCGTCTTTCAAAGCTTCATGAACGAGGTGTTCCGGGAGTTCCTCCACCAGTTCATGATCGTCTACATAGACGATATCCTGATCTACTCCCGGAACCTGGCCGAACATTGCCACCACGTTGAGCAGGTCCTTCAGCGGCTCAGGGAACACCAGCTCTACCTGAAACTGGAGAAGTGCGAGTTCCATCACCCCACGGTACAGTTCCTCGGCTATACCATCAGTCCCAAAGGAATCCAGATGGACCAGGGGAAGGTCCAAGCCATCCTGGACTGGCCCTTACCACAAACGGTGAAGGAACTACAGCGCTTTCTGGGCTTCTCCAACTTTTACAGACGGTTCATCCATCAATTCAGCCAACTTTCGTCACCCCTCACCTCCATGCTCCGCGGTAAGCCCAAGTCTCTGTCCTGGAGCCCCGAAGCCCACGAAGCGTTCCAACAGCTCAAGGAAGCCTTCAGCACGGCCACCATCCTTCGCCACCCTGATCCCCAGATCCCCTTCGTCGTGGAAGTCGACGCCTCCACCACGGGAGTCGGGGCCGTGCTGTCCCAACACCACAACGAGCCTCCCCGCCTCCATCCTTGCGCTTACTTCTCTCGGAAGCTGTCCCCTGCGGAGGTGAACTACGACATCGGCAATCGAGAGCTGCTAGCCATCAAACTAGCCCTGGAGGAGTGGCGTCACTGGCTGGAGGGAGCCACCTGTCCCTTCACTGTCATCACGGACCATAAAAACATCCAGTATCTAAGAGATGCCAAACACTTAAATCCCCGTCAGGCACGCTGGGCCCTCTTCTTCACTCGGTTCTCCTTCACCGTCACCTACCGCCCCGGAGTCCGCAACACCAAGGCCGATGCTCTCTAGCGCCTGCATGCACCAGAAACACCCACAGACCCCGAGCCTATTCTCCCTCCAGCCCTCATTGTCAGCCCCATCCAGTGGGAGCTCAACGACAACATCCGTGACGCCACTCTCACCGAACCCGCCCCGCAGGGAGGCCCAGAAGGGAAGACCTATGTGCCCCGCTCCCAGCGCCTCACCCTTCTGGGCTCAGCTCGTGAAGTACCGGGCTCTGGACATCCAGCGAACCCTCTCACTTCAAGCTCGGTACTGGTGGCCCGGTATGGCCGCGGATATCATCAGGTACGTCCGAGGCTGCTCAGTCTGTGCCATGTCCCAATCTCCTCGCCATCTGCCCGCCGGCAAACTGGTTCCCCTACCTGTTCCACAGAAGCCCTGGTCCCATATCGGTGTGGATTTCGTCAACGACCTCCCGGAGTCTGAGGGTCACACCTGTGTCCTTGTCGTGGTGGACCGTTTCTCCAAAGCCTGCAAACTCATTCCCCTCCAGGGCTTACCCACTGCAATGGAGACCGCCGAATGCCTGTTCCACCATGTGTTCCGCCACTTCGGTCTACCGGAGGACATTGTGTCGGACCGAGGTCCTCAGTTCGTGTCCCGGGTCTGGAGATCCTCCTTCCACCTCTTGGGAATTACTGTCAGCCTGTCCTCGGGCTATCACCCCCAAAGTAACAGCCAGACTGAACGTAAGATCCAAGAGCTCGGGCGCTACCTCCGGTCATACTGCTCCCCTGATCAGCACAGCTGGAGCCGTTTTCTCCCGTGGGCCGAGTATGCACAGAACTCCCTTCGCCAATCCACCACCGGCCTCACCCCGTTCCAATGCATGCTCTGCTACCAACCCCCTTTGTTCCCCTGGACGGAGGAACCAGCAGAGGTTCCAGCTGTGGACTACTGGTTCCGAGAAAGTGAGAGGGTTTGGGACTCAGCCCATATCCATCTACAGCGGGCAGTGCGGAGGCATAAGCGATTTGCGGATGCCCGGAGATCGGAACCCCCCCCAATACCAGCCAGGAGATCGGGTCTGGCTGTCGACCCGTGATCTCCGCCTGCCCTGCAAGAAGCTGAGTCCCCGCTTCATAGGTCCATTCAAGATCCAGAGGCAGGTGAACAACGTCACCTATGAGCTCCAGCTCCCCCCCAGGTATCACATCCACCCTACATTCCACGTCTCCCTTCTCAAACCCTTCTCCCCCTCTGCCACAGGACCTACGGGACCGGACGCGCCCCCTCCTCCGGAGATGATCGATGGGGCTGAGGTCTACCAAGTCCACAACATCCTGGACTCACGGCGACGGGGCGCCCGGCTCGAGTACCTGGTGGACTGGGAGGGGTATGGCCCAGAGGAAAGATCCTGGGTGGCCAGGGACGACATCCTCGACCCCTTGCTCCTCGCAGAGTTCCATCGCAACCATCCTAGTCGTCCCGCACCCAGAGGCCGGGCCGCCCCCGTCGCAGGGCGTCAGGAGCCGCCCCTGGAGGAGGGGGTAATGTCAGCGAATCACAGTCACCCGCACCCTCGTTACCCAGATCTCAGTCACCTGTGTACTGATTCCCCGCACCTGTCACTTGCTAATTACCAGCACTATACCATCTCCTACCATACCACTATACCGCTCCTGTTTTCCAGCGCTCCTGGAACTCCCTAGCCCTGATCATCCCCACGGCTGTGCGCACCGCTGACTTCCCTTCCTGGATCCTGCCCCCGCTCCTCCACTCAGTACTCTCACTTGCACCTGTTCAATAAAGCCCTTGTATTGACTTTACTCCTCCGTGTCTCCTAGCCTGTTCGTGACAAATACCAAGTATGTTATTATAATTACAAATTTTCAAAGGGAATAACACACATTTATTAATTTAACTACAATTAATTTAACACACTTCATTTCTAGCGATTATCGTCAATTTGATTTCATAGATACTATTTAAACTAAATGGAGCTAGACAATGACATCTCTGAATTCAATAATGAAAGGCATTACTTATCATTATACATTACTGACACTCTATCCTCCAATCGGATACTGTTAAGTGCTTTGACACAATCTGTATTGTTAAAAGCGCTATATAAATAAAGGTGACTTGACTTGACTTAATATTTAAACACAAACCAGGCAATATTAAGGCAGTCAATAGCTTTTTAAATTTCAGTTTCATTTATTTTTATTTTTTTTAAATGGCTGTGTCATCTGCTAATTGAAAGCATTTAAACTCTTTCTCTAAAATTCTAATACCACAATGTAATCCACAATCTAATACTCTTTTAATATGTATGGCCATAGTTTGTGTTACAAGCAAAAAAATAATTGGTGTAATGGGGCAGCCTTGTGTGATATCTCTACTGATTTTAAACCTTTATTTTGTTCCATGTGATAACTTAATTGAGCTGCTACAGTCATTGTATAGTGTCTGAATAGCTTCTTTTTATATATATATATATATATATATTCTCCAAAACCAAAAAAGTAGGGTCACCAACATAAAGTTATGATCGATAGTATCAAATGCTTTAAAAAAATCAACAAATAAAATAAAACTATTATCTGTAATAAATTTGTTGTCAATTAAAGTGTACTCTCTATAAGTACACTTATGTGTCCTTAAACTTAAATTATATTATCTGCAAGTGCACTTTTTAAAAAGTATACTTTTAATAACTGAAGTACACAAAAAGTACACTTTTACTGCAGTTAAGCACACTTCTTTTTCACAAGGGCAGTGTTGTCTGTTGGCGTGTTGTCAGTTTGCTCTTTGCTCCATGATGTAGGCCTATTTTTTACTGCGTGAGAATATGATGTGTAGTGTGAGAACGGCATTAGTTTGTTGGACATAGCAACAGTAACTAAGGAGGACAGGTTTTTGCAAACAGCCAACTGCATCTAAACCTCTCTACTTAACTTTAGGTTCTGCATATCTGCCATGTTTGCTTTTTTGTAGTTTTTTTCATGTATGTAGTTCTGAACTGATTCATTCACTAAAAAAGCAATGGATTGTGGACAACATTAGCCTGTGCACAGATCCACACTTCAAAAATCTACCTGAAATAATAGACCATCTGGGGACTTTTGGCACACTCTGTTCAACATACTATGTTTTGGGAAACACTTATTCTCATCTCACATACTATTTAGGATGGATAGTATGAGCATTGGGATGCACGGTCAGTCAGGTGCCAGTTATTCTCTGGCCAGAAAGTGAACCTCTTTATTCAGCTCATGTTTAATGATTTTCAGGCTGTGTGTGCTTACTGATTATGTAATAATGAGCTAACGAGCTGTCCAGGTGGCACAAATTGTTTTCTGTTAGGCTTTAAAAGTCCTGGTTTGGGTGGCAGTATAGGTATAGTTTCTTTGGCTGTCTCAGTTGTTGAGTTTGTGGTAAAAACATTTTACAAAAAAAATGGCCTTGATTAAACTTACTCTTTTGGTGTTTCTTTATCACCAGTTGGTATGGCAAGGTGAGTTTTAATATTGCGTTCTTTATTTGGTTGCAGGATTTTTTGTTTGTTTCTATGTGTTTTCACAATATTAGTGACTGGAAGAGCCAATCAATTTATTGACTCATTTGGTGTCATTCATCAAAATATATGTAGTTTGTTTTTCTCCAAGTAGTTTCATTTGAGTAGCATTAAGTGACACTTAATAGCCAAATTCCACTAATGCGTCCACCTATGAAATCTTGTGCATATTTTGAACCTAAAGGTCTTCATAATGCAGCTAAAAATAACTTGAGAAATGCTAATTACTTCCCAAGAAGTACTCCCCCCCCCCCCCCCCCCCCCCCCCCCACCAAGTGTCTTGTTCACTTGACATCACTGCTCCGTATTCAGTGCCATAGTTTAAAATGGCTCTTTACATTAATATAAGACGGTTGCCGTTTCTTAATCTGAAACAATCTCACATCACTCCAGGAGTTAAGTAACCGTTTTTTATTTTGCATTTAATTTGAGTTAAAATTATTTCACTTTGTTCTTTCTACAGACAATCCATTGAATGGTCACAGTAACTTGGTTTGTGCGTCTACTTCTGTCCCCCTGCTAAACTCCTTGAGTCAGGATGCCGAGTCTGTTGCTAACATCACCTTGAGCCAGGATGCTGAGTCCGCTGCGGCTAACGTCACCTTGAGCCAGGATGCTGAGTCTGCTGCGGCTAACGTCACCTTGAGCCAGGATGCCGAGTCTGTTGCTAACGTCACCTTGAGCCAGGATGCCGAGTCTGTTGCTAACGCCACCTTGAGCGAGGATGCCGAGTCTGTTGTGGCTAACGTCACCTTGAGCCAGGATGCCGAGTCTGTTGCTGCAGCTAACGTCACCTTGAGCCAGGATGCCGAGTCTGTTGCTGCGGCTAACGTCACCTTGAGCCAGGATGCCGAGTCTGTTGCTGCGGCTAACGTCACCTTGAGCCAGGATGCCGAGTCTGTTGCTGCGGCTAACGTCACCTTGAGCCAGGATGCCGAGTCTGTTGCTGTGGCCAACGTCACCTTGAGCCAGGATGCCGAGTCTGTTGCTGTGGCTAACGTCACCTTGAGCCAGGATGCCGAGTCTGTTGCTGTGGCTAACGTCACCTTGAGCCAGGATGCCGAGTCTGTTGCTGTGGCTAACGTCACCTTGAGCCAGGATGCCGAGTCTGCTGCGGCCAACGTCACCTTGAGCCAGGATGCGGAGTCTGCTGTGGCTAACGTCACCTTGAGCCAGGATGCCGAGTATGTTGCTGCTAACGTCACCTTGAGCCAGGATGCCGAGTCTGTTGCTGCCAACGTCACCTTGAGCCAGGATGCCGAGTCTGTTGCTGCCAACGTCACCTTGAGCCAGGATGCCGAGTCTGTTGCGGCTAACGTCACCTTGAGCCAGGATGCCGAGTCTGTTGCTGCCAACGTCACCTTGAGCCAGGATGCCGAGTCTGTTGCTGCTGCCAACGTCACCTTGAGCCAGGATGCCGAGTCTGCTGCGGCTAACGTCACCTTGAGTCCTTCTGACAAATAAGTTTCAGCCACTGTCTATATATGTGGTCTCAAACATGTTCTTGTGTAAGCAAATAAATCTGTGGGTTTCTTTTTATTGGTTGTCTTGTTGTACTCTTTCTAGCATTAACAGGGTTTTTTTTTTTTTTAACAATACCCCCATGAACACTACAGAGTATCAGATAATATAACATTCAGAGTATACTTGCACTGTTAATACACTTAATGTGTTAATGCGGTTTAAGGTTCAAAACACGTTTTCCACAATGCACATTGTTTCTCCTCTATGCCCCGCCTTTCTGAAATGTCAATTTTTACAAGGCTCATCCTTCTGAGAAGCGAGGCGTGCTCTGACTGGCCAGCTATCCAGTGCGTTGTGATTGACCGAATACCTCACGGGGGAGTAACATTTCCGTCTCCCCTCATTGTGATGCTGTGTCCCGGCGCGACGACACAAACCCAAAACCCATTATAAACGAGGCATTTGTTGCATCCAGTCGGGACATAATTACCGATTATAATGACTTGTACGGTCTTTTTACGTTGCATCTCTTCATTTGTGATTGGAGAAATGACAAACAAGCACTACTCTACACAACTCAAAACTCGTCAGTGGCAAATTCTTTAAAATTTATTTACATTCTGTAAGTCAGAAGAGTCAGACTGCCTTTGCAAAGCAGTGTTGCCAGATTGGATGGACGATTTCCAGCCTAAAAGCTCACCAAAACCCGCCCAAAACTTTAACTGTCAAAATAATGATAGAATGTAAATCAAGGTTGATAAGAGCCATTTTAACTTTGTAACGACAAAATAATATAAATATAATGCTAGATAAATCTCCCATGGATCAAATCAGGGCCAATACATTAAAGAGAACTACCAAATATGATTAAAATATGCAAGCAGACACTTTCAAAACGGCAATCAAGAAATTAACCGATACCCTCGAAAAATACATCGTTCAATGTCAACAGCCAGAATTTAAATGCAAAAAAGTGCCCAATATAAATTATCAGAATAAGCAACGTAATTATAGGTACTTCACACTCGTTCATGCACACACCATGACAGCTAACACTAATACGTAACTGTTACATAACTGCAACGTAATATGGTGACCAAAGTTACGTTGTGGCAACCGGAAAAGTGAAAGGTGCGTATACGTTGGGCGGACATGCTGTAGTTTAACCTAATTTATGTCCTCATATGCCCAAACTAATGTAAAGGCTGTTTCAACAGCTGTGAATGATGAATACAAACTCGAAATGAATTTAATTCATTTATTTTGAAAAACACACACATATGAACAGTAAAATACACCCAAATTATTAATAAAAACATAGGATATACAGCGAAATATGAATGAAAGCATTCAGGATGTTCCGTGCTCAGCATCATTATAAACAGATATACTATAGCATAATATTTGCAAGCAGACAATTCAGATAATTAAGGAAAGATACCATAATCACAGATGTATAAATATTAACAAAAGTACTTAAAGTAGACTGTATAAACATCATTTTTCGAAATAATAAATCTTTAAAATATTGAAAATGTTTGTAAAACAGAACAATGACCAATTATAACCACATGTGAACATATTTCACACAAAAATGTAAATTCTGTCATTCATTACTTACCCTCATGTAATTTTCACGTATTTTCACAAAAGCAGCATGAGATGACCAGTTCTCACGCCAACACAACACTGATGCATCATGGTGCTCTCGTGAACATGTTATTTTGTAAATAAAAATGCAATGTTTTTTGTGCACACAAAACATTCACATCACTTCATAAATTGAGGTTAAACAGCTGGGGCCTGTAGCATGATGGTGGCTAAACAACCTCAGGGTTACAGGATTAGTTTTGAGTTGACAAAACCAAACCAGTTCAATTCGGCCTTGTTGGTACCATGAAGCTGATCATCAACGTTCTCTGTCAACTCAGGCTTGATCCTGAGTTAATGGAGCTCGTGCACATGAATGTGTGACATCAGTAATGAGCAGCCAATCACATGCCTTGAAACTGTGATTCACTTCTCATGAGAGTCAGTGTGATTCACTACCAAAGATTAAAAGATTGAACAATATGAAGAATTTAAACACATTTACACAGCAAGATGAATCAATCCATCCATGAAAGAGGAAAACTTATCTTACCATATAAGTGCAAGTCAAATTTGTAAAGTTTATAATATTTATAGATATAACACTTAAAAATTGAAACTCGTATGTAGTCATGTTTACAGCTATTGATTCTAAAACATATTTATATTGCATATTATCTATATGTTTATATTAATTTAAAATAAAAGCTTAATAATTACTATTAAATTAAGCTGGCTTGTGTAATGGTTTAAGGGTATAATAATTATATAAATAATCATCTCTAAAAATCTGATGATTTTATCTTTAAAAATGTTTTATTATGTAGCGTTCTTTAATTTGGAGTAAGAGAAACTGGAGGAGTGGCTTTATTGCGTCAGAGATGTGTCACTTTGCTTGAAGCTGATTGGTCAAATTTCGGTTTGAGATCTCTAAACCAGAACATAACCTGCCCCGGAGCAGGTTAGCTGTGGAGCGCAAGTTACTATGGCGATGAACACTGCTAAAAGCCAAACCACTTTCATGGTACCTAAAACCCCGAGTTGGCTCAAACTAAACTGAAACTTACCTGAAAATTTCTCAGATTTCATTAAAAAGATCTACATTTATGTTTCAAAGATGAACAAAAGTCTTAAAGGTTTGGAACAACATGAAGGTGAGTGATGAACATTTTTGGTTTAACTAAGACATTAGGTAAATCGGTTCCCTCAGATCTCTGTTCTTCTGGTTCTTCTGCTCCTTCCACCATCCCAATCCTGGATTGAGCCACGACAGAAGTTTCCACTTTGAATGCTTTAGCCTGGAGGTATTTTGACCCGCATCTAAAGTGAGAAAGAAAACAATAACCCAAATGTAAAAAAAAAATTGTCTAAAATGTAAAAGCATACACGAGTTTTCCCTACTGTTAGGGCACAAAAGAGTGGGGACTTACAGGATAAGAACAATTTTCAGCACAGTTTTTTGTCACTTCCTATACAGGGCTCCAGACTGTTTTGTGACCGATTTTTCTGCCGGTGCGAGTAAATTTTGTGAGTACTAGCACGACCACCACATTGCCCCAGCTCATAAGCACTGCTATTTCTGTTGCATATGAGAAACATCAAACAGCAAGCGAAACAAACCCTAGTGAAACCGTGCTACTCGTTTGAGCTGTGCAGCGAGGACCGTTTATCAGCTCAGATCAGTGCAGAGCAAACAAACTTCTCCGAGCTCAGAACAGGTTTACTCAGGAAGCAGTGTTGATTTCGTGTTACTGTACACAGCTCAGAGACCCAGTGAGAAGCACTTGAATTTGCTGCAGAATGAATAAGGTTGCCGTGAGCTCTAGTGAGAAGCATTCAAATTCTGCACAGAAATCTGTTATAAACAGTGCTGACATATAACCAGAAGTAACGCTAACTATAACCATGGTGTTTCATTACATTATGCATATCAGGGTTTGTACAAACTTTTGAGAGAGAAATTCAAGCACATTTAAGTATTTCACACAGCTATTTACAGAACTTTAAAACTCTAAAAAGCATACAATTAAAATGTTATTTAAAGGGATGACCAAAATATACTTTATGGTAAACAAACACATTTGTAAAATTAAGAAAAAGGGGCATCAAATTACCACTATAACCAGTAGATAGCAGAGGAACACTTATAGGCTTATTAGTCATTCATTTCTACTTTTTACTTTACATTTTGAAATTATAAAATCACTATTATAAAATTTTAAATCATCAAGAAAAAAAACATTTTGTAAGCGTTTGCTTTTTTGTGTGTATGAAGTAAGAAAAGTCACAAAATGTCTTGAAAAACAAACTTCTCTGACTGAATCACACAAAGCAAGAGCGCTCCTTTCATAATCACTGAAGTTGTTGGTCAGTTCCATATAGTACTACAGAAGAATAATGGTACATTTAATAAGCGTAGAATGTTAATTTTCTATATAAAACTTACATTTTGCACATGTTACTGTTGTTAATAAAAGTATTTTAAAAGTATAAAAAATGTTGTGCTTCCTAACTCAAGCTCAGTGCTTTACTATCACATGTGCATTACCAAGAAGTAAATGTGTAATATTACTAGTAACTACACTTATTAATGCAAAACTATAATAATTTCATGATTTAATTATCTTTATTTTTAATACCGCCCACACACCACCCCTAGCGCTACCAAATCTGCTTCTGGCGCCACCATCTGTAGAACTTAGTGGCGCTGGTGCCACTGCTCTCAAAAGTTAGTCTGGAGCCCTGCTATATATGCATTGCAAATGTGGTACAATTAAAATGACTATGCAAGTACTAAAAAAAAAAGTCAGCTGCTGAAATGTTACAGGGATAGTACATAAGAAAAAAGATAGTACACACCAAAACAGTGACTCTAAAATGGTTATAAAAATCAAACCAAATATAAATACTGAGAATGTGTTTGACATAAATAAAAAAGAACTTACACAGCAAAAGATGCAGTGACCTGTGGCTAAATGGCCTTTGGTTTTATGTAGCTGTGATTGACACACATACAAAAGGGGAAAAAAGATAATAGCCTCGCTGAATATGAGTCAAATATTGCATATCTCTGTACAAATTAAAGTGTACTCATTCTTAATGAGTGATTATTAACTAATCAGTATGTCAGGGGTTCTCAACTCGGGCCCTCAAGGTCCACTGTCGTACAGAAGTTGCTTCTCAATCAGCTTCATAGTTCGTTAGGTTGTAAATTAATATATTGTGCACACAAATTCAGGCACTGGTAAGGACAGTGGCTCACTACACACTGGTGACTATTTTCGTCCTCATTGTACAACATCACTACTGACATTTATGCACAACAGTAAAACTGATATTTTTTTTATGCTATTTTCAGCACATTAGGATAAATACTTTGTTACATATATGTGCAAGATTTCAGTCATAAATAAATATTTGCTAGATTAGCGTCAATATGTGACGAGTTGGGATGAGACTGTGTTAAGATTAGACATTACCTGTCTAGTGATGTATGTTTATGCTGAAATATAATATTGGTTTGGGTTTTAAAATCTATCACGTGTCATTTTGTAGCGAATTATCTCTTAAGTTTTGAGCTTCAGAACTTCCTATAAGGGAACATGAGCATAGATGCTTCCTGGTTTTCACAGCTTTTTTAGGGAGCAAACTAAATTTTATGATTGAGACAGCCTTTCAACACTAACTACTGAGCAAGGGACCTGAGTGATTCACACCCAGAGTTTAGGTCCACACCTGATCACGCTCACCTGTTTGTGACTTTATATTTAGTAAAACTGAAGAACTTGATTACTTTGTTCATGTGCACTGCACTAGGTTGAAGCAAAACTCTGCATGTAAGTGGACCTTGAGAGACAATGTTGAGATCTCCTAACATGACAATTCAGAGAGGCAGGATGACTTTTAGATTGATGACTTACAACACTGGTGTCCAGTCCTGGGCATGGAGGACCAACGTTCTGCAGAGTTTCTGGTGATACTTGATCAACTGCTCAGGTCTGCTTAATTGGGGTTGGAGCTAAAAAAAAAAAAAAAGAGAAAGACAAAATAAAGTTAAAAATTATGATTCATAAATATGCACAACATCTGAAAATGCGCAAAGATGAGAAGAAAGCAATGCGTTTAATGAGAACTTTCAACCCACTGAAAAATAAGAAGCAATATTAAGTCACAGATGCATTTGTATTTATTATTGTTATTCTTATTATTATTCTTCAAATAAATTATAATTACCTTTTGGTTTATTCATGATTTTCAGTCTCTGAAATAGAAACATTCTATCAATTATGGATAGCATCATACATAACTATATTTAATAGGAGATCGAACACCATGTCTACACCGGATGGCGCAACAAAATAAAATAGAACCTATAATTATATGATGATGTCTACACTGGATGCGGCGCGGTGCAACACAACAAATCCCTGACCGTAAACTGATGCCTCGTTCTATTTATGACGTACTGACACAAAGTTCAAATGATTTTCAATGGTCCCTTTGTCGCGTCCAGTGTAGACACGATTTGAGAGTGTCTAGCTTGGGTATAGAGAATGGGAATATTCAGTATTCTGGGTATACAATACAAATCACCAGAGGAAAAGATGACTATTTACGTTAATATTTTTAAGAGCTTCTGGCATTTTATTAGAATAAATGAATGAATATTCGGATCCTTTGTGTTATTAAAGATTGTGGTCAGTTATTTATGTTTTTGAAACAAGTCTCTTTATGTTCACCAAGAAAACTGCATTTATTTGATCATAAATACAAACAGTAATGTTGTGAAATATTATTATTATTTCAAAAACTTTTTCTATGTGAATATATTGTAAAATGTAATTTATTCTTGTTTTCGCAAAGCGATTTCTGAAGGATCATGTGACACTCAAGACAGGCATAATGATGCTGAAAATACAGCTTTGGTCACTTTTGAAAACATACTGAAATAGAAAATAGTTATAAAAAATGGTAATTTCACAATATTACTGTTTTACTGTATTTTAATCAAATAAATGCAGCAGTGGTGAGCATAAAAGACTTCTTTCAAATACATGACAAATCTGACCCTTAAACTTTAGGCAGTGTATGTTTGAGGTTTTACTTACTAGTCATATGGTTCATAATGTCTAGAGATGTTCTTCGACAGGAGATACGCTCCAACTCTAGAGCACAGCCATCAGCATGGAAGAATCTAGGAACATAAACAATCTGTCACAGAGCCAACAATATTTATTATACAATGCCAGGTTTATTTAAACTATAGCAGAGGTGAAATGCAGAAAACAAAAATAATAATTTAGAAAATAAAAATGTACATTATAGGTTTACTTATTTAGTAATGCTCTTACAGTGTTACTTATGTTTGGACATCAAAGCCCTTTTAAAATAACTAACAAGCAAACACACACACACACACACAATTTTGCAAAAGAAAATCACAGATGCATGGTGATATAGGCAAAATATGTTGTGAAAGATTCATTTAAAGTTATTTAAGCTTTCTCAGATCACCTGTGTTTTCTATTTCTCTGTCAGCAGCTCCCTTCAGAAATGGTTTAAATCAGGAACTTCTCCTGTGTCATAGAGGGTTTTTTCTGACACTTCTGAAATCACAGAACAAGTGGTATAGATATGTGTTTAAAGATCAAGACCTGTTCCCTGTCGATACTTCACTCGTACTGGGTCGCTAGACGCTATGGGGAAAACTCCTTTTTCTCCGAGGACTGAAGACTTTTTCAATCACGCAGTGTGACTGCACGGCCATTGGTTCGTGCAGTAATAAAAAACGAACCAATGGCTCGTCAGCGGCGCTGCACGAGCCTATGGCGGCAAAGCCCGCCAGAAGGGCCGGGGTCATCTGGCTATATAAGCGGGCACTTCGCCATAGGAAAACAGATCAATTCTCCTTCAGCGACGATGATCATCCCTTCGCTGACACTCGAGACTGGAAGACACTCGCCGTAGAAACGCCTCGCTGCGGATAGAAGCTGCCTTTTCCTCTGCGCCCTCTCGCTGCTCTGCCTGCTCTTCGAGCTGCTCCAGTGACCTGTGCAGATGCCAGCCTCGTCCCCTGCGGCCATCCGGTGAGTCTAAAATCAAATTTCTCTGAAAGAGCAAAATTTCAAGCGACGTTGTTGCAAATGTTGCACTGCAAGTGTGGCTCGCGCAGGGAATTCTGCACGATGCAGAAGGGCAACGCCCACACAGACTGCGCATTCACTGAGACAGAATGCTCACTCGAGTATGAGTCTCGCTCTTCTCCACTCGCTGGCCTTCTAGCAAGGCAGCTCCGCTCTTCCATTTCTCCTCTCTCAGCAAGCTCGGAGAATGAAACTATAGAACTCAAGAGCCCGCATGCTCACTCTTACCGTGACGCTCTGATCCGCCGGTGTTTTTACACATGAGAATCACCGCCCCTCGTTACATGAGCGGCTATATCCTCTTGGGCGGACCGGAGTAGAAAGCTATCTTTGACAACTTTGCGTGTGCGTGTGAGTCGCTAAAGCTGCTCCCTCACAAACAGACTGCTTTCGTCGAAAGCCGCCCCTGATTCGCTCGCTATAAGGCGCGAATCAGGGGATATTAAATCACTAACAAAAAGTGTGAAGGTTTCTATTTACAGGTTACAGCAGTTCCATCAAGACCAGGGAATGGTTTGCTCCACCATTAAGAACCAGTGAGTGCAGTAATGATCTGGAGGGAGAATCTTGCATTGATCAGCAAAACGGTTGGAAAGTGATACCTGGGTCCACATCTCTCACCTTTAAAATACGACGACCAGTTTCAACAATCCCACACAGCAAGAAGTGAGGGATGAAGGGCGTGCTAGTAACGACCCTCCCTTGCCAACGAGGGAAAGGCCAATGCAACGACTCGTAAAGAGTAACCCTGGTGAAGATGGAAGATTGATGGGAGCATGATTTGCTAAACTGGGAATGTTTTTAGAAGTTGTCATATACATAGGAGGATTATTATTTTGTTGTGTATTACCCGTATTAAGAACATTAATCGTTAATGCTACTGTTAAGCAAATGGAAGTGATAAAAGTCCCAAATATAGTCAAATGATTACAGAAAAGAACCTAGATGAATATTATGACGGATGGCTAAACAAGCTAAACTTAAATGAGAAAAAATTGGATGATAGTTCCAGTTACTCCAATGACGACACAGAAGAGGTGCAAAGTTGAACCATACCCTGGGTATAGGTGCTAGCCTAACCTCTGCCCAAGGGTGGTCCTCTACGATGCACAAAGTGTCTGGGCTGAAGATCAACTATGTTATTTTTTGTGATGTTACAACTTTTATGTTTTGATGTTCAATTCTATTGTCTTTTATATACATAACTATGACAACCATAGGCAAGTGCTGAACCAATTACATGCTCATGCTTTTAACATTGTTTTATATTAGATAAGAGGTTACGGAGATGGGATCTTTTACTCCTTCCTAGTCAAGTGTGGGGGGAGAGGTTTGGTCTGTTGCTCCGCCAGAATGCTGCTGCATAATCTAGTCATTAGTAATAAGACTGTGTGATTTATTTAGTTGCTAGGTAATGTTAACTGATGAGGCTGAATTATGATGTAGCATTCTGGGTGAAAAAAAGCAAATGTGAGACTTAATAAGTCTCAAAGGAGGAATATGTAGAACATTTTTATTAGTTAAAATATGAATTAATCAAGTATAATTAATGTGAATTTAACCACTTGTGTATTAAGCTATATTTCCAATATAAGCATATGCCTGTGTGTTAAGGGCTCGCATGGACGGAATGTTCAGACCCTTATGATGGAAAACATATACAAAGAAGGCTTCTTTCCTTAAACACATCTAGGAGCCCCTTCTCTCTAGGGAAAGAACATATGTATAAGGAATATTGCCAAAAAATGAAAAATGCACATGTATGAAATGTTCTGAATACGCCTAGAAGAAAGACTATATAAAGAGAATCTCAGAGAACGTTTGGTAGGACTTTTCTACAGAAGACTTCTCGGCTTTATTGTCTTATTATAATAAAGTCTATTTTCTGGCATCGAAACCCCAAGACTTCAGAGTGATTCTTCATAGAAAAGGCGGAAGCCACCACGCACGCCCCAGAGGCTTTCCCTGTATGGTCTCGACTCGGAGCTCCCAGGGTTGCCGCCTCTGGGGGAGATTGAGATGGGTTAGGAGGGCTTGGGAAATGAAGTTCCCCGAGGAGCCCGAGTCGACCAGGGCGGAGGCTGTAATAGAGAAGTCTGGGGTGAGGAGTTGTACTGGCATCAGTGATAAAGAAGAAATATCTGGTTCGATTTGGAGGGTACTCACCACTGGGCGTGGAGGTCTAACGGGGCATTCCCGGATGAAGTGTCCTGGTTTAGCGCATTAGATGCACAAGTTGGCCGCGAGGCGGCGCGCACGCTCCGTGTGGGAAAGGCGAGCGGTGTCTTCAAGCATAGGGTCTGGTACTGGAGTGCCGGACGCAGGTGAGGCTGGCTGGGGGGCGGTCTCGTCCTCGAGACAAGCGGTGAGGCGTTGTGAAATACGTGAGGCGCGTTACATGAAGTTCTCGAGGCCGACGCTGCCATCGTAGATGGCCATCTGGGTGCGCAGGCGGGGATTCAAGCCGAGGCGGTAGGCACTCAGTAACGCGGCTTCATTCAGATTATATTATCTGCAAGTGCACTTTTTAAAAAGTATACTTTTAATAACTGAAGTACACAAAAAGTACACTTTTACTGCAGTTAAGCACACCTCTTTTTCACAAGGGCAGTGTTGTCTGTTGGCGTGTTGTCAGTTTGCTCTTTGCTCCATGATGTAGGCCTATTTTTTACTGCGTGAGAATATGATGTGTAGTGTGAGAACGGCATTAGTTTGTTGGACATAGCAACAGTAACTAAGCAGGACAGGTTTTTGCAAACAGCCAACTGCATCTAAACCTCTCTTCTTAACTTTAGGTTCTGCATATCTGCCATGTTTGCTTTTTTTGTAGTTTTTTTCATGTATGTAGTTCTGAACTGATTCATTCACTAAAAAAGCAATGGATTGTGGACAACATTAGCCTGTGCACAGATCCACACTTCAAAAATCTACCTGAAATAATAAACCATCTGGGGACTTTTGGCACACTCTGTTCAACATACTATGTTTTGGGAAACACTTATTCTCATCGCACATACTATTTAGGATGGATAGTATGAGCATTGGGATGCACGGTCAGTCAGGTGCCAGTTATTCTCTGGCCAGAAAGTGAACCTCTTTATTCAGCTCATGTTTAATGATTTTCAGGCTGTGTGTGCTTACTGATTATGTAATAATGAGCTAACGAGCTGTCCAGGTGGCACAAATTGTTTTCTGTTAGGCTTTAAAAGTCCTGGTTTGGGTGGCACTATAGGTATAGTTTCTTTGGCTGTCTCAGTTGTTGAGTTTGTGGTAAAAACATTTTACAAA
Organism: Barbus barbus; assembly: GCF_936440315.1. Classification (NCBI taxonomy): domain Eukaryota; kingdom Metazoa; phylum Chordata; class Actinopteri; order Cypriniformes; family Cyprinidae; genus Barbus; species Barbus barbus. The sequence goes on from NC_136756.1 coordinate 4,953,097, forward strand.
AAAAATGGCCTTGATTAAACTTACTCTTTTGGTGTTTCTTTATCACCAGTTGGTATGGCAAGGTGAGTTTTAATATTGCGTTCTTTATTTGGTTGCAGGATTTTTTGTTTGTTTCTATGCGTTTTCACAATATTAGTGACTGGAAGAGCCAATCAATTTATTGACTCATTTGGTGTCATTCATCAAAATATATAGTTTGTTTTTCTCCAAGTAGCTTCATTTGAGTAGCATTAAGTGACAGTTAATAGCCAAATTCCACTAATGCGTCCACCTATGAAATCTTGTGCATATTTTGAACCTAAAGGTCTTTATAATGCAGCTAAAAGTAACTCTAGAAATGCTAATTACTTCCCAAGAAGTACTTCCCCAAGTCTCTTGTTCACTTGACATCACTGCCCCGTATTCAGTGCCATAGTTTAAAATGGCTCTTTACATTAATATAAGACGGTTGCCTTTTCTTAATCTGAAACCATCTCGCATCACTCCAGGAGTTAAGTAACCGTTTTTTTATTTTGCATTTAATTTGCGTTAAAATTCATTTAACTTTGTTCTCTTTCTACAGACAATCCATTGAATGGTCACAGTAACTTGGTTTGTGCATCTACTTCTGTTCACCTGCTAAACTCCTTGAGCCAGGATGCCGAGTCTGTTGCTAACGTCACCTTGAGCCAGGATGCCGAGTCTGTTGCTAACGTCACCTTGAGCCAGGATGCCGAGTCTGTTGCTAACGTCACCTTGAGCCAGGATGCCGAGTCTGTTGCTAACGTCACCCTGAGCCAGGATGCCGAGTCTGTTGCTAACGTCACCTTGAGCCAGGATGCCGAGTCTGTTGCTAACGTCACCTTGAGCCAGGATGCCGAGTCTGTTGCTAACGTCACCTTGAGCCAGGATGCCGAGTCTGCTGCGGCTAACGTCACCTTGAGCCAGGATGCCGAGTCTGCTGCGGCTAACGTCACCTTGAGCCAGGATGCAGAGTCTGCTGCGGCTAACGTCACCTTGAGCCAGGATGCAGAGTCTGCTGCTGCTAACGTCACCTTGAGCCAGGATGCAGAGTCTGTTGCTGCTAACGTCACCTTGAGCCAGGATGCCGAGTCTGCTGTGGCTAACGTCACCTTGAGCCAGGATGCCGAGTCTGTTGCTGCTAACGTCACCTTGAGCCAGGATGCCGAGTCTGTTGCTGCCAACGTCACCTTGAGCCAGGATGCCGAGTCTGTTGCTGCTAACGTCACCTTGAGCCAGGATGCAGAGTCTGTTGCTGCTAACGTCACCTTGAGCCAGGATGCCGAGTCTGTTGCTGCTAACGTCACCTTGAGCCAGGATGCCGAGTCTGCTGTGGCTAACGTCACCTTGAGCCAGGATGCAGAGTCTGTTGCTGCTAACGTCACCTTGAGCCAGGATGCCGAGTCTGTTGCTGCCAACGTCACCTTGAGCCAGGATGCCGAGTCTGTTGCTGCCAACGTCACCTTGAGCCAGGATGCCGAGTCTGCTGTGGCTAACGTCACCTTGAGCCAGGATGCCGAGTCTGCTGTGGCTAACGTCACCTTGAGCCAGGATGCCGAGTCTGCTGTGGCTAACGTCACCTTGAGCCAGGATGCCGAGTCTGCTGTGGCTAACGTCACCTTGAGCCAGGATGCCGAGTCTGCTGTGGCTAACGTCACCTTGAGCCAGGATGCCGAGTCTGCTGTGGCTAACGTCACCTTGAGCCAGGATGCCGAGTCTGCTGTGGCTAACGTCACCTTGAGCCAGGATGCCGAGTCTGCTGTGGCTAACGTCACCTTGAGCCAGGATGCCGAGTCTGCTGTGGCTAACGTCACCTTGAGCCAGGATGCCGAGTCTGCTGTGGCTAACGTCACCTTGAGCCAGGATGCCGAGTCTGCTGTGGCTAACGTCACCTTGAGCCAGGATGCCGAGTCTGCTGTGGCTAACGTCACCTTGAGTCCTTCTGACAAATAAGTTTCAGCCACTGTCTATATATGTGGTCTCAAACATCTTTTGTAAGCAAATAAATCTGTGGGTTTCTTTTTATTGGTTGTCTTGTTGTACTCTTTCCAGCATTAACTTTTTTTTTTTTTTTTTTTTTTTTTTTTTTTTTTTTTTTAATACCCACATGAACACTACAGAGTATCAGATAATATAACATTACAGCGTATACTTGCACTGTTAATACACTTAATGTGTTAATGCGGTTTAAGGTTCAAAACACGTTTTCCACAATGCACATTGTTTCTCTATGCCCCGCCTTTCTGAAATGTCAATTTTTACAAAGCTCATCCTTCTGAGAAGCGAGGCGTGCTCTGATTGGCCAGCTATCCAGTGCGTTGTGATTGACCGAATACCTCACGGGGGAGTAACATTTCCGTCTCCCCTCACCCTATTGTGATGCTGTGTCCCGGCACGACGACACAAATCCAAAACCCATTATAAACGAGGCATTTGTTGCATCCAGTTGGGACATGATGATTATAATGACTTGTATGGTCTTTTTACGTTGCATCTCTTCATTTGTGATCGGAGAAATGACAAACAAGCACTACTCTACACAAATCAAAACTTGTCAGTGGCAAATTCTTTAAATAAGAAAACATACTTTACATTCTGTAAGTCAGAAGAGTCAGACTGCCCTTGCAAAGCAGTGTTGCCAGATTGGATGGACTATTTCCAGCGTAAAAGCTCACAAAAACCCGCCCAAAACTTTAACTGTCAAAATAATGATAGAATGTAAATCAAGGTTGATAAGAGCCATTTTAACTCTTTGTAACGAAAAAATATAAATATAATGCTAGATAAATCTCCCATGGATCAAATCAGGGCCAATACATTAAAGAGAACTACCAAATATGATTAAAATATGCAAGCAGACACTTTCAAAACGGCAATCAAGAAATTAACCGATATCCTCGAAAAATACATCATGTTCAATGTCAACAGCCAGAATTTAAATGCAAAAAAGTGCCCAATATAAGTGATCAGAATAAGCAACGTAATTATAGGTACTTCACACTCGTTCATGCACACACCATGACAGCTAACACAAATACGTAACTGTTACATAACTGCAACGTAATATGGTGACCAAAGTTACGTTGTGGCAACCGGAAAAGTGAAAGGTATACGTTGGGCAGACATGCTGTAGTTTAACCTAATTTATGTCCTCATATGCCCAAACTAATGTAAAGGCTGTTTCAACAGCTGTGAATGATGAATACAGACTCGAAATGAATTTAATTCATTTATTTTGAAAAACACACACATATGAACAGTAAAATACACACAAATTATTAATAAAAACATAGGATATACAGCGAAATATGAATGAAAGCATTCAGCAGGTTCCGTGGTCAGCATCATTATAAACAGATATGCTATAGCATAATATTTGCTAGCAGACAATTCAGATAATTAAGGAAAGATACCATAATCACAGATGTATAAATATTAACAAAAGTACTTAAAGTAGACTGTATAAACATCATTTTTCGAAATAATAAATCTTTAAAATATTGAAAATGTTTGTAAAACAGAACAATGACCAATTATAACCACATGTGAACATATTTCACACAAAAATGTCAATTCTGTCATTCATTACTTACCCTCATGTCGCTGCAAACCCATAAGACCCTTTTGTGCAGAACACAAATGAAGATATTTTTAACAGATGCCTTGTGTACGCAAAAAACAGCAACAACAAAAATATTATGTTTTTATTCACAAATTATGTCCAACGCATTTTCACAAAAGCAGCATGAGATGACCAGTTCTCACACCAACACAACACTGATGCATCATGGTGCTCTCGTGAACATGTTATTTTGTAAATAAAAATGCAATGTTTTTTGTGCACACAAAACATTCACATCACTTCATAAATTGAGGTTAAACAACTGGGGCCTGTACCATGATGGTGGCTAAACAACCTCAGGGTTACAGGATTAGTTTTGAGTTGACAAAACCAAACCAGTTCAATTCGGCCTTGTTGGTACCATGAAGCTGATCATCAACGTTCTCTGTCAACTCAGGCTTGATCCTGAGTTAATGGAGCTCGTGCACATGAATGTGTGACATCAGTAATGAGGAGCCAATCACATGCCTTGAAACTGTGATTCACTTCTCATGAGAGTCAGTGGGTGCTTCTCAATTCTTATTTGTGCATCCTCGTTTCCTTTCCTTGCGTCCTTTCCTCGCATCTTAGCTCCACCCCTTCAGGATACGAGGGAAGGATGCACATAAAAGACGCGAGGATGGAGGAATTGAATCAAGTGAAATGATATATCCCTTTAGCATCACTTTAGAGCGTCATCAGCTGCGCAAAATGGATCTGCCCTTATGTTGTTAAAGTTTGTTTTTTAAGACTTTCAAAATAAACATTAATAAAGATGCCCTGTTGAAATATATGACATGTATGGTTTATTTAAATTGCAAAGGTAAAATATAAATTAAAAATTATTACAACAGATGAGAAGGGGGAGGAGAATTTACACGTGCGTCAGGTTTTTCGATGAAAAAGACTTCCGCATAGGATACACCTGTGTATCCTCGCTCATAGCTCCTTTGGAAGGCTCCTCATTCCTCGTTCCTCGCCTCCTCACGGTGCAATTAGAGAATTGAGATGTCCTTCAAGATGGCTAAGCTCGATCGGTTTCCGGGTCATAGGATGGAGGACGGAGGAGTGAGGAAGCGAGGAGGGATATTGAGAAGCACCCAGTGTGATTCACTACCAAAGATTAAAAGATTGAACAATATGAAGAATTGAAACACATTTACACAGCAAGATGAATCAATCCATCCATGAAAGAGGAAAACTTATCTTACCATATAAGTGCAAGTCAAATTTGTAAAGTTTATAATATTTATAGATATAACAACACTTAAAAATTGAAACTCATATGTAGTCATGTTTACAGCTATTGATTCTAAAACATATTTATATTGCATATTATCTATATGTTTATATTAATTTAAAATAAAAGCTTAATAATTACTATTAAATTAAGCTGGCTTGTGTAATGGTTTAAGGGTATAATAATTATATAAATAATCATCTCTAAAAATCTGATGATTTTATCTTTAAAAATGTTTTATTATGTAGCGTTCTTTAATTTGGAGTAAGAGAAACTGGAGGAGTGGCTTTATTGCGTCAGAGATGTGTCACTTTGCTTGAAGCTGATTGGTCAAATTTCGGTTTGAGATCTCTAAACCAGAACATAACCTGCCCCGGAGCAGGTTAGCTGTGGAGCGCAAGTTACTATGGCCATCAACACTGCTAAAAGCTAAACCACTTTCATGGTACCTAAAACCCAGAGTTGGCTCAAACTAAACTGAAACTTACCTGAAAATTTCTCAGATTTCATTAAAAGGATCTACATTTATGTTTAAAAGATGAACAAAAGTCTTAAAGGTTTGGAACAACATGAAGGTGAGTGATGAACATTTTTGGTTTAACTAAGACATTAGGTAAATCGGTTCCCTCAGATCTCTGTTCTTCTGGTTCTTCTGCTCCTTCCACCATCCCAATCCTGGATTGAGCCACGACAGAAGTTTCCACTTTGAATGCTTTAGCCTGGAGGTATTTTCACCCGCATCTAAAGTGAGAAAGAAAACAATAACCCAAATGTAAAAATAATAATAAAAAAATCAAAAAAATTGTCTAAAATGTAAAAGCATACATGAGTTTTCCCTACTGTTAGGACATTTCTACCTCAGGGCACAAAAGAGTGGGGACTTACAGGATAAGAACAATTTTCTAGAATTTTCAGGCTAGTTTTTTGTCACTTCCTATACAGGGCTCCAGACTGTTTTGTGACCGATTTTTCTGCCGGTGCGAGTAAATTTTGTGAGCACTAGCACGACCACCACATTGCCCCAGCTCATAAGCACTGCTATTTCTGTTGCATATGAGAAACATCAAACAGCAAGCGAAAGAAAACCTAGTGAAACCGCGCTTCTCGTTTGAGCTGTGCAGCGAGGACCGTTTATCAGCTCGGATCAGTGCAGAGCAAACAAACTTCTCCGAGCTCAGAACAGGTTTACTCAGGAAGCAGTGTTGATTTCGTGTTACTGTACACAGCTCAGAGACCCAGTGAGAAGCACTTGAATTTGCTGCAGAATGAATAAGGTTGCCGTGAGCTCTAGTGAGAAGCATTCAAATTCTGCACAGAAATCTGTTATAAACAGTGCTGACATATAACCAGAAGTAACGCTAACTATAACCATGGTGTTTCATTACATTATGCATATCAGGGTTTGTACAAACTTTTGAGAGAGAAATTCAAGCACATTTAAGTATTTCACACAGCTATTTACAGAACTTTAAAACTTTAAAAAGCATACAATTAAAATGTTATTTAAAGGGATGACCAAAATATACTTTATGGTAAACAAACACATTTGTAAAATTAAGAAAAAGGGGCATCAAATTACCACTATAACCAGTAGATAGCAGAGGAACACTTATAGGCTTATTAGTCATTCATTTCTACTTTTTACTTTACATTTTGAAATTATAAAATCACTATTATAAAATTTTAAATCATCAAGAAAAAAAAAACATTTTGTAAGCGTTTGCTTTTTTTGTGTGTATGAAGTAAGAAAAGTCACAAAATGTCTTGAAAAACAAACTTCTCTGACTGAATCACACAAAGCAAGAGAGCTCCTTTCATAATCACTGAAGTTGTTGGTCAGTTCCATATAGTACTACAGAAGAATAATGGTACATTTAATAAGCGTAGAATGTTAATTTTCTATATAAAACTTACATTTTGCACATGTTACTGTTGTTAATAAAAGTATTTTAAAAGTATAAAAAATGTTGTGCTTCCTAACTCGAGCTCAGTGCTTTACTGTCACATGTGCATTACCAAGAAGTAAATGTGTAATATTACTAGTAACTACACTTATTAATGCAAAACTATAATAATTTCATGATAAATTATTTTTAATACCGCCCACACACCACCCCAAGCACTAAATTAATATATTGTGCACATATATAGGCACTGGTAAGGGCAGTGGCTCACTACACACTGGTGACTATTTTCGTCCTCATTGTACAACATCACTACTGTAAGAAGTGGTCTTAAGTCTGAACGCACACATCTAACAACAGACATCCTGACGCCGTATGGAATGGACATCTTTTTCTCCTGGGCCATAAAACCAGGATCTAACGAAGAAAATTCCCGTTTGGTCATTTTGAAAGAAAACAGAACTCATATTCCCGGATTCTAATTTACGTGGCGCCAGAGACTCCCCTGAATCTGACTCCGCTGAGCGCCGTAATTCAAAAAGTAATCTTGAAGAAGACTTTTACAACCTTGCTATCAGCAGATTCCAGGAAAACACGCCTTTTCTGGGGTGCTATTGAAACTTAATAGCACCCCAGGATAAGGATATTGTGTGTTTAAAAAGGAACAAAAGTTATACTGGTTTCTGCTACTGAAACAAAGTATACTCGAAAACAAAAACACTATATACCATAGAGTTACAACATATATATTAAAGGATGTTTTTGTTTGTGACATGTATAAGCTGGTTGTGTGTTATTTTGAACTTATGTAATCTTTTTCCAGAATGTATTCCTGATCACTAGTTGTGAATTTTCACATGCGCAATATGTTTATTTAGAATTTAGGATCGTTTAATCAATGCATTAACTACGAAATTGAATATAAAGGATATTTGTATTTTTGTTCATGTTAAACGGCTACTGTTTGGTTTCGTTAGAAACCTAATCTCATGAATAATATTATGATGAATGAGAATGATCTTTTCTCTGCAAGGTATCATCATAATATGAATAGAAATCTGCTGATAATAAGTTTCATGTGATTAAATAACTGAACGGACAATTTATGCACAGAAGACACGCAGATATGCAGGGCGGGGCTCCGCCCCACAGCTACACTTGCGATTGGTTCAAACGCCCCGCAGGAAAGAATCCGATTGGATCAAGCGCCCGGAGGCGGATCCCAAATTGGCCCGTTAAAAATCGGATGCACAACTGAAAGTTCGGTTGGAGTTGAAACTGAAAGGAGGCTCACGCACGCCTCGCTCGTCTCTCGTTCTGCTCACGCTGCAAAGCGCTTCTGGCCTCTAACATCACGGCAGGGCATTGCAACAGCGATCAAAGTTAAACTTCAAAGAAACCAACACCTGACGCTAAGAGCTAAGAAAGACTTCCTGATTGCGTTTACCTACGCACAGCTAGGAGCTAGATAACTAAATTTAACTATTTGATTTATTTTAATCATTAGCCACGAATGAAATAAACAAAGTGTTAAGAGATAACTTGCTGTTATTAATGCTTGCTGGACAAGTCGTTAACAAGGCATAAGTTGGACATTCTGATTAATATCAATTAATCATATGAAGATCAAATCTTAAGAGTGATTCCCTAAAAGCTAAAATAAATAATACAAATTAATAATGTGGGATATTAATATTCCTACACTACTGACATTTATGCACAACAGTAAAACTGATATTTTTTATGCTATTTTCAGCACATTATGATAAATACTTTGTTACATGTATGTGGAAGATTTCATTCATAAATAAATATTTGCTAGATTAGACATTACCTGTCTAGTAATGTATGTTTATGCTGAAATTGTCACGAGTCCGGGCTCGGCAGTTCTTCCCTGTCGCCACCAGAGGTCACCATCTCCCTTCCTCCCGGACTCATCTATGTAATCACATACACCTGCCACATCACATACATCTGCTTAATCTCACACACCTGTCCCACTCATTACACCCACAGCTGTTCCCAATTGCCACGGACTATTTAGTCTCCACTCTCCCACCACTCTGCCTGGTTGCGTTACATGATATTTGTGAATGTGTTTTTTGTTTCTAGTGTCTGCTCTGGGCTGGGATACACGCACCTCATTGCCGTTTTTGTATCCCAGTCCTTTTCTGTTTTGTTTTTTGCCGTGTTGGCTTGTTGTTTTTGTTTAAATTAAAGAGCACTTCCCTGCACTTGGACCCTGACTCCGTCTTTTCGCGGCGTTTCTTCGCCGTCCCGTGACAGAACGCAACCAGCAGACATGGGTCCAGCAGGGAAGCTCCTCAATATCCGCCAGGGAGACCGGAGCATGGAGGAGTATGCCAGGGATTTTATTGGAGTGGCTCGGCGGGTGGATATGGAGAAGACCTGCCTAATGGTCTTCTTTTACGGAGGCCTGGCCCAGCCCTTCAAGTCCCTGGTGCCATACTGGGACCCTGAGGAGTCGCTGGAGGACTACATTGACCTGGCTCTGCAGGTGAGCGGCTCAGCCTTCAGGGTGGAGTTAGCTGCGGAGCCCGTTCACCGTTCTCCCGAGGCGGCAATCCGGGGGGCGGCAGAGGCATCGGTGGCCGCGCCCAGTGCCTCGAACCCACTTCTGGAGCATCCTGGGCTGATGCACAGCGTGCAGGATCCCCCACTGATGTCGGTGCGAGCAGCGTGGTCTGCTCGTGGTCTTTCCAGGGCGGCAGTGCCCGCTCACAAGGCTTCCGAAGCGGCGGTGCCCGCTCACGATCCTCTCGAGGCGGCGGTGCACACTCACAGGGCTTCCGAGGCGGCGGTGCCCGCTCACAAGGCTTCCGAAGCGGCGGTGCCCGCTCACGATCCTCTCGAGGCGGCGGTGCACGCCCACAAGGCTTCCGAAGCGGCGGTGCACGCCCACAAGGCTTCCGAGGCGGCGGTGCACACCCACAAGGCTTCCCAGGTGGCGGTGTCCGCTCACAAGACTTCCGAAGCGGCGGTGCCCGCTCACGATCCTCTCGAGACGGCGGTGCATGCTCACAAGGCTTCCGAGGCGGCGGTGCCCTCTCACAAGGCTTCCGAGGCGGCGGTGCCCTCTCACAAGGCTTCCGAGGCGGCGGTGCCCGCTCACAAGGCTTCCGAGGCGGCAGTGCCCGCTCACAAGGCTTCCGAAGCGGCGGTGCCCGCTCACGATCCTCTCGAGGCGGCGGTGCACACTCACAGGGCTTCCGAGGCGGCGGTGCCCGCTCACAAGGCTTCCGAAGCGGCGGTGCCCGCTCACGATCCTCTCGAAGCGGCGGTGCCCGCTCACTATCCTCTCGAGGCGGCGGTGCACACTCACAGGGCTTCCGAGGCGGCGGTGCCCGCTCACAAGGCTTCCGAAGCGGCGGTGCCCGCTCACGATCCTCTCGAGGCGGCGGTGCACGCCCACAAGGCTTCCGAAGCGGCGGTGCACGCCCACAAGGCTTCCGAGGCGGCGGTGCACACCCACAAGGCTTCCGAGGCGGCGGTGCACGCCCACAAGGCTTCCGAGGCGGCGGTGCACGCCCACTCTCTTGTGGGCGTGCAAGCCTTGGTGCACGCCCACAAGGCTTCCGAAGCGGCGGTGCCCGCTCACGATCCTCTCGAGGCGGCGGTGCCCGCTCACAAGGCTTCCGAGGCGGCGGTGCACGCCCACAAGGCTTCCGAGGCGGCGGTGCACGCCCACAAGGCTTCCGAGGCGGCGGTGCCCTCTCACAAGGCTTCCGAGGCGGCGGTGCCCTCTCACAAGGCTTCCGAGGCGGCGGTGCCCGCTCACAAGGCTTCCGAGGCGGCAGTGCCCGCTCACAAGGCTTCCGAGGCGGCGGTGCACACCCACAAGGCTTCCGAGGCGGCGGTGCACGCCCACAAGGCTTCCGAGGCGGCGGTGCACGCCCACTCTCTTGTGGGCGTGCAAGCCTTGGTGCACGCCCACAAGGCTTCCGAAGCGGCGGTGCCCGCTCACGATCCTCTCGAGGCGGCGGTGCCCGCTCACAAGGCTTCCGAGGCGGCGGTGCACGCCCACAAGGCTTCCGAGGCGGCGGTGCACGCCCACAAGGCTTCCGAAGCGGCGGTGCACGCCCACAAGGCTTCCGAGGCGGCGGTGCACGCCCACAAGGCTTCCGAAGCGGCGGTGCCCGCTCACGATCCTCTCGAGGCGGCGGTGCACACTCACAGGGCTTCCGAGGCGGCGGTGCCCGCTCACAAGGCTTCCGAAGCGGCGGTGCCCGCTCACGATCCTCTCGAGGCGGCGGTGCACGCCCACAAGGCTTCCGAAGCGGCGGTGCACGCCCACAAGGCTTCCGAGGCGGCGGTGCACGCCCACAAGGCTTCCGAGGCGGCGGTGTCCGCCCACAAGGCTTCCGAGGCAGCGGTGTCCGCTTGCGAGCTTTCCCGGATGAATCCACCGTGTCCGCCCTGGCCTCCTGTTCATCCGGCGCCGTCCTGGCGCCCGTGTCTGCCTCCGTCTCTGGGCCCTCTTCCGCTGCACGGGCCTGGCCCACCATCCCTCCCCCTGTTCCGTTCCTTTAGGGAGGGGTCATGTCACGAGTCCGGGCTCGGCAGTTCTTCCCTGTCGCCACCAGAGGTCACCATCTCCCTTCCTCCCGGACTCATCTATGTAATCACATACACCTGCCACATCACATACACCTGCTTAATCTCACACACCTGTCCCACTCATTACACCCACAGCTGTTCCCAATTGCCACGGACTATTTAGTCTCCACTCTCCCACCACTCTGCCTGGTTGCGTTACATGATATTTGTGAATGTGTTTTTTGTTTCTAGTGTCTGCTCTTGGCTGGGATACACGCACCTCATTGCCGTTTTTGTATCCCAGTCCTTTTCTGTTTTGTTTTTTGCCGTGTTGGCTTGTTGTTTTTGTTTAAATTAAAGAGCACTTCCCTGCACTTGGACCCTGACTCCGTCTTTTCGCAGCGCTTCTTCGCCGTCCCGTGACAGAAATATAATATTGGTTTGTGTTTTAAAATCTATCACGTGTCATTTTGTAGCGAATTATCTCTTAGGTTTTGAGCTTCAGAACTTCCTATAAGGGAACATAGTGAGCATAGATGCTTCCTGGTTTTCACAGCTTTTTTAGGGAGCAAACAAAATTTTGTGATTGAGACAGCCCTTAAACACTGACTACTGAGCAAGGGACCTGAGTGATTCACACCCAGAGTTTAGGTCCACACCTGATCACGCTCACCTGTTTGTGACTTTATATTTAGTAAAACTGAAGAACTTGATTAGTTTGTTCATGTGCACTGCACTAGGTTGAAGGCACTCTGCATGTAAGTGGACCTTGAGAGACAATGTTGAGATCTCCTAACATAACAATTCAGAGAGGCAGGATGACTTCTAGATTGATGACTTACAACACTGGTGTCCAGTCCTGGGCATGGAGGACCAACGTTCTGCAGAGTTTCTGGTGATACTTGATCAACTGCTCAGGTCTGCTTAATTGGGGTTGGAGCTAAACCAAACTAAAAAAAAAAGACAAAGACAAAATAAAGTTAAAAATTATGATTCATAAATATGCACACCATCTGAAAATGCGCAAAGATGAGAAGAAAGTAATGCGTTTAATGAGAACTTTCAACCCACTGAAAAATAAGAAGCAATATTAAGTCACACATGCATTTTTATTTATTCTTGTTATTCTTATTATTATTATTCAAATAAATTATAATTACCTTTTGGTTTATTGATGATTTTCAGTCTCTGAAATAGAAACATTCTATCAATTATGGATGGCATCATACATCATATGTAACGATATTTAATAGGAGATCTAACACCATGTCTACACCGGATGGCGCAACAAAATAAAATAGAACCTATAATTATATGATGATGTCTACACTGGATGCGGCACAGTGCAACACAACAAATCCCTGACCGTAAACTGATGCCTCGTTCTATTTATGACGTACTGACACAAAGTTCAAATGATTTTCAATGGTCCCTTTGTCGCGTCCAGTGTAGACACGATTTGAGAGTGTCTAGCTTGGGTATAGAGAATGGGAATCTACATCATTGTGCATTGCATTCTGGGTATGCAATGCAAATCACCAGAGGAAAAGATGACTATTTACGTTAATATTTTTAAAGCTTCTGGCATTTTATTAGAATAAATGAATGAATATTCGAATCCCTTGTGTTATTAAAGATTGTGGTCAGTTATTTATGTTTTTGAAACAAGTCTCTTTATGTTCACTAAGAAAACTGCATTTATTTGATAATAAATAAAAACAGTAATGTTGTGAAATATTATTATTATTTAAAATAATTTTTCTATGTGAATATATTGTAAAATGTAATTTATTCTTGTTTTCGCAAAGTGTGATTTCTGAAGGATCATGTGACACTGAAGACAGGGATAATGATGCTGAAAATACAGCTTTGATCACCTTTTAAAACATACTGAAATAGAAAATAGTTATAAAAAAAAAGGTAATTTCACAATATTACTGTTCCGAGAGAAGTAAGCGCAAGGATGGAGGCGGGGAGGCTCGTCGTGGTGTTGGGACAGCACAGCCCCGACTCCCGTGGTGGAGGCGTCGACTTCCACGACGAAGGGGATCAGGGTGGCGAAGGATGGGGGCCGTGCTGAAGGCTTCCTTGAGCTGTTGGAGCGCTTCGTAGGCTTCGGGGCTCCAGGACAGAGACTTGGGCTTACCGCGGAGCATGGAGGTGAGGGGTGATGAAAGTCGACTGAATTGATGGATGAACCGTCTGTAAAAGTTGGAGAAGCCCAGAAAGTGCTGTAGTTCCTTGACCGTTTGTGGTAAGGGCCAGTCCAGGATGGCTTGGACCTTCCCCTGGTCCATCTGGATTCCTTCGGGACTAATGGTATAGCCGAGGAACTGTACCGTGGGGCGATGGAACTCGCACTTCTCCAGTTTCAGGAAGAACTGTTGTTCCCTGAGCCGCTGAAGGACCTGCTCAACGTGGTGGCGATGTTCGGCCAGGTTCCGGGAGTAGATCAGGACATCGTCTATGTAGACGATCATGAACTGGGGGAGGAACTCCCAGAACACCTCGTTCACGAAGCCTTGAAAGACGGACGGTGAGTTGGAGAGGCCGTACGGCATAACCCGGTACTCGGAGTGACCTGATGGAGTGAGGAACGCCGTCTTCCACTTATCGCCCTCCCTTATCCTCACGAGGTTATATGCGCTTCGCAGGTCCAACTTGGAGAAGATGCGGGCCCCACGGAGTTCCTCGAGGGCAGCCGGGACCAGGGGAAGCGGGTACGGGAGCTTTACTGTCTGGTCGTTGAGCGTGCGGTAATCAATGCAGGGCCTCAAGCCCCCGTCCTTCTTGCCCACGAAGAAGAAGCTCGAGGCGGCGGGGGATGTTGACTGCCGGATAAAGCCTTGTTGAAGAGCCTCCGTGATGTACTCCTCCATTGCCTTGCGCTCCGGGATGGACAGAGGGTAGACCTTACCCTTAGGAAGTTTAGCTCCAGGCAGCAGGTCGATGGCACAGTCCCATGGCCGGTGCGGTGGTAGGCGAGTGGCTGCCTGCTTGCTGAACACATCCTGGAACGCCTGGTAGTCAGATGGGACAGTACACTTCACCTGGGGCTCAGGACTTTCTACTTGAGTGGAACAGACTTGCAGGGGTGCGGGGTTTTTGGAAATCCTCTGCACTGACTGCAGGAAGGAACGGGTACAGGACACGCTCCAGCGAGTGACTTCGCATGGATCCCATCTGACTACTGGAGAGTGTAGAGCACCATCGCACAGAGCATGGTGATATCCACCGTGGGCCCCTCCAGTACCAGAAAGGTGATGGACTCCTCATGTAGACAGCCGACCCTGAGTGTCAATGGGGGGGCGCGATACTTCACTCTTCCACGTGTAGAAGATTTTTATTAGTCAAAATATGAATTAATCAAGTATAATTAATGTGAATTTAACCACTTGTGTATTAAGCTATATTTCCAATATAAGCATATGCCTGTGTGTTAAGGGCTCGCATGGACGGAATGTTTAGACCCTTATGATGGAAAACATATACAAAGAAGGCTTCTTTCCTTAAACACGTCTAGGAGCCCCTTCTCTCTAGGGAAAGAACATATGTATAAGGAATATTGCCAAGAAAGGAAAAATGCACATGTATGAAATGTTCTGAAAACGCCTAGATGAAAGACTATATAAAGAGAATCTCAGAGAACATTTAGAAGACTTCTCGGCTTTATTGTCTTCTTATAATAAAGTCTATTTTCTGGCATCGAAACCCCAAGACTTCAGAGTGATTCTTCATAGAAAAGGCGGAAGCCACCACATTTGGCGTCACGGACAGGATGGAAAGGAGCAAAGGGTGAAAGACCACGTTGAGCTTGCTGACGAACAACACAAATTAATTGGCCACAGGTAAGCAGTTTATGCTTAAATAATTGGTTTGTCTTGTTTGCCAGTTGGCCCTTTGTGGTAAGAACTCTTAAAAATTGCTCTTCCAAATTTAAAGAACCAAAAGAAAAGAAAGGGGTTTTTATTCCAGAAGAAATAATTGCATGCACAGATCTGTTTTACTGTTAAGAGGGCCTTTGATGGATAGCAGTGAATTAGGGCAGATTGTGTATGCAAAAATCTGTGTTTACAGTCAAGAGGGCCTTTGATGGATGACGTAAACGTTGAGCAGATAAACATTGCATGCAATGGTCTGTGTTTATTGTTTAATGGTCCTTGAGGATAACATTAAACGTTAAGCAGATAAAGTAGAGGAAAGTGCGCAAAGTCCTTAGGATAAGGCAAAAATCATGCAGGGTGCTGTTTTTTCTGTGTTGAGGAAGTGCATCAGAAAAAGAGTAAGCAGTATAGATGCAGGTCGTTCTAGAGGAGCGTAGTGTAGTCTTGTCTGTGTCTGTGTTTGTGTCTGCGTGAATGATTGAGGTTGTATGAAAAATAAATAAATCCCGTATTGGGTGGGTAAAAGTGCCACGCCTGAGAGAGATGAATGACTGCTATGAACCCTATAAATAAAGGGCCACAGAATGAAAGAGTGAACCCTATAAATAAAGGGGCTAGAAGGAGTGAATGTGATTAGGAAACATTTGTATCAATAAATATATTTTATATGTTTATACATTTTAGAGCTCTGTGTGATAAAAAAGAAGAACATTTCTGAGATCAAAGCAGCAGAAGTGAGATCAAGGCATTAAGTTAAAAAAACGTATATTAAATAAAAAAAAAAGAAAAAAAAAAGAAACTTTTAAGGGCGGACAAAAGAATGAAAAAATAGACGAGAAGTAAAAATAAATATAAATATTATTTTTAGTAGTTTTAGATAATGAATGATTATAAAATAGAGTTGAAACTATTAACTCATACAGAAAATGTACATGTATCAGAGAGAATAAAAATCTAAGTTTAAAGATGCAGGTCACAAAATAAAGTGGAGAATATTGGATAAAATAGTTAAATTAAGTGGGAAAAAATAGTAAGTTAATTAGCTATAAAGAAATATATATATAGAGTCAGATTGTAAGATTATAGGAAAATGTATGGCAGCCTCTCCTGTGGAATTATTAAGATTAAAATATCCATTGTGTAAAGAATTGATAACTAAGGTCTCAAACAAATGGCAGAAGAGAACTAAGAATATGATGACAAAATGGCCAAAGGAAGGGACATTTGATGTAGCACTGTGTGAGGAAATGGAAACTGATAAAAAAACTACTAATGCTTAAGGAGGCAGACAAAGAAACAAAGAAAAAGGAAAAGTTGTTTTCTAAACCACCCCTATATCTGCCCCCAGAGTATCAGTTAACGGTAGACGTGTTGGGAGAAATGCAGATGGAAGGACACGTAGAGTTGGAAGAAAAAGAAGGAACCAGATGTGAAACCAAAGAGGTGACTGAGAAAAGAAAGTGAAGGATATTTGCCGATAGATTGTAATAGACAGACACGCATAGCTTTAGAAATGATGAAAACAAACCAGGAAGGCAAAACGGAATATGAAGAAGTGTTAGAAGAGATGAGGAGAAAAGATAGGGGAATTGAAGCACAAGTAGTAGTTATGGAAGATGACATAGAGAAGAAAAAAAAATGGGGGTTAGGGTTGGGAAGCAAAAGATTTAGGACCAATGATGAAAGAAGCAGAACAAAGCAAATGGGAACCAACAGAACATCCGTTGATATCTCACTCAGCTGAAAAAAATTACATCAAAATTTTGTGTGCAACTAGTTTGTTGGGAATTCCTCAGGAAGTAGTTATTAGTCACAAGAAACTGACGCAGATGTCTGCAACATCTGAATTGATAGACACTCCTGACACTCCTGACACTGAATTATTGAAAGAAGTAGAACAACAGGTACCAACTGAATTATGGTCTCAACATGACTCAGATATAGGATTAATAAAATCAGCAAACCCAGTGAGAGTACAACTTAAGCCAGGGCTCCTAGATGTTTCTTTCCACATCTAGGAGCCCCTTCTCTCTAGGGAAAGAACATATGTATAAGGAATATTGCCAAAAAAGGAAAAATGCACATGCATGAAATGTTCTGAACACGCCTAGAAGAAAGACTATATAAAGAGAATCTCAGAGAACGTTTGGTAGGACTTTTCTACAGAAGACTTCTCGGCTTTATTGTCTTATTATAATAAAGTCTATTTTCTGGCATCGAAACCCCAAGACTTCAGAGTGATTCTTCATAGAAAAGGCGGAAGCCACCACACACGCCCCAGAGGCTTTCCCTGGATGGTCTCGACTCGGAGCTCCCGGGGTTGCCGCCTCTGGGGGAGATTGAGATGGGTTAGGAGGGCTTGGGAAATGAAGTTCCCCGAGGAGCCCGAGTCGACCAGGGCAGAGGCTGTAATAGAGAAGTCTGGGGTGAGGAGTTGTACTGGCATCAGTGATAAAGAAGAAATATCTGGTTCGATTTGGAGGGTACTCACCACTGGGCGTGGAGGTCTAACGGGGCATTCCCGGATGAAGTGTCCTGGTTTAGCGCAGTAGAGGCACAAGTTGGCCGCGAGGCGGCGCGCACGCTCCGTGCGGGAAAGGCGAGCGGTGTCTTCAAGCATAGGGTCTGGTACTGGAGTGCCGGACGCAGGTGAGGCTGGCTGGGGGGCGGTCTCGTCCTTGAGACAAGCGGTGAGGCGTTGTGAAATACGTGAGGCACGTTACATGAAGTTCTCGAGGCCGACGCTGCCATCGTAGATGGCCATCTGGGCGCGCAGGCGGGGATTCAAGCCGAGGCGGTAGGCACTCAGTAACGCGGCTTCATTCAGATTATATTATCTGCAAGTGCACTTTTTAAAAAGTAAACTTTTAATAACTGAAGAACACAAAAAGTACACTTTTACTGCAGTTAAGCACACTTCTTTTTCACAAGGGCAGTGTTGTCTGTTGGCGTCTTGTCAGTTTGCTCTTTGCTCCATGATGTAGGCCTATTTTTTACTGCGTGAGAATATGATGTGTAGTGTGAGAACGTAGTTTAGTTTGTTGGACATAGCAACAGTAACTAAGGAGGACAGGTTTTTGCAAACAGCCAACTGCATCTAAACCTCTCTACTTAACTTTAGGTTCTGCATATAAAAAAAAAATAAAAAAAAAAGTCGTGACGTATTGTCAAGTATGGTGACCCATACTCGAAATTGGTGCTCTGCCTTTAACCCATCCAAGTGCACACACACAGCAGTGAGTAGTGAACAAATCCACACACACACACACACCGTGAACACACACCCGGAGCAGTGGGCAGCCATGCTGCAGCGCCCGGGGAGCAGTTGGGGGTTCGGTGCCTTGCTCAAGGGCACCTCAGTCGTGGTATTGAGGGTGGAGAGAGCGCTGGACGTTCCCTCCCCCCACCTACAATTCCTGCCGGCCGGGGGCTCGAACTCGCAACCTTTCGATTATGAGTCCGACTCTCTAACCATTAGGCCACGACTTCCCCTCTGCCATGTCATGCCATATCTGCCATGTTTGCTTTTTTTGTAGTTTTTTTCATGTATGTAGTTCTGAACTGATTCATTCACTAAAAAAGCAATGGATTGTGGACAACATTAGCCTGTGCACAGATCCACTCTTCAAAAATCTACCTGAAATAATAGACCATCTGGGGACTTTTGGCACACTCTGTTCAACATACTATGTTTTGGGAAACACTTATTCTCATCTCACATACTATTTAGGATGGATAGTATGAGCATTGGGATGCACGGTCAGTCAGGTGCCAGTTATTCTCTGGCCAGAAAGTGAACCTCTTTATTCAGCTCATGTTTAATGATTTTCAGGCTGTGTGTGCTTACTGATTATGTAATAATGAGCTAACGAGCTGTCCAGGTGGCACAAATTGTTTTCTGTTAGGCTTTAAAAGTCCTGGTTTGGGTGGCACTATAGGTATAGTTTCTTTGGCTGTCTCAGTTGTTGAGTTTGTGGTAAAAACATTTTACAAAAAAAATGGCCTTGATTAAACTTACTCTTTTGGTGTTTCTTTATCACCAGTTGGTATGGCAAGGTGAGTTTTAATGTTGCGTTCTTTATTTGGTTGCAGGCTTTTTTGTTTGTTTCTATGTGTTTTCACAATATTAATGACTGGAAGAGCCAATCATTTTGACTCATTTGGTGTCATTCATCAAAATATATGTAGTTTGTTTTTCTCCAAGTAGTTTCATTTGAGTAGCATTAAGTGACCGTTAATAGCCAAATTCCACTAATGCGTCCACATATGAAATCTTGTGCATATTTTGAACCTAAAGGTCTTTATAATGCAGCTAAAAATAACTTGAGAAATGCTAATTACTTCCCAAGAAGTACTTCCCCAAGTCTCTTGTTCACTTGACATCACTGCTCCGTATTCAGTGCCATAGTTTAAAATGGCTCTTTACATTAATATAAAACGGTTGCCGTTTCTTAATCTGAAACAATCTCGCATCACTCCAGGTGTTAAGTAACCGTTTTTTTTGTTTTGCATTTAATTTGCGTTAAAATTCATTTCACTTTGTTCTCTTTCTACAGACAATCCATTGAATGGTCACAGTAACTTGGTTTGTGCATCTACTTCTGTTCCCCTGCTAAACTCCTCGAGCCAGGATGCAGAGTCTGTTGCTAACGTCACCTTGAGCCAGGATGCCGAGTCTGTTGCTAACGTCACCTTGAGCCAGGATGCCGAGTCTGTTGCTAACGTCACCTTGAGCCAGGATGCCGAGTCTGTGGCTAACGTCACCTTGAGCCAGGATGCCGAGTCTGTGGCTAACGTCACCTTGAGCCAGGATGCCGAGTCTGTGGCTAACGTCACCTTGAGCCAGGATGCCGAGTCTGTTGCTGCCAACGTCACCTTGAGCCAGGATGCCGAGTCTGCTGTGGCTAACGTCACCTTGAGTCCTTCTGACAAATAAGTTTCAGCCACTGTCTATATATGTGGTCTCAAACATGTTCTTGTGTAAGCAAATAAATCTGTGGGTTTCTTTTTATTGGTTGTCTTGTTGTACTCTTTCCAGCATTAACTTTTTTTTTTTCTTTTTTTTTTTTTCAATACCCCTATGAACATTACAGAGTATCAGATAATATAACATTACAGAGTATACTTGCACTGTTAATACACTTAATGTGTTAATGCGGTTTAAGGTTCAAAACACGTTTTCCACAATGCACATTGTTTCTCTATGCCCCGCCTTTCTGAAATGTCAATTTTTACAAAGCTCATCCTTCTGAGCAGCGAGGCGTGCTCTGATTGGCCAGCTATCCAGTGCGTTGTGATTGACCGAATACCTCACGGGGGAATAACATTTCCGTCTCCTCTCACCCTATTGTGATGCTGTGTCCCGGCACGACGACACAAACCCAAAACCCATTATAAACGAGGCATTTGTTGCATCCAGTTGGGACATGATTATAATGACTTGTATGGTCTTTTTACGTTGCATCTCTTCATGTGTGATCGGAGAAATGACAAACAAGCACTACTCTACACAAATCAAAACTCGTCAGTGGCAAATTCTTTAAATAAGAAAACGTACTTAAATTCTGTAAGTCAGAAGAGTCAGACTGCCCTTGCAAAGCAGTGTTGCCAGATCGGATGGACTATTTCCAGCCTAAAAGCGCTCAAAAACCCGCCCAAAACTTTAACTGTCAAAATAACGATAGAATGTATATCAAGGTTAAGAACCATTTTAACTCTTTGTAACGACAAAATATAAATATAATGCTAGATAAATCTCCCATGGATCAAATCAGAGCCAATACATTAAAGAGAACTACCAGATATGATTAAAATATGCAAGCAGACACTTTCAAAACGGCAATCAAGAAATTAACCGATACCCTCGAAAAATACATCATGTTCAATGTCAACAACCAGAATTTAAATGCAAAAAAGTGCCCAATATAAGTGATCAGAATAAGCAACGTAATTATAGGTACTTCACACTCGTTCATGCACACACCATGACAGCTAACACAAATACGTAACTGTTACATAACTGCAACGTAATATGGTGACCAAAGTTACGTTGTGGCAACCGGAAAAGTGAAAGGTGTGTATACATTGGGCGGACATGCTGTAGTTTAACCTAATTTATGTCCTCATATGCCCAAACTAATGTAAAGGCTGTTTCAACAGCTGTGAATGATGAATACAGACTCGAAATGAATTTAATTCATTTATTTTGAAAAACACACACATATGAACAGTAAAATACACCCAAATTATTAATAAAAACATAGGATATACAGCGAAATATGAATGAAAGCATTCAGGATGTTCCGTGCTCAGCATCATTATAAACAGATATACTATAGCATAATATTTGCTAGCAGACAATTCAGATAATTAAGGAAAGATACCATAATCACAGATGTATAAATATTAACAAAAGTACTTAAAGTAGACTGTATAAACATCATTTTTCGAAATAATAAATCTTTAAAATATTGAAAATGTTTGTAAAACAGAACAATGACCAATTATAACCACATGTGAACATATTTCACACAAAAATGTAAATTCTGTCATTCATTACTTACCCTCATGTCGCTGCAAACCCATAAGACCCTTTTGTGCAGAACACAAATGAAGATATTTTTAACAGATGCCTTGTGTACGCAAAAAACAGCAACAACAAAAATATTATGTTTTTATTCACAAATTATGTATATCCAACGCATTTTCACAAAAGCAGCATGAGATGACCAGTTCTCACGCCAACACAACACTGATGCATCATGGTGCTCTCGTGAACATGTTATTTTGTAAATAAAAATGCAATGTTTTTTGTGCACACAAAACATTCACATCACTTCATAAATTGAGGTTAAACAACTGGGGCCTGTACCATGATGGTGGCTAAACAACCTCAGGGTTACAGGATTAGTTTTGAGTTGACAAAACCAAACCAGTTCAATTCGGCTTTGTTGGTACCATGAAGCTGATCATCAACGTTCTCTGTCAACTCAGGCTTGATCCTGAGTTAATGGAGCTCGTGCACATGAATGTGTGACATCAGTAATGAGCAGCCAATCACATGCCTTGAAACTGTGATTCACTTCTCATGAGAGTCAGTGTGATTCACTACCAAAGATTAAAAGATTGAACAATATGAAGAATTTAAACACATTTACACAGCAAGATGAATCAATCCATCCATGAAAGAGGAAAACTTATCTTACCATATAAGTGCAAGTCAAATTTGTAAAGTTTATAATATTTATAGATATAACAACACTTAAAAATTGAAACTCATATGTAGTCATGTTTACAGCTATTGATTCTAAAACGTATTTATATTGCATATTATCTATATGTTTATATTAATTTAAAATAAAAGCTTAATAATTACTATTAAATTAAGCTGGCTTGTGTAATGGTTTAAGGGTATAATAATTATATAAAACATAATCATCTCTACGTCAATAGATCATCTCATTACGTCACCTCGCCCGTGACGTCCCTCCCATCCATTGGACAGATTTAATTTGTATTCAGAGCCGGTCACGCTGAAGGCATTCCTCAAAGCATCTCCTGACGCAGTGTCCCGTTCCTTCGAGGAACTGGGGTTACATACATAACCTAAGACGTTTTTGGCCATGCAATATAGACAGTATTTACTTGACTGTACACTTTATAATTCATTTGCTTTATTTATTTCCTTTAGTTATTTGTTTTATTACTTTCTGAAGCAGTATGTCCAAGCAATGAAGTGAATTCCAAGCATGAAGTAAACTTAAAAATTACTAAAAAATGTAATTTAAAACATACTACAACTTCAGGTTATTTAATAATGTACTTTGAAAGTATACTGTCAATGCATTGTTACAATGATCATTTTCAGCACACAGATAAAAAAATATTCACAAAATATATTTAAGTAAAGTGCAAATGAATGTACTGTACTTAAACAGAACTTTCAAGTATATTTTTGTAAATATATTTTTTAGAAAATATACAAATTACAATTATTTTAAAATGTGTTAAAATTGTATTGTTAAAATAGGCAAAAGCATGAGGCTAATATACTTTTTATATATTTAAAGATAGTATAATTTTTGTCACTAGGGCTATAGAGGACATTTGGCACATCATTAAATTAAAAATATGTCAAAGATGACCACGAACTCTTCAGTAGCTGGAAAACTATATCAGGCAAGAATGGGACCAAATTCCAACACCAAAACTCCAGAAACTCATAACCTCGATGCCCAGACATCTTCAAACTGTTTTGAAAAGAAAAGATGCTACACTGTAAAAAAAAAAAAAGGTTGAGCATCGCGAATTTACGTTGTTGGAATTACAGCTCTCGACCTGTGCTTAGAAGCATAGTTTCTTGATAGCAAGACATATGGGCTTAAATAAATTATGCAATTGGGCACAATAAGCAAGATAACAGGCAGAAAAGTATATATATTCCATTCTACATCAATATAAATTCATTTTAATTATGTATTTTTGCTGTCCTCAATAAGTGCCATTTTTGAAGAGTGCGCATATGTGCATAAATAACTAAGGGAACCCCGGAGTATGATGTAAGAGCTATCCACAAATGCCACAATCCTCAAAGCTGAGGATAAAAGTTGTTTCCTTCACTTCAAATCGTTATTTTTGTTGAAAAAGTCGACCAAATGGACTTTTTAATGTAAGATCTTTTTATTGGTCCACTAATTAACCTGGACTGTTACAATATCTTTGAACTTTGCAACTAATTGTTAATTTACCGAGACGGCACCGAATGGCAAAAAAAAAAAAAAATGGAAAGAGAGGGAAAGTAAAGTCAAAGACAAGAGCATAACAAAGGCTCCATCAAAGATGAAGAACAAAGATGGTGAAGTGCAGATTTGTGGCACTAACGTTCAAACAATGCACTCATATGTTGCACAAGGTGCAATTGCCCCACCTGACATCAATAGTAGTGGTGTTGAATACTTCAGAATAAAACGAGGTGTTTCTTGAAGATTCCACTGTTAGTAGAATTCACCATGGTTGGGAAAGTGCTTTCAAAAGACCTCTGGGATAAAGTTGTAGAAAGGCACAAGTTAGGAGAAGGCTACACAAACATTTCAAAGGCTTTAGCTATCCCTCGGAGTACTGTTCAGAGCATCATTAAGAAGTAGAAAGCGTATGGCACCACCAGCACATTGCCTAGATCAGGCCGTCCATCCAAAGTGGATGACAGAGCCAGGAGCAGAATTTTATGAGAAATCATATTCGGATGACAAAAAATTTAGTAATGCACAGTCATTCTTAGACTCTAAGATAGTCAAAAGATAAATGTATCGTCTATTAAAATGTGTGACCAAGAGATTTCTTTAAATGAAGTACTTTACTGTATTAACAAACTCAAAGACAATGTCACCTGGGAATGATGCTTTAATTAGTGAATTTTGTCAATATTTTCTAAAGAAATGATCACATTTTTGTTAGCTGTATTTAGAGAATCTATACAACAAGGTTATTTACCTAATTCACTGAGACAAAGTTTAATAACTTTATTACGAAAGCCCAATAAGGAAATATATTTGTTTCATTATTAATCGTTACACTGATTAATAATGATGCTAAATGTTTTGCACGTATATATTTAAAGAAAGACTGAAGAAGTGTCTTGATCCTATAATTGATAAATGTCTATCAGCATTTATGAAAGGACGACACATATTAGGCTTATTATTTAATTGACAACAACAAATTTATTACAGATAATAGTTTTATTTTATTTGTTGCTTTTTTAAAGCATTTGATACTATCGATCATAACTTTATGTTGGTGACCCTACATTTTTTGGTTTTGGAGAATATATATATATATAAAAGAAGCTATTCAGACACTATACAATGACTGTAACAGCTCAATTAAGTTATCACATGGAACAAAATAAAGGTTTAAAATCAGTAGAGATATCACACAAGGCTGCCCCATTACACCGATTATTTTCTTGCTTGTAACACAAATTATGGCCATACATATTAAAAGAGCATTAGATTGTGGATTACATTGTGGTATTAGAATTTTAGAGAAAGAGTTGAAATGCTCTCAATTAGCAGATGACACAGCCATTAAAAAAAAAAAAAAATGAAACTGAAATTTAAAAATCTATTGACTGCCTTAATATTCCCTGGTTTGTGTTTAAATATTAAGTCAAGTCAAGTCACCTTTATTTCTATAGCGCTTTTAACAATACAGATTGTGTCAAAGCACTTAACAGTATCCGATTGGAGGATAGAGTGTCAGTAATGTATAATGATAAATAATGCCTTTCATTATTGAATTCAGAGATGTCATTGTCTAGCTCCATTATAGTATCTATGAAATCAAATTGACGATAATCGCTAGAAATTAAGTGTGTTAAATTAATTGTAGTTAAATTAATAAATGTGTGTTATTCCCTTTGAAAATGTGTAATTATAATAACATACTTGGTATTACAGTAAAGGAGATGGTAGATTATTTACATATTAAGATATGTAAAGATCAAAGGGAGAGAAATCATTTGAATTTTACACCAATTATAAAGAAAATTAAACAAAAATTAAATTCATGTTCAATGAGAGATCTGTCCCTAAAAGGGAGAATATTATCCAAAACTGAAGGGTTATCACATTTAGTGTATACAGCTCTTGCATTCGATGTTCCACAATTGGTCATAAAAGAGGTGGATACTTTCATCTGGAAGAACAGACAACTGTTTCCTTAAAGAAAAATTGAATTTGTTCACAAACTATCGTTTCAAACACTTTACTAAGAACTGGCAATAAACTTATTGCTCGACTATTTGCGCCACTAAAACTCGGCGCTGCATTTTTCTGTAAAGGAATGACCTTTGCTTCTTTCCAAGCTAAAGGGGAAATCCCTTTTTTAATACTGATATTAAAAATGTGGCAAACTGGTTCAGCCAAACAACTGGCTGCTAATTTTACAAGTTGACCATCTAAGTTATCCATTCCTGATGGTTTATCTATATTTATCATTGATCATTTTTGTTCCACTTGTTGTACATTTGCTTTATTCACTTTATTTATAAAAAAGTCATTAAAATAATTGGCAATTTCATCTGATTTAGTTAAAAATAAATAACCTCTCTGAATAAAAAAAGGAGTTTGACCTGATTTCCTACCCATTATTTCATTAATAATGTTCCACAATTTTTTCCATCATATTTATTTTCACGTATTTTTACTTTATAAAATGTCCTTTTCTTTTTTCTATTAATTTTAGTTACTTGATTACGCATCCTGCTTATTCGCAGTTGTGTTTGCTATACCCTTTGCCACATCTCTTTCTACCATTATGCTCTTCAGTTCATTATCAATCCATGGTGCCCTAATATTCTTCACTGTGTGTTTTTTCATAGGTGCATGTTTATCCACCAAAGAATAAAATAATCTTTCAAAAAGCTGCTAATGCATCATCAGGATGACCTTCCTTGTAAACATCAGCCCAACATATATTATTTACATCTTTGCAAAATGAGTTCTGACAAAATTTCCTATATTATCTTTTATAAATTACTTTTGGTCTTCCTTTAGGGACCTTTGTTTTTCTAGTAATCGCTATTATATTATGATCACTACACCCAATAGGAACCGATATAGCTTGGGGAAACTTCGCTGAAGTCGATTATCATCTTCTTTACATTCTCTCCTGCTTTCTCCGGAATACCAGCGACACGAAGATTCCATCTTCTCTTGTACACATCCAGATCATTATACTTATCACAAAGTCTTTCTCCAATCTTATGATTTTCTTTTCCAGTTCTTCAGTTTTATCATTCAAATGCTTCACCTGTTCACCATGGAATTCGAGGGAGCTGATTATCTTTTTCATAGAGTTTGAGTTTTCAAGTACCGTTTTTTTAACTCCTTGAATTCGGCGCAAAGTTTCTTCGTACATGGCCTCCATTCTCTGCATGAATCTCATTAGCATGGCATTACTCACTGAAGGACTGTCGGAACTCGGTTTACTTTTTTTCGCAGGGTTCGGTTCAGGTGTATCGGGTAAAATCGTGAACTCAGCCAGTCCAACAACAACTGCATCAGCGTTTAGAGTTCTTCTTGCATAGCTGTGCATAGCAAGGAGAGTTCCCTGTCGATACTACACTCGTACTGCGTCGCTAGACGCTATGGGGAAAAACTCCTTTTTCTCCGAGGACTGAAGACTTTTTCAATCACGCAGTGTGACTGCACGACCATTGGTTCGCGCAGTAATAAAAAACGAACCAATGGCTCGTCAGGTACTGCACGAGCCTATGGCGGCAAAGCCCGCCAGAAGGGGCGGGGTCATCTGGCTATATAAGCGGGCGCTTCGCCATAGGAAAACAGATCAATTCTCCTTCAGCGACGACCTCTTCGCTGATCCAGGACTCCAGACCCTCGCCGTTGACACGCATCGCTGCGGATTGGAAGGCTGCCTTTTTTCCCCGCTCCCCGCTGATCCAGCCCGCTTTGCCGAGCCGCTTCAGCGATCAGAGCGGACGTCAGCTCGTCCCCTGCTGCCATCCGGCGAGCCTTCAAGAAGAGCAAATTTCTTCTAAAAGAGCAAGCGGCGTTGTTGCAAATGCCACGCCGTCAGTGCGTCTCGTGCAAGCTTTCGCTGCACGATGCCGACGGCCACTCAGAGTGTGTTTCCTGCTTGGGTAAATCCCACGCAGAAGCCGCTCTGAGCGAGATGGAATGTTCATACTGCATGAACATGAGTCTCGTGACTCTGCGCGCTCGGATCGCTTTCTTTTCAGAGAGCGACTCCGCCCCTCGCGCTCTCCCGTTTTCTTCCTCCCAGGGACCTGGTGGGAAAAAACGGCGGGGTAAAGGGCTTAAGCGCTCAGCGGCGAGCGAGCTCACGCCGGCTCAGACCCCGCGTGCCTCGCCCCCGCTATGCAGAGTGGATTCTCCCGTCCTCTTTGAGCACACGGATCAACGTCCCTCGGTTGGCGCGAGTGACGTGATCTCGTTCGGTGCTTTTGAGGAGGAGCTATTAGATGACAGCATGTCTCTAATAGCGTCAGACGCAGAGGATATCTCGGGCTCTACCATTGACCCCGCCCCCTCCTCGTCTGCCGAGCCCAGCGAAGCAAAGCAAGGGATGGATGCCGAGCTCTTCCGCATCATCTCTAAGGCCGTTGATGAGCTGGGTTTGGAGTGGTCTACGCCGGAGGAGCCCACTCGTAGTCGTCTGGACGAATGGTTCCTGCCGGGGCGCCGCACGGCCCCTCGTCAGCGAACTTCTCCGTTTTTTCCGGAGGTCCATGACGAACTCACGAAGTCGTGGCGTTCTCCGTATTCGGCCCGACTCCGTTCTAACTCTTCTTCTGCTCTCTCCTCAGTGGATGGCGCCGAAGAGAAGGGCTACGAGAGGTTGCCCCCTCTTGACGAAACTGTGGCTGCGCACCTTTGCCCGCCCTCCGCCATCGGATGGAAAGCAAAGGCTGCTCATCCCTCCAAGCCGTGCAGGACGACTTCCGCCCTCGCTGGACGAGCATACTCCTCCGCCGGGCAGGCCGCCTCAGCGCTTCACTCCATGGCTGTGCTCCAGGTGTTTCAAGCCAAACTCCTCCGATCCATGGACGAGTTCGGGCCTGATCCCGCAGTTTTTAAAGAACTGCGCAGTGCCACCGACCTGGCTTTAAGAGCTACAAAGGCTACAGCACAGTCCATTGGGAGGTCAATGGCCAACTTAGTGGTGTTGGAACGCCACTTATGGCTAAACCTCACGGAGATTAAGGAGGCTGACAAGGTCCCCTTCCTCGACGCACCGGTCTCCCCTGCTGGGCTCTTTGGACCTGCCGTCGAGGGCTTTGCAGAGCGATTCACCACGGCTCAGAAGTCGTCCCAGGCTATGCGACACTTCCTGCCTAAACGGTCCAGCTCTGCAACGGCCACCAGTCACCCCAAGCCTGCTCCAGCGCAACAGCCAGCTAAACCTGCGCCGTCGCCCGCTCAGCCTACAAAGAAGCCTGAGCCTCGGCAGCACTCCCGCTCGGCCAAACGCTACCCCTATCCAAAGCGTCAAGGACCCCGGCCCAGGCTGACCCTGGACCCTGCGCCTCCGGCGTCGTCCTGATCTGATAGGAAGAAAGAGGAAGGGTCAATGTCCCGCAGACGCTGGACCAACCCCAAAACGCCCTCTGTTATGCCGTCAAGCACCCCGTTCAGTTCTGGGTGCCAAGGCAAACCGGTTTGTTTCAAATCCTGTTGTGAATCACAGGCCCTTTCCAGAAGTGCCTTCACATACAGCCGCTGTTATAGCGAGAAAAATAAAAAACAAACATTTTCAAAAAGAGAGCAAATTTCCTCTTCCAAATACCAGGTGCGTCGGGTTCCCGCAAGGCGACTCACCACCCGAGCTAATCCAACCCCTTTACACACGGGCCAAGGCCTGGCGGGCCATCCCCGGAGTGTCACAGTGGGTTCTGGGGATTATAGAAAGAGGTTATACACTTCAATTCGCTCGAAGACCCCCGCGGTACAGCGGCAGGGTCCCCACCTTAGTGCGAAGCAGCAACGCTCACGTTCTGCGAGCCGAGGTGCAGAAAATGCTGGCAAAAGGAGCTATAGAAATAGTTCCCCCAGCTCAGAGCGAGTCAGGCTTCTACAGCCGTTATTTCCTCGTCCCCAAGAAGGATGGTGGCCTGCGGCCCATCCTCGATCTCAGACGTCTGAACCGCGCCCTCATGAGACGGCCATTCAGAATGACTACAGTGAAGCAGATCCTCTCGCAAATTCGCCCAGAGGACTGGTTCTTTTCGCTGGATCTGAAAGACGCTTATTTTCACATCCAGATAGCCCCCCATCACAGACGATTCTTGAGATTCGCCTTCGAGGGTGTGGCTTATCAATACACGGTCCTGCCCTTCGGGCTGGCTCTAGCTCCCCGCACTTTTACGAAGTGCATAGACACGGCTCTCTCCCCTCTGAGACAGATGGGAATCCGTGTCCTGAATTACCTCGACGACTGGCTCATTCTGGCACAGTCAGAGGCAGAGCTGGTAGCACACAGGTCCCTCCTCCTCGGGCACTTGGAGAACTTGGGACTCAGGATCAATTTAGCCAAGAGCTCCCTGTCCCCCAGCCAACGAACATCGTTCCTGGGGACAGTTTTCGACTCCGCCTGCATGACGGCGAAAGTTGCGCCAGATTGCGTTCTGGCCATACGGCAGCTCGCGGCTTCCTTCAAGATTGGAGCCTCCTACCCACTCAAATCGTTTCAAAGAATGCTGGGCCTCATGGCCTCCGCATCGCCAGTTCTTCGGTTGGGCCTTCTCAAAATGAGACCCCTTCAGTACTGGCTGAAACCTCTAATTCCGCCTCATGCGTGGCGTCATGGACGCATTCGTGTCAGGGTGAACTGGGCCTGCGTGTCAGCCCTGGTCCCCTGGAGGAACCTACAATGGTTCGAACAAGGCGTGACAATGGGTTTGGTTTAGAGAAGGAAGGTTGTTACAACAGATGCTTCCAACACAGGTTGGGGAGCTCTGTGCAACGGCAAGCCGACCTTCGGCTCCTGGACGAACGCAGAAGGACAAATGCACATCAACTGCCTCGAAATGGAAGCAGTATGTCGAGCTCTTCAGTTCTTCCTGCCAGTCCTGAAGGGTCACCACGTGCTAGTCCGCTCGGACAGCATGACGGTGGTGTCGTACATAAATCGCCAGGGTGGGCTCACCTCGAAACGCCTTTTCGAGATGGCAGAGCGCCTCTTACTATGGGCTCATCTCAACCTGCGTTCACTGAGAGCAGCTCATGTGCCCGGCATTTTGAACCAAGGAGCAGACATGCTCTCTCGGAACAATGTCCCCTCAGAAGAGTGGATGCTCCACCCACAGACGGTTCAAGAAATCTGGCGAATCTTTGGCAGGGCAGAGGTCGACCTCTTCGCCTCCAAAGACAACTCTCACTGCCAGATTTACTTTTCGAAGAGCAAGGACGCGTTGGCCCACGAATGGCCCAACCTCCTTCTTTACGCTTTTCCCCCGATCGCTCTGATTCCTCAGGTAATCAGGCGGATCAGGGAATGCAAGCACAAAGTGCTTCTAGTGGCCCCACTCTGGAAGAACCAGCTTTGGATCCCGGAGTTATCGCAGCTGCTAATAGCAGCGCCGTGGCCTATTCCCCTGAGGCGAGACCTCCTCTCCCAGGCGAACAGAACGATCTGGCACCCCCAGCCCAAGCTGTGGGACCTGCATCTATGGGCACTCGATGGGACTCAGTAGATCTCCCCGAGAATGTCCTGAACACCATTGAACAGGCTAGAGCCCCGTCCACGAGACGCCTCTACGCCTCTAAATGGTCGGTTTTCTCCGCCTGGTGTCAAGCCCGCGGTAAAGACCCGACAACATGTGACATATCAGTGATATTGTCATATCTACAGGAGCTGCTGGATAAGGGCCGCGCCCCTTCCACGCTCAAAGTCTACGTGGCAGCTATAGCAGCCTCTCACGCTCCTATAGCCGGACAGTCGGTGGGCC
This sequence comes from Barbus barbus, assembly GCF_936440315.1. Taxonomy (NCBI): domain Eukaryota; kingdom Metazoa; phylum Chordata; class Actinopteri; order Cypriniformes; family Cyprinidae; genus Barbus; species Barbus barbus. The sequence continues at coordinate 4,984,772 of NC_136756.1, forward strand.
GGAACAACCTGGTTGTCCGTTTTCTGAAGGGATCTCGGAGGCTCAATCCGCCCCGACCCCTCACAGTCCCTGCATGGGACCTGCCCACGGTCCTGAGAGCCCTTAAGGGCCCTAATTTTGAGCCACTACAAGCTGCAAGCTTAAAAACACTGTCGCTCAAAACTGCTCTGCTACTAGCGCTAGCATCGGTAAAGCGAGTAGGTGACTTGCAGGCTCTCTCTGTAAACCCTGCCTGTCTTGAGTTTGGGCCTAACGACTCTAAGGTCGTCCTAAAACCAAAACACGGCTATGTTCCTAAGGCGCTCTACACTCCGTTTAGAGCCCAGGTTATTACGCTCTCTGCGCTCCCCTCTTCTGAGGAGGACCAAGAGCTCAGCCTTCTCTGCCCAGTCAGGGCATTGAGAATGTACATCGAGCGTTCCACGCCATTTAGGCAGACGGAACAACTCTTTGTCTGCTTTGGCGGCCGCACCAAGGGGTCTCCGGTCACAAAGCACAGAATATCTCGATGGTTAGTTGACGCTATCGCACTAGCATACTCCTCCCTGGGCCTCCAGAGCCCCATTGGAGTGAGAGCTCATTCCACAAGAGGCGTGGCCTCTTCTTGGGCGTGGTCTAGTGGTGTGTCTATGGCAGACATTTGTGCGGCGGCCGGCTGGGCCTCGCCGTCCACATTTGCCAGGTTCTATAGCTTGGATGTCCCGGCCTTACAGGCTAGGGTTCTCTCTGCTTAGATGGCACACACCTGTCTTAAAGCGGTCCCCTCAGGCATTGCCTGATTCTCCAAGAACGCTCTTGGCCCCATTCCTGGTGCTGAGGCTGTTCTTATGACCGTTGAAACGATTTCTAGGTTGGACTGACCTCTGAAGAGTTCGGTCCTCATGCCTCCTGCAGGATGCTTCCTGCTCATGATTGGTCCCTCTGAGCCTTACTGCTCAAAGACCAATTTTAAGGTTGTCGTTTCTCTTCATGGCATGGCGGGATTGTATTTGTTCCCCATAGCGTCTAGCGATGCAGTACGAGTGTAGTATCGACAGGGAACGTACTCGGTTACTAACGTAACCTCGGTTCCCTTAGATACGGGAACGAGTACTGCGTACTATGCCATGCCATGCAGCTGCACGACTCAGGTCGTCGCTTCAGTCGAATTGGCCTGTTTTCCTATGGCGAAGCGCCCGCTTATATAGCCAGATGACCCCGCCCCTTCTGGCGGGCTCTGGCGGGCTTTGCCGCCATAGGCTCGTGCAGTACCTGACGAGCCATTGGTTCGTTTTTTATTACTGCGCTAACCAATGGTCGTGCAGTCACACTGCGTGATTGAAAAAGTCTTCAGTCCTCGGAGAAAAAGGAGTTTTTCCCCATAGCGTCTAGCGACGCAGTACTCGTTCCCGTATCTAAGGGAACCGAGGTTACATTAGTAACCGAGTACGTTTCTTCTTTATCCTCCATATTTGCAAGTCAGCACAGCAATTTATAGCAAAAGCACGTGGATTATTATTATTAGCGACTAGTTGGCAAAAGCTTCTTCAGTAGAGCTCAAATAGTAAAAAAAATGCAAAGGAAAAAAAGATAATTAAAGGAGGCTACTTAACTCATAATAAAAACTGTATCTTTTCAGTTAGTTCTGAATAGGGCTGGGCGATATGGCCTAAAAAAAAAAAATCCCCGATTTTTTCACAAAAAAATCAGATTTTCAATTTAAATCGATTTTTTTCCCCCCTACTTAAAATCAATCTGCAGATGACAAAGAAATTGTTCAAAACAAGTTTTAACTTGATTTTGTTTTGCATTTCCCTTGTGGGATTTGATCTGGATTTCCCCCTTGGTGTTAAAGTGCAATCAGAAATAACAATCCAAACAGCAAGATGGCAGGCCCTGCCATTGTAAACAGTGAAAATGTAAAAACATAACATAAAAATGTAACATAACATAAAACATAAAATTATGTGACCCTTTTTGATACTTTCTTTAAACACAAGTTTAAAGAAAGTATCAAATTTCTATTCTATCTATTCTATTTAGTAGATAGGAGGTAGTTCTGATAACGTGGAAACAAAACATTCAACAGCATTAAATATCAGTGCATGAGAACATAAAGTGCTTGTTTGTTGTGCTGTTTTTAGTTTGAACATCCTTTCTTTTTTCTAAACATTCTTAGCCAGGAAGACAAGCCTGTCTACTACCTCTGGCTTGAGGCATGCGCGGTGGCATGTGACAATGCCTCCCCCCACACTGAAAACCCTCTCTGAGGGGGCACTCGTTAGAGGTATTTTTTTGCCAGACTACTTAGCCTTGGAAAATTCTGTTGGTGGCGCTTCCACCACTAAAGGGGATCTGTGTCTGGGTCTACCTCAGGGGTCAATAAGTAAGTTGTCAGCTCAGTCTCTATCTTTCCTGTCTCTGACTGGTGGGGAGATGACACTGGTGCATTCTTTTTGAAGAAGGCAGCTAAAGGGTCAATGTAGGTTGTGCGGAACCTTGGGTCCATCAGTGAGGACATGCCCAAGAGTTCATCCTTCACAGGGTCACTGTATTTGTCATTAAGGTACCGCATTATGTTTCTTTTTATTGTTTTAGTGAGCTCTGTGTCTTCCTCCTCTGGCTGTAGGAGACTGATTTTGAACAGATGGAGCACCGGTTTAATGTATGAAACGCTGACATAAGACTCCCCGGAAAGTGCGTCGGTAAAGTCTTGGAGTGGTTTCACAGCTTTATTTATGGACTCCAACACATCAAGATTTTGCCAAGTGGGTTCAAGATGACGACTTTTCTTGTCCGAACCAAGGACACGGACTATGGCCTTCTCCTGTTCGAGAAACCTCTCTATCATTTTTTGTCGTGAACCCCATCTGGTCGGGGACTCCGTTACTAGCTGATGAGTGGGTAGACCAAGCTCAGCCTGTACTTCAGTCATGTCTCTTCTTTTTTTCCAGCTGTAAGAAAAGGCAGAGACAGCCTTTTTACATACCCCAATGGCACGTTCGATCCGCGGGTCCTTCACACCATTCTCTGTAATAAAGAATATTACACATTTTAAAACACATTTTAGTGGAACATGACCTACATTCACAAGCTTGTCTTTCTTCACTTTCTGCATAATATTAATGCACGCACTCATACACACGCATGTAACACACATTCACACACACACATACCATTATGATTATTCATGCCAATTTTGTGGAAATATATATCGGTTTGATATAATGCATTAATTAGGCTGTTCAAGTGTCTTTTTCGAATGGGAAAATATATATCACTTGAATGCATAGCCATTAGACTCTTACCTATAGCATTGTGCAATCTGTGTCCAAAGCACTGGAGGTTGGGCCACTCATTGTCTTGCAGAGCTTTGATCATGTTGGTGCCGCTGTCTGTAGTCATACAAACGAGTCGGTCTTCAGCAAGGTTCCAAGAGCTCAGAGCATCTTTTAGCCCCTGGGCAATTATTTCGCCTTTGTGGTCATCGGGAAAGTAAGCTGTTTGGAGGCAGACGCTTCGCAGAGTCCAATCGTCGTTAACGAAGTGCACCGTTAAACTCATGTAGGGCTGCATCGTTCGACTGGACCATAAATCTGTTGTGGCGGAGTAAAATGACACCCCTTCCAGCTCCCTAGCGATCCTTTGACGTGTACTGTTATATAGCTGAGGCAAGGCAACTTCAGAAAAATATTTGCGGCTAGGTAGCACATACCTGGCGTCCAAAACTTTCAGCATGTGATATATGGGCACCATATCTTTTGCAATATACATTGCGACTGCATCCGTGATCGCTTTCCACCGGGCCCCATTCTTATCATACTGGATACAGTTTGTAAATGTTTGTAAGACCGTAGGTTGTTTTTTGGCGGGCGTGCTTGTGCTGCCACGGTCTTGTTCATTGCGTAGGGCGCAACATCTCTCCCACTCGGCGGCATGCCTCTGTTTGAGGTGCTGCAGTAAATTGGTCGTACTGCTACCTTTGCTAGAAACAGACTTCAAACACACTTTGTAGCAGGGTATTGTTTGTTCTACGTCTGACGACGCAAAACCGAACCAATTCCAAACTACGGATGACACTGTGCCTTTCTTGGGAACGAGTTCTTCCCTGCTCGCTGCCATGTTGTTTGTGTATCTCTAATACCTATGAAAATAAATGGATATCCTAAAATGCATATCTTGCTACAACGCCATCTTGGCCGCCCCCCTTTTCAAACTTTGCTGAAGTAGAGCGCCATCATGACGTAGTATTTTTGGCGTATGCGCATAAAACAAAAGAGATACTTTGTGCGTGGTTACATATTATTTCAGACTTTTCATTTCTGTTCAAGTTGTCCTTATTCATTCTTTAGTTAGACCAAAGACTTCTCATTCATGTCTCATTCACCTAACTAAAAGTCAGTAATTTCAATGATATTGAAAGTATTCTGTACACAGATGTAAAGTACAGTACTATTACATAGAAATACAGTACTCTCATATATGACACTGTGTCATGTTGAAAATTAAACTTCATAGAGTTCATAGAGCTGGTGATGAAAATTTCAACAATACATTTTATTGGAGTATACATGTATTTCATTTTAGAAGAAAAATAAATTTCAAGTGCATTACTGCACATAGTATATATTATAGAGTAAATACATATAAAATACCTTAACAAATGTAACTTTGGAGAACACACTTAAGTTGAATTATTTTACAAGTGCTTTAGTATATTGATAAATGTATCAAAATAAGTGTAGTTATCTGAAACACAATAAAATCATAAATATGTAAAATGTATGCTTAAGTAATAATTGGGCATTATTATAAAGTGCATTTTTAAAAAGTGCTTTTAAGTATATTAAGACCTATTGTCATTAAAGTGTACTCTCTATAAGTACACTTATGTGTCCTTAAACTTAAATTAAATTATATTATCTGCAAGTGCACTTTTTAAAAAGTATACTTTTAATAACTGAAGTACACAAAAAGTACACTTTTACTGCAGTTAAGCACACTTCTTTTTCACAAGGGCAGTGTTGTCTGTTGGCGTGTTGTCAGTTTGCTCTTTGCTCCATGATGTAGGCCTATTTTTTACTGCGTGAGAATATGATGTGTAGTGTGAGAACGGCATTAGTTTATTGGACATAGCAACAGTAACTAAGGAGGACAGGTTTTTGCAAACAGCCAACTGCATCTAAACCTCTCTAAACTTTAGGTTCTGCATATCCGCCATGTTTGCTTTTTTTGTAGTTTTTTCATGTTTGTAGTTCTGAACTGATTCCTTCACTAAAAAAGCAATGGATTGTGGACAACATTAGCCTGTGCACAGATCCACACTTCAAAAATCTACCTGAAATAATAGACCATCTGGGGACTTTTGGCACACTCTGTTCAACATACTATGTTTTGGGAAACACTTATTCTCATCTCACATACTATTTAGGATGGATAGTATGAGCATTGGGATGCACGGTCAGTCAGGTGCCAGTTATTCTCTGGCCAGAAAGTGAACCTCTTTATTCAGCTCATGTTTAATGATTTTCAGGCTGTGTGTGCTTACTGATTATGCAATAATGAGCTAACGAGCTGTCCAGGTGGCACAAATTGTTTTCTGTTAGGCTTTAAAAGTCCTGGTTTGAGTGGCACTATATGTATAGTTTCTTTGTCTCAGTTGTTGAGTTTGTGGTAAAAACATTTTACCAAAAAAAATGGACTTGACTAAACTTACTCTTTTGGTGTTTCTTTATCACCAGTTGGTATGGCAAGGTGAGTTTTAATATTGCGTTCTTTATTTGGTTGCAGGATTTTTTGTTTGTTTCTATGTGTTTCTATGTGTCTCAGTGCCATAGTTTAAAATGGCTCTTTACTTTAATAAAAGATGGTTGACGTTTCTTAATCTGAAACAATCTCGCATCACTCCAGGAGTTAAGTAACCGTTTTTTATTTTGCATTTAATTTGAGTTAAAATTCACTTCACTGTTCTCTTTCTACAGACAATCCATTGAATGGACACAGTAACTTGGTTTGTGCGTCTACTTCTGTCCCCCTGCTAAGCTCCTTGAGCCAGGATGCAGAGTCTGTTGCTAACGTCACCTTGAGCCAGGACGCCGAGTCTGCTGCGGCCAACGTCACCTTGAGCCAGGACGCCGAGTCTGCTGCGGCCAACGTCACCTTGAGCCAGGACGCCGAGTCTGCTGCGGCCAACGTCACCTTGAGCCAGGACGCCGAGTCTGCTGCGGCCAACGTCACCTTGAGCCAGGACGCCGAGTCTGCTGCGGCCAACGTCACCTTGAGCCAGGACGCCGAGTCTGCTGCGGCCAACGTCACCTTGAGCCAGGACGCCGAGTCTGCTGCGGCCAACGTCACCTTGAGCCAGGACGCCGAGTCTGCTGCGGCCAACGTCACCTTGAGCCAGGACGCCGAGTCTGCTGCGGCCAACGTCACCTTGAGCCAGGACGCCGAGTCTGCTGCGGCCAACGTCACCTTGAGCCAGGACGCCGAGTCTGCTGCGGCCAACGTCACCTTGAGCCAGGACGCCGAGTCTGCTGCGGCCAACGTCACCTTGAGCCAGGACGCCGAGTCTGCTGCGGCCAACGTCACCTTGAGCCAGGACGCCGAGTCTGCTGCGGCCAACGTCACCTTGAGCCAGGACGCCGAGTCTGCTGCGGCCAACGTCACCTTGAGCCAGGACGCCGAGTCTGCTGCGGCCAACGTCACCTTGAGCCAGGACGCCGAGTCTGCTGCGGCCAACGTCACCTTGAGCCAGGACGCCGAGTCTGCTACGGCCAACGTCACCTTGAGCCAGGACGCAGAGTCTGTTGCTAACGTCACCTTGAGCCAGGACGCCGAGTCTGCTGCGGCCAACGTCACCTTGAGCCAGGACGCCGAGTCTGCTGCGGCCAACGTCACCTTGAGCCAGGACGCCGAGTCTGCTGCGGCCAACGTCACCTTGAGCCAGGACGCCGAGTCTGCTACGGCCAACGTCACCTTGAGCCAGGACGCCGAGTCTGCTACGGCCAACGTCACCTTGAGCCAGGACGCCGAGTCCGCTGCGGCCAACGTCACCTTGAGCCAGGACGCCGAGTCCGCTGCGGCCAACGTCACCTTGAGCCAGGACGCCGAGTCCGCTGCGGCCAACGTCACCTTGAGCCAGGACGCCGAGTCTGCTGCGGCCAACGTCACCTTGAGCCAGGACGCCGAGTCTGCTGCGGCCAACGTCACCTTGAGCCAGGACGCCGAGTCTGCTGCGGCCAACGTCACCTTGAGCCAGGACGCCGAGTCTGCTGCTAACGTCACCTTGAGCCAGGACGCCGTGTCTGTGGCTAACGTCACCTTGAGCCAGGACGCCGAGTCTGCTGCGGCCAACGTCACCTTGAGCCAGGATGCAGAGTCTGTTGCTAACATCACCTTGAGCCAGGACGCAGAGTCTGTTGCTAACGTCACCTTGAGCCAGGAAGACAAGTCTGCTGCGGCCTACGTCGAGTCTGCTGCGGACAAATAATTTTCAGCCACTGTCTATACATGTGGTCTCAAACATGTTCTTGTGTAGCCAAATAAATCTGGGTTTCTTTTTATTGGTTGTCTTGTTGTACTCTTTCTAGCATTAACAGGGTTTTTTTTTTTTTTTTTTTTTTTTTTTTTTTTTTACATACCCTCCATGAACACTACAGAATATCAGATAATGTAACATTACAGAGTATACTTGCACCGTTAATGCGGTTTAAGGTTCAAAACACGTTTTCCACAATGCACATTGTTTCTCCTCTATGCCCCGTCTTTCTGAAATGTCAATTTTTACAAGGCTCATCCTTCTGAGAAGCGAGGCGTGCTCTGATTGGCCAGCTATCCAGTGTGTTGTGATTGACCGAATACCTCACGGGGGAGACGGAAATGTTACGCCCCTCACCCTATTGTGATGCTGTATCCCGGCGCGACAACACAAACACAAAACCCATTATAAACGAGGCATTTGTTGCATCCAGTCGGGACATAATTACTGATAATGACTTGTACTGTCTTTTTACGTTGCATCTCTGCATTTGTGATTGGAGAAATGACAAACAAGCACAACTCAAAACTCGTCAGTGGCAAATTCTTTAAATAAGAAAATGTATTTACATTCTGTAAGTCAGAAGAGTCAGACTGCCCTTGCAAAGCAGTGTTGCCAGATTGGATGGACGATTTCCAGCCTAAAAGCTCACCAAAACCCGCCCAAAACTTTAACTGTCAAAATAATGATAGAATGTAAATCAAGGTTGATAAGAGCCATTTTAACTCCTTGAAACAAAATAATAAAAATATAATGCTAGATAAATCTCCCATGGATCAAATCAGGGCCAATACATTAAAGAGAACTACCAAATATGATTAAAATATGCAAGCAGACACTTTCAAAACGGCAATCAAGAAATTAACTGATACCCTCGAAAAACACATGCATCATTTTCAATGTCAACAGCCAGAATTTAAATGCAAAAAAAGTGCCCAATATAAGTGATCAGAATAAGCAACGTAATTATAGGTACTTCACACTCATTCATGCGCACACCATGACAGCTAACACAAATACGTAACTTTACGTAACTGCAACGTAATCTGGTGACCAAAGTTACGTCTTGGCGATGTAGTTCACCAACCGGAAAAGTGCGTATACGTCGCCACGACGTAACTTTGTGACGTTGCCGGTTCGTAACTGCAACGTTGCGGATCAATAGTTGTGTGCTGGTAATCAGTTGGTAATTTTTTATAATTATTTATTTTCTTTGGGCGGAGATGCTGTAGTTTAACCTAATTTATTTCCTCATATGCCCAAACTAATGTAAAGGCTGTTTCAACAGCTGTGAATGATGAATACAGACTCGAAATGAATTTAATTCATTTATTTTGAAAAACACACACATATGAACAGTAAAATACACCCAAATTATTAAATAATAAATCTTTAAAATATTGAAAATGTTTGTAAAACAGGACAATGACCAATTATAACCACATGTGAACATATTTCACACAAAAATGTCAATTCTGTCATTCATTACTTACCCTCATGTCGCTGCAAACCCATAAGACCCTTTTGTGCAGAACACAAATGAAGATATTTTTAACAGATGCCTTGTGTACGCAAAAAACGAGTTAATGGAGCTCGTGCACATGAATGTGTGACATCAGTAATGAGGAGCCAATCACATGCCTTGAAACTGTGATTCACTTCTCATGAGTGTCAGTGTGATTCACTACCAAAGATTAAAAGATTGAACAATATGAAGAATTTAAACACATTTACACAGCAAGATGAATCAATCCATCCATGAAAGAGGAAAACTTATCTTACCATATAAGTGCAAGTCAAATTTGTAAAGTTTATAATATTTATAGATATAACAACACTTAAACATTGAAACTCATATGTAGTCATGTTTACAGCTATTGATTCTAAAACGTATTTATATTGCATATTATCTATATGTTTATATTAATTTAAAATAAAAGCTTAATAATTACTGTTAAATTAAGCTGGCTTGTGTAATGGTTTAAGGGTATAATAATTATATAAATAATAAAAAATTATCATCTCTAAAAATCTGATGATTTTATCTTTAAAAATGTTTTATTATGTAGCGTTCTTTAATTTGGAGTAAGAGAAACTGGAGGAGTGGCTTTATTGCGTCAGAGATGTGTCACTTTGCTTGAAGCTGATTGGTCAAATTTCGGTTTGAGATCTCTAAACCAGAACATAACCTGCCCCGGAGCAGGTTAGCTGTGGAGCGCAAGTTACTATGGCGATCAACACTGCTAAAAGCCAAACCACTTTCATGGTACCTAAAACCCAGAGTTGCCTCAAACTAAACTGAAACTTACCTGAAAATTTCTCAGATTTCATTAAAAAGATCTACATTTATGTTTCAAAGATGAACAAAAGTCTTAAAGGTTTGGAACAACATGAAGTGAGTGATGAACATTTTTGGTTTAACTAAGACATTAGGTAAATCGGTTCCCTCAGATGTCTGTTCTTCTGGTTCTTCTGCTCCTTCCACCATCCCAATCCTGGATTGAGCCACGACAGAATTTCCACTTTGAATGCTTTAGCCTGGAGGTATTTTCACCCGCATCTAAAGTGAGAAAGAAAACAATAACCCAAATGTAAAAATAATAATAACAAAAAAAAAACATTGGTTGTCTAAAATGTAAAAGCATACACTTGAGTTTTCCCTACTGTTAGGACATTTCTAGCTCAGGGCACAAAAGAGTGTGGACTTACAGGATAAGAACAATTTTCTAGAATTTTCAGCACAGTTTTTTGTCACTTCCTATACAGGGCTCCAGACTGTTTTGTGACCGATTTTTCTGCCGGTGCGAGTAAATTTTGTGAGCACTAGCAGGACCACCACATTGCCCCAGCTCATAAGCACTGCTATTTCTGTTGCATATGAGAAACATCAAACAGCAAGCGAAAGAAAACCTAGTGAAGACGCGCTACTCCCTAAGAGAGGTCTTCCTGCTTCCAAGCAGACCCTCAGTCATTGGATTGTGGATGCCATTCAGATGGCCTATGAGTCTTCTGACCTCCCCTCGCTGATGGGAGTCAAGGCTCATTCCACGAGGAGTGTGGCGGCCTCCAAGGCAGGTGTCCCTATCCAGGACATCTGCAACGCTGCGGGATGGTCTACGCCCCTTGACATTTGTCAGGTTTTATGGCCTGGACATGCGAGCCACTCCAGGCTCTTCAGTTCTCTCGCCCTAGCTGTGCTCTGTATGGATACACACAGGGCAGGGACTTGGAAGTCTGGTGCCGTGGGTATCTCGTTCCCCAAAGAGTCTCCTGACGCAGCTCGAGTTCTTGAAGAGGAATGTCTTAGGTTACGTATGTAAGCCCAGTTCCTCGAAGGAACGAGACGCTGCGTCGCGAGGCCACACTTCCGGCATCCCTGCCAGCGCTTGCTTCATTCTAGAAGCTGACGCCGGTTTCACCGCACGTGCTTTTATACCAGCTGGTCATTACGTCACCTCGCCCGTGACGTCCCTCCCATCCATTGGACAGATTTAATTTGTATTCAGAGCCGGTCACGCTGAAGGCATTCCTCAAAGCATCTCCTGACGCAGTGTCCCGTTCCTTCGAGGAACTGGGGTTACATACATAACCTAAGACGTTTTTGGCCATGCAATATAGACAGTATTTACTTGACTGTACACTTTATAATTCATTTGCTTTATTTATTTCCTTTAGTTATTTGTTTTATTACTTTCTGAAGCAGTATGTCCAAGCAATGAAGTGAATTCCAAGCATGAAGTAAACTTAAAAATTACTAAAAAATGTCATTTAAAACATACTACAACTTCAGGTTATTTAATAATGTACTTTGAAAGTATACTGTCAATGCATTGTTACAATGATCATTTTCAGCACACAGATAAAAAAATATTCACAAAATATATTTAAGTAAAGTGCAAATGAATGTACTGTACTTATAAAAAATAAACAGAACTTTCAAGTATATTTTTGTAAATATATTTTTTAGAAAATATACAAATTACAATTATTTTAAAATGTGTTAAAATTGTATTGTTAAAATAGGCAAAAGCATGAGGCTAATATACTTTTTATATATTTAAAGATAGTATAATTTTTGTCACTAGGGCTATAGAGGACATTTGGCACATCATTAAATTAAAAATATGTCAAAGATGACCACGAACTCTTCAGTAGCTGGAAAACTATATCAGGCAAGAATGGGACCAAATTCCAACACCAAAACTCCAGAAACTCATAACCTCGATGCCCAGACATCTTCAAACTGTTTTGAAAAGAAAAGATGCTACACTGTAAAAAAAAAAAAAGGTTGAGCATCGCGAATTTACGTTGTTGGAATTACAGCTCTCGACCTGTGCTTAGAAGCATAGTTTCTTGATAGCAAGACATATGGGCTTAAATAAATTATGCAATTGGGCACAATAAGCAAGATAACAGGCAGAAAAGTCTATATATTCCATTCTACATCAATATAAATTCATTTTAATTATGTATTTTTGCTGTCCTCAATAAGTGCCATTTTTGAAGAGTGCGCATATGTGCATAAATAACTAAGGGAACCCCGGAGTATGATGTAAGAGCTATCCACAAATGCCACAATCCTCAAAGCTGAGGATAAAAGTTGTTTCCTTCACTTCAAATCGTTATTTTTGTTGAAAAAGTCGACCAAATGGACTTTTTAATGTAAGATCTTTTTATTGGTCCACTAATTAACCTGGACTGTTACAATATCTTTGAACTTTGCAACTAATTGTTAATTTACCGAGACGGCACCGAATGGCAAAAAAAAAAAAAAATGGAAAGAGAGGGAAAGTAAAGTCAAACTTCCGGCTTCGCTACTGTTCGGACGCTCTTGCTTATTGCTCTCCGCTTTGCTCCCTATTTTTGCATTTTTCTCATATCTCTCCAAGATTTTAACTTCAACTTCAGCAGATCAGCACAGTGCTCAGACAACACATTTTTTGGGGGGAAACTTAAGACTTTCTCCCAGCAGTTTACATTCCAGAGACGGAAAAACACAGCTGTCTACATTCAAACAGACTAGAGAAAATGCCTCTCGTGGAATCTACTTGCTGCATGAACTGCCACAAACTTCTACAAAGGATTGCGGTTCTTGAAACAAAGCTACTTACTGGACTTCCAAAACAGGCGGAACACACAGCAGACGGTCATCATGGACCCCCTCAGCATACAGCTGGTGAGTCCTCTGAATCTCAAAAGTTTATACAAAGTGTAGAGGAAAAAGCCGAAACAGAGCGACAGACAAATCGATGGCACAAACAGGGAGCGAGACCCAAAGGCAATCAAGACATCAGATTATCACGAGTATCTCGTATTGCTGCTGTAGCATCCTCTACCCCAGATACAGCTATGACAAGACTTGTAAACACTGGCATTCTACCACCCCCTATACATCTTGAGAACAGATTTGAAGCATTAATGAATGTGGGTGAGAAATCTGCAAATGTGACTAAACACGGATCGAATCAGCCAGCAGCTAACATCGCCACGAACAGGCGCTCAAGGTCGAGCAGACAGCGGCTTTCAGCTCAGAGCGCAGCCGAGCCCAGGACTCTGATAGTGGGTGATGCTATTATCAGAAACATCAACAGCAGGACTACAACAACATACTGCCTTCCTCAAGCAAATGTCTCTGATGTGAACAAAGAACTTCGGAGCATTCTGATGAAGCACAAGACTGCAAATCGAGTCATCATCCATGTGGGGAAAAATGATATTCGGAAGGAGCAGTCAGAACTCCTTAAGAAGGATTTCAGTGAACTCTTTGAAACGCTTCCAAGTCTTGAAGTTCAGTCGTTCATCAGTGGACCACTCCCAGCAAGGGGAACTAACATGTTCTCACGGTTGCTTGGGCTGAATACATGGCTACAAAGAACCTGCAGTATAAAAGGAGTCAACTTCATCGACAACTTCAACATTTTCTGGGGCCACAGACAACTGTTTAAACTAGATGGCCTCCACCCAAACAGACTCGGTGCAAGAGTGCTTAAGGACAATATCTATTTCTCCCTCCGTCATCCTTCAGCGGTGTGTGCCAATCTACTCGGCCTAAATGGCACACACACACCTGGACAGTATATGAGTGACCACAGGACTTCATGTCAGCTTCTGAGTCAACATGATAACACCACGCAGCCACAACAAGCACTGCTCATGGACATCCCAGCTGAGCCCTGCCCACAGAGCTCATCACATGCAGACTGTGACGTACTACAACAGCTCCAAGACTCAGCACCCAAGGACGACTTTCTGGAAAACAGCCAGGGAAGCCAGGACAACATCTCACAGCCAGCGGAAACACCAGAGCCAGAGCCCTGCTCACCAGACACATTATCACTCTCTCCAGAATCTCCACTTCTAAGCTTCTCACAGAAAATGGAGGAACTGGTGTATGCTGGGACCAAACTCTCACACTCTTTCGCTTCAAGCCCCCAGATATCAACTAAAAAACGGCGGGCCCCACAACCACCAAAGACTGCAGGCCCAGCTCACCCTCCTCCTCCTGCGAGAGCTCTCCGGCCGCTGCCACAACGTCAGGGCCCAAACCCCTCTCCATCTGGTGTAGGTGAACCAAAAACAACTGATAACAGCTCTCAGTGATATGTGTCGGGTCCCCGCTATATTAGCCACAACATTCACAAATGTTTACAGAACAAGCGGGAACCCAGTGTGCCTGTAGCCTCCTCTATCTCTGTTTTATTAAGCAATAGAAAGTCTAAGGCCTTCTCAAGCCGTACGGCTAACCCATCTAACCTGCGGCCTTTAATGCATCAATCTAAGATTGCTGTAGAGACAAAATGTAAATCCATCAAGTTAGCATTTTTAAACATTCGCTCACTTAAAAATAAATCATTTCTGATCAACGATTTAATAACCACAAACAACCTGGATTTTATGTTTTTAAATGAAACATGGTTAGAAGACAGCTGCAGTGCAACAGTCCTTCATGAAACAGCCCCTCCTAACTTTAATTTTATAAGTGTCTGCAGGACTGTTAGGAGAGGTGGAGGTGTAGCTGCTCTGTTTAAAGATGTTTATCAGTGCACGCAAATGTCATTTGGTCAGTATTCATCTTTTGAATACCTAGGTATTGTGCTGAAAGGTGCTCCACGCACCCTGTTTATCATTATTTACAGGCCTCCAAAATATTCTCCAGCCTTTGTTGATGATTTCACTGAACTGTTATCAATGATTTCCTCAGAGTTTGACTGTTTTGCTATTGCAGGGGATTTTAATATTCACATAGATAATTCAGAAATCAAAACTACAAAAGAAATTATAACTGTTTTAAACACTTTTGACCTGAGTCAGCATGTGCACGGACCAACACACAATCGTGGACACACCCTAGATTTACTCATCAGTAGAGGTCTAAACATCTCATCCATTGTAATCAAGGATGTAGCACTATCTGATCACTTCTGTATTTTCTTTGATATATTGATCTCGGTCACCACTGAATCTAGATCTGTCTCTATCAGAAAGAGATGCATTAACGAGAACACTAGTGCGCTATTTATGGAGGCAATATCATTAACACCAAGCATTTCTGCAGACTCTGTTGATCTTCTCCTGGAGTCATTTAACTCAAAAATTAAGAATGTTATTGATGATATTGCCCCGATAAAGGTCAGCAAGAAGACAGGGAAACAGAAATCAATTTGGAGAAAATCAACAGCAGTTCAGAGCATGAAAAGACAATGCAGAAAAGCTGAGCGGATGTGGCGGAAGACGAAACTCGAAATTCACTATAGCATCTATAAAGACAGCCTTCATGCTTTCAATGTGGAACTAGCCACAGCTAGACAGGCTTTCTTTTCAAACCTTATAAACAGTAACTTAAACAACACCCGCACTCTTTTTGCGACTGTTGAGAGACTGACAAACCCCCCAAGTCAGATTCCCAGTGAAATGCTCTCAGACAGCAAATGCAATGAGTTTGCTTCCTTCTTTTCTGAGAAGATCAATAATATCAGAAAGGAGATTGGCACATCCTCAAGTTATGCAGAGGTCACACAGATTCGACCGCAATTTCAAAAAGAAGTGACAATGTGTGTTTTTAAAGAAATTGATAACAAAATTTTGGAAGAAATAGTACAGCACCTTAAATCTTCAACCTGCTATCTTGACACACTTCCCACATCCTTTTTCAAAAATGTGCTTAACTGTTTAGAAGCGGATCTCTTAGAAGTGGTGAACGCCTCACTTCTTTCTGGGACTTTTCCAAACTCCCTTAAAACTGCAGTTGTTAAGCCCCTTCTGAAGAAGCGCAATCTTGATAACACCATCTTGAGCAACTATAGACCCATATCAAATCTTCCTTTTATAGGTAAGATTATTGAAAAGGTAGTTTTTAATCAGCTGAACAACTACTTAAAGTCAAATGGATACCTGGACAATTTTCAATCTGGTTTCCGAGCACATCACAGCACAGAGACAGCACTCATTAAGATAATAAATGATATTCGCGTCAATTCTGATTCTGGCAAAATATCAGTGCTGGTACTACTAGATCTTAGTGCTGCGTTTGACACTGTCGATCATAACATACTTTTAGAGAGACTGGAAAACTGGGTCGGGCTTTCTGGGATGGCACTCAAATGGTTCAGGTCATACTTAGAAGGGAGAGGTTATTATGTGAGTATAGCAGAGCATAAGTCTAAGTGGACGGCCATGACATGTGGAGTCCCACAAGGCTCAATTCTTGCACCGCTCTTGTTTAACCTGTATATGCTCCCACTAAGTCAGATAATGAGGAAGAACCAAATTGCCTATCACAGCTATGCTGATGATACCCAGATTTACCTAGCCTTATCTCCAAATGACTACAGCCCCATTGACTCCCTCTGCCAATGCATTGATGAAATTAACAGTTGGATGTGCCAGAACTTTCTTCAGTTAAACAAGGAGAAAACTGAAGTCATTGCATTTGGAAACAAAGATGAAGTTCTCAAGGTGAATGCATACCTTGACTCTAGGGGTCAAACAACAAAAAATCAAGTCAGAAATCTTGGGGTGATTCTGGAGACAGACCTTAGTTTCAGTAGTCATGTCAAAGCAATAACTAAATCAGCATACTATCATCTCAAAAATATTGCAAGAATTAGATGTTTTGTTTCCAGTCAAGACTTGGAGAAACTTGTTCATGCCTTTATCACCAGCAGGGTGGATTACTGTAATGGTCTCCTCACCGGCCTTCCCAAGAAGACCATTAGACAACTGCAGCTCATCCAGAACGCTGCTGCCAGGATTCTGACTAGAACCAGAAAATCTGAGCATATCACACCAGTCCTCAGGTCCTTACACTGGCTTCCAGTTACATTTAGGATTGATTTTAAAGTACTTTTACTCGTTTATAAGTCACTCAATGGCCTAGGACCTAAATATATTGCTGATATGCTCACTGAATATAAACCAAACAGACCACTCAGATCATTAGGATCGAGTCAGTTAGAAATACCAAGGGTTCACACAAAACAAGGGGAGTCTGCGTTCAGCTATTATGCGGCCCGCAGTTGGAACCAGCTTCCAGAAGAGATCAGATGTGCTAAAATATTAGCCACATTTAAATCAAGACTCAAAACTCATCTGTTTAACTGTGCATTTGTTGAATGAGCACTGTGCTATATGTCCGAACTGACTGCAATATATTTTATGTATAATCATTTTCTTTAAATTTATCTTAAATCATTTTCTATATCATTTTAAAATTCCTTGTTTTTATTATTCTTATTTCCATGTTTTTATTGATTTTAATGTCTATTTCACTTTCTTTTATGTAAAGCACTTTGAATTACCACTGTGTATGAAATGTGCTATATAAATAAACTTGCCTTGCCTTGCCTTGCCTCAAAGACAAGAGCATAACAAAGGCTCCATCAAAGATGAAGAACAAAGATGGTGAAGTGCAGATTTGTGGCACTAACGTTCAAACAATGCACTCATATGTTGCACAAGGTAAATTGCCCCACATGACATCAATAGTAGTGGTGTTGAATACTTCAGAATAAAACGAGGTGTTTCTTGAAGATTCCACTGTTAGTAGAATTCACCATGGTTGGGAAAGTGCTTTCAAAAGACCTCTGGGATAAAGTTGTAGAAAGGCACAAGTTAGGAGAAGGCTACACAAACATTTCAAAGGCTTTAGCTATCCCTCGGAGTACTGTTCAGAGCATCATTAAGAAGAAGAAAGCGTATGGCACCACCAGCACATTGCCTAGATCAGGCCGTCCATCCAAAGTGGATGACAGAGCCAGGAGCAGAATTTTATGAGAAATCATATTCGGATGACAAAAAATTTAGTAATGCACAGTCATTCTTAGACTCTAAGATAGTCAAAAGATAAATGTATCGTCTATTAAAATGTGTGACCAAGAGATTTCTTTAAATGACGTACTTTACTGTATTAACAAACTCAAAGACAATGTCACCTGGGAATGATGCTTTAATTAGTGAATTTTGTCAATATTTTCAAAAGAAATTATCACATTTTTTGTTAGCTGTATTTAGAGAATCTATACAACAAGGTTATTTACCTGATTCACTGAGACAAAGTTTAATAACTTTATTACGAAAGCCCAATAAGGAAATATATTTGTTTCATTATTAATCGTTACACTGATTAATAATGATGCTAAATGTTTTGCAAGTATATATTTAAAGAAAGACTGAAGAAGTGTCTTGATCCTATAATTGATAAATGTCTATCAGCATTTATGAAAGGACGACACATATTAGGCTTATTATTTAATTGACAACAACAAATTTATTACAGATAATAGTTTTATTTTATTTGTTGCTTTTTTAAAGCATTTGATACTATCGATCATAACTTTATGTTGGTGACCCTACATTTTTTGGTTTTGGAGAATAAATATATATATATAAAAAAGAAGCTATTAAGACACTATACAATGACTGTAACAGCTCAATTAAGTTATCACATGGAACAAAATAAAGGTTTAAAATCAGTAGAGATATCACACAAGGCTGCCCCATTACACCGATTATTTTCTTGCTTGTAACACAAACTATGGCCATACATATTAAAAGAGCATTAGATTGTGGATTACATTGTGGTATTAGAATTTTAGAGAAAGAGTTGAAATGCTCTCAATTAGCAGATGACACAGCCATTAAAAATAAATAAAAATAAATGAAACTGAAATTTAAAAATCTATTGACTGCCTTAATATTCCCTGGTTTGTGTTTAAATATTAAGTCAAGTCAAGTCACCTTTATTTATATAGCGCTTTTAACAATACAGATTGTGTCAAAGCACTTAACAGTATCCGATTGGAGGATAGAGTGTCAGTAATGTATAATGATAAATAATGCCTTTCATTATTGAATTCAGAGATGTCATTGTCTAGCTCCATTTAGTTTAAATAGTATCTATGAAATCAAATTGACGATAATCGCTAGAAATTAAGTGTGTTAAATTAATTGTAGTTAAATTAATAAATGTGTGTTATTCCCTTTGAAAATGTGTAATTATAATAACATACTTGGTATTACAGTAAAGGAGATGGTAGATTATTTACATATTAAGATATGTAAAGATCAAAGGGAGAGAAATCATTTGAATTTTACACCAATTATAAAGAAAATTAAACAAAAAATAAATTCATGTTTAATGAGAGATCTGTCCCTAAAAGGGAGAATATTATCCAAAACTGAAGGGTTATCACATTTAGTGTATACAGCTCTTGCATTCGATGTTCCACAATTGGTCATAAAAGAGGTGGATACTTTCATCTGGAAGAACAGACAACTGTTTCCTTAAAGAAAAATTGAATTTGTTCACAAACTATCGTTTCAAACACTTTACTAAGAACTGGCAATAAACTTATTGCTCGACTATTTGCGCCACTAAAACTCGGCGCTGCATTTTTCTGTAAAGGAATGACCTTTGCTTCTTTCCAAGCTAAAGGGGAAATCCCTTTTTTAATACTGATATTAAAAATGTGGCAAACTGGTTCAGCCAAACAACTGGCTGCTAATTTTACAAGTTGACCATCTAAGTTATCCATTCCTGATGGTTTATCTATATTTATCATTGATCATTTTTGTTCCACTTGTTGTACATTTGCTTTATCAAATGATTTTGATAAAGCAAATGTACAACATGTACGTATTTTAATGACTTTTTTAAAAAAGTCCTTAAAATAATTGGCAATTTCATCTGATTTAGTTAAAAATAAATAACCTCTCTGAATAAAAAAAGGAGTTTGACCTGATTTCCTACCCATTATTTCATTAATAATGTTCCACAATTTTTTCCATCATATTTATTTTCACGTATTTTTACTTTATAAAATGTCCTTTTCTTTTTTCTATTAATTTTAGTTACTTGATTACGCATCCTGCTTATTCGCAGTTGTGTTTGCTATACCCTTTGCCACATCTCTTTCTACCATTATGCTCTTCAGTTCATTATCAATCCATGGTGCCCTAATATTCTTCACTGTGTGTTTTTTCATAGGTGCATGTTTATCCACCAAAGAATAAAATAATCTTTCAAAAAGCTGCTAATGCATCATTAGGATGACCTTCCTTGTAAACATCAGCCCAACATATATTATTTACATCTATGCAAAATGAGTTCTGACAAAATTTCCTATATTATCTTTTATAAATTACTTTTGGTCTTCCTTTAGGGACCTTTGTTTTTCTAGTAATCGCTATTATATTATGATCACTACACCCAATAGGAACCGATATAGCTCGGGGAAACTTCGCTGAAGTCGATTATCATCTTCTTTACATTCTCTCCTGCTTTCTCCGGAATACCAGCGACACGAAGATTCCATCTTCTCTTGTACACATCCAGATCATTATACTTATCACAAAGTCTTTCTCCAATCTTATGATTTTCTTTTCCAGTTCTTCAGTTTTATCATTCAAATGCTTCACCTGTTCACCATGGAATTCGAGGGAGCTGATTATCTTTTTCATAGAGTTTGAGTTTTCAAGTACCGTTTTTTTAACTCCTTGAATTCGGCGCAAAGTTTCTTCGTGCATGGCCTCCATTCTCTGCATGAATCTCATTAGCATGGCATCACTCACTGAAGGACTGTCGGAACTCGGTTTACTTTTTTTCGCAGGGTTCGGTTCAGGTGTATCGGGTAAAATCGTGAACTCAGCCAGTCCAACAACAACTGCATCAGCGCTTAGAGTTCTTCTTGCATAGCTGTGCATAGCAAGGAGAGTTTCTTCTTTATCCTCCATATTTGCAAGTCAGCACAGCAATTTATAGCAAAAGCACGTGGATTATTATTATTAGCGACTAGTTGGCAAAAGCTTCTTCGGTAGAGCTCAAATAGTAAAAAAAATGCAAAGGAAAAAAAGATAATTAAAGGAGGCTACTTAACTCATAATAAAAACTGTATCTTTCCAGTTAGTTCTGAATAGGGCTGGGCGATATGGCCTAAAAAAAAAAATCCACGATTTTTTCACAAAAAATCCGATTTTCTATTTAAATCGATTTTTTCCCCCCTACTTAAAATGACAGATGACAATGAAATTGTTTCCCTTGTGGGATTTGATCTGGATTTCCCCCTTGGGGTTAAAGTGCAATCAGAAATAACAATCCAAACAGCAAGATGGCAGGCCCTGCCATTGTAAACAGTGAAAATGTAACAACATAACATAAAAATGTAACATAAAACATAAAATTATGTGACCCTTTTTGATACTTTCTTTAAACACAAGTTTAACATCTTTCTATTTAGTAGATAGGAGGTAGTTCTGATAACGTGGAAACAAAACATTCAACAGCATTAAATATCAGTGCATGAGAACATAAAGTGCTTGTTTGTTGTGCTGTTTTTAGTTTGAACATCCTTTCTTTTTGCTAAACATTCTTAGCCAGGAAGACAAGCCTGTCTACTACCTCTGGCTTGAGGCATGCGCGGTGGCATGTGACAATGCCTCCCCCCACACTGAAAACCCTCTCTGAGGGGGCACTCGTTGCTGGGACCGAGAGGTATTTTTTTGCCAGACTACTTAGCCTTGGAAAATTCTGTTGGTGGCGCTTCCACCACTCAAGGGGATCTGTGTCTGGGTCTACCTCAGGGGTCAATAAGTAAGTTGTCAGCTCAGTCTCTATCTTTCCTGTCTCTGACTGGTGGGGAGATGACACTGGTGCATTCTTTTTGAAGAAGGCAGTTAAAGTCATCTTCTTCTTGGGCGGAGGCTGCGCTTCTTCTTGGCCCACCTGCACAGCTAGGCCAGGCTGCTGTGGTGTACTGTAGTTGGCAGGAGCAGGTAGAGACATGAGCTCAGCCTCAGCGACAGCTCTTTTTTTGAATTGTTCCACGTTGTCTGGGTCAATGTAGGTTGTGCGGAACCTTGGGTCCATCAGTGAGGACATGTCCAAGAGTTCATCCTTCACAGGGTCACTGTATTTGTCATTAAGGTACCGCATTATGTTTCTTTTTATTGTTTTAGTGAGCTCTGTGTCTTCCTCCTCTGGCTGTAGGAGACTGATTTTGAACAGATGGAGCACCGGTTTAATGTATGAAACGCTGACATAAGACTCCCCAGAAAGTGCGTCGGTAAAGTCTTGGAGTGGTTTCACAGCTTTATTTATGGACTCCAACACATCAAGATCTTGCCAAGTGGGTACAAGATGACGACTTTTCTTGTCCGAACCAAGGACACGGACTATGGCTTTCTCCTGTTCGAGAAACCTCTCTATCATTTTTTGGCGTGAACCCCATCTGGTCGGGGACTCCGTTACTAGCTGATGAGTGGGTAGACCAAGCTCAGCCTGTACTTCAGTCATGTCTCTTCTTTTTTTTCCAGCTGTAAGAAAAGGCAGAGACAGCCTTTTTACATACCCAAATGGCACGTTCGATCCGCGGGTCCTTCACACCATTCTCTGTAATAAAGAATATTACACATTTTAAAACACATTTTAGTGGAACATGACCTACATTCACAAGCTTGTCTTTCTTCACTTTCTGCATAATATTAATGCACGCACTCATACACACGCATGTGCGCGCACACACACACGCATACCATTATGATTATTCATGCCAATTTTGTGGAAATATATATCGGTTTCATATAATGCATTAATTAGGCTGTTCAAGTGTCTTTTTCGAATGGGAAAATATATATCACTTGAATGCATAGCCATTAGACTCTTACCTATAGCATTGTGCAATCTGTGTCCAAAGCACTGGAGGTTGGGCCACTCATTGTCTTGCAGAGCTTTGATCATGTTGGTGCCACTGTCTGTAGTCATACAAACGAGTCGGTCTTCAGCAAGGTTCCAAGAGCTCAGAGCATCTTTTAGCCCCTGGGCAATTATTTTGCCTTTGTGGTCATCGGGAAAGTAAGCTGTTTGGAGACAGACGCTTCGCAGAGTCCAATCGTCGTTAACGAAGTGCACCGTTAAACTCATGTAGGGCTGCATCGTTCGACTGGACCATAAATCTGTTGTGGCGGAGTAAAATGACACCCCTTCCAGCTCCCTAGCGATCCTTTGACGTGTACTGTTATATAGCTGAGGCAAGGCAACTTCAGAAAAATATTTGCGGCTAGGTAGCACATACCTGGCGTCCAAAACTTTCAGCATGTGAATAAACCCCGGCTTTTCCACAGTATATATGGGCACCATATCTTTTGCAATATACATTGCGACTGCATCCGTGATCGCTTTCCACCGGGCCCCATTCTTATCATACTGGATACAGTTTGTAAATGTTTGTAAGACCGTAGGTTGTTTTTTGGCGGGCGTGCTTGTGCTGCCACGGTCTTGTTCATTTCGTAGGGCGCAACATCTCTCCCACTCGGCGGCATGCCTCTGTTTGAGGTGCTGCAGTAAATTGGTCGTACTGCTACCTTTGCTAGAAACAGACTTCAAACACACTTTGCAGCAGGGTGTTGTTTGTTCTACGTCTGACGACGCAAAACCGAACCAATTCCAAACTACGGATGACACTGTGCCTTTCTTGGGAACGAGTTCTTCCCTGCTCGCTGCCATGTTGTTTGTGTATCTCTAATATAGCAAACGCGCGGGGGGAGGGCTGAGCCCATTCGGAACTACGGGAGCCCAGAGGGGAGCATAGGCGAATGTTAAAGAGAAAACCGATTTTCATTCAAAGAAATTGACGTTAACTACACATTCGAGTTAATCGATAAAATCGATTTATCGCCCAGCCCTAGTTCTGAACATGAACTGTTTTTTTAAAAACCCGAGATCTGAGCAAAGTTTTTAAGTGCTCCTGCAAACCTGTCTTGCTACAACGCCATCTTGGCCGCCCCCTTTTCAAACTTTGCTGAAGTAGAGCGCCATCATGACGTAGTATTTTTGGCGCATGCGCATAAAACAAAAGAGATACTTTGTGCGTGGTTACATATTATTTCAGACTTTTCATTTCTGTTCAAGTTGTCCTTATTCATTCTTTAGTTAGACCAAAGACTTCTCATTCATGTCTCATTCACCTAACTAAAAGTCAGTAATTTCAATGATATTGAAAGTATTCTGTACACAGATGTAAAGTACAGTACTATTACATAGAAATACAGTACTCTCATATATGACACTGTGTCATGTTGAAAATTAAACTTCATAGAGTTCATAGAGCTGGTGATGAAAATTTCAACAATACGTTTTATTGGACTATACATGTATTTGATTTTAGAAGAAAAATAAATTTCAAGTGCATTACTGCACATAGTATATATTATAGAGTAAATACATATAAAATACATTAACAACTGTAACTTGGGAGAACAAACTTAAGTTGAATTATTTTACAAGTGCTTTAGTATATTGATAAATATATCAAAATAAGTGTAGTTATCTAAAACACAATAAAATCAAATAAAATAATTATGTAAAATATATGCTTAAGTAATAATTGGGCATTATTATAAAGTGCATTTTTAAAAAGTGCACATAAGTATATTAAGACCTATTGTCATTAAGTAGTCACTTATGTGTCCTATTGTCACTTATGTGTCCTTAAACTTAAATTAAATTATATTATCTGCAAGTGCACTTTTTATATCACTTTTAATAACTGAAGTACACAAAAAGTACACTTTTACTGCAGTTAAGCACACTTCTTTTTCACAAGGGCAGTGTTGTCTGTCGGCGTGTTGTCAGTTTGCTCTTTGCTCCATGATGTAGGCCTATTTTTTACTGCGTGAGAATATGATGTGTAGTGTGAGAACGGCATTAGTTTATTGGACATAGCAACAGTAACTAAGGAGGACAGGTTTTTGCAAACAGCCAACTGCATCTAAACCTCTCTAAACTTTAAGTTCTGCATATCCGCCATGTTTGCTTTTTTTGTAGTTTTTTCATGTATGTAGTTCTGAACTGATTCCTTCACTAAAAAAGCAATGGATTGTGGACAACATTAGCCTGTGCACAGATCCACACTTCAAAAATCTACCTGAAATAATAGACCATCTGGGGACTTTTGGCACACTCTGTTCAACATACTATGTTTTGGGAAACACTTATTCTCATCTCACATACTATTTAGGATGGATAGTATGAGCATTGGGATGCACGGTCAGTCAGGTGCCAGTTATTCTCTGGCCAGAAAGTGAACCTCTTTATTCAGCTCATGTTTAATGATTTTCAGGCTGTGTGTGCTTACTGATTATGTAATAATGAGCTAACGAGCTGTCCAGGTGACACAAATTGTTTTCTGTTAGGCTTTAAAAGTCCTGGTTTGAGTGGCACTATATGTATAGTTTCTTTGTCTCAGTTGTTGAGTTTGTGGTAAAAACATTTTACAAAAAAAAAATGGACTTGACTAAACTTACTCTTTTGGTGTTTCTTTATCACCAGTTGGTATGGCAAGGTGAGTTTTAATATTGCGTTCTTTATTTGGTTGCAGGATTTTTTGTTTGTTTCTATGTGTTTCTATGTGTATCAGTGCCATAGTTTAAAATGGCTCTTTACATTAATAAAAGATGGTTGATGTTTCTTAATCTGAAACAATCTCGCATCACTCCAGGAGTTAAGTAACCGTTTTTTATTTTGCATTTAATTTGAGTTAAAATTCACTTCACTGTTCTCTTTCTACAGACAATCCATTGAATGGTCACAGTAACTTGGTTTGTGCGTCTACTTCTGTCCCCCTGCTAAGCTCCTTGAGTCAGGATGCAGAGTCTGTTGCTAACGTCACCTTGAGCCAGGACGCCGAGTCTGCTGCGGCCAACGTCACCTTGAGCCAGGACGCCGAGTCTGCTGCGGCCAACGTCACCTTGAGCCAGGATGCCGAGTCTGTGGCCAACGTCACCTTGAGCCAGGATGCCGAGTCTGCTGCGGCCAACGTCACCTTGAGCCAGGACGCCGAGTCTGCTGCGGCCAACGTCACCTTGAGCCAGGATGCCGAGTCTGTGGCCAACGTCACCTTGAGCCAGGACGCCGAGTCTGCTGCGGCCAACGTCACCTTGAGCCAGGATGCCGAGTCTGCTGCGGCCAACGTCACCTTGAGCCAGGACGCCGAGTCTGCTGCGGCCAACGTCACCTTGAGCCAGGACGCCGAGTCTGCTGCGGCCAACGTCACCTTGAGCCAGGACGCCGAGTCTGCTGCGGCCAACGTCACCTTGAGCCAGGACGCCGAGTCTGCTGCGGCCAACGTCACCTTGAGCCAGGATGCCGAGTCTGTGGCCAACGTCACCTTGAGCCAGGACGCCGAGTCTGCTGCGGCCAACGTCACCTTGAGCCAGGACGTCGAGTCTGCTGCGGCCAACGTCACCTTGAGCCAGGACGCCGAGTCTGCTGCGGCCAACGTCACCTTGAGCCAGGACGCCGAGTCTGCTGCGGCCAACGTCACCTTGAGCCAGGACGCCGAGTCTGCTGCGGCCAACGTCACCTTGAGCCAGGACGCCGAGTCTGCTGCGGCCAACGTCACCTTGAGCCAGGACGCCGAGTCTGCTGCGGCCAACGTCACCTTGAGCCAGGACGCCGAGTCTGCTGCGGCCAACGTCACCTTGAGCCAGGACGCCGAGTCTGCTGCGGCCAACGTCACCTTGAGCCAGGACGCCGAGTCTGCTGCGGCCAACGTCACCTTGAGCCAGGACGCCGAGTCTGCTGCGGCCAACGTCACCTTGAGCCAGGATGCAGAGTCTGTTGCTAACGTCACCTTGAGCCAGGACGCCGAGTCCGCTGCGGCCAACGTCACCTTGAGCCAGGACGCCGAGTCCGCTGCGGCCAACGTCACCTTGAGCCAGGACGCCGAGTCCGCTGCGGCCAACGTCACCTTGAGCCAGGACGCCGAGTCCGCTGCGGCCAACGTCACCTTGAGCCAGGACGCCGAGTCCGCTGCGGCCAACGTCACCTTGAGCCAGGACGCCGAGTCCGCTGCGGCCAACGTCACCTTGAGCCAGGACGCCGAGTCCGCTGCGGCCAACGTCACCTTGAGCCAGGACGCCGAGTCCGCTGCGGCCAACGTCACCTTGAGCCAGGACGCCGAGTCCGCTGCGGCCAACGTCACCTTGAGCCAGGACGCCGAGTCCGCTGCGGCCAACGTCACCTTGAGCCAGGATGCAGAGTCTGTTGCTAACGTCACCTTGAGCCAGGATGCCGAGTCTGCTGCGGCCAACGTCACCTTGAGCCAGGACGCCGAGTCTGCTGCGGCCAACGTCACCTTGAGCCAGGACGCAGAGTCTGCTGCGGCTAACGTCACCTTGAGCCAGGACGCAGAGTCTGCTGCGGCTAACGTCACCTTGAGCCAGGACGCAGAGTCTGCTGCGGCTAACGTCACCTTGAGCCAGGACGCCGAGCATGTGGCTAACGTCACCTTGAGCCAGGAAGACAAGTCTGCTGCGGCCTACGTCGCGTATGCTGCGGACAAATAATTTTCAGCCACTGTCTATACATGTGGTCTCAAACATGTTCTTGTGTAACCAAATAAATCTGGGTTTCTTTTTATTGGTTGTCTTGTTGTACTCTTTCTAGCATTAACAGGGAATTTTTTTTTTTTTTTTTTTTTTTTTTTTTTTTTTTAACAACATACTCTCCATGAACACTACAGAATATCAGATAACATTACAGAGTATACTTGCACCGTTAATGCGGTTTAAGGTTCAAAACACGTTTTCCACAATGCACATTGTTTCTCCTCTATGCCCCGTCTTTCTGAAATGTCAATTTTTACAAGGCTCGTCCTTCTGAGAAGCGAGGCGTGCTCTGATTGGCCAGCTATCCAGTGCGTTGTGATTGACCGAATACCTCACGGGGAGACGGAAATGTTACGCCCCTCACCCTATTGTGATGCTGTATCCCGGCGCGACGACACAAACACAAAACCCATTATAAACGAGGCATTTGTTGCATCCAGTCGGGACATAATTACTGATAATGACTTGTACTGTCTTTTTACGTTGCTTCTCTGCATTTGTGATCGGAGAAATGACAAACAAGCACTACTCTACAAAACTCGTCAGTGGCAAATTCTTTAAATAAGAAAATGTATTTACATTCTGTAAGTCAGAAGAGTCAGACTGCCCTTGCAAAGCAGTGTTGCCAGATTGGATGGACGATTTCCAGCCTAAAAGCTCACCAAAACCTGCCCAAAACTTTAACTGTCAAAATAATGATAGAATGTAAATCAAGGTTGATAAGAGCCATTTTAACTCTTTGTAACGACAAAATAATATAAATATAATGCTAGATAAATCTCCCATGGATCAAATCAGAGCCAATACATTAAAGAGAACTACCAAATATGATTAAAATATGCAAGCAGACACTTTCAAAACGGCAATCAAGAAATTAACCGATATCCTCGAAAAATACATCATGTTCAATGTCAACAGCCAGAATTTAAATGCAAAAAAGTGCCCAATATAAATAATCAGAATAAGCAACGTAATTATAGGTACTTCACACTCGTTCATGCACACACCATGACAGCTAACACAAATACGTAACTGTTACATAACTGCAACGTAATATGGTGACCAAAGTTACGTTGTGGCAACCGGAAAAGTGAAAGGTATACGTTGGGCGGACATGCTGTAGTTTAACCTAATTTATGTCCTCATATGCCCAAACTAATGTAAAGGCTGTTTCAACAGCTGTGAATGATGAATACAAACTCGAAATGAATTTAATTCATTTATTTTGAAAAACACACACATATGAACAGTAAAATACACCCAAATTATTAAATAATAAATCTTTAAAATATTGAAAATGTTTGTAAAACAGAACAATGACCAATTATAACCACATGTGAACATATTTCACACAAAAATGTAAATTCTGTCATTCATTACTTACCCTCATGTCGCTGCAAACCCATAAGACCCTTTTGTGCAGAACACAAATGAATATATTTTTAACAGATGCCTTGTGTACGCATAAAACGGCAACAACAAAAATATTATGTTTTTATTCACAAATTATGTATATCCAACGCATTTTCACAAAAGCAGCATGAGATGACCAGTTCTCACGCCAACACAACACTGATGCATCATGGTGCTCTCGTGAACATGTTATTTTGTAAATAAAAATGCAATGTTTTTTGTGCACACAAAACATTCACATCACTTCATAAATTGAGGTTAAACAACTGGGGCCTGTACCATGATGGTGGCTAAACAACCTCAGGGTTACAGGATTAGTTTTGAGTTGACAAAACCAAACCAGTTCAATTCGGCTTTGTTGGTACCATGAAGCTGATCATCAACGTTCTCTGTCAACTCAGGCTTGATCCTGAGTTAATGGAGTTCGTGCACATGAATGTGTGACATCAGTAATGAGGAGCCAATCACATGCCTTGAAACTGTGATTCACTTCTCATGAGTGTCAGTGTGATTCACTACCAAAGATTAAAAGATTGAACAATATGAAGAATTTAAACACATTTACACAGCAAGATGAATCAATCCATCCATGAAAGAGGAAAACTTATCTTACCATATAAGTGCAAGTCAAATTTGTAAAGTTTATAATATTTATAGATATAACAACACTTAAAAATTGAAACTCATATGTAGTCATGTTTACAGCTATTGATTCTAAAACGTATTTATATTGCATATTATCTATATGTTTATATTAATTTAAAATAAAAGCTTAATAATTACTATTAAATTAAGCTGGCTTGTGTAATGGTTTAAGGGTATAATAATTATATAAATAATAAAAAATTATCATCTCTAAAAATCTGATGATTTTATCTTTAAAAATGTTTTATTATGTAGCGTTCTTTAATTTGGAGTAAGAGAAACTGGAGGAGTGGCTTTATTGCGTCAGAGATGTGTCACTTTGCTTGAAGCTGATTGGTCAAATTTCGGTTTGAGATCTCTAAACCAGAACATAACCTGCCCCGGAGCAGGTTAGCTGTGGAGCGCAAGTTACTATGGCGATCAACACTGCTAAAAGCCAAACCACTTTCATGGTACCTAAAACCCAGAGTTGCCTCAAACTAAACTGAAACTTACCTGAAAATTTCTCAGATTTCATTAAAAAGATCTACATTTATGTTTCAAAGATGAACAAAAGTCTTAAAGGTTTGGAACAACATGAAGGTGAGTGATGAACATTTTTGGTTTAACTAAGACATTAGGTAAATCGGTTCCCTCAGATCTCTGTTCTTCTGGTTCTTCTGCTCCTTCCACCATCCCAATCCTGGATTGAGCCACGACAGAATTTCCACTTTGAATGCTTTAGCCTGGAGGTATTTTCACCCGCATCTAAAGTGAGAAAGAAAACAATAACCCAAATGTAAAAATAATAATAACAAAAAAAAAACATTGGTTGTCTAAAATGTAAAAGCATACACTTGAGTTTTCCCTACTGTTAGGACATTTCTAGCTCAGGGCACAAAAGAGTGTGGACTTACAGGATAAGAACAATTTTCTAGAATTTTCAGGCTAGTTTTTTGTCACTTCCTATACAGGGCTCCAGACTGTTTTGTGACCGATTTTTCTGCCGGTGCGAGTAAATTTTGTGAGCACTAGCACGACCACCACATTACCCCAGCTCATAAGCACTGCTATTTCTGTTGCATATGAGAAACATCAAACAGCAAGCGAAAGAAAACCTAGTGAAAACGCGCTACTCCCTAAGAGAGGTCTTCCTGCTTCCAAGCAGACCCTCAGTCAGTGGATTGTGGATGCCATTCAGATGGCCTATGAGTCTTCTGACCTCCCCTCGCTGATGGGAGTCAAGGCTCATTCCACGAGGAGTGTGGCGGCCTCCAAGGCAGGTGTCCCTATCCAGGACATCTGCAACGCTGCGGGATGGTCTACGCCCCTGACCTTTGTCAGGTTTTATGGCCTGGACATGCGAGCCACTCCAGGCTCTTCAGTTCTCTCGCCCTAGCTGTGCTCTGTATGGATACACACAGGGCAGGGACTTGGAAGTCTGGTGCTGTGGGTATATCGTACCCCAAAGCGTCTCCTGACGCAGCTCGAGTTCCTGAAGAGGAATGTCTTAGGTTACGTATGTAACCCCAGTTCCTCGAAGGAACGAGACGCTGCGTTGCGAGGCCACACTTCCGGCATCCCTGCCAGCGCTTGCTTCATTCTAGAAGCTGAAGCCGGTTTCACCGCACGTGCTTTTATACCAGCTGGTCATTACGTCACCTCGCCCGTGACGTCCCTCCCATCCATTGGACAGATTTAATTTGTATTCAGAGCCGGTCACGCTGAAGGCATTCCCCAAAGCATCTCCTGACGCAGCGTCCCGTTCCTTCGAGGAACTGGGGTTACATACATAACCTAAGACGTTTTTGGCCATGCAATATAGACAGTATTTACTTGACTGTACACTTTATAATTCATTCGCTTTATTTATTTCCTTTAGTTATTTGTTTTATTACTTTCTGAAGCAGTATGTCCAAGCAATGAAGTGAATTCCAAGCATGAAGAACTAAACTTAAAAATTACTAAAAAATGTAATTTAAAACATACTACAACTTCAGGTTATTTAATAATGTACTTTGAAAGTATACTGTCAATGCATTGTTACAATGATCATTTTCAGCACACAGATAAAAAAATATTCACAAAATATATTTAAGTAAAGTGCAAATGAATGTACTTATAAAAAATAAACAGAACTTTCAAGTATATTTTTGTAAAATATATTTTTTCGAAAATATACAAAATTACAATTATTTTAAAATGTGTTAAAATTGTATTGTTAAAATAGGCAAAAGCATGAGGCTAATATACTTTTTATATATTTAAAGATAGTATAATTTTTGTTAGTATATTTGCAATGTACTATTAAAACAGGGAATATATTGCAAATACAATAAAGTACACTTTTTGTCACTAGGGCTATAGAGGACATTTGGCAACTAATTGTTAATTTACCGAGACGGCACCGAATGGCAAAAAAAAAAAAAAAAAATGGAAAGAGAGGGAAAGTAAAGTCAAAGACAAGAGCATAACAAAGGCTCCATCAAAGATGAAGAACAAAGATGGTGAAGTGCAGATTTGTGGCACTAACGTTCAAACAATGCACTCATATGTTGCACAAGGTGCAATTGCCCCACCTGACATCAATAGTAGTGGTGTTGAATACTTCAGAATAAAACGAGGTGTTTCTTGAAGATTCCACTGTTAGTAGAATTCACCATGGTTGGGAAAGTGCTTTCAAAAGACCTCTGGGATAAAGTTGTAGAAAGGCACAAGTTAGGAGAAGGCTACACAAACATTTCAAAGGCTTTAGCTATCCCTCGGAGTACTGTTCAGAGCATCATTAAGAAGTAGAAAGCGTATGGCACCACCAGCACATTGCCTAGATCAGGCCGTCCATCCAAAGTGGATGACAGAGCCAGGAGCAGAATTTTATGAGAAATCATATTCGGATGACAAAAAATTTAGTAATGCACAGTCATTCTTAGACTCTAAGATAGTCAAAAGATAAATGTATCGTCTATTAAAATGTGTGACCAAGAGATTTCTTTAAATGAAGTACTTTACTGTATTAACAAACTCAAAGACAATGTCACCTGGGAATGATGCTTTAATTAGTGAATTTTGTCAATATTTTCTAAAGAAATGATCACATTTTTGTTAGCTGTATTTAGAGAATCTATACAACAAGGTTATTTACCTGATTCACTGAGACAAAGTTTAATAACTTTATTACGAAAGCCCAATAAGGAAATATATTTGTTTCATTATTAATCGTTACACTGATTAATAATGATGCTAAATGTTTTGCACGTATATATTTAAAGAAAGACTGAAGAAGTGTCTTGATCCTATAATTGATAAATGTCTATCAGCATTTATGAAAGGACGACACGTATTAGGCTTATTATTTAATTGACAACAACAAATTTATTACAGATAGTAGTTTTATTTTATTTGTTGCTTTTTTAAGGCATTTGATACTATCGATCATAACTTTATGTTGGTGACCCTACATTTTTTGGTTTTGGAGAATAAATATATATATATATAAAAGAAGCTATTCAGACACTATACAATGACTGTAACAGCTCAATTAAGTTATCACATGGAACAAAATAAAGTTTTAAAATCAGTAGAGATATCACACAAGGCTGCCCCATTACACCAATTATTTTCTTGCTTGTAACACAAACTATGGCCATACATATTAAAAGAGCATTAGATTGTGGATTACATTGTGGTATTATAATTTTAGAGAAAGAGTTGAAATGCTCTCAATTAGCAGATGACACAGCCATTAAAAATAAATAAAAATAAATGAAACTGAAATTTAAAAATCTATTGACTGCCTTAATATTCCCTGGTTTGTGTTTAAATATTAAGTCAAGTCAAGTCACCTTTATTTCTATAGCGCTTTTAACAATACAGATTGTGTCAAAGCACTTAACAGTATCCGATTGGAGGATAGAGTGTCAGTAATGTATAATGATAAATAATGCCTTTCATTATTGAATTCAGAGATGTCATTGTCTAGCTCCATTTAGTTTAAATAGTATCTATGAAATCAAATTGACGATAATCGCTAGAAATTAAGTGTGTTAAATTAATTGTAGTTAAATTAATAAATGTGTGTTATTCCCTTTGAAAATGTGTAATTATAATAACATACTTGGTATTACAGTAAAGGAGATGGTAGATTATTTACATATTAAGATATGTAAAGATCAAACGGAGAGAAATCATTTGAATTTTACACCAATTATAAAGAAAATTAAACAAAAATTAAATTCATGTTTAATGAGAGATCTGTCCCTAAAAGGGAGAATATTATCAAAAACTGAAGGGTTATCACATTTAGTGTATACAGCTCTTGCATTCGATGTTCCACAATTGGTCATAAAAGAGGTGGATACTTTCATCTGGAAGAACAGACAACTGTTTCCTTAAAGAAAAATTGAATTTGTTCACAAACTATCGTTTCAAACACTTTACTAAGAACTGGCAATAAACTTATTGCTCGACTATTTGCGCCACTAAAACTCGGCGCTGCATTTTTCTGTAAAGGAATGACCTTTGCTTCTTTCCAAGCTAAAGGGGAAATCCCTTTTTTAATACTGATATTAAAAATGTGGCAAACTGGTTCAGCCAAACAACTGGCTGCTAATTTTACAAGTTGACCATCTAAGTTATCCATTCCTGATGGTTTATCTATATTCATCATTGATCATTTTTGTTCCACTTGTTGTACATTTGCTTTATTCACTTTATTTATAAAAAAGTCCTTAAAATAATTGGCAATTTCATCTGATTTAGTTAAAAATAAATAACCTCTCTGAATAAAAAAAGGAGTTTGACCTGATTTCCTACCCATTATTTCATTAATAATGTTCCACAATTTTTTCCATCATATTTATTTTCACTTATTTTTACTTTATAAAATGTCCTTTTCTTTTTTCTATTAATTTTAGTTACTTGATTACGCATCCTGCTTATTCGCAGTTGTGTTTGCTATACCCTTTGCCACATCTCTTTCTACCATTATGCTCTTCAGTTCATTATCAATCCATGGTGCCCTAATATTCTTCACTGTGTGTTTTTTCATAGGTGCATGTTTATCCACCAAAGAATAAAATAATCTTTCAAAAAGCTGCTAATGCATCATCAGGATGACCTTCCTTGTAAACATCAGCCCAACATATATTATTTACATCTTTGCAAAATGAGTTCTGACAAAATTTCCTATATTATCTTTTATAAATTACTTTTGGTCTTCCTTTAGGGACCTTTGTTTTTCTAGTAATCGCTATTATATTATGATCACTACACCCAATAGGAACCGATATAGCTCGGGGAAACTTCGCTGAAGTCGATTATCATCTTCTTTACATTCTCTCCTGCTTTCTCCGGAATACCAGCGACACGAAGATTCCATCTTCTCTTGTACACATCCAGATCATTATACTTATCACAAAGTCTTTCTCCAATCTTATGATTTTCTTTTCCAGTTCTTCAGTTTTATCATTCAAATGCTTCACCTGTTCACCATGGAATTCGAGGGAGCTGATTATCTTTTTCATAGAGTTTGAGTTTTCAAGTACCGTTTTTTTAACTCCTTGAATTCGGCGCAAAGTTTCTTCGTGCATGGCCTCCATTCTCTGCATGAATCTCATTAGCATGGCATCACTCACTGAAGGACTGTCGGAACTCGGTTTACTTTTTTTCGCAGGGTTCGGTTCAGGTGTATCGGGTAAAATCGTGAACTCAGCCAGTCCAACAACAACTGCATCAGCGTTTAGAGTTCTTCTTGCATAGCTGTGCATAGCAAGGAGAGTTTCTTCTTTATCCTCCATATTTGCAAGTCAGCACAGCAATTTATAGCAAAAGCACGTGGATTATTATTATTAGCGACTAGTTGGCAAAAGCTTCTTCAGTAGAGCTCAAATAGTAAAAAAAAATGCAAAGGAAAAAAAGATAATTAAAGGAGGCTACTTAACTCATAATAAAAACTGTATCTTTCCAGTTAGTTCTGAACATAAACTGTTTTTAAAAAAACCGGGGATCTGAGCAAAGTTTTTAAGGGCTCCTGCAAACCTGTCTAGAGTCTCTGCCGCCCCCCTTTTCAAACTTTGCTGAAGTAGAGCGCCATCATGACGTAGTATTTTTGGCGCATGCGCATAAAACAAAAGAGATACTTTGTGCGTGGTTACATATTATTTCAGACTTTAAATTTCTGTTCAAGTTGTCCTTATTCATTCTTTAGTTAGACCAAAGACTTCTCATTCATGTCTCATTCACCTAACTAAAAGTCAGTCATTTCAATGATATTGAAAGTATTCTGTACACAGATGTAAAGTACAGTACTATTACATAGAAATACAGTACTCTCATATATGACACTGTGTCATGTTGAAAATTAAACTTCATAGAGTTCATAGAGCTGGTGATGAAAATTTCAACAATAAGTTTTATTGGAGTATACATGTATTTCATTTTAGAAGAAAAATAAATTTCAAGTGCATTACTGCACATAGTATATATTATAGAGTAAATACATATAAAATACATTAACAACTGTAACTTTGGAGAACACACTTAAGTTGAATTATTTTACAAGTGCTTTAGTATATTGATAAATATATCAAAATAAGTGTAGTTATCTAAAACACAATAAAATCATAATTATGTAAAATGTATGCTTAAGTAATAATTGGGCATTATTATAAAGTGCATTTTTAAAAAGTGCACTTAAGTATATTAAGACCTATTGTCTTTAAAGTGTACTCTCTATAAGTACACTTATGTGTCCTTAAACTTAAATTAAATTATATTATCTGCAAGTGCACTTTTTATATCACTTTTAATAACTGAAGTACACAAAAAGTACACTTTTACTGCAGTTAAGCACACTTCTTTATCACAAGGGCAGTGTTGTCTGTTGGCGTGTTGTCAGTTTGCTCTTTGCTCCATGATGTAGGCCTATTTTTTACTGCGTGAGAATATGATGTGTGTAGTAGGGCTGTATACCTTGGAGAACCTGGCGATACGATACATACCTCGATACACAGGTCACGATTCGATACATACCTCGATACAGAGCTGTCTCGAAACGATTTGATACAATGTGACACGATTCGATACGATTCAATAAAAATACATGGGCCAGAGCCAATTAGTTAATGCTGAACACATTTACTCAACAAACAGAACTCTGCATTTTTCTTCAATTTATTGAAGACAAAAGTGCATTATAACAAAGTGCATTTTGCTTAAATATTTGCAACTTTAAGTGCTCTGATTAATTGTACACAAATTTTATTAATCTGGAAATTACCACAAGTCAACATTTAACTTTCCAAGGGTACAGTCTGAGCTCACACAAGCACAAAATCTTCTTCTTATTATTCTTAACTTCTTATTAAATCTTCTTAGAATTCTTTTTTGTGACACCATGTACTGCCATTACATATTTCACTAATAAATCGCTTAAATGCTACATCTTGCTTTAACATTTTCCATGAGTTTTTTTGAAACTCGCGGGCGCCGCAGCGCCCCCTAATGGCTGGGCGGAGTATCGATACTAAGGGCTAGAATATCGATACTGTATCTTTTTTTATTATATCGGTATGTATCTAAGAATCGATATTTTGAGCACACCCCTAGTGTGTAGTATGACAACGGCATTAGTTTGTTGGACATAGCAACAGTAACTAAGGAGGACAGGTTTTTGCAAACTGCCAACTGCATCTAAACCTCTCTACTTATCTTTAGGTTCTGCATATCCGCCATGTTTGCTTTTTTTGTAGTTTTAGTTCTGAACTGACTCCTTCACTAAAAAAGCAATGGATTGTGGACAACATTAGCCTGTGCACAGATCCACACTTCAAAAATCTACCTGAAATAATAGACCATCTGGGGACTTTTGGCACACTCTGTTCAACATACTATGTTTTGGGAAACACTTATTCTCATCTCACATAATATTTAGGATGGATAGTATGAGCATTGGGATGCACGGTCAGTCAGGTGCCAGTTATTCTCTGGCCAGAAAGTGAACCTCTTTATTCAGCTCATGTTTAATGATTTTCAGGCTGTGTGTGCTTACTGATTATGTAATAATGAGCTAACGAGCTGTCCAGCTGGCACAAATTGTTTTCTGTTAGGCTTTAAAAGTCCTGGTTTGGGTGGCACTATATGTATAGTTTCTTTGTCTCAGTTGTTGAGTTTGTGGTAAAAACATTTTACAGAAAAATGGCCTTGATTAAACTTACTCTTTTGGTGTTTCTTTATCACAAGTTGGTGTGGCAAGGTGAGTTTTAATATTGCGTTCTTTATTTGGTTGCATGATTTTTTTGTTTGTTTCTATGTGTTTTCACAATATTAATGACTGGAAGAGCCAATCAATTTATTGACTCATTTGGTGTCATTCATCAAAATTAATGTAGTTTGTTTTTCTCCAAGTAGTTTCATTTGAGTAGCATTAAGTGACCGTTAATAGCCAAATTCCACTAATGCGTCCACCTATGAAATCTTGTTCATATTCTGAAGAAGGTCTTTATAATGCAGCTAAAAATAACTTAAGAAATGCTAATTACTTCCCCAAGTCTCTTGTTCACTTGACATCACTGCTCCGTATTCAGTGCCATACAGTGTTGGGGAGTAGTTACCTACAAGTAGCGACGCTACTAACTTAACTACATTTTTCAGTAGCTTGGCAGTAGCTCAGTTGCTTTTTAAACAGTGTAGCTTTTCCAGTAGCTAACTACATTTTGCAGCAAGTAGCGGTGTAGCGCGATGCAAGGATATTCTTCTTGTTAGATTACAAACTCATTTTTGCCATTACCGCCACCTGTTGTTTAATCACGCATCTTGCGGCTAACGGTTCACTGACGTACAGAAGTGGGTTGACTCACCCATATTATCCATGATGGAGCAAGACGTGGCGGCAGATTTGGAGGATGGAGAAACAACTAACCTTAATTACCCATGGCCTTATTTGTCCAAGTTCATGTCTCTCAAAGAAACGACAAGTAAAGGTTACACTTTTTGTAACAGTCTGAGATATTTGAGTGTTGTGTGTAATAAAACAATACTCTTTGAAATCATAATTGTATTGCATTGTTTTAAACACTAAATATTTTACTTAAACCATTCCTCAGACACTTATTCGGTTATTTATAATATACGTTGTTCAAAAAAATCAAAAGTAGTTTCAATGTAGCTAGCTACTTTTTGATAGTAACTAGTAGTGTAGCTAACTACTTTTCCAAAAGGGTAGCTTGACTGTAGTTTAACTACTTTAACTTACGAGTAGCTTGTCAAACTACAGTTTCAGAGTAGCTTCCCCAACACTGGTGCCATAGTATAAAATGGCTCTTTACATTAATAGAAAATGGTTGACTTTTCTTAATCTGAAACAATCTCTCATCACTCCAGGAGTAAAGTAACCGTATTTTATTTATTTTTTTGCATTTAATTGGAGTTAAAATTCACTTCACTTTGTTCTATTTCTACAGACAATTCATTGAATGGTCACAGTCCCTTGGTTTGTGCATCTACGTCTGTCCCCCTGCTAAACTCCTTGAGCCGTGATGCCGAGTCTGCGGCGGCTAACGTCACCTTGAGCCAGGATGCCGAGTCTGCGGCGGCTAACGTCACCTTGAGCCAGGATGCCGAGTCTGCGGCGGCTAACGTCACCTTGAGCCAGGATGCCGAGTCTGCGGCGGCTTACGTCACCTTGAGCCGGGATGCCGAGTCTGCGGCGGCTAACGTCACCTTGAGCCAGGATGCCGAGTCTGCGGCGGCTAACGTCACCTTGAGCCGGGATGCCGAGTCTGCGGCGGCTAACGTCACCTTGAGCCGGGATGCCGAGTCTGCGGCGGCTAACGTCACCTTGAGCCGGGATGCCGAGTCTGCTGCGGCTAACGTCACATTGAGCCCTTCTGACAAATAAGTTTCAGCCACTGTTTATACATGTGGTCTCAAACATGTTGTTGTGTAACCAAAGAAATCTGTGGGTTTCTTTTTATTGGTTGTCTTGTTGTACTCTTTCCAGCATTAATGGGTTTTTATTTTTTTTTTTATTTTTTTTTTTATTTTTTTATTTTTTTAAATATAGAACCCCCATGAACACTACAGAATATCAGATAATATAACATTACAGAGTATACTTGCAGTGTTAATGCGGTTTAAGGTTCAAAACACGTTTTCCACATAATGCACATTGTTTCTCTCCTTTCTGAAATGTCAATTTTTACAAAGCTCATCCTTCTGAGAAGCGAGGCATTCTCTGATTAGCCAGCTATCCAGTGCGTTGTGATTGACCGAATACCTCACGGGGGAGGCGGAAATGTTACACCCCTCACCCTATTGTGATGCTGTATCCCGGCGCGGCGACACAAACACAAAACCCATTATAAACGAGGCATTTGTTGCATCCAGTCGGGACATAATTACTGATAATGACTTGTACTGTCTTTTTACGTTGCATCTCTGCATTTGTGATCGGAGAAATGACAAACAAGCACTACTCTACACAAATCAAAACTCGTCAGTGGCAAATTCTTTAAATAAGAAAATGTATTTACATTCTGTAAGTCAGAAGAGTCAGACTGCCCTTGCAAAGCAGTGTTGCCAGATTGGATGGACGATTTCCAGCCTAAAAGCTCACAAAAACCTGCCCAAAACTTTAACTGTCAAAATGTGATGTAATGTAAATCAAGGTTGATAAGAGCCATTTTAACTCCTTGTAACGACAAAATAATATAAATATAATGCTAGATAAATTTCCCATGGATCAAATCAGGGCCAATACATTAAAGAGAACTACCAAATATGATTAAAATATGCAAGCAGACACTTTCAAAACGGCAATCAAGAAATTAACCGATACCCTCGTAAAACACATGCATTTTCAATTTCAACAGCCAGAATTTAAATGCGAAAAAGTGCCCAATATAAATGATCAGAATAAGCAACGTAATTATAGGTACTTCACACTCGTTCATGCACACACCATGACAGTCAAAACTGTGTCATTCTGTATGATAATCTGACAAAAATTTTTAGCAACAATAATGCTCTTACCTTCGCATCACTCTATAATTTAAGTTCATATTGAACATAATATAGAATTTTGCACAGTCAAAAGTCCAGCATCTTTAACGGATATACCAATCTGGACCGTTTAAAAGATACAAGATAGGATCGTATAGATATAAATAGATTTTGATTAAATAATTTAACTGTGCTCTGATTTCGGAGTTGCAGTGATATAGCCTTCATGTCATCTCCCTCAACAGGTGTAATTCACGTTTTGAGAGTTAAAACACTCTCCACTCTTTACCATCGAACTTATATAGCCTATAGGCATTATAGCCACTTACAGTTATAGATTCAAAATCAGATCCGTTATCGCGCTAAAACCCTTTGCTCATGAAATATCAGATCTGTCTGCTGATCCCTGGTGATTGTGAAGAACTGATAAAAAAAAGATGTAACTTGAATGCAGTGTAAGTCGCTTTGGATAAAAGTGTCTGTTAAATGCATAAATGTAAATGTAAATGTAAATGTGATTGGCTAAAAGTGCGGCCGCGACGTCAACATCAGCACCAGTCGTCTTTGCAATGTGCACATGTGTTTAATAAAGTTGTGATGACTGATTGGATGCATACAGTCAGGTCCATAAATACTGGGACATCGACACAATTCTAAAAATTTTTGCTCTATACACCACCACAATGGATTTCAAATGAAACGAACAAGATGTGCTTTAACTGCAGACTGTCAGCTTTAATTTGAGTGTATTTACATCCAAATGAGGTGAACGGTGTAGGAATTACAACAGTTTGCATATGTGCCTCGCACTTGTTAAGGGACCAAAAGTAATGGGACAATTGGCTTCTCAGCTGTCCCATGGCCAGATGTGTGTGTTATTCCCTCATTATCCCAATTACAATGAGCAGATAAAAGGTCCAGAGTTCATTTCAAGTGTGCTATTTGCATTTGGAATCTGTTGCTGTCAACTGTCAAGATGAGATCCAAAGAGCTGTCACTATCAGTGAAGCAAGCCATAATTAGGCTGAAAAAACAAAACAAACCCATCAGAGAGATAGCAAAAACATTAGGCGTGGCCAAAACAACTGTTTGGAACATTCTTAAAAAGAAGGAACGCACCGGTGAGCTCAGCAACACCAAAAGACCCGGAAGACCACTGAAAACAACTGTGGTGGATGACCGAAGAATTCTTTCCCTGGTGAAGAAAACACCCTTCACAACAGTTGGCCAGATCAAGAACACTCTCCAGGAGGTAAGTGTATGTGTGTCAAAGTCAACAATCAAGAGAAGACTTCACCAGAGTGAATACAGAGGGTTCACCACAAGATGTAAACCATTGATGAGCCTCAAAAACAGGAAGGCCAGATTAGAATTTGCCAAACGACATCTAAAAAAGCCTTCACAGTTCTGGAACAACATCCTATGGACAGATGAGACCAAGATCAACTTGTACCAGAGTGATGGGAAGAGAAGAGTATGGAGAAGGAAAGGAACTGCTCATGATCCTAAGCATACCACCTCATCAGTGAAGCATGGTGGTGGTAGTGTCATGGCGTGGGCATGTATGGCTGCCAGTGGAACTGGTTCTCTTGTATTTATTGATGATGTGACTGCTGACAAAAGCAGCAGGATGAATTCTGAAGTGTTTCGGGCAATATTATCTGCTTATATTCAGCCAAATGCTTCAGAACTCACTGGACGGCGTTTCACAGTGCAGATGGACAATGACCCAAAGCATACTGCAAAGCAACCAAAGAGTTTTTGAAGGGAAAGAAGTGGACTGTTATGCAATGGCCAAGTCAATCACCTGACCTGAATCCGATTGAGCATGCATTTCACTTGCTGAAGACAAAACTGAAGGGAAAATGCCCGAAGAACAAGCAGGAACTGAAGACGGTTGCAGTAGAGGCCTGGCAGAGCATCACCAGGGATGAAACCCAGCGCCTGGTGAGGTCTATGCGTTCCAGACTTCAGGCATCAAAGGATTTGCAACCAAGTATTAAAAAGTGAAAATTTGATTTATGATTATTATTCTGTCCCATTACTTTTGGTCCCTTAACAAGTGGGAGGCACATATGCAAACTGTTGTAATTCCTACACCGTTCACCTGATTTGGATGTAAATACCCTCAAATTAAAGCTGACAATCTGCAGTTAAAGCACATCTTGTTTGTTTCATTTGAAATCCATCGTGGTGGTGTATAGAGCCAAAAATGTTAGAATTGTGTCGATGTCCCAATATTTTTGGACTAATATCACTAATCATGGTGTCTATTATGCAGATTTGTATCATCCCTTATTTGCCTTGTTTACATTTGCCTGTTTGATGTAATCAGTCTTGACTCCTAGCTTATTGCATGGTGAGCTAAATTCTCATCAAAAATTGCTAGTAAATTTCACAAAGAATTAAAAAAAATGGCTGGTATCAATTCTGAATTTTCAAGTAAAATGACTGAAATAGTGTTTTCTTGTCAAATGAATCTTTGTTTTATTGAATGAATGAATGATGCATTTATATAGCGCATTTATTGTGTATTGCCGTACACCCAAAGCGCTTTACAATCATGTGGGGGTCTCTCCTCAACCACCACCAGTGTGCAGCATCCACTTGGAGGATGCGACGGCAGCCACAGTACAACGACACCAGTGTGCTCACCACACACCAGTTACAGGTGGAGAGGAGAGTGTGATAGAGCCAATCAAGTGGATGGGGATTACTAGGAGGCCATGATTGATAAGGGCCAGTGGAGGGAATTTGGCCAGGACACCGGGGTTACACCCCTACTCTTTACAAGAAGTGCCATGGGATTTTTAGTGACCACAGAGAGTCAGGACCTCGGTTTAACGTCTCATCCGAAAGACGGTGCTTTTACAGTATAGTGTCCCCGTCACTATACTGGGGTGTTAGGACCCACACAGACCACAGGGTGAGGACCCCCTGCTGGCCTCACTAACACCTCTTCCAACAGCAACCTAGTTTTCCCAAGAGGTCTCCCATCCAGGTACTGACCAGGCTCAACCCTGCTTAGCTTCAGTGGGCAACCTGTCTTGGGCTGCATGGTGATATGGCTGTGTATTGACAGTTTTAAAAATCTTAGAAAGTCACTATGTATTTAAAGTGATATTTTGCATCTGTTGATTTTTATGTGGTGTAATGCTCTACTTAACTGATTGATGTTTTTTTGATGTTGTTTTTTTTTTTTAGATATGGAAATTGACATTTGTATCTGTGAATATAGTGGTTTAAGCAAATTGAATTGTGTTTTAAGCAAATTCAGTAGTTTTATATGAGCCTGACTTCTATATTTTTTGCCACTACGGACTCCAGTTTCACAACCAACGGTCCACTATAAACCATGCATTTAAATAGCATTTGCTCTTTTCTTTCGGCCTTAATTAATTGTTTCTTTTCCAACGTGTTTTGCTTAGAATCTGAGTTCAGCTTGAAGGGAGATTAATCAATTGGAATGTTTTCTTCTCTTTCAAAGGTGAATTATGGAGCTTGTAGCTATGCATTAAGCAATAAACTTCAGTATCCTTCCTTTATAAGAACAATGCCTAGT
Organism: Barbus barbus; assembly: GCF_936440315.1. NCBI lineage: Eukaryota > Metazoa > Chordata > Actinopteri > Cypriniformes > Cyprinidae > Barbus > Barbus barbus. The sequence continues at coordinate 5,028,766 of NC_136756.1, forward strand.
AACAAAGACATGATATAGATGATTATTCACATCATACGGTGGTTTGGATGGAACTGGGTTGCCTTTCTTGGTAGCCAAGACGATTACGGTGAAGACAGTCTAAACAATATTAACAAGTATATCGGCAATACTGGCATTTGTTTGGCCTATCAATAGGCATTTAGCCAAAGGGCAAACTACAGTCTAACACTTAAAAAGATTGATATGCTCGATATCAAGGTCATTGTTGTTTTCACTACACCACAATATGCAAGCAACATTATCAAAGCAGCCATAGCGAACAACATCCGAGGCAAAGTATGGATTGCCAGTGAAACCTGGGCTATGAATCAACAGCTTTCAAGAGAGCCAGGAATTGGGACAATTGGTACAGTTAATGGCATTACAGAGAGATTGTTGAGATTACCTGGATTTGATGAATTCATCTATAAAGAAAGGGAAATGATAAATGATTATAGTGCTGGCAGTGACATCCAGAGTGAGAGTAAGACATGTAATCAAGATTGTGATTACTGCACATTGTTGACTGCAGAGGAGATTATAAATGAAAATCTCACATTCTCTTTCGGCATTTATACTGCCATATATACCATAGCTCATGCATTACATAATGTTCTGCAATGTGACATGAATGAATGCCACAAAAACATAACAGTTAAGCAAGACATGGTGAGTGAATGCATCATAAGATGATTTAGAATTTGTTCATGAAAAGTAATAGCATGTGTTCTGATATTAATGCTGTTTGTCCTTTTTGGGGGGCATTTTCACCACACTTTACAACAGCTTTTGGAACAAATGAAGAAGTCGGACTTCCCACTTAATGGCCATCAGGTGCAATATGATGATAATGGTGATCCAACCATCAGTTTTGCGGTCGTACTTTGGAATACTGAAACAAATCCGCCACGTTTTGAGATGGTGGGCACGTATGATACATGTCCAGAAATTACTTTTACTATCAATAACTCTCGCTTGCCCTGGCATAACAATGGTTATCTTTTTGCAGAGTATTTATCTAAATATTCACCTGACTTTGATTCATTTTAATAACGCATTTTTCCCATTCCATAAAGGTTCCATTCTCAAATTGCTCTGTGGAGTGCAAAGAGGGATTTTCGAGAGAACCTGATGGATATCACAGTTGCTGTTTTCTGTATAAAAAGTGTCCACGCAACAGCTATGTGAATTATTCTTGTGAGTATTTTAAGCAATGAATAACAAAACATAGGCAGTTTATCAGTCCATGCTACCACTACATGAAGGGAAGATAAGGGAAGATAACATATTTAAAGTTTAGCATGCACAGGGTAGTTATGCATCATCTAATGTATTTGGGGGATAAATTTAAACATTTGATAGTTTAGTTGTTAAAGTAAACCATAACAGTTGTATATATAAATCCCTAGATGATTTGAACAATTAAAATGATATCAAAGATGTATTTTGCATAATCTGTTTATAAAAACGGTGTCATTATACTTTATGTAAAACGTAAATGTGTGTTTTTGTACAATTGAATTAATCGAATTGTGATGCGGCAATAATGGTTGATAAAAAAAATAATAATAATAACTCATAGTTACTAAAAATACGTATCATTTTATTTTGATCTAACTTTAAATGTTGGTGTATTTTTTTACCTTTACACCATCATCTTCTTTTGTGCTGTCCCCCATTATATAGTATCATACAGCAATGTATGGTGTTATGCAGAGATAATCTGTTGTACCTTTTGTACTTTTTAAACTTCATGATCCCAAATGTCTGATTCTGGCTGTTTTACAGGGGACCCCTATACCTGTTCTCCGTGTTCAGAGAGCGAATGGTCTGATGAGGGCAGTACGACATGTAAGAACCGTTCTGTTGTCTATCTTGAGGTTACAGAAATCCTCTCCATCATTGTCATGGCTTCTGCTACATGCCTAATTATTCTTCTTATTGCCATATTTTGCCTTTTTGCTCACAATTACAAGACGCCTGTAGTAAAGTCTGCTGGTGGCAGCATGTGTTTCCTCATGTTGACTTGTCTGATAATATTTACAATAAGTGTGTTCCTTTTCTTCGGAAACCCTCATTTGTATTTTGCCTCCTGAGAAATGTTGTATTTGCGTTTTTCTTCACAGTTTTTCTCTCTTGTATGGCTGTCAGTTCCTTTCAAATAGTTTGTATCTTCAAAATAGCTGCTAAGTTCCGTAACATGCACAGTCTTTGGGTGAAGCACAATGGACAGTGGCTCTTTGTAGGATTTTTTTCTGTCATTCATTTAATTTCTTGCATACTATGGATGACTGTCTCAACTCCTATACCCTCCAGGGACTCATCAACTTTTAAAGACCTGACCATACTCAGCTGTGAAATGGGGAACCCTGTAACTGTTAGCATAGTTGTGTTTACAGGTTGGTTTCTTGGATCCCTGTGTCTCTTATTTCTTACATGGGAAGAGATCTGCCAAAAAAAATTACAATGAGGCCAAATCAATAACTTTCAGTCTCATGTTGTACTATGTGAGTGGGGTTGTTTACTTCACAGCATACCTAATTTTCAAAAGCAAGTACATCATGCTTTTGAATGCAATGGCCCAGATATCTAGTATATATGGAATTCTCTTCAGTTATTTCATACCAAAATCTTACATCATAATATTCCAACCACAGAAGAACACTGCCGCATACTTTCAAACATCTATTTGAAACTCAGAGGCAACTCAGAAACTTGTGTATGTGTGTGTGTGTGTGTGTGAGAGAGAGAGATTAGATTAGATTGTTACTTTGCAAAATAGTGTCTGAGGTTTAGTGTGGATTAAGATATTGATTTAAAACTATTTAAATAGTTATACAGTATATTCATAAGGCTGATGATTACATGCGAACATTAAGTGAACGCATGCGTCCTTTTATTTAGCAGTCCTTTTAAAAAAAGTCCCATAAATATTCATTGTCATACTGTTTTATTTTTTAAAATTCACTTGTTAATTAATATATTACACTTCTCATTTGTATCTGTTGTTTTTGTTGGTGCTGTATTTAAGCATTATTGAGGAAAAGCAATCCCACTGATAAGGCTAAATGTTTTAATACACTGTAACAAAGCAGTTTAACACTGCCATTTCACTTCATCATGCTGACATCAGCCTAAATGTTGATTAAAACAATCCCTCTGGTAAGTAAAAAAGAAAAAAAGTTCACCCTGTCATTATTTTTCATCCCCATGTTGTTGTGAACATGCATTTCTTTCTTGTGGAACACAAAAGTAGCTAGGTCTTTTTAACATTCTGTTAACATTGATTTGCCAGATAGATGAGGACTCATCTCATGTGGCTAATATTTTGACCACAGATTAGTTGTATAAATATTTATTTGATTCATGATCATTTAAATTACAGACCAGTGGATATTTTTACTTTAATACACACAGTTATTTTATTATATAGAAAGTTTTGGGCCATCTGTTCAATGATGTAGATTAATATTAATGAAGAATGTTGTAGATTAATATTAATGAACCAATTACAGGTCTGCTTTGCTTTTATGCTAACCATACACACTTGACCAATAAATTAAAGCGTTCAGAATCATTCAGAAATGCATATTTAGAACTGTCTGCTGGACACTGGACCTCCAGGAGTGCAGCTGAAGAGCCTTGCATTGCAGTTTCCTGCCAGTGCTCCATTGGGCCACTTGGTGGCATAATATAAAGGCAGAATATTTCAGCAAAAATATGCTGATTTTCTTTTCTATAATCTTCCTGACTGAGGGAACAGAGGTGCAGTCTCAACCACAAATAGCATGGTATCAAAATATAAACAGACTAATTTGTCTCATGAAAATGAGTATAAATAGTAAGCCAAATAAAAGCAGAAAATATTATTAAGCAGAAACTGACTTTGACGTGCATATGATAAGCAGTTTTCGCGTACATATGATACGCATCTACCCCACAACCCTAATCCTACCCATTGCGTATAAACAATACGCTAAATCGAAACATAAACTCGTGCTCTTGATACGCATTTTCATGAGGTCGGGTTGAGTTAGAAAGGCACATGAGCTGTTCAAAAAGCAGGTCACAGAAGTCATTTAGTCATCTAATTAGAGACCTAACGGTAGAACATCCAGGAACTGTCGGTCTCACTTTTAGCTCAAATGTCCTCTGTAAATCGTTGGATGCTTTTTAAATAGTATTTACTTAATCGAACTTGATTGCGTTTCCTTCACATTGGTTAATCTCATCATTTCAGTTTTGATATAGACCTATGCTACATTTTGCGGAACCGGTCAGAGGCTGAAATCAGGGCCAAATCCGACCTGACTTGGTGCTGCCTGCTTACAGGATGCTGAACAACTCGTGCGTTTCATACAGTTATTATGGATATACTGTATCCTTCTCATTCCACCTTTGTGATCTGCAAAGAATAGGACTACAACATATTTTACACCCTGCAACAGCAGCAAGGCACAAAGTGTTATATTCATTCATTCATTCGTTCGTTCATTTATGTATGTATTTATATTTATATATTTATTTTTCAATTAAACGCACACTCATCCAAATCCCAACACACACCACTCTCTCTCTCTCTCTCTGTATATATATATTTTTTTTTTTTTGCCTCAGCGAACCCATTCATGCATTTAACAGAAGGCATATTTTATGTGCCAAAAATACGAAGCGAGGAAAATTGACGGGCCGCCCCCAGCTTTTCAGAAACTGGTGCCGATTTTCCAGATTTTGGAGTTATAAAGAAAGTTCTCTGGGAAACCTACGATTAGGCTATAATGAAGCATAACCATAACAATCCTCTATAGTATTACAGCCGCTAATAGGGCATTTTGAAAAGCGTTTTGATTTGTTGTTACATAAAACTACAGTTCCCTTGTTAAAGACATTTGTGGATCCCGTAATTTATAGACACCCGACGTGATTTCACATATCTTTGGACTACTGAAAATATCGAGCCGAAAATATAGCAGTAGACATTGGAGAAAGACAGTTGTGGATCTTCCAAAAGAGAGAGTTTAGTTTTTGAAATGAAGGTTTCTGTGTAAAGAAATTACACAGAGAATCATGGACATGTTTGTCCATGTATGTCATGGCAAGAAACACTGTTTGTTCAAACGAAAGCAGTGTACACAAGTCGTTTATTCTTATACAAATGAGTCGCAAGTTCTGACGAGTAAATGGCAGATGTTTTGCAATTCAAGGCGCATCCATAGACAGGATTTAGTGCTTCACAATGAGGGGCTCGTCTTTTGTTAAGCTCTTGTGTTTCTCATTGAAAAGCTTTACAAAGGGTTCATCCTTCATGGAGTTTTAAAGTTACTTTCCACTAGTTCATTTCAGTCCTTGAGAAAACCTAAAGCAATGTTAATGTCCCTCTCTTTTCCTTTGAGACCGAGATCTCAGTCCACACAACCAAACACAGGGCATTGTGCACCTGAACCAAAGCCTTCTGAATAACTTGCAGTCTATAGAAATTCATTATAGAACATGTTTGATTAGCCCAATACAAACAGGACGGACGCGTGGCATTTTACAGTGACACAAATAAAATATGCCAAATTGTGAGTTGTAGCCGGGTAGCTGTTAAATATAGTTGATATCAAGTTGGGTATTTTGTTGAACTTTGCGGGAAGCCATTTGTTTCATTTAGTTTTTTCTTTTCTTTTGCATCCTCTGAATAGTAAAGGCGGTTCTCGATTTGTTTCGCTCTTGCTTGACCCGTTCCGTGACATCCAGAAGGCATCTTTTGCATAAGCTAGATTCGTTCAGTACGCCTATATCATATTCTCAAAATAGAGTAAAGAAAGATATAAAGCAATAGTAAAGATGACTAGAAAGTGTAATGTAGGCTAAATATTCAAACTGAAGGTGCACAGACAGTGTCCATATATTTACACAAATAAATATATCGCACGCATACACCGGTATATATATATATATATATATATATATATATATATATATATACGCATCATATGCGACCTAAGAGACCAAAACATATTTAGCCTAGCGCATTTGTAGTGTTTACGATTTATTTATTTTTTCTTCTCATTTGCTGAATTTTTCAATCTTTCAATTGTGAGTGTCTGGCTTCAATTTAACGTACAGGACCTAATTGTGAGCAGAGCAAACAGCTTTTCTTCCGAATGTGGTGGCTAATTTAAAGTGCTAATGTGGTGCAACATGTTAAATTTAAGCGTGAAAACAGCGTGATAAACAGCATCGACGAAGCACAAAGGAGTGAAGCCATCCACCATGTAGGCTACCTAACTGCTGTGCTCCAATTTCATACCGATTTCGCGCTACTTCAGGACAGCAATGCAGCGTTTTGAAACAATTATTCGGCGCATTACACGCAATTTAATCTGAGATTTAGGCCTACTTGCTAAAGTGATTTCCTGTAGCAACATAATCAATACGCACAAGCAAATCAGTAGGCCTACAGTAAATTGTATTTCTAAAAATGTAGGGTTATCTCTAATATTAGACTATAATTTAGTAATCAATTAGATTTAGAAAGAAGAAAAAGAAGAAAGGAAAGAAAAAGAGTCCAACAACGCTATAATTGACATTTTTCCTGTCGCGTGTCCTACATCTTAAATCAACGTCACAATCTTTCTCGTTTTCTATAATTGCACGAAATTTGTCATATAGTCTGTATAATAATTTTCAAGTGGAATTCTGTTTTCTCCAAAATATGCACATTTTTGTAGACCTGGCGAGATAAAGGCAGACGTAAAATTTTGCTATATTAAATGATTAACGTTATTATTATGCATAGCCTAAATGCTGAGTAGTAAGTAGTAAGTAGTAAAAAAAAGTGCAAGTGCAAAGTGTAGTAAAAGACTATGTCCTAGAGTGAATGCATGTTGCTCACAGTTAGCGCCGAGACAAAGACTTTCTCAAGGACCCACTCTATTGATGGGGAAGTGTGCAAAATCAGGCGGATAGGGCCCTCGAGGAGGCGTTTCTCTGATTCTCCTCGCTCTGCTATTTGAAGGGAGCATCTGTGACAATTCTTCTTTCTTAGACATTACGTACAAACTGCAAAAAAACAAGAGGTATCCTACACTTTTCAGTTTCGGATTCTAGTCAACACACACACACACACACACACACACACACACATACAGACATACATACATATATTGGAGTCTCTGAATACAAATCAATCAAATGAGTTGTGGAAGGACACACCGTAAACATCTTGTCTTGCTCAAATGAACCTGATTTCAGTACCTTGGACAACGACACTACAAGCGGTATAGCGCTGGGCTGCGTTTCTCAAAAGCAATTTGAGCTAAGTTGCTCGTAAAGATCATTGGGGGCAGTGATTCTACGATCTTACAATGCTTTTGGTAAAATATAGCCTTTCTACACTATTAAAAATAAAGCTTCTTTATTGGCAACTATGGTTCCGTGAAGAAACTTTAACATCCACTGAACCTTTCCATTTTCTTTATAGTTAATAAGAATTTAAAATGGGGGAAACTATAATTATGAAATAAATGTTTTTCTCTAATACACATTGGCCACAATTAACGGTACCCTTGTATTCAATACTTTGGAAACCTCCATTTGCCAGTTTAACAGCTCTAAATATTCTCCTATAATGCCTGATGAGGTTAGAGAACACCTGACAAGAGATCAGAGACAATTCCTTCATCCAGAATCACTCCAGATCCTTTAGATTCCCAGCTCCATGACGGTGCTTCTTCTCTTCAGTTCACCTCACTCATTTTCTACAGGGTTCAGGTCAGAGGACTGGAATGGCCAGCAGAAGCTTGGTTTTGTGCTCAGTGACCCATTTTTTGTGTTGTTTTTGAGGTTTGTGTTTGGATTATTGTACGTTTGGAAGATCCAAACATGGCCCATTATAAGATTTCTAATAGAATCAGTCACTTATTGATTTTTTATCTGTTGGTATTTGATAGAATCCATGATGCCATGCGTCTAAACAAGATATCCAGGACCTCCAGCAGAAATATAGGCCCACAACATCACAAATACAGCAGTATATTTCATTGTACACATGGGGTACTTTTTATCCCTGTGTTCACCAAACCCATCTTGAGTGTTTGCTGCTAAAAAGCTATTTTTTTAGTTTCATCTGACCATAGAAGCCAGTCCTATTTGTAGTTCCAGTCGTGTCTGATAACTGAATATGCTGGAGTTAGTTTTTGGATGAGCTAGAAGAATTTTTCTTGAAACCCTCCCAAACAACATGTGGTGATGTAGGTGCTGTTTGACCATTTCTTTAAAGGTTTTCTGACCCCGAGACTCGACTGTTTTCTACAATTCTCCAGCTGTGGTCCTTGGAGAGTCTTTGGCCACTCAAACTCTCCTTCTCACCGTGCATTAGGACGATATAGACACACGTCCTCTTCCAGGCAGTTTCCTAACATTTTCTGTTGATTGGAAATTCTTAATTATTGCCCTGATGGTGGAAATGGTCATTTTCACTGCTCTAGCTCTTTTCTTAAAGCCACTTCACTAATTTGTGAAGCTCAATTATCTTTTGCTGCACATCAGAAATATATTCTTTGGTTTTTCTCATTCATTGTAAAGAAAAAATGCTGTTAAAAAACGGCCATATTCTGACAGGAACATTCTGCTTTTTCATTACAACAGTAAAATCCCGTAAAAAAAAACTATGAATACTGGGTAATATTTGTTGTTTTCAAAAGGATTAATAATGGAGGTTTATTTTCAGAGCCGTCTTTGATCATATTTACCAAGGGTGCCAATAATTCTGACCACGACTGTATATAGATAGATAGATAGATGATAGATAGATAGATAGATAGATAGATAGATAGATAGATAGATAGATAGATAGATAGATAGATAGATAGATAGATAGATAGATAGATAGATAGATAGATATACACAATTGATTTTATATATATATATATATATATATATATATATATATATATATATACATTTAATACAATTACATACATTACACAGTATAAAAATAAATCTGTTTACTATAAGGTAAATACATTTGTATGTTTAAGACAGTTGTGCGCAAGTTGTGAAGTTGTTCACTTATGAATATTTTTTTTTTTTTTTTTACCAGTCTTACCAAAACGTTGAGATCTATGGACCCACAAATGTTGCAGTTTGCAAAAGTAGTTTATTGAGGACGATTGAGGATGCCCGCGGTGGGATACCAGTCACCATGACGATATGCTTATTAGAGAGGTAAATTGTCACTTTGTTCGCTCATTGAGACCTCTGCTGTGCGGAACCGGAGGATGAACCATGAAACCAGGGACGAATAGTTTCAATAGCAAGTCGCAGGGAAGCATATGGTGCTGCAAGCACACCGAGCGCTGACACCAACAAATTGCAGATTTCATACTAATTTGCTCTGGAGGGAAATTCGATGCCACCCACGCGACTCATCTGTGTGGTCTTTTAGGATGTCTTGTTGGCTTGCATTCTGAAGCTACGTAAAAATGTATTTACAAAAAGCGAACTAATCAAAATAAGACAAAATAAAACGAATTAATGTTTAGACGTGTTTGTTTAACATTTTACTGAGGACATTTAATAGACGTCTATTGTTTTTTATCAGGTTAATACACGCCTAAACTAACTCATAAAAAATAACCTGTGCAAAAAGCTAGATATAACTTGAACTTGATTTGGCCGTTTTATAAGCCGTTTTATATGTTTTTAACTAGGTGTTGTCACAATAGTTCAACAAGGTTCACTAGTGAGAACATTTTTGTTTACTAAATATTTGGGGACATTCCATATACGTCTATTGCTTTAGCTGTTTACAAATATTGTAACCTAACCTTAACCCGCTCCCTAACTGAGAACTTTCTTCAAAATAATGTTTTTTTTTCTCGATATTGTCATATTTAGTTCACTTATGGGTTAAGTAGGTTCGTTCGCGCAAGCTCATATCTGAATTTCTGAGAAGCGATTCCACTCTGCCATGCACCGAACAGAGAGCAAATGAAAATACATTTGGTTTATTTTTAATATATGAATTATTTGTGACAGGTGAAATACTATTTCACTGATATTATATATAGGTTAGAAGAATAATTGTTATTTTGTTTGAAAATGAGAATAGCCCCGTGTTTTGAAAGAATACGGAATTTACGATAAGAATTTTCATCAATAGACCTAATTTATCGCGATAAAGTCAATATTCGTGATAAATTTGTTCTAAAAACAGCGTTCACAAGTCTTCGTTCTTCGTGATTTGTTGCTTTTCCTGGAGGCTAAATGACAGATGCTTTGCAAATCAAAGCGCCCCAATAGACAAGATGTGGTGCTTAACAATGTGAGGGGTCTTTTGTCTTTCGTTTCTGATTGAATGGCTTCACACAGCTTCCATCCTTCGCCGGGTTTTAAGTTACTATCCACTAATTTATTTCAGCCCCTAAGAATACCCAAAGCAATGTAAATGTGTCCTTCTGTTTTTCTTTCCTTAGCCAGTAACCTTAGTGCACACAGCCAAACACAAGAGCGAGCGCGTCTAATTCAAAGTAAAGACTTCTCAAAGTCCTGCGCTCTAGACTGTAAAAAAAATGTCGCGTGGCATTTAACTATTAGTAATCATTATTATTATTTAATAAACAATGCAGTATCACCATTTTCCAACATAAACGTTAAAGCCAAGGCTTGTGAATTATACTTTGCTGATTTTTTTTTTTAAATCGGAAAAGTTGATGTGTGGATAATTTGCTCTGCTCACATGTAGTACATCACCTGCCAGAAACTTTGCAAGTAATTTTTCACTGTAAAAATTTAACATTAAAAGGAAACACTAAACAATCTTTCAGAACACAAAAACAACCCAACATTAGAAACACAATGCGACCGCTTTACTGATGTTTACTGATGTTAGGTTTATCTCAAATGTCTTTGAATTGTGATGACAGTTCTGTTTGACTTGTTTATATTGTTGGTAACTAATAATAATAATACATTTAATTTAAGGCGCCTTTCACACCACTCAAGGTCACCGAACATCAGGAACAATAAAATAAAACAACAATAAATAACAATGTCATTTTGAGCTCAAGAACATCAGATGTGTCTCTTTTACCGCCATGCTTTTTGTATTTACAAGTTAACAATGAATGGTAATCCTTTGGAAAAGGAACGTTTATTGCAGTAATTGTATAATTACTTCACTAATTGATGTTAAGAAGCCATAGCATACTTCAGTCGCTACAGGATCTTCTAACTAGCGCGCATGATAAAGGGCAGTTAGGGTTAATCAGTTACAGATGGAGAAAAGTGAAAGCACTTCCAAGCTTTTGATAAACATGTGCTTAACCTTTATCATAGTCTGTTTTTATGCCAATTTCGAGCACAAATTGCTCCCGTCTTGTTTCTGACAAGGTGGAGGAAACAGTGAAATCTCTTAATGAAACATGACAATAAAGTGATTTATGCATCTAAGCTTTGTGTGTTTACTATTTCATCTGATCTAAAACTATAGGCTTTGGCACAGTTAACTAAGTAAATTAAACTGCTAATGCAATGGTGGTGCTTCTGTGCGTGAGACTGACGTGTAAATCAGCTTCACAAAAGAGCTGATTTACTCCGATTTCATACTGATTTGTGCTGTTTTACGCTGTGAAAAAGAAACAACTGCGGTGTTTTGAACCTATTTTTTGGCCATTGCAAACGATTGAAATGTAAGTGCTATGGCAAACATGCATCTATGAGCCGGCATGTCTCTTAGCCGAACGTGTTAATAATAACTTAACTTGCGGAACAACAGAAAAGCTATTAATTAAAATTATGACGTTAAGAACACTTTATATGGGCTAGTCCGACACCATTGCGGTACAGACTTTTTCTGACGGACAGTACCAGAAATTGCTATAAACAGACAGCAAAAACACTTTGCCTCCCAATGTAAGTGTTGGTGCAATATTATTGTTTCGTAAAAAGGAACTGATTTGTTGAAAGAGAACTTATTTTAGAAAGACGCACTCAAGACCTGAAAGATCAATCGCTTCGATATACATATATAAACTGCAGTGTTTTTCATTGCTTTCTAAAGGCTCTTGACCGGAGCTGCTGAAATGGTAATGTGAGTCCATCCCGGTGTCACGGCATTTGTTCCCTCTGATAAATAAAGCTATTGTATAGTGAGGCCGTCTCAAGCGAAAAAAAGTCTTAACGCTATCAATGGACTTTCATTCGTCCTGTCGCGTGTCACGCTTTTGAAGTCATTCCCTGTCTTTTTTTAGTGCGCATGTGCAACAGGACATTATAATTTTAATCAAAGAAAAAATCTAAATCAAAATGGCATTGCTCCAGCAATGTGCATACAATTGTTGTTCAAATTATAAAGTTACCCGGAATAAAAGTATCCAGAATCATGCTGAGGCATGACGTGGCGCAAGTCTGTGTTGATTTTGAACTGTTCCTTAGTTTTCCTTGGTGGAAACCATAGGGCCTTTACTGATTTTTTTTTTTTTTTTTTTTTAAATCCCTGTAAGACTTTCCCAAGGATAGGCTCTATTGATGGAGAAGTGTGGAAAATCAGGCGGATAGGGCCCTCGGACAGGAGGCGTTCCTCTGATTCTCCTCGCTTCGCTCTTTGAAGGGAACATCTGTGAGAATTCTACTTCTCTTTGAGAACATGTATGTTATCAAGCTTAAAACTTAGAGCTTTACTTGTAGCATGACCGTCTGTATTCTACAGACAACCAAAGATTCCTAGAGCGCTTTAGTGGTTTTAGAAAATGTAGCTTTGGTTTGTAGAATTTTGACGTTTTAATTCAGTAAAAGTGATTCCCCTTCCTTATTGGCAGAAAATTGCCACGTTGTGAAGACATGGAAAAGATTTCCACGGTGCTGCCTGTCTCAACATGGCGTGAAACTTGAAGAGAAAGGGATGAATAGTCAGAGCTAATTCCTCTACATCTCGACTGGTTATTTGTAACATTTTCCATTTTACGGTGTTTCTATGGAACTCTCTACATTTTCACCCCACACGACGATCTTGTTTGCTAATTTCTATCTAAACTAATGCGAATGAAATATAAGATAGGCTAAGATCAAATATTAGATCATATGATTATAAGGGTTAGCCCAAGTTTAGAAAAGCCCGAGTTTGCAATTTCAAATAAAATAAATTTGGCATGCAAGTGATGTTTGGAAAACACAATTACGTCTACGACCAAGTACCTTTATTATTATTATTTTATTGTGTATTTTTTCCTTCTGATTGTGTGAATTAGAAGTCTCATGGTTTATAAAAGAGAGTAGCACCAAAGTCAATCCTAAACTCCTTTTTGAGAACAAAAGCCAACACGGGTGCTGATTGGGTGTCCAGCAGAAACTAAATGGATGCTCTTTTGCGCACCAATGAAGTGAGCAGTGCATTGAGATGTTAAGTGAGTCTCTCTTTATAAAGCAGGATACTAAGGAAAATTCCTTCACTCTGACACAAGGAAGTTGGATAATTCATCTGGGTATCTATCTAAGCACAACGAGATTTGAGGACAATGGCTGCAGCACCAGAGAGAGTGGGAACGGCGAAAACTCAGAGCTGTAAAAAGGTGATAAGTTAAACGATTTATTTTTTTTACAAAAATAAATAAAATAAAAATCTAGAAATTCTTTATCGGCGTGCATTGATTGCATTTTAAATGTGTTTTTTTTTTTTTTTTAAATAAAAAATAAAAATAAAAAGGTTTTGTCTTTCAGGTGTCCAAACCACTGATGGAGAAGAAAAGAAGAGCACGTATCAATAAATGTTTGAATCAGCTGAAAAGTCTCCTGGAGAGTGTCTGTTCGAACAATGTAAGAAAATTAAATGGATTTAAAATTGATCAAATGTCTGTCTCAAAAACCAACTGATCTATTTTTATATTATTCAGATTCTCAAGCGAAAATTGGAAAAGGCTGACATTTTGGAGCTGACGGTTAAACATCTGATGCATCTGCAAAACACCAAAAGAGGTTTGTGTTCCATTCGCATTTAAAGAATTATTATTCGTTTCATTTCCAACATAATTTAAGTGTATTATTGGGAAACAATACACATTGATTTCTCTAAATGCAGGAATGCCCACAGTGTGTGACTCTGCTGAATATCACGCTGGCTACAGAAGTTGTCTCGCCACTGTCAGTCATTATCTTCTGGCTTCGGACTCAGACAGAGATGCCCGCTCCATCATGCTGACACATCTTAGGAGCGGTTCAAACCTCGTTCCTGATTTCAGTACCGCGGAGAGCGAGCCTGCTCGGATCCCTGCTTTAACTTGTACACTTCGCCGATCACACAAAGCTCCGCTTAAAACAGACGCTACTCATCCCAACTTGCAGCAAACTTCAGACAGATATCACTGCTCTGTGCCGAAGAGGACTGAGACTTGTGAGACGGACAAAATATCATTTAACGCACAGGCTGGAACCCATGGATCCAAGAAGCTCAAAACCACACACTTCAGTCTTAAAAATACAAAGGTTGACGAGTGCTGCAATTTTTCTGAAGCCTTGAAACAGAATTATTGGCGGCCTTGGTAAATCTGAAGAATTTAAAATGTCACTGTTTTAACACTTAGACTTTATAAAGCAGCTCTAATTTTGCTTCTCATGCACTGTATATGTAGATCCTATTTTTTTTTTTTTTTTTAAATGATGGCAAATTTTTATTTTAATAATAAAAGACTACAACACTGGATTGAATTTGCTTATTATTTAAACTGACAAATGTGGATGAGTATTTTGTAGACGCCAACTGCTGCCAAGATCGAATGTCTTACTTTGTAATGGAATGGAATATTTAGAATGCACTGCGTGGTAATGTTATACGATCATTCTTTATGAAAAGTAATCTCTGTTTGAGACATGCCTACCTCAAATTTATGTTGTTGACTTAACATGTAAAAAGGCTGAATGTTCAACCTGGTCCCGTGAAAGTGCGTATAAATTGATGCGCAAAAATGGACTTTGGCGTGAAATATGCTAAGCAATAGGTAGGATTAGGGTTGTGGGGGTAGATGCGTATCATATGCACGCCAACAAATTTGGTATAATATGCACGCGAAAACACACCAAACACTTTCGTATCATATATACGCCAAAGTCCATTTTTGCGTATCAGCACCACGAGTTTTAATTTTTATTTGGCGTACTATTTATACGCATTTGCATGAGACCGGGCTCATCTGAGGTAAGAAGACCCTCTGATGATTTTACATAAATTTTATTAATCTTATATGTATGCGTCACTAATGTAAATAATGTACTATTCTATTTAAAATGTTATTTTGACAATTTAGTTGAATAATTGAATAACCAATGACAGACAATGCAGATTCCCGGTAAAATAGCTTCATATGAAAGGTAAAATTATTCTATGACTTATATGATGACATATAAATATTTACATATTTAATTGACTGATCAACGTACTAGCAACACTATGAATGCAAATTTAATTAACACTCATTAACCTATTGGTTTTAAAGAAAGAGACAATGCCTGAAATTTAATTAATGTATTGAATAATAACCCTAACGAATTACATAAGTATTATATTTTAAAATAATAACACTAGTAACAACAGGCCACTTGTGGCCTTCTGTGCCAATTCTGGGGGAGACACAAAAACAATAATACACAAGATCGCTATTTTTCAGAGACACAAAATTGCATCACTTAACCACAAAACTAAACACTTGTGACACTAAATCTCACAAATGTTGATATTTAAATGAAATGACAAAATCAAAGTATTCCAGGCCTTCACCAAAAGTTCTGAGATGAGATTTTGTGCCATCTATGGTCAAGAAAAAATTTATTGGGCGGGTAACATGGAGATATGATTTTTGATGTCAACAGTTTAAGGACAACACACTCTCCAGATTTTTTGTTAGTATTTTATGATTTGGCAAATTGGCACTCGTGGCATACTGAGAGTTAGGTTTGGGGTGCATCTTAATTACCTACAAATTGTATTTTTTTTTTTTTTGTCAGATTGTACTACTTCATATTAAAATGCAAACCTGTACAATACTTACAAATTCAAAAACATTTATGTTTTGTGGCCAGCAAACTCCACTGAACCCCTTCCAGGATTAATTGGAACAACAACTGAGAGCCTTTTTCTCAATGTTGGCGCCTCACTGTTGCACTTTGTCTTGTTGAACATTTAAAGTAAAAAATGTTGAAAGGCCAGTTAGTAAACCGTTGTTTAGTTTTCACTAATGTCATGGAAAAGTCAAAGCCTGTTGTTAAGAACGGGCTGTCCATATTGGCCATAGAGTTTATGTAGGTTATCATTAATTGTGGTGAGGCTAAACAATTGTTTCCAGCAGACTATTCAAGAGGGACAGGGGACAAAATCAGTTTATGTATCACCTGCTCAGTCAACACAAATACACCACACATCCAACTATAAAAACAGAAGATAATGAACACAAAACCATTTGTACATGCATGCAATGTTGTAGCAAAGAAATCCATTTGAAAATAATAAAGTAACTCACCTTTCATCACTGAAATTATTCTGTTTATTTCATCTTGCATGACAGCATCCCAGCCTTAGCAAGAACATATTGGAGGATGGACCTGTTTTAATCATTGATTAGTTATACTCTATATAATAATATATTGTAAATGCCTTAAAATATTAACCTACCATTAAAAAAATATTTACTGGAGTAAAATGAACCAGCCATGATCTTGTATATAAGATAACATAACCATGCTACTTGAAGGTGAACTGTTTTGAAAAAATGTTGTTATACTCAGGGGAACAACACTTTTAATCATGTCACCTGTATTTGGGTCTAATCATTTCAGCCTATGGACAATTTGATTAAGCAATTGAAGATCTGATGGGCAAGGCATGTAGGGCTTATTAGAGCATAATAAACTCATTGTCATAATTCAATTTTCATAAAAATGTCATTGTCATAAAATTCATAAATTGGCACCTAATCAATTTTAAAGATCAAATAATCGCTATTAAAAAATAACCTGCTAATGAAGAACTGCGTAAATGAGAACAGTCTGTCTGTAGACACTGATGGAGGACAAGTTGCATTTCTTCACAGAGTGCAGCAAATAAGACCATTAGAGACTATTACTTTACTCAAATAACTTGAATTTACCTGATTTCCAGTGAGCGAGTCATTTAGACAAAATCTTGGCAGAAAAGGAAGTGTCCAGCTCACAGCGCAACATATGTCCTCCTGCCATGAGGGACAGAAGCTGAACCTAATATTTCCTTGATATATATGTGTGGGTTTATTATATCATTCATGTGTGTGTGTGTGTGTGTGTGTGCATGTTTATGTGGTTTATGAGGACACAAATTTGTATAATGACATGGGTATGACAGAGGTATTACAATATGAAGGTGGTTTATGAGGACACTGCCTATGTCCCCGTAATTCAAAAGGCTTAAAAAACATACTAAATGGTGTTTTTTTGAAAATGTAAAAATGCACAAAGTCTCCTGTGAGGGCTAAGTTTAGGTGTAGGGTTGGTGTAGGGCAATAGCACACACAGTTTGTTCAGTATAAAAACCATTACGCCTATGGAGAGCCCCCATAAACCACAAAAACCAACGTGTGTGTGTGTGTGTGTTTGATTGTAATATATTTATTGCTTAATATTACGCAAATTTGTGCTACTCTACCGATTCATAAGCACAGTCATGCTCATTTGAACTGAACTGCATTGAATTGAACGACAGAGATGATCTGAGCAACAAAACATCAGTAATCAAAAACACTTTGTTATAGGCAGAGATACAAACGTTTAAATCTGTTCACTTAAGAGATTTTAACACACTTTTCATGAGTGCATCGACACAACACAGTCCTTGTAACCTCAGAAGTCATTTTAAAGCTTAATTAAATGACATTTTAACATATAAGCTTGTAACTGAACAGGTCTGGTTGCATTCATAATTAAATTATTCATAATACCCACTGCTCATTCTCACCATGAATGTAGGCTCAAATTTGTGTATCAAAGTGGCTTATGTTTCAGTGCTACATATCATTAGATAAATGTGAAATATGTCATATGTAAGTGGTTATATAAAACAAGGTTTAGGCCAGTAGTTAATGTATATTCCGTCAGGTACCAAATCTTTTTACAAATTCATTTTAAAGCCATCTCAACTACGATGTAGAGCATGACTGTCTTCAAAAACCAATGAGAAACTATTTAAGGGGCAAAAAAACTTATACAACCATCTGGAGTATATAGGAGGAGGAAGACTCTTGTGGATGCCCTTACTGTGTATTAGACTAAGGGGCAATCTGCAGGTTCCCACATGAACTATGAAGAATGTCCGAGTGGATCCCATGTGAAGCTGCCTAGGTATCAAGCACCATTTGATATTTCAACACCAATACCTGGCTGTATGAAACGTACAAAAGTGCATTCTGGCAGCGAGCAGATTTTTTCTTTTTTATACATGTATAAATGAACAAGAACAAATCATTTAAAAAGCTGATGTCTTGGGATACGTGTATAAAATCTGGTCATATACAACATAAAATACAGCAAATATCCAATTCCCATTCAGTGTTTATGTCTACTGTAACAAATCAAATTGCACCAGCTTTCAAAGGGTCCTATTCTCCACATGACAAAAGATTATGTCACTTATTTTTGTAAAAAGTGCATGTTGACTGCAGGCTATGGGTGTTTTTAAATAGTGTTACTTTTCATATCATACTTTGTTACGGGCTACCAGACAAATAAGACTGTAATCATGAGAATAACAATGCATCAGATATACATTTTCAATCATCACAAAGCACTTAACACAAACTCATCTGAAACATATCTGTGAAAAGAAACATTTTAGCCTATTGGCATACATGTCTGGATCTACAAAGAGAACCTTGTGCTTCAAAAATATGAATTCAAATGATATAACAAAATATATTTTCGGTTTACTTAAAAAAAATATTAAAAACATGCCACACCACCAGAAACAACAAAAACACATTTAAAGAGTTTAAAGCTCTGTGAGCTAAAATGTTATAAAGAAACGCTATATAACTTAATTACTTCAATCTTACTGCTAACCTTTTCCACAACCAAGTTGGCCTTTGTGGTTTTACTAAACGAAGGGAGTAAAATAACTGAGAAATCTGCAAAACAAGCTGTTTTGTCAAATTTCAATCCCCCTAGATTGCTACCTCTTCCTCTATGCTATGAGACAAGGGCAATTTGGCCAAAAAATAAGGAAAAATATAATTTGTTTGGCTAATATTAAGCATCAAAGACATATTTAAACATAAAAGTATGTTGGAAATAATTTTTGAACTCCTAGCCCTACTTTAGGGGAGAATAAAAAATTATTATATACAATTTATATTATATGTACTGTAGATCTACACAAAGTAATGGAACGTCTCCTAATTCCTTTAGTCAAGAAAGGCAGCATTTTGACCAGAATACTAAATTCCCACTGAAACGTAAAAGCTGAAATCTGTCACGGGCCTCAGTAAAAAGCTCATGTGTATGAGCAGAAGGCCTAGTGCTCATTTCGAACCATAAGTGTTGAGCTCCAGGACACTTATGTGCTGCTCAGCTTCCCTCGCCTTGGAGGCCCACTGACCCCGTAAATCCAGTCTGGTATCAGCAACACATAAAAAAAAGCAACGATGATGTCCTTATGCAATTCAAATCCACCACACTTCAAAAGTCCCAGTTCCTAGTTAACAAAAACATTCCACTTAGTCAAAGCTTTAACACTAATAAGCCCATCAGGGCCTACTCTTGCTTAGTTCGTGGATCCTACAGATGTCATATAGCCTGACGATGCAGATTGTGACTTTATAAAACTATTTGTGCTTCCTTTGCTTTCCCCTTTAGGCAGGTGCTTCTGGTCCACCCAAGCAGATGCATCTACCTGTCCTGTCCTAATACTTGAAGAAGACTGCTCCGCTGTCCGTGAACTTGGTCCCAACGGAACAAGCTCTGATGCACGCTTGTGCTCAGGGCATGCCTTCATGCCCGATCCTTCGCCAACGCTACCGTCCCTCGCCTTTCTCTGCAGATCCTGAGGGTTTTCACCTGGCGTGGCTCCTTTGCCATGCTCAGAGCAGCGTCTCAGCGCTTGAGGCTCGCGCTCAAAGTGCGTGAGTGGGAAATGTGGCAACAAAACAACGTGCTGCTCGAAGGTCTCTGGAACCAGAGAGATTGCGGAGGCTCGCCGCGGGCTCTTCATTGGACTAGCCAGTGGCGTCTCGTCAATGAAGTTAATCACTTCATCGCGGCTAAAGCACTTGAAATCGTCCTCATAACGCTCGACTCGTGGAATCTGCTTGAGCGAATGCATGTCCTCGGATCGCCTCCTTTTGCGATGTGGGTGGCTCTCCTCGTGGTAGGACCCCGGGCTGCTCCGACGTCTCTCGTGGTGCGGCGAGCTGTATTGCGGGATGCCAATGATGTCCTCTGTGGAGCCCCAGCGATGCAGGTAAGACGGGATCTGACCGGTGGTCCACATGTCGGTGTCGTCGTGAGAGTATCTTCTTGTAGGGGGCACCTGGAGTAACACACAGACGAGTGAACCAGGACATTTCTAAAAGCTCAATTCCGGCTCAAACTAAGGACCTCAAATTAAGGACCTTTTGCATCTCTTATATGAACTATAATGGCAACACAGGCCTGTTTTCACTTTAAAAGCACTAAATATTAAAATATCTGCCTTTTAATAGGGATAAAATGAAGTTAATATTCTTTTGCTGAGTTTAAAATCACTCATTCTACAAACAGATACTCACATTCCACATTGTTCTGAGAACTACACAGGAAAGACATAAAATGAGTTTTTAGTATTTAAAAGAACTTTAAGTACACTATCCAAAGCATACAGCACAAGCCTAGCATGAAAGCGACTGTATTGGTTAATGCAGGAATGAGACAGCCTTTACAAAGAAGCCCTAGATGCATTATGAGGACTGATTGATAGGTGTACTATACTCTGGCCAGTAGAGGGAAGCAAAGCATCATTAAAGCAATGGCATTCAGATTTTGTAACCTTATCTATTTAAACAGATCAACTAAATTTAATATATATATATATATGCTACAGGACTTAGGTTAACACTTAAACATTTTTACGATTTGGCCTCATTTAAGACTTGTTACTGAACTGATTTGAATGATATGTCTATTTTATAAAAACGTGTCATTTTGCTTTAAATGTACTGCCCATTGATTTAAAAAATGTGTTTTTAATGTTCTATAAGCCTGAATGGCTTGACAGCAAAAACAATATCAGCTTGTACTTCCCAATTATTATGGCATTCCAATACTCGATGATGATGATGCAAAACACTGGTGAAATTGAAAAAGAACATTGTTTCTACAGAAATAGTCGTTTAAAAAGTGTATAATCTTCTATATGAGACACATCAGCTTTGAGTTCTTTATCAATACGCATCAGTGTTTTTGTTTCTTTGCCAAACGTCTGTGAAACTAATCTAACACACACAATGTTAATGGTAGTTCAATAAACTTTGAAGAGAACTTCAAAAAGTTGTTTCGTGCAATGTATATTAGCAATAAAATCAGCAATGGAAAGCAGTCAAGCACTGCAGATTGCCTAACAAAGCTTTGGGAAGTGTTCAGCGTACACATTTATGGCATATTCTCCACATTTAACCTCCAAGTCCAAATTTTCATTCCAGACAGGCTTATTTTTAATAGCTGGTCAATTACTTACACACAGAGAAAAATGGATGATATGTAAAAGGTCAATGAAAGTTACATGTGGAGGTTACATGTAAGCGCTTATGGGCAGTATGTGAAGTAATCATTTGAATGTAAAAAGGTTAAAAGTTTGAAGTGAAGCATTGCACTGCTCTAAAACCTACTGGCAGCCTGTTATATGACTTCTTAATCAGCCTTTATAGGACTATTCCTTGTGGAAGCGGTTCAAATAATCGGATTGATTTTTATTTTCTTTTTACATTCAAAGGATCAATCTAAATTTGGGTTGTGCCATGACAGTTTAAACTCCTACACAGATCACACATCGGTTGTGCCTCTACAACTAACACAATTAGTGTCATAGTATAAATATCAAGGGAAGTTTTACAACATGATTAGTCAGACATACTGAGCATGTTTTTAATTCAGACTAGTGTTTTTTATTCATTTAAATTCGCAATGACTTCAAGCTTTTAACTTTAAAATATAATCTGAAAAGGCATCAGTGGCACTCGTCACATGAGCCCTGCAACAGTAGAAAAAACTGCATAAAAAAAATCCCAAGATACCACTGGGGTGAAGGAACAAAAGTGGTTGTTAGATCATATTTTCCAAAAAAAAAAAAAAGTACACAAAACAAAAGTCTCCTATTTCAATATCTAATAGGTCACACAACAGGAATGTAAAATAATTCCAGTATAGTGTTGACAATAATATAGTGACTATAATTTATTTTGCAAATACTGAGGTGGAGGGCCATTGCAGCATGCACATTTTAATTAGAAATAAAGAAAAGATCAATTTGAAAACAAAATCAATGGAAGTATACCTGCAAATAGTGCATTTTATCTTCCTGAAGCTCCCTCAATGGATAACCCTGGGGGCCCCCCCTTTCTAAGGTTGAGAACTCGTACTTGGCAATACGGTCTACCGTCATGATATCACCAGCAGAGCTATAGACAAACGGTCTGTCAAATATTAAGTCCGGATGAATGCCTCCATCCTGGCTGTTTTCTGCAAATGCAGAAAGCATGTATCAGGATTAAAAATCAGTGTGCGCAAAAGACACAGACAGACAGACAGACAGACGAATAGGTAAAAAAAGAAAACAATTCCCTTTTATGGATTTTCAGAGTCCACGTTAGAATTTGAGGTTCTCAAAAATTGCTTCATGTGAAATCATTAGGATCCACTGAAGTGTCTCGTATTGAAAATCACGACTGACTGTCACTGTTTGCTAATAGATTGCAGCTAGAGCAAACTGTCTTTTAAACATATTCCCCAAAAGATTGTTTGAGGGGTACAAACAATATATATTTTTTTACTATAAAATCAGTTGTAGGGCAATGTGAAATGCTGATCTTAAGGCAAAATGGGGGTCACACAGCGGGATGACAGATGAGATTAGCGATTAGCACAGGCAGCTTAGCATGCATTTGAGTGAGACAAGGAGCAACCCTTATACATACAACTGAGTTGAGTTACACAAGGTAAACCGTCTGGAAAGAAGCAGAGCACTGGTAAAATTATGATCACAGAATCCATTTCTTGCACATATTCCTTATGATTGCAAACTTAGAAATGGGCACATGCTAAATAGCAGGAGAGGTAATGAAATACAGCTAACAGCAAAGTCACACACTTAACACCTTACATTCATCAATACGTACTGACAGCCTCAGTTCACTAATAGTTTGTGATGAAGCATATTCATTATATAATTATCATGTGACCTCCAGAAAACCCCTTGTTTTTATATTTTTACATTGGTTTTTTACATGTTTTAATCTTAGCTATAAAAATTACATTGTTACTATAGGCCTATAGGCTACTGCAACCAAAATATATAATACCATTGTTTCTGCCAAAGTAGGCCTACTGTTGTTGCTGTAAAATACAATGTAATGTAATATGGACTCTTCTTGAAAGGGTGCATGAAGCTTTTATGTAATTTTGATGATAGCAGTTTTGTTGTAGTAACAATGCCTGTTGTAACGTTGGTATTTTGGCCAGTGGTCCTGCAAATCCGCCGGGGGCCGTTGGCCCAAGGAGTAGTGACATCATGCAACTCTGTGATACTTCACTTGAGAGCAAAGCAAATTTGCAGCAAAACTTCTGCAGTGGTGTTCACTCCAAAGGCATCTTAGCAGGTATTCCAGTTATATATGTATTTTTGAGTGTCAAAATATATTGAGACACTTTGATGAAAATAATATCCATCCATCTCAAAATGAAGGTCACATGATAAATCCAATGACTGTAATCATCATTGGTTGACCTATTCATGTTTTTCCCCCAAACACAGCAGTAATGAATGTGTTAAATTAATTAATAAATAAATAAATAAAAGTATCTATCCAATTCCTGAGACCAAAAACAAACAAGCTAGCAAACAAATGAATAAATTATAACAATAAACTAAACTAAAATGATAACACTTTACAATAGGGTTTCATTTGTTAACTATATTTAATGCATTAATTAACATTAACTAACAACAAGCAATGCATTTGTTACAGTATTTATTAATCTTTGTTTATGCCCATGTTAGCTCAGGTCCATTAAATTAATATTAACAGAGACAACTTTTGATTTTAATAATGTATTAGTAAATCTTGTAATCATTAAGTAAGATTAATAAATGCTTTATTAGTATTTTTCATTGTTAGCTTATGTTAACTAATATAGTAAATTAAAATTAACAAATGTAAACAGATTGTAAAGTGTTACCAATAAAATAAAATAAAAACCTTTTCTTTACTTCCTATTTCCACTCCCTCTCTAACATCTGAGGCTGTGTATGAATACCACTAAACAAATAATGCACACTATAAATACTACTTGAAATAAATTTAGTATGCACTATACATTCTGTGCATCTCTAAGATCATTTACCCTATGCATGTGACAGCAGGATGATCTACTATTGTCACCAAAATAAAAGCTCAATGCACCTTCTCTGTAATTTGACATTTTATTTCAAACTAGTAATCTCCCAATATCTTGCTGAGTGAAGTTATGTGACAACAATTAAATTTACAAATATTTATTGCTGTATACTGTGTATACTGTATATTGTTCTATATATTAAACACTGGTGTAGCAGGATGTAAGTAATACAGTATTATGTTATTTTGAACATAGCATTGCTTTTTCCTTGGAACATGCTAAAGGAAGCTCAGAGGTCCTTACCTTCGTCCACTTCATCATTGGACATGATGGCCACACATTTCTCCCAGACCATCTTGACGTCTGCTCTGTAGCGGTCACAAGCCCACAGGAACATGGGGAGCAGGATTGATTGTGCTATGGAGCACCAGAGGACACACAGGACCATCCAGCTGTAGGAGCGGTCAAATTTCAGGCTGGCAAAGCTCACCACCTACAATGAAGCACTGCAATTATTTACATGTTAAAAAGCAAATTCAAATGAAAACACATTCCTTCTGATAATATACAGTGGTGGCCAGGTGCGTCGCTGGGAATTCTGGGCCTTGTGCACTAACTTTGCTATGGAGGCCCCCCATACATCAGTTATTTCTATCTTTTGCTGTAGTGTGTCAATAGGAAATATCAGTTTACATTTCCAAACATTCATTTTGCCATTAATTGTAATAATCCAGTGAGAATTTTGTCTGACAGTAGCCAGTGCTTCACACAGAAATCTGATCTGATCATCATCCAGTCTGTCTGAAGTGACAAGAAGAAACAGAACAAACTGAGACAGACTAAATCCAGAAGAACTGTGTCTCCAAGATGCTTCAAGAAACCTACCTGCAAAGCTACAGTACTGCTAAAGGTTTTAGGCACTTGTGTGCCTAAAACTGCTGTAAATGCCATATATATATATATATACGTTCTTTAACTTCTATTAAATGAAATCAACATTTGGTGTGAGCATCCTTTGCATTAAAGCAGCTTCTGGATTTAGTCTCTCACTTTTGCACATACAATGCAGTTTAGTGTCTGAAAACAATGAGTTTGCACTTAAATATATTCTTTTGAAAGTGTAATTTTCACTGTAAGAACTCTGCAGGGATATGGTAAAGTTTACTTGTTCACAAGGGTATCCTAACAGAAAAATACAATGCAATGAAGTGCAAAATTCAAAATACAGGTAAAACACCTGTATATCATAACACTCCTTCATATTAATACAGTGCATCATACCCTATATTTACAGGCTATTTTTTGTGTACTAGCTGGATGAATCTCACAAACAGATTCCCAGGCCACATTTCACCCCAAGATAATACAATTATTATTATTATTATTATTATTATTCCTAAAATATTTAGCAAACAGTTTAAAAAATACTGTTCATTAAAATGCTAAATTTGGTAGGCTATTATATCAGATATGAATAGGCTTCGACTTTGGCCTCAATGCACAAGGCAACCATTATAAATCAACCGCTGAAGTTTGATATATATGAAGGATACATAACTGATGCATCTAAAAAAAAGCAATACAGTGATTTAATTGATGCTTGAGCTTTCACTACTTCATCAGACTGAAGAAATGGCACTCCAGCACATACAGTATGTCATTCTGAAGATCAGTTTTGATTAATCACAGATTTAAATATTAACTATACACTATTCTCAGACATTAACTCTAAATACAGTAAGCTGAGTCATGGATAAAACTCTACATTATGATTAATTCTATATCACAATTAATTTTTCACATGCATTATGCATACAGTCACGATACTGTAGGACACAGTTTAGCGATCTCTCCACTGAACTTCTCCTACTTTGAATGGCTCTCTACATACATTCTTCCACCAGTAGTTTACGACATATTTAGCTTTCCCCATTGCACTTTAAAACAGACTAAAGACTAAATAGAACAGAGGTAAAAGCTTTCCGTAAGATGTATCTTGTCACCAGTTTGTTATGTCTAGCAGCAAGGTTTAAAGTAACTAGTGATTCTACGCATACAGAAACCACATTACTGGTACTGTCCAAGAAAAACTGATTCACCTACAGGAAATGCACATACCATGCTAAGATTCAGATGGCCATTTACAAAAGGCCTATGAGGAGAACAGCAACAGGGCATATATCATCTATAAATGTTTGGGAAACCCAGAGTTCCTTGACACAGAACACTGACCTTGAATGACTAGGCTATACATACTGATGTTGGTGGGGGGAAATAAATATGTGAAAACGAAAAATCCTAATTAATAAATCCTAATAAAGGGAGACACCAGCTGGTGAAATGGCTGAATTGCATGCATTAAAAATTACTACGGATAACAATACAATAAAAAAACTATATGAATGAATAGCATAGCAAAACCATTCTAACACCAGAAGAACATACAAACTCCACACATTAAGGCTTAAGGTGTATGTGGCGATGACTGCTGCTGGAGGCATTCACTTATTTCTTGTTTCATGTGTGGGATGAGATGCCTGAGAACTTTCCGACCTGCTTGTGTTCCTTCTTGTGACGTATCTATAGTGCTAGAAGGTTTACCAAGCCTCCTTTTGAACCACTTGAGTCAACTTCAGATAGAATTCTGACTCTCAAGACAATCTTGTTATTGGCGTTTACATCCCTTAAGAGGATTGTTGATTTACAGGCTTTATCAATGAGCCTATGCTGTATGGATTTAGTTTTCTGTCTGATGAAAGTTTTGGTCAATAGGAAGGTTGCTTCTTCTCAGGCATTTATCCAAGGTTACATCTTTTGGAGGGCATGTGTGTGGTGGCAGGATGTTCCTTCCCAACACCTTTATCAGATTTTATCATCTGGGCACAGATTTGACTTCTGCTTCTGGGGTTTTATCTGTTTGAACAGGTGTTAATTCATGTTCCTCTATGAATCTGTGTATATGTTCACTTCCTGATGAACTGGCAGTCACAAAATATGGCTTATGTTGGCTTATATTGGTTATGTAAGTAATCCTGGGTCCCTGAGAGGGCTTCAGACAGTTGTTACACATGGAGGATAACCATAGCATCATCTACTGATAGACTTGGACATCAGAGGAAAACAATGCTAAATGCAAATAAAATGTAAGGAAGCAAAATAAGAAGAGGAGAAAACTAGGTCTTCTAAAATTGTTGACAACAAAAACTGTGCATCCAATCTAACTCTTCAGTACAATTACTGGCTGGCATGAGCATTAAACCAATGAAAACCTAGAGACATTTAGATACCAAACGCAAATCAAAATCTGAACACATCGCAACAAACCATTAAAAAGGAAACCACACTTTTGCTGTTGTATATATTTTCTGTGTCAGTTTACCTATTTTGTCATGTCTGCAAAACCAGTTGAAAACCTGGTATACATATATACGGAAATGTATAAATGTAGAATATGGGGGTAGCGCTTTCTTCTTCAAAAAAGGGCTTTTATGCCTGAATTTGTAACAGATTGCAGCGAGTTTTCCTAAATGAAGCATATGATATCGGATCATTATAATCAAAACCACTCTTTTCATCGATAGTACTCAAAAAGTCAATCAAGGCAACTGCCCAACTCATATTCCTATGCAAAGATAAACAACACTTACACTTACATTTCACTGCTGGTTATACTCATATTGTGTATGTGACGAATACAAATCTTGAATCTCCACCAATATCCACTGAAACCACACTAAAGACTGCAGCCCTTTTTGCGAAATCATGTTCTTTTAAAAGAAAGCGAGCACTCACCAATATGGGGAATCCAGTTAGAAAGTCGTATATGAAGACTATTCCACTGATCAGATAGGTGATCTGCAGCGATGTCTTAATGGGCTCGGAGCCGTCGATGGATGAGCGCCTCTTGCCTTGGGCATCCTCCACTACAATGGTGGGCACGTTAAATTTGTTCTTGTCCACGTTTTGACCCATCTGGATAGAAAATGTCTGGAAGAGGGCAATTCCAATACAGATGACGCCCATCACCACACTCCCGCTGATCAGCAGCAGGAAGCAGACGCCGAAGCCCAAGCCGATCTCGGTCACAATGAAGCGACAGTTG
The DNA here is from genome assembly GCF_936440315.1 of Barbus barbus. Lineage (NCBI taxonomy): Eukaryota > Metazoa > Chordata > Actinopteri > Cypriniformes > Cyprinidae > Barbus > Barbus barbus. The sequence continues at coordinate 5,057,450 of NC_136756.1, forward strand.
TCGTGGGTGTAAAAGCGCTCTGTGGTATCATGCCAGCCCACAGCTGGCAAGGTGGACAAAATGAACGACACCATCCAGATACCCATGACCGTATGGACAGCCTGCTTTTTGGTGTTACTCAGCCTGTTAGAAGATAAAAGAGATTAATGATTATAATGCTAATAATACTAGAATGAATATACAAAGTTCTGGCATGAAAACTCTAGATGGCGCAGTCCGATAGGTCTAACTCAATCTGACCTAATGAAATCATTATCACATGGCACAGCTGATTGGTTTTCTCCTGTATCAGTAGCCAATGAGCTCACTGCTCAATATACAGCTTTTGCTTGCTGTAACAGTTGGCAGCGCACTTCAGAACTGCTAAAATCAACATCTAAGATAAGTGAATGCTCTTTTAAACCATAACGCTGTGTATATTCGCGTGGTCTGAATACAAAAATGAGCAACCATAAACAAGTTTAAACTAAGTGTCATGTTAGCAGTTTGCATTGTATGCATTAGCGAAATATTAAGCATATTAGTCAAGTCAAGTCACCTTTATTTATACTGTATAGCGCTTTTAACAATACAGATTGTGTCAAAGCACTAAACAGAATCAAATTGGAGGATAGAGTGTCAGTAATATATAATAATAAGATTATCATTGTCTAGCTCAGTTTAGTTTAAATAGTATATGTGAAATCAAATTGATGATAATCGCTAGCAGCAGCATTTTGCATCTGTGTTTATACAGCTGGAGCAAAGGCAGTTTAGAGCATGTAATCACTCTGAGGACACGCCGATAGTAACGGACATGAAAACAGGTTAAACGAAATAAGCATTCTTGAGTATGCATTTCAAGTGGGGTTCACCATATACAGCAGAGTATTCTCAATGTTCACGTTCATAATTTCTCATTTCTCAGGTGGATGCTGGGGTCTTATCTATCAGATTGCAACATATGTCCATTTTGTTAATTAACATTACACACAGTGCACGTCCAATTAGAGTTAAGCAAGTTGGTGTGGTAGCCCAGGCACACATAGTCATAGGCCACTAGTGTTAAGCCGGTCAGCGTGGTAGCCCAGGCTCACATAGGCATAGGCCACTAGTGTTAAGCTGGTCGGCGTAGTAGCCCAGGTTCACATAGTCGTAGGCCACCACTGTTAAGGCAGTCGGCGTAGTAGCCCAGGTTCACATAGTCATAGGCCACTAGTGTTAAGCCGGTTGGCGTGGTAGCCCAGGCTCACATACTCATAGGCCACTAGTGTTAAACCGGTCGGTGTGGTAGACAAGGCTCACATAGTCATATGCCACTATTGTTAAGCCGGTCATCGTGGCAGCCCAGGCACACATAGTCGTAGGCCACCATTGTTAAACCAGTCGGCGTGGTAGCCCAGGCACACATAGTTGTAGACCACCATTCAAAATATCTGAATAACAAAAAATCTTAAGAAAAGTTAAACAATACATTTCAGTTTGGCAAGATGTTCAGAAAAAGCCCAACTAGTAAAATCCGTACAAGTTTATGTAAAAATAACACGTTAACTAATGTAGGTAAGAATAAATTACAGAAATGATCTTCTCTGCTGTATAAAGCCTGTCAGATCGCGATGTTCTTCTTAGGAAAATTCCTCATAACAGGACTTATTTCAAAAACGATGAAAATTAGCGAATCTATTTTTTTGTATCTAGATGAGGGTGTTTGCACGCAGGTGACTGTATATAATGAGCTCAGAAACGGGACTGTACTTCGCTTTAGTTTCATAAGGATTACATAATCAGAGAATATTTGTTTTCGATTTGAATTTGTTCATTTAAAAGTAGACACTTCAAGCTTTCAGATACGGGAAAGAATGTACCTATCTTTAGTTTCATACGGATTACATAATCTGATAATATTTGTTTTTGATTTGAATTCGTTCATTTAAAAGTAGACACTTCAAGCTTTCAGATACAGGAAAGACTTTACCTCGCTTTCATACGGATTATAATCATAATCAGAAATGTTCGTTTTCGATTTGAATTCGTTCATTTAAAAGTAGACACTCCAAGCTCAGATACGGGAAAGACTGTACCTTGCTTTAGTTTAATACGGATTACATAATCAGAGAATATTCATTTTTTATTTGAATTCATTAATTTAAAAGTAGACACTTGAAGCTTTCAGATACGGGAAAGACTGTACCTCGCTTTAGTTTCATACGGATTACATAATAGGGATGCGCGGTATACCGATACTGGAAAAATACCGGCATATATTATATTTCAAACGGTACGATATCATAATTTTGCTCAATTCGGTATTTCATATGCTGCTGTTGCAAAATGCACCTGTAGGTGGCAGTGCTTCCCAAATTGCTGCGCAACCGGTAAATGTGACAACAGAACAACGCGATGGATCAAACAGATGAAACTCAGCGCACCCAAAATTAATAAATAAAGAGAACAGTAGAAGTGAAATATGGCATTACTTTGGATAAAAAACAGATGACAAAGGTGAAGGAACTGGCCTTACTGCACCTGTATGCAAGCGTTGCTATAGGCCTAAATCATGTTGCCACAGGAACGCATCAAATCTTTTTAAGCATTTGTCGCTTGCTCATCCTGATCTTTTCAAAGAATTAAGAGATCGACAGGTGAGTGCGTCATTCATAAATTCAGATTTGATTTGACCTTTTATTTACATCTGATCAACGCACATTCAGATGTAATACAGTAAGCGCAAATGTGCAAGTGAGACACGCTAGAATCAATGAAGTTTTGGTCACGTAATGCATGCACTTGCATTTCATACAATCAAATTTTAATTGGATATGAATTGAGCAAGAGTTTTGCTATATTAATTTTAGTATCAATGATAAGAAGGGCATGTTTCTGACACGCTGCCGACCACTAATATGAAGCAAGTGAGAGAGTGAGATTTATATTTAATGCTTTTTCTTTGGTTGAGTCTGAAATCTGAAAACAATCTGAGAGAGAGAAATAATAACATGATTTTGAACATTACTTTGACTGTTAGAATAACACTTTACAATAAAGCAACATTTGTTGCATCAATTGCGCAACTTCAGTGCAATTTTTTCTCTTCAAAATGAAACCTATGTTTCCGGTAGGTTTTTTTTTTAGGAGACATTTCGTTTGCACTGTGTTTGCACTGAAAAGATAAGATTTGAATATATTTATAATGCAGTTAGCCTATTTTGTTTTTCTCCAACATCAAAATGTAACCTATGTTCCCTTTAGGTTTTTTGTTACAGTTTGATACAAAGGTATTAACATATGAATCTGTTTTTATTATTATTATTAATAATATATATTTTTTAATTCACTTATCTTTTGAGGCTGGTTATTTGTCACCTATGGTATCGATTTAATATCGATACCGAGGTACTACATTCTGGTATCGTACCGAAGCCAAAATTATGGTATCGAGCCACCCCTATTACATAATCAGATAATATTTGTTTTCGATTTTATTTTAATTTGTTCATTTAAAAGTAGACACTTCAAGCTTTCAGATACAGGAAAGACTGTACCTTGCTTTAGTTTCATACAGATTTATAATCAGAGAATATTAATTTTCGATTTGAATTCGTTCATTTAAATGTAGACACTTCAAGCTTTCAGATACGGGAAAGAATGTACCTCGCTTTAGTTTCATACGGGTTACATAGTCAGAGAATATTCGTTTTCAATTTTAATTAATTCATTTAAAAGTAGACACCGTGCACCCTAATTGTTTTGTTTATTTTGCAAAAGCACAAAGTTTTGATGTTATTGTCAGTGTACACAAATAAAAGTAGGCCCTTTTTTAGATTCAATTGATTTTAGTCTTGTCTGTATCTGACTATGTAAGGTTTCTCTGTGAATTAGGAAAAACTCAAAGTGAACGGTCTGGTGCACAGAGGGTTAAAGACGCTGCATTCAATTTTATCTTTAGAAATTTAGATTTCAAATTCAATATTGATTTTAGAACTGTTGAAATTATTTACTGTATGTCAGGCAAGTACTTTATAAGAAACTGTAATTGGCTTGTATTGTATTGTGTTCTGTGTCTCTTGCTTTGTGGGGGTTATTCATATGTGTTATATGTGCAGCAGCAGTATTTCCTACATGCTCACAGCAGCATGTTGTGGATGTATTGGCAGTAGCAAGTCTCGGTACTTGCTCTGCCGCAGCAGCAGCAGCGTAGCAGAACTATTCCGCCAAGACCAAATACATTAACATGGTCATGTACATTACCATGCCAATCCCTCCGAGAGTTGTCATGACAGAAATACAGAGTTCTGGCATGAAACTCTAGATGGAGCAGTCTGATAGGTCTAACTCAGGGGTCTCCAACCTCATTTCATTCGCGAGCTACTTTTCAAAAATGAAAGCGGCTGAGAGCTACCAATGTTATACAGTACTTAAATCTCTTAAATAATATATCAATCCAAATTGTTATACACGGTGTTGTTAAAATGTGCTGGAAATATTAAAAAAGTACTGATACACACACTGAAATCATTTTACCAAGTTTTATGACAAAAGCCAACAAATAAAATTAGCAGCACTATGTACTTTTTGTTTGCATAAACAGTGAAATAAAACATTTAAAAAATCATGGCCAAAATGATAAACTAACAAAAAATATTCAAACATATTATCTACTGACGTACTACATGTTCAAATAAAGATTTGACCATTTTTAAAAATAAAATTATAACATATCAGCCTTTAAATCTTTTTTTTTAATAAAAGGATGTAATTTAATAAAATTTTATCTGCTCCATAAACAGTTCTACATAAGCTAATGTACATTCTAAAAATCTCAACACTTCTGATAACAAGGTAGGCTATATTCCATTGACCGGTTAAGATTTATAACAAAAATTTGGTCTGATTTTCACATTGGTCTGAACAAAAATATGGCAGACAGACTGAATGAATTTGTAAATCCACAGTTTGACAGCAGGTGGTGCTTATGAACTGCAGAACAGAGCTGTTTCCACAGTAAGCAAAACTGTGGTGAGCTTCTAAACTAACTTCTAAACAAGCTTTATTACGCATTACACGGAGAGAAGATGGAAAGCAAATGCCATCAAAACTTTTCTGAAGACAGTCAGTTTCCTATTATGCATTCACACAAATAATGAAATCATATATTCATTCATATAATTTCCCTCAGCAGTCTACCTTCAGTTATGTTTTCACATAAAATGAAACTAGGCGTTGCACCTGCGTGAGACTCTTAATAACTTTGATTAAAGCTTTTCAAATCGCGATAATCAAATATGGGTTTAATGATAATTCAAATACGTAACGGGATCATTAAAATAACCTCATGGCTGATATGTCAATGTGTCTTGGTGAGCTACCTCCAATCAGGCCACGAGCTACTGGTAGCTCGCGAACGACGTGTTGGAGACCCCTGGTCTAACTCAATCTGACCTAATTGCATCATTATCACATGGCACAGCTGATTGGTTTTCTCCTGTATCAGTAGCCAATGAGCTCACTGCTCAATATTCAAATACATGGCTTTTGTTTCCTGTAGCAGTTAGCAGCGTTCTTCAGAAACCCTCCACCTCCCCAGCTCCACCTGTATAGATCTGCTACGAGGTGATGCATGTATGCTATGTGGGGGTTATTCAAATGTGTCATATGTACAGCAGCAGTATTTCCTACATGCTCACAGCAGCATGTTGTGGATGTATTGGCAGCAGAAAGTCTCGGTACTTGCTCTGCAGCAGCAGCAGCGTAGCAGATCTGTTCCGCCAACACTAAATACATTAACATTGTCATGTACATTACCATGCCAATCCCTCCGAGAGCTGTCATGACAGAAATATTAGTTATATAAGAGGCTAATAAAAATAGATTACATCATTGAGCTAAAAATTCATTTCTAACTGTGTTCTTGCCACATCAATACACCAGTTAATTTTTACTGAGGATGGTTGTAAAAACAGGGTGAATTGTATCACCATCAGTTAGAAACCATTTACAAGGATGAAATAAACATCAAATCACCCCGCCCACTGTTATAACTCATGTATTAACCATCACAGCACCCTTTTACCATTACATATTTACACAGTGGGAAACTTCGATCAATGTTTTTGATAAATATTGCAAACAAACAAATGAGTTACAGATGTTTAAACAAAAAGTGTTACTGCCATCTCCCGTCTCCCCTATGTAACGCCCATCTGTCAAGATAGAATCAAGTTCCACTCTGTTTTTTTCTTTTTTGGAATGTTCAGTTTAACTCGGAAATATGTCACATTACAGAAGTTGTAAATAATGTTCTATGTTGACTTTTATGTTTAACTTTATGCTTAGAGCACAGCGCTGATTAGAAATTTCCTTGACTGAATAACATAATACTAAAATATTTACTAAAAAAAAATAAAAAAATTAAATATGATTTATGGTTAAAGGTGGAGTGCTATCTGAAGTACTGTTCATTTCTAAAATACATTTTTCATAGTGTTCTGTCAGAAAAGAGGAATAATGATTTTTACCCGTAGGACACAGAAGTTCCAGTCATCATTAACATTTTGTTTTAATAGTGAATGCAGTCAGTATATGTCAGTTATTTTAATTAGTATTTTCCCTCAACAAGAGCCACAATTTTCTAAAAAAATAAAATAAAATCACAATCATAATTCACAATTCCTTTCTGTGAAGATGTGCTTTTTAGTGTACAAAATGTTCTAAACTTACATTTTCCGTATTGTTTAATCATTTCTCTTGGTTTAAACCAGGGGGTCAAGGTTTTAGCATGTTGGCCACTGTAAATGTCATACTGCACCATTACTTATGAAAAATATGTGTGACTAAGAGTATAAGTCACATACAGCATGATGTTAATACATTATTACATACTATTTATTTTTAAACTAACACAGAAGAACAGGAAAAGGTTTTTGGAGTGTTTAAGTTTTAAGTAAACAAAACATACTTACGCGGAGCCCTCTGTAACTAAAATGTAATAATAATAAATTTAACTTATACATCAATCAATTAAGGCATGTCCCTATCTGTGTGTGGTAAGATGCTGGACCATTTGAAGTTATGCAAAGCCTCCAGTTCTTCGAGCAGTGAGAAAAATCTCCTATGCATTGCAGAATGACTATAAATGATGAATGAGGTTACATATGGTGATCAGTACTCCATTCATAAAACGTGTGTGTGTATGTATATAAATGATTACTGAAAGAGAATAAACGTTGGCATAAACTATAGACAGTCCTAAGATGCTTATCCATGCCCATACAGGCCTCGACAGTGTTGTACAGCAGACAGCAGACATTGGTTTTGTTCATATGCTCGTGAGCTGATTTGTTGACTACTTCCTACATTGGCAGCATCTAAATGAATCTGAACCCCATAGGTGACCAATTTGAAACACTGTGCATAGGCAGTAACTGGTCCTCAATGTACAACTACTTCAAGAAGCTATTTGCTATTTTTAATTACGTCCATCTCAGTTTTTTCTTAATGAATGAAATAAATGTATTGACTTTTTAAAGTCATTATTTAGCTCCAGTCAGTTCAGTAAATTATGAATAAATTCAAATAAATGATATTAATCATAGATTAAGTGTCTTGTATAGCTCAACTAAGCAAGCCAAAAGTGGCAATGGCAAGGAACTCAAACTCTAACATGCGTAATGACAGAAGGAATGTACATTAGTTAATTCATTTTGACAGTTAAAGCAAAATTAATTATATATATATATACAGTATATGCACAAATAAATAAACATTTTCAAATAAATATTAAATATTCTGACCTTGTGATTGAGTTTCCCTTCTTCAACTATGCAGACTAGAACTAGCCTTTCACTAGTGAAATTGAACTTAAGGATGGATTTATTAGCACGTCAATTCAAATAAAAATGTTTTCATAAATGATTGCAAAGATAATGGACGGATGAAAATAGCTGCTTGAACTGCGTGACTACCATTTTGGCAATGAGTAAAACATGAGGATACTACAAAGGTCAGAGTTTAACTCAATAACATCTAAAACATACACAAAATAACACCACCTAGTGGATCTAAAATAATACGCTAGAATAGTACACTCCCTGCAAGCTATCTGTAAGATGCTATCATTAAGCAGACTGAAATTAAATTAGCATTAACTATTCATGAGACAGTAGGTCAGCATCTGAGAAACACTAGATGATCCTTCTTTAACCCTTTTTCATCTCTGTTCCCAAGGGCCACACTGATTCTGTTTTTACGGAAAATAAAACTTAAAACTCTTTAAATATACTAACAACATCTGTAAAATTGGCACCAGATGGCACCATTGCTCACACTGTTAACAAAAATTCAAAATTCAAAATTTTTGGCAGAGATGGCTGCCAAATAATAACTAAAATTAATAAGTAAAATATCCTAATTTAATCCTAACATTAAATACTAACAGATCTCTTAAGATCTCAGCATCTTTACTTATTACTAACTAGATTGACTTCATTTCATACAAAATTTCTTGTTGAGCATTAACAGATGTTTAGATGTTAATGTTTTATTGAAAATAATAAAGTTTGATGTCACCATGAAGGTTCTTTCATTTCTTAAACATTAGGAATTCTCTGTTTGCTTTAACTGTGTGTTTCTGAAGTATGGTCTAGCAATGGGAGAAGTTAACCTTTTTGAGGCTTCAAGTCAAATCAACTAGTTGACCCTCTGCTGCGAGTATTATGGGCAGGAAATCTGATCAATCATAATGCAGAATTAATGGCTTTACATTCCATGTTTGGACATGAACTAATGTGGTTAGAATGCCCATTTTCCAAAATGTGTTTTAAAAACATCAAGTGATGAAGGTTTGTGAGGTCCGTTACAGCAAACCTCTGGGCAAACCTCTACTCATTTCCAGACCATGCTGAAGCCAGTGTGAGCCGACTTAAAGTGCCTTGCTTTTTTAGTTGAATCTAGGACAAGCCACCTTATTATAAACACGTCAAGTTCTTTACCAGTCCTTCGATTACAGGAGACTTCCAAGCCCAATAGTTCTCTGGACTATAATTCAATTTTGTCCAGCTGTCAGAAGATCACAGCAAGGCAGAAATTATGCGATCTCAAACCTATCTGAACAAGCAGCATGGGACTGATTGTGATATGAGGGTGACTGACCTGTCAATTTACGGTTGTCTGTTGGAAATGATTCATCATGCAATATGGAGTTTTCAGATTCAGAGTTCCATCTGAAATTTTCTTCTAAAATGAGCATTTTTGTCAGGCTCCTATGTTTATGTTAAGTTATTTCAGACCCTATTCATTGCAATTAAAGTGAAATTACTGAACTTACACATAGCAGCCTGATAAAAATGCTTATGGCCTTATGCTTATGGTCAAATTTGAACTTTTTGCACTCAAGATATAGGCATAATGGCCCACACCTAACAAAGTTGCTTTACAGCAGGGGTTCCTAAACTCGTTCCTGGAGCCTCTGCAACACTGCACATTTTGCATGTATCCTTTATCAATCACACCTGATTCAACTCATCAGCTCATAAGTAGCAACTCTAAGACCTGAAATGGGTGTCAGACAAAGGCAGCAGCAGAAAGACATGCTAAATGTGCAGTGTTGGGGAGGCTCCAGGAACGTGTTTGGGAACCCCTGCTTTACAGTATTATAATGCCATCTTGTGGCCAATTCTCACAAGATTTGGTACACAGCCACATCTTTGCTGCATCCCAGTTCACCCACTTATACTACATCCTTTAAGTACTTTTTGTACTTAAATAAAAAATAAAAAGTACATACTTTTAAGAGTGTAGCAAAAGAGTAGACAAGCTTTGGGACATACTAGCAAATCATAATATTGCGGCTTTAACGGACGCATCCTGTCACGGTAAACTGGCCTGTCAATCATCTTGTCACAGTTAATATCCTCCACATTCATTTAATTTAATTTCCTACTGTATCACAGAGAAAAGAAGAAGCACGCTGATTTGCCAGCCATAGGTTTTTATGTGGAGCACTTCTGTGCTCATATTTTTGTATAAAGATGCATTTAAAAGTAATGATCAAACAGATATTTATACCACGGATAACATATATATATATATATATATATATATATATATATATATTATTATTATTATTTTTGATCAGGTTAAATGTTGATTATTAGTCACCCAAATCTAAACCTCCCTACTTAAACATCAGTATGGCACATCCACCTATTTTTTTTTTTACGCTTTTTATTCGTGTTTGTATTTCTGAACTGAATCCTTCTCCAAAGCGCAATGGATTGTGGGCAATATTAGCCATTTGAGTGTGCACGCACGTGTCAGCCATTCTGATTTTATGTTTTAAGATTCAAAATATGTTAGATTTTGACCCACAAATATACATGTTTAACTTAATGATACAGCTGCTGAATTACAAGCATTTTTTTTCAGTTGTAGTTCCCTCTATGGTTGTAATTTCATGACAACTCGGCATGTGTAGCCTACTGAGAATGTCCTGTTGTCTACGTATATGAAGTTTCATTAAGTTGACATTCGGCCAATATTGTTTGACAGATCACTTCGTACAAATGGGTGATGCCTGACCATTTAATTTGCTTATATCTATTTATATATGCTTTGATGTATCAAACTTAGTTTGGTAATATTTGTCATGATAATAAGCATCAAGTTTTGTTTGAATTGCACTAAAAATCTAGGAGGCGTTGAAAAAAAAAACAGGGTGCAATAAAATATAAATGTAGATATAAATGTCTTTGTAGTGCTTGACTCAAGGATTGAGAGAAAAAAAATGACTTTAGTCCTTATGGATCCAAAGTTCTGAACTAAAATGCAAATGTACCCCATGGGGTCTTCCTCATCAGTCACACCCAAAACGTTTTGCAGTCACCACTAATGAGCTAATCATTTGAATCAGGTGTGTTAGATGAAGGAGACATCCAAAACGAACAATGTGTTGTATAGCAGCAGCATATCTTATATACTCACAGCAGCATGTTTGTGTATGTATTGGCAGTAGCAAGTCTGTATACTTGCTCTACAGCTGCATAGTTATCAGAGCTAGTCTGCCAAGACCAAATACATTTTCCAATTTCCTCTGAGCAAGTGTGGCTCAGTTCAAGAAACAGTGCAACCACTAAGTAAACATTAAAAATGTGCTTAAATGACTGTATAGTTCAAATTGAATTTAGAATTTTGGAGAATGGGCCAAACCTTTTGTATTCTAAAAATATAGGATTTGAAATGATATCTAAACAAATAACCATGCATTCAGATGGTCTGAGAACTGTTACTTAAGATAACTGATAACATGAATGTTCATGTATGAAAACTTGTTAATTTCCTATTAAAGCCCATTTCCACTGAGAGTGAATAATTACTATGAAATTTGTGCTGTTTAAACATAAACAGCAATGGGCACACAGCACCAAAACAAAGCAAACAATGATCAGTTGTGTCATGGTGAGACAACAATAAAACAGACAAGCAATTTTTGTCCTCTGTCTTGTGCAGTTGTTTTGTCGTCATTATTTATTTATATTTTCCACCTCTACAGTATGATGACAAACATTGATTTTAGTGCTTCTTCTCATTGTTTGCAATTACACCCTAGAAAAGCATTCATTTTATGAAGACCATAGACATAAGTAATAATCACGTGATGGAAAAAAAAACACTCTGATGTCTCTCCAAACAACAGAGATAAAGCATTTCTGATTAAAGGAGAGTTGCCCTCCTTTAGTTGTAGCTCCAAATGAACTGACTGCCAGTCTAGAAAATGCATCTAATAGTCTATATTTATGTGATATTGTCAATGGCAGGCCTTTTTCCAGCGGCTTAAAACCAAAATTCGGCATCAACAAGGTGTTGTTGTTTTATATATAGTGACAGATTTGACAAAAATAACAAAATGAGTTAAATTAATTTTCGTTCAATAAAATTCAGTAAACCACTGCTGTCAACTGTCCCCCTGAAGCCAATCCTAAACACAAATAAGATCTAAAACAAAGGAACTTGTTCACAGTATTGTTTACATGCACTAATTTTTGTCAGTCTGAATGAACCCTAAACTTTGCAATCTGATTTACATATTCGTTAACGTGTGCATGTGCATTGCTCAGCTGCGGAGAAAACCACTGTAATAATGTCACCAGAGCTACCACTAGCATTATGGCCATTTTCCCAAACATTGTGTTGAATCTAATCTAAATCGGATCGCACTGCATCATAAAGGGGTGAATCGTATGTTATCGCATCAGTAGTTGCTTCATATCTTTAATGTAACGTATCGTTGGCTATGCATTGAGATGCATTTCGCATTGGCCTCAGTTAATGGAGATGCACATCCCTACTAGATATTATACTGTTTAAGATATGCATTTGCTGACCTGTTTGAAAACTCCAAAGAGCTTTGAAGTAACTGAGTAATAACTAAGTGTAACTGAGTGTAACTGTGTGTAATGTGTAACTGAGTAATAACTAAGTAGTTAATAATTTCCCACTATAAATAAAAAATGTCTTTTATTAATGTCTTTGGCTTACCTATAGTTGACAGGCCAGCGGACCATCCACATGCGGTGGTAGGACAGGGAGGTGACGGAGAAGCAGGTGACCAGAGTAAGGGTGTAGAAGGTGGAGACAAACACCTTACAGAGTCCTTCGTTCCACTCATAGTTGGAGTGCTGTCGTCGCAGCTGTATGACACAATACATGGTGATAGGGATACCCATGTTGAGGATGTGCGTGCCAGCCAGGGTGCAGATGAGGAATTCCAGAGGCTTCCACTTCTTCTGCTTGGCGCTCACGCTCAGGATTCCCCAGGCGTTGGCCAGGATGGACACTCCCGAGCAGACCAGCCATGCCAGTGCGTTAGTGCTGATGACCTCATCGTTCATGATGGAGCAGCCGGCGAGAGCTGGAGGGGGGTGGAATGGCAAAAGGTGTGGGATTAGCCGCGGGCAGATGCAGGTGCAAGGCCCGAACCGGCATTCCTACAGGGACGGGCAGTCCTTCCTCCGGATGTGCTGAGAGGACGGGGCGAGGGGCACAGCAGCGTGAGGGGGCAGTGGATTCGGGCAGAAGAAGAGCACATGCACTGAGAGCCAGTCCATTGCCGTAATAATCCTGAAAAAGAAAGGAAATGACAGATCTTGAAAAGACAGATACGACAAGAAGAGACATTGGAAGACATAAGGCGTTTTCGCATCTTGTACTTCTAGGAACTAGCCAGCAGGGTGGTTCCTAGAGAACCAATTTCACTCTTAGGCTGTTTTCCTGGTTGCATCCGCACTGGAAGCAGGAACTCTGAAGCGGCCGACAGCGACGTCTTTATTCACGACATTTACAAACATAGACCTTTTTCACAAGATTGTATTGATGCATTTCAATGGTGATCAGCATCGTATGTGACCCTGGACCACAAAATCATAAGGGTACATTTTTTTAAATTAAGATATATGCATAATCTGAAAGCTAAATATATAAGATGCCCAGTGATGCATTGTTTGTTAGGATAGGACAATATTTGGCCGAGATACAACTATTTGAAAATCTGGAATCTGAGGGTGCAAAAAAAAAATAATAATAATTGAGAAAATCGCCTTTAAAGTTGTCCAAATGAAGTTCTTAGCAATGCATATTACGAATCAAAAATGAAGTTTTAATATATTTACAGTAGGAAATTTACTAAATATCTTCATGGAACATGATCTTTACTTAATATCCTAATGATTTTTGGCATAAAAGAAAAGTCGATAATTTTGACCCATACAGTGTATTGTTTGTTGGCTATTGCTACAAATATACCTGCGCTACTTAAGACTGGTTTTGTGGTCCAGGGTCACATATTTAAAAAATTTTTTTAATGTGTGTACATTTATAACACTATACTTTGTATTATATCACCTTTGCATCAAATTACAAAAAAGACTTGTTAACGCTAATGCGAGGGTGTTTCTAATGCAGCGTCTATGGGAGGGACAGTAAATTTGAAATTGTTCTCTCTTCTGACTGCTGTTATCAGTCTCTCAATTTTTTTCCTTTTTTTTTTAAGTCATGAAAACACTATCGTGGAGTTTTTATTCTAATATTTCAGCAAATGGGAATGCAAAAAAAAATATTTATGGCATTCTCCCATTCTCTGCTCTCGAAGTTAAACCAACTATGACGACTTCCACTGGTGAAAAACCCGGAAATGTAAAAAAGGTCCACCAATCGTGAATCCGCGTTCAGAGCTGTTTTTGTTTTGTGTCATGGGTTTCATGATGATGGAAGTGGAGTAAATGTTTTTACATGGCTTTTTAAAAATGGCAGGTAGTCTGTGTTTCGTATGTGTTTGACCAATCAGCGCACACGTCATTGGTAGTTCCTATAGAACTGTTTTAGATCCTGCTCTGAAGTAAGAGCTAATTTAGTTCCTCCAAATGTAGTTCCTAGAACTACATACGTTCCTTGTTCCTATGGTGCGAACACGCCAAAAAGTGGGAACTTCTGCTAATAGTTCTAGGAACTATGAAAAAGTTGCTAATAGTGGCTAATACCGATATTAAATCCTACACTTCCTACACCTACTGTCCACTGGAATTCCAAGACTTTTCCAGTAATTTATGGTTTTTACAATTACTTCACATACAAGGTCAAGGTCATTTTTATTCATATAGCACCTTTAAACAACATTAATGCTGACCAAGGTGCCTCACATAATACAATGATAAAAAAATACAAGGTATCAAAATTAAATGAACAACATAAAACCAAATAAAAATAGGAATAAGAAATTAACTCACTAAGACCAACATATCCAGCAACTATGAATAGGCCTGAGAACTGTATGTTACTGTATGTTATCAATGATGATTTAAATACAGATAAGGAAGATGATAACCTAACAGATTGAGGTAAATAATTCCACAGCTTAGGGGCTAAAACAGAAAAGGCTCTATCACCTTTAGATTTCAAGCAAGACAATGGGACAGTTAATAGATTTTCAGAGGATGATCTAAGAGATCTCCGAGGTGAGTATGGACAAATAAGGTTTGAGATGTAAACTGCAGCCAGAGAATGCAACACTTTAAATACAAAAGTTAAAACCTTGTACTCAATTCTAAATTTAACTGGTAGCCAATGCACTCCCTCTTCTTCTTCCCCATTAAGAAGCGGGCTGCAGCATTTTGAACCAGTTGCAAACGTGAAAAGGAAAACTGGTTGACACCAGCATATAAAGCATTACAATAATCAAGCCTTGTAGAAATGAAGGCATGAATAAATGTCTCTAAATCACCAAAAGATAGAAGAGATTTACGTAAACCCCTAAACTGGAAAAAACTAGCACTCACAGAGTTTATTTGCTTGTCGAATTTTAACTCTGAATCAAAAACAACACCCAGGTTCTTTACATGAGTACGGATATTTGCTTGCAAGGGTCCTAAACTAGAGGTCAGGGCGTTAACCAAATGAGGGGAGCCAAATAGAATGACTTCAGGCTTGTTCGCATTTAACTGAAGAAAATTATCACCCATCCAGCTTTTGATGTCATTTACACAAGCAAGCAAGTCGGATAAGGACTTTGACCCAGGTTTGATTGACATGTACAACTGGGTATCATCCGCATAAATGTGATATGGGACCTTGTGAATCTCAAAAATGTAACAAAGAGGGAGCATATATAAAGCAAACAAAATTGGGCCCAAGATGGAGCCTTGCGGCACCCCACCAGTAACAGAGGCAGGTGATGAATGAGACTGACCTGTCTCCACAGAGAAACTCCTCGCAATAAAATAGGATTAAAACCAAAATTGTACCAAAACTGCACAATTTCCAGAATCCACAAATAATAACAAGTCATTTTCCACTCTTAAGGCCGAGTCAGTGCTATGCTTAGATCTAAAACCTGACTGAAAGGGATCCAATATATTATTCTCAATTAAGTAAGGTGATAACTGATTTAAAACAGCTTTCTCCAACACTTTTGATAAGAATAGCAATTTCGAAATAGGTCTATAATTGTTCAAATCAGCTGGATCCAGATTTGCTTTCTTAAGCAGCGGATTAACCACTGCATGTTTAAAATAAGATGGAACTAAACTTGTCTGTAAGGAACTGTTGATAACGGGAATAATATTTGGTGCAACTGCATCCAACATTTCCTTTAATAGCGAAGTTGGTATAACGTCAAGAGAGCAAGTGGTTGATCTTAAACTGAACACTATGTTCAACAACTCAGAGTGTGAGATAGGATAAAAATTTGGAAATTTAGCAGGACTCGTAGGTAAATACCAAACCTTCTGAGATGGATTCATAACAATCTGCGATTTAATACAAGCATTTTTGTTTATGAAAAAGCTGCAAAACTTCTCACACAGTTCTGGGCTATGACCAATACCGATCCCAGAAGGAGGAATTAATGGTAGAAAACAAAAGCTTTGGACAATGAGAATTTTGAGAAATCAGATTAGAAATATATTTAGACCTTTGCAAGGCAACTGTCTCTTGAAATTTGACCAGAGAATTTTGCAATAACTGATAAGAGATTTGAAATTCGTCCTTTCTCCATTTTCTTTCTGCCCTTCTACACTCCTTCTTTAGAACACAAACGTCTCTATTAATCCAAGGCTGTTTCCTAGATTTTAGCTTCCTGACCTTGAGGGGGGAAATTTCATTTAAAATCCCAGTGCATAATGTATTAAAACTATCGACCAAACCATCCACATCAGAAAACTGTGTCATGACACCTGCTGAGAGTTCTGCAAAGAGCTTTGTGAACTGTACAGCAGTAGAAGAGTTTATAACTCTAAACAGATATAAGGTCTGCTCTCAGATTTTAAGACAGCAATATAACAGTCAAATATTATTGGCAGGTGATCAGACAAACCAGCATCACGGACCTCAATGTTTGTTATAGGAAAACCTACTGACATAACAAGGTCAAGTGTGTGGCCCTGCATATGTGTAGGACCAGAAATAAATTGTGTAAAGCTGAAAGAATCTAAAAGTTGAGTGAATTCTCTTACAAGTGGTTTTTGCGGACAGCACACGTACATTGAAATCACCTAGAAACAGAAAATTATCAGCTTTTGTTGTCAAGATAGATAAAAAATCTGAGAACTCTGTTAAAAAAATCCTTATTGGATTTTGGCGCTCTGTAAATCAAGGCACAAAGCAAAGGTTCTGATAAATCCACTTCACAAACTAAAGCCTCAAAACTGGAATAAACATCTATAGGAAGAGGCCTGCATGAAAACACATTCTTAAAAATCACAGCAACCCCCCCACCCTGACTAAAAGTTCTAGGGCAACTGAGATAATTGCAGTTCGTAGGGCAGAGTTCAGATAGAGAAGCTCGATCCTCTGGTGCAAGCCATGTTTCAGTAACGAACAGAACATCCAAGTTATTTGATGAGAAAATCATAAAACAATAAGTACATTACTTTTTTGATGTAAGTGCATAGTAGTTAAGGCCACCTAATAGAAAGTGGGACTGAGTTTTTCAACTTTATGCACTCGGGGCAGTGACAATTTTATGAGCCATGTTTTATACATAAAGAAGGTCACAGGTTCACATCACCATAAAATCCTAAAAGGTTAGTTTGGCATGCTTCCCACAATGGCTCAAGAAGTAGACACAACTCAAGCTCTAATGATCCCCCTGCTACATGGGGATGAGGGCCAATGGTGGGACACTGTCCCTAAACTCTTAGCTCCATCCCTAATCAAACACAACTGCCTGCAATTTTCAAGTAATCATGAAGAGTTTATTTGTATTTTTAGGCATGTTTGATTAGGGGTTGAGCTGGTAGAAGGTAGAGCTCCTGCTCCATTGAAACATGGCCACTATTTACCAACTCTAATACCACATTTGCAACTGAGGTTTAAAATCATAGCTTTGATACTATTTATAAACTAATCACAAACATCATGGATATTGAATATGCAATATATCACCTGAGTAGGTTAACAGGATACCCAGCTCCAGCTTTGTGCATAAAAATGAGTCCTTTATTACCTTTTTTATTGCTTACACTAAAATTAGGATTAGGTCTACCAAAATCATGCCGATCGGGCAATCAATCAATCAAAACCAAACCACTAAATGAATGTCCAGCTTCATTAGGTAAACAAAAAATAAATAAAAATTGAAACGTGTCTGATGTCTATGGGAGTGGGAACGGTTCAAAATCATTTCCAAGCAATTTGTAGTGAGTCACAGCACTGTTTGAAATCAGCAGCAAATGACGAACATTTCAAACCACTGGCAGTCTATCCAGGACCACTACATTTTGCCTAAGAGCACGGACATGAAGATGTTGTAAGACACTCTAAGAAGCCCTCTGTCACGGTGCACACACGAGGGAGGACACAGGAACAACACAGGAACACGCAGACGAGGATATAACTTCAAATAATAGTCTTTATGACATCAAGGCAGGGCAAGACACAGACAGGAACACCGGGGATCTAACTCAACAGACAGGACTATAAATACACAGGTAAATCATAGATACCGAGACGAACACAGCTGGACAAGAGTTAACTAATTACATTAAACAAGGACAGGAAACAAACCAAATATGGACACAAGAGGCAGGAACAGGACACACGGCAGAGGACTGACACCCACACTGTAAAAAAAACTGTTATACAATAAATTACTGTACTCAGAAATGCACTGTGAAATCAATGCATGCTGTATATTCATTGTATATTAAAAAAAATTGCCAAAATGATCATAAGCTACAATATGAAATAAGCTTAATAATAATCTTAAATAAAAACAAGAATTAAACACACACACACAACACTCTACAGCATGATATATCCAAGTATTTATCATTGTTATGTGGTGGAGTTGTCATTTCCAAATCTCCAAAACAAAAACCTTGATATGCATTGTGGTATACAAAAGAGCAATAATGATATAAAGAAACAACGACCACTCCTTTCATGTTGTAAGATAATAAAATGAACATATAATCTAATTTATCCTGTAATCATCTGTTTCAAATTGCAAGACACCACAATAATTGATATGCAAATTACAGAAAACCAGGCCATAATAACGGTCAATCACACTGTCAGATTCTCATGGCTAGACCCTTCATTTAAATAAGATAATAAAATAGGAGAAACATAGAGCTTTTGTGTTATTCACAGATTTGTTCTTTCAAACAAATCTGATAAGCACCAGTGCTTCTGTCTCTGTGTGTGTGTGTGTGTGTGTGTGTGTGTTAACACAGAAGCAGACAAACATCTGAGCAGATTTTTTTGCTCTTTGTTTTTTGCCAAAGATGCCTGACAAAACCAATATCATGCCAATGTTTATTTATTATGAAGGGTATATGGTAAACCAAATGCTGTTCCGTATCTTTTCAAGTCCTTGTCATTGATTGAAGGCTTGCTAGACCATTTCTTAGGCTGGTGTGTAACACACAGAAGAACGTTGGGCTTCTGTGGACTCAGATTGAATTAAAAATAGCTCAAAGTTTCATTTCTTTTTTAATCAGAGGAACCTAGTTTTCACACAGAACAAAAATCTAGGTAAAAATCATTTAGCCAGGTTTTACAAAGTTTTTTTTTTACACCTGGTACCAGTTAACAGGATGACTTCAAAATATCTATAATAAAATCCCATTGTGCATAAAAAGGAGACCTGTATTATTACTCAAAATGCCTACAATTTTGATCAGATCTACCAAATACCATTCAGAGCAAAACATTAAAAAAGTGTGTTGTTTAAATAAAATGTTAAAAAAAGTCTATTAGAAGAAAGGTGTCTTATGTCCATCATTGTGCGTTTTAAAACCATTTCCATGAATCACACCACTGTTTGAAAGCATCAAAAAATTAAGAACATTTTAATCCACTGACAATCTATCCAGGACCACTAAATTTTGCCCATGAGCATAGAAATAAAGATGTTGTAACACATCTCCAAGAAGCCCAGGATAACAACAAGATTTAGATGCACATCTTGCCTCAGTCAATGTCAAAGTGCATGAGTCAACTACCCAAAAGAGACCACGCAGCTTCACCCTACATGTGAGTTTACGATGGAAGAATCCACTGCTGTTGAAGGGGAATTCAAGATGAGATTTATCAACAGTACAGATGATAAGATGGCGTCTGTATATAGTTTCTCCTAAACAGCCTGAATGGATGGCAAAGGAGACATTCTCTTGCATCTCCTACTGTATTTCTCAGACATTTCCTCTGAGAAAAAGACCCCTGAGAACATTTTTTTCTCAACTCATTGAGCTCACATTTAACAAGATATATGCAATCAACAGTTTCGATAAAAGAACGCAAACTTTTTTTCATCAAAGAAAAAAATCCTCCAGAATGAATTAGCTAAAAAAAATAAAAAAATCTTTATCAAGCTCAATGCACTTAGAAACGAATAGCAGTTGCAGTTTTTGTTAATACTTCATGCTAGCTTTTGACAGTGTTTTTAGGAAAAATCAATTCCAGCTGTTTCCTGATTAAGACATTAAAGTGACTAAGGACTGTGCTGCATGTCCTTCATTCAAAATGTATCTGATGTTTAATAATTGACCGCTATAACCAGAAGGAACTTCAGTGTGTCCTGACATACACTTGCACATATAAAAAAAAAAAAAGAATCCAACCAAACACACAGAACATTATTGCGGCTTTCAGTATTCAAGGTATTGTATTCATTTTGTGCTGAATTTTGTGAAATACAAATACCTTTGAAATCTTTGTTGCATGCTAAACTCGTGAAAATTTAAATTCATGAAGATTTTGTCATTTACAAAATGATTACATCATGTTGTTCCAAACATGTATAACCATTCTTCTGCAGAGCACAAAAGATATATGTTTCTTCTTTTTTAGCACTGTATGTTATATCTCTAAATAAATAAATGCAAAATAATTTTACATTTTTAAATTTTAGGATGAACTATGCCTTAAAGCCTTATTTTGAAAAGACACTTTATGTTTCACAAACATAACTATTTCATTTGTTTCCCCTGCTTCTACCTCAGGATACCCATCTTAAAAGTCACTAGAACCTGGTCATCTTCAGCTTTGATTTAGCTGCATATCCCACTCCCATCTCATCTGTGTTGCTAAGCGAGAACTGCAAACTATAGCCATATAGTCCCATGCAAAGCTGGATATCCAGAATGAAAAAAATCAAAAAATCATTCGTTCAGAGTAGTTTCAACACAAAACGACAGATCAACAGATCGTTGAACTTATCATTTGTATTGCTAAATTGACTGCATGCAATGAAATTGATCTGACTCAAGGACTGTGATGCAAAGATATTTTTACAAAGTAAACTGAGCAAGCAGCAAAATGATTATCAAGTACTACCGACTCGAGTAAAACATGAAATCCAAGCAACAGCATTTGGTTAGCTCTAGAAGTGTTTGTATACTGTTTATTGGTTTTCTATATGCATAAACATTTATACATACATATTTAAAACACATTTACTGCCAGGACTGGTCTGACCCAATGATCAAGCATAATGTGCATATGTTCATATTTCTGTGTAAAGAGAGGTGTACAGTAATGCTGACTTACATCTGAGCTGAGAGAAAGGCTGATTAGAAGGATCTCTATGTTTTTTTCATAAAGCACAGTTTTCCGAGATTGTGACACTCATGTTAGTATTTGTGGCTATTTCAGTTGCAAGGAATTCTTCAATTAAATATAATAATATAATAATAAAAAACCTGACACTCATTATTAAAACATAAAAGGACATGAAACAGAATGCCAAGCTCCAAAATGAACTAAAATGCACCAAAGCATCATAATGAATTGTCTCCTTAAATGTTGGCTTTATATGAAGAAACACAACTCTCATTTTGCAGATGCATATATTAAACTAGGTGGGTCATGTGACACAAGAATGCTGTTTGCTGTTAAACTAGGCACAACGCATTTGCACATGTCAGTATAGTAGCACTATTTGTATTATTGTTTCCATTATTATAGGAGACTTGTGGCATGTCATACTGATCTTGTTTGTAAAGGATCAACAGAACAATTCTGCTGCAGTATAAATGGTCTGCAGTGGAAACACTTCACACATAATTGCTGTGTTGAACAAGTTTCCAAAACATGATTAAAGAGAGAACGTCTGACAATGAGCAGGCCTGTGAGCAGAGCCGAGGGTACACCAGGCATCACTTACGGAGGCCAGAAACGTCTCCACCGTTTCACAATAACAGATATTGTGGGAGAGTTTTGTATATTAATTTGCAAGAAACTATTCTGCACAGCCTAAAGTGTTTATACTATTCAGCGAACTTTCTATTTCATATTTCCTTTAGGCATTAATTTAGAGGAACGGTAAAGCACTGCTTATAATGTTAAGGCAGTTAAAAGTTGAATTTCGGCAAGGCATTCGGTTTAGTTTAATACTCCAGACTGCAAGCCACATAAAGAGTTAGAAAAAATGTGTGAACCCTTTGGAAAATCAGGATTTTTGTATTGCTTACACACAAAATGTAGTCTGATCTTAATTTCTGTCACAATTACACAAAGAGTCTGAAATCATATCACAAACCATCATACTTTTCATTTTATTGATACATTGAGCAATCATTCAAAGTGCAGGGTGGAGAAAATAAGTGAAACCTTGAACTTATAGATCCTCATTTAGCAACAGCCTCCACCAAACAACTTTCAACTTGTTTGTGAAAATTTTAGTTTCTTGGTTGGCTTGATAACACTCTTGAGGTTATGCTACTGTTTAAGCCTCAACTGGATTAAAGTCAAGACTCAGAAAAACATGTTTTTTTTTCTGTTTGCCTCTATTTAAAGGCTAGTGGTGCAAACTACACATCCAGTATCATCTCCTGATTGACTCCAATTAGCTTTTGGAGAAGTAACACAGAGGTTCACTTATTTTCTCCACCCTGCACTGTGAATGATTATTCAGTATCTTCAATTATTAGTTTAGGCACATTGTGTTTGTCTATAAATGTGACTTAAATTAAGATCAGGGTCCAGTTGATTAAAGTTAGCCACCATGTTAAGACTGTGTCTTAAGAACTAGTTTGACCAACAAGCATTTTCCAAGGGGTCTTACTTTTCCAATACAAATAAGACCAGTCTTTTCATAACTGAATTAAAAAAGTTATGACCAGTTTTGAAGGGGGAAAAAATAGAGGACTAACATTTTAAGACTAAACAGTTTATACAACCAGCCCCAGTCCACATTTATGATTGAGCAATGCAGAAGTCCAGAATGTTTCCAAAGGGGGTCTCAAAGTTATTCTGGCCACACTGTAAAAAGTCATAAGTTGACTTAACTTAAAAAAATGGAGGAAACCCCTTACCTTAAAATGATCAAGTAAATAATAATTAAAAAAATTAAGTTAAGTGATCAGTCAGGTTATTTTTTTTAAAAATTATTATTTACTTGATAATTTTAAGGCAAGGGGTTTCCTCCATTTTTTTAAGTTAAGTCAACTTATCACTTTTTACAATGCACTGGACAGTATACTGTACAACAAATACATAAAATATATTTTCAAACTTTTGAAAAAGCCATACGATCAGGGCAGTATAGGACATTGCACACAATAATTAACACGTGTTCAATTTATTTTAAACTCATTATACGGTCAGGTAGTGTATGTGAAAATTGGCTAAACTACTAAAATCTTTCTTTAAAAAGTGAATTGGTGAATGTATAATCAACAGCATCACAAAAATACTGTAATATCAACTGCATTAAATTACTTTAACAAAGTTTTATAAAGGCTGCACAACAGTCTGAAACAATGACTAAATATCCAATTGCTTATTCATTTTGTGAAAAGATTATTTAAAAAAAAAAAAATAAGACACACTACAGCTGAAATTATAATCAAGTACTTCAAGTATGTCTGATTATGTTACTCAACGCATACAAAATAAGGGTACTTCTTTAAAGCATGATAAAATATATGAAAACATAATGTTTTAAAGTTACTTTAAAGTAAAACTTTTAATCTTTAATTATTACAAAGTGCACATTTTTAAAATGTACTTAAGTGTAAGAAGACTCAAGAAACAGTCATGAAAGTAAGTGCACTCTCTCCAAGTACACTTGTCTTTAATTTTATTATTAAAATTATATTATCTGCAAATAAGATCTGAAGTACTCCACAAATGCACATCAATACAATTGAGCACACTTTCTTTTTTTTGTTACAATTGCAGGTAGCACTTTATTTTACTTTATGGTCACCCTGTAGGCATGTTGTTGCTTATAAATACGAACTATTACATAAATGCAGTATATTGCTCATTGTTAGTTCATGGTAATTCATTAACTAGATTTAAGGCAAGATTGTAAAGTGCTTTCATTAATGTTTACATTGCTATATTAGCCAGTCACTTTGGCAAGCATGCTTTGTTTTAAGATAAAATTCACAATCAGTCCATAATTTATTTGTTATTTTGTTCTGTCATGAATAATATTTTTGGATAGCTATTGTATTTATCCATCCATGATGACAAGATCAGATGACATAATCTAAGATAACGTTTTTATTTGTCGCATATTAAAGCAGCTGACTTTCCAAAAATGGGAATATGTAATACTACCTGATGTGTAATATATTAATACTGTCACGCAGATGATGGCTAAAGGCATAAACTGATGCATATGCTTACACTAGACGTGTATAATCCTAATGCCATTTGAGACGTCTTAATAGCAAACTGTTAATTATTCGAGTGACACAGAAATTCGTGCTTTTGTACCCTGTAGCAGAAATAACAGTTCGTCGCCGATCGTTAAAATGCAAATAAAGCAGTTTAATAAACGACGTTTGCAACAGTTGACTTCAGTCGTGATGATGTTGTTTGTAATGTATGTCACATGCGATGATGTTGAACTGTATTAAATGAAGCCTCAGTGATATCCCCTCTCTTCAACTCGCAGGCTATTAAAACAACGAAATCACGTTAACCCGTGCTTTAAAGCAGTCTTTAAACCTTGTGCATTCAATCCAAATGCCCGAACGTGTTACGCTCAAAAATGCATCATAAAACATTTCCACGCGGATTATATCGACTGTTTAAGTGGTTTGCGAAAGGAAATGTTATCCTGCTAACCCACCTTTTTTGTAGATATCCGTCTATATCTCCAGAATCAAATGTATCGCTGCTTCATTGTCAGCCTTTATTCCCTCAGTTTCGGTTTGAGAGGCTATTTTATTCCAAACGCGAGAACAGCGCTTCAGAAACGGAAACAATATGACTAAATGTGGCAGTAACCGTGGAAGAAAGACCACCATTTACGCCTCCAGAGGTGAACAGAAGATGAATTGATGGAGGAGAGCGATGCAACAATGGTTATCGCGCGTCTCACTGGAGGAGGAGGATGAATGAGCATCAGATGATGGGAGGATGGGATCAGATCTCTCTCTCTCTCTGTGACTGTAACCAAATGAGGTGCGAAAATCTGTACTTCTAGCGCATACAGGGTTTCTGAACGGTCAGTCAACTTTTTAAGAAGTTAAAACCCGCCCAGGTTACATTACATCCATTTTTATTATGTGATATGGATTATAATTGGCTTTATATTGCCGTTATACTGCTCAACAAAAAACGCACCACTGTATTTTTATTTTATTCATTTATTTTTTTGTGGAATGGTGATTTTCACCGGTCACACTGATGTTTTTAGTGTTTTTGGAAAATTAATATAAATAAAACCAACACATGCCAGCACTAAAGTCTGAATCACGACTATAGGAAATAAATTCATTAATTAATAAATTTGGAAAAAATATTTTACAATGTGAGAATAATTGTGTGGTACAATTGTTACTTATGGCCTACACTTATAGCATCATCATTATGCTAACTCACTAACTAAATAAATCAATAAACACACACACACACACACAAATCAATCTCTCCCTGCATATGCATTGACCATTCTCAAACAAGAGAGCCATAAAATAATGAACTAGCCTACATTACTCCTGTGAGAACAGCGAACCATGGCCATCATGTTGTCCTTCTTATTTCATTGACATTATGGCAGTTACATAACACGCGTTGGGAAGATTTCATTCTTGCTTAATGTATGAATAGACCTTCCTTCCCACTGCTATAGTAGTCCACTTCAATGTATCAACCATGGCCAAAAAATAAAAAATAAATTAAAAAAATTATTTAGAGCCAGGCATTATGGAAATACACTCAAATACATCATCTCATAAAAAAAAAAAAAAAAAGAAGCTCATTCTCCCAACCGCTTGTCATGTGTAGGGTCTTTAGCCTTGTTTAGCCTTTCATCTCAGGCCATAGGCAGGGAAACACCTTGGACAGATGGCCAGGCAATCACAGCAGTACATACAGTCAAAAAATACTCCATGTTCTGAAAAATGTCAACAGTTTTTATGCATATGTGATTTTAAGTGTCCCTTGCCTTAAGGTGCTTAATGATTATAGTATTTTCTTTTGTTTCCATCAGTGGCAATTTTTTACTTTCATCCATCAAATTGCCTTGATTAGGGATTTGATTTGAAAAGAACCTAACCTATTGTAACTCTCTTAATGTAAATGTGATCACTGTGAAAAGTAATAGGCTACTTTGTGTTAAAAATGTAAGGATTACAAGGATGTGGAAAGATCCTGCTTTGAAATGGGAGCTTTTGATGCTCTGTGTTGACCTGGGCTACAGTGTGTAAGAATTGGATGCTGTACTATGGAATCAAACATCTCTTGAAGCCTGACAGCACATTCATTACATAATAACGTTCTAGGAATCACATGGACGAAATCATTTTGAGATGAAAATTACAGCGCATACTTTTACATAAACACATAGCAGTGCTACCTGTTCCTTATAGCATTCTGCAGGGCATGTATCATTCGTATAAACAGATGTAATTACAATGCTCATTTAAATACATATTACATTACATAAATTAGAATTCAGTATTGCATCATCAAACATTTCATTTTTATATAAATACATTGTAGCTGTTAACTTGGGTTGCTTGTTGAACTATCCTGTTAAAAGAAAAAAAAATCATTAATGATTGAAGACACCCACTCTAAAGGACACTTGATAAAGGACACTTAGCATTTGCAGAATTGGCCCCAGATTAACTTTATTTGTACATTTTATATAGGGTGAACAGACTCATTTGCAGTTTACTTAAGCTATATTAGCCTGACTCTCATTTGAAAATATTAGCGTTGATTCTAGTTCATCTGCACAGCTTTTACATAAAGAAGTTGTTTCTTATGACACATGAAATATTCATTTGATTCCAGGGAAGTAAAAGGCAGGAGCCTGACATTGCACTGAATATCAATAGCGAGAGAAGCAGTAATATATAAGGAATAACAGGAAATGATTACAATGCCTCCCTCTTTTCTGCATTGAGCGAGGTGACCTGGAAGTAAAATATGACCGCAAACATCCAGCTTACCCATTCCCCCCGGCCTCAGGCTCTTCTGCTCTGCTTCGTGGAGCTCTGGGGACATCTCCAGAACTTCAGCGTCAGAGCAGACAGCAGCACTCCTACCTGCTTCTCTACACGCTGAGAAACCCAGCATGATTCCTTCCCTCTCTAATGCTGGCATCTTTGGCACATCTCTCAAAAAACAAGAGCAGATGGATATGGCCTAGTAGTCTATACACTGAACTAAAATGAAGTCTGTGATTTAGGAGTGTTAAATGGTCTTTGTCTGACATCACATTACAGTCATTTTTCACTAATCTCAATACCTAAAGTAGTTACTACAAATGTGACCCTGGACCACAAAACCAGTCTTAAGTCGCTGGGGTATATTTGTAGCAATAGCCAACAATAATTATAGATTTTTCTTTTATGCCAAAAATCATTAGGATATTAAATAGATATCATATTCCATGATCATATTCCAAGATATATTGTAAATTTCCTACCATAAATACACTATATTGCCAAAAGTATTGGGTCACCCCCTTCTAATGAACATGTTTGAAAACTTTAGCAATTTCCATGAGCACAAATCTTAATGTTAAAGCATATAATGATATTTGATTGAGTCAGTGTGGAAGAACTTGACTGGTTTGCAGAAAGACAAGTCCTGATCCCAGCTGAACTCCTCTGATGTGACTTTAAATGCAGACCTTGAGCCAAAAACTCATCACCAAACACCAATGACTTGTATAGAGACTATAAGAACAAAAGTGTTGGGACCCCCTTCTTTAGAACAGAAAAAGGCAACAAAACTGTGGTAACAAAGATGGAAACATAGTACATGTATTTAAAGATTGTATTTCCATCTCTGTTGCAACAGTTTTGGACGTGTCTAAAATGACCTTTATGTACAAATCATTGGTGTTTGGTGATGAGTTTTTGGGTCAAGATCTGCATTTAAAGTCACACCAGAGGAGTTCAGCTGGGATCAGGACTTGGCTTTCTACAGACCAGTCAAGTTCTTTCACACTGACTCAATCAATCATGTCTTTTTGAACCGTGTCTTATACACAGAGGCACTGTCATGTTAGAATAGAAAAGGGTCCTGTCCAAACTGTTGCTATAAAATTAGAAGCACACAATTCCCTAGAATATCATTATATGCTTTAACATTAAGATTTGTACTCATGGAAATTACTAAAGTAGTCAAACCTGATCATTAGAAGGGAGTGACCCAATACTTTTGGCAATATAGTGTATATCAAAACTTCATTATTGATTAGTAATATGCATTGCTAAGAAATTAATTTGGACAACTTTAAAGGCGATTTTCTCAATATTTAGATATTTTTGCACCCTCAGATTCCAGATTTTCAAATAATTGTATCTCGGCCAAATCTTGTCCGATCCTAACAAACCGTACATCAATAGAAAGCTTATTTATTCAAATTTCAGATGATTCAAAACACACTGGCATATTGCTGTAAATATTAGCAATGGCAAGTACCACTCACATTTTGTTTAGAAAATTTAAACATTATCAGTTGACTTTAACTGCAATTATTGATAGAATTTTTTTTTGAATAAAAGAGCTTTAAATTTGTAGCATCAGCAAAACTGCAAACTAGCAAGAACAGAGGGAATCTTACCAATTTAAACCAATTTTAAATCATCCTGAATTATTTATTCTGTTAGGCAAACATGCATTAGAAGCTTTTAATGACTGAGCCTTTTTCTAACCAAACAAATCATTGATTAACACAATCCATGATATAGTACTTCATTCCATTGGGAGCACTATAAATGCAGTGTATGCAAGTACTTAAAATAAGACAATATTACAATATAAATCAGGATTACAGACAGTTTAAATAATGCCACTCACTACCATCTGTCACATGGTGCAGTTTCCCAGCTAAAATAAATTCCTTGTTCATCCCTATATCATTCCATGTACTCCCATGAGAACAGAGTTCAACCCAGTGTAAACACCACTTTCCCTACTTTGGACTAAATTTGGGATGACTAGATATGCTGTACAAATTATGACAACAGGCTTCCATTTTTCATATGGATAAGTTCAAGTTGTTTACTTTGGTTGCTTGCAGAACTATTTTGAACTATTGTATGGAGTACATTCCATTAATGACAGAAGATGCCCCCTCCACATTTACAACAGTAAATCATTAGCTTATGGCAGAACACAGAGCCCGTGATAATTTAGATTTAACATTGTTTGTACATTGGATGTTTTTTACAGCGTGAACATTCAGTATTTGCTATAAATACTCATTTGAAGTTTACTTTTATATCAGCCTAACTCCAGTTTGAGCATTTTAGTATTTTCTACAGTAATAGCAGTAGATATTTAAAAGCAACTAACCCCAAACCAAACCCCTAACCGTAACCCTATAGTAAGTACATGTGGTTACTTAATATTACTCAGTAATATGACTGACTTAATTACTAATTGCATACTTACTGTAATTACATTGTAACAACATCACCTTAAAATAAAATCTAACTTCAGTAGTGTTTTTAACAAAATGATAGCATCGTGTGTCATATTAAATAATAAAAAAACTATATCTGTAATATAGTCAAATGAAAGACAATATAGTCAAATAATATAGAAAAATAATATAGTCAAGCGTTTGTTTCTTTACTGAGCTACCCTTATGATAAACTGAAATTAATAAATGAAATCATGCAGGGATCACACACAGCACAAAATATGCTATTTGGAGCAATTTATGAGCAAATAACTTACTGCATAAATACTTCGTATCACCTTCGTGTGGCTTATTGGGGAGACGAGTGCTATTATTTGTCGAAGTCACTTTTGAAAAGATTTAGGGTTCTGCCTGCACATCAAAGCAAGAAAAAAACTAACAAGGCTTTTATAAATCTTCCCAGCTCAGAATAATTCACTTGATAACAGAAAAAACTCCCACCCTGATATAAATCTTGCACAAGTAGCATCCCAAGCTAATATATGATCTTTTCTCTCTCTGGCAGTAATAGTGAACTGGTGCACAGACGCCTGTCTTCTTATCTAACAGTATGTCTGTCACAAAAGCAATTAGGTTGTCCTGTCGATGTAGGATTATGGTACACTGAACAGATATGTCACTGTAAACCAGTTGTAGCTGCATTAGCAGGTTTTATTAGTGCATAATACAGTTCTGCACATTTACAATAATAGTCGTTACAATAAAACATAAATATATATTTACCTTTTTGTTTCACTTGAGATACATATACACACAAAGTGCTTTGGTAAACTCAGACAAGTCAAATAAACCTAAATATTTTTCTTTCTATTCAGTGACCTACATGTAAGATAAAGCAGAGGTTCTTAATACAGTATGTTGAGGCTCTATTATTCAAGACTTTTCTTCTACAACACAATATGGTGCTTGCATGGTAAAAGTCATTGTTGACGCTCCTTATCTGTGAGTCTCTTTGTCTTGTTCTGCAGGTAACGTGCTTTGCCTTCTTCAAACCGCTTCTGCTCCTCTTCACCTTCCAGCTGCAAGAAGATAAAAAAGCACAGTGAAGTTGGATATCGTGGTGTCCTGGAAACCCTGCACTTTTGAAGGTCATACACATATCAGGGAAAACCACTGAAGTGTTAAGAACATTATCAGAATATGTTCACATAAGCACTTCCTCATTTTATGTTCTCCCACCTGAACATTAAACAACCTGTCAACGGCAGTGAAAGTTGGTAGATGTGTTTATCTTGCTGTACTTCACAATAAATAATGCAAAAGTAACCACAAGAGAACTTTACTGGTGGAAACATGTTAACCTTTTGTCTTCACAGCACTGCCAGTCTGGCTGGACGGTATCAATGTCTAATTGCTAATCACGTGTCATGTCCATTTATTCAAAAACCATCATTTTGTTTGAATGTGTGAATTTGAACATGCATTAAAAGTTTATGCACTGTGAAATATCATGAACAAACAATAAACAATTGGATTTCATGAACTAACAAAGATTAATTAATTCTGTAATATATAATGCTTATTGTGAGTTTGTGTTAGATAATGCATTAATCAATCTAACAAAGATTAATGAATGCTGTAAAAAAAAGAAAGAAAGCCTTTTGTGAGTTTGTTTGTGAGGTATAGGCTAATGCATTAATTAAGGTTAACAAATAGGATGGGGGTCTGACAGAAAACCTGCTGCAATGCAATAAAATCCTGTCTTTGATTACAGTCTTTCTAAATGTCATGTTTAATTTGTGTTACTTGCTGTTTCTTTGTAATTATTTGTGAAATTTACTAGGAATTCTTGATTTAAAATGGCTTTTACACTTAAAAGGTTAATTAAATGGGTCTGAGGGTCATGTTCAAAAATTAAGATTATGACAGTTATTTTGGCATAAAATAATGAGAATTATTTTGTCATAAAAAAACATCACTAACATTATAAGTGGCCCTCATAAAAATGTAACCCTTTACGATTACTGTGCTCTGTGACTTTCCGCTAAACTGACTTTCATTCACACACATGCAAACTCAAGAGACCGCAAATGCACATTCTGCTGTGTATGAATCCAAATTCACATGACGAGAAGATGTCTAACCAATAGAGACTCTAAACGTCACAGACCGACTTCTTGGCCGAACTGAAGGAACATGAATGTAAAAGATGCAGGTTTGCAAAGTTATGGGAAAATGGATAACAGCAGATGGTATGTTTTCGAATTCTTGTTTTTTTTGTTTTAAACTAATTTGTGGAAAAATTTGCCAGTTGCAGAAACATTCTTGGAGATCTAAAACAAGGCAAAAGATGTTTGCTTTGGGAGCACAGCTTCATCACGGACAAACAACAATACGCAAGAGAGCAGGATGTCAGTTGACGTTAGGCTTCATCTTGCAGCTGCACACTACACCACGGCTATTCTTATCATTGGCTATAGGTCACCAGCTAGTCATGCGCGGCAGTGGCAGATGGCGGCCAACCTTAGGGAACAAACTGTGCAGTGACAACTGAAGCAGTCTGGCTGATGAGGGCATGTGCACAAATGAAGATCACAGATATAGGATGCATATCCACAGCGAGGTTATATAAGCTCAAGCAGATACACTAAACTTCACAGGGCTGCTGATGTTGAGGCTCATTTTATGCTTCTGATGTGACAGTTTAACGGAGAGCATATGAACTGTTGCACTTCATTTTAATTTAATTTAAGTGGCAGTTCTGGCTGTCACTAAAGAAACATATTTGACTGTTCACTGGCGAACAAGAATGAAATATTCCATAAAGGTTATGTAGTAATAACCTGGTTTAACTAATGAAACTTGTGTGTGAACAGCTGTTTCTTGCAACAAAGGCAAAACAAAACAGCTCTCGCTGTTATTTCTATCTGAAAACAACATCATGTGACCTTGAAGGAAGTCCCGGCTGGGTCAGTGACTGTCCTGTTGCTCAGGGCTCATGATGAGGCCAGGAAAAGACATGGGGCCATGGCAGCAGTGCTTGTCTTGAACAAATTAAATTAAGCTGGAAGGAACCGCAGTGCCTCAGTCACAGAGAGACTGACTGGCAGAAGACCACAGTGATTGCTCCAGCAGAAACCACCAGAGTGTGAAACAATATACAATTTAGCAAAAACAGCAGTAGTTGCAAATGGAAATAGCCAATATGGATGCTGAAGAAAGTTGGCATGATTTGATATACAGTATTTACAATGAGACCGCACACTCGCAATTACTCGAGATTACCAACTTAAAATTAGTAGTATGTAATTGCTCAGGCCTCCATGAGGAAAAGGACTCCATTAAACAAAAAAAACAAAACAGTATTGTAGCTTATAAACAGACAGGACATCATAGAGCAATCTGGAAATGGTATGAATTTGTAGATCTCACTCATTGCTGACTTGACCAAACTTTTTGCAAACATTTCATTTGCAATGGCCCACAAAAGCACAGCAAAGTCAGACTACTACATCAGATCTGCCTCCTCAATGAAGCTCTCAGCAGATAGAGCAATATACTTTCTTTACATTGACTGAGTAATGTGTGTAATCAAGGCTTGCATGTCTAATAAGTGGATTATCTGAATAACATCTGTCACTCGCTTAACTGTCACTGCAAACAATTTCTCAGCAGACAGTCAACGCTGAAATTGAATCCATTATGAATATGAATCCATAATGAACATTACAGTAGATACCCAACGTTTCTTCAGCCATGCAAATACGAGCTTATTCCTTAATAAAGCATGTTTTAGACGAGTAACGATAACCTGACCTTCACTTTCAACACAATTGAAATTGAAAATACATAGTAACAGTTATTTCTGCCTGGTTCGACCTTAAAAAATACTTTAGTTGGTGCATTTTAATATGAGAAAGTTAACATTAAGGCTTGAATAAAAGCAGTTAATTTTGACATTACTGCACTTTTTTGTACAGCTCCAAAATGAACAAAAACTCCAAAAAGCATAAAATTGGGTTAAGGTAGAGTAGTCCATCTTCTGAAGTGATACAAAAGGAGCCAGAAGCTCATATTCACTGATAATCTTCTCTTCAAGCGTCCCGCACCGTAACAAATCCACCGGAGAGGAGGGGTGGGCGCCCTGGAGGCTGGATCAGGGAGCTTGGGCGGCCATGGCGGATCTGGGGACTCGGGAGGCCATGGTGGGTGTGCCTCCGAGACTGCGGCCCCAGCCCCCGCTTCTACGGCAGGAGCCCTACTGCCCCCCCCCCCCCCCACACAAAAAATCCTTGGGGGAAGTAGGGGCTTGATCCGGCTGGCCTTTTGTAAACGTGGGCTCTTGGGGGCGCTCTGGAAGCGTGGGCTCTTGGGGGTGCTCGGGCAGCGCGGACTCTTGGGGGACTAGCCCTGGAGAGGCGGGCACTGGAGGGACTGGCCCTGGAGAGGCGGCCACCGGAGGGTGCTGTCGCGGAGAGGGCACTGGAGGGCGCTGTCATGGAGCGGACACTGGAGGGCGCTGTCGTGGAGTGGGCACAGGTTTGGAGGGAGCTGCGACCGGCGGGCTTGCCATACTCTCTGCCGGTGGGCTGGGGTTGGCCGCGAACGGCGGCGGGCTTGCGTTGGCCACGGGCGGCTGACTTGCGTTGGCTGCGGACGGCGAACTTGCGTGGGCTGCGAACGGCGGCAGGCTTGACTTCGGAGTCGCAGACGGCGGCAGATATGGGAGAGCCGTGGACGGCGGCGTGAATTTCCCTGCAGACGGCGGGCTTGGGAGAGCAGCGGATGGCGGCATACATGATTTCGGAGCCGCGGACGGCGGCGGACGAGGAAGAGCCGCGGATAGCGGCGTTGCTTTTCCTGCAGACGGCGGGCTAGAGACAGCGGTGGAAGACTTGCTTGACTGGGCAATGGCGGACTCAGGAAGAGCTTCCTCTACAGTATACGGTGAACCACACAATCTCAGGATATAATCGAGAATTTTTTTAAAAGAACCTGGAGTGGTACTTGCTGCAACTTGCATAACCGGTGTTCATCCAAGCCGCACCAGAAAAAGTTTTTTAGTATGTCATCGTTCCAGGGTACTTGAAGTGAGAGCTCGAGGAACTCCTCCACATAGTCCTCAATCGGGCAGCCATCCTGAAAGCAGGAGAGAATTAGGGTTGCAAGATCTTGAGGGGGGAAGAAAATGGCCACTGTGTCAGGCAAATGTCCTCTGTGTCGATACAGGCTAGGGGGCACAGAGGTATGTGGTCAAACAAGGGTATTTATTTGAAAGAGACTGAGGAGTAACCAGGAGGAACGAGAGGTGAGTGAAGCACAACGTGACAAGGTCCTGATGGCTTAGCTTGCAGTGACTGACTGTGATCTCTTGCAGAGTCCGGGGAGCGGTGGAGAAACTGGAACTTCTGAGGTAAGGAAACACACAGGTAAGTACAAAGGGATCTAGCTTGGTTCAGGTATGTGAACAGTAGACCGGACAAGGAGGGAGTGTTGAGAGAGAGCAGATATAGGTGCGAGGCTTGATGAGGTGCAGCAGGTGCGAGGAATCAGAAGGCAGGTGATGAGCAATAACGAGGAGATCGTGAACAGGTGAGTGTGGAGACTGGGTTGGTAACAGACTCCCTGACAGATATGAGGGTGAGTAGATAATGACAATTTTGTGTGGGGGTGATCTATTACCAATGTCCATCAAAAACACACAAGCTGTAGAAAACTTGAGCTGAAGAGTCTGCCTATTAATGAGGGAAACAAATGTGGTTTGGGACAGGGTCTCTCTTGCAGCAGTGCCTAAGCCCTTTTCACTCTTCACTTTATCTTAAATTACACAAGTTACACTTAAAGTGTTTTGTCTGACAAAACTGCAGTGAAGTGCCACTGTTATGCAACACGAAGGCAAATAATCAGCTACTAATATACCAGCTTTCGATACAGATGACATGATACCACATTTGTGACCCTGGACCACAAAACCAGTCATAAAGGTCAATATTTGTAAATTGATTTATACATCATGTATATGTATATTTAAATGTATACATCATCTGAAAGCTGAATAAATAAGCTTTCCATTGATGTATGGTTTGTTAGGATAATAGGACCAATATTTGGCTGAGATACAACTATCTGAAAATCTGGAATCTGAGGGTGCAAAAAAAAAACAAATGAAATATTGAGAAAATCACCTTTTGTCCAAATGAAGTTCTTAGCAATGCATATTACTAATCAAAAATTAAGTTTTGATATATTTATGGTAGGAAATTTACAAAATATCTTCATGGAACATGATCTTTACTTAATATCCTAATGATTTTTGGCATAAAAGAAAAATCTATCATTTTGACCCACATTGTTGGCTATTTCAAATATTTACAAATATACCCATGTTACTTACGACTGGTTTTGTGGTCCAGCAAATCTGTGCTGTTTTGTCAGCAAGCAACTGTGATTAGACACTTGAAAGGGCATTACTGCTTAGCAGTGTCCCCATCATTTGTACTTTACTTCAGTTTGCAAAAGAATTTAAATTAGATCATGATACAGAATATTGGGAAATGACAGCGTGCAAGTAGTTTTTTACAAAGCCTACTGTTTTAGCTTATAGATCCATGCCAATCAAGGTGCCAGTACAGGACACGTTTTCAAAAACGGAAAACGCAAAAAATGCAAATTGAAAAATGGAAGACGAGTAGTAAAATGAGAAATAAAGGCAAGGATCTGAGATGCGTTTTTTAAATATAAAACTTATTTTAACTTTAGCACCATATATTTGGAATGTCATGTTTAATGTGTGAGGCGTAAGAGCAATGGTCTAAGACTAGCATGTTTACATAAAGTGTAAAAAAAAAAAAAAAAACATCATTAATAAAAAACACCCCTAATTATTCAAAAGTCAACAATATTATCTGCTTTAATTCAACTGTTAGAGCAGTCTGATCCAAAACTGTAATATTTAAATAAATATGCTTATTGGGCTTTACAGAATAAACAGAACCAAGTCAAAAAAGATATTTGGGATTTTTACAGACATTTACAAAAACAAAATAATTTAACTACCCACCACAATAACACAACTGATTCAATTTATTATATTTAAAATGATAATAAAAAAAGAAATGGTACCAGTCTCCCCAGTTAACAAGAACTTGCTCAATGGGACGAAAGAAACATCAGCTGATGGCTGGCTGTCACTCTGTGGTCTGCCTGAAATACACCTTTTTTTAAGCCTTTTTCATGTAGAGAACATTCCTCATAACAGTACACTAATTGCAAATAGAGCAACCTGGGGTTAAAGGCAAAATCATTTTAAAGTTTGCTGCTACTTTGAATCTTTGAACATTTGCAGTAATTCAGAAGTGTACTATTTACTGTTGGTGTATTTACGTATAGCACTACCCAAGTACTTAAGTACGTATTAAGTACTACCCAAATATAGCCAATACACAAGGAGAATGCTATCGGTAAGCTTTTATCTCAATGGCAATTGCTTGGCTGGCACATGCAAAATCAGAAGTATGTGACATGAAGGCTGCTATGTATGCTTTAAGCATAATGTAACTGATCACGAAACAGGAAAATTATGTCATGATAATGCAGACTGGCTGATGGCAAAATAAGAACAACTATACTGTTGGTTAATGGTGAGTGAAGGAAAAGCAGTCTAGTTATGCTATTAAGAACACAGCAAAATTTTTCCCTGGTAAAACAACATTACAGTATACAGTTAACGTCCAGGCATTGTTTACACTTTATTTTGTAGATGCTTTCAGCCAAATTGTAGTGTGCTTCCTGTTTTAGATCTTGCCATTCAAAATCTATATTTCTTACATCTATAAACATCTTTACATCAATTCTCATACGCATCCAACAGAAAACAAGACATTTGTTGCATTTATAACAATTGCAAAATGGCTCCGATTCAGCCTAGAACCAAACTTACCTGAAATTTTAACATTATCCTATTGATGAATTATCTAGTATCAAATCACTATTCTTATTTTACAAGTGACATTTTACTATACTGTGCTGATAATCCAGCTATAGAGTAGAGAAGTGCTTTAACTAGCTCTCTGATCCACAATGTCTCAATTAACCTTTCGTTCTGTGACCTTTGCAGCTGCTCCCAGAATGCCTCTCCATGTTAGTGCACAACTAAACACTACACAGGTATCTTCTTTGGAAGTATTTCTTTGGAAATCCACTGTACGTTATCTCAGGGTTGAGACAGTTTTAAAATATCACACTTTGTAAAGGTGCTCTGATTAAAATATTCATTGAATTTAAGACGGTGGCTTTCAGAGTTCAGGATATATGCCAGAACACCCATGATATCTTGGCCTCGCCAGCTGCTAATATTTAGCTCACCTAAAAATAGAAATGATTAGGCTGCGCTTTAATCATATTCATGTCTTTCAAAGATGTTTTGAAGATTGTTCATGCTGCTCTTTTCCATAGTATGACCAGACGATATAAAGTTTCAAACAGAACATAAATGCACTATAAAGGAAGCTTGAAATTGAGCCCCAGGCCAGCTCTGTTATTTACAGAAAATCTTCCCTTTACCAAATCTTCTGCATACATTCATCAAAGAAACATCTTGATGTGCCAATTTTAATATGGAAGTACAAACTGTGGACAGTTTGCTACACAAGGCTATGGCTTCAAAAGATTTGGAATATAAAGTACAATCAGTATGAACTACTTTTATGATACCTTTTTCTATAGCCTCTAGTCATCACATGCTTATTTGTATGAAAATGGACATAGGGAACACATTTCAAAACAACTCTTTTTGAGATCCACAGAAGAAAGATACAGGTTTGGAACAAGAGGCCGTGTCAGAAATTCCCAGCTATTTCATTGGAACGTAACCCAAACTCTATCTATATTCAGTCCAAGTGTTATGAGTGTCTGACAGAACATGCATTTTTATTGGGTCCTTACTTAAGTCTATTGCCGCAAATGCAATGCTTACAAACATATGTAGAAATGTATAATTCAGGAAATCTTATTAGTATGTTTTCACACGGAAACACTGGAAATTTCATTACCAAGAATGAGTGATCTTGTTTTTCTGTTTGTATTCATGTTTGATGTGTGATATCACGCTTTTAACCTCTTATTGCACACACATCACGCGCTGTTTCTAAAAATAAACACAGCTATCACGCTGCAAACCCAGTGGTTACTAGGGTAACTCAACTTGTTTTGTGTGGCATGGACCAGCTGAGTGTTTGTCAAATGCATTAATGGGTCCAGAAAGTCTATGACTACACTGCAAAATCATTTTTGTAATCAGTATTTTTGTCATGTTTTTTAGTAAAAAATATCCAAACACTTAAAATAAGATGCATTTAGTAGAGATGCAAAATTGTGTAATATAAGCTACTAAAATATCTTGTTATTTAAGTGTATTTTCTGTTAGGAAAACTAATTCCATCATACATTCTCTTAAAACATGTCTTATTTTACATCATTTTGCTCCCTAAGTAAATTCACCTTATTTTAAAATTCTTTAGATATTGTTACTTAAAAAAGACAAAAATACTGCATATATTGTTCTTATTAGAACACGATGCTCTCCTTCTCATTTCTCTGAAATGTTTCCTGAGAAGACTCTGTCATAATGCTCACTCTGAAAAGGCAAACCTCTGAAAGTCTGGGTGATCCTTGCAGCTTTTATTGTGTGCAGCATGCCATTCAATAGTCCCACCCATCCCATGATCCCCCACTTCTCTGCGCTTTCACTCCGCCAGCCTTGTTCACCCCTCCCCCAGCCCATAACTCCCCTCTACCAAGAGCTAAAACTGGAAATCCTAAAAATAGAATGAAAGATCTTTCACTGAAGGAAGAAAAAACACCTGAAGTCTGAAATAGCACGAATAGTCTGTCAATATACTATTTATATTCTGAAACATAAGAGCGAAGAGCCACAATATGACTGATACTCATGCAGTTTTGACTTGCATTTCCATTTATGGAAACAAATAGGGCTGAAAAGCAATCAAGTTATTTCTAAAGCAAGTAGCTGGACGATTCTATATTTAGGGATACAGCTGACATCAACCAAAGTCAAAAAATGAAATGAACTTTCTAAACAAAACAAGCAGTGCCTTCAGTGTACTGTATGTAATTGCAAAACTTAAACAGCAGTTTTTTTATATTATAGTCACTAGATAGTCTGTTACATCTGAAGTGATGCATTTAGAGAAACACTTAAAAGTGTTCTTTTCAGGTATACAGTATGTCTGATATTTTCTGTATGGTCATTAAAGACAGTAACATGATGTATTAAAAATCTGCATTATAGATCATTTACATACTGTACATTTGAGCTAAATAATGACAAAGAATATCAGAAGCAGCATTTTAAGTTCTATATAATATTACAAAATGTTAAACAGTTGACAGTAACATATAGTAACATAGTAACATGAGTAACATAGTCAACCAGACACATTTACATGACAATAATCCTTTATTTTATAAATTACAGTTGTATTTGAAATGTTATAGTTTAATTGTAAAATAAAGTTGTATTTTGTGAATTATGCATATAAACTTAAATTAAAATTAAAATCTGTGTATATGACTAATACTTTAGACTGAAACTATGAGTAACAGGGATTATATGGACCACTATGGCATTTTAAACAATTTACATATCATAGTTAAATTCCATTTTTTTCTTTCTGCTACTGTTTTTTGTGTTATGTGTGCTGTCTTTGAATGTCTATGGTCTATTATCTAATATTTATCTTGAGATAAATGGGAACTGTAACAGATTTCTGTGACAGATGTGTTTTATATGCACCATTGTTTTGTTATATACTGTTGTTACAGTTTATTATATGTACCCCCTCGTTGA
Organism: Barbus barbus; assembly: GCF_936440315.1. Lineage (NCBI taxonomy): Eukaryota > Metazoa > Chordata > Actinopteri > Cypriniformes > Cyprinidae > Barbus > Barbus barbus. The sequence goes on from NC_136756.1 coordinate 5,098,132, forward strand.
GTGTCTCTACACTCTTGAGTGGCTCCCTTCACAGCACTGAAATTGCACTTGTAGAGTTCTCAAAGATCTCCTCATGACCACTGACTCTGGTTCCATCAGTATCCTAATTCTCTTAGACCTCTCCTCTGCTTTTGACACCATCTCTCATAGCATTCTCATCTCACATCTTTCTGCTCTTGCCATATTTGGAGCTGCTCTCTCCTGGTTAATTTCGTATCTGTCTGACATCAACATTATATCTCGATCCGTCAGTCTAAGTCCACTAACTCTTTCACTCATGGTGTTCCTCAGGGTTCTGTGCTTGGTTCATTACTTTTCATCACTTATATGCTTCCATTAGGTCACATAATTAATTGACATGGTTTTACCTTTCATTGCCATGCTGATGACACCCAACCTTACATCTATTCCCAATGTACTTGGCATAATATTTTAATCTTCTCTCTTCTTCCCTCTCATTACCTAATTTACTAAGTCTGCTTTTTACCTGTTGTTATTGCTCATCTACATCCCTCCCTAAATATCAAAGGTGATGAGATTCTAGTTCATGCTTTTATCCCCTCCTGACCTGATTATTGTAATTCTGTCTTCTATGGTTTGCCCATCAAACCAATTAATAAGCTTCAATGTATCTAGAATTCTGTATCCCAGGTCATAACCTTTACCAAGAAATCTAACGCATGGTCTTGTCCCTCAGTACATTTCAGATCTCATTCATCCCTACACCCAAGTCTGCCCATTAAGGTTTTCTGATAGTGGTTTACTATGATACCACGGTGCCAAGTTTTGGTGACAATCTTTATTGTATAAAGCGTTATATAAATAAAGGTAACTTGACTTGACTTGACAGCCAGGTCACTCAAGTTATGGCTGGAGGGCCACTAGATCAAGACCCTGTCATAGCCAGTTCAATCTACAGACCTGAATTTGAAAACCTCTGGAATGTGATCAAGAGAAAGATGGATGGTCACAAGCCACCAAATCAAACAGAGCTGCTTGAATTTGTGTGTCAGGAGTGCCATAAAGTCACCCAACAGCAATGTGAAAGACTGGTAGAGAGCATTTCCATGATCAAATAAGGCTGTGAAAATTATCCAAAAACAAACTCCAGCATATTCAGTTGTCAGACACGACTGGAACTTCAAATGGCACTGGCTTCTATGGTCAGATGAAACTAAAATAAATAGCTTTTTAGCAGCAAACACTCAAGATGGGTTTGGTGAACAAAGGGATAAAAAGTACCCCATGAGTACAATGATATATACTGCTGTATTTTTGATGTTGTGGGCCTATATTTCTGCTGGAGGTCCTGGATATCTTGTTTAGACACATGGCATCATGGATTCTATCAAATACCAACAGATAAAAAATCAATAAGTGACTGACTCTGTTAGAAATCTTATAATGGGCCATGTTTGGATCTTCCATAATCCAAACACAAACCTCAAAAACAACACAAAAATGGGTCACTGAGCACAAAACCAAGATTCTGCTGTGGCCATTCCAGTCCGCTTACATGAACCCTGTAGAAAATGAGTGGGGTGATTCTGGATGAAGGAATGGTCTCTGATCTCTTGTCAGGTGTTCTCTAACCTCATCAGGCATTATAGGAGAACATTTAGAGCTGTTAAACTGACAAATGGAGGTTTCAAAAAGTATTGAATAAAAGGGTGCCGTTAATTGTGGTCAATGTGTATTAGAGAAAAACATTTATTTCATAATATTTCCCCCCATTTCAAATTCTTATTCTCCAATGAAAAGTTAGATTTTTGTGAATTGTTTTAAATAAAAGATCAAAAGGATTAACAATGCAGATTAATTTTCACAGCCGCCTTTGATCATATTTACCAAGGGTGCCGATATTTTTGACCATGACTGTATAACTGCATTCTTTTGTTATTTTTGTCTTTTTTTGCAAATAAATGTTCTAAAGGACAATATGTTTATTTGGAATTTGGGAGAAATGTCGTCAGTAGTTTAAAGAATAAAATATAAATGTTAATTTTAATAAAACACATACCTACAATATTTTAATACATTTATTCCATACTAAGTATACTTCAAATACATTAACATATTAATCTACTTAAGACTTATTGATATAAAATGTATTATAATTAAACTTTATTTGGTTTTTCTTTATTGCACAATGCACATTTAATATTATGCCTAAAATGAGTTTTAATATCACTATTAATAAGGATTGTATGATCTCTGTATAGTATGCAAGGTAAAATGCAAGATATTTAAAGTGTACCTGAAGTATACTTGCAATAGTTCCACTTTAGCACAATAAAATATACTCAAGTATATCTTTAGTTCAAATTCCCGCACAATTAAAGTGCATTAAGCACAAAATTAGTTGTTGCAATTTTGCAGACTTTAAGTATTAGTAGAGTTTAGTTTACCAAAAGTTCAACTGCAGGGTATTTTTATTAAGAAAATAAATATGTAAATATATTTGTAGTATATTTAGCACAAAATAAATGTATTTCAAATACATTTAAGCATATTTTTTCACAAGGGTATAAATAGTAAAACTGGAGAAACTGAGAATTTAGCACAGGTCTCAATTTTTTCCAGAGCTGTACAAATAAACTAATAATACAGATGTTTATTAACATTTTATGTTCCTTTTGAAATCTGACATTTTGAAAAGCATGATCATTTAAATAAAATGGCAAAAAAAAAAAAAAATATGGTGATAATTTTTGGGAATAAGCTTTAATTTTACCCCAAATTATAGAATCACCCAGCTGCTTCTGGACTCAGTGTGCACAAAAAACTGAGAGTAGGTTGTGTATCGATGCTGCACAGTGTGGCTATTATGAGTTTTCAGTAGGGAACTGAGAATGCCAGCACCTATGGAGCTTACCTTCTGTTACTACCATATCGGACGCGTCTCTGCATGCCTGCTTGCAGCCAAAATTATGATTGATTGGCCTTCTGTTCAAGGATGAATATCTGCCTGAGGCCAATCTTATGTAAATTCTTCATTTGTTGCATAAGTCATGTGCTCATGAGGGTCTTGGGGCACACGTTTTAGCATATAATTTGCAGTTCATTACATGACCCAAAATATTTATTATATAATGACTGATTCAGGTGTTTTCTCACAACCAAATTACAAACCAAATAACACACAAGGAAACTAGGTATCCCTAAATTTCAACACAGGGTCTTTTTGGTCAGTGTGGGGTAGACTATGATCAGACTCATGATTTTCACCTGTGGAATGATAAAATAGGAGGAAAAAATCCCATAGACTTTCACTGAAGGTGTATGTGTAGTCCCACTTAAGTGCATCAAAAAAGCACTCTGCAGTAACTACATTTCAAATAAATGTAAACTTATATTTTGATTTTGATCAATTTCAAATAATCATCCATAGTCTTTTGTGCTGCCTCATGTTAGGAAAAAAATCTTGAAATGTAGGTCACCAAATCCTGTCTCCCGCACATGACTCAGAATACATACTAGACAGCGCTTTTTACACTAAAAGGTTTATTTTTTTGTCTCAAAAGTGTTACATTCACATTATATTCATCAATATTCCTATATCACAGTACATACATGTATAAACTCTGCATTACTCACCTTCAGTGGTGGCACAGGAAGGGGCTTGTTTTCTTTGTCCAGGGAGATGTAGGTGAAGAAGGCTGTGACAGCCCTATATTTTCCCTTCTCAGCCTCCACCAGTGGGTCAGCGTCAACGAAAACCTCAATCTCCATTGATTTATTACTGGTGAAGGTCATTCGGCCGGAAACAGTAATGACACAGCCTGCAGGGACACATAATGTCAGGTATTACATCTATATATATTACATGATGCCGTATTTAATGGAGCTCTGAAGTAGATGTAGAATGGGTTAATAAGACCTCGGGACTCTGAATTGCTAGTTACAGTGTGGGAAAGTGGATCTTACCCATTTAAAAAAAAAGAAACATTCATGGCAATTTGTCGTTTAGAACAAGGCTGAGAAAAAGAGAATGATTGAAATTGTTAGGTCCATTTCCTGCCCTCTTTGATGTATACGTCTAATCTTTATTTCCATGGAAACAGAGCCTGAGGGCAGATATATTATTTTATTCTATCGTTCCTTCACTGTCTTTCCGGTCAATTCATCTGGTCTCTTAGGAAAAATGAACAGTTTTCATATACAATACCAGACATATACAGTCAGGTCCATATATATTTGGACACTTACACTGTTCCTGGTGTGTAAAACTCTCAGTTAACTGCACATTTACACAACCATTTCCTCTTCCAGAGCAATAAGCAGACTGTGTGGCATCAGATCATTGCTCTGTCCGACTGCATATTTGACGAGTTTACTTTGTTTTCCCTGCCAACTGCAGACGTTTTTATTACTGTTGCAATTCTGTTTGGTGACACTACTGATGTAGAAATGAATGGAGAAAAGTGAAGACCCAACCAAAGTCACTGCCGCTGAAATAAGCCCGAGAAAACTGAATAATTCAAAATCCTGAAAGCTTTAGCAAGTTCATGTCAGAAAGACACAAATGGCTTTGAACGTAGACTGATTACGAGCAAGGTTTCAGAATAATACACTAAAAAGTATGTGCCTTTTGTATATTTACACACCTCTATAATAGAGCATGGATTTGTTTGTCTAGTCCCATAGTATTAGCACATGAAAATATTTTAGAGTATGCAAACATGAATGAGTCCGATGAGAAATGAATGAATGGAGAAAGTAATAAGCACAATAATTAATGCAATGAATAATTCATTTTTGCTCAGTCATTTAATATGAAAGAATAGTAAACCTCAAGGCTTCATGCGTTCTGAAGGAGGCTGGGTCAAGCTCTCAGTTTATTTTAGTGGAAGGATGCTTCAGTGAAATTATGCACAGTCACAGTGTCATCCATTGTATATACACTGAGGGCCCTGTTTTAACGATTATAAGCGCATGGTCTAAAACGCACGGCGCAGGTGCACTTAGGGTGTGTCCGAATCCACTTTTGCTAGTTTAATGACGGGAAAACCCCCTTCCGCGCCTGGCGCATGTTCTAAAAGGGTTATCCCTATGGGTGTGTTTTGGGCATAACGTGCAATAAACCAATCAGAGTCTCATCTCCCATTCCCTGTAAGAGCCAGCTGCACTCGTGCCATGGTGGATTCGCTATTTACACAGCAGAATTTACAAGAGCAAAGACTGAACGCGTCTCCAGAGAGGAAACGGAGCTGCTCGTGCGCGAGCAAATAGGTCATTCTGATTCATGCAATGACTATCCATTATGACATGTAGGCATTTTTATATTTATGTAGAATGCACCTCACACCTCTGTTTATCAATTTTCACTGGCTACCAATAGCTGCTCGCATAAAATTCAAGGCATTAATGTTTCCTACAAAACCACCACTGGCTCTGCACCCAGTCGCACCTCTGTCGCTCTGGATAAAAGCGTCTGCTAAATGACTAAATGTAAATGTAGCCTACACAATAATAATCTTTTACCTTGTAATCCTTTCACTGTTGATATTTGGCATGTTGGTGTGCTGCTGTGCGTCCCTGCGTGTGTAATAAGCAGAGTGTGTGTGTGTTGTGGACCCGCCTATAGGCGCATATTACTAACGCGCTCTTTAAATAACAAAAAAAATACTGCGCCATTGACTTTGACTAATAATGAAATAATGACTTCTTATAATAAAATACACTGCATCAGCAAATAATGTACACTGCATCAGAGTTTGCTCTGTATATAATATGTTTAAAAGGTTTGTGAATACAGCTTTGAAAAAATGGTAACTTATCTAAATCAATTCTCTCTTTGTGTGTGTGTGTGTGTGTGTGTGTGTGTGTGTGTGTGTATATATCCCAGATCCAATCCGGGATGCAACAAGTTCTAACAAGAGTAATGTGCTACAGTATGATAAATTATATGGGTAACACTAGAATAGGGAACACTTATTCACTATTAACTATGACTTTTCCCTCAATAAATTCCTAATTTGCTGCTTATTAATAGTTAGTGCGGTAGTTATTAAGTTTAGGTATTGGGTAGGATTAGGGATGTAGAATAAGGCATTAATATGTGCTTAATTACTACTAATAAACGGCTAATATTCTAGTAATATGAATGCTAATAAGCAACTAGTTAAGAAACCCTAAAAAAAGTGTTAACATAATACGCTATGTCTTTTCAACTGCCTATCGTTTACAAAACAAGAACTGAGAATAAATCACTAGAATTGCTCAGATGACAATTCAAACCTTATGTTTGGCAAACTACACTAGTATTAAGCAATACATCATGCAATTTTCCACTAACCTATTTACAACCCAAGCTACTTAAAGGCTGTCCACAGTCTATCTTTAACTTCACAACTGAACTCATTTTTTTGGAAATGACATGAACTAAGTTTAGCTTTCCAATCATAAAGGAAATCAGATGTCTGTGAGATTTCTCTGAGAATCAGAAACCACGTACCAACAATATTCTCTATGTTACAATGAAAAGAGGCAACGTGTATTTTTTAATTACCTTTCTTGATCTTGCGATGGAAGTTAATGGCGTCCACAGATGCGGTCACAATGTTGGTCTTGCAATGACGAGCAGCAACAATCCCTGCCACCTCATCCATCAGCTTCATGGTCACACCTGAGGATGACAGATACCAGGGCAATTTACTAACTGACTTACAATCAGACTGAGAATATGCATATTAGTCAAATTTATCCTGAAGCATCAGAGTAAATGCCATTCAGAAGTCATTCACATAAACTGTTGGTCCTGCTGAAAGAAAATGCAAAGGCGCTTGTGATAATAAGAGTCATGATCTCCTGCTGACGGTGCATATATAACCAGAATCCACTGTACACATATGAGCAGTAAACATCCTCACAATAAAGTGGCAAATTACTTTAATGTTCAACAGGAACAACACTAAATTTGTTTCCACTTAAATGACTGCTTTGACCCTGTTGTCAGGACAAGAGCTCAGTGTCAGGCTGGACGGCTATGACCGTGTTTCAGTGATATTTAAATGTGTGCAATTCTATAATTTAAATCCAAACAACCTAACAGCAGCAGGGAAATAAGAGCTAATGCAAGCTAATAGCTGACATTACATTTCATTACCATCCTTCATTATCAACGCTGTTTTGGCTGATATGGCATTGCTATCTTCGCAAATGAATACACATTTGGCAGTGAAATGCAAAACCTGATGTTATATGACAGAAAATTACATTAAAGCACAAACGATGCAGCATGATTACTGCTTAGTAAGCACTGTAACTATAATCATATAAATTGCAAAGCACACGGCTGGGACAAATTTCAGTGCTTTATGAATTATACATCTCTCTGGGCAGAACAGGTCAGTCTCAGGAGAATCAGACCACTTGTTCTGAATCACAATATCTGTATGACTTGGAAATTTCACTATTTCACTGTCCTCACACAATAGGTCTGTGTGAGGAACTTAGATAAGTTGATAAATTGTTATTCTTTCATAATCGTCTTATTAGAATTTGGAATTTTAAAAAGAATTTGGATCATGGTGAATGACATTTGAGAGCTGCAATGAAGAGGGAGGATTGTCAGCGAATGACAAAATTCTTTATTTTCCTTCTGTGCGAAGATTCTACAGAATTTCTAGATGAGAGTACATAATGCCAGAAGTTTTATTTTTGAAGTCGATGATGTATCTTGCACTGAATATACCCCAGATTTTCAAACATGCTAAAGTAATAATGAACATAATAAAATAAATCAATCAATAAAAAATCTGACTGTTGCAAAGTATTGTGGGATTGTCTTTTCCTCAAAAATACATGCAGTGCTGCCTTAGAATTTAGCTAAATTCTATAATGTATCAACCAACATGCTTAGCTAAAATCGCTGAGTGTAAATATGTATTTTACTAACTGCTGAGAAGCAGTATTGGTATGAATAGTCAGCTCATGGAAGTCACTACAGTAGGTTTAAGTTTGCTAAATACAGGCACTAACTCAGAAAAATATATGGAAGATCCTGCTGCTGCCCAGCTTTGACAAATATATGGCCTGCGGTAAATCATCTGAACAGAGATGAATGGAAGCAGACTGTATGTGATATAAAGGCCTTTAACGACCATTTCCGTTGTTCCTGGACCCGAGGGATAAAGGGGTCTTTTGAAATAAAGAGTTCAGTGTACACTGTGGACATTTATTTTATTTTTTTTTCATGCTAAACATAAAATGTATCAAATAATGTGACTTAAGTATCTTAAATATGTCAGTAGTATATCATGGGAACAAAGCACACAAATGTTTCCTTAGAATGACCTTTGTAATGACCCTTAGATCATTGTAAGGACGTTAGATCAATGACAATCAATTAGATCAGGAGCATTATAACCCTATACAGTAGAAAACTGTGAGAGTTAAGTATTGTAAACTGAATGTTAAGCAAGAAAAACCCTCAGAACAGATGATTAATTTAGCGAGAGGGTCAGCAGATAGCACAGAAATAGAACAGAATGACACTCCTTGGAATATCTCTATACCAAGATGACGTGCAATTCACAGCGCCAGTGCATGTTTTGTAAGCTCCCTTGACACCAAACAGGCAGACACTTGACTACTCTGGATCACTGTATGAGCTGGTTTTAGCGATGGACCCTGGGGACTCTCATCTCCAAGTGAGATTCCCTCAATTTACACATGGCACTGAAAGCGCACTCCACCCTCAAAAACTCTCTCTTGACAATTTGTGGCAAAGCTTCTTCACAAATCTCAGCTAGTGAGAAAGCGTCATCTCTGGATGTGCAGCGGTGTAAAAATATGGCAGAAGCATGAAATGGCTGCTGAGGTTTTGCACGAGTATCATAAAAGGGGCCATTTTGAACTCAAGGATATGAGTTTTGTCAGGCAAGAGTCTCCTTCTGCAAGCTTTCACACCTGATCCGAGTGTGGTTCAACACGATCAACCTTGTCTACCCTGAGTTACAAATAATTCATGTTTGTTTTTTCATCTGACACAAATCTATAGTGGATATAAAAAGTCTACAACACCCCTGTTAAAATTGCAACATTTATCAGATGTAAACAATTCATCCAAGTAAAATTATTTCTTTTTTTATCACATTTAATGTAATACAGAAATCAACAAAATGCATGCAATAAACAAATAGAAACTTTTAGGAATATATAAAATGATGGTCACATTAGTTTAGGGATACATTCTCATGATTAACTACAACTTCTGGCCTAATTCACAAAAAAAAAAGCTGCTTATTAATAGTTAGTAAGGTAGTTGTTAATTTTAGGCAGGGCTGTACGTTAACTTTTTTGCACATACTGTAGCACTGATGCTACAGAAGCTGAAAGTTTTGTAGCACAGGCAAAACAGTTGTAGTAGCACAAGTTAGGGGTGGGCAATATGGCAAAAATATCATAGCACCATTTTATTCAGGAATATCACAATTCTTTGTCATGTTGGTTTTACTATTTTGCAAGTTGCCTGAGCAGTACAAAATTCTGTCATCTGTCTGTCAATTCTACCATAATGTTTTATTTTTATACCATCATTTACTCACTCTCAAGTTGTTTTAAACCTGAATTAGTTTCTTTCTTCATTTGAACATAAAGTGAATTAAATGTTTAACTGGCAAGGCTTTAAAGCAGATGCAAATAATGCACTTTTGTGATTGTGCATAAGTGCTGTGATACAGCTGAGATAACGTTTGAGGTGAATGTTTGTCGCATTGTATTGATAAGGCGGCACCAGAACTGCAGCTGATAATGTGTGCTGTAGCACGATACTACGATATTTATTCAAAAGCAGACCGTGGCATGGAGACATTTTAATCATCCACCATCAAAAATCGTCATACCCCTAACAAGTATAATCTCTCTTACACACAAACACAACGAAATCACTTCACACTATTAAGCGCCTGTGTTATGAACATGCAAAACTGTATCGTACGTGTGCTACAGAGGTAAATTTAATTTATTCATCACACAGACCAGTTTTTTCATAGCACGTGCAACATATATGTAGCACTGTACAGCCCTGATTTTAGGTATGGGGTGAATTAAGGGATGTAAAATATGGTCATGCAGAATTAATATGTGCTTTAGAAGTACTTAAAAAAGCAATACGCTATTTTTATTAAGTAAAAAAAAAAAAAAAACAATACGCTAGTAATATGCATGCTAATAAGCAACCAGTTGATACTGAGAATGACTTCCTAAATTAAAGTGTTACCAAAATTATTTGGTTTCATAAGCGTGCACACCCTCTTATAATGGGGCATGTTAATTTGTAATAAAATCCAAGAAAAGCAAAAAAAATTAAAAAAACAAGAAAAAAATAATCCAAGAATAAACATAAATACAGAACAGTGCGACTGTGCATTACAGTTATTTAAATTCATGAAAGCTCTCTCTATTCGTCTGCATCTGCCTTTGGTAAGGTGAAATGAAAGTCGAGCTGACTCACTCTCATGATGGGTAGAGAGTTTTCGCCACTGCAGTTGAATTATGGAAGCGACATTTGAAACCTGCTTTTCTTTTTTCCAGGAGTTATTTATATGCCTCCATAATTGTCAGTCAGAATGATTTCTATCGGCTTATTTACATAGACAAATGCATCTAAGTCTGGTGGCACAGTCAATAATACGGCAAATGTCTTGGTGGGTCAAAATCAGAGTGCCTTTCAACCCTCACAATACTCAAAAATGTTGGTTTTAATTTCCCATTCACTTTATGTCATATCATAAATAGTAGACACTCAAGTACTATAGAAACATATTAGCTGAGCTCCCACACATTTTTTTAGATAATTATGGGCCATTATTCAAAGCATAAACCATAAGATTTGTCCACCCTGTCATGGACATACAGTGCCCTCCAAAAGTTTTGGAACAGTAAAGACTAAAGTGCTCTGTTGGCTGTGGAGTCAAGACATTTACAAATATGATTAAAAGATGAATATGAGACAAAACTACAGAATGTCACATTTTATTATTGGGTGATTCAACATATAGATGTTTTACCAGCTAAGAAGTTCAGCACTTTTAGAGTTTCATCCCTCTATCTGATGTGAGCATAAGTATTGGAGCAGTTGCCTCTCAGGTCTTTCTAAGTGATCAGCTGTGTCCTGTTGCATTAATTCTTCAGATATTAAAAGCAGGGAATGTGTCGTATCAGTTATATCCATTACTTCTGTATTCTGAATCTTGCATTCGATGATGACACACACAAACCAGGATGAAGACGAGGGAGCTGACTTTGAGAGAAAAGCAAGCAATTTGTATGCTAAAAGAAAAGAGGAAGTCAATTAGAGCTCTAGCAAAAACAAAGGGCATGGAGAAATCAAGAGTTTGGAAACCACCAGCGACACCAGCAACCAACAACTACCTGATCGGCTGAGAAAACAACAGTAGCTGATGACAGACAAATCATAAAAGCTGTGAAAATGAACCCTAAAAGACGTGTCTGTAAAATCACCAACAACTTCCAGAAAGCTGGGGTGATGCTCTGACAATCTACTGTCCTCAGGAGACTCTGACACAGAATTACAGATGCTACACAGCAAGATGCAAACCTCTGACCAGCACCAAAAACAGAAAGGCAAGATTAGAACTGTGTTTATGGACCGATGAGACAAAGATGAACCTTTATCTAAGTGATGGGAAAGCAAAAATGTGGAGAAAAAAAGGGAACTGCAATGATCCCAAGCATACAGCCTCATCTGTAAAGCATGGTGGAGGTGGTGTCATGGCATGGGCATGCATGGCTGTCTCTGGAACAGGCCCTCTCCACTTTACTGATGACTTAATGTATGATGACAGTAGCTGAATGAATTTGGAAGGGTACAAAACCATCTTGCCTACCAATATTCAAGAAAATGCCTCCAGATTCATTGGGAAGTGCTTCATATTGCATCAGGACAATGACCCAAAACACCCTGCCAGTTCAGTCAAGGAATTTATAAGAGCAAAGAAATGGAAAGTCTTAGATTGCCCAAGTCAATCTCCAGATTTAAATCCGATTGAACATGAATTTCAGCAGCTGGAGAGGAGAGTAAAGGCAGAAACTCCCCAAAACAAGCAACAATTGGGATTGGCTTCATTAAAGGCTGAGAAAAGCATTTCAAAGGATGAGACCAAGAGTCTGGTGATGTCTATGGGTCACAGACTCACTGCTGTGATTGTGTGCAAGGGATCTGCAACTAAATAATAGCTTTTAATCTTTTATATCTCCCTTATGTTCAACTGTCCCAATACTTATGCTCACATCAATGAGTGGGATGAACTCTAAAAGTGCTGTTCTTTTTATTTGCTAAAACATGTATGTGTTGAAACGGCTAATAATAAAATGTGACATTCTGTAGTTTTGTCTCATATTCATCTTTTAATCATATTTGCAAATGTCTTGACTCCACAGCCAACAGAGCAATTTTGTCTTTACTGTCTCAATACTTATGGAGGGGACTGTATAAATTACTGAAAAAAAAAACTTTTTCATTGCAAAATTAAGATGCAAATTATATTTTCTGAAAGGTATGATGTCCCTTTCCTAAACAGGGTTATTAAAATAATAATAATATAATAATAAATAATATAATTACATCCTCAATCACATTGATAATCCCCCCCCCCCCCCATGCATTTTAGTTTTTAGCAATATTAACTACAAATGAATGCTATGTCCACCTTGTCATGTTTCTGTCCACTCTATCGAGTCTAAGTGGCCGACAGGGTGGACATTTTGAGCTTCAATTAGCATATTAGAAAACAACAAACTGTGACTAGCTAAATATTTAGTCTGGTTGTTGAAGAGAATTTGGTATATTTAAACTTACATATTTTGAAAATACTGTATTTGAATCACTTCTGGCATATTTTATGCCGACAGGGTGGACATGTTAAGCTTTGGCAAAGCAAGTAAGCAAACTCATACGAAGAATATTTGTCAATTGAAAAGTCACCAACTTATTCACCTCAGCCTTTGAAATTCCCGCCACCGAAGAGACAAACAAACCTGTAGTCCTGATGTCATACCCTAGTATGACTGAAATCGATTAATTCAGAATTTCTGAACCACCGGTTTTGCAACAGGATCCAGATTTTACATTGGATAATTTATGCCAACACAACACGCATCTACTGTACGCTAATAAAAAAATAAATAAATACATAAAGAGAACACGGCCATGTATTAATATTATCAGTAATTAAATAGGGCCAGTTTTACTAAACAGGGCAAATTAGCTTTAGAGCGCAATTCCATAAAAGCACTGATGGGAGGGAAAATTCTGCAGGTGATTTACTGACAATGCGCACATTAAAGGACACAGACAACACTTTTCTGGGCATTAAATAATGCCGCAAATCCAAATGAATCTTAGTAAATCACACTGCGTGATTCATTTGAATACTCTCCTCCCATAAATTTACAGCTCAAAAGAGAGACTCCTACAAATGCATATTCAATAAGGTGAGTCGCAAAAATAAGTCCAGGCCTTTTCAGCGCTAATTTCCCACTGTGTGTCCTTAGTAAATCCTGACAGTAGTTTTTTAACACCAAATGAGGGTTTGCGCTGACGCAAACAGATAGTAAATCTGGCCTATATCTGCTTAATTACTAACATATGGACTGAACAGGAAACTGAAAATCTGATAAATGAATAAGCAACAATATGACCTCAATACTGCCTGGCTATATTCAAATCTTTTTTCCTTGTTTTTAAGAGACAATGTGTCTTTTTATTTTGATATCCTAAGTACATATAATTATATAGTATGCTGCTTTTTTTAAACAAAGAAAGAAACTTGACGATGGTTCAACATCAGCAAGACTGCACTCTTTTCAGTCAGAAAGATGCTTGCAAAACTGAATATTTGCCTGTATGCAAATGACCATAATGGCAAGCTGTGCAGTCAAAGAATGATGTAAGTTTCTTGGGCTCCAGCTCTGAGAAGGAGAACTGGACACTCAATGGAAAAACAGCAATTAGAAAGCCAATCCCAGAGGAGCCTTTGCTGCTAGCAAGTGCTTCAATGATTAGATTTCTTGTGACGATTACCCAAACTTTTTCCTCTGAACAGGCTGAGCCTAGAGCCACCATGATAGATGATGAAATATTCCTCTTCAGTTTAGTACACTAGATGCTCTGCTTTTGTCTTTCTCTCCACTACATTTTAAACAATTTTAGGTCTACTTACAAAAACAACTGTACCAACAGCAAAATCAACTATCTCTTTACTTCAAAGTATAGCACCCTCTCTCTCTTTCTTTTAATCATAATGGTAAAATAAAAAAATAAATAAAACATGGCTTTGTAATGAAGTGTTACCATAGAAACAGGTTGTGGGATATTTTTGCACATGCTCAAAAGAGAAAAATATTTCCTGTATATTTGTACACTGAGTATTTCCAGCTGCTAGTTAGCACGGCAGTTTGCATCAACAGCTTTACTTCATTTAAATCCTTTGTGAGTCATAGTAATTCACTTGTGACCTCGCAAAAACTCAAAATATTACTCCTTTGAATGGGAGACAGTCACACCTTATTTTGATTGACCATTTCATCTACACGTCAGCTAACTCTCACTAGAGTCTTAGTAGAGCATGACTGTTTAAGATTAGTAGAATAAGTGGTAACAGAAAGGATGTAGAATATAGTCATGCAGAATGTGTGCTTTATAAGTACTAATAAAAAGCCAATATGTTATTAATAGGCATGCTAATAAGAAACTAGTTTATAGTAAGAATTGGTCCCTATTTCACTCATTAAAATGCAAATCAGTTTATAACTTTTTTGAAATGCATTTTTCTGGATTTTTTTCTCTCTCTCTCTCTCACTGTTTAAATGAACCTACCATTAAAATTATAGACTGATCATTTCTTTGTCAGTGGGCAAACTTACAAAATCAGCAGGGGATCAAATATTTTTTTTCCCCCACTGTAAATACAACAGAAGACCAATGGGTTAGGCTTATGATGTGAAGCTTATATCACATAGATGTGTGCTATTTGAGTTGTAAAGTTGGCTAAGTGGATGACTGCAAGTTCAAAAGCATTTTTTAGTAATCTATTTGCATCAATCTTGTAATGTTTGTGGTCTTGCAAACACTTTTCATATTTTAAACATTAATTTGCAGCGCTGCTTGTTCATTAAGCATAAGCGCATCACTGTTTAGGCATTTTCCATTCATACAATGGTTACTGTCCACAGCTGTATTTAACTCAGAATATTCCTTTAACATATCTAGTAGTTTAATATCTGGGAAAGACTCAGCTGTGTTTACTCACACAAAACTCCCACTGCCTTACTACAGATACACCAGTGCCATATTGGCACACAGCCCTTCTTTCGGAGTTACACACACAGATATAAACACACTCACACTTGATCTGTGATGGATGTAACCTGTCTGCACTCTATAATCATTCCTGCTGGAGCTCGGCTGGAGGAAATTCAGATGCATTCATGCACCCATCTGTTAGTTTTATCGATGCCTCCTCTCCTCAAACGCACACACTCCATCTCCGTCCATTAACACACATACTCTCTCGTCCCCAAATACACACTCTCCCAAAAGACACATCGCTCAGGCCCCCACAACTCAGCTGGCAGCTCTTTCAGTCTGTGTTTTTCTATGATCTCATATATGGTCTCCCATGCGAATGCAGATCCTAAACAGCCACTAGACCACAACTTCAACTCTTATGGCATTTGTGAGGATCAAAAGATCTTTAGGTTTAGTCTTCATCTTGCTTTATAACTTTTTTTTTAATAGGTGGAAAACATTTATTAAGCGAGTGTATATGATTATTAGCTTAATTATTTTTCTATATTCTATATTAGTATATACCATCGAATAATATTTAAAAGGGATCATGGAATGCTAAATTAAAATCTTTTTACTAATAAATTAAATCCCTAATCTTTTAATATATAAGAGATCTTTGTTCCATTAGTTTTGGCACAGTGTAATGGAGAGTTTGCAAAGGTTAAAAGGGTCATATGATATTCCTAAAAATAACATTATTTTGTGTATTTGGTGTAATGCAATGTTTTTATGCGGTTTAAGGTTCAGAAAACACATTATGTTCCACATACTGTACATTATTGTTGCAACTCTGCCTTTCTGAAACGCGTCGATTTTTACAAAGCTCATCGATATGAGAAGCGAGGCGTGCTCTGATTGGCCAGCTATCCAGTGCGTTGCGATTGGCTGAATACCTCAAGAAGATGAAGCTGCAAACTATATTGGATTTGACAGCAACTACACTGCAAATCACAATTTAACAACGCTTTGACTGTAGATAAGGGTTTATACGGGTTATGTATTCAAAACATGTGCAACAGCGAGGGGGCTTTCATACTTTTTCTTATGCAATGATGTTAGCCAATCACAACAGTGGCTGTTTACTGACAAGCCTTAAAAATATCATTTCAAAAAGAG
Source organism: Barbus barbus (assembly GCF_936440315.1). Taxonomy (NCBI): domain Eukaryota; kingdom Metazoa; phylum Chordata; class Actinopteri; order Cypriniformes; family Cyprinidae; genus Barbus; species Barbus barbus. Next base: position 5,114,567 of record NC_136756.1, read on the forward strand.
CATCAGAATGAGGTTTGAATTTGTTTGTGAATATGACTTTTTTTTTTATTATGTTATGACCCCATTAAAACACTTGTTTTGTACTCACGTTCACATTTAAAATATGCATGCTTGACTTGTGACAGTGCAGTTTACAACACAGTGCTGATTAATTAGCTATGCTTCATGAGTTCATTCCAATTTCATTTTAATTGCGTTTTAAATCAAATAAGGTCTATAAATACACTAAGTAAAATGTGCAGTCTTTCCATCGTTTAGAGTAGGAATTCCCAATCTTTTGTTTGTCAGGCAAACCCCTCTACGTGTAACATGTGACTGTAAAGCGCTGAAGACTCTGATGTGTCTCAGTGAGACCTGTGTACTATGGCCATGCAGGATGACAGATTCACATTCTACCAAACCTTTAAAAGATGAGAAAACATTTTTGTCTTATAAAAGCGCATTGATTTGCTGCAGGAGGCCTGTGTGAGGCATGTTTTATTATGGATGGATGCGCTTTATTTGACTACTTTTGTACTGCTGAACAAAAACATCCGCCCATGCCATTATAAAGCTTGGAAGAGCAAGGAATTTTTTTAAATATAACTTTGCTTGGACTCGTCTAAAAGAAGAAAGTCATATCACCTAGGACACCTTGACGGGGAGTAAAACATAGGCTAATTTTCATTCTCGGGGTGAACTAAATGTTTAGGTATTGGGTAGGATTAGGGATGTAGAATATGGTCTTGCAGAATATGTGCTTTATAAATACTAATGAACAGCCAGTATGTTAATAATAGGCATGCTAATCAGCATCTAGTTAATAGTGGGAATCGGTCTCTATACTAAAGTGTTATCGACTTGACAGCTGGTCACTAAGAACAGTTTTTGCATGGAAAAAAGCAGCCTGAATATTCTTCAAAATCTTCCCTATTATATTCCTCAGAAAAAAATAAAAGCACACAGGTTTGGTGCAACATGAAGATCAGATAACTGACTTTTCATTTCTAAATGAACTGTTCTTTTAATAGCACAGGGAAGGGGGAAAAATGCATCTTGAACCAAAGTAAAATGATTAATTTGAATGCCAGACAAATTATGAATGAGATAAATGCTATTAAGAAGGAAGTGAGATGGAGGGGAAAGGACAGTTCCATATCAAAGAGGGAAATCACAGCTGTCATATTGCTTTGTGTCGTGCAACAGAGGTTGCCAAGGGTCAGGCGCAAACCCAAGGACCTCCCTCTTCCCTCTGATAAACAGCCCGTCTCTGATCCTTTAGAAATCCATTCAGGATATTCAGTAGCTTCGGTCTGCTTTCATCATGCGCAATGGGGAAAAGCAGACGTGGAAACAGACGGTGAAGGCAGAGAGCGAGTGTATGTGCATGAGTGTAAGCCAAATGTCCTTGCATACAGACACAGCTGTGATAGAGAGCTTGGGGGGAAATGTGTTATTGTATTTTCTCTTGCAATGCTCTGATCATAGGACTGATTGAACTGTCTTTCAATCTAAAACACCTAAACCAACTAAATTCTGACCTATATGTATCAACAATATCACCAAATTATGCTAATGAACTAAATTAAAATCGATTACTGGGAGTAATATTTTTTGGGCAGCCACAATTAAAGTGTTCACTGTGTGATTATTATTATTATTATTTTAGTTTTTTTTTCAGTATAACACATTAAAATATTTGGTAACACTTTAGACCGATTCCCACTATTAACTAGTTGCTTATTAGCATGCCTGTTATTAACATATTGGCTGTTTATTAGTGCTTATAAAGCACATATTCTGCATGACTATATTCTACATCCCTAATCCTACCCAATACCTAAACTTAACAACTACCTTACTATCTATTAATAAGCAGCAATGGTTAATGGTTTATTAATAGCAAAAATTATACCTTAAAAATAAGTGTGACCAAATATTTAATGCAGCATCCACCTTTTCCTGGCATCCTTTGTATAGTGTTACAGTATACTATATGTACACGCTATCAAGCATGATAAGACACAAACTTAACAAGAACTTACTTACATGCACAGAAAGCAAAGTCAGAAAGTACGTTCTCTTTTGGAGACAAAAACACAAAATTATGTCAAAATGCCCTTAAAGTCTTAAGGTCATTGCAAACTGAGTCTGAAATTCTTGTCCAAATTTTTTGCACATTAAAAAAAATGAATACGACCTCACATTGTGTCAATCACGTTTACACACTGCCTTCAAAACTTTCGTCCGTCATAAAAAAAATTTGGATCAGGTTCGATTTTCTGCATTTTCACATCCATAACAAGCATAGGAAAGGATGACGAATACGAAAAAATGCATACGAAAATTTTGGACTCTGTTTGCTCAGTTGGGGACACTTGATTCTTTAGCGATTATCGTCAATTTGATTTCACATACTATTTAAACTAAGCTGAGCTAGACAATGACATCACTGAATTCAATAATGAAATGCCTTTAACTGAAAATTGAGTGTTTAGTCTTATTATTATACATTACTGACACTCTATCCTCTAATTTGATACTGTTAAGTGCTTTGACACAATCTGTATTGTTAAAAGCACTATATAAATAAAGGTGACTTGACTTGATGTGCAAGGACCTTTAGTCTTAAATGTGACCCTGGACCACAAAACCTGTCATAAAAGGTAAATTTTTTTTAAATTGAGATTTATACATAATCTGCAAGATGAAAAAATAAGCTTTGCATTGATGTATGGTATTATCTGACTGAGATATAACTATTTGAAAATATGGAATCTGAGGGTGCAAAAAATCTAAATATTGAGGAAATCACCTTTAAAGTTGACCAAAGGAAATTCTTAGCAATGCATATAACTAATCAAAAATTAAGTTTTTATATATTTACGGTATGAAATTTACTAAATATCTTCATGAAACATGATCTTTACTTAATATGCTAATTATTTTTGGCATAAAAGAAAAATCAATCATTTTGACCCATACAATGTATTATTGGCTATTGCTACAAATATACCCCAGCGACTTAAGACTGCTTTTGTGGTCCAGGGTCACATATGATTTGGAAAACACCTAGATAACAGTAAAGAGTTGGGAGAAAACCAATTTTATGTCAGATCCACGTCATGAGCATCAAGTTTTAAGGAGGCAGTGCTACTTTTAAAGTGAAACCTGCTGCAGCCTGTCATTGATGTAAATCAAAAACAAAAGAAAAAGAGAATTCGGCCACTGCTCTGCTCACTGATTAACTTTTGTTAATCTTTGTTGAATAAAGATTCATCAATATTAAATTTATAGTTTATGTATATACCATTTATAGTTTATGTGAAGACTGTTTTTAAGTTTATTTTTCAAAGTCTATTAAGTGTTTAAAAATAATGACTTTAAATTATACTGTAACATTGAATTACTATAATTGATGGCTAAAATCGAGGGGAAAATACATTTAATAGAGACATCAGTAGCAGTATTGGTATCAACGATACTGGTCCTCATTAATAATAGGCTACTTAGTAAAAAGTTGACATTAAACACATACAGTATCTCACAGAAGTGAGTACAAATTTTGTAATTTTATTATATCTTTTCATGTGACAACACTGAATAAATGACACTTTGCTACAATGTAAAGTAGTGAGTGTACAGCTTGTATAACAGTGTAAATATTCTGTCCCCTCAAAATAACTCAACACACAGACATTAATGTCTAAACCGCTGGCCACAAAAGTGAGTACACCCCTAAGTGAAAATGTCCAAATTGGGCCCAATTAGCCATTTTCTCTCCCCGGAGTCATGTGACTCGTTAGTGTTACAAGGTCTCAGGTGTGAATGGGGAACAGGTGTGTTAAATTTGGCGTTATTGCTCTCACTCTCTCATACTGGTCACTGGAAGTTCAACATGGCACCTCATGGCAAAGAACTCTCTGAGGATATGAAAAAAAGAAGTGTTGCTCTACATAAAGATGGCATAGGCTATAAGAAGATTGCCAAAACCCTGAAACTGAGCTGCAGCACGGTGGCCAAGATCATACAGCGGTTTAACAGGACAGGTTCCACTTAGAACAGGCCTCACCATGGTCGACCAAAGAAGTTGAGTGCACGTGCTCAGCGTTGCACTCAGAGGTTGTGTTCGGGAAATAGACGTATGAGTGCTGCCAGCATTGCTGCAGAGGCTGAAGGAGTGGGGGGTCAGCCTGTCAGTGCTCAGATCATACGCCGCACACTGCATCAAATTGGTCTGCATGGCTGTTGTCTCAGAAGGAAGCCTCTTCTAAAGATGATGCACAAGCAAGCCTGCAAACAGTTTGCTGAAGATTACTGGAACCATGTCCTGTGGTCTGATGAGACCAAGATACACTTATTTGGTTTGGATGGTGTCAAGCGTGTGTGGCGGCAACCAGGTGAGGAGTCCAAAACAAGTGTGTCTTGCCTACAGTCAGTCATGGTGGTGGGAGTGTCATGGTCTGGGGCTGCATGAGTGCTGCCGGCACTGGGGAGCTACAGTTCATTGAGGGAACCATGAATGCCAACATGTACTGTGATATACTGAAGCAGAGCATGACCCCCTCCCTTCAGAGACTGGGCCGCAGGGCAGTATTCCAAGATGATAACGACCCCAAACACACCTCCAAGACTGGTGATGGACTGGCCAAGCATGTCTCCAGACCTAAACCCTATTGAGCATCTGTGGGGCATCCTCAAACGGAAGGAGGAGGAGCGCAAGGTCTCTAATATCCACCAGCTCCGTGATGTCGTCATGGAGGAGTGGAAGAGGACTCCAGCCCAAGAGGGTTAAGGCAGTGCTGGAAAATAATGGTGGTGACACAAAATATTGACACTTTGGGCCCAATTTGGACATTTTCACTTAGGGGTGTACTCACTTTTGTGGCCAACAGTTTAGACATTAATGGTGTGTTGAGTTATTTTGAGGGGACAGCAAATTTACACTGTTATACAAGCTGTACACTCACTACTTTACATTGTAGCAAAGTGTCATTTCTTCAGTGCTGTCACATGAAAATATATAATAAAATATTTACAAAATTGTGAGGGGTGTACTTGCTTCTGTGAAATACTGTATTTAAAATATACCATCTTTATGCTGTTTTTACATCATTTGGATATTCAATGTGAAAATGTGATTATTTAATTTTTTAATCGACTGACAACACTATTATTTTTATACCCTTTATTATTGTTTTATTATATTTATGTTACTGCAGTTTTACACAAAAATTAAAAATAAAACAAGAAAATGGCAGATTTTGTACCATTATTTTGCATTGTAAAATGACAGTTAAGTTTTCTCTTCACACTGTAAAAATGAACTGGAAGTATTAAAATGCTCCCTCATTTACAAGTTTTGACCTACAGTGTGACATCACTGCAGCACTCTATTCTCGTGATTGTACAAGTTTAAGTACTAGACATTTTATCAGTCATACATCTTAAAGTGCAACAGACACTGGGCAAAGAGAAAAAACATTCTTTGAAAATTATGGTTTATAGCTTAAAGTTTAAAATATTAGCATTTTTCACATGTACCTAACGTTTTGCTTCAGAAGACATTAATTCATCAATTGAGGTCACATAGGTTACTGTTGTGTTTGCTTTGTGTGTGTTTTGAAACATCAGCTTCGAGCGAGGTTCCTTTTCATTTGCATTATATGGATGGACTATTTCCTATAAATCTTCATCCGTGTTCATCTGAAGAAAGAAAGTCATATACTGGCTAGGGCTGTGCAATTAAATCGAATTCGATTATCATGTGCATGGCAGTAAATCGCCATCACCTGCTTTCAAATGGAGCGGGAATTACTACACAGAGCCGTAGTTCACCGACAAGATAGGCAATATCGCGTTCATAATCGCAGACGAATCGCCTTTGATTATGAACACGAAATTGCCTAGCTTGTCAGTGAATTACGGTTCTGTGTAGTAATTCCCGCTCCATTTGAAAGCAGGCAATGGCGATTAACTACTAATCAAGAAACTGGTTTTACTGACTAGCTTCGCATGATAATCGAATTCGATTAATTGCACAGCCCTAATACTGGCATGAGGGTGAGTAAATAGTGACAATTTTAATTTTGAGGTGGAGTATTCCTTTAATTATCTTAACACTGAAAAACTGCATGCGTCTCCTTTTAAGAAGACTTTATAGTTAAGTGTGCTGAGTGACACAAATACCCATCCGTCACTAAATCATAATCATTTTAATGGCACTGTTAACAAGCAATGAACATTTAAACACATTTCCACCCTGAGACAGGTTTCACTTGCTTATTCCCTGACCTTCATTCAATTCTCACTTTATGAGTCAAATCACTTTATCTCACTTTATCATCTTACATAAAAATTAAACTGGAGTCACCTCTCCTGTCCTTTTCAACTAACCATTAGCAGAATTACCTCAGTGTGGCTCAATTTGTCTTGAACCAATCTTCTGTATTCAGCAAGGGCAAATGAACTAGATCAATTTCAGCTGCCATCATTCCATCCTCAAGAAAATCATTAGCCAGAAACAGTGGGGGAACGATGAGTGCGGGAGACGATAAGAACAAACATTTGCTGTTGATGGATCCAGCTCAGCCAGGAGGCTTTTCACTGTTTTCTATCCTGAACGTTCCTTATTAGCAGAATAATAAATTGGTGTAATTGAGCCATTCATTATCCCTGATGTATTTCTGTGCACAAACTAGCACACAAGCACACACACACACAGCCACTTTGAGAATGTGTCGAGGATTGAGATGCTACAAGCCTTGTACAGAAAAGGAAGAAGACTGGTGTTTTAAGAGTAAATGAAGAGTGTCTAATCTAGGAGAGAACTCTTTGCATGTTTATCTAGCAAACAGTTTTACGGCTTACTATACCAAATGTTCAAATTAATCCTCTAGATTAATAAAGATAACAGATAAAGATAAAGGTAATTTATTTCATATTTTGAGCAGACCTTAGATGACATTAAAACCGGACACTTCAAATTAGTCCTTCTCCCCAAATGAGTGCTCTAATTATATTTTAATTCACGTTTTTTGTCTTTGATGTCAACATCAAATCAATTTACTTTTTTATATTTCATTTACAACCCTATTATGTGTGACTCACGAGTGCACATTATTTAGAACATGCACTGGTGAATCATGAAGAAAAAGCATGTAATGTTTTTCTAATTACTCCACTTCTGAAACAACTTCCATTTTCAATGGACATCCCCTATGTCTTCTTCATATATTATTAGCTGTAAGAAAATAACAATGACCAAATAGCTACTTCTCATTGTTCTAAGCTCCTGTTGTACAACTCGAATTCCGAATGTTGGAAGGTTTTTTAGATCTGAATAAAATGAAAACTAAAAGACTTCCAAATCACATGAGCCAATATTTTATTCACAATAGAACACAGAGAACATAAATGTTTAAACTGGGAAATTTCCATTTTAATGAGCTCAATTCAAATTTGATGCCTGCTACAGGTCTCAAAATAGTTGGGACGGGGGCATGTTTACAATGGTGTAGCATCGCCCCTTCTTTTCAAAAAGGAGTTTTGGTGTTGGAATTTGGTCCCATTCTTGCCTGATATAGGTTTCCAGCTGCTGAAGAGTTCTTCGTTTAATGATGTGCCAAATGTTCTCTATAGGTGAAAGATCTGGACTGCAGGCAGGCCAATTCAGCACCCGGACTCTTCTACTACGAAGCTATGCTGTTGTAATAGCTGCAATATGTGGTTTTGCATTGTCCTGCTGAAATAGACGTCATCTGGAGGGGAGCATATGTTGCTCTAAAACCTTTATCTACCTTTCAGCATTCATAGTGCCTTCCAAAACATGCAAGTGGACAAGTGTTCTATGGTCAGACGAGTCATTGGACTCGTCTGACCATAGAACACTTTTCCACTTTGAAACAGTCCATTTTAAATAAGCCTTGGCCCACAGGACACGACGCGCTTCTGGACCATGTTCACATATGGCTTCCTTTTTGCATGATAGAGCTTTAGTTGGCATCTGCAGATGGCACGTCCATTTCTGGCGCTATGACATTTCTGTGCGTTGTCTGAGATGTTAACATGTCTTTAATAAGATCGGTCACAAACATGATCCCTGCATTTCTCAGTTTAAACATTTATTATGTTCTCTGTGTTCTATTGTGAATAAAATATTGGCCCATGTGATTTGAAAGTCTTTTAGTTTTCATTTTATTCAAATTTAAAAAACGTCCCAAATTTTCGGAATTCGGGTTGTAGGTAGTGGAACTTTTAAAAAATTTGGCCAAAAGAAATAGTTCACCCAAAAATGATAATTTGCTGAAAATGTCCCCCCCCTTTAGCTCATTACCTATTTAGAAAGGTTTTGTACTGTTTCCACTTGTAAACGGAGCTTGACCTGTGCATATTTCTCTCCTGATTAAGATGAAACAACTTTTTTTTTTTACTGGAAAAAGCATTAGGGCTCATATTTTTGCCGATAATTGCTTAAAATTAAGTGTTTAAGCCATTTTTGGTCCTCTCTGTTGGTCCTGCTTTATATTAGGTGTCTCTAACTACTATGAACTTGCATTAAAATTATGATGCAATATACTTATTGTGTCCATGCATATAGTTACAACATTCCATACAACATTGCCTTATGTAGATCTGCTTATAGCTGAATTGAGCTTGTTTCATAATTGATTAACTTTAAATAGATACTGAACTCAACTAAATTAACTCTGAACTGACTTGAGCTGAATAATGACACCGTCTGTTTTTAGAGCATAATTTCATTTTTTCTCATATTTTAAGAAGTTTGCACCTGTTATTTTCCTGCTTATTGAAGCAGCTTTGAAACAATGTGAATTATATAAAGTGCTATAGAGCAATAGAGGAGTGTTCTCCCATAAACTACAATGGAAAAGAAGGTGGATTAATGCCACAGTGACGGGTGATCAATACATGAACTTGAATGAACTGGAATTTCTAAGTCAGCTGATTATTTCTCGTTATGATTCTGTGCATGAGTTTCTTTAAAGAAAGTCTTTTCATGACTTTTTGCAAACAAAAAACTTCACTTTGAAGTCAATCAAAGGGCATATATGATGGATACAGCCCTTTGTGTTTTTTGGCCTCAATTCAATAAAAAAAAGAGTTGTAGATGGCTGCTGTACAGTTGCTAGTATAATGTATTCTCGAGTGGTTGCTGGTGCATTGCTCTGCAGATGCTAGGGTGTGATGGGTAGTTTTATACTGGTCCACCCCCGAGACTGTATGATGTTCATGTCACTAGCAAAGGTGTTTTCTCCAAGGATGCAAGAGAATAAGTTAGATGAGAAAATCAAACAGTGATAAGATAAAAGTAGTATGAAATACGAGATAAAATAGTAAAGCACAACTAAAATAACACTGTCCACCAAGCTACACCAGCGAATGAAGTTTCAGAGGAAGAAAGTGTCCCTTTTGCCTCCCTGGAGATCATTGTGTTCTCATCAAACTCTTCAAGCATGAATTTGAGGGGGAACCGCTAGATACAGGCAATAGCCAATAGTCTTTGTAGCACTAAAACTGGATGATTATCCTGACAATGCAATAATGCCTTTCTGCTCACAGTCCACAAATCAACCTCAATGAGTCAAACTGGCAGAAACAGACTAATTGCAAAGTAAACACTTCAACCAATTACTTTCAATCACGTCTGACTCAAATAAACTTGAATTTACTGATCTGTCTGTGATGTAGTTTTTGTGAGCACTCAGTTCGTTTAAAGCACTCAATATGAATTTTGCTGCATTACTCTGGATAGCAAAATAAAAAAGAGATTTTATGTGACTTTGTACAAATAAAATCTTACTATAAAGATGCAATGGAATCGGTTGCTCGTAAATAGTGTAAATGTGTTCCATTACTGTGTAAACGTCAAATAGAAATGTAACATGAATTTGAGTGATCACCAGACATGCTTTGGCTTGAATGCAGCACTACGGAAAAACAACATTCATGCAAGTGGTTATATGAATAACTGACTAGATATGAAATGGTTCTCTCTTTTATTGACGTCAGGGTCCTCCCATTTCTCATTCCCCTATCTCACATTATTGATGCAACACTACTCATCTGACTTTTATCATCTCTTCCTTCTTACATACATGTGATTAATCCATGTGATAAATGGATTGTAAATGATTGCGTGTGTGTGTGTAAATGACAGCATACCAGTTTTAGAACCTCAATTATCAGGCAGCTTAGCATAAAAACCAAACATTGATTTTTACTTAGATACATATGCCTGGTAGGAGACATGTTCCAGATCGAAAATTAAGGTTTAGATTCAGCTGTATGTGTCATACGTTCCCTGTGTCAGTTTCTACACGGACTGTGCTGCTGATGTTCTTGTGTTTATGTAACTCATTCAGGTCAGTGAGCTGACTACTTGTCATACATGTATAAATGAGGCTGTGGTAGTTACAGCCAACCCTCTACATTGCAAGTTAATGCAATGTCTGTCTGTAAGCCATTAACTAATAAATTGCTTTCACTCACCAGTGATTGAGTTAGAGGCTAAGAATACTTTTAGAGCCGATATAATTTCACTGTGTATGACCACCTTATGACTGCCTACACTAGAACAGTCTGACTGAGTGTTAGTGATGGGTCGGTCATGAACATTTGTGCTTTTTGAACGACTCTTTTATATGACTCAGCATTAAGAAGTTCTCTCAGAGAGTGGATTCATTGTTTGGTGACCACACATGATTGATTTTCCTTTGCTCATGAGTGAAATGACCCAGGAGGTGAACTAATCTTGCATTACCTGACTTGGGACAACTACAGTTGAATAGTGAATTAATCAATCATTTCTCCCGTTTTGTCTTTCATTGTAAAAAAGGATTTCATGAATTGTAAATAAAACAGAGATTAATAAAATATGTTTCATAAGAAAATACTATTTCAATCGCTCGTTCGTTCAATCAAACAGACAGCTGATATACCAACAGAGACTTTTAACACAATTTTGAGTGAAGCAGATAACCTTTACCTTGATGAAACTTCTATTGATATTTTCAGTGTTGAAGCAGGGTGTAACCATATGTTCAATACTGGTCTGATGTCTAGGTTTGGTTAGTGTGCTTCAGGCAATGATAACATTGTCATATGTGTGAAAAAAGCAGCTAATTTCTGATGAAAGGGAGCTACATGTGTTTAAAATAAGATGGAAATCCACAGATGTGAGAGTCTTACTCTAAAACATTCTATCAGACCATTTGAATAGTATTAATCAAATGTAATAATAATAAAAAAGGAAAAATTATTACCTCCATGTACAAAGCCATGCAGAGTGCAGTCAGATGGGCCGATGAGGTGGATCAGACTCGACTGACTAAATGCAACAGTGTAGGGCTCTAAGAAAGAAAAGAGAGAAGAGAGAAAAACATAACACACATACACAATATAATTTAATCTTAAGATCTGCAAATAAAAGCAAAAATCAGAACTTCTGAGCAAGAAATACATATTTTCCTGATGCCAGACAATTTATTCTTCATGTTCCATTATTTAACAATTAACTTCATAGTTCTTCAGAGAAAAAATTATACATACCTTTTGTTTGTCTATCTGTGGAGCATCCGAGCAAAATAACATAAAATGAAATCAAGGTGAGACTCTATTCATAAAACTCTTACTGATGGAAGATAAAATGTCCAACAAGCAGAGCAATCACTAACAAAAATATTACAAATGGCTACGGAACTATGATGTTTGTTGGACATGTATTATGGCAATACTACTGTATGTTTTTGGACAAAGTCTATGGTATACTTTACAGTACATCATTTTTAGTACATTTTCAGTACATCATTTAAAGATGATGGTAAATGTGTATGCTAATCATTCAGCATTCAGTATTACTATCTGATACCATTACTGCACCATGGTATTGCCATGTATGTACTTTTTGCAAGATGTTTTACATCTGCTATATATTTACCCAGATAAGTAAGATCCATGCTATGACTAACACATCAAACACATGAGTTCAGTGAGGATAAGCATGTGTAAGGACATAAAGGAGGAAGTTTTACCTGGAATTGAGACAGGCATGATGATCTCACCATTCCTCTCTTTGGTCTCTATTCGCTCAAATTTCTGAGCATCATATCTCTTTTTACCTGCTTCTTCTTGTTCTGGGCTGGAATACTGCAATGGACAAAAGCACACTCTGGTAAACAACAAGCAACTTGTTTGTAAAAAGAAAAAAAGTCAACTAGATTGAGAAATGTTGGAAAATCTTAGCAAAATGATTTGGCAATACACGAGCTGTCTCCCAAATGATGCACTATACACTATGTACTCATGCACAATGTGCTCAATCGTGTAGTGTATGAATTCTAAACAAGTTATTTGTCATTCATCATCAAAGTCTTGTAGTCCCTCCCCCTCCAGGTTGTAATTAAAGCTTCAAAATTTAAGTGCATCATCTGGGTAATCCAGCTCAGACGAGCAGCCATCCGGACCTGCAGCCTCTCAGCGCTAATCACAGACCCGCTTGTCAGACTGGCGGTACAAAGCGGCAAAGGCGTTGGATGGGGGTTTGGGAGGTGAATGCATATCTGTATATATGTGCGTGTGTCTATGTGTATGTGAGTTTGTGTATTTGTAGGCCTGGAGATCCGCCACGCTGGTATTCAAAACAAGTTGTCTCAGTCCGCAGATTGTGATAGCGACACAGCAATTGCCATGGAAACGGCCTTAATCGGGACCCAGACGGAGTCGACAACCAGGTGTCTGTGGGAGGGGTCAGGAAGCAAGAGCGTCTTCACTGCAGTGCTCTTTTCCGGGGGGTTGTTTTCAGCACCACCTTGTCCGAGGCAGTTCTGGTTGTTTAGGGAAGCTAAAAGAAGATAAGATTGCAATTGTTTGGTCTTGGTGCGAGCAGCTGCATACCAATTTCACAGCACAGCCGTGAGCTTCTCCGTGATAGAATCCATATTGCGGTTGATAGTTTCAGTCTCAGTGCTGACCGCTCTGCCCACTGCTTCAATCATGACGGGCAGCCTTGTGAGGCTTTGGACAGCTGTTCCCATCTTCTGAATTCTCTGATAACCCAGGGCAAAGCCTAATCCAATCAGCAGAAAACCCGTTATCATGGTTCCGAATAGGTAGATGTCTTCAATGTCCTCCACGGAAAGAGCCGCCAGACACACGACCCGCCATCTCTCCCATGCGTCCATCATATAGCCAGTAGCGAACGTCCCGTCCGGACAATTGGGCTCCCCCGAACCCAGGGCTCTTGTAGAGAATATGGTGTCAATTGCGTTGAGAGACCAGTTGATCAAATCCATGATTTTTCGGTTTGGAGAGCAGTGCAGGAGGAGAGAGCAAGCAGGGAAGATAAGGGGAGGAGAGGAGAGAAAAAGCGTCCGCCTTCGCTGAGAGCCAAACGAGAAGTTTAGTGAAGTGAAAATGAAGCTAAGGTGCATTATGCACCTTGAAAAATCATTGGGGAGTTGAAATATAGTGACAGTAATAAGAAATAGATATTGAAATTTGAACTGATACAAATTGCATAATGTCAAACTTTAGAGAAAAGACAATGTGTTCATTGATGTACAGACTCTTACCTCAATAGGAGGAACTTCAATGATTTTGGCCACGTTTTGAAGGGACAGTGGGACATACCATAGTGTTGCCTTGTTGGTCAATTTTTTGGCACCTACAAAAATGCATAACTAACATCAACAATTCCGTATAATCAGAAAGAATGTGAATCTCTTCAAATGCAGTGCATTTAATACATAGAGTAATGAAAGGTTAAAAAAGTACAGAAAAAGTACAGTAACTGCCTGAGTATGTTACTATGAGTATGAGTAACGTGTGTTACATCCGAGGTACACAAAAAGCACAGGAGCAGCTGAGAATTTTTCAAAAGGGTCATAAAACAGATACAGCCACAAAAACTTACTGAAAAAAATCCAGGCTTGTATAAGCTGATACCTGGACAAACACTTTACATTTTTGAGACCCAGTTGAAGGCCACATTTATGTGCATTACACATCTACTAGAACAAGACTTGAATTAAAAAAGGTTATAATTATAATAACACTAGATATTATCGATCTTCATATCTCAGGTGCCACTACACATGAGCTTTATTGATTAATTAATGAATTTGTTCAATATTTCCAATCATGGGAAAAGACCATGTCTTCTGACGAACTCTTAGGGAAGTGATGCGTTGCCGCTAAGTTTCTGGTGTTGTCATGGAGACTTCAGCATCTCATAGTTAAACTGGTTTGCTCTCTGAAGAGCAAGTGAGGCTATTTTGGGTAGACTGTGTTTATTAGACACAAGAGAAATTTCAGAGAGGAAAACTGTGCGCTTGAGCGGATAAGTACACAATTAAGGCCGTCACAGAGAATGGCAAAGCTTGAATTAATGAAACTATCAATGAGTGTGACAATGACACACCAAATAAGGAAATCCTGCATTCTAAAATCTCATTTCTATCGAGACGTGAAGATTTAATTTCCCTCACATAATCCTCACATACATGAAACATAATAACAATTTCAATTACAGGAGAACAAAATATGTTCTGTATGTATTATGATAGATTTATGGTGAATTTTAATGACTTTTCTAATCATAAACTAGATAAGGATTTTTAAATCATTTCATAGAGATTGCACACACATAGAGTGTTAAAACATTTGGTAAGCCTCTATTTTAAGGACCAATTCTCACTATGAATTAGGTGCTTATTAGCATGGATATCACTAGCATATTGGCTGTGATGTGGTAAGGGGATCTTATTATAATTTTACTGCCCCATAAAGGGATATTTCACCCAAAAATTAAAATTCTGTCATTAATTACTCTGCGCACATAATAATCCCATAGGAGGCAAAAAAAATTATGTACATAAATTAAACAAAATTATAGAATAATAGTTTTACAAATCAGCAACAACCCAGCAAATAAAATTAAATATTCCACACCACTAAAAGGGCTTCTTCCTACTCTTGTTATAATGCGCTAGAAGTTATAGATATTTAAAAAATGTATACTTTTGTTTCTCTATTTAACAACATTAACTTACAATAGTGAACGACATCTTCCCTCAGGTATTTGTTTTTATTAAGCATCGGCAGAGGTGTCAAGTAACGAAGTACAAATACTTCGTTACCTTACTTAAGTAGAAATTTTGAAAGTCTATACTTTACTGGAGTAATTATTTTTCAGCCGACTTTTTACTTCTACTCCTTCCATCTTTCTGCGCGTTCTTCAATCCACAGACTGCGGTGGCGCAGAGGAGAGGACAAGGTGCGTGTTTATCGATAGATTGTTATAATATCTACATCTGTGCAGTTCTTTGTCTTAAATACAGTTTACAAAAAGTCATGGGAGAGCAATCGGTTTCCAATCTTCTGTAAAGTTTCCGCTGCATTCAGCACTCATCACACCACAGCTGTTTCCTTCAGCGAAAGCCCTTAACACATTATACGCATACTTTATAAAACGATCACGTTATTGCCATTTTCATTTGAAAATTTAGCTTTCAATATAGAAGTTAATATTACAGTGCATGTGGCATTAACTACCATACAGTTATGCATAGAAGTGATTAAAGACAGTGACAGACAGCACTCAGTCAGTGCACTCATTTTAATTGCATATCAGAGTGATTGACAGAGATTGAAACATTGTGTCCTTCTCACAGACTGCTTCAGTTTTGCGGGGTTTTTTTATTTTTTTACTTTTAAAAGTTAATCACAGCACCCACATAGTTTAATCCATTGTCCAGCCTTATAGCTGTGTTGTTTATATTGCTAATATAGATAGTCAGTGTAAGTTTAAAGTGATATGATGTTTTATGTTTACAATTTTCCATTTGTACTTGAGCATAGAAAAAGATTTGTACTAGTATTGCAAACAGTAACATTTTTGGTTTGTACAGTAAACAGGTGTGTGTGTGTGTGTGTGTGTGTGTGTGTGTGTGTGTGAGATCAGGTAGACTTGTATTTGGCTTGTACTCGGATGTTATACCCATCTATGCAATACAGTGGAATACTGCAATAAGTTTATTATACCATCCTACCCTATTAATATATATTTTTGTAAATATTTATTTTTTATTATTATAGCATCATTGGGGGCTGAGCCCCCTAAAATGAAAATCCTAGCATTGCCCTTGGTCATCGCTCCAAAAAATAAAAATAAAAATAAAAACCTATCCAGATAAATCGCGCCATCCGGATAGAGTGAATTGTGGTTGGATGAGAATATAAACCTATACCATTCCGACACCCTATTGGTTTGTACGCGATCCATCACACCTGCACATGACACAAATCACGTCACACTCAAAAAAGATTATTTCTTAAAAGTTATTATTTCTCCACTACTGGCTCATTAATCAAACGGGTGCTTTCTCTTCGTCCGTTGCCCTCACAGACTCCTGCAGCTAAGCTTGGATGTACATTTACATTCCAATAAAGGTTATTGATGACATGCCTCTGAAGTTTGACTTTTTGCACCATTACAATACTTACAGGCAACTAGTCATCATATCTTCCGCTCCATGAAACACGTTAATGCTCAGTAGTACACATATGTTTTTTTAATGTATTTGCATTGTACTAAAATGCGTTCATTTTCAGTGGGCACATATCCATATCATAGCCTAGTGCATCCCACATTTTTCAACATTAACATTTTAATATAACATTATAGTCATTATGGCCTTTAGAAAAATTTTGTTTGAGGAGGTGGGGTAGTGCACAATAGGCCCCTGTGCCGCGGCCTAAGCTTTCGTCCTTAATGGCATTTTTTTTTCCTTCCATTACTTTTACTTTTATACTTTAAGTAGTTTTGAAACCAGTACTTTTACACTTTTACTTGAGTAAAAAACTTGAGTTGATACTTCAACTTCTACAGAAGTCTTTTTAAACCCTAGTATCTATACTTCTACTTGAGTAATGAATGTGAATACTTTTGACACCACTGAGCACCGATAAACACAACAGCAGTTGACCATAGTGCTGTACAAACAAAATAAAAACCAGTAAAAAGAATAACATCAGTAAACTCAAAAGATAATTTAACATACAAAGTTTAAAAAGCCAAGGTAAGAAAATAAGATTTCAATTTAGTTTTAAACTCATAGACAGAATTTGAAGCTTTCACAGATAAAGGAAAGTTATTCCATAGCCTCGGTACAACTATTGCAAATAGTAAAAGGTAGAGAGGTAAAAGGTAGTATGTTTTCTAGCTGGATGTTGTGCTTCTGATCAATAATCACGTCTTTGCATTTGACCAAACTGATTTGCAGAAATCAAAACAGGAGTCCCACTCACTGTGAAGCGGCAGAGGATGTGTGGCGTGCAGCTTGCTGCCACGGTACCATGTGCTAATGTTGACAGTGGATGTATCACAATGGCTCGTAGACACGCAGTCCTTCAACCTTTTCAGTTTGACCCAGAATCTGATGCGGATGGAGAAGCACCGGATGAAGAAGTTGCAACTCAGCGGCTACAGCAGGACGTCTCCGAATGGTTAGTTTAAAATATTATGTCTGGATACGGTCAGTGTTTCCCACACATAGACTTTACCTGTGCGGACCGCAACAATATCCACCGCCCACTGCCATCAGCTCCCGCTTTTTCACTTTTTAGTGTAAGTTAGATGTATATTGATTTTATCAGACGATGTTGCAATTATAAATCAGGATTTAAGGAGTATAGTGTGAGTGATTCAGGGTTAACATGTATTATTAATGGATCGTGTTTACTATTTATACTTGTTTTATGTATGACAACAGAAAATATGTAAATGTGAACAGCTTTATTTGGCATTCAGTTGTATTACAGTATGTGACAGTTCATAGAGTAGAACAGACCTGAAGTGCCAAAAAACAATGCTTCGCTCGTTTGCAAGCCATGATGTCCCTCGCTCACCTCGCACGGTCGTAGCTCATTTTCTCATGGGTGGGCAAAGCAGAGAAAGGGGAGGTAACCTTTCCCCGTATGACAACATAAAGGGAAGATTCCAGATTGGGCCATCTGAGCTTTCATTTTCTCAAAGGTGAAGTGAGGGGTATATCAGTATACATGCATGCCATTTGGCTTGAGCTCCGCCCCCAGGTGCTTTCAAAAGGTGATGACCACCATCTTGGCTGGTATTCCTGGAGTAGCCGTTTTCTTGGATGACATGGTAGTACATTCAGAAGATGCCCAGACACATAATGACCGTCTCAATAGGGTGGCTAGTGCTCTCATGGAGCATAACCTTACACTGAATGCAGAGAAATGCACGTTCAACTAAGCCATTGATTTTGTGGGGTTTCGGCTCACGCCCAGAGGCATCGCCCTATTCCAGTCAAATATCGAGGCTATTCACCAAATCCCAGAACCTTCCTACACTTCCCAGGTAGCCTTGTTTTTTGGGCATGACAGCCTACTACCTTCGTTTTCTGCCTCAGTACTCCTAAACTACAGCACCCCTACGTCAATTACTAAATAAAGATGAGTCATGGAACTGGACTGCAGAATGTTCCAAGGCTGTCCAAATGCTAAAATCCCAGCTTACCACACCACCCATTCTAGCTCAGTTTGACCCGGACAGTGCGACTATTGTCACCTGTGATGCCTCCACACAAGCACTGGGTGCAGTTCTCTCACAGGATCAGGACGGTGTTGAAAGGGAAGTCGTGGCCTAATGGTTAGAGAGTCGGACTCGTAATCGAAAGGTTGCGGGTTCGAGTCTCCGGCCGGCAGGAATTGTAGGTGGGGGGAGTGAATGTCCAGCGCTCTCTCCACCCTCAATACCACGACTGAGGTGCCCTTGAGCAAGGCACCGAACCCACAACTGCTCCCCGGGCGCCGCAGCATAAATGGCTGCCCACTGCTCCGGGTGTGTGTTCACGGTGTGTGTGTGTGTGTGTGTGTGTGTGTGGATTTGTTCACTACTCACTGCTGTGTGTGTGCACTTGGATGGGTTAAACGCAGAGCACCAATTTCGAGTATGGGTCACCATACTTGACAATACGTCACGACGACTAAAAAAAAAAAAGGCCTGGGGCATTTGCTTCCAGGGCCCTGACCCCCACGGAACAGTCGGTGAACGCGAAGCCCTTTGCTGTGTCTGGGCCACTGGGAGATGGCACCTCTATCTTTACGGGCGGCATTTCACCCTCCGCACAGACCATCAGGTGTTAACCACGCTTCTATCAGCTTCTGGCTCATGTCATAAACCCCTGCGCCTGCACAGATGTGGTGAGCGCCTGAGACAGTACGATTACCATCTGAAATTCATGCCAGGAAAGGACAATGTGGTTGCTGATCTCTTATCTCAGTCCATTACCGCACCTGCACCAGCAACCTCACCAAGCAGCCATGACGTGGAGCCGGAGTTCATCCAGATACTCCATGCACCTTTACAATCTGCTGTCTCCTTGGAAGAGCTGCAGAAGGAATCTGAGCGTGACAGCATGTTAACAACACTCCGCACCTACATACGCTCAGGGGGGCCAGCGCGAGTGCCTGAGGAGCTAGTGCCATTTGCGAGGATGCGGAAATGAACTGTCATGTTGGGGTGATGTATGTGTTTCCAGGGGTCTCTGTACAGTAGTGCCAAGCAGCATGTGTCCTATCAATGTTGCACGAGGGCCATTTGGGCATTGTAAAATTTAAGCAAAGATGCCGGGACCTGGTCTGGTGGCCGGGCATAGACCAGGATATTGAGGGGCTTTTCAGGGACTGTGAACCGTGTCTCCTCAGTGGAAAGACTGGACAACCAGCCTCAACCCCTTTTCAGCCAGTCCCATGGCCTTCACGTCCATGGGAGCACCTACAGTTAGACATCTGTGGGGAAATTCATGGCCATGGAGTTCCTCCTCATCAGCGCTTTCTGGTTGTCATCTACGATCGCCATTCTAAACGGCCCGAGGTAGTACCGGCAGGGACAGTTACATCACAGACTATCACACAGATACTGGAAATTCTGTTTGCTCGTTGGTGTATGCCCCGTACCATAACTACTGACAACGGGCCCCAGTTCATTTCTGCAGAATTCTCCACCTTCCTCAGCAATAAGGGAATTAAGCATATTCGTGTCGCATTCTACCATCCCCAGGCAAATGGTGGGGTTGAAAGGTTTAATCAGAGCCTTAAGAATGGAATTTGGGCGCGTCTGGTCCAGGAGTACTCATTTTAAATGGCACTTAATTAAACCATGTTGCACTACACCTGCTCTGCTCATGCTCGGCCGGGAGACGGTATTGCCCCTAGACAGGCTCAGAGCACAGGGCTTGTCAGCAACAGTAGTAACTGGTCCCCAAGCAGCAGTCAAAGTGGCCGTAACTACAAGCCAGGGGCGAATGAAGGATAACTTCAATAAGAGACACAAGGTCAGGCATACTAACATCAAGGTACTGGACTGGGTGCGAGTCCGCAGACTTCACCGTAGCAGTAAAATGGCATCGTTTTGGTCTGAACCTCACCAAGTGGTCCGTCAGCTAGGATCCGCCATGTTAACTGATGGCTCACGCAGGCATGATAGTAGATTGCAGAAAGTGCCCATCCCTCTTACAAGAGGTCAGTGGGCAACAGAGCCCAACGCAGGAGCAGCACAAGGAGTCAGTTCCCCAGTCCCACGACCAGAACCAGTACAGCCATGGCCGCACCAGGCACCTCAAGGTTTCCAGCTCAGGGAGATCCCACAACAGCCAGGACCTGATCCGCCACCACTCCTGCCAGCAGATGGACCTCACCCTCCTCAGCCATTGCTTGATGTTACTCAAAATGGCCAGGAAATGCCCAAGCAGGCAACCTTGGGAGGAAGACCAGTTCGGGCAAGGGCTCGTCCTGCCTACCTGGAAGATTATGTCACAGACTTTCATGCATCGGGGTTATATGTTTTTATCTCTTATGGTTCGAGTGCCACAATGAAACTTCTTTCATTAAGTTCATCAAGTTCTGGGGGGGGGGGGGGGTTGTTGTGCTCCGCATGTTACAGAGAGTTCTTGAAGTGCATGCACGTGCATGAGTTACATGTGTGAGACAGAGAGTGAATAAAGAAAAGAAGCACCAGTTCAAGCTCCCGTGTAGAACTGAGTTATTTTACATTCAGTCAGTTTAAACACAACAATAATATGTCTCCTTTAAACACAGGGAATCCTGAGGTTTGACAAGCTTAAAATTTTCCAAATGATAGTAATAATGTTGTATTCTCTGTAATGCCTACGCTACAAAACACTGTATAATCTTAGATGGTTAGTGTTATGGTACCGCAGACACTGCCCATTTTGACAGATGTTACAAGGTTGCAATACAGAGATTAATATGCCCGATAAATGAGAGCTGTTTCTCCAACATTTTATGAACACAAAACAAATAATTTAAGACTGAACTGTACCAATTCAGCAGAAAGAGGAGGATTAATTCTGACAGAATGCATTTGGGAAAAGCATTTGCATTTTACACTCTCTTGAAGTCATCCAGACAAGCCGGTTGCTATGACAACCATGCAGGGATTCTGCTGCTACCATGGTGAGAGAATGGCTTCTCTAATTGGTTTCCACAGCAGCTTGTCTAATGGTTCTACACAGCAGGATATTTACATGTTTTCCACTAGCAAAGACTCATGGGCAAAAAATAGCTCTTCTCTGGACACGAAGATATCATATATATCGTTTTCAATTTTGAATATTATTGTCTTACAGTAAATGTATAAAATGTAGACTTACTAACAGCCATTCAACAGCTTTATACTCAGAAATGCTCTGAAGTAGATAGAATCTGAAAATGTATCTAATACACAATATAGAATCTAAAACTTTAATTGTAAAAGGATTTTATATTTTTCACCTCATGAGTTTCAACTACTTAGTAGAGGGTAAAATCTAGGGCTAGTGTATGACAGAGCAGAGAATAATATAATATAATATAATTAATATAATATAATTAGTGCTGTCAAACGATTAATCGCATTCAAAATAAACGTTTGTGTTTACATAACGTGTGTGTACTGTGTATATTTGTTATGTATACATAAATACATACTTTGGGAAGTCGTGGCCTAATGGTTAGAGAGTTGGACTCGTAATCCAAAGGTTGCGGGTTCGAGTCTCGGGCCGGCAGGGATTGTAGGTGGGGGGAGTGAATGTCCAGTGCTCTCTCCACCCTCAATACCACGACTAAGGTGCCCTTGAGCAAGGCACCGAACCCCCAACTGCTCCCCGGGCGCCGGAGCATTAATGGCTGCTTACACTGCTCCGTGTGTGTGTGTGTGTGTGTGTGTGTTCACTGCTGTGTGTGTGCACGTTGGATGGGTTAAATGCAGAGCACAAATTCCGAGTATGGGCCACCATACTTGGCAGTATGTCACTTCAAATACACACACATGCATGTATATATTTCAGAAAAATAGGTTATGTTTATATATTAAATGTATTTATTTATAATATAAATTGAATAATGACTATAAATATAGACATGTAAATATTTTCAAAATATATACTGTATGTGTGTGTATTTATATATACACAAAACAAATATACACAGAACACACACATATTATGTAAACAAAAACTTTTATTTTGTATTCGGTTAATCATTTGACAACACTAAATATAATATAATATAATATAGAACAGTAACATGTTTAAAACATTGTGGAAAACATTTTTAAAAATCTAAAAATCTTGCCGTTCTAAAATCGTTTGACTGGTAGTGTATATAATATAACCTAACATTCCCCAGCAGTGATTAGGTTACACCAACAAAGGTAAGTTTCAAAGTATAGCTTTTTAAAGAACCTACTGCACATTTTCAGTTTTTGGAACTAGTCACACTCTGATATATCTGACAAATGTGTCTCTTAGCAACCACCAACCACCATCATATGTTGATTTTGTACACTGTTAACTCTCTGTTAACTGTCTTTTTCATCTAATGATTAAAATGTGTATTCTCATTGTAAATACACAGACACTTTAATACTGCTGACTTTAAATGTTAACTATATCAAAGTCTGGGGAAAATAATCTAAAATGTTTTTTCAGTGATTTACGTCTACCAGAGTAGATTACTCTTGATTACAATCTCAGATTTTCCATTACTGCAGCCAACAGTAATTACTGGTTTAAATATGAACCCACTGGTCAGATACGAAGAGGAAAGATGTTGTGCAGTACAGCTGTGTACAGAAACATGAGTGATTGCAGGTGTGCTGCACACTCTGTTTAGAGATGGACTTGCCTTTAAAGGCTCTGCCAACCCTCACTCACCCTATGAACTTGTCTCATGTTTAATGTAGATTTTAAACTACATGAAGTATACAGGACAGTGGTTTATGCGAATTGTACATTTGATAAAATTAGGTGCATGTATATATATTCTCAAATACACATTGGACACAATTATTGGCACCCCTAGAAATTCTTATGAGTAAAATATCTCAGATATTTTATTAGTTTATTAGTATATTCCCATTCATATTCACAATTTTGAGCACTCCAGGGTGATTATGAACATGAAATTATCCAACCATGGCGTCCTGTTTCACAGAAATATAAATAGGAGGGAAAACAAAGCCCAAATTGCCTCAATCATCCATCACAATGAGAAAAACCAAAGAATAAATTTCTGATGTGCAGCAAAAGATAACTGAGCTTCACAAATTAGTGAAGTGGCTTTAAGAAAAGAGCTAGAGCAGTGAAAATTCCCATTTCCACCATCAGGGAAATAATTAAAAATTTCCAATCAACAGAAAATGTTACGAAACTGCCTGGAAGAGGACGTGTGTCTATATCGTCCTAATGCACGGTGAGAAGGAGAGTTTGAGTGGCCAAAGACTCTCCAAGGACCACAGCTGGAGAATTGCAGTAAACAGTTGAGTCTCGGGTTCAGAAAACCTTTAAAACCTATGGTCAAACAGCACCTACATCACCACATGTTGTTTGGGAGGGTTTCAAGAAAAATTATCCTAGCTCATCCAAAAACAAACTCCAGCATATTCAGTTATCAGACACGACTGGAACTACAAATAGGACTGGCTTCTATGGTCAGATGAAACTAAAAACTGAGCTTTTTATCAGCAAACACTCAAAATGGGTTTGGTGAACAAAGAAATAAAAGGTACAATGAAATACTGTTGTATTTGTGATGTTGTGGGCCTATATTTGTGCTGGAGGTCCTGGACATCTTGTTTAGACGCATGGCATCATGGATTCTATCAAATACCAACAGATAAAAAATCAATAAGTGACTGACTCTGTTAAAAATCTTATAATGGGCCATGTTTGGATCTTCCAGCCATACAATAATCCAAACACAAACATCAAAAACAACACAAAAATGGGTCACTGAGCACAAAACCAAGCTTCTGCTGGCCATTCCAGTCCTCTGACCTGAACTCTGTAGAAAATGAGTGAGGTGAACTGAAGAGAAGAAGCACCATCATGGAGCTGTGAATCTGAAGGATCTGGAGTGATTCTGGATGAAGGAATGGTCTCTGATCTCTTGTCAGGTGTTCTCTAACCTCATCAGGCATTATAGGAGAATATTCAGAGCTGTTAAACGGCAAATGGAGGTTTCAAAAAGTATTGAATAAAAGGGTGCCGTTAATTGTGGCCAATGTGTATTAGAGAAAAACATTTATTTCATAATGATATTTCCTCCCATTTTAAATTCATATTATCCAATGAAAGGTTAGATTTTTGTGAATTGTTTTAATAAAAGATCAAAAGGATCAACAATGATGATTAATTTTCACAGCCTTCTTTGATCATATTTACCAAGGGTGCCGATATTTCTGGCCATGATTGTATATATATATATAAACTTTTGAACAGCAGTTTGGGATCAGTAAGATTTGTAATATTTTTTAAAATACGTTTCTTATGCTCATCAAGGCTGAATCTATTTGATCAAAAATATAGAAAAAAAATAATAATTTTATTAAATATTATTGCAACTTAACTAAAATAGAAAATAACAGTTTTCTATTTTAATATACTTTCAAATATAATTAATTCCTGTGAAGTACAGCTGAATTTTCAGCATCATTACTCCAGTCTTCAGTGTCACATGATCCTTCATAAATCATTCTAATATGCTGATTTATTATCAGTGTTGGAGACACTGATAATAAAAGGAAATGTAGTGTTTGAAAGGAAATGTTGTGTTACAATCTACACTACTATTCAAGTGTTTGAGGTCAGTAAATTTGTTCTTTCATTTTCTTTTTCTTTTTTTTTTTAAGAAATTATAATTTCTTTCAGCAAGGATGTGTTAAATGGATAAAAAAAAATTATAGTAAAAAGTGACTTATATTGTTAGAAAAGATTTCTATTTTGAATAAATGCTGTTCTTTTTAACTTTCATTCATCAAAGAATCAAAGAAAAAAGTATCACCGGTTCCAAAAAAATAAAAATAATAAATCAGCATATTAGAATGATTTCTGAAGGATGATGTGACAATGAAGACTGGGGTACTGCCTGATGAAAATTCAGCACTGCATCACAGAAATAAACTATATTATAAAGTACATTAAAATAGGAAACCAATTTATTTATTTTTTTCTTCTTTGACATGCTTTAAAGAAATTATTTTCATGTGTTGACTAACGTACTAAAGCATATGTAAAGTCCTTGATTGTCGTTAAATAGAATGACAGAAATGCATTCATTCTAATGTGATTTTGCATCTGTATAATGTGTGTGTGTAGATGGCTGCCCTGCCGATGCAATCATCAAGGCCCCTGCATTCAGAGGCAGGAGACCCCTGAGGAGTGTGAGCGAGACCAGGCTGACAAGATTGGCCCTGACTGTCTGTGTGTGTGTGTAACCCAAGAGAAGAGTCATGTGATGGCCTAGCCTGAGTTCACACATGTATATAAACCACGGCAAATGCATCAGACCAGGAAACAAAGGTTAATCGAAAGTTGTTGTTTTTTGTTTTTTTTCACCCGGAACCTTGCTTCTTTGCTGTATGTTGATGCTACGTAAAGCTGAACACTATACATTTACATTTATGCATTTAGCAGACGACTTACATTGCATTCAAGTTACAGTTTTTACATTTTATCAGCTCTTGCTTTCCCTGGGAAACGAACCCATGACCTTGGCGTTGCTAGCGCCATGCTCTACTATTTGAGCTACAGGAAAGCTACTATGTATCATATAGGTATGGGGGAAAATATGTATATTTTTGAAAAAGAGACAAGGATATTACCCTGACAGCTGACTTAATACTGTCCACATCTGCTATGGGAATAGTTACTGTTGCTATTATGCACTTATTATTAACCAGTTTAATGGAGCCAGCCAATAATAGCCCAAAGTGTGTAAGAATGAGGGCATCTTAATGCAGTGATTTCCAGGCCATGGTTCATTTGCATTCTTGGATGCATGCTTGCATTTATTTCTCGACAAGCAATGCACTTGCATATGTTGTTGTTTGTATATAGGTACGGCTTTTTTTTTTGGCACAGCAAAGGTTTTGCTCCATGTTCTGTTTAAACTCTGGAGGAAGACAATGCGTTTGCAGAGTAGACTGCTTTCCTATGCAGGTATCGCTCTGCAACTGCTGCCTGTGTTGGTGACGCGTGACGTTAAGTTAACATGACAGAAGCACATAAAGTCTGCCCCCATTCCGCGCGGTTCCCCGCGGCTCAGCACGAGCCTTTAAAGGGGCAGCGCTGAGAGAGCCTGAGACCTCTCGACAGAACTGCCTTAAAACAGGACACCCTGGTCGCGTGGACTGATGCTTACAAAGAATGAATTACAGAAAAACGGTATTGCTTGTCCAGGAATAATAATAAAAAGCTTTAATGTAACAGTTGTTTAAGAGTGACTCTAACAGTATCACTTGAAGCCTTATATACAGGCCTTAATGCAATATAAAGCATTCATAATGCTTATTATGCACCTAATAATCAGTTCTTCCACAGATACCAAATTATGCTTTTTGCTAGTATAATGCAGTAAGACACACATTCTAATATGTTATAATACACTATAAAGGAGTGACCTTTAATAGGTTAGTAATACAATGCATTAAAATTGTCGTTACAATACAATGTGTAAAGGTACAATAAATGAAGGTGTTCTGCACATTCAGTGAAGTGTTACTATTATATCCAACCTTGCCTGGATACATACAGTATACTTAGATTAAATGGAGTGTATAGATGTGTATAGATACAGAAAATCTCAACTACTCGATTGTTATTTCATCAAAAAATGCAAACTATTATCACCCAGTTTATGTAAATATATATATACAGTATAGTACATTCTACTTTACCTGCATATTCAGTATACTCACGTATAAGACAATATATACTATAAAGTAAATCTTTAATATATGACTGGTTATATCCTTGCACAAATATAAAATGTATTATTGCACAGCTTTCTATATAAAGGTTGATATATATTATATCCAAATTTATTTAATTATATACAGGGCAACAAATAAAGGTAACACTTTACAATAAGTTTCTATTTGTTAACATTAGTTAACTAAAGTAGTTAACATAAACTAACAATGAAAAATACTTCTAAAGCACTTATTAATGATTCCAACATTTACTAAAACCTTATTCAAATCTAAAGTGGTATCTATTAATGTTATTTTATGGACCTGAACTACACAGACAAAAAATGATCAGCTGTATTTTTATTAACTAACATTAACAAAGATTAATAAATACTGAAACACATATCGCACATTGTTAGTTAATGTTAGTTAGTGCATTAAATATAGTTAACAAATGTAACCTTATTGTAAAGCGTCACCAATATAGCATATCTCAGCTGCTTGATTGCATGTAGTCACAAAATATATAAAAACAAAACTGTACTATTCTCCAGTTCTAAAATGCTAAATACAACACGGTGTGAATATATTGAGAAATTATAAACATTAATATCATGATTTTCTGTAAAGCTTTGAAAAAAAAGATAATTACTTAAATCAATTTAATAATTGTTGATTTTAATATAAATATAAATAACAATTTGTATTAAAGTATTAAAAATCTGACGCTAATTAAACTAATAAAATACCATTATGGTAATGAGAATTTGCTGAGAAATTTTCTTAGTCATTAAAATAATACCACAAAGATATAATAATAAATAAATACTCCTTATTCAAATTTAAAAAGCGTCCCAACATTTCCAGAATTCGGGTTGTAAATAAATAAATAAACAAACAAACTTACTTAATGGTCCTAAAAGGCTTCGTGTGTTACAGTATGTGAGCTTGACCCAAGAGTCCTTCAGACTTTGTGTTTTGAATAAAACTCTTTAAAACAAAAGCAATGATCTCTATCATGTCCGTGTATATTGTATATAAGAAAAATGAAATCAGTTTATTTGTATTTGTAATGAGATTTATTTATTTCTGTATTTAGGTGATGATAAATAAATTAAAATAATAAAGTATAGTCAAAATAATTGACAAAAATTCATATAATTAAGTTTCACTGACATGTTCTAATGTAATATTAGTTCTTTATTTTGATTTTGGAGTGAAATATGACCCACAAATGTTCTTTTACTGACATTTGATTCATTGCAAGCATTTAAATGTGGCCCAGTCAGTAGTAGTGAAGGAAGTGACTGCGGAAGTCCCTCCCTAAGCAGAGGGAGTTTCTTCATAATGACTTCCGCAGTCACTTCCTTCACTACTACTGACTGGGTACTTCGCCCACGCCGAGCTGGATCGCTTTTTGCCACATGACAACTCTGTTGCTGTGGCAACTACATGTGCCTTGGGGAAAGTGCTTTTGTTTTAGCCGCACTGTTTCTTCTTCTCTTGTATTGCTTTTTTTGTCTTTGATACACGATCCCTAAAATAATCAAATCTTAAGGAGATCATGTCTGCTTTTTTATGATAAAACACCAGTCTTAAGTTACAATCACATTATATTCAGATTAGTTTTATTGAGCTATAGCTTCATCTTGAGATGAGATCAGAGACAGAGGGATAATGCAGCATCAGCTTTTGAAATAATCGTAGGCTGCTGATAAACTGCCTAACGCATATGGCAAATATGAATATGGCAAAGCGCCCAATGTTTGCAGTCAGGTCACCTTTATTTATCTAGTGCTTTATACAATGCAAATTGTTTTACAGCATTAAACATGGAAATTATGCAATAGGGTGTTGGCCAGTTTTGAAATTAAATTATAAATTCTTATTTTAATGTGAAACAGTAATTGAAGCTCATTTTACTTTGATAATGTTAAGGCCACAGGATGTTACCATTCACACATTTGCCAGCTTCCCAAACCACAATGAACTTTGACACAGAACTCCTGAAAAATAAACGCCGACCTTTAACCCAGAAAAATGAATGTACACAATGGCATCCATCCACACCTGTTTTAATCAGCTTCAATGGAATCTCAATTATTCATGCAGGCTGATGTCTGATGCAATCTTTTGATGAATTCACTTCATGAAGAAGTCATTGTAGAGTTATCATTATAAACAAACTTCCTTGCATTTTGTGGGTTTTTTTAGGTTTCACTCCTAGAGTCTTGTTTAGTTGAATCTATTGTGATTTATGTTACACAGTAATTGTGGATTACATATGTATTCATTTGTATAATAATAAAAAAAAATGGACCGCCATTGGTCCTCACGCGTCTCATGGCTTGCCCATTTTGATTATGCCTAAACTGTGAATGAGGCACGAGAGCTGTGGCTGAGCTGTTATTAAATCACTAGCATGACTTCTAAAGACTTGAAATACAATGCATTTATCATATGGACTACTCTAAAGATACTTGTATTGTTTGAGGCTCTTAATCCTTCCTTCACTACAGGCTTTCCTTGTATGGGAAACTGCAGCATGAACATGAAAAACAAAGCATTTTTGGAGAAACCATTCCATTAAACAATCCGTTATGACCGTTCACTGACCTGTGACTATGTTCTCTGAGAGAACATTGACCTGAACCTCCACCGAGTGTTTGGAGGTGTAGGTAATCTCAGCACTGACGTGGGCTACTTCACCGATGAACATTGGGTGCAGGAAGTCTGTGCGCTCCACCCGGGCCAGAGCAGCTACACAGCGGTCCTATTTGCCAAAATAAATTGTTATTTAATTGCACTTTATGCATTACTACCAGGATACTACAGCTCATAGCTGCATACACATTTGTACTGTGTGTATGTTGTGCTACATTTATGATTTTGCAGAGCCCTCTACTGGCTACACTAGACAATGGGCATTTTTAAGCAGAAGGTCAAAGACAAAATATATATATATATATATATATATATATATATATATATATATATATATACACAATATTTGTATTTTTTTATACTTCTGTGACAAATACTGTACAATTTAAATAATATATACATTTCTCACATTACAGTAATAGATAGTGTTTTGAATGAATGTAATGAGAATCTGTGGTAAAAAGCAAATGAAAATGGTCTTAAAAATGCCCAT
Source organism: Barbus barbus (assembly GCF_936440315.1). Classification (NCBI taxonomy): domain Eukaryota; kingdom Metazoa; phylum Chordata; class Actinopteri; order Cypriniformes; family Cyprinidae; genus Barbus; species Barbus barbus. The sequence goes on from NC_136756.1 coordinate 5,144,998, forward strand.
GTTTATTTTTATTTCTTTCAGATTTAGCAGTAAAATATAACCGTTCAGTTTTTGACAGGTTAGGTGAGTTTTGTCTATCACTTATCAAATCAATCAGTACGTTCAGTTACATCTTTATCATGTTCATCTGTTCTAGAAAAACACAGCACACTTTATATTTAAAAAACGACAGTGTCGAAAGCCTTGGTTTCCGGACTGAAAGACTAAAACTCACCCCGGTTTGAGTATTGCAGTGGCGTGTGCCAATGATGCATCCCGCTTCCTCAATCATCTTTAGGATAGTCCCACCATGAACATTGCCAACAATGTTGGCATCATCAGGACGCATGATCCTGAAATATTAAAGAAAAAGAAAACTTTGCATATAATCTCCAGGTTTTATATAGGGATGCGTGATATAGTGTATTTATAACCATATTCAGTATTGGCCATATAGACCAATATTTTGTATATTTTAAATCTCGAAGTATAAGTTTTTAACTTCTTTCTCACCTATGCTAAATGACTAACAAATCAAGTGCTCACAAATCATCAAAAAAACATCTGACAATAATATTAAACTGTATATGTGCCACTTTATATTAGGTGGCCTTAACTACCATGTACTCACATTTAAATGTATACAATGCACTTAATTATGTTCATACATGTTTTTACAGTGTACTTCTTTAAAAAATAATAAAAAAAAACATCTGTCATTTCTGTAATTACACTGTTGACCCATCCCTTACACTTTAACCTACCCATACCACCAAACCTGGCCCTAACCTTACCCGTATCCCACCTCAATAGCAGCAAAAATGTTTTGAGGTTACACTTTATATTAAGGTGTTCTTGTTATTGTGTAATTACACATGTAACTACTGAGTAATATTAATTAACTACGTGTACTTACGACATGGTTAGGATTAGGGTTTGGCTTAAGGTGACGCATACTTGCATGTAATTATGCTTCATTTGTTGTTGTTATAATAGTAAGTATATGTCTTGTGTAACAAAGACACCTTAAAATAGTCCAGTCACCATTATTTCTATAGCGCTTTTTACAATACAGATTCAACGCAGCTTTACAGTATTAAACAGGGAAATAGTGTGTAAAATAAATAATTATAATAATAAAATGTTACCATGTTTTGCTATACAATATGGACACAATAAATGCATTGTACCTATTTTTTTGAAGTAAGTACATGTAGTTGTAAAGGCCATCTAATATAAAGTGGCACCAAACTATACTCATTAATTTGACATGCATAGGTCACACTGACACAAGATCCATATAATGTCAGTTGACTATAAGAATTCTATGGAAGCAGAATAATGCCAATCGTTTTTGAAACATAAAGCATGCTGAATTCCACAAATCGAAAAAAAAGATGCATTGCAATTAACAGTGCTTGCATTTGAATGCCTTGTATTTCCGGGGCTTGCATTTTTAAGTCCTGAAATTTAACAGTTGTTTATTTAAACTGTGAATATTTCAATTCTAAATATTTCACACACATTTTCATAATTAAAAATTCAATAATTCATATTCACCTTACAGAATTCACTTCCAAAATATTCAGTCTGTTTAAAAATGCGATGTATAATATTCGACAGGCACATTTCGGTCATTTTATTTCACTTTCCGAATTCGCTGCCACAAATTCATCAGAAAATTCGGCGTTGCACATCCGGGACCCGCAGGAATAGCAGTAGAGCACCGATGCACGATCTCCAGCTGATGTCAGCCGCTCACCAGCAGGTGGCGCAATCGGCTGTTGATGAAGGCCATTCATTCACAAAAACTGATTTGCAGAAATGGAGCAAGCTCTAAGTAGAAGTTTTGATGATTTTTAATTCTTTATTTCGGTTGCTTAGTTTCTGTAGCTTTGTATCATGGCTTGTGTGACTGTGCTGTAATACTGGGTTTCCCGTCACACTCCAGGATTGCGTAACCGCCTCAGTGATATAACTAATACAGTGATACAAGATCTCAGAACACACTTTACTGATGATTATGCCAACTATATACAGGCAAGCAGATGAGGTCAGAAGAACGCAACGCGCTGCATTTCGTTGCTTTCCCTTACCACTGATCTATAGAGTCGACAGTCCTACAAATATAGCACTACCACGATTAGTTTTAACAGTAAGCAACCACTTTATATCAACATAAAAAAGGAGTTCAAAACCACCTAGGTGTATTGTTGCTGCAAATGTAAACCGGAGAAAGCATTGACGCGTTTTCGCACGTAAGGGGCCGTCTGACAATTCCACCGACTGGGTTAAAACGTCCAATGTATTTCAATTAAAATGACTTAACATTTAAAATAACACGCTTTCAAACTGTAAAGCTTGTATTGCTCATAGTGATTTACTACAGATGAGATTGTGCCAATACCACCCTTTTTATATATGTACAGTACACAATTATTTACATATAAAAAAAATCCCTGGAAAGATTTTTTTTTTTTTCTCATGTTCCAACAGCAGTACGTTGCTAGGTACAAAACTGACATACTACAGGTTAGATTTTGCCAATATCTCCCATATGGTATGAACAGTACACAAATATATATATTTTTTAAAACTACATAAGGGTTTTTCATGTTCCACAGGTTGTAGTGGGTTGACATTTTGCCAATATCTCCCTTACTGTATGTACAATTTACAATTATTTAAAACAAAAACAATCAGTAAGAACCCAAAAAAGGAATTGTTCATGTTCCAAAGGTTGTAGTATAAAATATCGATGTACTTTATTTACATTAAGCGAGGTATTAGCAAAATTTCACCTATAGTAAATCAGTCTAGTCACTAGGAGTGTACTACAAACTTTGGAGAAAAAAAAAAAAAGCTTTGTGAATTACAGTAATTTCTTAAGAATAATTATATACTGCATGTACAGCGAGGAAGATGTTGGCAAAATTTCAACTGTAGTAAGTCAGTCTGGTTACTAGTAACATACAACATTTGGAGCAGGAAAATTACATTTTGGTGAATTACTGTAATTTTTTCTTAAATATTTGTGTAGTGTACATACTTAGGGAAAGTATTGTCTAAGGTGAGATACTTGCAATATTTATTTAGTCAGTTTGAGTAAATTATTCATTTACTGTAAACATGTTTGAATAAATAATAATTTGAATAAATGATTGAAATTTAATAATTACATTTAAATTAAATAAATTACTTCGTTTTGTACTGTGAGATAAATGTGCAGACGGTCCCTGGCGAATATCAAACCTTAAACTACCGCGCTTGGTTTTCTGTGGGAGAAAAAAAGTTTGGTGAAACTTGTTGGTTGTGGGGCTTATATTCTAGGCTCATCTGCTTAAATGTACATAATATACAGTAACAAATTTGATTAATTAGATGCTGAATTTAATCATCACTGAGGCAACAAACCACATTAAGTTTTTTCTTTATGGGATATTAACCCGCGGTTTTGTTCAGTAGCTTGCGTTCATATCCTCATCTGTTTGCATGATCAGTAAGATCTGAGTTTGGTCTTTTAATAGGCTTGTTTGAGATGAGCAAAATCTGCATCACCATTGATCACCGCGAGATGCATGCCAGTTAGAAAAGTGTCCGAGTTTTTTTACTCGTATTTTTTTATTATTAAACATATAACATTCACAAGGGAAATAGTCAATAAATACATACACAGCCAGAATACAAAACAGTAAATACCTAAATAATAGTAATAACAAAAAAGAAATATAAAGAGAAAAACAAATAAATAAGTTACCATAAACACATTTTAAAATAAATAAATAAAACGTGTCGAGTTACTCCGCCTTGCTCTGATGTCATGCTGAAGTGACGACGAGGCGGCTGTCGGGTTGCTCTCCACCGACTGAGCTCTAAAGCATGATGGGAAACCACTGACTGAGACACAGCTCATTGTTCACACAACTGTGATGCTGCGTTCCTGCTAAATTGTTTTATTTATTTATCTGATTTCTTGTGATTGTGTATTTTAAATTATTCTTGAATATTCCCAAACACTATGACTCTGTGTGAGATGTGATTGTTATCATATTTCTATAAAAATTTGTATTAAAGTAGAAATGGATGATAAATACGCCTTTCTTTCGTATGGGATTAAATAGCAAGCACTTTGAGTGTCTTGTTCATCATATCTATACACATATAAAAACAACAGAACTGAAATGATATCACGTTTATCAGCAGCACAGCACATGAATAACGCGATATCCGTCTTTGATCGCAAACAAGCCTAATAATAGCTGTCATTGCTACGTGTTTTCTTTAGCCGATTTCTGAGGGAAACAGCGTGAAACCTTGCACGTTAGTTCATATTCCTCATCTGCTTCACTGTATATAGTTGGCATAATCATCAGTAAAGTGTTCTGAGATCTGAGGTCTTGTATCACTGTATTAGTTATATATCACTGAGGCGGTTACGCAATCCTGGAGTGTGACGGGGAACCCCAGTATTACAGCACAGCCACACAAGCCATGATACAAAGCTACAGAAGCTAAGCAACCGAAATAAAGAATTAAAAATCATCAAAACTTCTACTTAGAGCTTGCTCCATTTCTGCAAATCAGTTTTTGTGAATGAATGGCCTTCATCAACAGCCGATTGCGCCACCTGCTGGTGAGCGGCTGACATCAGCTGGAGATCATGCATCGGTGCTCTACTGCTATTCCTGCGGGTCCCGGATGTGCAACGCCGAATTTTCTGCCGAATTTTAACCACTGAATTTGTGGCAGCGAATTCGGAAAGTGAAATAAAATGACCGAAATGTGCCTGTCGAATATTATACATCGCATTTTTAAACAGATTGAATATTTTGGAAGTGAATTCTGTAAGGTGAATATGAATTATTGAATTTTTAATTATGAAAATGTGTGTGAAATATTTAGAATTGAAATATTCACAGTTTAAATAAACAACTATGTTAATTTTTTTTTCGATTTGTGGAATTCAGCATGCTTTATGTTTCAAAAACTATTGGCATTATTCTGCTTCCATAGAATTACTATAGCCAGTAATTATATTTATAATAGTTCACATCCTTAAATTCGATTGGCTGAGCGGCATTTCCAATTTTTTTGTTGTTTGTATCAATCATAAATCAAAACAACCACAAATAGACATGATGACACGACATTAGTTAACACAAAAACAGACGTGATAGCATACACAACCAGTTTGGTGAGAAATTTTGAACAGCCAAGTCATAACAAACTTTTCCTAAAACCACCATGAAACAACAAACTACTAATTCACTGAATTATTTTCTTGAGCATACAAATCAATATCAAACACAATGTTACAAACACGCAAATCTAATAGTTTGGAACAATATGAGGATGTGTGTCTATGAATGAAACGTATGAAATTATGTGTCTGTCTAAAAGAGTCGCCTATGATGACATGTGTTCGTTAGACAACTCTACCTGCTGAGTTCAAAATGAGACGCCATGACTCCTTAAAAGTGAGACGACAGAGACTTGAGAAGTTCCCAACACAACAGTGAGTGTCTCGGCGACAGTGACAGTCTTTCATTCATTTCCTCCATCACTGCACACGCATCACTTATGACATCACCCTCTAGTGTGAGTGTTTCACTGACTCAGACTCCGCCTACTTTCCTTTCAATTTTGCAGGACTTCAGTCGACTCTCAGAGCTAGCAATGACAGTATTCACAGTTTTGCCCTGAATATGTAAGGCTCTAGAACACACTAAAATGAACAAAACTAATAGTCTAAAATCTGTTACCCAAATGTGTTCAACTAAAATAGTTACAATTCTGTAAATAAAGTCATAATTCAAAGGGGGGAAAAAACTATCTGGCTTCAATTTCTTTAGGTAAAATAAGATTAAAGGGACAGTTCACCCAAAAAGGAAATTCTGTCATCATTTACTCGCCCCTCAACCTTTATGAATGTCTTTGTTCTGCCGAACACAAAGGAAGATATTTTATATAATAGGAAAAAAAAAATACTATGGAAGTCAATGGTGCCCCAGAACTGCTCTGTTTCCCACATTCTTCAGAATATCTTCCTCAGCAGAACAAAGACATTCATACAGGTTGAGGGGCGAGTAAATGATGACAGAATTTCCTTTTTGGGTGAACTATCCCTTTAAGTTGTGATTTTGTATCCCAATATGTTCTTGCCATGTAACAACAGTTACTAACCCTGAACCTACCCCATGTTACCTACCCCTAAGAAAGTACTGGTAACCTTATATTACCAGTACTTTCTTAGGTAGGTACACTGTAAGTACATGTGCACGTATGGTAAAATAAAGTGCAACCACAATATTTATTGTATTTATGTGAAAACCAACATCATAACATCAGATATACAGGGTTTTGTTTTTTTAAGTTACCACAAGATTGAGAAAGATAACTGTCAGATTTCTGTTATCTGACTGCATCCAACAGCGAGTTTATCATTAACAGGAAAAACAAGATCTCTCTCTACCTTCCCTTTTCATTACACTAAAACATTTACCTAAAACAAGTTTTCTGTATTAAAAGATGGCGGATAGGACTGTGCACTTTTGAATATTGAGAAATTAACAAAGTTTAAAAAGTACCAAGGCATCAAAGATCGAGTAATTCTTGATGTTGTGTCTCTATGATGTACTGTTAACTATATTCAACACATTGCATCAAAAAAGTGTTTTGTGTTTGCATCACTTAACTAAAATAGCTAAAAAGGGACACGTTATATAAAATATTAGAAGTAATTTGATACAAGGTGTTTAATCACTAATACTTTAAATGGCATCTTTCAAAAAACAAACCAAAAAAAACACAACAACAACAACAATCCTACCTAAGAATATGAGGATGAGGAATACATCTGATCTCTCTCAGAAACAAAACGCAAGTCTCAATAAAATAATGTAGCATATTGTCCTGTTTGCAGCGAGAAGGTAACGAAGTCACCCAATTTGTTAAGCACCAACAAAATGGATCTCGCCCCGTAAGCGATTCACCCTGGCTGCCAAGTAACCAAGTAAATTTGGTAACCTCTGAGTAAATTTGGTATCTGCGCAACAATAGCATGTGAATATAATGTGTAAGTGTGGTTACACTGCTTGGCTCCATTTGATACTAATAGTAATAATACTTGAGTATAATGAGGGAAAATGCCATACTGAACCATATAAAACATTAAAATAAATGCCACACACAATGATGAGGTTAAAAGATATATGCCTGTAATATTTGTTTATTGTTGAAAATGTGGTTTCTTACGAACACAAAGCAAAAAACAAAACTGAAGGCATTATAGGAACATTTATGCCAAATCAGTAGCCCTGGATGTCCAGGTCAGAGACAGGAAAATACAGTAAACGTGTGTTAATGCACCAGTATACTGAAATATGCATTTCAAGAAAAGTTCTCATATGGTTGAATCTAAGCTTATTACATATTTAATAAAAAATTAATAAATTAATAATAAAAAACACTTCTTATGAAGCATGTGCCATTGATGCAAAGCACTAACTGTTTACTCTCGCTTATAGTGATGGGTCAAAACTTGTCGAGATTAAGCCACAGTTACAATCCAAGAATGCACTCTTAAAGTCGAAAAGCTTTCTTTCAACATATAACCATGAAAAAGAGATTTAGTGATTTAACAGAGCTGACGACTGTCAGTTTACAAGAATGCAACCGGACAACTTTTTGAGTCGGATGGATGTGAATGTTAAAAATGCAAAGTTCCAATTAATCGTCTAGTCTAAATCTCTGTACAGCTGTAAACAACTATTAAAGTCTCTCATTGTTATTGTCACTGTCCATACCTATGCTGAAGCACAAAATTAGTGTTGTCACGTGATACCTGTTAATTTTCTCAGCGCTGATCAGGATGGACCAATCACAGTCGCTCGGTTTAGCAGCAGACCAAGTTATGTTGAAGAGATTACCATAGCGGATTTTCATTTGTAAATCAGGTACCAGCCACCGGAATAAACTCAATCAAACGACTGATTAGCATCAGAAAGTTTCCAGCAGATTAAAAACGGCCGAAGGACAGACCTCGATGTAGTATTCCGCGTTCTGGCCGCGCAGTTCTGTTTCCACAGATGGTGGAGGAGCTGGTTCTGTCTCAGCGCCATTATTAGCTAGTGACATGCAGGTTAGATCTGCAGATTTACGCGACAACTACAAACACAGACAAAAGTCTCACGAAAGGTGCACGTGGTTAACGCGATGGCGTAATTTGCGCGTATGCATGCAAGCACCAGAGGGCAGTCGCCGGAGCATCGAAAAACAAGAGCATTCTGCGCGAGCCAGCCTGTTTTAACATTTAATCCTGAAATAAAGCGATTAACAAATGAACGCAACAATCCATGCTAAGAAAACATCATGCACGACATTTCATTTTCTCTTTACTTTTTATTCACCCCGTTATCACAGGATCCGCTTCTCTAAACTATCATCATAACCGAATCTAACATATTTAAGCCTTGAATATATATAATTTATGTCCTGACGACCTTTATAACCTTGCGTTCCTGTCACTGCTCTGCATCTGCATCACTGTTGAGGTCATCACATACGACACACGTGTGACCGGGTGTGAAAACATGCCCCAGCATCCCAACCTCATTTTAAGTCATTTTAAACGAACAAAAGTAACATCTCCGTTCATTGTGAAACGCATTAGTGATGACCGGAAAGGATCTTATTCTATTTGTGGAGCAGGCTTCGGATTATAGGGCCGCTTCATATATCGCACGTGAACTAAGATCCATTCGTTGAGTCATTAAAAAGGTTAGCGCTTCATTAGAGAGTCTTACCTGCAGATCTGGATGGATGGTGTCTCTTGTGCATTAGAAATAGACATCGTGCTCTTGCGTCGAGGCTGGATCCGCCTGTCGTAATGAAATGAACTGAATCAGGCGGAGCTGCAGGTTTGGAGGGTAATCGATTGGCTAGACTACTTCAGTACTCTGGTAAAATGCGTGGTGAAAATCACACACCGATCCTGCTGTAGAGCATTGAAGAAAAGGCAGGGGCGTGAATAGGTTATCGATTGCAGATAGTTCACTTCCGTTTATTAACAGAAGTAGGTTACAGCCATAAACTGACCCTTCACTGTTTTTCTATAAAACTTTTTATTTAAAATAAAACAACAACAAAAGCCGTTTCTGCTTTGTAGACTTTATTCCTTAGGTTTGCTAAAATGTTAATCAATCGCTGAAATTGGTTACAAATGATCTACACACTTCACTCGTTTAATTCACGCTGTGACTGAACCACCGGAAGGTGTCAGCAGAGACCAGCTTTTCCTGCACCTTTCACATTAATAAAAAGGACGCTGTCAGTGATTATGTTTGCATTTATTTATTTGGCAGACGCTTTTTCCTCAACGTAGCCTACTGCATTCAATGTATTGCATTCATGGTTAAAAACATGGCTACTCTATAAACCATTGCAACCACAAATGAACCATGGGTTTGCTACACTAACCATAGTTTAACCATGCTATTTGTAGATATATATTATTTTATTTTATTGTGGTTTATTTATATGTGTGTGTGTGTGTGTACCTACTTAACCATATGTTAGGGACAAATTTGTACCCAAAAGTGAGGTAAACCTGACAAATCTCTAAAAACCTCCCTTTAGGGACGTCCTCATTTGTAAAACGGGTTTACAAATAAACTAAACCAAAGTTTTTTTGAAATTGTAAAAATACAGAAAGTCTCATGTGAGGCTAAGTTTAGGTGCAGGGCAATAGCACATACAGTTTGTACAGTATAAAACCCATTACGCATACGGGATGTCCCCATTTAGATAGCTAAGTAAACATGTGTGTGTGTCTGTATTTTATTCACATCTTATTTTTATTATCTGTGTTGTTGTTGTTTTCTCTGTGTACTGGAAGCTGTGACACTAAAACAAATTCCTTGTATGTGCAAACATACTTGGCAATAAAGCTCTTTCCGATTCTGATAAATTGTGGTTACCACACTTTTACTACAGTAAAACCATGGTTAATTTTCGTAAGGATGTGTGTGCACTGTGCCCTGTTATTATAGGCCTATAGAGCATCACCACGCCGCCACACATCTGCGCGCCCAAATCCATGTCATTGTTATATTTGATAGTAAGTCCGCGTTTCTCCATTGTGTTTGTGCGCACTGGCGCTGTTATTTTCATTTGTTCAGAGAGAATAATGAAAGGAAACTAGCTGGGTAGCCTACAACTTTTATTATAAAAAGTAGCATAGCACATAAGTGTATAAACATAAATGTAGCACAACACATTGTATAAACAGGGAAATAAAAATAAAAGTAGATATTTCAGTGAACAACAACACAGAGTGTTTACATTTAAGCATCTGCACCAATCCAGAATAATAAAGCATGAAGTGCAAATATTTTACAATTAACAACCCTTTCGGTTTACAAGAGCCACCGACGATTTAACCCGCAGAAGGGCATAAATCTAACCGCGTTATGTACAGGTTACGCGCAGGATCTTAATGCAAACTAAACGATTTGAACGGGTCTGTTCCATTACAATACGCTGGAAACCAAGTATATAATACTCACATGTGATTTGATGACACATATTCATCAAATTTAAAAGACTAGTTTGCAAATATATACAATTCTAAAAAGCTTGCATTTAAGGATCATAACAGCAGGTAGATCTACCAAGGCCTCCAGACTTTGGCGTCGGTGATCTGTGGCAGTGGCTGATGAGGTCGACTGGGAATCGCAGCGTTGCTTTTTTCCGGGGTTACGATTTTTGAGCTGCTAGATTTCAAATTCAGGAGTTTTTGTTGGATTTGTGTCATCATTTTGGAGCTCTGTGCACAGCAGTTCTGGCAGGCTGGGGTCTTGGGCATAATTGAATGCTGGATGAACTCGTTGATGCGATGGCGAGTTTCTGTGTCGAGTCCGGTTTGCGGTAGGCGCGCTGAAACGCGCTGGAGGCAAGCTGTATACCCCTCTTTAAAGCTATCAGCGCTATCTGTAAATAGAAATATATATACAACTTAGTTTGCTTAGACACTATTTTACATCAAACGACCATAATATGAGATAGAATAGAAAAGATATCCGAAGAATACTGACCTTTAGACGGACTGGATTGAGTATCAGTCAGGAATCTGACGGTCATCTCCAAAATATCAGCTTTCTCCAGTTTAGAGTAACGGCAATTCTGAAATGAAAAACAGGCAACGGTAAGAACAAACGTAAAACGCATGAGCACTTCATACAGACTATCCAAAAACAGCGTGTTTATTCTATGAAAAGGACTTACATCTTTGCCAGTGAGAGGGAGAATGAGCGCTTTTAATCGGTCGAGGCTCTCGTTGATGCGCGCTCGTCGTTTCTTTTCCAGTAAGGGTTTTAAAGTTCTTCTCAGTTCGTTTGCTTCTTTTCTCATGGCCACGGTGCGGGGCGCATAAGTCAGAGCAGATACAGCAGTGGCGTTAGGAGTCATGTTGAGCTTGCTGTGGGTAGAGGTCGTCTGTGCAGAGCTGAGGTTCCGCGCAGGGTTTATATTCCAGTCCGGCGCGTCATGGGAACGCCCCCACGCCTCAGACAACTCCTCTGCTCAAATAACTTCAGACTGACGAACAAAAGGACGCGTCTGTAGCATGTATAAATTATACTCCTCTCTAAATCAGTTTTTATAAACCAACATATTGTTTATATCCGATATATTTAATTTTTTGCTCATTCCTTCCTCCCTGATGGTTAATTTTGACAGTCAGTTTATACACTACTATAGTTCATCAATTGAATGCTTTTACACTACTATAGTTTATTTAGATGTATTATTTTACTAATTTGGCCAAACTTAACATATATTAATGCATATTGAATAGCCATTCTCCACATCTGCTTTTCACTACTGAACACGGTAAAAAAATAAGTCTGAAAACTGTGTTGGAACAATTTGCGTCTATTATTTTACGCTACACCATAACGTCAATACTTTTCTATTATTCTTTCAAATAAATGCTAGAGAAGAAAGCATGTTAATGAAAAGAAGAGGGATGCTGGTGACGCATTAAGGACACGGGATTGGGATCCATTTTAGGGCGGGATAAGTATTCATAATTTAAATTAAACAGACAGATTCCCAAGCCACGCCGTTTTAACCTAACATCTGTCTGTAAATTGTGAAGAACAATAGTTCTCTCTTTCTCTCTCTCTCTCTCTCTTATGATGACGTGTGTTTTACACCTGTACCTCTGGTGTTTATGGGGAGGGGTTGCGTGCACGCGTCCCCCAGCAGACCGACAAACTGCCATGCAAACCAATATGGGATCACTGCATTCAACAAACACTGTTTGAATGTATAGCGTTTGTGTTTACACATAGAATCCACATGAATTAGTTTGTTTTACATTATAGCGTAATGGGACGCGAGCTATGCAAAAACCCATGTAGTTTCGCGTATGTATGTCTGTTGTATGTTTGTGTTGAACTTTTGTTTAACTGCATGAAAACACAAAAGGACGTTTGAGCATTGATAGGTTGTCAAATATTTTCAGCTAGGGGTCCTCGGAGCCCCATGGGATCCACGCGTTCAGCACGCGTCATGGAGAGGTCTCCAGATGGCCTCTACCAACCCCCTTTTAATGATGCTGTAACTTGTGCCCCTCATCTTCCCTTAAGTTCCTAGTCTTTCGTTGTTTTTTAAAAACATTTTTTTGGCGTCGTTGACCCATCTGCAGGCGCCACGTCAATGGTTTTGAATTACAAATAGTCAAACAAAAGGGATTCAGTTATTTTACGCGCAGACGAGTCCCCGTCGCTTCCATATATTATTGAACGTCTTTGGTGAATATAAAAAGCACCATTAATATCCTGTTGTTTGAGACGCGTCTTGTTGCAGAATTTATAACAGATGTAGCAATGTTATGTAAATTAATGCAGAACGTGTGCAAAATAAACTAAAGACCAAAGGACTAACGCGGGAAGAAACCAGGAATGCAAAACGCGTCAACATATTTAAAATGTACACGTTTGTAAAATATTGATATGCAGTTCCCGTTGTGTATGCGTTTTTATTTTCACTATTGTTTTCTGAGCTTTACGCGAATGAGAAACTGAACACAAGGGAGCGTCAGAGTGCGATGTCGCTTTTGGTAATCAGTACGTGCCCTGCACGCGTCCCGTTCCCCATGGGTCCTTTATTTAGGGAGCGTGTCAGCCAGTGTTTCACTTAAGATGCGTTCAGTTACAACTCTTTTTGTTCCTTTTTGAATTTTAGCGTGGGTGCCCCATCTGTGCCTTCATAGCGTACACTCAAACAGAGACCTTTTGTCTAAACTCATCCCGGTACGTGGGAACAAAGTAGTTTCTAGGAGCAAATTCGAGTAAGATGAGCCCATAGCTAGATGCACAAAACGCTGCTCGAAAACCCTTTGAATTCGAGAGGGGGAGGTTACTAACGATATTTAGCATTTTACTTTTTTGTTAGTTGGTTTTGCTAGTCTACATAGAGATAATTGCTCACTGATCTTATTCCATTAACACTGACTGCTGGTTTTATATTGTAAATTATGCTTACTTATTAGAATTGGATTGTGGTCTGGTTGTGCTCTACTACATACTACATAGCCTAAATAAGCCGATTATTTTAACATTGTAACTTGTTGCATTAAAAAAAGCCAATGAAAAAAAAACATTTTTCAAATATATGTTTTTATTTAGAAGAAGTATCTTGGTTTACATGTGCAGTACTATTTCATGGGCTTTTTTGATAAACATATCTTTACATTTGTTAGGCTTAGTATGCCTTCCATTATTATCAAGGGTGCACATGAAATCTGATATGCAACATCTTACACACTTCATGAAAATGTGTATAAATAGTACGCCACATAAAAACGAAAACTCGTGGTATTGAGATGCAAAAATGGACTTTGGCGTGCATATGATACGCATCTACCCCACAACAGCCTACTCTTTATACGCATTTTCATGAGATCGGGTTGTTATTACCCAATCTCATCCTTTCTACTACAATAAGAAAAACAAAATACAGCATGTGTGAGAAACTGTATTTGAAGTTGTTGGTTTTTTCCCCCCGCTATGATTAAGGAGACAAATATTAACAATAATAATAATAATTCATTACATTTATATAGCGCTTTTCTGCTTTTCTAAGCACTCAAAGCGCTCCACATTGTGAGGGGGGTGTCTCCTCGACATATCAACCATATGCATAATATTGGAAAATTATTTGCTAATTTCTGTTCTTTACCCTACTACAACATTATGGTTTGACGCTCTACTTAACTGATTTCTTGTAAACCTTGTCTTTTCTCCTCTTTTTGACAGAATTGTTTCCCACTCAAAGTAAGGTGATGTCAGCTGCAAAATATAAAAAGTGTAACCTTGAGTTGCATATACATTGAAATATTATTTGCAAATAGCAGAAAACTAATGACAGGAGCTGACTGGGTCACTATAACAAAACAGCAAAGATCACAAGAATATATTATAATAATATATCATTACAATACTAAAGTGCCATTAAAAGCATGGTTCACCCGAAAATTATATCATCCTTTACTGACCCTGGAGTTGTTTTAACTTGTAGGCTATGAATTTCGTTCCATTGCTGAGCACAAAATAAGACATTGTGAAGAATGTGGGTAACCAAACAGCTGAACTGATGGTCCCCCTTGACTTCCATAGTATTTTTCCATACTATAATTAAAGAGCACAGGAATAAGAAGCATAAGAAGGTGTTTATATTAGTGAAAGAGTTTATATTATATGTATATTATGCTTCTTAATCTATATTAATGTACAGTGCCCTCCACTAATATTGGCACCCTTGGTAAATATGAGCAAAGGCGGCTGAGAAAATAAATCTGCATAGTTTATCCTTTTTATCTTTCATTCAAGAAATTCACTAAATTTTATCATTGAAGTAAAACAAGAGAAAGTGGAGAGGAAGTCTCATAATACATGTTTTTATCTAGTTCACGTTGGCCCTAATTATTTGCACCCAATTATTGCAAAGTCCTTTTCCCAAGATAACAGCTCTGAGTTTTCTCCTATAATGCCTGAAGAGTTTGGAGAACACCTGATAAGAGATCAGAGATCATTCCTTCATACAGAATCTCTCCAGATCCTTCAGATTCACAGCTTCTCCTCTTCAGTTCACCTCACTCATTTTCTACAGGGTTCAGGTCGGAACTGAGACGGCCATGGCAGAAGCTTCATTTTGTGCTCAGGTGATTTTAATGTTTGTTTTGGATCATTGTCCTGATGGAAGATCCAAGCCATTATACGATTTCTAACAGAGGCAGTCAGGTTTAGATAGGATAAAACAATGCAGATTTATTTTCATAGCCACCTTTGCTCATATTTACCAAGGGTGCCAATATTAGTGGAGGACACTGTATATTATTACATTGTACATTTCAAAGGACTTTATATGAGCCTATATTTTCAATAATGCCATTTACTAATCAAATGCTTTTATCAACATAAATGGTGATAGGGAATGTTTTTTTTTTTAATAAACCAGCCAATCCTTGCTTAACCTGTGGTCAAAACTAATTTAGTGTTTTTCTGGTACAACCAGATTTTATTTCTATATTCAGCAAGTTCACTCTTGAATTATTCACTTCATTTTCCACCTGAATTCTCTGTCTGCTTCAACTTTATTTTCTTTTGTGTATAAGCTACACATGTAACAGCAGGTTTGACATTATCAATGCCTTATACCATTTTAGAAAATTATAATCTTATAGACCTTCAGTTTAGTTTTAGTTTTGTTTTTGGTAACACTGGATTAGGGAACCCTATTCTTTATTAACTAGTTGCTTATTAGCATGCATATTTGTACTTTTCATCTGGGCAGCTGATGACTGTTCCTTTGGCATGGCCATTTGCCTGTCATTTTCCTAAACAATACGCCATTAGATAAAACATAGGCAATATCTTTCAATTCCAACATGGCGACTCTAGGAGCCTGTGGCAGGGACTTAGAACCATCACGGACTATAAAACACCACCCTCCAGATCGGGGAATGCGGACGCTTCTCTGGCTGACGAGCTGAACACTTTTTATGCTCGCTTCGAGGCTGCAGCTAATCACGCTAACGGCGCTAGCAGTGCTAACTGCATGCACGCTGAGGAAGCCGGTGAGGACAACGTATTCACCATCACGGAGCATGACGTGAGGAGGGCATTCAGGAGAGTGAACATCAGGAAGGCAGCAGGACCAGATGGCATCACAGGTCGGGTTCTGAAGGCCTGCGCTGACCAGCTAGCACCGGTGTTCACCGAGATCTTCAACCTCTCCCTGGAACAGTCCATAGTCCCCTCATGCTTTAAGCAGTCCACCATTGTTCCTGTCCCCAAGAAACAGGAAGCCTGTCCCCGCAGCCCACCTGCCTAAACGACTATCGCCCTGTAGCCCTCACATCAGTGGTGATGAAGTGCTTTGAGAGACTGGTCAGAGACTTCATCATTGCATCACTACCAGACACACTGGATCCACTACAGTTTGCATACAGGCATAACCGCTCCACGGAGGATGCCATCTCACACCTCCTCCACACCACAACAAGTCACCTGGACTGCAGAAAAGGGAATTATGTAAAAATGCTGTTTGTGGACTACAGTTCAGCGTTTAACACCATAATTCCCTCCACACTCACCTCCAAGTTGGAGGTCCTTGGTCTCAGCACATCCTTGTGCCAATGGATCTCCAGCTTCCTGAAGGACAGACAGCAAGCAGTACGGATGGGTAAACACACCTCATCCTCCATCACCCTAAGCACTGGAGCCCCTCAAGGTTGTGTTCTGAGCCCCCTGCTGTACTCACTGTACACTTATGACTGTGTGGCCACTTCCAACTCCACCACCATCATCAAGTTTGCTGATGACACTGTTGTGTTGGGCCTGATCTCAGACAACGACGAGACGGCTTACATACAGGAGATTAAGAACCTGGAGAGTTGGTGCCAGGTGAATAGTCTACACCTGAACATCAGCAAAACTAAGGAGCTGATAGTGGACTTCAGTACGAAGCAGGAGCGGTCATACCAGCCGATCACGATCAGCGGGACTCCAGTGGAGAGAGTGGACAGCTTCAGATACCTGGGTGTTCACATCACGCAGGACTTGACTTGGTCCTGTCATACCAGCACCCTGGTGAAGAAGGCCAGGCAGCGTCTGTACCATCTGAGACGCTTAAGGGACTTTAGACTTCCCTCTCGGGTGCTTAAGACTTTTTACACCTGCACCATCGAGAGCGTCCTGACGGGCAGCATCACTTCCTGGTTCGGGAACTGCACTATGCAGGACAGACGAGCCCTCCAGAGGGTGGTGCGTTCAGCGGAACGTACCATTCACACCGAGCTCCCTGACCTGCAGGAGATCTACAGCAAGCGGTGCCTGACCAGGGCCAGGAAGATAGTGAAGGACCTCAGCCATCCCAACAATGGACTCTTTTCTCTGCTGCGTTCAGGGAGACGCTTCCGCTCCATGAAGGCGAACACAGAGAGAATGAGGAGGAGCTTCTTCCCGCAGGCCATTCGGAGTCTTAACCTCTCTCCACTCTAATCACATCACCCCACACTTCCACTTTGCACATTTTTCAAGTACAATCTGCACTAATTTGTAGAAGGTTACGTAAGGATAAATGAGTGGGACTTACATACCATTTGTCTTTGTCTTTAGTATTCCTTTTACTCACTATACACTTTACTGCACAGCACACGGACACTTTATCACTGACATACACTTTACTTTTTATAGAATCTATATAGAATCATATTCTATTTTTTATTCCTCATATCTATTTTTATTCTCATATCTATTTGTTATTTTATTTTATTGCTAGTTTATTTCTGAATATATGTTTACTGTACTTTTTCTATTTGTATTTTTGTAAACTTGAGGTTTTTCTTAATTTTGTTGGACAATTTGTTGGACAGTCGTACAATACATTTCACTACATGTCGTACTACGTATGTATATGTATGTGACAAATAAAATTTGAATTTGAATTTGAATTTGAATTTTTCTCTGTTCACATGGAGCACTGACATACATGAGCCTTTGTCGTAGTTTAACATATAGCAATTAATGGTGCTATAAACCCTAAAATAAAAATATAAAATAATTATAAATGTTAAGCATACATAAGACTAAGTGTATAAGAGTAAGTGTATACACAGTGTGTCAGTGACCTTCATGGCCCTAGGCAGAGTTAGCCTTTATATGTCTCATCAGGAGAGCAGAAAATAAATAAGAACAAAGTTCAAACTTACAGTATAACCCTTTTTCTATAAAATGCAACATTAGATTATATAATAATTCAGATGAATTATTTCAAAACAAATACATATTTATTCTCCAGAGGCCCTGACATGGCTCAGACCCTCTCAGTCACCGCTCAGCATGAATAAATTATGATGTAATTTTCATTTTTCATAGGCCGATTTAAGTGTTTTCTGGTTTTGAAATGTGCACTGTGTTTTTGTAAGTTACCTTGTTTAAATAAAAGAGCATCTATAAAAGGCCATGAATGTAATGATGTAAATGTAGCTATAATGCCCAATAATTACTCATTGTTTGCAATTCATGGACTGTGTTGGCACTCTGTTCCTCCAATTACTTAAAAAACAATTAATAGTGATTGTTCCTTATTATTAGATATAAGAAGGAAACTAAAAGATTAGTGCGCTTACAAGACTTGTAGATATATTGTATATACAGTCATGGCCAAAAATATTGGCACCCTTGGTAAATATGACCAAAGAAGGCTGTGAAAATTAATCTGTATTGTTAATCCTTTTGATTTTTATTAAAAAAAATCACAAAAATCTAACCTTTCATTGGATAATAAGAATTTAAAATGGGGGGGGGGGGGGTATCATTTTTTTTTTCTCAAATACACGTTGGACACAATTATTGCCACCCCTCGTAATTCTTATGAGTAAAATATCTCTGAAGTATATTCCCGTTCATATTCACAATTTTGAGCACTCCAGGGTGATTATGAACAGCCATGGTTTCCTGTTTCACAGAAATATAAATAGGAGGGAAACCAAAGCCCAAATTCCCTTAATCATCCATCACAATGAGAAAAAGAATATATTTCTGATGTGCAGCAAAAGATAATTGAGCTTCACAAATTAGTGAAGTGGCTTTAAGACAAGAGCTAGAGCAGTGAAAATCCCCATTTCCACCATCAGGGCAATAATTAAGAATTTCCAATCAACAGAAAATGTTATGAAACTGCCTGAAAGAGGACGTGTGTCTATATTGTCCTAATGCACGGTGAGGAGGAGCGTTTGAGTGGCTAAAGACTCTCCAAGGACCACAGCTGAAGAATTGCAGAAAGTCTCAAGGTCAGAAAACCTTTTAAAAAAAAAAAAGTCAAACAGCACCTACATCCCCACATGTTGTTAGGGAGAGTTTCAATGTTAATGTTAATCCCGTGGCAGAAACAGAGAAACGCAGGTACGCAGGAGCTAAACAATTTAGGGCCTTATAGGCAAGTAATAATATTTTGTAAATTATACGGAACTGAATAGGTAGCCAGTGCAGAGACTGTAAAATTGGGGTAATATGATCATATTTTCTTGACCTGGTAAGAACTCTAGCCGCAGCATTTTGGACTATCTGTAGCTTGTTTATTGAAGATGCAGGACAACCAGCTAGCAGTGCATTACAATAGTCCAGTCTAGAGGTCATGAATGCATGAACTAGCTTTTCTGCATCAGAAACAGGTAGCATGTTTCGAAGCTTGGCAATGTTTCTAAGATGGAAGAATGCTGTTTTTGTAACATGGGAAATATGATTTTCAAAGGACAAGTTGCTGTCCAATATAACACCCAGATTTTTGACTTTAGAGGACGTGACAGTACATCCATCTAGTTGCAAATTGTAATCCAAGAGATTCTGTGTACTGTTTTTTGGTCCAATAAGTAATATCTCTGTCTTATCTGAATTTAATAGGAGGAAATTATTGGTCATGCAATCTTTTACATTTTTTACACAATCGATTAGTTTAGCTAGTTTAGAAGTTTCATCTGGTCTTGTTGAGAAATATAGTTGAGTATCATCAGCATAGCAATGAAAACTAATCCCGTATTTTCTAATAATATTACCAAGAGGCAACATGTATATCGAAAATATCAGAGGACCTAGGACAGATCCTTGTGGTACTCCATACTTTACTGGTGATAATTGAGATGACTCCCCATTTAAATGAACAAAGTGGTAGCGATCAGACAGGTAGGATCTAAACCATCTTAAAGCCTGCCCTTGAATACCAATATATTTTTGTAATCGATCTATGAGTATATTATGGTCTATAGTGTCAAACGCAGCACTAAGATCAAGTAATACTAGCAATGAGGTGCAGCCTTGGTCTGAAGCAAGAAGCAAGTCATTTGTAATTTGAACAAGTGCAGTTTCTGTACTATGGTGAGGCCTGAAACCTGACTGAAATTCTTCATAGAGATCATTTTTTTGCAAGAAGGAGCACAATTGAGCAGACACAACTTTTTCAAAAACTTTTGACATAAACGCAAGATTTGAAATGGGTCTGTAATTTGCCAGTTCATTTGAATCTAGTTGTGGTTTCTTAATAAGAGGCTTAATAACCGCCAGCTTGAATGGTTGTGACCTAAAGATAACGATGAGTTAATAATATTGAGATGTGGTTCTTCTGCTACAGGTAACAACTCTTTCAGTAGTTTAGTGGGTAGAGGATCTAATAAACACGTTGTTGGTTTAGATGCACTGATAAGTTTATTTAGCTCTTCCTGTCCTATAGTTGTAAAGCACTGCAGTTTTTCTTTGGGTGCGATGAATGAAGCTGAAATACTAGACGCAGTAGAATCTACATTTGTTATTGTATTTCTGATGTTATCTATTTTATCAGTAAAGAAATTCATAAAGTCATTACTATTAAACTGTGAGGGAATATTTAGATCGGGTGGTGTCTGTTTGTTTGTTAATCTAGCCACTGTGCTAATTAAAAACTTGGATTATTTTGGTTATTATCTATGAGTTTGCGGATATGCTCTCCCCTGGCAGCTTTTAGAGCCTGTCTATAGCTGGACATACTGTTTTTCCACGCAATTCTAAAAACTTCCAATTTAGTTTTTCTGCATTTGCGCTCAAGATTACGAGTTTCTTTCTTGAGAGAATGGGTATAACTGTTGTACCATGGCACAGTACGTTTTTCCTCTGTATAGTAATTTGATATAAATTTTGAATATAATTATATTATAGAATTTTATTTATGTCATTTAAAGCTTTAACTAGTTTCTTATTAGCATGCCTATCAACATATTGGCTGTTTATTAGTACTTGTAAAGTATTTATTCTACATGACTCTATTCTGCATCCCTAATCCTACCTAAAACCTAAATTTAACAACTACCTTACTTACTATTAATAAGTAGCAAATTAGGTGTTTATTGAGGTAAAAGTCATAGTTAATAGTTTGTTAATAGAGAGAATTGGACCTTAAAATAAAGTGTGACCGCTTTATCATTCCACAATTTGAATCTGAAGATAAATTCACCCATATTTCAACAGTGCATTTTGGATCTTTAGTCTGACAGTTTCAAGCTTTTGCTTGGATTTAGCTTCTTTGTCCACGTTTCTGCCCAAAGATGATCAGGAGTCATAATGGACACATTTATGTTACAGCCTGAGCATGAAATGGTAAACATACTCAGCCTTTGTGAGCTTGTTGATGCTGTGCACGTCAAACAATTTCCAGTATGAATTGTTTTGAATATGTGTTTCTCATAACAGTGAGTTGGGAGATTTTGAAATAAATACAGCACCAGTTCTTCAGAATTCATGAAAATAGTCAAATTGAAACCAAAAGGAGTCCAATCTATGAAAAGGCAGAGCTGAATGTTGTTTGCTTCTCTATATTCCCTCACGCTGCATGCCAGATGGCTTGTATATATTTTTTGAAAGGGCTGACCATATGTTGAAGATTTGTTTCTGTTTTTCCAAGCCTGAAATTGCTTCATGGTACCAATTTCAGGAACAAGTTCAATTTGCCAAGAGACAGAATATTCATTTTAAAAAGTGTTTTTCCCTGTTAATACATAATGTCATGACATTTAGTATTTCTTTATTTAGTTCATCATATCATGCAGTTACTTCTTTGTGTATAAAGGGATGATGAATCATCTGTCTGAATGATTAATTACTGCTTTGATTCTTTGAGTCTTAACCCTGTTAACTCTTAAGAGTTAACTGTTACGTATTAGTTTGAATCATTGTTAATGAAAGGTTCTCAGTAAGTACACTCTGCCAGTCTGGTATACTTGTCTGTTTTCTGTATAAAGAAACCCTGGAAACTGTGTGAACCAGTGGTTTCACCGTCATACTATTATGTATTACAGTTTTTTCAACTGCTTACACAGTTTTTCAAAACTTTGCCTCTTTTTTCAAGACTTTACTCACAAATCCAAGAATTGCACACACATCTCTTGCAAAATGAAGCACTGCATTCAAAAGATCACAAACACATCTCAAAAGCAAACATTTGCAAACACCTTTGCCATAATATTAATTCCTGTTAGATTTTGTGTTACATGGAGAATTGTGTGTTGGGTTTTGCAAAAAGTGCTTTATGAAATAAAGAGACCAATAGTGTATGGTTTCGCAGATTTGGTGTGTGGTTCTGCTGTTTGAGTGTCAGCTTTCAGAAATTGTGTGACAAGTGAAGATTTTGTGTGTAAGCAGTTGAAAAAAAAAACTGTAAGACAATGGTTAATGTTGTGGTGTTTTAAATTCACTGTGCGATCTCTATGTATTCTCTTAAAAGTTTTCAGTAGTCATTTGACATCAATTCAAGTTTCATTGTATAAACTCTGAAAAACAAAAAATCCCCCAATTGCTTACTCTTCTTCTGCAGACACGCATTTCATACAGATGTATACAAACTGTGCATGTTTTTGAGTATTGGGTGGTTGTGAGATGTAGCTTGTATTAAAATCAACCTCCCTCCTTGCTTTTGACATGTTGCTGTGTGGGACAAGACCTCCTTACCAAAATTGTCTAAACTCTGAACTCATTGTTCTCTATTCTCTTAGCTTCGCTCAACCCAAGCATTTCAATGAGCAAACCCAACCCCCTCTCTCAAGAGGACCAGCAGCTACTCACCAAAACCTATATGCAACAATAAAAACCCCAGGCCTTTATTTCCTCTTTAAATATTTCCTCTGTGACCTAGTTTTCCCTCATGTTTGATTGTGTCATTTAGTTCAGGTGTGTGTCATTAATTATCTTCATTAGCTTCTGTACTTATAGTCCAGTCTGTTCCGTTAGTTTTCGTCTGGTATCGAATGTCTGATGTTGCTGTATGTGATGTGCTACGTGTGTCTCCTGTCTGTCTTTGTGGATTTACCCTCATGTGGATTATATTAAATACTGTTTGAATTCAACTCTTTCTTCGTGCGCTCCTCATTCCACAATAGCGTGACAACAAGCTGCATGATTTGTTATATCAGTCTTGTGGGAGCAGAGTGGGTTGAGTTATACACCATATGCTTAATAGTTAGGCAGTTATTCAAATCCCTAAGTATGATCAACAATAATTATGATGCTTGGCCAAGCTCTAATTACAGTCATGCAATCAATATGCTGGAGTTCTTGTTAGAACACAAAGTGAGTCTGAGTAGTAGTGAGTGCTGATTCTCAGATGTGCATAACTGTGACAATTAATGGATCTTCACCAGGGTCTTCATCATTTTTTTAAATGATTTGAACAAACCCCTGACACTATGAATTAAACTGCCTTGTTCCACACCATTTGGGCTAGTAGGATTACAGACATGGCTGAAATCATACAGCTCATTGAAGAGAAGTATCTTACTATTTAGTTTTATTTTATTTGTTTATTATTTCTTTTAGCTAATATGGTTATGATTTGTGGACAACAATAGACCTGAAAAAGCCACATAGACTTACAAAGAAGGCACCAACACCCTGCTGGGGGGAGCATCAGCAAGTCTACAGTATATGCTGGTTTGCTGATGCTTGCTGTTGCTGGCCAGATTGGTCTGGTAACTGGTTTGTTGGTTTGGGAGACCAGCTTAAACGACCGTCAAACCACAGTTGTATAACCAGCTTTGGGTGGTTTTCACAAAGAATTATGTTAAACACATTATAAACACATTACTGGGCTTGATATCTTGTTGAACAACGTTCAATGTGGATGAGCTATAAAAAGCGGTTGCATGGCTTTTGCTGCGCCTGCACACAATTATTTTATTTATCAACAGATTTTATGGTCAATAATTTATTATCTTTACAATTTCCAGAGCAGTGTTCAGCGGTTCCTATATCAGCGATGTATGGTCATTCCTTTATAAATGTGTTATGTCAAACATTGGCAACATAGCGATTCATTTGATAGAAACAGCTTCTATTCCGCTTTTATGAAACAGATTTGAAGTTAAACAAGTGGTATCTTTGGCGACCCTTATTTCTCGCGCAATACACCAAGCTGAGGGAGCTTTGCGCGTGCCTCTGTCAATAAGAAACTGTTCCTTTGTTCCTCACTGTTCCTAAAGATGCTAACGTTCCTTTGATAGAAATAGCTACGATTCCACTTAATGTTTCATGAAACAGACTTAACACTATCTTTGGCGACCCTTGTTTCCCGCGCAAAAGACTGAGGGAGCTGTAAGTGATGCTAAAGTGAAGATCATTTCTATGGTCTCTCAGGAGACCTCTTACAATAACAGATGCTAAATGGGAAATTGTTGCTGTTGTTTCTCAGTTTTCTTATCCAGATCAATCAGTACATATGTGTGCCTAATAGTTTTCTATTTATGTGTTCTTTTTTTGTTTGTCATTTCTGTAGTTTTTTTTTCCGTCTACAACTTCCAGCTGCTTTATTCCTCTAGTGAGAAATCTGAAAAACCATTTCCAACAAATAAACAAACAAGATTTCAAGAATTTCAAAGCAAAATGGTTTTATTCTTCTGTTGATTCACAATAACATTTTGTGATTATGCTTCCTTCAGGGACATTAAATTTGCCATTAATTATTAACACACAGTGTTTACGATTTCTTTGCACAGACCAAATGAAATAAAGTCAATTGTGCAAACCTCAGAAATACATTTTAACCCTTGGGGTTTACAAGTTTGTTGATTACAACCCATAGTATTTAAACCCCCAGCGAGGATTGCATAATGTTATGTTCATAGAAGGCAACATGATCTGTGCTCGTTGGCTTTCTTCATTTACAAAGCCGCAACATTTCCTTAAATACCTTACATCTCCGTCTCAGGCTTTACATTTGAACTAAAACCTACTATGACAAATAAATAATATGCAAAGTTAATTATAAACAATCCCTGAAGACTTCTGTTGCGTGTTTGGTCACCACGGTCTCCACATGTCCACAGCTGCCTGTGGCACAGGCTGAGGTTGCCTGGGAGCGGACGCGGTACCGATGGAGTGGTTCTCCGTTGAACAGCTGCTGTTTCTCAAGCTCGCAAGTCTATGGTGCATTTGTGAAATCATTCTGGAGTTCTGAGCACAGCAGTTCTGGCAGGAGGACGTCGCAGACACCATCGAGTGTCGGATGAACTCGTTGACGCGCTGACGGGTTTCTGTTTCGAGGTTAGATTGCGGCAGCATTGCAGAGATGCGCTGCAAGCAGACTTTATATCCCTCTTTGCAGCTGTCTGTTTGACCTTTGGAGAGAGAGAGACAAATATTAAATACATTTGGACCAATTAAAATAAATACAGTTGCCAATTAGACTCTGAAAATGGTGAAAACCAAAGTAAATGAAAGCACTCACCTTTAGCTGATGAGGAAGGCAGATCTCTGAGGAACCGCACGGTCATTTCGAGAATGTCAGCTTTCTCCAGCTTTGAATAGCGTGAAGCCTACAAATCGAAAGTGATTCGACACATTACGGTATTGTTCAGACACTAACATAGTCTATGTTTGAATGTAAGTAATGTATGACCATGCAAGTGCCAAAGATACTTACGTCTTTGCCGACCAGAGGGAGTATAAGTGTTTTTAAGTGATTGAGGCTCTCGTTAATGCGTGCCCGTCTTCTTTTTTCCATCAATGGCTTGAGAGTCTGGAAAAAGACAGAAATCGGTTAACGTGAGTGTGAGTTTATAGACACCACAAGCACAACCGTTAAAATGTTTCAGGGGTGTTCAAAGGAACCCAGAATCATCCTCACCTTTCTCAATTCGTGTGCCTCTTTTCTCTGAGCCACAGTCATTCGAGAACCGAATGAGTGGGAATGAGCTTCGCTAATAATGTTTGGAGTCATGATTTGATCGGGTGGTGTCTCTAGATGTGCTCTTGAGAGAGGAGCAGAGAGTTTTGTGGTCAGGGTGTGTGAGAGGGGTCTTTTATAGGGGTCTTTGGCGTGGAGGGAGGGCTTCTATTCTATTGTGTCTTCGGTTGGACGCAGAGGGGGATGCCAAAGGGAGAAGATCTGATCTGACTGTCCCAAAAGTTACCATCTGTTGATTGATGTCAGCATCATCCAAAACCACTGGTATGCGCATGTGACTGATGATTATTTCTATTGTCTGGTAGACCTCCACATGTGTTTTATAAACTCTATAGGCCTACATATACATATAGGTATACATATATACACAATAAAATGTGGAAATTAAAGCACAATAATTTACAAAATACAAGTTCATTTCTATTTCGCAATTTGGTTTAATGTTTATTGCTAAATAAACTATTATTTGCTAAAAGGCATTTAAAGTTGTGGGTTACTTTAACTTGTCTTTGTTTTATTACAATTTGTGCTTTAAAATATTTTGTTTCACTATGAAACCCGCCTAATATTGGAAATCTAGTAAGTAATACAGAGCATGATGACCGCGCGATAATTAACCAAGCCACGCTTTA
This sequence comes from Barbus barbus, assembly GCF_936440315.1. Taxonomy (NCBI): domain Eukaryota; kingdom Metazoa; phylum Chordata; class Actinopteri; order Cypriniformes; family Cyprinidae; genus Barbus; species Barbus barbus. The sequence continues at coordinate 5,171,877 of NC_136756.1, forward strand.
GTGTCAACAGCTGCTTACATTGGGACCATGTTCGATATAGCCGACTTTCTTATTACTCCAAAACCATACCTTGGAAAATTATGTAGACTGTATTTAAGTTCATATTAAGCAGGAGTGGGAAGGGTTGGAATACAACATAATTTAAAAAAAACAAATCACCAATATATAAAGGATAAGGTTAGAGATGAAAATAAAAATGTTAGAAATAAGGTTGTATTTATACAAAGGAGGTTAAACCGCTTTTGCATGTTTCTTTTCCTAAACACTTCTTCCTGCTTTTTTCTATTTGTATTTTCCAGTGACCTGACATTTTAGTTGTTCGGTGGTTCTATTAAACACCTGGTTTCAAAGCAGCGGTGATCTCACGCGTCTGACACGCGCGCGTTACAATGTAACAGATGGATGTCTGTTCTTCCAATCACACCAAAGCGCGCCACTAATTTGAATCCCAACCCCCTCGAGTCAAGACTGCCAAACTCTTCAGTAACCTGTTTGCTATATTATCATCCTATCACGTTGCTTCGTTTATAGCGTGTCTTTCCAAACTATTGGCGTCTGTGTCTGAGCCATTTGACTAATATGGCAATAAAGCATCACAGACTGACGCAAAAATAACTGTATTTTTTTATTTTCTTTCTCTTTGTTTAATTCTGGGTTCTGGGGGGTTGGGGGTGGGGGTGGGGACGTAGGGAATAGGGTGACACGCATAAAAAATTTATCCGACAATCATATAGGCCTACCACCATCAAAAATGCATGGCGACAGTTTTTTTCCTTCTCTGTTGGTGTGCTATTGTCTGAGGTGTTGCAGTCAAACTAACTAGTGAAACTAAAAGTGTGTAATAAAATAAAATAACGTGTTTACTTTTTACACGGTATGCAAGTTATAAGAGTAAAAACTATTGATTGAGTTGAAGAGCTTTTGAATGTTCAATGGACCAGACACGCGTCACAGTCTCCAAGAGCGCATCAATTAACCTCCAATGTAGGCTTGTGCTGGTCCAAAAAGAAGAAGAAAAAAAATAGCCAAGTGTTGTCTTCATGGTTCATTCGACTGATATCATGACACACATTCAGTGAATTACAGGCCAAACTTGCTGATAAATCATTAGGTAACCTGAAAGACAATTGCAAGGGCAGACTACTACAGATGATCAGAGCCCTCATTTTCTGTTTGACAATGCTGACCGTGAGGTGTGCTTGATTCCTTCTTAGTTTAGCCTGTTGACCCTGTCTGTCATGTTTTGTAATAATTATAGTCTCCAATCTAACACTAACATTTCAATTCTGTATGACCTTTTCAGTGTGGAATGCGTGTGTCTCAGCATCACACCGATGCTGCAGCAGCAGATCGAGTCTATATGTTTATCGTATAGTCGCTTTAATGGCATACGAGTTTAACTGAAGAATTTGAACTATTAGATATAAATCACTGATGAGTCAAAAACATTTTAGATTAAGGCTGTATGAATGCAGCAACAGTCAACGAGATGGTTGCACTTGGCTAATGATTTAAAGTTTATTTAAAGATGAATCTTTAAGCAAATGCTTATATAATAATAATTCTTTATGTTTCTGAGTAGTCTCTCAAATCTGATTATCCTCCGGTTCAAAAACATCGTGGTTTCAATGGATCTTGAAAATAAAACAATAATTGTCTTGCTGTACAGTGACAGCACTATGCTTTAGAACCAATCAACAGAGCTTGCTTCGGAAACTTAAAAGAAGCATAATGGATTTTACGCATTTTACGTATTCATAAAGACGTTTTAAACTATTTTAATAATGATTCATATGATGTAGGTCAGTTAAGATAGAATTCTAGTTAAAAGTATGATGGTGATTTGAAATCCTCTTCGCTCAGAGGTTTGCTGTCTCATTTGTGTCTTTATCAGACAAATATGAATATGAATGCAGTAAAATACTAAGGTTCTTTTTTTTCTACTCGTTTATAAGCCACTTAACATTTAGACATTTTACAAATGTACTTTTTAGAGTGCATTACAACAACAATTTACCATGAATTTACCATTTATGGTTTAATGAATGTCCTCATGTATACAAATAGTAGCCTACATTTATATTGATATACATTTACATTTCTACAAAGTAAAGTTATTTAGTGTGAGGATCTTTTATTACCATATTGTGACGCATGCTTCCATATACTAATCAACTTATATTATCTAAATATACGTATTGCTTCCTAATGTCATTTATGGGGACTTTTGTCTTGACATATTCATTTATTTACATTAGATTAATGAAAAATGTAAGTTTATAATCAGGTGATGAGATTTAATCAAAAAACATAAATTATGTTTTATGTTTAATAATCTAATTCATCACTCAAAACAATCACTTCTGAAGATATAGGGAAACGTTAGAATACTAACAGTACTAAACATTAATTTGTAAAGCTTATGCGTCAAGGAACATTGTGGATTGAATCATATACTGTTTATTTCACCTGAAAAACATGCAAACAGACAGACAGACATACGAAAGCCCAAATAAAGTAAGCTTCCCAAGCCAAAACCAACGCTGCTGGCAAACAGCTGTTGACATGCAATATTGCATAGACTTGCTAGCCTATACTGCTGCGTAATTCGCGCTGTTTGGAACTTAAACCCAAATGAGTGCATGTGGACTGGATGGGCGGACATGCGGAGCTGCGCAAAGCCGCGCGTCTCTCTCAGCATCACGCTGATACTGCAGACCGAGTATTTGTTTGTCTGTGCAAGCGAAGTCGATTTAATCCAGTGAGTTTAATAGCCCAAATATAATAGTAAAATGACTAAAATCATTGGCGAGTCATTACATAAGAAATGACTAAAATCATTGGTGAGTCAACTACACAAGTTAACATGAACTAATGAATAATACTTCTACAGCATGTATTATTCTTAGTTAATGTTAATTTCAGTAATGCACTATTAATAATACACGTTGTGTTTGTTAACATAAGTTAATGCACTGTAAACTAACATGAATACGACCATATTTTCATTAACTAACATTAACAAAGGTTAATAAATAGTGTAATAAATGCATTGTTAATTGTTCGTTCATGTTAGTAACTATGATGTTAACAAATGACACCTTATTGTAAAGTGTTACTCAAATCTTAATGCGTATTCTTTATATTTCTGATTAGGTATATTCTGCCAAACCTGAATATACTTCTATTTCAAATACTTTACTTACGACCTTGATTGTAAAAATCAGCTAGTAGTAGCTAGAGTTAGCTATTTCAAAAGTGTTTGCAACCATCAAAACCCAGACAAAAGCTGAAGGATGAGCATTGCGCGTCTATCAGCCAAACAATTAGGCTATGAATCTCAACCCAAATATTGCAAAATCCATCAATAATATATCTAGCACAAACAACATTCAGTCTTAATTCAAATACCCAAGCTAAAAGCCAAGCCATGAATGTACATCTGGTGATGGAACTTGTTTTTCCCCTATGATGCACGTATTTGTGACGTAGCAGTACGTGAAAAGCTTCCCCGTTTTAATATTGTGAGTGAGAACTGCATCTGCACATGTAGTCTATTAGATGGAGGGTAGATGTGAGGTGTGCATGTTTCAAGTGCGTCTTCTTAAACTAGGATATATGATTTTTAGCAACCTCCCCAGCCCCAAAAGAAATGCAGGGACAAAGGCGCGTTTTTTGTAAATGTGCGCACGGGGCCCTTAGGGTACCCGCTCGCGCTAGGCACGAGAACGGCACGAGCCATGGGGACAAAAGGCCAGATGGCTGTGCAATTATAATGAATTATATACGAAAGGGCTGAATTTTACATTATGAATCATATTTAAAATCTGATTGTTAAATATAGGAGTAGGCTATATGTTTTATAGTGCAATGATACGAATACCTGCTAAATTGTACATATTGTGTGCTTAAAAAATTGCATTGTTCAGTTCTAGCTAGACACTTACATGAGTTTGATAGCGTGGCGAGCTCAGAAAGGGCGGACACCCTCCACGCCCACAAAACGCGTGCCTCCTCTTCATTCGAGAGCAGGCTTTCTGAGTAAATGGGCGCTCAATACAAGCTGAGCTTTCACAACACGCTTGCATAGAGGCTTCAGCACAACCTGCATAATGTTTTCGTATTTGACAGCAGGTACGTTACAGCACGGGTAAGCGTTTTAATCCTCAATTCAATTAAAGTTTTGTTGATAAGAGAGAAAACTTGTTAATACGCTGCAGTACTTTAACCTTTGTTTCAATTTTCAGATCATTGTCACTTGACTCTAAAATGTTTTGTCTGATAACCTAAAATGTGTTTCACGAGTAGCATCTAAATGAACTGATTTTAGTAAAAATGTTTCTCTGGCGTAATCTTCCGGTTTCATGAAAATGCGTATAAATAGTACGCCAAATAAAAACTGAAAATCGTGTTGCTGGTACGCAAAAAAAAAAAAAAAAAAAAAAAAACTTTGGCGTGCTTATGATACGCACGTGTTTGGCGTGCATATAAATCACAGTTTTCGCGTACATATGATATGCATATACCCCACGACCCTAATCCTACCCATTGCGTATCATACGCACGCCAAAGTCCATTTCTGCGTATAAACAGTAGGCTGCGCCAAATCGAAACATAAACTCGTGCTATTGATACGCACTTTCATGAGATCTGGTTGTTTAGAAGCCACAATGTCCAACGACTGTAAATACTGAACGGATTACTGTAAATTGTTTCTATATAATGTACATAATACCATGAACGTTTACTAGAAACGTATGGCCAGATTTCAATGATCATTCTAGTCTCAAATCGTAGCCAAAATTATAGGCTAATTGTAATCTCTTTTTCATATAAACATAACCATTGTTGTCTTGTGAGATCATGGCATTCTCATCTCCTCAATCTAAAAGGTATTATATATCGTTATGCTTTGAAAACATTTAATATGCCAACACGTTACTCGCGGATCGATTTAAACGTGGCCGAACAATGTTGCATGCATGTGACGTTATCAGGATCAAGTATTTTAATCTTTGATTATTACAGGTGTTAAATATCATAAAACATTGTACATTGTTTCAAAATTAGTTATGTTCGCGTGTAATAACTAGGCCTATTAGTTATGTTAAGCAAGAAATAATTTGCTATCTAGTTTCAATGTAAGACTTCAAATTCTGCATGTAAACCTGTCTTTATAACCTTGCTGCTTTTTAGTTTAAAACCAAGTAAAACTGGTCTTTCGGTGTTTTGAAGAGACCAACTCTAACTTATGCAGGATCATAGAAGTCAGAAGCGCTCTATTTGTATCTTTGGATATTAATTGAATTACCAGGACACTGTTACGAATTCACGGTATGAAAGTACTCTTTTAGTTTCTTTTAAACTAATTGGGGGCTGTGGTCACGTGTGATGCATTTCCATAAAGCATCGTAAGCTTAGGGAAATAGTATTGGCATTTTCCCAATAGAGCCGTAACTTCTGGGTGTTTAAGTGCATCGTTTGTGGCCCACAGGACAAAAAAAAACAAAAACATCTAAACTGAATTATGTTATGACTCGTAACTTTTTGCAATGTGACTACATTATGGTTGTAATATCAAAATACATGTATTAATATTGTATTTACTTTCATTAATAATTTAGCCTATAACCATACCTACCTAACAATATGAACAGTTATATAAAGCAAACACATTAAGTATACACCGAATTTGGGAAAAGCCTATTATCAATAGTACGGTTTTCCGTTTGTAGTTGGGGGTGCTACTTATATGCAAAATTGACTTTGGCGTGCATGATACGCAGTTTTCGCGTACATATAACACGCATCCACACCCCTAATCCCATTCCATATTATATGCACGCCAAAGTCCATTTCTGCATATAAATAGTGCGTCAAATAGATACATAAAATACGCACTTTCATGAGATCGGGTTGGATTGTTTGATTGCAGACAACAGTAAATGAAATTCAGAGTGAGTGGCAATCTCACATTCCTGCTCTGTTGCGCATAAGAGCGCTCTAGTGTGCACTGCGATGCTTCCAGCACTGGCGTGCCTGTTGTTTTAGGGGAGTACAGAGCAGACTGGTAAAAGTCACTAACATGCTGTTCCAGTGTTGCACTTCCTTACAAAAAAATAACGGTTACTACACTTTTATTTTAGTAAACCCATGGTTAATTTTCGTAAGTGCTGTGCAATCAAACACAGTAAACCTTTTTATCCGTCATTTGCCAGAATCAGTCACAGGAATTAAGTCAGTGTTTTCCCTGACCACGGAACTTGCACTGACCATTTAGGTAAGTAAATGTGTGTGTGCTGGGTTTAGATGTAGGGTTAGGGGATAGAATAGATAGAATATAGGCCTATAGTTTATACTATATAAAAGTCATTATGTCAATGGAAAGTCCCCATAAAACATGTAAACCCACCATGTGTGTGTACTTAACCTACATTGTGAGGCTCAAACGTCCCCACAATCATGAGCATTTTGGATCCCATAAGGAAAACAGCTTATACATCGTATGTAAGGGATATGTAAACATGCAGAAAGCTCTCTGTGGGGGGTGGGGATGGGGGATAGAAAATATGATTAGCTTAGTATAAAAAAAAAAAACATTAAGCCTATATGGAAAGTCAGCCTAATGATATAAAAGCATGTGTTTGTGTGTGTGTGTGTGAGAGAGAGAGAGAGAGAGAGAGAGAGAGTGCATGATGATGTGGTTTATGAGAACACAAATTTGTATAATGACATGGGTATGACAGAGGTATTACAATATGAAGGTGGTTTATGAGGACACTGCCTATGTCCCCGTGATTCAAAAGGCTTAAAAAACATACTAAATGGTGTTTTTTTGAAAATCTAAAAATGCACAAAGTCTCCTGTGAGGGCTAAGTTTAGGTGTAGGGTTGGTGTAGGGCAATAGCACACACAGTTTGTTCAGTATAAAAACCATTACGCCTATGGAGAGTCCCCATAAACCACAAAAACCAACATGTGTGTGTGTGTGTGTGTGTGTGTGTGTGTGTTTGTGCGGCATGCGTGAACAGAGAATGCGAAATAAAGGAATTTTACCACCTGGCTTCTGAGTCTTCATTAAGACCTTAAACACACATGCACACAAAATAAAGCGACTTTGCATTCCTCTGTGTTGTCTTATTTCATTTAGATCTAAATATCTGCTTCATTGTGTCCTTGAGATATATTTTGCTGTAATCTTAATCGTTGTTGTTCTCAATGCTCTGTCAAAATGTCAGCCAGATAACATCATGTGGTGAATGTTACTTCAGGGAAAATACACCAATGATTTATTAGAGCCAGGCTAGGTTGAAATAGCTCCTTGAGGTAACTATCATATAGCCTAATATAAACACCGTATACAATAACTTGTATTATATACATATAAACCTGTTCAACAACTACCCAAACAGTGATAAAAGAGATGAATAAAGAAGGTCATATGTATACATATAAACACAGCCACGAAGTCTTCTAGATTAATTCCCGTATCTTGAGGCTGAACCGGTGCTAATGAACGGCACGCGCAGGGGTGGCAGATGGGCTCAGCCCGCCATGTGTGAAGGAACGGCAGATAAACAACCTGCGCAGGAATTTTGAGATGGAGCAGAAAAACGCACTACCAAAATATACTTAGAGCTGTATAATAATAATAATAAATAATAAATAACGATAATAATCATATATGTATGGTTTAATAAACAATTATCATCATGACGCGCTGGCACTTTGCATCCATGTTAAAAGAAAGAAAGAAAGAAAGAAAGAAAGAAAGAAAGAAAGAAAGAAAGAAAGAAAGAAAGAAAGAAAGAAAGAAAGAAAGGTGTTCAGTGCATGCATGCATAGCTTGCATAGCTTTTCATTCATTAGCTGTCCTGGAATAGTCTGTCCTTCATAAAAAATAAACTTGGAATAGTAGTAATCAATGTGTAGTTTATGTGATGCATGTTAATGTGTGTCAAAGTGCAGATTGCGCATGCCAAAGTGCACTGTCTGATTTTCCCACTCTTTGCGGATGAGCTCAAACACTGTGTTGGAGCAGTCCCACGCGGGATTGGCAGCAGATGGCCACTACAATGGAGTTTCGGTTGGTCTAATTGGAGGGAAATTTGAATAACTGTCACACGTACGACGCGTGCAGTTTATATGCCACTTTTTCCAGCCTCCCATGCTCTCTTCCTTTCAGGGAATGACCGTTAGATTATCTCTCTGAATTGCACTTGGTAGCCTACTTTCACACGAGTAATGTGAGGAATTTGAATATATCCGTTAGACAAAGATGAGACAAAGCTCATTTAACTGTTGGCGTGACCTAGATCTTTGATAAGCCACACAAAGATGTTGACAACATGATGTTAAATGAAAGTGAAAAAGTAAACGCGGGTCACAGAAAACACCCCATTTAAAATATGCATTCGGAAATAATTGTGACAAGTTAATAGGCCTATAGCCTATGCCTAAACTATCTAACAGGGTAGGCCTATACACAGAAAAATTTTAACATAGCCTAAATGTGTTTATTTTACTCTTGACCAAAATATGATCATAATAAATAGCCTAAAGCTATCAGTCAGAAATAGATTCTTAAACTTAAATTCTTAAACAATTGCAGGTTACAATTTGTGTACAATATTCTGAGTTAGAAAGTTGATATAGACGATAAAGCATAGTTCATTTACGAAAAAATATTATAAAGCGTTCGTAGTAGCTAAGATTAAGTATGATTAAATGCTTTTCAAATATTACATTTTGAATTTGAAATCCGATAGACTAAGGTAAAAGCAACTTTCCTTTTTAATAAAACATTAAAAAAACATATATATGAGTTTTTTAAAGCTGTAAAACAACAAATGTGACAAAAGTAACAGGATTATTTTTATGCGTTTTGGACTATTTGTAAGCATTGCTCGACAATAAACGACCAGTCAGCCAAAGATAAGATGTCCTGTGAGACTTGTCCCGCACAGCCCCTGAGGGATTATCCATTAATAAGCCTGGCTCGTGCTTCTCGGTATAGTTAAATAGACGAGGATGGCACGCGTCAGGCACGCGTCTGACGCCATATGGGAGATGTCAGCATAAATCACGCGCCAGCTCCAGCAATTGCTGTTGCGCATATGGAGACGATGGGTGTTGCGTATCGGTTACATAAAAAGAAGTCTAGAACGTTAAAAGTAGGGTACAACGAGGCTAAAGGCGCTCCGGGGTAAAAGGCATAAAAACGCATTTGATATTATTTTCATCTAAACCACTAGATGGCACAAAAACATGGCATAGGACTTTCCAAAACATTCGCTTTTCAAGATGCACGTGTATATTTATCTGATCTTTGACGCGATCGCGCGCAGCAGCGCAAAGTTGATTCTGTGCTTACTTGATCTGATATTTTATGTTTTTTTTGTTTTTTTATATTGTAGATTTAAGTAGCAAATAAGAATCGCTAAAATTAATGCATATATTTTGAGACATAGGTCTTTATAATTTTCAGTTTTGTTTAAGATAATTAAAGCAACAGTTTTTAAATAACGAAAGAATATGTAAAAGTATGGTGTTTGGGGTAAAAAGTGCCCCCGCTGTTGGAGCTAAAGACGCAGTAATTAACATCATAATAGATCGCTGACTTTTCCATTTGTTGACATGACATGGTTAGATTCAGATGGTAAATATCATATATTATGTTGGGTGTCCATATTAGAGATAACCACCATATTTAGAATAAAACTATCATATTTAAAAACATGCTATTAATAATATTCATTATATCTATAATTCTAACATCGTTAATCATTATATCATATAATAAAATATAATTTGTTGTTACTACTGTAAATGTATATTCAATTATTATTGGATCTCCTTAATGCTTTCAGAAACCTTTCTTATTAAAATACTGTTTCGGTATTTTAAAATATATTTTTTTATATTAACATTTTAATTACAGTATATTTACTGAACAAAAAAAATATCTCAAAATAAGCAATAGTACAAACTTTGCTAAAGTGATTGTTTTAAAAAACATTATTTTAGCTGAAGTATTTGTATCAATACCGTGGGCCTTTTGCTCCATGCTGGTGCCATCTCAAGAACGTTAGTGTTAGAGGATCATTTTTAAATAAAAAGAAAACAAGTTTGTAAAGAGTGCAAGTGTTAAAGGATGAAGTGTTTATTTTTTTAAATACATAAATACAAATAATAGAAATAGAATAGAGAGTGATAGAGTTAGATGGTCAAATAAAGATGGAGGAGATAGCCGTTTCTTGAAGATGGCTAAGGATTCAGCTGCTGGGATTGAGTTGGTAGGACATTCCAATTTCCACAGAAGGGAACAATAAATGTAAAAGTCCGTGAGAGTGATTTAGTGTCTTCTTGGGATGCACAAGCTTCTAGAGGCACATAAGTCTGAAGCAGTGAATTGAGGTAAAGGGGAGGAGAGCCAGTGCTGGTTTTGGAGGCAAACGTCAATGCCTTGAATTTTATTAGTGTAGGCTTTTAAGATATAAATGTAAAAAAAAAAAAAAAAAACAATAATGCCATTAATGTAGGCTATTTATTAAACCGCATTCTATGTAAAATGATGCATTTAAATAATTTAGGTAAAATCAAATAACAGAATCACATGATGAATTATGCATTAATCTTTATTTTATTTAAAAGTAAAACTCATTATAGCAAAACCATGGTTTGAGATTTAATGAAAAATTAATGATTGAATGAAATATGTTTAAAATTCAGTATACTTTTTGAAATTAAATAATATTTTCAACAACTGTGCCACTGGCACCTAAAGGGCACTTTAGCGGCGATTAAAGGGGCAGGGGCCCCAAAGGGTCTAGAATACCGCCCACGAGGAACTACTATATATATATATATATATATATATATATATATATATATATATATATATATATATATATTAATTACTTACAATCAATTAACATCAAATCTCAATAACACTCATGTTCAGACGCATAGAAAAGATTCTACAGGTGTACAGTGATATACAAGTGTTGCGCGAGCCTGCCATCTATTGGTAATATAGTGTAAGGCCTTTGGGGTAATAAAATCAACAGGTTGCACCTGTCTGTTCCACAATATTGATATCGAATACAGATGAGATTTAGTAAAACGCTAGAGTTCGCAATTTGCATTTTGTAGCAATCGCAATTTTAAATAAGAGAAAGTAGAGAAAAATAAACGTTCTTCTGCAAATCAAAAATAATGTAGATTAAAGACACGTAAATAAAATAAAATAAAAAATATGCATACATGATGCACAAAAGCCTAATAACCTTGTTTCAGAAACAATTATACCAGACAAGAGAACCCTACTCTTACAACGCCATCATGATGCGCTGTCCCTTTAACATCTGAGCCGATTTAAGTGGGGCCAACATGTTACAGTTCTCCTCCCCTTAATGGATTATTCACAAGTTCAGTCCCTCAAGACTTCTGAACGAACCGTTTGACAACAGGCCATATACTTCATCCAAAGCGGACGCATTGCTTTTACGCTTATTGTCTTGTTAGTTTGTGTTTAGTTAAGGAACGTGACAGGTGAAATATAGGCTACTGTGAGTGTACAGGCAAGATCAGTATAGCCAATGGATACGTTCAAAGACGACTAGTAAGACCGTAACGAAATGCTTGGCTGGTTTTCTTTAGGGAGCAGCTACGCGGTGAATGGAGGTAACATTTTGTTAAAATGCCATATAATGAATAATAATAGATCAAGAGAATATATTTCTTAGATATAGGTCGATACCTTTATGGTGATTCAAACAAAGAGGGATGGACAGAACAAAGTAATACGCGTTCTGCGTCGTGGACTTCTGTGAGCTGACGCTTAATGGTGCGCTAATTGTCATTTGTTTGGAGGCGCTGCATCATCATGGTGGTCGAGAGGACACTTCTCGCAGCGAGGCAAGGGGATGTGCAAACTCTGAAAGTACAGTTAGCGGAGAAAGTACTCAACAGCGATGTGAAAGATGTGCTGGGAGCGACTCCCGTACATCACGCCGCGCGAGCGGGGAAGCTCACCTGTCTGCGGTATTTGGTTGAGGAAGCGGGTTTACCGGCGAGCAGCCTGGCGAGAAACGGCGCAAGTCCCGCGCATGACGCCGCAGCCACGGGAAACCTGAGCTGCCTTCAGTGGCTCGTGACGCACGGAGGATGTCGAGCGGCAGTGAGTATCTTTACGCACTCTTTAAAGGGTAACAACAACGTCCGCGTCTGTGTAAATAGTTCCAGTTCCAGTTCCAGTAGCAGTAACAGTAACAAAATACACTACACTTTTTTAAAAAAAGGTTCTTTATTGGCATTGATGATTCCACGAAGAACCCTGAACATCCATGGGACCTTTCAAATGCAGAAAAGGTTCTTTAGATTTTTAAAATGTTCTTCAAAATGATTCATTTAAGAGCTGTTTTCTGAAAGGTTGTTTGGGGAACAAAAAATGGTTCTGGTATCAATGCAAAAACACCTTTTTGGAGCCTTTATTTTTAAGAGTGCACATATAAAGTAAGGTACAGTGGGTGCTCTGTGGAAAATGTGTTGTGGATGATATATAGGCTATAGCCTGCTTTTATGTAAACTTGCAAACTTGGAGTAAAATAGTCACCTAATGTGAATACTTTTGATATAGCAAGAAAATGAATGAATGGATAAAACAATAAATAAAGGAAAGAAAAGAAGAAAGAAACACTCATTTGAGCAAAGGGTGTACAATTTCTGGTTACTTTCAGTGAATATTGTCTTTTTATACCATGTACAGTACTCTTGTAACTGTATATTTTGGAGCTATGCAATATAAGTACATGCATATTTAATGAAAACAGACGGTCCCACTTTATATTAGGTGGCCTTAACTACTATGTACTTACATCAAAAATAAGTACAATGTATTTATTGTGTTCATATTGTATTGCAGGTTTGGTGGTATGGGTAGGTTTAAGAGTGGGTTAAGGTATAAGGGATGGGTCAACAATATAATTATAAATGTAATTACAGAAATCAGTTACATATGCAATTACATGCAGGTATTTTTTTAAATATAAGTACAATGTAAAATGCCTTTACCCTCATTAACGACGCCCCTGCTGTCATGCTTAATTTGGCTTTTAACATCATGGTTACACTTTACTTTGATAGTCCACTTTAGACATTCTACTAACTATAAGTAACTTCATGTCAACTACATGTCAGCTAATTCTCATTCATTTGCAACTACATGTCTACTATCTCTCGGAGTAGACTGTTAGGTTAGTCTTAGGGTTAGTAGAATAAATTGACATATACTTGCGAAGATTCTCATAGTCAGTATGTTGTATGTTGTGGACTCATCAAAATAAAGTGTTAAGCAGACAGTCTACTAATACTGAAATGACTGCTAGCTGACATGTAGTTGCAAAGTTACTTACTGTTAGTAGAATGTCTAAAGTGGACTATCGAAATAAAGTGTTGCCAAAATCATTAAGCTTACCTGACAAAACATAAATAAACCAGTCTAATGGAGACATTGAAAGACGCCCATCAATGTATGCTCAGCACTATAAACTGATTCCATGGCATACCTTATATGCTAAGAAATCTCATCTCATTAGTAGCAGATCCTTATAACACTCATTTACCCTTCAGTCTCATGGTCAGAGAATTTACTCAACAGTGTTTCCGAGGTCTTATTAAGAGTGTGACTTCAGTTTAGCCGCTTGACCCGAGCCGTGGATAATACCGTCCTGCTGGAGTCAAGAGTGTGATTCATGCAGTGAGTATAATTATGGAATGAAGCCAGTATGTTTGTTTAGTGCTAAGAGCCGACAGTTCTATCCTGCCCATGCAAAACAATGAGAGGAGGACTCAACTTCAACTAATTGCATTTAAAATGAACATAATCTAAATCCTAAACTATATCACACTATTTTAATTTCATTGCAAATAGCTTGTAATTAAGTGTCCAAAAACATTACATGCAGTTCACACTTAATGATCCTGTAATGTATATTATATCTGTAATAAATACTTTAAAAAGTATTTTTGTTAAAGTATGCTACAGTGTATCTCTTTTTTACAAAGGTGACCTTGTCTTTTTCCCTTAAAAAGTAAATAGAATAACAACTTGCTTGTCTTTGAAAAATAAAAACACAGATTAAATTCATGGCGATACATATAACTGTTGTTTTGCATTCTTTTATGTGTTTTGTATAATCAGGATAACCATGAACTACAAGTTAAGGACATTTTAAGTTTAAAAAACCTCAGGGGAAGATTACTGTATTGTATTGTAAGATTAAATAAAATTGTCACTACATTCAAATTGTCAGTAAATTATTTGCGTGTCTGCGTAGTTATTCAGGTTGTAAACCGTAAATAATTTGGATACAGTCATGAGAGTTGATAGCTAGTTCATACTGTATATCATTCTCAGTAGGTGGAACATATTTTCTGTTTCAAATATAGTGGATTTGTCATAAATCGTTATTTAGTTGAAGCAGGATCTAAAGCCTGAAGTAAGGTTTCAAAAAGCACTTTTAGTAGTCCTCATTCGAAAGTATGAACCTTTGTCTTTTGGTATTATAATGAAACACTTAAAACAATATTCTGCAGATTTGCTAGGATTTAGTTCTAGGTCTAGTGGTACACCTCACCTCATCACTTCAAAAAAGTGTTTGTTGCAATGAACAAGTAACTAGAGCTCCTTCTGTTGTCCTTTTTTTCTTCTGTGCACTTGCAGTAGTGGAGTTATCTCTGCCGTTGATGTGGAGCGCGACGTCTACAGCAGGGCGTCACGTTACATTATTGTGTTTCATACCTGCACTGCAAGTTGAATGACTACAAAAAACTTTGGCCAGTTAAATGTGATCCAACAGAGCAGTGGTGTAGTGGTGCCTGGAGAAGTGGGTATACTCCCCCATCCTCCAGGGAAACGCCAACTAAACCTGTTGCCTTGACCTGCCCGTACATGCTACTATACCAGGGGTCTGCAACAGGGTTTGAAATTAACTTTTTCACTCACCAGACAATTTGGCTAATACATTTTTAAGTTACCGGCCATTCACAACGTCTACTAGCCAAGAAACATTTACATTTATGCATTTAGCAGACGCTTTTATCCAAAGCGACTTACATTGCATTGAAATTACAGATTTATTTTACATTTTATCAGCTCTTGCTTTCCCTGGGAATTGAACCCATGACCTTAGCGTTGCTAGCACCATGCTGTACTATTTGAGCTACAGGAAAGCCTACAACAACATATATAAAGGGCAGTTTTTCTTAACCTTATTAATTATTTAATCAACCATTGTTTCACAACATTTTTTTACATTTTATTAATAATTACCAGTTAATATAAGACATTAATCAAATGAAATCAGCCTCCACAAAAATTGATCTTTCCACTGCAGAAAAAATAGAGGCAGCAGAAGTCAATGGCATTTATTTGCATTTACAGACAGTTTAATGACACTGAAATGTAACATGAATGCTTTTTCCAAAATTACAACTGCATAAATAATGCTATGTGTTTTAAAATTAGTTTTTTAATATACAAATATGAAATGTTGGGGAAAATACAGTAAGCTACTTTTAAATATGAAAGTAAACCGTCAGTAGGTGGCAGCAAGCGACTGTCTTAATGAGTGAGTCATTGAGTTATTTATTCAAACGATTTGATCAGATAACTGATTCATTCAAGAATGAAGCAAGCGCCTTTATGAATGGGTTACTGAATCAATGACTCAAATTATTAGTTCAGTAAGGTGTGTTGCTCTGAGATGCGTGACTGTTCTGCAGTGATCTTTGTTTGGAACAATTTTAAGCCCGTCTATATCTGCTCTCTCTCAACACTCCCTCCTTGTCCGGTCTACTGTTCACATACCTGAACCAAGCCAGATCCCTTTGTACTTACCTGTGTGTTTTCTTACCGTAGAAGTTCCAGATTCTTCACCGCTCCCCGGACTCCTGCAAGAGATCACAGTCAGTCACTGCAAGCTAAGCCATCAGGACCTTGTCATGTTGTGCTTCACTCACCTCTCGTTCCTCCTGGTTACGCCGCAGTCTCTTTCAAATAAATACCCTTGTTTGACCACATAGCTCTGTGTCTCCTAGCCTGTATCGTGACAGAAGACCGGACCAGGACTTTTGTCTGACACAATGAGCATTTTCCTCACCCCTCAAGATTCTGCAACCCTAATTTTCTCCTGCGTTCAGGATGGCTGCCCGATTGAGGACTATGTGGAGGAGCTCCTCGAGCTCTCACATCAAGTACCCAGGAACGATGACATACTAAAAACCGTTTTCTGGTGCGGCTTGGATGAACACCTGTATCAGCAAGTTCCAGCAAGTACCACTCCAGGTTCTTTTAAAAAATTTCTCGATTATATCCTGAGATTGTGTGGTTCACGTATACTGTAGAGGAAGCTCTTCCTGAGTTTGCCATTGCCCAGTCAAGCAGGTCTGGCGCAGCTGTCTCTAGCCCGCCGTCCACGGGAAAAACAACGCCATTGTCCGCGGCTCCGAAGTCATGCCCGCCGCCGTTTGCGGCCCACGCAAGTTCGCCGCCCATGGCCAACGCAAGCCCGCAGCTGTTCGCGGCCAACCCCAGCCCGCCGGCAGAGAGTATGGCAAGCCTGTCGGTCGCAGCTCCCTCCAAACCTGTGCCCGCTCCTCGACAGCGCCCTCCAGAGTCCGCCTCTCCAGGGCCAGTCCCTCCAGAGTCCGCCTCTCCAGAGCCAGTCCCTCCAGAGTCCACCTCTCCAGAGCCAGTCCATCCCGAGTTTGCGCTGCCCGAGCGCACACTTCCAAAAGGCCAGCCGGATCAAGCCCCTACTCTCTCTCCCCAGCCCCCCCCCCCCAATAATTTTTTTGGGTGGGAGTAGTAGAGTTCCTGCCATGGAGACCGAGGAGGGGGCTGCGTTCTCGGAGGCAGACCCGCCATGGCCGCCCAAGCTCCCCAATCCGCCATGGCCTCCCGAGTCCTCTGCTCAGCCTTGGCCCCCCGAGTCACCGGATCCGCCATGTCCTTCCAAGCTCCCCTGCTCTGCCATGGCCTCCCGAGGTCTCTGCTCCGCCTTGGATCCGCCATGGCCCCCCGAGATCCGCCTGCTCCAGCCTCCAGGGCGCCCACCCCCCGGTGGATTTGTTACGGCGTGGGACGTGCCGTCAGGGAGTCTCTGTTATCAGCCCAGTCTCCACACTCACCTGTTCACGATCTCCTTGATATTGCTCCTCACCTGCTTTCTGATTCCTCGCACCTGCTGCACCTCATCAAGCCCGTCTATATCTGCTCTCTCTCAACACTCCCTCCTCGTCCAGTCTACCGTTCACATACCTGAACCAAGCCAGACCCCTTTGTACTTGCGTGTGTTTTCTTACCTCAGAAGTTCCAGTTTCTTCACCGCTCCCCGGATTTCTGCAAGAGATCACAGTTAGTCACTGTAAGCTAAGTCATCAGGACCTTGTCACGTTGTGCTTCAGTCACCTCTCGTTCCTCCTCAGTCTCTTTCAAATAAATACCCTTCTTTGGCCACATACCTCTGTGTCTCCTATCCTGTTTCGCGACAACTGGATCCTTGAATGAAACGTTTACAGGAGATCACCAGTTTAAGAAATTTCTGATCGTGAAAACCTGTTTCTTTTAAGATTGTTTTCATTATAGTCCCTAATGTACTGATTCAAATTAGTAATAATTTATTACCACTCTGCGTGCATCCCCTGAAATGCTCTCGCGCATGAGCAGGCAGCATTTCTGTCTCTGTCAGCATTCTCTCGGGAGCGGGCGCAAGCATACAAGGAAACCGGCGTCACGGTCCTGACCGTCTTTACTGGGTGTTTTTAGGAAATATTTGCATTTATTCACATGCGATTGGATTAGCTATTCATGTGGTGAACTGTCATGATTTTGGCTACTGAATGTTGCTCATCAGAAGGTATTTAGAAGTGGGTATATGCAAAGCCGACTGATAAAGAAGTGGGTATACGCCATATACCTGCGTATACCCTCCACTGCAGCAGAGACTTATGCACTAAAAATGATTAATTTTAATACAGTATAAATAAGGCGGCAGCTATTTGCACTGTGTAAATAGCTATCGATGCTATTTACACTAAGTATTTTCATTTTTATTGAAAATAAATGCCTTTCTGATGCGATATGATATTTGGAAAGGTAGAAAAAAAGTTTGGCAAAAGGCGAGTTTGAACTCTGGTCGATTGCGTCTAAAAGCATGCGCCTTACCATTTACACCACTGAAACTGCTGTGTCTTTTTTCAATGCTGACTAACCCAATCACACATTAGTGGGCGGAGTTAGTGTAAATAGCCTTTGCCAAACAAGGCGGGCTATTTGCACTTAGTGTAAATAGACACTCCGAATAAGTAAATCTGTTAAAATGCACCATGTTCCCTGTCAGTGCTTTATAGCATGTAACATGCACATTGTTGCCCTTGAAACATTTAGAAATCTACTGATATTTCTGTATTCCAGTCACATGTGAGTTATCGTATGATATAATTTAAATATGCTTTATTTATTATGTTCTGTGTTGTTTACAGGAAAAGGACAGCTCAGGGGCCACTGTCCTGCATCTGGCTTCTCGCTTCAGCCATCATGAGATCATTGATTGGCTGCTGAAAAGTGGGGTTGGGGATCCTACTGTTGCCACGGATACGGGGGCGTTGCCTGTTCATTATGCTGCAGCTAAAGGGGACTTACCATCGCTCAGGCTGCTATTGGAACACAGCCCACAGTAAGATCATACAGTGCAGACAGTTTTGTTTGGTGTAATTTAACCAAAGTATCGGGAACTTGTTTTTCATTTTTTCAACTTTTTTAATCATTCAAACACTTTCCTAACCATGTCACAACTATACAGGACTCGTGAATGTTAAGATCTTTAAATGAGTGTTCTTAAACGATCCTTAGGTGTAAGTTTTGGATATGAAATAACAGCAGGTTTTTTTCTAGGTGCATCATATTTGCATACTTTTTTACTATTCTATGCCACTTTATTATAAATACTGTGATCATTGTGTTCACACTGAAAACTCCAAAAAGTAAAAGTGCTCTTCAAATGCCTAGATCAGGGGTCATCAAACTTGATGCAGGAGGGCCGGTGTCCTGCAGAGTTTAGCTCCAACTTGCCTCAACACACCTGCCTGGGAGTTTCAAGTATACGTAGTAAGACCTTGATTAGCTGCTTCATGTGTGTTTGATTAGGGTTGGAGTTAAACTCTGCAGGACACTGGCCCTCCAGGACCGAACTTGGTGACCTCCTGGCCTAGATGTTGCACGTGCAGGAAAAAAAAATCAGTGGAAAGAGTGTGGAATGTTGGACACTTCATTTGCTTTAAACGTACTGGAGGGCTAGACGGTAGAATACATAGTGCATAGAATAAGTACATAGTATATAGTAAGTCATTTGGGTCACAACGTTTGTTTTCGGTTGTTCCTTTGTTTGTCATTCAGTTGTTTCTACAGGACCCCTTTTCCTACAAAAAAACAAAAAGCCCAGCCTGGCTTTTCACGCTGGAACAAATTACCACATTCTCTCAAATGATTGAAATTCATGAAAATAAATCACAACTATAATAACATAGTGGAAATGTATAAAGATATAGCAAAAGTAGGGCAAACAATTAGAAGTTTATAGATACTCTTTTTATTAGAATCTGTGTGGACTGTGTGACAAAAACACGCACTAACACACACACATTTTCTTCTTTTATTTGGATCCACAAGACAAGCAACAAAAAACGGAATCCAAATACTTTGGGAAGTCAGTTTGCAAGATGACAGGTACACATGGCTAACATACATTCACAAGTCCTTATATTTATGACAATCAACACTCAAGGATAGACAAAACATCTTCGTTTCCATATTTGCATACTCCCTATAATGGCTGAAACTGAACAAAATTATTTTTTTTTGCTTTCTTTTTTTGCAATCCACCCAACTGCAGTCCTTTAATCACATTCTTGTGCACATGACCTAAACTTCCAAATACTAGGATCATTAATTTACACTAGTAGTCACGTTGATGGATGGCTTTAACCAATGGCTGATATTTCAACAATTTGGAAAGATTACAGGTATCCAAATACAAGTCAAAACAACAGCCAACTTCAATAATACAGAGTTCAAAGCCTCGTTTACAATCACAATGTCAGGAGTGTTTGGAATGTTTTTAAAATAGTCTCTGTCAGATGTGTTATGATAAAACCAGGTCAATTCAACAGTAGTATGTTGGTAAATCTTACTGTCTTTATATATTGTTGTTCAAATCCTTTAAAATCAAATCAACCAGGCGATCGTGTCTAGACACAACAACATCCATTTAAGATTTGAGCAGCTGTTTTGTTTTCCTGTTGATTTTGATGTAGCAGACAGTAGGAGTTGTATTTTAACGGGTACCATATTGACAAATTGTACATAGTTGGAATACATTGTAGTCGTGCTTTAATCATACAAATTATACCTCCGTCTCGACATGACTGGAAAATAATATCTCGAGTTGTATGGCTATTGAGACAGAGCCATTTTCTCACTAGCTTTACCATTTCATCATTCAATATTGAAAGTGCACATTGTGGAATATGAACATTCATAAACAGATGTTGAATTTTGGCTATTGCAATCAATCTGATAGCCTCGATCTTCATCATTATGGGGAGAGGGGAAGAAGCAATCAGTGTTGGTGAGGTAGAGAAAGTGATTATTAATTTACAAATAATAAAGCAAGTGGATCTGATGGTGTGACGTACGAAATGCTGAAATCTGGTGAAAACACGTGCTTTCTCACACACACACACACACACACACACACACACACACGATGTATGATGTACAACCATCAGTATTGTCGTAGATAACACAGGCATTGTTTCACATTTATATTCTTTCATGTTCCTTGTTATTGACAGAGGTATACAAGCTAAATATTCAAACAGATTCTGATATGTTTTTTTAAGCTTAGGGCCAATTCATTGATTACAATAAAGGAAAGATTCATGTTAACATTTTTATTTATTCTAAACCAATTTAACAGCAGCATCTGAGAGATTTTTACTTTTTAAGAAGCAGAAAACATGAGTTGTGCATGTTTGTGCAAAACATATTGAGGTGTGTGGTTGCCAGGGTGTTGCTAGAGAGTGTTTTGGGTGGTTGCTAGGTGGTCACTTGCTGGTCCAAGTAAAGAGTCCATCCACTAAGACTCGATGATATTCTGCTGGTCTCTCTATATAGACATGGCTCTGGTTTCCTGCAATAGCAGTAAATGAGAATTATTTTTGCTCATTTAATCATCCAAAAGGTAAACATCTGTATTTGCGTGTTTACCTAAATATGAGCTTTTGTGTGCATATTTATAAGCAATGCTTATAGTATATGCACAGTGTTTACTGCTTAGTAAACACTAATAAATACTAATTTTAATTGATTTTTAAAGACAGATATGATTACACCTCATTTCCTGCTGTATATGAGGACTGCCATGTTTATTGCCAGACAATCTGCACTGGAGCTTGCTGCCAAGATCAATGTCCTCTATCATTAAACCCAGCATCAGCAGCTATTACTGCTGGATGTATTTGTGGTGGTACAAATTGTTCTGTCTATAATGTCGATAGAAAATGTAAGCTATGTTTTTGCATTAAACAAAGTTTGAGTGAGTTCCACCAAGTGAAAGTTTTCAGCAGATCCAGGCACATGACAAAAAGCATGAATCTTGCTTGTCAATAGGGCAGTACCCTTATTACACAGTATTTAGGGCCGTAGTGATCCCTTACTCTATGGGACTTATATGCAGCTTTGGTCACACGTTAGTTAATTCTCAATATTAACTAGTTGCTTATTAGCATGCCTAGTATTAATATATCGGATGCTTATTATTGCTTATAAAGTACATATTCTGCATGACCATATTCTGCACCCAAATACTTCCCAATAACTAAACTTAACAATTACCTTACTAACTATTAATAAGCAGCAAATTAGTTGTTTATTGAGCCAAAAGTCATAAGTCATTAATAATAATGGCGAGATTTGGACCTTAAAATAGTGTGACTATTCTAACTATAAACTAACTATTAAATACGAATTTTGTCTCAATAAACACCCAATTTGCTGCTCATTAATAGTTAGTAAGGTAGTTGTTGAGTTTTGGTATGGGGTAGGGTAACACTTCATTTTACGGTTACATCTATTAGTTGCTTATTAGTATGCATATCACTAGAATATTAGCCATGTATTAGTAGTAATTAAGCACATATTAATGCCTTATTCTACATCCCTAATCCTACCCAATATCTAAACTGCATGCTAATTAGCATCTAGTTAATAGTGAGAATTGGTCCCTAAACTATTTCCACACCTTTTATCCTTTGTAGTTTCTGTCTTTGTACCCTTAAAGGTCAAAGTTTTCTGCTAGTGTAAGTTTTGAAGAGCTGATTCAGAAGGATGGAAGTAATGTTGAAATGATGCAGATACAGAGCAAGCATTTCAGATCATGTAGTCCTCTGCATCCTTCACACTCTAAGAAAAATCTGTAAAAATATTAACACGTATGAAAGACTTTTCCATATAAATTTCCCCAGGTCTTTTTTCCAATTCATATTTTGAATTACACATTGCACTGTGTTTTAGGTTAAAAGGAAATGTCTGTATGCTTCATAGATGAAGTCCTGGCAGAGTACCTTTTCCGTTTATCGACAATGTTTTTTTTTTTCTTACACCGCACAACCTAAAACACACCTCAGAGAACTGTGCTGTGTAAATTGAATTTCAGCATTTTGTGTTGTTATCTGATTTGAACAATTTCTTTTGCGAACCGGGTGCTAAAACAGCACACACCGTGAGTGAAAATAAACAATGCTATCAATTGATTCTTAGTAAATCCCCTCTGAAAGTTTAATCGGGAAGAGAGATATTGCTTATTCTCATTCAGCACTGTGTACTCTCGTCTCAATGGAGACTGTCAGTATCACACAAGTGATAAACTAATGAGGTAAACAAATACTCTTGAATAGAAGTCTGCTGTGTGGGAGTTTTCTGCATTGTTATGATAGGCTTGCTTTTGGAGGGTAGAGATAGCATTCTGATAGCAGAGGGGTCAGGGCACGTGTATTGTAACTGGGTATTATCTTCTCTTCTTGTTACAGGGAAGGTCTCTTGGTCAAGGGTCATGAATCTTGACATAGTTGTTAAAATGATACATTACGCAAGTGGGATGATTTATAGACAGTCTTCCGTCACAATGGTTGGTCTAATGGGATATGCAGAGAATGACACTGTTGAAAGAGGTTTCTAAATCTGACAAAAGGAATTAAAGGAGATGTATAGATTAGTTCAGGGTGTGTGAACCCAGTAACCGATTCCTAGCTATTTTTCCATTTTTACAGCATGCTTATAGCCAAGCTCTTATGTTATGAGAAGCAAGGCATTGCTGCCTGGATTGATGACTGACTGGTTCAAATTAGCATTGCAATCTTGCATTTTTGGAACTACAGCTCTCGACCCGTGGTCACGTCATGAAGCATGACATAGAGGAAAAATTGCAACGTAGTCATCTGGTGCCATGTTTGTTACAGCAGCATCTCGAAGATTTCAAACCAATTAATTAGTAGAAGTAATTACTCCACCACCTGCATGTGACATCATTAACGACAGATCTGTATTTTTGAATCAATGTGGTTTAAATAACAGAGTCATGACTCATGACTAGCTGGTTAGTTTGGTCTAATGATGCATACAATGGTAGTTAATCAGCAACTTGTGCTGCTGTTGTATGGAAAACACACCCCTGACTGAATAAGGTATTTCATACCATTTTAAAATAATATTTTACCCAAATTTTCATCTTCAGAACACAAAAAACAATAAAAAAAAAACAATTCAAGAGATTTCTGTCTTTCTATCTAGGGCTTGGTTTAGAGTGAGTTGCATGTAATTATGCATAATTCATTGTTATTACTATAATAAGTACATGTATCATATGTAACGGACACTGTAAAATAAAGTGTTACTGAACATTTTGGTAGTTTACTAGCTAATCAACTACTCTTCAATGCCTCCCAGTGTACTACTAAAAAACTGTATACTGTTTCATAATGAAACTACACTCTTAAAAATAAAGGTGCTTCTTCAAGCGATGCCATAGAAGAACCATTTTTGGTTCCACAAAGAAGCATAGTTCTTTAAAGAACCATCTCTTTCTTACCTTTTTGTAATCTGAAGAACCTTCTTTCGCCACAAAGAACCTTTTGTGAAACAGAAAGGTTCTTCGGATGTTAAAGGTTCTTTATGGAACCATTTAGACAAAAAAAGGTTATTCTATGGCATCTTGAAGCACCTTTATTTTTAAGAGTGTAAGCAATAATTGAGGGAATAGTTCACCGAAAAATTAAAATTTGCTGAACATTTATATACCATCAGGCCATCAATATGTAGATGAATTCTTCATCTCAACACATTAAAGAGCCACAAAATGGTATTTATTGTTTGAATTTCTTTAAAAATGACTAAATTTGAAAGCTTAGAGTCCTGAGACCTTGTTTCATACCACAAGTAACCTGTCTGTCTTGTCTGTCGGCACGTTGTCAGTTTCGTCTTTGCTCTGCGATGTATTTTTCACTGCTTGAGAACATGATTTGTTAGACATTGTTTGTTGGAGATAGCAACGATTGCGAACAGTCAGTTCTCGCTATTAACAAACCATTAACTACAATTTTGCCTCAATAAACTCCTAATTTGCTGCTTATTAATAGTTAGTAAGGTAGTTGTTAAGTTTAGCTATTGGGTAGGATTAGGGATGTAGAATATGGTCTTGCAGACTACACGCTTTATAAACAGCCAATATGTTAATAATAGGCATGCTAATAAGCAACTAGTTAATAGTGAGAATTGGTCCCTATACCAAAGTGGGTAACACTTTATTTTAGGGTCTCTTAACTAGCTGCTTATTAGCATGCATAATACTACAATACTAGCAATTTATTGGTTGTAATACCTTTTTCTACATCCCTAATCCTACCCAATACCTAAACTTAACAACTACCTTACTAACTACAAACCAGATTCCAAAAAAGTTGGGACACTGTACAAATTACGAATAAAAAAGGAATGCAATAATTTACAAATCTCATAAACTTATATTTTATTCACAATAGAATATAGATCACATATCAAATGTTGAAAGTGAGACATTTTGAAATGTCATGCCAAATATTGGCTCATTTTGGATTTCATGAGAGCTACACATTCCAAAAAAGTTGGGACAGGTAGCAATAAGAGGCCGGAAAAGTTAAATGTACATATAAGGAACAGCTGGAGGACCAATTTGCAACTTATTAGGTAAATTGGCAACATGATTGGGTATAAAAAGAGCCTCTCAGAGTGGCAGTGTCTCTCAGAAGTCAAGATGGCAAGAGGATCACCAATTCCCCCAATGCTGCGGCGAAAAATAGTGGCGCAATATCAGAAAGGAGTTTCTCAGAGAAAAATTGCAAAGAGTTTGAAGTTATCATCGTCTACAGTGCATAATATCATCCAAAGATTCAGAGAATCTGGAACAATCTCTGTGCGTAAGGGTCAAGGCCAGAAAACCATACTGGATGCCCGTGATCTTCGGCCCTTAGACGGCACTGCATCACATACAGGAATGCTACTGTAATGGAAATCACAACATGGGCTCAGGAATACTTCCAGAAAACATTGTCGGTGAACACAATCCACCGTGCCATTCGCCGTTGCCGGCTAAAACTCTATAGGTCAAAAAAGAAGCCATATCTAAACATGATCCAGAAGCGCAGGCGTTTTCTCTGGGCCAAGGCTTATTTAAAATGGACTGTGGCAAAGTGGAAAACTGTTCTGTAGTCAGACGAATCAAAATTTGAAGTTCTTTTTGGAAAATTGGGACGCCATGTCATCCGGACTAAAGAGGACAAGGACAACCCAAGTTGTTATCAGCGCTCAGTTCAGAAGCCTGCATCTCTGATGGTATGGGGTTGCATGAGTGCGTGTGGCATGGGCAGCTTACACATCTGGAAAGGCACCATCAATGCTGAAAGGTATATCCAAGTTCTAGAACAACATATGCTCCCATCCAGACGTTGTCTCTTTCAGGGAAGACCTTGCATTTTCCAACATGACAATGCCAGACCACATACTGCATCGATTACAACATCATGGCTGCGTAGAAGGAGGATCCGGGTACTGAAATGGCCAGCCTGCAGTCCAGATCTTTCACCCATAGAAAACATTTGGCGCATCATAAAGAGGAAGATGCGACAAAGAAGACCTAAGACAGTTGAGCAGCTAGAAGCCTGTATTAGACAAGAATGGGACAACATTCCTATTCCTAAACTTGAGCAACTTGTCTCCTCAGTCCCCAGACGTTTGCAGACTGTTATAAAAAGAAGAGGGGATGCCACACAGTAGTAAACATGGCCTTGTCCCAACTTTTTTGAGATGTGTTGATGCCATGAAATTTAAAATAAACTTATTTTTCCCTTAAAATTATAAATTTTCTCAGTTTAAACATTTGATATGTCATCTATGTTGTATTCTGAATAAAATATTGAAATTTGAAACTTCCACATCATTGCATTCTGTTTTTATTCACAATTTGTACAGTGTCCCAACTTTTTTGGAATCGGGTTTGTATTAATAAGCAGCAAATTAGGAATTTATTGAGGGAAAAGTCGTAGTTAATAGTCAATAAGTGTTCCCTATTCTAAAGTGTTACCCTAAAGAGTTATTACATCAAATTTAAAGGCACTAATACTTCTGTTACCTGTTAAATGAACACAAAATAGCTTGTGGCAGTGACAACTTGCATTTACCCTGTAATATATAATAGAAAATAAAAAGCATAATACGATTGCACGTGAGAAATGTTGTCTTCTTCTGCTATCTCACTGTCTTTTGACCGTGGTGGGACACACCGAGCATTATCAACTCCGGTCAGACTGACTGCTCAATGGAGCGCACTGTTGGTCTCATTAGGGTATCAGTGTCTTTTGTGAAAGGAGAATATGTGCCGGGACAGATGTAGATAAAAAGGAATGAACCAGCGATTTATGAGAAGAGCTCAAATGGGGGTGTTGCTCATGCGTATCCTGTTCTTACAGGCCATGCAGGACATGCTGTGGTTCTGTTGTGATAAAGCTAATGGTTCACATGAATGCATTGGTCATAAAACTCAGTGTAGACATAAGGTGCACAAAGGGGGTGGGAGGCAGTTTACACAACCAGCTAATGCAGATTAGGGGCACTAACTCGCTTCAATGACCTCATGTGTCAGAGATGGGAGGATGGACTCTTATTTGCACAAATTGTAAGAATCAAAGGTGACAGATTTGTTGGTGTATTTTTGTGAAATATGATTTAGATTGATTACCAAATGATGAGAAACAGACCAAAATTGATTCCTTACAATCTTGTTTTTTTTAATTAAGCCAAAAGGAAATAGAAAGTACTACTTACATTTCAATCAATCAATATTAATAATCTATTTAAAAAAAATTATATTGTTTGTAATTAGTTATTTTGAAATTTAGTAATTTTTTACTGAGGTGTTAATTTACTAATGTATATACAGTATCATTTAGGATTTTCTATTACCGTATAATTTAGGAATTGTTTTGAATATTCACCATGATACACTGTAAAACGTGGTAACCTGCAATTAAAGAGCTATTTTTACCTGATCTCACCTTAAATTCACTTTTTTGGTGTAACCTAATATATTTAGGTTGGTCGAGTAATGTTAAATAACATTTTTAGTTTAGATGTTACTTTTTAGGCTACCATTTTTTCAGTGCATATCAGCTATAAATACAGAGCGGTTTATTAGATGGGACTGTAAAGCAGTAAAAAGGGGGCATTTTCATCATTTTTCTCAGTCTAAAGGTATTGTGTATATGTGAATATGTGACTCTCCCTTCAGCACTTTCTCTAAGCCCTCCTCTGAGAGAAGCAGCATCCGATTCTTTTTTTTTTTTCTTTCATTTTTCTCAAAGAATCTGTTCATCCACTTCACAGAATTTGAATTATTCTTTCAAGACTGGTGCTTTTCTCAAATTCAGTTTACCGACTTGGATTGGAGCACATGGAAAAGTGCTACTGGTACATTATTCCAAATTCTCCTTTTGTCCAACTTCAGCCTGTTTCCATTATTTTGCATGATCATTTACAGTCGGTTGACTTGTTCTTGTTTATCAAGGTCTTCCTCATATAAGAACACTACTGTAACCATCAAAAAAGCCGCATGACTGTCTTGTGAATAAGAGGTCAAGTGGGACTTTGTTGGCTGAAGTGCTTTGCTCTGCCACACATCTTCTGACAGCTGCTTCTGTTACCTTTTCACTGGAGCCTAAATTATTCATACAGGAAGGACAGCTGTGCCGCAAATAAGGCTGTATCAGGTCAGGGACCTTTGTGAACATACAATAGTGTCGTGATGTCATTACAAACATTGTTTCCGTAGAGTTGAGAAAGTCCTAGGCTCCACGAGTCTAGACTGTAAATTATGAAAATAACATGTTACACCATCAATACGCTACATTGGCTTCATTGGTGACTCTCACTTGAATATGATTCTAAATGTAATGTATTTCAGTTTGTCCATATTATAGCCATATAAATAACCAAAGTTTCATTGTGTGTTTTATTTGTAGTCATTATAGGTTTGTCTCTCTCTCTGTGTGTGTGTGTGTGTGTGTGTGTGTGTGGTGCTCTGCCCCCCCACACCCCAGCACACGGGTGACTGTGCCTGTTAGGGTTACACTCATGAAAGATTCACATGTCTGATCACTTCCTAATGACTGAGCCCCTGATTAATTCCTCTTCCTGTTTTAAAAATTCAGCATCTCTTTATTTTTATTTGGAAACCTCTCCACCACAGTCACGTGTTTGTTATTTTGATGTGTTTATTAGATTAACAACACATCATCTGAGTCATTCAGTAATGTCAATATCTACTGTGAAACATATCCATTGTATGCAGAATTTATTTGCAGTGCTATTAAATTGACCGCCTTGTTTTGTCTGATTGTTGAATTAGATGATTCCCGCAGTCAGACTGTTTACCTGGTTACTGGCAGGTTTTAACTCTGCTCTTTAATCCTGTGTTTGACTGTGTGTGTGTGTGTGTGTGTGTGTGTGTGTGTGTGTGCAAAGAGATCGAGAGAGCAACACAATGCAATCTGGCAAAACTAGAACATTCCTGTTATAATCAGCAAGACTGCATTGTGAGTGCACAACTTCAACAAAACTGCAATGGGAAGTTGTGAACTTGCAATATAGTTGCCTTTGTTGACTATAACAGTAGTAAATATCAAAATATCAATGTGATATAAATTTTCCATGCCATGATAAAGCTTGGAATAGAACAGTAGTGTACTCCTTACTGCGATGAACAGACAAAACATTGAGTAAATGAAAGTATGCATTGATAAACTTTTTAAACAGAGGTAAATTCATCCGATTATCATCTTGGAAATGTTATTTAGCAATTTTAACCCAATTTTGTGTAAAAATGCTTAACATAGTACTATTTATATGTTACATTGGAAATGTTAGCCTATAGTGATAAATAAAGTTGGTTACATTTTATTATACATTTAAGTACTGAGTAATATTAATTAACTACTATATGGTTAGGGTTAGGATTAGGGATTGGTCTAGGGTTATTTGCATGTAATTATGCATAATTAATTGTTTTTATAATAGTAAGTACATGTAACGTGTAACAAGGACACCTTAAAATAAAGTGTTACCATAAAGTTTGCATACTATGCACAGTATACACTCTTAAACTCACCTTTCAGTGAACAGTTCTTAAAAGAACCATTTTTATCTTAGTGTGAAGAACATTTTTATAATCTAAAGAACCTTTTTTC
Source organism: Barbus barbus (assembly GCF_936440315.1). Lineage (NCBI taxonomy): Eukaryota > Metazoa > Chordata > Actinopteri > Cypriniformes > Cyprinidae > Barbus > Barbus barbus. The sequence goes on from NC_136756.1 coordinate 5,201,769, forward strand.
ACTGTAAAGAACATTTTGTGGAATGAAAAGGTTCCATTTATGGCAATATAGAACCTTTATTTTTAAGAGTGTATACATACTGTTATTGCTGAAATACTAAGAGTAACCACATGAAACATACATACTGTAACTATATTCTTTGCATTACTTATCAAAAGAAAGATTGTCCAGAGGGAGGAGGGGATACAAGAGCAAAATATGTAAGGTTGGATCCAAGCCATAAAGAAAAACAATCGCTTTTCTTCTAGTAAGACTCCACATAGTTTGTCTCCTGTACAGAGCCAGAGAATACAGCGAGTGAAGCAGCACTGATCCTCTTAAGAGACGCATTGATGCCTCCTCAGTCTGTGTCCAAATAAAGCTGAGCTTTATAGTATTTATAGGAAGACTCCCGTTCTCTTCTAGAACTCCTGCTGTGACTTTGAGGAAGGATCTGGGACAGACATATTAATGCTGGATGCTTCCCTTAGGAACAACAAACACTGTATCACTTTGTCTCAGAGGGTCAACAATGTCTCTGGGACCTCGTAATAAGGATTCATAATATTTTATTAGGTTTCGAGTTGAATTGGTCAGGAAAACTAAAGAAAATCTCAGATCACAGAGGAGAATTTGGTGGTGGTGTTGGGGGGAGAGTATAGGGGTGTCACGAGTCTTAATAATAATGTCATCAATAATTAGAATCTAATTGTAAGGTCTGTTTTGGGTTTTGTTTCATGTTCTTGTTTTCATGTCTTTTATTTTGAAGTTAGTTACAGTTCCTGTTTGTTTCATGCGTCCCTTGCCCTCATGTCATGTTTTGATTGGTTGTCCTAGTCATGTGTCTTGTTTCCCATTGGTTTGTTCATGTCATGTGTTCCTCTTTGTTTGTTATAAGTAGCCATGCCCTTGCTTTTAGTTCTTGTCGTGTATTAATGTTGTAACCTGCTGTCGGTGAGTTTAGTCCGTTCATGCCATGCCAAGCCTGTTTAATGTCAAGCCTGTTTCATGCCAAGCCTGTTTCATGCCAAGCCTGTTTCATGCCAAGCCTGTTTCATGCCAAGCCTGTTTCATGCCAAGCCTGTTTAATGTCAAGCCTGTTTCATGCCAAGCCTGTTTCATGCCAAGCCTGTTTCAAGTCAAGCCTGTTTCATGTCAAGCCTGTTTCAAGTCAAGCCTGTTTCAAGTCAAGCCTGTTTCAAGTCAAGCCTGTTTCAAGTCAAGCCTGTTTCATGTCAAGCCTTCGTCTGTTTGGAATGTTTGAATTTTGGATTTCTTGTTTGTAAATAAACTGCACTTGGGTTCATTACTGCGCGTGCCTTCAGTGGAATCTTTACACTAATATGCGATCCTCCAGTAAACCCGTTTTAATCTGGAGTATGGATTGAAACTCTTTGAACTACCTTTTGATCAAGGTGCAAAAATTTAGAGAATTGCTGTTAAATGTTGGTTGAACTAGCAGATATACAAATAGACAGAAAAAATTTGATTTGCATTTTAAGTGCACACACGTGTCAGATTTGTTGTACACTTTAAACGCAAACAGTTGGACATGTTCTGAGTGGTGCTTGTCATCTTTGTGGTCTCCTATAGTCAAAAGTCCTCTCTTAAGTCTCTGATATTCTTGGCTGTGTGGTTTGGGCCTCTCCCTCAATGTATGTGCATGAGACTCATGTTTGCATATGTTATTATCTGCCACTGGAAAAACAAAAGTCCAAGCATAGTTGGAAGATTAATGCCACAATTTCTCCATTCTGTGAGAATGTCATCTGTTGCCTTGGTTATTGATCAGTTCCACCTATGCCTTGTTTCACTCCTTGTTGTCTTCCGTATTTATGCTGCGTTCACACCATGTCATAATTACTGTAATTCTGACATGTCAACACGTGACATTTTACTCATAGCTTTTAAAGTCCTCGGACTCTGAGTTAACGCCTAAGTAGCACCTAAATGAATCTGTCGGTGGTCAGGTGGTACAGCTGTCACTGGTCCAAGACGTAACTTTCAGAACATTCCCATCTTGCAAGTTCTGGAGCATGAGAAGGCTTTGGCGTTAATAGTGTTGCCAATAGCAACACTATTAATCCCCATACCTAATCCCCATACACTTGATTGGCTCTATCTCTCTCTCCTCTCCACCTGTAGCCGGTGTGTGGTGAGCGCACTGGCGCCGTTGTGCTGTGGCTGCCGTCGCATCATCCAAGTGGATGCTGCACATTGGTGGTGGTTGAGGAGAGAACCCCCCCCCCCCCCCCCCCCCCCACATGATTGTAAAGCGCTTTGGGTGTACAGCAATACACAAAGCGCTATATAAATGCATCATTCAGTCATTCATAGCTATGTTTCTATCACCCTGTTTTTATGCACATTTTGAAGTATCGCATCAGAAATGAGTGATGGAAACGCCAAATTTCGAATAAAAAATCCCTTAATTCGCAAAAAAGTTTTTACATTCGCTTGAGGTGGTTTTTAACTTGTGTGAAAAAGGGTTAATGTGAATAATGGGAGATGGAAATGCATTTGCCAAGTAAATTCCTCCATGCGCATCAAAAAAAGTCATGTGACTTTGCGCTATGGGATGGCAAATCCTGACTAACCAGCGGACCGATCAACATCTGAAATGTTGTATTGGTCATTTTGAAAGTCTGCGAAGTCTGTCATCAAAGTATTTCTTTATTATTGCCTCCCAGAACTGTTACACAACTGCCCAAATAGCAGGCATCCATCTCCGAAAGCGATGACAGCATTTATTGTGTTTTGGCTATAGAAACACATAATTCAGCTCCGAGTAGAATGTCACGTGTTGTAATCTCGTAATTATGGTAATTACGACATGGTGTGAACGCAGCTTTATATTCCCTCGTTTGGTTTAGTTCTCTGTCTGGTGTTGTCTTCACCAGCTGTGAAGCTCTTAGGTTGATTCCTATTAAGTTGGATTGCCTTTGTTGTTTTTATTTTGGTTAAAGTAATTAAACTGCACCTTAATCTACATCATCTCATCTTTGTCTGACCCGCCATGATGATATAACAAGGTAAAGATTAGGAAATTAGATTAGACAGATTTACTCTGAAGGAGGCATCGGAGTCATATCTAAAGACCAGGGCCCGTATTCACAAGACATTTTATCTTACCATTAAGAGTTTTTAGCTAAGAGCTTTCTCTTAAAACCAATTCACAAAGCTGCTGAGACAAACTTTTACTGAGGTATAGAGATAAATCTTAATCTAATACAAAGGGGGCGGGGCTGACCTTGTTGCTATGGATGATGTCAGCATGCTTATTAGCTATGCGCACATTGATTGGCTGATAAAGGAGGGGTCTCTGTCAGAGATGTATTCATAGAAATATTGTAGAGCAATATTTTTTTGTTGCCATATTCAAATAAATGTTTAAAAATAAAAATGTTAATTGCCACATTCAAATAAATATTTTGAAATGCATGCTAAGAGTCACTAATTAAACAAGTATATGTTCAGCTAATTGTCAGCCTCTTACATGTATGCTTCTTGTAAACAATTAGCGGATATGCATATAAACAGCCTTTTAATTAACAGAGTGGAATAATCATGGCTGATAATAAGAAAACCAAACTGGACGCAAGAAGAGCTGTTACTTCTTGCCTAACTGGTTAATGAAAGCAAGGAAATAGGGTAATCAAAGGAAAATTGTTCCCGACAAGTTCTACAACAGACATAATACCCCCGCGATTAAGGCGATTCATTTTTAAAAGCTCATTATTATCAAATGTTTCTAAAATGTTTACATTCCAAGGCAGATTGCCGGCAACAGCCATTCTAGGATAGTTTGTGGTTCGGTCTAGGAGTCCTCTTCACTACTCCTAAAGTTTCACAGATTTAGGAGCTAAACTAAATGCTTTGTGAAATACTCTTAGAGCAAAGATTTTCTCCAAAATCGGGGAGTTATGAGATAGTTTTAGCCTTAAGATGTTTTGTGAATACTGGTCCTGAATATCATAGATTTGAGGGTGGCTTCTTTTGACTTCAGACAAAAATCATCCACCAAGAAACCACAATAACAGTGCATTAACAAGCCAAAAACCCAAGTGACCCGACAGGAAGATGCTAACAGTTTAGCAAATATTGGCTCAACACTGAAAACACCATTGTCTCATGGTGGTGAGATAATATGAAATATTATCAGGGGTTCTGTTAGGCAAGTTAGCTTCTTTCTGCTGTCACATTATCATTCAATTTCGGTAACACTTGCTCACTATTAATTATGACTTTTCCATCAATAAATTCCTAATTTGCTGCTTATTAATAGTTAGTAAGGTAGTTGTTAAGTTTAGGTATTGGGTAGGATTAGGGATGTAGAATAAGGTCATGTAGAATAAGATATTAATATGTGCTTGATTACTACTAATAAATGGCTAATATTCTAATAATATGCATGCTAATTAGCAATTAGTTACGAGACCCTAAAATAAAGTGTTACCTAAATTACAGTATAAGCACAAGGCAATGCTGTAATTGAAAGCAGTAATATGATATGATTTTGAAGGGTCAGGGTTTTGCTCATGTTCCATGTTTTTACACTCAAAAAGGATGTTTTTGCTTGTGTTTTAGAGTTGTCAATTTCCAAACTAAGAATGGTGCCACACCACTATACCTTGCATGTCAGGAGGGCCACCTGGAAGTCGTCCAGTACCTAGTGAAGGACTGCGGGGCGGAGCCAAGTATCAGAGCCAATGATGGGATGACACCGTTGCACGCTGCTGCCCAGATGGGACACAACACTGTCATTGTCTGGCTGGTGAGCTAAAAACAGCTTTTATTCACAGGTTGGCCTTAATGGATGAGCATAGTACTGCAAACGTAATGTTTTATGTATGATTTAAAGCAATCGATTTCCAGTATTTTTCTACGGAATGCTCCCAGGTTTAACACAAGTTAAGCTTCATCAACATAATGTTGATTGTCACAGAAAATAATTTTCAAAAATGAAACATAAATAGCACATATGCAAGTTCTCCATCAACAACAACAACCAAATGTTACGGAAAAGCGTCCAAGTTTGTGAGCATTTCAAATAATTTAGTTAATGTTGAAAGATCTAAGGATCTGTTTCAGTAGCAACCTATGTGTGTGTAGCTTCAAGAGAGCAACCAGAAACTTGTTTGGTTTGATTTTTCTTTTTTCTTTTGTTTTGTAATCATTAGTCATTTATATTATTTATCATTAAATTTATAATCCTTAGTCGTTTATGTAATTTATCATTTCATTTATATCATTTATCATAATTTTTATTATGTTTTTTTTTTATATTTATTAATTTCTTTGTTATTGTTGTTCAGTCTGTGATTTTGGCGTTTCATGGAGTGTTTATCTTCACGAATAAAAGATAAGGCAAAATGTCACAGTTTCAAGGTTTAATGGAGTGGGATATTAATGTGAAGCAATTTGGTGTAAAAACACTTGTTTCTGTTGATCAGATGCATGTGCAATAAATATTAATTAATATTGATAGATAAAATCTGCTCATTGTTTTAATGCCATTATGTTATTATCATTTGTCTCCTGCTTCTGCTCTTTCCTGGCTTTCTCATCCAAAAACAGATCTCTCCTGGCAGGATCTGAAACTTTACATTTTGGAGCGTTTAAGTTCTTTAGAAGTCTTGATTTATCCTTCATTCTGTTTAATTACTTGACATTACTTGGCACTGCAAACTAAAGGTGCATTATTTCAGTCAGGCGTGCTATATGAGTTATATGCTATATTTTGCAGTATAGTTTAATATAATATCTGTAGGTTCTTGATCAGACTTGTTGTATGTTTACATGACCTGCATATTAAGAAGTCAACAAACAGGGAAAGGAAACATTTTATCATATCTGTACAAACTACTTATAACTTTTTGTCTTGTATAGATGAGTTTCACAGAAATCAGCCTGTCTGACAGAGACAATGATGGGGCCACTGCCATGCACTTTGCTGCCAGCCGCGGCCATGCCAAGGTTCTCAGCTGGCTGCTGCTTCACGGCGGAGAGATAGTGATGGACAGCTGGGGTGGGACACCTCTTCATGACGCAGCCGAGAACGGAGAGCTGGAGGTATGTAAGAGAGACTACAGTATGTGAATGTTTCTTACATTTCTCTTGCCTTGCAAATGCAATTGCAATTATAATTACAGCTCTGACATCTAAAACTCATCAGTGAGAAATTATATTGTGATATTACAACCATAGGAATATAAAACTCCATGCAGTATTTGTGAAATGTGAACACATCATAAATTGTGAACACGCTTTTAGTATAAAGTATTTAGGGTTAAAATAGGAAAATGTATTTGCAGTACATTTAACAATGTTTTATTATTGTAGTTATTATTGGTCAATATATTTTCCTATTTATGTTTTCCAAAATATTTTCACTGCCAAAAGAATATTTCTTTTCAAAGACAAATGAAAAACAGTTATTTTTTTTTAGAAACAAAGAAAACAAAAATTGTGCATGCGCAATAAGATCAGGTAAATAAAGAAAGTAAGTAAATGGGGTCAACTGATTTAATGTTGACTATATACAGCATATGATTATTAGCAAAGCTTGGTAAATTCACATCCAGCACTCGTACCATCCGCACTGGAGCTCCTCAGGGCTGCGTACTCTCCCCACTGCTCTTCTCCCTCTACACCAACGACTGCACATCTAAAGACCCCTCTGTCAAGCTCCTGAAGTTTGCAGACGACACCACACTGATTGGCCTCATCCAGGACGGCGACGAGTCTGCTTACAGACAGGAGGTTAAGGAGCTGGCTGTCTGGTGCAGTCTTAACAACCTGGAGCTTAACACGCTCAAAACTGTGGAGATGATTGTGGACTTCAGGAGAAACCCCCCTGCACTCCCCCCACTCACCATCATGAACAGCACTGTGACTGCAGTGGAGTCATTCAGATTCCTGGGCACCACCATCTCTCAGGACCTGAAGTGGGATATTCACATTGACTCCATTGTCAGGAAGGCCCAGCAGAGGTTGTACTTTCTTCACCAGCTGAGGAAGTTCAACCTGCCACAGGAGCTGCTGAAACAGTTCTACTCCGTCATCATTGAATCCATCCTCTGCACTTCTATAACTGTCTGGTTCAGCTCAGCGACCAAATCTGACCTCAGAAGACTACGGAGGGTAGTCCGGACTGCTGAGCGAATCATTGGTACAACCCTCCCCACTCTCCAAGAACTGTACTTATCCAGAGTGAGCAAAAGGGGTGGCAAAATCACTCTGGACCCCTCACATCCAGCACACTCCCTCTTTGAACTGTTACCGTCTGGTCGATGCTACAGAGCTCTGAGAACCAGAACGACCAGACACAGGAACAGTTTCTTCCCTCAGGCAATCCATCTCATGAACACTCAACAATAAACGTGGAACACACAACTATAATACATTATCCATTCACCACACTCACTAATTTTATTTTTATTTCTCATTTCTAATTTGCACATACTTGACCTGTACATACATAGTTGTCTATATTATATATTGTGTTTTTGCTGCTTTGTACATTGCCTATTTGGATATTTGTATATTATTCTTTTATTACCTGTGTCCTGTCCTGTTGCTGTCTTTCTGTTGCACTGTGGAGCTTCTGTCACTACAACAAATTCCTTGTATGTGTAAACATACTTGGCCAAAAAAGCTCTTTCTGATTCTGAATCTGAATTCTTCTGATTCTGATAACAGAGTCATTGTCGTACAAATAATTTAATGTGATCTTCAACTCAAACCGTTTCATCTGAGATGGAATGCCAAGATGTACAAATAAACTGAGCTAATGTTCTAATTAATCTATAATATAAAGCAAATCTCTGTTTTAGTAATGTATTGTATAATTACAAGTCATGGCCAAAAATATCGCCACCCTTGGTAAATATGATCAAAGGCGGCTGTGAAAATTAATCTGCATAGTAATCCTTTTGATCTTTTATTTAAAAAATTCACAAAAATCTAACCTTTCATTGGAGAATAAGAATTTAAAATGGGGGGAAATATCATTATGAAATAAATGTTTTTCTCTAATACACATTGGCCACAATTAACAGCACCCTTTTATTCAATACTTTTTGAAACCATCATTTGTCAGTTTAACAGCTCTAAATGTTCTCCTATAATGCCTGATGAGGTTAGAGAACACCTGACAAGAAATCAGAGACCATTCCTTCATCCAGAATCACTCCAGATCCTTTAGATTCACAGCTCCATGACGGTGCTTCTTCTCTTCAGTTCACCTCACTCATTTTCTACAGGGTTCAGGTCAGAGGACTGGAATGGCCAGCAGAAGCTTGGTTTTGTGCTCAGTCACCCATTTTTTGTGTTTTTGATGTTTGTGTTTGGATTATTGTATGGCTGGAAGATCCAAACATGGCCCATTAGAAGATTTATAACAGAGTCAGTCACTTATTGATTTTTTATCTGTTGGTATTTGATAGAATCCATGATGCCATGCGTCTAAACAAGATATCCAGGACCTCCAGCAGAAATATAGGCCCACAACATCAAAAATACAGCAGTATATTTCATTGTGCACATGGGGAAATTTTTATCCCTGTGTTCACCAAACCCATCTTGAGTGTTTGCTGCTAAAAAGCTTTTTTTGTTTGTTTTATCTGACCATAGAAGCCAGTCCTATTTGTAGTTCCAGTCGTGTCTGATAACTGAATATGCTGGAGTTTGTTTTTGGATGAGCTAGGAGAATTTTTCTTAAAACCCTCCCAAACAACATGTGGTGATGTAGGTGCTGTTTGACCATATTTTTTAAGGTTTTCTGACCCCGAGACTCCAGCTGTGGTCCTTGGAGAGTCTTTGGCCACTCAAACTCTCCTTCTCACCGTGCATTAGGACGATATAGACACACGTCCTCTTCCAGGCAGTTTCTTAACATTTTCTGTTGATTGGAAATTTTTAATTATTGCCCTGATGGTGGAAATGGGAATTTTCACTGCTCTAGCTCTTTTCTTAAAGCCACTTCACTAATTTGTGAAGCTCAATTATCTTTTGCTGCACATCAGAAATATATTCTTTGGTTTTTCTCATTGTGATGGATGATTAAGGCAATTTGGGTTTTGTTTTCCCTCCTAATTATATTTCTGTGAAACAGGAAGCCATGGCTGGATTATTTCATGTTCATAATCACCCTGGAGTGCTCAAAATTGTGAATATGAATGGGAATATACTTCAGAGATATTTTGCTCATAAGAATTTCTAGGGGTGCCAATAATTGTGTCCAACGTGTATTTGAGAAAAACATTTAATGAAAGGTTCGATTTTTGTGAATTCTTTTAATAAAAGATCAAAAGGATTAACAATGCAGATTCATTTTCACAGCCTTCTTTGATCATATTTACCTAGGGTGCCAATATTTTTGGCCATGACTGTATATAAAAAGAGAAGCTATATCTTGACTATTACTTGAATAAAATAAAAAACTCTGTCTATATTTCTGCTGTGGAGATTTGATCTAACAATCACGTGTAACTAAAACTTTACATTTTGGATACTTTTAGTTCTTTAGAAGTCCTGCTTTATCCTTCATTCTATGTGATTACTTAACATTGCACAAAACTGTTTGTTGGCATTACAAACTAGAGATGCATCATTTTAGCCAGGTGTGCTATATGAGCAACAATCATGAGCAGTATTTTGCAGTATAGTTTAATATTATCAAACATCTGTTTTAGTGATTTACTTTATAACAGCATCTATGTCTTGACTTTGACTTGAAAAATCAAGAAAGATTCATAAATATGACATTTGTGAACTCTTGGCATAATACATAGCTTTAATAAAATAGATTATTTATGAGAAATAAGTGACATTACAGCATTTCATATAAGGTTTGGTTAGTATATGTCACATGTCGGTTTTCCTTTCAGTTCTGTTTTGACCTTATTTGGTAGTTCCTGTTCTTATTTAGTTAATTAGTAATCATCATTTAGTCTTGTCACCTGTGTTTGATTAATTATCTAGTTTGCTCCTTTGTTTCCTGTTTCTTTATAAGCATTCAGTTTTGTCCCAATCCTTGTCGGATCTTAAGTTTACAATGGTTTATGTGTGTTGATGCCTAATAAAGTCGCTTTTTGTTATTCTTCGTCGAGCGCTCTGATTTCTACAACCACCGACCGTTACAGAAGATCCGACCACATACCGAAGACGCGATCAACGCTCAAGATGCTTGAGCTTGTGCCCGTCGTTTGCGGGGGTTCACGCCGCCGTTCGCGGCTCGCCCCTGCCCATTCTGCGTGGGATGTTGGGCTGCCTGTCGCGGCTTACCCAGGCCACCCGTTTTGGGGAGAACGGGTCGCCATTCGCCTCTCGCCCATACCCACCGCCCAAAAGAAATTCGTCCCGCCTGAGACGGCGATGAATGTTCCGCCCGCGGCGAGGAGGATTCCGCCGCAAAGGGCGATGAACGTTGCGCCGTCCGCGGCGAAGAGGATTCCGCCGTACACGGCGATGAATGTTCCACCCACGGCGAGGAGGATTCCGCCGCAAGGGGCGATGAACGTTGCGCCGTCCGCGCTGAAGAGGATCCCGCCGCCTATAACGGTTCACCCCGAACCACCGAGGAAGGAAAAACAGGTGCCGGTAGGGATTTTGATAGAGTTTGAGGGCATGTCAGTCCCTCCAGTGCCTGCTCCTCGCCAGTGCCATCCAGTGCCTGCTCCTCGCCAGTGCCATCCAGTGCCTGCTCCTCGCCAGTGCCATCCAGTGCCTGCTCCTCGTCTGTGCCCTCCTATCCCTGCACCTCGCAAGAGGGTCCCGTCCAGCCCACCTGAGTTCCCGCTGGTCCCGTCCAGCCCACCTGAGTTCCCGCTGGTCCCGTCCAGCTCACCTGAGTTCCCCCTGGTCCCGTCCAGCCCCGCGCCTCCCGTGCGCCCTCTAATGTCCGCGCTACAAGAGCGTCCTTTTGAATCCGCGCTGCCAGAGCGCCCCCAAGTGTCCGCGCTGCCAGAGCGCCTCCAAGTGTCTGCGCTGCCAGAGCTCCCCCAAGTGTCCGCGCTGCAAGAGCGCCCTCCTGCGTCTCCGCTGGTCCCGTCCAGCTCTCCTTCGTCTCCGCTGGTTCTATCCAGCTTCGCGCCTCCCGTGCGTCCTCAAGTGTCCGCGCTGCAAGAGCGCCCTCAAGTGTCCGCGCTGCAAGAGCGCCCTCCTGCATCTACGCTGGTCCCGTCCAGCTCTCCTTCGTCTCCGCTGGTTCCGTCCAGCTCCACGCCTCCCGTGCGCCCCCAAGAGTCCGCTCCTCCAGAGCGCCCTCAAGTGCCCGCTCCTCCAGAGCGCCCTCAAGTGCCCGCTCCTCCAGAGCGCCCCCAAGAGCCCTCTCCTCCAATATGGCCGCCTGAGGGGAACTTTCCCAAAGAAATTTTGGGGGGGGGGCATATAGCCTCAGTTTGTGTGGCCAGGCCAAAGGCCAAGGCCACAAAGGATCCAGATCCGCCAAGGCCACCCGAGGACCCAGATCCGCCAAGGCCGCCCGAGGACCCCGATCCGCCATGGCCGTCCGAGGACCCCGATCCGCCATGGCCGTCCAAGGACCCAGATCCACCATGGCCTCCCGAATCTCCAGTCCCGCCATGGCCTCCCGAATCTCCAGTCCCGCCATGGCCTCCCGAGTCTCCAGTCCCGCCATGGCCTCCCGAATCTCCAGTCCCGCCATGGCCTCCCAAGGCCCCTGATCCGCCCTGGAGGCTTCCCTGTTCTCCTCCCTGTCCTGATCCTATGCCAGCCTCCAGGACGCCCACCCCCCCTCCCCGATGTTACTGTTACGGTGCGGGACGCACCTACCGGGAGGGGGGCGATATCTGTCACATGTCGGTTTTCCTTTCAGTTCTGTTTTGACCTTATTTGGTAGTTCCTGTTCTTATTTAGTTAATTAGTAATCATCATTTAGTCTTGTCACCTGTGTTTGATTAATTATCTAGTTTGCTCCTTTGTTTCCCGTTTCTTTATATGCATTCAGTTTTGTCCCAATCCTTGTCGGATCTTAAGTTTACAATGGTTTATGTGTGTTGATGCCTAATAAAGTCGCTTTTTGTTATTCTTCGTCGAGCGCTCTGATTTCTACAACCACCGACCGTTACAGTATACACTCTCAGCAAGTCAATAGTAATTCAATAGAAAGTTTAGTTGAGATAAAAATGAAATTACTTTTCCTTTTTGTATGTACAATATATTATAAAGAATTATTATTGCAATTATTATGCATTTTTATGTTATATTTAATAACTGTTATAGCCCTTATTTGTAGCATTTATTTATTCAGCAGCCTGAGCCTTATTCTGTCCTTTTGTCGTATTGTTCAATGGCTAAATGATGCCTGGTTTGTGATCTTTGTTGATTTTTTTGATGATATAACATTTATATTCACCTTCATCCTTCACTAATCAGAAAAACACTTTTATTAGAATTTACTATAATTAGAATTAATACATTCTTAATACAGAATTAAGAAAAAAAAGATTTATACCATAACCTGTATGAGATTATTGTGAAAGTGCTGTAAACTTTAGAGCTGCTTGGAACTTTCCACAGACTTGCGTCACCTTTATTGGTTTGTAACATTATCCATCTGAAGGCTGCTGACAGAAAGAGCAGCCCACAGAAACAGTCAGAGGGTATTGTCTCTTGTTCTCCACCTGAGGGCCAAACGCATGACAGCTGTCATTAACAAAGTACCCTTTTACAGCATTCATGAACACCATTCATACTTTACTCAAAGCTCTTTCTATTTACACCCTTCAGGACGAGCGCACACTTTTTCAGCAGATGTCGTTTAGTCATAAATATGTGCAATAGGAATAGTAATGCTTGCTTTAGCAGTGTCACGGTGCACACACGAGGGAGGAACCAGGAACATGCAGACGAGGATGTAAACTCAAATAACATACTTTACTTCAGACATCAAGGCAGGGCAAGACAAGGCAGGGCAAGACACAGACATCAAACACCGGGGAGTAACGAGTAGACCAGACAGCACGAAACTCAACAGGCAGGAACTTAAATACACACGCTAATGAGACGAACACGGCTAGACAAGAATTAACTGATGATTACATATGACAAGGACAGGAAACAAACCAAATATGGGCACAAGGGGCAGGAACACATGACAGACACACAACAGTTCCCTGACATAACTCCCCCCTCCCGAAAGGCTCGTCCCGAGCCTTAACAGTTCCATCGGGGAGGGGGGGTGGGCGCTCTGGAGGCCTCTCAGGACAGACACGGACCACAGGACGGGGACCTCCAGAGCGGAACAGACAGACAGGACCCATGGCGGAGCAGGGAGCTCAGGAGGCCATGGCAGGTGGTAACTGTGGCCATGGCATCCTTCTTCGGCCCACCCACTCCACCCAGAGCTCTACTACCCCCCCCCAAAATTTCCATGGGGAATCCAGGGGGTATCAGGAGCCCTCCGGGGCTAGACAGACAAAACAGTACAAGACACGACAGAAACCCTCCAGGGTCAGACAAACACGACAGGACATCCCACAGGAACCAGAAGCCCTCCTGGGCTGGCTAGGAAGCTGAGTCTTCCTCTGGGCATGACGAGGAGTCAGGGGCCCTCACAGGGTCCCTCAGCGACCTCCTCCACTTCTGCGACAGGGGGGGCAAGCGGCTGCGACTGGCCTCCATGGCCACAACTCAAGGAGCCGCCTGCCCCAAACGAGTCTCCATGGACAAGACATGACACGACAAGGTAAGTTTAAAATGTTCCTGTGGGCACAACGAACACAAACACGGCTCTCCTGGCCGTGACATGTGGACTTGATCCACGGAGAGGGTATCGGCGACCGGCAGGCTTGAGTCAGCGGCAATCCGGTGGGCTTGAGTCAGCGGCGGACCGGCGGGCATTGAGTCAGAGGCGGACCGGCGGGCATTGAGTCAGAGGCGGACCGGCGGCGTGAACAGGGGGAGCCGCCGACGGCGGGTTGGCTTTCCCCGCGGACGGCAGCGTTTATCTCCCGCGAACGGCGGGCACGGTGAAGCCGCAGACGGTGGGTTGGCTTTCCCCACGGACGGCGGACTTGGGTGAACCGCAGGTGGCGGCGTGAACTCCCGCGAACGGCGGGCTCGGTGTGCCGCGAACGGCGGCGTGAACTCCCGCGAACGGCGGGCTCGGTGTGCCGCGGACGGCGGCGTGAACTCCCGCGAACGGCGGGCTCGGTGTGAGCGGCGAGGTTGGGAGCCGCGGACAGCGGCGGATATCTCCCGCGATCGGCGGGTTGGATGAGCCGCGGACAACGGCGAACTTCTCCCGCGATCGTCAGACTGCAGGGCTCGCGGCCAGCGGACTCGCGGCACTCGCGGTAATCCTGCCGAACTCCCACGCCCACTTGACGCGGGCTAGGGCAGAAGGAGGAGTGGCGACTTCCATGCCGCGAGGGACAGACCAAACAGGAACAAACAAAAGACTTTTTAAAAAACGGAAAACAAAACGAGGTGAAGGGGCGCCGCTTACTGTTTAGGTCTGGTCTTCTGTCACGGTGCACACACGAGGGAGGAACCAGGAACACGCAGACGAGGATGTAAACTCAAATAACATACTTTACTTCAGACATCAAGGCAGGGCAAGACAAGGCAGGGCAAGACACAGACATCAAACACCGGGGAGTAACGAGTAGACCAGACAGCACGAAACTCAACAGGCAGGAACTTAAATACACACGCTAATGAGACGAACACGGCTAGACAAGAATTAACTGATGATTACATATGACAAGGACAGGAAACAAACCAAATATGGGCACAAGGGGCAGGAACACATGACAGACACACAACAGTTCCCTGACAAGCAGACAGCGGTAAATATATTTAATAACACAGCCCAAGATTAGTCTATCTGGTGGTTATTGTAAATGTCTGTATCTCTGTGCAGTGCTGTCAGATTCTGGTGGTGAATGGAGTGGATCTGGGGATACGGGACCAGGATGGATTCTCAGCGGCAGACCTGGCTGAATACAACGGGCATCAGCAGTGTGCCAAGTACATCCGCACTGTGGAAAACATGGTGAGAAACAGCACAGACACAACCATAAAGCAAGGGTTTTACAACAAAAGCTAATTAAATTCTTATTATAAATGCTCACTTATCTCTGTTTACATTCTCAGTACTACAAAATATGTTAATTCAATGTTTTCTTTGTTTGTTTTTTGTAATTTGCTTTGTTTAGCCTTTAATATTTGCATATAATGTTTGTGGTTTAATATTTTGGATTTCTTTCATTTACAGTGGCAAGTGTTAAGGTGCACTCTGTCATTTTCTGATTGTTTAGCCGCCTGATATCATCTTGTAGAAATGCAGTCAGTTTTCCCCTCATTGTCCAGTAATGGGGATTACCAACATCTCATCTAATCCTGTGTTAGTGTACAAGGTTTTAACGTTATAAAGTCGACTCTACTGTATCATATTTGATTTGATTAGCAAATTTCCAAGGTCCGGCCTCTAAATTGAACATGATCAAAACTTTGCTGAAACACTTGTTGTACGTAATCTACTATATGCCTGCTGGTGTTTTGTCATGACTGGTGATTCATAGTTTATTATTATTATTTTTAGCAAGTATAAGGACTTTGTGTATAAAACACCCTCCTTTTTGTTTTAGAAAAATCATGCAACATTTCTTAAATATGATACATCAGATTTTTGAGGATCATTTATTCATCTCTCAGTCATCATTGTTTTGCATTGCATTATATGTTTTGCCCCTACAATAAATACAGGGCTTTGATCATAAAACTATGCTTTGAAATATCATCTTGCTACGACATAAGAGGAGTTATTGAGTGATGACTGATATTAATGCATTTTACGTTAGTAGTCTGCTACAGTGTTAGATCTATGATTTCATATTTCAGGCTTTACAGGGTTAATCCATTTTTACAGTACTGTTTACTTCTTAATGTGTAAAACTTTAATGAGGAAAAATAACTAAGTGCACCTTTAATTAGGTTCAGTAGATTGTTGTTAGTATGTAGAGAATTGCATGCCCCCGCTGTAGTGCTCATCAGCTGTTACTCATTTGTTACTATTGCCTATAATTAACCTTTGTGTAATTAAAGAAATTCTCTGCCTTATGCTGCATTCACGTGCTATCGCAGTTATTGTAAATACAAGTTTCCTTGTGGGAATTTGGCCATATAAGGCCTCTCTAAGACCGTGCATGTCCAATTTCCGACTATGAAGCTTGTACTTATGCTAATTGCGATAGCACATGAATGCAGCATTAATCACAATGAAAGCAAAATGCAAAAATGAAAAATGAAAGCAATTGCAAAAAAATCTTTAAAGGGACTGTTCACCCAAAAATGAAAATATAGTCATGAAGATGACTATATGAATGAAAATTATAGTCATCATTTACTGACCCTCATCTTATTCTAAACATGTATGAGTTTCTTTCTTTTTCTTCACAAAAAAGAAGATATTTTGAAGAATGTTGGTAACCAAACAGGTTGGTTTACAGTAGCCATTGTCTTCCATAGTACCCCCCCCCCCCCCATGCTCAGTAGCTACTGTCAACTATTTGGTCAACATTCTTCAAAAAAATACATTTTGGTTACTTTATTTGTGTCCTTGTTACAGTGTAATTGTACATTTAAGTACTTAGTAATATTAATTAACTACATGTACTTACTATATGGTTATGGTTAGGATTAGGGCTTGGTTTAGGGTTACTTGCATGTAATTATGCATCATTTTTTGTTATTATAATAGTAAGTGCATGTAACGTGTAACAAGGACACCTTAAAATAAAGTGTTACCTAAATTGATACAGGTTTGGAACAGCACAAGGGTTAGTAAATGATAACAACATTGTCATTTTTAGGTGAACTATCCCTTTAAGCTCAACATGCCAAAATAAGAGACACTTTTCTACACCTGTCAATAACACTAGCTTTCGTCTCAGAGTGTGGAGCACCGAGTCTTGTCCCGGGACCCTTCAGCAGATCTAGAGTACAAGCAGCCAGACTCAGGCCTCTCTTCTCCGAATGCTACCCTGCCCACCCCAGCCCCCACCGCGGCCCATTTCGACATCTGCTCACCCTCCAGCTCGCTGTCCAATTACGACTCGGCAAACTCCAGCCAATCCAGTACTGGAGAGAAGAGGAGCGGCACGCCTCCCTCCCGAGTACCGACAGGTCAGAGAAACACACCGATGAGATCTCGGCATAATTGTATTTGCGCTACTTTTGCTAATATTATGCTAATATATATGTATCACCGAATCTTGAGAAGTGGGACAAAACAGGGTGCAAAATTGAAAAAATAAAGCCTTGTACTCAGACAAATGAAATTACGGAAGCATATTGCATTCACTTGAGGAAAAAAAATCTACTCTGTTTTTCTGAATTAACGAGTTAATTATCTCAGAATTACGAGATAATTTTTCATTAAAAAAAGTTTTTGCTCTGTTTTTCTGAATTAAAGAGTTAATTATCTCAGAATTACGAGATAATTTTTAATGAAAAAAAAAAGTTTTTGCTCTGTTTTTCTGAATTAATGACTTAATTATCTCGTAATTCTGAGATAATTAACTCGTTAATTCAGAAAAACAGAGTAGATTTTTTTCCTCAAGTGAATGCAATACGCTTCCGTATGAAATGACTTGTTTTAAGAATATTTTACTTACCCCACTGGCAGGTAATGTTACTTGTTTTAAGCAAAATGCGCTTAATTTAGTTTTTCCCCCCTGGAAACAAGACTAAAGATCTTGTCATTTTGCTTATCTAGTAAAAGTATCTTGATTTAAGAATTTGTAGACTAGATTTTGACTAGAAACAAGACAAAAATACTAAGATAAGCTATTTTTTGCAGTTCACTTTCACATGTGACGAACAATTCCACAACAAATATAAAATATCATAATGAAATATTATCAAAATATTCATCTGACAGAGTTGACGCATCTGACGAAAATCTGAATTTGTGGTAATCAATCAATTACTGTATCACAAACACAACGAACAGTGTATAAAGCTTTTATTGAAGATTCACATTTTGATATATCATTGGAACAGAAATGATCTATTTTCTCTTTTCTGTAACATTTTCAAACAGTTAAATGATCAAATAAAACAAATCGTCGTTACCTCTATCCATTTACATTCACCAGCGTCTTAATACTCAAATTTCAACATCTTAACAAATTATCCAAAAATAATCAGAACAGATACGAATCATCAGAGTACGAACTGTATTATGTATAGATATGTTTTATGCAGTGTTATGTTTTTCCTCAACCCTAACCCTGCTAGAAGTGACTATCAATCCACAGAAGCAATATATGCTGTCAGGTCACATATTTAGTATTTATACATTATAAAAATTAAACACTATTTTATATTTGATTAAAAATGACTTGACTTCACATTGAATGTCAACTCTGTCATTGGCCCTTCACCACCATCAGAGAGAAACTCTTACGGTGGTGACAGCTGACAAATGTGGCCTTTCTTTCAGAAAACAAATGGAGTTCATGTAGCAGCCATTTAGTTTTGTTTTTCTGTTGCTAGATGCTAATAAAACCTGCTTCAAGAGAATAACATCATCTAAATATTTCAAATAATTTGAAACCTTATGAAACATGCATGTGTCATTGAAAAACAACCTTGCTTTGATTTGAGATATTATTAAGTGTTGCTTTTGATAAAACAAATAATATATGCTGGGTAACACTTTAGTTTAGGGACCAATTCTCACTATTAGCTGGTTGCTTAATAGCATGCATATTGCCACATATTAATGCCTTATTCTGCGTAACCATATTTTAGATCGCTTAATGATCCTTTAATGACTTAAAAGTCATAGTTAATAGACAGAATTGGTCCTTAAACTAAAGTGCGACTGAATGTTTTTCTTTTGAACTTTCTATTCATAAAGAATCCTGAACAGATGTATCATGGTTTACACAAAAATATGAAGCAGCACAATTGTTTTCATAAGAAATGTTCCTTGAGCAGCAAATCAGTATATTAGAATAATTTATGAATCGTGTGACACTGAAGACTGGAGACAAATTCAGCTTTGTCCGCACAGGAACACATTTTTTAAATATATTAAAACAGGAAACAGTTATTTTAAATTGTAACGATATTACTATTTTTACTATATTTTTGATCCAATTAATTAAAATTCATTCATATAAAATCTCCTAAATAACTTGATACAAAATGTCCTCTTCCTGCATCCCTGTGTGTTTTGCTCTCCCCGCTCTAAACTGACAATAGCTACCGTCTCAGCACATAAGTTTGCTCAATGCAGTGTGTTTGAAGCATTATATTAACAATGGTGGGAAAAGCTGAGCTCGCTGAAGCAGAACTCATTCAGAACAATGTTGCAATAGCATTGTCCAGGCAACCTGCTGTGAGGCGTCCCAGTAATGTCCTCTAGTGGACACATTTAGGACATCCACATACAGCAGAGCCTTACATGATTATACTTTCACTACCAGTCAAAAATGCAGACCCACCTGACTGAAATATGTTATGATTTTAATCTTTCAATGATCAAAGAATCTTTTTTCTAACATTCTAACAGGATTGTTATTCTTAATTGTGGATCAGTTGTAATAATAACAAATGAGGTGTGCCCAGACTTTTGATTATTATAGAGTATATGACCTCAAGATTGGAGCAGCACTTGTGAATATCATTCATAAATAGACCATACATTTAGCTGGTCTTTAAAATAAAAGGCAATGAGATTTTTCAAGTGTGAAACACTCCAAAACCTACATGAATGAATGAATTAATTCATTAATTAATGAAATGTACTTTTATTAAACAAAAACTGAAATAAAACCAGGTAAATGAAAAAAGTATAAAAATAACTACATTGAATTCAAGCTAATTTATTGACGATTGTAAAAGACACATGTGGAATCTCATTTTTACATTTTTTCAACATTTTATCTATCTATCTATCTATCTATCTATCTATCTATCTATCTATCTATCTATCTATCTATCTATCTATCTATCTGTCTGTCTGTCTGTCTGTCTGTCTATCTATCTATCTATCTATCTATCTATCTATCTATCTATCTATCTATCTATCTGTCTATCTGTCTATCTGTCTGTCTGTCTGTCTGTCTGTCTGTCTGTCTGTCTGTCTGTCTATCTATCTATCTATCTGATTGGGTGATGTTTGTCTTAATAAATGATTAATGAAATGTGTTTTATTGCAGGAGGTGAAGATTCGGCCATTACGGACATGCAGGCCTATATGGACATGCTGAACCCTGATGTAGCAGACGGTTCCCAGAATGCAAAGGAACATCCAGCACACCTGCCGCCCCCTCCAACATTTCCCCCTCCCCCTCCTCCCTCAGCCTCCTCCCACATCCCCCCTCCTCCACCTGCCTACCCCCCACCCAAACCACCGGAGGAGGAGGTGTCCGCCGAGTACCTGAAGGTGAAGAGGAACCTTCGCCGAGTGGACAATGATGTAGTCAAAAAAGAGGTATGCTATATATTTTCTTTTTTTTTTTTTTTTTAAAACATCAGTCATAAAGTTGTAATATCCTGCATTTTCTTTCATCTTATAAAAATATAAGAGTTTCTTTCATCTTATAAAAATATAAGAGTTCTATTCCACTTACTAAAGTATAAAATGTACTTTTAGAGTTTCCTCCCCAGTACCCAACGACTCATTCCTGAAATCTGTGACTGCTGTATGAATGAAATCAAAATTGGAGTTTGTGACTCAAGTTCATATCTCTTAACTATAAAGGCATTTTTTTTTTTTTGCAAGTGTACTTATAAAAGATCAACAAATACATTTAGATTCAAAAAGCCAATTTGGCCCAAAGAACCGGATCTTTCCAATTTTGAATGTTATGATTGCTCTCTTTTTCTGTTTGTGGTCTCCTTCCCTTTTTTAATGAACACACAGCTCTGCTATTGCTACATTCACAATAATTATGCCTTGTACAGGCAGAAAACAAAAGTCCACAATAAAATATACAGTATTGGAAAATTCGGTAACACTTTTCGATAGTCCACTTTAGACATTCTACTAACAGTAAGTAACTTTGCAACTACATGTCAGCTAGCAGTCATTTCAGTATTAGTAGACTTTTGATGGGTCCACAACATACTGACTATCAGAAACTTTGCAGAGTATATGTCAACTTATTCTACTAACGCTAAACCAACCCTAACAGTACTCTGAGAGTTAGTAGACATGAGTATGTGAATTAACGAGAATTAGTTGACATGTAGTTACAAAGTTACTTATAGTTAGTAAAATGTCTAAAGTGGACTCAAAATAAAGTGTAACTGAAAATTCTCATTCAACATTGACACATTTAAGAATGATTAATGTTGTCTATAGACCTTATGCGTCAGAGAAACAAGTGTGCAGAATTTCTTCCTTTGGTCTTTGAACTTCAGTTTTTGCGGTAGATCTGTAATATCACTGCTGAAGAGTAATTAGCTGAAGTGGATTTACTTGTTGTAGATTTAACGAAACATATTATCCTTGATTCCGGTTTAAAATACAATGTTTTTGTTGTCCACCCTTCTGAAATGCCAGGATTTGAAATCACTCTGTTCATGATGTCACGTTTGTCCTCTACACTCCCCTTAACATGTGTATGTACATCACGGTAGTGTGCTCTTAATAATCCATGTCTGTCAATCAATCACTAGAGCAAGACACGTTCTGTCCCTGGATGTAGACAAACTGAGACTCCAAAAACTGTGCATACCCTTCGAAAAGATTAATCTATTAGAAATGCATGGATGAAGTTTATCTTTTATTTTTTTATTTTTTTTATTATTATTATTTATTTTATTTTTTTTGCCCGAGTGATTTAACAAAAATGATTTTGTGGTAACAATTTAGAATAGGGAACACTTGCTCACTATTAACTATGACTTTTCCCTCAATAAAGTGCTAATTTGCTGCTTATTAATAGTTAGTAAGGTAGTTGTTAAGTTTAGGTATTGGGTAGGATTAGGGATGTAGAATAAGGCATTAATATGTGCTTAATTACTACTAATAAATGGCTAATATTCTATTAATATGCATGCTAACAAGCAACTGGTTAAGAGACCCTCAAATAAAGTGTTACCGTTTTTGTTTGTTTGTATCATTTTGCAACACACTCTTTTCTTAATTATTCTTAACATGATATTATATAGTTTATCATATAGCTGTAAGTTTTATAATTAGCAACAAGATATTCAATTAGGTATATATTATTAAAAATATATATATTTTATTTTACTGCCAAGTATGGTGACCCATACTCGGAATTCGTGCTCTAACCCATCCAAAGTGCACACACACAGCAGTGAACACACACCCAGCAGTGAACACACACCCAGCAGTGAACACACACACAGCAGTGAACACACACCCAGCAGTGAACACACACACAGCAGTGAACACACACACAGCAGTGAACACACACACAGCAGTGAACACACACCCAGCAGTGAACACACACCCAGCAGTGAACACACACACAGCAGTGAACACACACCCAGCAGTGAACACACACACAGCAGTGAACACACACACAGCAGTGAACACACACCCAGCAGTGAACACACACCCAGCAGTGAACACACACACAGCAGTAAACACACACACAGCAGTGAACACACACACAGCAGTGAACACACACCCAGCAGTGAACACACACACAGCAGTGAACACACACACAGCAGTGAACACACACACAGCAGTGAACACACACCCAGCAGTGAACACACACACAGCAGTGAACACACACACACAGCAGTGAACACACACACAGCAGTGAACACACACACACACACACACACACACAGCAGTGAACACACACACAGCAGTGAACACACACACACAGCAGTGAACACACACCCAGCAGTGAACACACACACAGCAGTGAACACACACACAGCAGTGAACACACACCCAGCAGTGAACACACACCCAGCAGTGAACACACACACAGCAGTGAACACACACACACACACAGCAGTGAACACACACACACAGCAGTGAACACACACACACAGCAGTGAACACACACCCAGCAGTGAACACACACCCAGCAGTGAACACACACACAGCAGTGAACACACACACAGCAGTGAACACACACACACAGCAGTGAACACACACCCAGCAGTGAACACACACCCAGCAGTGAACACACACACACACACAGCAGTGAACACACACCCAGCAGTGAACACACACCCAGCAGTGAACACACACACACACACAGCAGTGAACACACACACAGCAGTGAACACACACACACAGCAGTGAACACACACCCAGCAGTGAACACACACACAGCAGTGAACACACACACACACACAGCAGTGAACACACACACACAGCAGTGAACACACACACACAGCAGTGAACACACACCCAGCAGTGAACACACACCCAGCAGTGAACACACACACAGCAGTGAACACACACACAGCAGTGAACACACACACACAGCAGTGAACACACACCCAGCAGTGAACACACACACAGCAGTGAACACACACACAGCAGTGAACACACACACACACACACAGCAGTGAACACACACACAGCAGTGAACACACACACACACACACACACCGTGAACACACACCCGCAGCAGTGGGCAGCCATTTATGCTGCGGCGCCCGGGGAGCAGTTGGGGGTTCGGTGCCTTGCTCAAGGGCACCTTAGTCGTGGTATTGAGGGTGGAGAGAGCGCTGGACATTCACTCCCCCCACCTACAATCCCTGCGCTGAATTCTGAGCAGCATAAATGCAGCGCACATGGCCTCTAGTGAGTCATCATCTGCTGTGTTGCTGTTGACCAAACAGATATGAAGCCATGACGACTAAAGACCTGAAACACAATGTTTATTCACAGAACATAAAGGAATCATATCATATTAATGGACAGTATAGAATAAAAGCCTTTACAGAAAATGCTGTACAAGAGTGAATCAGTCTATAATCCTGTTTGCTTAAATCCAGGACTGCGTCGTATTGTCTGTCATGCGTGTCAGGCTCATGATCAGAACACAACTGCAAATGACTTCTACCACAACACAAAGACAGTCCAGCTGAAATGGAGACAGATTTCAAAAGCTCATAGGCATGCTCTGCATGGGACGCAAAATAGCACTACTCATGTGAAGTGCACAAGAGACATAACTCACAGAATTGATTGCGGTAGAGTACTTGCTTTGTCAAATATATATCGCCCTGTGTGAGTATCTGCATGCATACGGTTGACTGTGCTCATGTAGGGCGTGCTTGATTGATTTGATCCTTGCATCATGTAAACTATATTATCGTCCAACACTGATCTGCTAAATTAGACTATAAGGCATGACAATATTTAAGTTATAAACATTAGCATAATTTTCTATAAAGCTGCTTTGAAACAACATGTATATTTATAATCTACTTTTGACTTATCCTTCATTGTTAATTATTTATTTATTTTTGGTAACACTTTAGTTTAGAGACCAATTCTCGCTATTACCTAGTTGCTTATTAGCATGCATATTATTAGCATATTGGCTGTTTATTAGTACTTATAACGCATATATTAATGCCTTATTCTGCATCCCTTAACAACTACTTTACTAACTATTAATATGCAGCAAATTAGGAGTTTATTAAGGAAAAAGTGAGAACTGGTCCCCAAACTAAAGTGTGACCTTATTTTATTTATTTATGTTTTTAGCTTTTCACAATGCATTCTGTAAAATACATCACAATACAGAAGTAAACTGGTTTGTGAATGCCGTTTTGAAATATCAACCACCATTGTGATGTTAATGACTGAACGTCTTAAAAAGTTAAAAGTGCATTCAGGCAATATGATATGATGATTATACAGCTCACTTAATTGCAAAGACCAGCTTTCATCCCATCTGAGTCCTGTGTAACTAAATATTCCATAGAGCTTTAGTCATTCTGTGTATAGGCCTATAATAGCAAAACATTCCCTGTGGATTTAACACTGAAACGTCTAATTAACACACACTTACCGTCAGCTCATCCTTTTTTAATTGGCATGGAATACATATGTAGGTGTAAAATAACACCTCGATTAGCTTTGACAGTAAAGCAGCAAAATATGGTCTAATTAATCGTACATGAACTTAATCACAGCGGTTTTTCATAAATAGCACACAGTGGTGCACAGCGGCCATTAGAAAGAATCAGACCAGCAATGTATCTTCTGTTGTCTGGCCAACAAACCTCAATCTGTGCATTAAAAAACAGCCCTGTGCACGCTAATCACAGCCCAGAGGTGGTGTGCACACTCATATAGACAAAAACACAATGCTACTTGTGTGTTCCCGTTAATGAGGGCTTCCATTAGCCGAGCTGACCTCCCAAAAGCTCTAATGATGTGCTGCATGATGGACTTGACATTAATTTAACTAATTAAACTGTCAGATATGCAGCACATCCCAACACACACATTCTCTGATCATTACAGGGAGTTCAGCTGTGTTGCAGTACTATTGTTGGAGTATGAAGAGCAGATAATGCACTTTTTGTCTCCTGTGTTTGCAAAGTATTTGAAGTAGTAGCTCAGATCTTCCCATCAAAACTTGTTTGGATGATCGCTGGACTAACTGATGAGAAACACAGCAGAATTTAACACTTCACTTAGTATGCAATTAATATAAGTATTCAGAGGCCCCCAAAAGTATCTTGACTTCTTAAAACGTCTGAATGTCATTTTAATTCATTTTCATTGGCTTGCTTCACCACACATTGTATGATGAGTTCAGCTCTCCAATTTGAAGCACTTGAGCAGTGCAGGTAAAGTGTCATTCATTACTTTATTCAAGGTGTAATGAGACCTTCAGCTAGACCCTGTCCACGACCTCTGACCCCCGGAACGACCCACTGTCTTCTCTCAGACAGTATCTCTTCCACTGAGACACAGAACAATGTTGAGTCTCCTGAAGAAAAGTGTCCCCATAAGTTTAGCATAACCTAAGCATGTGGCAGCTTTCATAACTTTAGAAAATTCCCCTCTTTTTAGCAGATGATCATGATCATATCATAATGGCACAGAAATAAAATAATAAAAATAAATATGTCGGCAGCCTAAAAAAGGTGGCGTTTACAGTCATTCACTACTGTGCATCAGTCAAGGAAACATAATGCAGATTCTGTCTGAAAGATCTTTCAACTTCTGTCTTAATAATTATAAGTAACACTACTCTGTTTTGCCAGTTTGTCCATTTTCCAAATGCAAAATGCCTGATTCAGCCTAGAATTCATCATGGCAAGTACAAATTTATACATATACGTGTGTGTTTGTGTTACTCAAAAGGTCCTGTAAACTGAAAAATATGTAGTAGCTTTTTTTTCTTTTTTTTTTTTTTTACAGTGTATAAGTGCATTATAGTGATATTTTATGACCTAGACTGACATAATCCCATCCATAATGAACTTTATTGAAGTTGAAATACATTCAACTTCTAATGAAAAGGAATACTTCAATAAGTCATGAAGAAAACTACTAGAATCTGTCGACTCAAACCACATGCAGTCTGCTTTTCCTTTTATGGTCAAAGACTTAAGGCTGCAGAGCAGCTGTGATGCTGTTGGGTGGGGCTGAACGTGAGGCGGGATTTAGAGCTGTCAATCAAACACTAGTTTAATAGATTAAATGTGCTTTCTTTTCAGGTGGTGTAAGCACATCACAGAGATTTCTTCATCTTATTTGTTTCTTGTAGAGACCACAATAGGATTAAATGCAGAGCAAAGAGAATGTTTAGCATCTTTAGTCTTATAATAGATCTCAACAATGTCACAATTTTCCAAGAATTTGAACATTTTTCTCATCAAATGAGAATGTCATCAACATAGATACAAAAAAATATAATGACATATAGAGATTTATAATGCTCATGTTACATGAAGAGGTGTAATAGACTATAATATAGATATTTGTGTGAGTTTATTCTCACACAAATATCGACTATCATTATTTAGAGGGCAGAACATGGGAAGAAACACTGTGCTCAAGGAAAAACATCCTCTTCTTTGGGTACCATGGAAACATAAGTATGCATAGCAGCCGCATACTGGCACAATTCTGGGTTGTGTTTAGAATAGTTTGAGTCATTTAAGGTTAGTTTGTTTATAGAGCTCTAATGTATTTGAATACCACACCAGGCCCATATTAGGCTATGATTCGCTCCACACACACTAGAATGTTATATAAGTCCACCTGGATTCACTTTTGGGTTTCATATTTAATCCACACGGCTCTGCTGCAGTCTTATCACCCACTGCCACTTGCTATTTCCACACAGTAAATCAGCTAGTTTGAACGCGATCTCCACATTTATTTGTAATCAGATTCTCTTTGGTGGCCGGTCTGCATAATGCAATTCTTCGACCACCATGCTTGGCCACTGTGTCACAATGCTTTGCATAAGAAACCACGAGCACTGTGACCTGTGGTTGGATAATAGGTGAGCAGTGAAGTCATCGCTCTGGGATGCGGTTGTTTGGTGGGAGGCTGAGGGGCGGGGAAAGGCAAAGCGAGCGTCAGGTAGAGTGACGCGCAGCAGAATGGAGATCTAGTGACACCTGTGCATCTACCGGCTCTCGGTTTAAAGCTTTGCGTAGGGTGGCAGCGCTGTGGGAAGAAATAAGGGCAGTCGGAAAGGGTGAGATTGCAATTCAGTGTTATTTTGAGATGAAGTAATAAGAAGTTAAACTGTGCTGGTTTGGTTGACTTGTGATAATTCACCTTTGTTTGTGATTATATAATTGTCTATGCACCGGCTGTGGGTTTTTTTATAGCTTCCTGAACATGTTTATTATTTGTGTTGAGTTATGTAAGATCAGGTTGTTTGCCTACTGCGATAACCTAGAAAACCTTTCAAATGCATTGCATGCAGAATCAGATAAACATTCAAATGCATGAATAGCACTGCATTCGTTTAATTCACTCAAGTGAGCTTCAGCTAACGTTACTGCACACGCTTTAGATCTTTCTGCACGATGCAGAAGCCTGAAGAATACGTATTGGTGACTGGTGATGAAAAATTCAGCAGGTTTGAAATAGGCTCGGGTCCATCCACATTGTATAGAGGTCAGCTAGCCTTTCAAACAGCGACTTCCCTGAGGTAATAATCAAACCATCTGCACCGGGCTGACTCGAGTTACACTGGGAGTAACTCTGCAGAGAGGACAGTGCTTTAGACAACAATGCAAATCGTATGCTGGGAGGACATGAATGGATAATACCATCCTCAGGGCCGGCGTGAGAAATAAAAAGCCACAGATGACAGAATTCAAATTCTTTGTCGTGGATGTTTTTTGTTATTGGGTGTATTTGCTTTCATATAGAGATCGATATCAATAGAGAAGTCAATATTGCTTTTGTTTGCCCGAAATGGATGGTTTTGTTATTTATTATTATACGAAAGGTACCATGATTTTTTTTAAATGACAACATCACATTAAACAGCTGATTGACAGCCATTTGTTGCTTTGCTTCACTATCCAGTGACTTTTATTTGTTTTAGAAAGGCATTGCATAAGGTTGATTACTATGCAAATTCAAGGACTTTGCATTAGGAAAATCTTAAGAACAGGAAAACCAAGCATTACCTTTTTTGTGTTGGAAATTTCTCGAAACTCTCGAAACCGCATCTGTGATTGCTGTAATGAAATTTCTGTACTCCTAAAGGCAGGTGGAGAAAACTGGTTTTAGATCGGTGATGAAGAATCACTATCATGCACAAGTGAGTGACAGCGGCAGAAAGTGAAATCATTCGGTGCATTGACACTGAAACAGCATTCAAGGGGTCAGCCGGTGCCTCTCTGTGTTATTTGCCTCTGTGAAGCTTAGAAATCTATGTTAAGTTCAGCTCTGTGCAATGAAAAGTCTTTTTGTTTTCAGGCAAATCAGCTGGAGCCACATGAGGC
Organism: Barbus barbus; assembly: GCF_936440315.1. Taxonomy (NCBI): domain Eukaryota; kingdom Metazoa; phylum Chordata; class Actinopteri; order Cypriniformes; family Cyprinidae; genus Barbus; species Barbus barbus. Next base: position 5,230,677 of record NC_136756.1, read on the forward strand.
TTTGGCACATGAACACAATAGGAATTATTAAGAGTTTATGTGGCTTAATGTGTCAGGATTGCCTGAAGCAATATGGGATGAAAATTCTGATTTATTGTCCTTGAATTGTGTTTAAAAATAGCAGTGGTTTGTTCCATTTTCAAGGAGAATCGTCTCTGACAAATTTCACACTGACATTTCTTATGCCTGTCTCATAAAAAGTCAATATAACCTGTTTGTATGGCGTGTTTGTGTGTGGGCAGGAAGGCGGTATTCAAATATGTGAAGGTGACATGACATTTCAGTAACAGTAGTTTCCTCAGTGTGACATGCTATAATTCATATATTAAACATTTCCTGTATTATAACACATTTTTTGTTTTGTTTTTATAAGCACATGATATTTGAGAGACTACATAATGTATTTGCTACAGTGAAAATAAGCTACAAATTGATGGTGTAAAATGGTCATTAGATGTCTAAAATATACACTCCCCGACATATATAAGAAATTAAACCTAAAATTGTGATGTTGGTAAAACAGTTTGTAGACATTATTTGTCACCTACCCATGTTCTAGTGTATTTTCATCTATTTGATATATTCAATAAAATGTTTAATCAATTTTCTGTTTTTCTAAGCTAATAAAGTACTGAAAATAAACCATAGTTTTTGTTACCTATTCACTGTAAAATAATCATCATAAAGTAAATTTTAAAAAAGTTGACCTAGTTCCCATAATGCTTTGCTTTAGACTGTATGAGGAGAGTAAATGTTGTGTTATGAAATGTGTTTTTACACAAGAATTATATAAATAAAAATGTGTTAGTGATAATGTTCTGTTTTGTCAGGATTTAAAGTTGCTTCTTCTGTGTTAAAGTTTGAGGGTTATCATTGCACTGAAGATTAGAGCCTAGATTACGTCAAAGAAGGGCCAAAAACATTACTTTATTTATGCTGCATGCTGCTTCATATATAAAACACAATAACTGTACACATACCAATGTAGTGATAATATTATATTAACACAGTCGTGTGCACTACTGCTAGCAACTGATGCAAAGTTCATTTGATGTCTCGAATTTTAATGATGTTTTTGCTTAGTTCAGTTCCATTTCAGTTCAGATTTTAGTTGCACAAAGTATTTGACTACAGTCCATAGAGTAATTTAATAAAATAAAAGAAAATACTATTGTTAGTAGGATCCTGAAATAAATTCACAGCACTCATAAATAGTTCTTAAGCTTAAATGCAGTGTTAAGTTATTTTCTAAAAGTAATTACTATTACTAATTACATTACCAGTATTTAAATTACTTTACTAATTACTCTGTCTGAACAGTAATTTACTTACTCAATAAGTAACTTAATTATTCAAATCGCTAATTAGGCTACATCTTAAAATCCCTATAAATATTAAAGCATAGACAATAGTAATTAAAGTCTTTATCCTTTCAATTTGAGTCAAATGTAGAATAGTTTAGCCTTTTAGCTTTAAAACAACTCTAATACTTAAATTGTTTATGAAAAATGTAACCTTCTTTGGTTAACAAATAGAAATACTCTGCAAAATATCTGAATAACAAAAAAGCTTAAGTTAAACAATACATTTTAGTTTGGCAAGATGTTCAAGAAAAGCCCAACTAGTAAAATCCGTACAGGTTTATGTAAAAATAACACGTTAACTAATGTAGGTAAGAATAAATTACAGAAATGATTTCCTCCACTGAATAAATCGTGCTGTTCTTCTAAGGTCAATTCCGGCTTATTCCTCATAGCAGGTCTTTTCAAAAACAATAAAAATTAGATGAATCTTTATTTTTTTTATCTATTTTTTTGTATCTAGGTCAGGGTATTTGCGTGCAGGTGACTGCATATAATTAGCTCAGATATGGGAAAGACTGTACCTCGCTTTAATTCCTACGGATTACATAATCAAGAATGTCCGTTTTCGATTTATATTCGTTCATTTAAAAGTAGACACTAAGCTTTCAGATACGGGAAAGACTGTGCCTCGCTTTCATATGGATTACATAATCAGATAATATTCATTTTCGATTTGAAGTCATTCATTTAAAAGTAGACACTTCAAGCTTTTCTCCCCATATTTATCATGTAGATAATTAAATCTAGATATTCTCTAGATGGCAGAACGCGCAACCTGTTTGTTTTGTTTATTTTACAAAAGCACAAAGTTTTGTTCTTATTGTCAGTGCACACAAATAAAAGTAGGCCCTTTTTAGATTTTAGAACTGATTTTAGTCTTGTCTGTATCTGACTATGTAAGGTTTCTCTGTGAATTAGGAAAAACTGAAAGTGAACGCGTCGGCGCGCAGAGGGTTAAAGACGCTGCATTCAATTTTATCTTTAGAAATTTAGATTTCAAATTCAATATTGATTTTAGGACTGTTGAAATTATTTACAGTATGTAACACAAGTACTTTATAAGTAACTGTAATTAAATGACCTAAAAATGAACAGTAATCCCTTACTTTACATTTTCAGCGGATAAGTAATTTAATTACTGTAACGCATTACACTCAACACTGCTTAAATGTTTTAAAGCAATTACCTATTAACCTAACTCACTGGGTTTTACAGCTAATACCACTGATGAGAGCTGTAGATGAGATGAAGTGGTTGATCAATATTTTTTAATCAGTTTTTAAATGGCTGATTGGTAAACTTAAGCATGCTTATGTTGTTTCTATTACTATAAACATGTGCTGCTCATTTCTCCAGCAGCTGAATCCTGGCGAGGGCCACGAAAGACTTCGAAGAGTCGACTCTAATCGAAAGTCCCGCAGCTTCAGCAAACAGCCCAGCACTGGGGATTACTACAAAACCCTGGGTAGCGATACCGCAGACCAGCACCCCAACAGAGCCATGGCACCCAACGAGGAGGTAAATATCAGATTCTGTTTCATGGTCATGTATCTCCTCCAAAAGTATGAATCCATAATGATTATCAGTATGCTGGTGCATCTTAAGGCTGGATTCTGGACTGGTGTTTTAGTGATCTCAGGTATAGAGTGGTGGCCAAAATTGTTAGAACACTTGGCATATTTAAGAGGTTTCAGTTGTTTTTGTTGAATTGGCCATTACAATACCCATAAAACAAACTATTGCGTGAACTGCCTGTGACGGAAGGAATCTGCTGGAACATTGAAAATGATGGACTGGCCCCCTCAATGTCCAGACATCAACCCCATGGAGCAAATTTGGGGTGAGTTGGAAAATAAACTGGACAGATCTATTGAACATTCAAAGGAAAGACTGCTGGCTTGAGTTGCAGAAAGCATGGGATAACATTAGTGTTGAATTTCTCATGAAATATATTGACACTTTGCCAGAGAGATGTGCTGCTGTAATTTCTGCAAAGGGTGGACATAAAGTTAAAAGTTGAAAAAACAGTACAACTCACTTCATCTGATATTTGTTGTACTCAGAGCAACCATCTGCATGTTTCATGAACATTATGAAATTAAATCATGTTTTGGAGGCAAAATAAGATCAATATTGTTGGCTCTGTCAGGTGAACCATTGGGATAGTTCATCCAAAAATGAGAGTTTAATTTACTCAGCCTCAAAAGGTTCGAAACTTGTATGAGTTTCTTTCTGCTGTGGAACATAAAAGACATTTTGATGAATGTGGGTAATCAAACAGTTAATGGTGCCAGTTGACTTCCACGGTATTTTTTATTTTTTCTCCATAATATGGGAGTCAATGGGGACCATCAATAGTATGGTTGCCAAACAGAAAGCAGTTGTTTCGGGGACAGCCAGCTCTCTTCAGCCTGAATCAAGCTAGCTTCACTCCCTCACCTGTAACATTACAACACAAATCCATGCAAGGTGTGGCAGCCCAGAGTTAGCACTGTAGTTCAGGGTAAACAGTGCTCAGTCTTTCTTTGTTGTGTTATGTAAGTCTGACAGCTGGGACCTAGAAGTAATGTCAGAATCAGAAAGAGCTTTATTGGCCAAGTATGTTTACACATACAAGGAATTTGTTATAGTGACAGAAGCGCCACAGTGCAACAGAAAGACAGTAACAGGACAGGACACAGGTAATAAAACAAAATAACAAGAAATAGCCAATAACCAATTAAGTGATTAATTAAGTGCTGATTGAGCATTATTGATGAATACCTGCTGTTAACAACCAGAATCACTGAAGAAAAGAGAAACAGGTTTTTAAGGCAATCGGTTTACTCAAACGGTTTGATTTGTTGGGTTTTACAGTGACTTATATTTTTTTTTAAATATTTATATGTAGTTACATCTGTAATTACACTTATAATTACACTGTTGACCCATCCCTCACACCTTAACCCACCCTTAAACCTACCCATACCACCAAACCTGTCCCTAACCTTACCTGTATCCCACCTCAATAGCAGCAAAAGTATGTTGCAATACAATATGAACAAAATAAGTACATTGTACATTATTTTGGTACATAGTAGTTAAGGCCACCTAATATAAAGTGTGACCATTACCTCTGTAATGAACATGCACGATGTGATCCAGAATACATATCAGCATTTCATACAGCCCCTTTCTGCTATCAGATCTAATCTTCATTGAGCCAATTAGATGCCCAGTGGGGCGTCTGGCCACTTGATTGAACCAGATGGCACTCCACATGTCCCTCTGGGTAATGACCCATTAACACAGACATGTGTGCGACAAGAAACGCACCATATGCTGGAGACAGTGATGATGAGGAGGGGATAAGGGGCACGTGTGTGGCACGCGTCCAGGAGGCGGGGGTGCGTGGGGTGAAAGGTCAGGGCTTGTTTACGCAGCGTCAGTTGTAGGGGTGGTCTCTGGAGATGCTGAGTGTGAAGGATTGTGGCTCTTAGCAGATGTCCTTTCATTCCAGCAAACCACTCAATTAGATCTATTTATGTATTCATTACCAGCTGCAATGCATATGGTGGGGCGCAGTGGGTCAGATTAAGTGTTTTGGCGAAGTGTATTTGTTATGTTATTCTGCCTATGGCCATTTTAGTGTCCAAAATGTGATTTTGAAATTGACTTTAATGCCTGTAAAGCCTGACATTTGAAAGAAATCAATCAAATGTTTGAAATGGAACAGTTTGCATATTCGGAGGACTAAAATGAACAAAAATATGCAATGTGGAGCAGTTGCTGATATTAATATGACTAAAAAGTTCAGATGAAATTCTGATTACTTATAAATCAATGAAATCTTTATAACAGACTATTTGAAATAAAATGCTTATAAATGTCAGTTGTCACTCTGTGGCCCGGTTTCACAGACAGGGCTTAGACTAAACCAGGATTAGGCCATAGTTCAATTAGGACATTTAAGTAATTTTTATAAACTTGCTTAGAAAAAAACATCACTGCTGTGCATCTTGAGACAAAACAAAAGCACTAATATATTGCAAGATCAGTCAGTGCAAGTTTCTTTCAGTTTAAACAGCTCAGACTTACATTTTAGTCTAGGACTAGGCTTAAGCCTTGTCTGTGAAACCAGGGCTGTATCTCCCAGTAAGATATTTAAATGTTTAGTTTTATGATATAAGCTCTGTAGATTTTATTGTGGGCAGCAAAACACGTGCAATATGATTATACACGTGACACGTGACTATTCTAAAAAAAAAATGATGTACGGATAATAAAGTGAAGAGGGATGTTTTAGAATTATATTAAAAGGACTTTTACTTGCTAAAAACCGTGAACTATGGTCAAAAATCGTGTAAAAGATTGCGTACAACAGGCTTTTCAGCAAAGTCTTAATTATGTTGATCATTTAGAGGCCTTTGTATTTTGGCTTTATAATAAAAAAATATAGAGTGATATTTGATATGCCATCAAAATGCAAAAATAAAAAGTAATGCTTTTAATTTAACAAGTTTCTCAAACATTTTGCCCAATCAGCCATTGATTTGACAAACAAATATTCCTTCCATAAAACCAGTGTATGTCAGTGTTTACACTTTTCAGAAGAAACAGCTGGACAATTATCTTACTTGCTTACAGTGATCTATCTATATAAACTGTATGACTTTCCTTCTTCAAATGAACACAAATCTTTTTTAGCAAAATAATATATAACTGTGCATCCATATATAATGCAACTGAATGGGGGCCAGAATGTTGGTGCTTCAAAAAGCGCACATCGACATCAGGGCGACCCCAGTGGATGAATCAGTGTCTTCTGAAGCGAAATTATGGGTGTGTATAAAAAAATTGCTTCCGGACAAACTTCATATGCACATTCAAGAGAGGATCTAGAGTGTGTCTGGTGTAAATGTAAGCATGATATGAAGCTTGACATACAGTAATCACATACAGTAAGTCAAACATAAACTCAACTCTCTCGTAACTGTGACTATGGCAGTTCATCAGAGGTGATGATTTATAGTGGAAAAGTATATTCGAAGTTTATAATATTTGTGTTTTTCTTACACACACTTCTTGTTTCACTCTATAACATTGATTCATCTACTGAGGTCATATTATTGTCACACTGTCATGGCTGTATGTGTTTTTTGGAGCTTCAACATTCTGCCAGCCAATTCATTTGCAATATGTGGACCCACAGAGAGGTTCTTTTTGTACAAATGGTGTTTATCTGAAGAAAGAAAGTCACAAACATCCAGAATTGCATGAGGTTGAGTAAATATAAGGGCATTTTCATTGTTGGGTCATCTGTCAAAATCTACGGCACTCTTACCTGTTCTCTCGACAGGGTTCTGCACTGTTGGAGGAAGCAGCAGGCACAGCGCCTGCACCTGAGAACGGGACGGGAAACACAGAGGATCTACCCCTTCCTCCTCCACCACCTCCTCCACCCGCCAGCACCTTCATCCCGACTCCACCTCCTCCTCCACCTCTTCCATCACAGCTGCCCCCTCCTCCTCCACCCAGCACCACCGCACCGGCCCCTGCCCAGCGCCGCATGTCTTCCTCCTCCAGCAGTGAGTACTGATCATCCACAGTATGCTGTTTAAGCACCTCTTTTGCACTCTCTGCCAGTATAAAGCATTTAAAGAGGACATGCATTGAAATTAGTCATTTCCATTGCATATTTCACACCACGTAACAAAATAGTGTAAATGTGGAAGCATAACACAAGCCTGCTTTTGCAGTTACAGTGTGGTGGCCAAAATGATTACAACACTAGTATTTTTAATGAGCTAAAAATGGTTTTATCATTTGCTGTAGTGTGTCAGTAGGAAATATCAGTTTGCATTTCCAAACATTCATTTTGCCATTAATTGTAATAATCCAGTGAGATTTTTGTCTGAGAACCATCCAGTCTGACATGAAGAAACAGAAAAACTGAGACAGACTAAATCCAGAAGAACTGTGTCTCCAAGATGCTTCAAGAAACCTACCTGCAAAGCTCTCAAGTGCACCGAGGGCAAAATCTGCTTTAAACGCAAAGACGCTCACACCATATGTTGATTTAATTTAGTTAATAGAAGTTAATTGATAAAGAAAATCTATTTTTGACCTCATCCTCATTTTACAGCATTTTTACACAAGTGCCTAAAACTTTTAACTGTACTGTAGCTTTACAGGCAGGTTTCTTGAAGCGTCTTGGAGACGTTGTTCTCCACAGTTCTTCTGGATTTAGTCTGTCTCAGTTTATTCTTCATGTAATTTCAGACTGACTGGATGATGATCAGATCAGATCTCTGTGTGGAGCACAAAAATCTCACTGGATTATTACAATTAAACTGATATTTCCTACTGACACAGTACAGCAAAAGATAGGAATAAGTAACTGACTTCAAACCATTTTTTTAGATTGTAAAAATAATCATTTTGGCCACCACTGTACTCTGCCATCCAGTGAAACTGGGCTTAAAAAAATATATTTTTTTGTCATGGTGCCTTTTAGATGGCATTCATACTAACAGCAATTTGCAGTGAAAAGTGATTGAAACCCTTTTTGGGAGAGAGTTAGCGATTTGAGGTTGACCAAGGCTCGGCTTTAAGCAAATCACGTTACATAACGAGCAGTGATGCAATGTGGCAGCTACTGATGGGAGTGTAGACAGTGATCTGCCACCTGATACAGTTGGATACGCTGATGGAGAAACACCTGCTAGCCTAACAGCACAGAGATTTGGCCCGACCTTTATGAATTTAACCGTTGGCAATGTGAACACCACTTAAGACTTGTAAAGGCCTTAAGTTATAATCGACTGACCTCTTCATCTGTGAAACAATGCTTAGGGGTTATGTGTTCGACCCTTTCACTCGTTTGACCCTTTGTTCATAGTATGACCCCTTTAATCTTCTCCTATCCCTGGAGGGCAGAGTATTAGTGTCACAGAGAGATGACAGATACATCTGTGTTGTGCCACGGCATTGACAGATTGCACACAATACATTACCGGTCAAAGGTTGGGAATACTTCATGTTTTTGAAAGAAGCTTCTTATATAATATTGTGAAATATGTTAGTAATTTAAAATAAATATTTTCTAATTTAATATATTTTTTAAAATGCTATTTATTCCTGTGATGTAAAGCTGAATTTTCAGTATTAATACTCCAGTCTTCAGTTTCACGTGATCCATCAGAAATCATTCTTATATGCTGATTCGGTGCTCAATTATTGTCAATTACTATTGGCACTCAGTTCTTATAATGAAAACTGTTTTTGCTGCTTAATATTTTTCTCGTACTATTTTGATCTTTCTTCAATAGAAATTTCAAAAGAACACTTACTTATCCCAAAGTTTCCTATTTTCAGCACCGATAATAATCAGAAATGTTTCTTGAGCAGTAAATTAGCATATTAGACTGATTTCTGAAGGATCACATGACACTGAAGACTGGATTAATGATGCTGGAAATTCATCTTTGATCACAGGAATAAATAGAAAAGAGTTATTTTAAATATGTAACAATATTTCACAATCTTACTGTTTTAACTGTATTTTCAATCAAATAAATGCAGCCTAGTTGAGCAAAGACACTTGACTGGATGTGTACATGATACTTTACTTTCGCCTTTTTTTATAAAAGCCAGTCGATATTTTGAAACCTGCTATTTAAAAGTCAGTTGACCACAGTACAATTTTCATGCACGCAAGCCTTCAGAAGCTCTCAAAAGTGCAAATAAACTTCATAAGCACCTGATGATCCATTAGGCCAAGATCCACAGCCTTATTTAGTACAGTTAAAACTTCCTAAAGGAATCTAGTTGTGCCCAGCATGCAACATCCAGGATGTACTTGTAATCCTAAAGAAATATTTCGAGCTCAATACAAAATACAAGCTAAATTTCGTTCAGTTTACGTTTCGGTATTTGCTTAGATCTTCAGTCATGGGTGAATGTGCAACCAATCTAACATCCAATGTAAAATATTCATGCTGTTTAGTCTGCAATCCTAAACCGTTTATTTAAAGCAGATGTTTTGGATATCAGTAGACCTGTCCATGTTCAGTCCAACTCTCAGTATCACCAAATGCTCTCCGCGAGCACAAGATGGAAGTCTTAGAAACAGCCGCAAGGTAAATCTCACAAAGTTCCAGTCTGTTAACATGAGATCTGGCGGCCTGCTCCTTCCAAAGTCTGTTTACGAATTAATGCGCATGGGCTATTGTTACTTTGAATCGGTTTTGTGTTCTGCCATTTACTTAATTGTTCTTCCTCCAAGGGATACTTGACATGTCTTTGGGACAAGACAATATCCGTGATGTGTTGTACAATTCAGGGTTATGTCAGGGAAATGTAACGCTGGCTGTGGAATTACCCCGTCCTTTTACACATTTGTTGTGGCCTGCGAATAATACACAAACAGAAAGTCCAATACGTTCTAGCTGGCCACCTGATTTCCTCTTTCTCTTGCAAAAATGAAATCAGGAATCTCTTAATTCAATCATCATATTTAAGGCAGCTAAGATGATAAAGATAGATCCAGTAAGTGCTGTTTGATGAGACAAGCATCACTATTATTATTGCATATACACTACCGGTAAAACGTTTTATTTATCTATTTATTTATTAATACTTTATTTTATAATCACTAAAAGATCATGTGACACTGAAGACTGGAGCAATGGCTGCTGAAAATTTAGCTTTGCATCTGACATGTAAACTGCATTTTAAAATATATTCAAATAAATAAAATCTAATTGTTCACAAAATGACTGTTTTTGCTGTATATTTAGACAAATTATTGCAGTATTGGTGACAACTAAATATTTAATTTAAATAAATAAATATTCCAAATTTTTGACCATGTAGTACTCATAACCCTATTTATTAAACTTCATTGCATGACTCATAATGCATATTTTATTTATATTGTATTACTGGTTGAGAAGAGATGTGCAATTCCTTTTCTAAGCCATTTTTTACCCACCCGATGATAAAACGGGTAAAAATGTCTTGGGCCAGTAAGCAAGCCTCTAAAACAGCAACCTGCTAGAAACCACCCAAGGCATCCTTGCAGCCACTTAGCAATGCCATTGTATCATTAACAACACAAAAAAAAGCAAGCACTTTAGATCATGTAAAAATCTAGTGTTTAATTGCCATTTTCAGTCAAATATTTTCAAAGTATACGACTCTGTTACCTATATATCACCCTTGACCACAAGTTTAAAAATAAAAAAGACACAACTACATGATTGTATGTAAGAGGCGAACAGGTTGCCAAAACAATATTGTGTTTCATTGTGTTTGTTTGTTCATCTCCTCTCTTTCCTTCCTGTATTTGTCATCCTCTCATCCTGTCTGTCTTCACCACACCTGTCTCACTGAACACCTGTCTGCCTGGATCTGTCTCTCTCTCTCTGCTTTGCACGGGCACTTTCTGGCTTTCCATATTCTTCTCTTTTCATGACGCAATCGCTCTAAAGAAGGGGATCTCTCCTCTACGCATCTGTCTCGCTCTGTCACCCCTGCTCCAGAAACACTCCGGCAGAGGAAGAGTAAGTATTTTCCCCCAGCCTCATTATTTGTGTTTGTATTTATGTCTCATTCTTTACTCCAATTCTTCTCTTTCCCTTCATCGAGAGAATTGAGTGTGTCGTTTATTTGGCTACTGGACCACAAGTTGAAGTAAATCTAGTATTTTCAATATTACCATGCACTTATACTTCTCACTTCAGATAGCCAAAGAAACCACAGCACCCAGCGTGATTTTTCTGTGATCTCGGTTGCGATCAGCCCACAGATTTCCCAGATGCTGCGGGGACTCATCAGCTGTGATTGTTTATATAGCGTAGCTACATTGATTGATGAAATTGTGCGGCGAGTGAGGTGGTTTTGTGGCCTAAACCACTTTATCACAAAACAATGAAGTCAACATGAAATGACATTCACAGCCAATTTTACTGATGTATTTCTGAGAGTGTTGGGGAAAGTTACTTTTAAAACTAATGCATTACAATATTGCGTTACTCCATAAAAAAGTATTGCATTACATTACTTTTTCTTTACATTTTGTCTCCTAAAGGACGTTTTACACCGAGCATGAATCGATTGATCACCTTCTGTTAATTCACGCCTGCACGCTAGGTGGCGCTGACCAACAATGCATTTTTTCCTAATGTAGCTCATGCATCTCGTATAAGGCTTTTACTTCGTTCGCTGCTCAACACAGCATTAAATTGAGATAAATAACTTTTGGTTCTTCATCAGAAACACAAACGATCCATAATGCTTAAAAGAATACATATGAAAATATAATTAAAGGTACTTAGCATACTTAGTACTTAAGCTGGGCTTGTTTTTGTATTTTTAATTTTAAAAAAAAGTTTTATTTTTGGCAACTGTAAAGGCCCTTTCACATCAAAAGTGAAATGAATAAGCCTCAGGCTGAAGGAAGAAACTTTGCACCAGTTACTCCCGGTTTCTCTCAACATGGGAAGAGTCAGTGAATAAAAGGGAAAGCAAAGTAACTTTTAAAAAGTAACTCAGATATGCGTTACACTACTGAAAATGTAATCTGATTACGTAACTCACATAACACTGTTTTCTGAGTGAAACGGCGATAAAAACGGCAGGATGGAACTTTTCTATTTTGTAAATGACTGTAAAAAAGTGGGCGTGCCATACCAGAATGAAGCCAGGTGATTGGTTGACAACTAAGAGGGCTTGATGACATCAGAAAATAAGGAAAGTTGTTTTAGACACAGAGAAATATATTATATTTTAGAAATATAGTTAATTTTATGAAATACACAATAAGATTAAGTAAATATGGTGTGAATTTTGATTTCATGTTGACTCATCCTCGTTAAAAATCCATGTGGAATTAAAACCATTTACAATTTTGAATAAACTGTTGAGTTTACGAGCAGTTCATCTATTAAAGTGCCATGTTTTGACATTAGTCTGCGTATAGTGAGTCATGCTTTAATGAATGAGTATAAAGGTGTGTAAACAGTGGGCGGCCGTATTGACTTGCTCTGCTGTCAACGCAGCGCCTTCATCCTACGCCACATCATTCCTCACAATGCACAGCTATTGTGAACATCCTGATCCTCTTTTTTCTGCTCATATGCAGGCACAAGTTCTTCTGATTGCCTTTGTTTAAGTTATATTAAAGTGATATTTAGCTACAGGTCATAAATGAAGATTTGCCAAGTCAACGTTGAAGGTAACGCATATTGTGTTTATATGATGATTTATTTCAACTAGTAATAGGTCATGTTGGGCAAAGTATTTTAAAATATTATAAATTATGTTTAGATATTTTCAGGTTTTTTATTATTTTCTTTCTATGCTTATTTACTCTGAAGTGGCTAAATGAACACAAGGAAGAATAATATACAACACTGTAAAAAAAATTTTTTCCAAAAAGTCGTTACAACTTAAAATAATTTATTACCCTGCTGACTTTTTTTACTAAAATTTTTAGTTTAGTCAACTTGAAATTTTAAGTTACGCAATGTTAATTTAAGGGACAACTGGAAAATTTTAGTTGTATAAACTAAAAATTTTAAGTCAGGGGGGTAACAAATTATTTTAAGTTGAAACTACTATTTTTTTTTTTTTACAGTGAATCATTTTCATTTATATGCCTCAATATTACACTATATAGTAAATACCAACAATATTTGCCTAAAAATTATTTGATAGAAATGCAGAAATCTTTAGATTCTTCAGTGTTGAATAATTTATATATAAATATATATATATATATTCGGAGAGCCCACACAGTGGCAAAATTGTGTATTTGTAATCTGGCCATATTCTCTTGTTTTGCTAATGGTTTTTGAGGATTAGGGCATATCACACAACCTGTCCATGTCAGCACCGATAATAGCACCGATAATAATCAGAAATGTGTATTGAGCAGTAAATCAGTATATTAGTATGATTTCTGAAGGATCACGTGACACTGAAGACTGGAGTAATGATGCTGACAATTCAGCTTTGATCACAGGAATAAATAGAAAACAGTTATTTTAAATATGTAACAATTTTACAGTTTTAACTGGATTTTCAATCAAATAAATGCAGATGAGTTTGCACACACACATCCCTTTGAAAGTTGATAAACATATAGTTTTGCTATTGTGTGCACAATTTTATAGCTAATTCCATTTGATTGTTTTCATTAGTTTTTTTCTTAGCTGATCTTGTTTGCTGGTTTTGAAGAGGTTTTCTAGAAGCTAATTAGGACTAGACCAGTTTTAACCAGCTGAGAGGTCATCTTAGTATGGTTTATTTATTTATTTTTAGTGGGGAATGTCTTTGCATGGTCAGGATATGAATGGATTTATAAGCATCTTATGAACAGAACATTAACAGAAATGGCCTGTGGTTCTGTCACGTTTATGTGTGGCTCAGCTCTGTTAATTCACTCACCCGGCCGTGAGCTGGAGGACGGCTGGTCGGAGGAAGACGTGTGAGTCAGGAGGAGGGTCAGTGAGAGTAAGGAGAGGACGTAAGGTCAGTGAGCGGACTCCAAATCCAGCTCCAGTTTGGCAGCCGTCTCTTGTCAGAGTTGATTACCGCTGATCCGTTCAGACTTCTGTGATGAGCCACCGGCAGTAAGCGAACGCAGAGGTTTTTGTTCTTGCGTTAAGAGAGGAGAGTTTGTATATCTAAACGCTTCTCTCGGTCTGAGAAGGCTTTTTCATGACCACAGCTATGACAAAACAATAGCACGTCTGTTACGAGACACTGGAGATTTAAATCAGAAACAACAGGTGATGTACGTTTATTTTATTATTTCTTTAGCAGTATTGTGTATATTCCTTTATTTCAGTTCATATGTTGAAGAAGAAAATAAATTATGCTAAGAGTTTGGGTAGTTAACTTATTTTTCTATACATGTATATATTTCTTTTTTAATTCATTAATTTAATTATTTCTTTTTAAGGGGTTTTCTGCAGGGTAGATTTATGCTCTATTTATACCTGTAGCTATTATATTTAAAAAGTCTTTTGTGCTCTTCTGGTGGATTAAACATCCTGGTTGTGCGTAAATGTAATTTTTCTCCCTTATCTAAATTTTTTTTATTATTATTATTTGTTCACGTTGTTACATTTGTAAATATAAAGTGGATAAAATCACATTAAAGCAGCAAAATGAATGTGTGTTTGTTTCTAGAGATTGTTAAAAGATCTCCTTTTGTTTCCTGGCACTGTAATGTATTATGGGACTAAAGCACAGGCCGCTATTGGTCAAGTAGATGATGTTATATAACAATCTTTAAATGAATAAGTTCAATATTTTCACATCACGAGTCTCATAAAATCCCGTTTGTCCTCATTTGCCAGCCTCTGTCATTCTAATTTGCTGTAAAGGATTATACATATTATAGCAGGGGTCAGAGCAATCGAATATGTCATAGATTTGAAATCATTTTGATGGCTTCAACAAAGGCCTGATCTTTTCTTTGTTCGTTTTTCTTCAAATTGAGCTTTACCTGAGTCTTTTCTATGTTTTAATACTTCATTCAGTGAGTGGATTCCTTTCATTGGTAACTATTTAGTACCAGCACACGAGTTACTGACTGCTTTAGACATTTGTTTAGACGTCTGGGGTTTTGAATTAAATATTTAGGAGAGAAGCTTGTCCGGTGTGTCTCTCTCTTTCTCATCATGCATCCATCCATCCTGGCTCAGTTTCCCTCTTGTCTTTTATCACAGGCAATAAATCCTTCAACATGATGTCCCCCACTGGAGATAATTCTGAGCTTCTGGCCGAAATTAAAGCTGGGAGGAGCCTGAAGCCAACACCTCAGAGTAAAGGCTACACGACCGTCTACACTAACAGCGGCACAGCGGGGAACAATGTAGGTCACACTCCCTTTCTTTCACTAATTTACTTCTTACTTATGGAATGAAAGCATTTCTTGGAGAGCCTTTCAATATGAGGCTGCATTTCCTGAAGTCTGTCAAGGACATTGTTATTATTGCAATGTTTGAGCTTGCTTTAAGCTTTTATGTTTATTCCTAATGGTAAATCTCATCAATTAAAAGTACTTTGTCTCATGAAACGAGTTTTGATCTCTCGTTTGAGTGTGACTGCCACTGTTTGGCTTGAGATGTGACATAATAGTGTTTGCATTAGAAACGCTAATGATTATCCACCAGTGTGAGGCTTGTGTAAATCAGTATGGGAGATGCAATACAATAGCACACATTTATTGCTGTTCTATATATCCATCGATCTATTTATATATGAATTAGACTCGTTTCATAGTTGATGGACTTAACTCAGTTATATTGAACCAAACCGAATCAACAATGAACTGAATTCAACTGACTCGTTATTGTTTACGATTGTTTTTTCAGAGCTGCTCTACAGCTGAACTAAATTCTGTTTGCATCAATGAGTCATTATTTTCCTGTTTAGCACTGTACAAACCTGCACTGTATAAAGTGCTGTATAAATAAAGGAGAAAAAATTAAAAAATCATTATCCTCATTGCAAGTGAACTTTATAAGATGAGAGTTGATTAGATGAGTTCATTAGATGTTATAAAGAACCATTGATAAACTTCCATTTTAGCAACTGTGAACATGTCTATATTTTTGTCTGGAATATTCTTTTCTGATTGATCTTTAGGAGGAACGTCCGTCGTCGCCGCCAGAGCCTCTGCCAAAACCCCAGCCCAACAACACGCAGTCTGCAAAGCCAGAATCTCCACCGCCTGCTTGTCCACCCACGCCACCCACTCCACCCGCTCCCACGACCAGCGGCGGGTCGCCCCAGAACCTGCCCACTTCACAGAGCAGCGAGAAGCTCGCAACGGCCGTCAATGGAAATACTCCTGCTGTCCAGAGCAAGTCCAGCGTGGTGGACGTGGAGAGTCTGGTGCCCACACATGACGAGCAGGGCCGAGCCATCCCTGAGTGGAAGAGACAGGTGATGGTGAGGAAACTACAGGTGAAGATGCAGGAGGAGGATGAGAACAAGAGAAAGGTGAGTGATGAAGCAGCTGGGTGTTTTAAACATAAGCTGGGGCAGTGCATCTCTTATCCAAAATGTCAACATTATTACAGCTTCATAACATACTTAAAGACCCCACAGAATTAAAATTGGACATTTGTGGCTTTGAGTCCATGCGTTTAAAGGAATAGTTCACCCAAAAATTTTGTCATCATCTACTCACCCTCATATCGTTCCATTATGATGAACACAAAAGAAGATATTTTGAAAAAAGTTTAAGAACCAAACAGGTGTTGGTCCCCATTGACTTCCATAGGAGGGAAAGAAATCCTATGGAAGTCAATGGGGACCAACACCTGTATGGTTCTTAAATGTTTTTCAAAATATCTTCTTTTGTGTTCAACTTAAGAAAGAAGCTTATACAGGTTTGGAACAACATTGAGGGTGAGTAAATGATGACAAAATTTTCATTTTTGGGTGAACTATTCCTTTAAGGTCATTTATATGCTAGTATATTCCAACGCTATCTCACGGCAATTCGTACGTATTTTACGAGGTGGCTAATTCTCACTCATACGACCTCACTCGTACGATTTAGTACCATTTGTCTAAACCCCAGTGACGGGTAGGTTTAGGGGCGGGGTTAGGTGTAGGTCATTCGTACAAATTCATACAAATTGGCAACTCGTAAAATACGTACGATTAAGCAAAAATCGTATGAATTTGTACGAGTGAGGTCATACGAATTCGTACGAATTAGCCACTTCGTAAAATATGTACGAATTGCCGTGAGATCGGGCTGTATATTCCTAAGAGCCGACAAAATGTATATGCATGCACAAAATAATCGTTATTATCTGGTTAAACAAACAAAAAAAATTACTTATGACAAATTTTTGTCCCATAAAATGCTTGCTAGAATGAAAATGACCACTCCCAAACAATCATATGTGCCACTGACTAGCATTAGAAAGAAGCAAATCATAGTTCATCAGTGTGTCTGGTAGCACTTTAGATCAGGGAACACATATTCACTATTAAACTCCTCAATATTGCCCCACTTCCTGTTTCTGTAGGATATCCATCAATGCAGGGGAGGAAATTATGTCAAGGCATTTCAAGGGGTCCTTAAGCATGTTAAATAATCACGTACTAGCATTCTACTGTTCATACTACGGTTTCTCCAGCAGATGTATTCTGCGCACAGTATGCATATTGTCTTTATACATACAATGCACCTTAATTGTTTATAAAAAAAAGAACTCTAACAATTTAACTTTTAAAATGAATAAATGAAATGAATGCACTTTCTCAGCTTCTGACATCAGCGCTATCCTCCTGTAGTTTTAGCAGTGTGAGCTATATTATCTCCTCTTTGGATTTTAAAAATGCTTATGATTTCAAATGTAAATTATAGCTGTGAAATTGAGGTTTGATCTGTCTACATGGAGGATAGAGGAGCAGTGGGTGTCTGCATGGGGATTTTTGTTTGAGTTTTCTCCTTTAAAAAACTATATGCAAGAGCTACTAATTGCAAAAATGATGCATGTGATCTTTCACTTCTCCATGAATGATAAATTGTATAATAAGTTTATGATATCTGAGGGTAACTAAAGCAGTGTGGTGTGAATGAGCGAACATCTACGCAGCTCTGAATTATTTCATAAATACATTTTCAGGTTAGCAGGAATTGTCAGCACATAAATCTTAGAAATTTGTTGTTAATAGATGCAAGGATGGATAATTAGTGTTGGGGTGAGATATTATTTCTCAATGACATGAACAATATAATATGAGAGTAGTATATGTGTATATATTTTGTCCATTTGAACATTGTTTATCATGACATCAGGTACCAGTAAGATAGGCCAGATTACTTATTGAATCCCGTTTGCTGTCTACTCTGTTCTTGCATATATGTTTCTTAATTGTGAACACATCGATGTGTCCCTCTGGCATGTACTTGACGGCAAAGTCATATGGCAGGTAAAACAAACACACAGTTGTTACAGTTACAGTTGGCTCTGATTGGTCTAACTAGACCTTTAAGAGTTTAATATTACTGCTCAATCAAGGTTTTCAGCTTATGGTAAGTCTCCGTCTGAAAACCAAAAATAAAACTCAATTTTCAGTTTTGGTCTGGGTTTCACAGTGTGGGGTTTCAAGAGAGTATTTCGCAGTGTGACATTTGGTTGGCTTTTCCTTTACTCTGTGTTGAGTGATGCAGTGTTTAATTTGGGGCTGTTGTGACCATCTCAAGACAAGCCTAAGTGTGTTTGACATTTACTAAGGAAGTATTAGTTGAATGTGGCTTACTGGCGATGGTGCATGACAGCTCTAAGTTTTTACATGGGGATTCAGTGGTGTGATGCAAAGCCCCTTCACACTGCAACTGGAGCTTACGGCATGAAGTGCAGTTGGTCGTCTTGCTCGTTCTACTCATTAAGCGCTTTATTTTTATCTTATACCTTCATACATCTTGTTAACGTCCTGAAAGTGGCTCAGTATTTATTTATTTGTTTAGACCATGTGCATCTAGTCAAGTCCCTTGGAAACATGAGCTAAATATAATTGACAGATAAAGTACACATGAATTTCACACTTAAAGGAAGCATCTGGGTAACTTTCAAATGAATGTCTATATGGACAGCATCTGTGGCAGGCTGTGCAATTACAGGAATTAAATTTAGACTTGTACTCAGTTTGAAAAACATACTGTAAATACACTTGCAATATACAAGACTTACTTTAAATACACTTACAATGAAAGACTAGCAAACAAGTGGCCAGCACTCCAAAATATATAGCTATCACATAGTTTCAGTGGTATAGCCATAATTCTTTAACATTGTGGTGTCATGAAACTGTTGTTACAGAATTGCTTACCAACCCTCTCTCTGTACAAAATCTTTTAATTCATGCTATGACAAAAAAAAAAAAACGTAACCTCAGTTTGATTTGATTGCCATATCAGCAAGAGACATAACATATCAGCTCCATGCATAAACAAACATATTTACATGGAGCGTTATGCACACTCTATCCACAAATATTATGCTGGTAACTCGTAACTCCAAGTAGTCCCAACTCAAAAGGATAGTTTAGGTAACTTCACTGCTCAAATAGTAACTAATGAGATATGCAAGTGCTTTTACACAAACTATGAGCTTTTAAATCCACTGGCCCGCTTGTCTATACATCTACAGTAAGTGTTTTACTATATAGTTCCTGTTACTTTTTACAAACTGAGGATTGCATTGACATTATTATTTGTAAAATCCAACAGCATGTCACTGATTGTGTCCATAGGCAATCGTTTAAAAGCAACCCAGAGTATTTTTAATATATTTAGTCGATCGTAACAAAAACTCATACAATACATTTATAAGTCTTGCCAGACTCAGCTACGTTTTTTCCCCCCTCAAGCTTCTTTTGCAAATAAAGTCAACTCAGTCAAAACAAGGCAGTATCATCGCACCACTAAATTCATGTAAAGTTTGAAACGTTTGGGGTGAAGAGGCTTTTAAAGGCGTGTATGTAACGCATCGGATCCACAGGCTGAAGAGCACCCCACCTCTGTTTTTGTTCCCTTCTATATCCTCCTCTGAACCTACTTTAGTTCGCTGCCAGTGGATACTATCAAGCCCAAGACTGGCATTATTCACACGTACACAATGCTATACTGGGTCCCTTTGGAGAACTGATGACAGAGGACGACCTCATCCGCATTGAGAAGCAGATCGAGAACCTCCAGGTCATGCACAAAGTGACAGAGGTGGAGAAAGACCTGGAACAGCTGGAGCAAGAGTTGAAGCAACTCCTACCTGTGTCTGCAGCCTTGAACCAAGACCACTTCTCTGTCAACCCCAAACAGGTTCATGGGCAAGCAGAAGACTTGCCTGCCTGGTGCAGTAAGATCTCCACGCTGCTAAAAAGCATGGCTATTCTGCTCGCCACTTTGGGCGGAAAGGAGATCGATATTCTGGAAATGATCAATGAAGGATATACATATGAAGGTCTGAAGAGCGGAAAAGGCCAGACGGGGATCTCCAGTTCTGGAAACATTGGCCGATCGCAATCATTCTCCACTCGAGAGGAGGTGGAGAAGGAGATTAAGCAGTGTGGCGTGTCTGTGAAGAGCCTGAAAGCCAATTACGAAATTCATAGCCAGTCAAAGTACGAGGACGACAAAACAAACCGCATATACAAGCGGACGAGGTCTTTGCCGGCGGTTAGTGAATGCAGCTACCCATCAGAGCCTATCCTGGAGGATGAGTTGCTGTTTTCTTTAAGTGAGAGCCTCTCGCAAGCCGGAGATGTGTCGCCGATAGATCGAGATTTACCATTGGTGAATGAGGAACCTATAACGCAGTCCCATGTACCTTTGACGTACGCTGGGTCTGGACCATCTATGAACCCACTAACCTCAGAGAACCCTATGAACCCACTAACCTCAGAGCATCTCACCCGCAGTCTAGAAGTGCAAACGGACCTGAGCTACGTCCAGGAGTGCATCGAGATGCGCAAGGAGAGGATTGTGTTTCTGTTCCTGGAGCACTGGAGAAAGTACACAATGACTGAAGCCTACAAGTGCTCAGGAAGAGGGAAGACTCTGAGTGTCGAGGAGAACGACTCCCATTCCCTGTATTATCACAACCTGGCAAAGCCCGAAGGCACCATGCAAATGGAGGATGACCAACTGCTGTATTTCATGAAACAGAGACAGGTGGTGGGAAATCTTCTTGGCCACTGGAGGACCATTATGAGCCAGGTGCCCACGCGACAAATCCGCAGACTCAGTCGAGCTCAGATGATCTACTGGCCCGAGCACTTCCTTCCCCACATCAATGGGTCTCCGGTTCAATATGAGAATCTAACCCTTGACCTTTTCATGCTAGGCTACTTCCAGCTTCTGGAGATGAACATGTCGCGCACTGAACGGAAGTTTCGCCACTTGCTTTGCTACGAGATGTTTGACAGACTAGGCAGTCACCCGTGGGAAGTGATCCGCCAGTTCCACCGAGAGGTCATGGAGAGCATTGAGAGCGGGAAACGCGATTGGTCGGATGGCTTCGAAGATATCAAGGTGAATTATTTCGGTGACTCTGTGGAGGACGGCGGGCTGCTGGAAGCGGCTGAGCTCATTCTGCCTCCGGAGATTCTGCAGGCGTCTGTGAATATACCGCAAGACGCTCCAGCTGATGCAGATCTCCCAAGTGTTTCACCACCAGAAGTCCTTAATGGACACCCAGACGACTCTGCAGCGGCCACCCAGCAGGGCACTTCTGAGAACTCAGCTGAGACTATTATAAATGATATGGAAATACAGAAGAGTAGTACTGAAGTTCAACTACCACATGCAGCACAGGATGCACCGCAGTCAGAAAACGCTGTACCGCAAGCGACCGCAACAGCGGAAAGCCCCCAGACACAAGCCCCATGCATTAATACTGCGAACGAACAGGGCCCAGAAAATATTAAAGATGAGCCCAATGAGGACTCCATCAAGCTTATCTATGAACTTAAAGAGTTTAGCAATGAGGAAATCATTCGATACATTGATCGAAGCTTCGCCTTCTGGAAAGAGAAGGAGGCTGAGATGTTTGACATCTGACTAATCAGGTCAACTTATTTGAAGGATGAAACACAATTATCAGGAGATGCTTTAAGCAGTTTAGCAAGCGGTTTGAGGCAGCCGGAAATGTCAGAAGAAGCAATCAAAAGTTGAGCTGTAATCGTTTTGAAATTCAAGTTAATAGCATCATGCTGAATTTAATATGTATCTATTTAATAGCCATGAAAAGCTTTAGAGATACAAATACACAGAGGCAAATAAATAGCCTTGCAGCTGTTTAAAATGTATTTATTTAGTAAATTGCTTTCATGCAGATAAAACAATAAATACAGAGAAAGCACTACATCTCACAAGGTGAAGTGACAGAAAAGCAGAATATCAGCTTTTCACTGAGTGTGTAAGATTCAAACAGTCCAATAATACACTCAGGCTTTAAGTGTGCTAATTCATTTGAACAGTAATATCTATCTGTTCAAAGTGCTTTAAATCATCCATCAATGAAGCGCAAAATGCATTTTCTTGAAATTAAATATAAAAGTATTCTGACCATTTTTAAAACTAGCATTTTGTTTATTAATGGAATTCTTTCAGATTCATTTATTAAAAGCCATTTGAATTTTGTAACTTTAACTATTGTTCTTTCTTATTTGTATGACTTACAGTTGAGCGTATCACAGACATAGATTACCAATACGATATGTTTTTGCATCATCTGTTTTAAATGGTTTATTCTGCATGTTGCATAATTATTTGGAAATGATCAGAGTTGTTGTTTAGGAAAAGCGGGAACGTCTTAGTGTTCTTGCCGTGTTTTGAGTTATTTAAGAACACACAGCTGAACATAATCAATGCCTTTATCCATTCAACAATGACACATTTGTAGATGTGTATTCTTGACCTTTTGTTTATCTTTCAGTTTGATTGTCTTTTATTACCAATTGTTTTTGGCAATGTTGTTTTTAAGAGGTTTTAAAAAGAAATTTCTACTTAGAAATGGGTTTTTATTGCCATTGGTATTCATAAGAGGTTTTTTTACACATAACATTGACGTTTATATTGTTCAGCTGGTACACTTTTGTTCTGTCTAGCCACGTTTGACGTGTCAGTTTGATGGTTTGTTTGTTTTTGAGAAATATTTACAAAATTAAATAAATCTTAAGTTTATGATTGGACACTTCAGTCATCATTTCATTTGTGATTTCCTATTCTAATATTAATAAAATGATTGAACGCCTTTATAAGAAGAACAAATATTTAAAAAGGCCACTGTTTCCATTTAATAGTGCGGTAACACTTTAGAATAGGGAACACTTGTTGACTATTAACTACGACTTTTCCTTCAATAAACTCCTAATTTGCTGCTTATTAATAGTTAGTAAGGTAGTTATTAAGTTTAGGTATTGGGTAGGATTAGGGATGTAGAATAAGGCATTAATATTACTACTAATATTCTAGTAATATGCATGCTAATAAGCAATTAGACCTTAAAATAAAGTGTTACCAATAGTATCTCTTAGTACAGTAATAATGAACTTTACACTCTTAAAAATAAAGGTGCTTCACGATGCCATAGAAGAACCTTTTTTGTCTAAATGGTTCCATAAAGTATCTTTAACATCTGAAGAACCTTTCTGTTTCACAAAAGGTTCTTTGTGGCGAAAGAAGGTTCTTCAGATTATAAAAAAGCAAGAAAGAGATAGTTCTTTAAATAACCTTTGACTGAATGGTTCTTGGTGGAACCAAAAATGGTTCTTCTATAGCATCGCTGTGATCTTAAGCACCTTTATTTTTAAGAGTGCAGTCAGGTTCCATGAACTTAATTAGCTAAAGAGTTAAATAAGAATTAGAGAGTTAACTGTGGCATCAAAGCTATTTTTGGAGTCAAGCTCAAGCTGTGTTCCAGAGGGCATTTAGCTGCATTTCCTTAAGAAGGCAGGACGGTGGTCGAAGTGTGATTTCAGCTCCACAAGCATTGAAAGAATTTAAAGTGGAAAAGTATGTAACTGCAGATACTAAATAAGCACCATGTTAAAACTTTGTTCTGCTGCATGTGTTGTATATTTTCAGGTAAAAGTAAATAGGGTCTCTTAACTAGTTGCTTATTAGCATGCATATTACTAGAATATTAGCCGTTTATTAGTAGTAATTAAGCACATATTAATATCTTATTCTACATCCCTAATCCTACCCAATACCTAAACTTAACTACCTTACTAATTATTAATAAGCAGCAAATTAGCACTTTATTTAGGCAAAAGTCATAGTTAATAGTTACTTTGAATTGAATCTTAAAATAAAGTGCCCAAATGCGTTAATTTCACAGAGCTATATTTCAGGTCATATTTCCACAACCAAAATGAAAAGAATAATTTTATTCTGAACAAAGAACATTAGGCTTATTTTTTTACTCTTACACTAATTATTTGTTTATTTGTCATTGTGTCCAGACAGGATTCGTTAGTAAGAGTCTAATGAAAATGACAAATAAACTCTAAAATATCTACAGACAGTTTTGGGGGAAGCAGTCATATAATGCAACCGTGTATAATGGTACAAAAATATGCAATATTTTTTTTTTATGCAATATCTTTATTTTAAAACATATCATTTTCACGAGATGCATAGATGTATCTCTCCGTTGGAGAATTTCTTGCAATATCTTTCTTGAATGCAGTTTTTAGTAACTTTTACAAACCTTTCGACTCAATAACCCTAAAACATTGGATTGTCTTTCCTTCTATAGATTCAGTAAAGCCTTCTTTATGGACATATTGTATCTTTAAGTGAGCTGATGCAGAAGGTCATTTACATTTTTTGAACTATTGATCAAAATCTGAAGGCAACGCATCATTGCAGTATTACATTATTAATGGGAGAGCACCCAATTGCTTAATCTGATTCTTATATGGAAAGAAATGCCATCAGTGTGTTTTATCATTCCTAGTTACACTCTCATATAAGCATCTTCATCTATCTGTTTTTATTATATTTTATCTTTTTTTTTTTTTTTTTTATCGGCATATAATTCCCAGGGGAATAATGAAATATTAAGACACAGATTAGTTTACATAGATACTTGGGCTGTTACCAGTGATGTGGCTTCACAGTAACAGTTGAGGTAATCAATCCACACCGAGGGGAAATGAGAAGCTGAAGAAGGCCACCTCCTCCACTGGGCTATAGTTACATCTGAATGGAGGAAGAAGATCACTTTTCACACTGTGTGCACACACTGCCTGTCTGAGAGCAGAAACTGTCTACATTTTAGGAGCATGATCAAGTGTTTTGGCACAATAACCATGACATTTTTCAAAGATGTTTTGCGCTGGAGCACTTGAGTCTAGTCGCATTATAACAGATATAACAGCTCAAAACTGCACTTAAGCAATATAGTAAGAGTGGCTTTGCTATTGTGAATATGTTCAGTACACAAAAACACTTTTTCACATGTAGGCCTATGAAGTGACACCCTACAGTCTTTTTTTGAAATCCAGACAAATTATGTGTAATTTCCAGTACTCCACAAGTAAAGATATGTTTTCATACTGGTATGCACTACAGTGTTTTGTGGTTTGTACACTGAAAAAAATTTTTAAGGTAAGTGGTTGCGAACAATTCATTTTAGCTACATTTAAATTAAAAAAATGTTGAAAGCTAGTCAACTAAATTTGTTAGCTAAAGTAAAGTAGCTAAAATAAATTGATTGCAACTCCTTACCTTAAAAAAAAAAAATTAGTAAATTCAATAAAAAAAAAAAAATTCAGAGTATTTATAGACTCATCCCTTTTTTTGGCACTGTAGTGAAAACAAATCTTTTCTGATCTCATCTACAGCTATTTGTTCTTCTTCTCTGTGTGTGTGTCAGGCTGAAGAAGAGGCGGCCCGTTTGGCTTCATTGCCTGCCTGGAGGAGAGATATCATGAAGAAAAAGATGGAAGAAGAGAAGTAAGTTAAAGCCAGAGCTCTTGATTGTGTCTTTCTGTGTGCTTCTTTTACCGTCAACCTCAAGTTTTACTGTTTTCTATTCCCTCTAGTTTTTACTACTATGGTAAAGTTGATTATATATGTGGCACATTTATATTTAAACTTAGTGTTTAGCTTGAAAAATGAACATAACCTTTACAATAAAGTTTTTTGTTTTGTCTTGTTTTGTTTGCCAATTTCAAATACCGGTAATAGTAATATGTGACCCTGGAGCACAAACCAGTCTTAAGTCGCTGGGGTTTATTTATAGCAAAAGCCAAAAATACATTGCATGGGTCAAAATATGCATTTTTCTTTTATGCCAAAAAATCATTAGGATATTAAGTAAAGATCCATGAAGATATTTCTTACCGTAAATATATCAAAACTTAATTTTTGATTAGTAATCTGCATTGCTTAGAACTTCATTTGGACAACTTTAAAGGCGATTTTCTCAATATTTTGATTTTTTTTTGCACCGTCAGATTCCAGATTTTCAAATAGTTGTATCTCAGCTAAATTTGGTCCTATCATAACAAACCATACATCAATGGAAAGCTTATTTATTCAGCTTTCATGTGTAAAAATGATACTTAAGACTGGTTGTGTGGTCCAGGGTCACATAAGTAAGTAATAGTACTTATATTGCAATTATCAGTAATATACAAGTAATAGCTTTATTTATATCATTCATAACTGATCTAATGATTAAGATTAACTGCCTAGAACTGCCTTTAGTATGCCTGACATTTCTTCCATGCAAATCTGTAAATTTCTGTCTTTTCCTTTCAATGTCTTGTGTGGATTATAAAACCAAAGTGATAAGATGTAAGTAAAACTGTATTTTCCTTTTTTTTTTTTTTTTTTTGTTGTAGCAAATGTACAAAAATGTAAACATATACATCTATACATGTAATCCTCTATTTCTTTTATTCACTCCTGGATGGACAGGGAACAGAAACGGTAAGACACTGACTAGTGATAGCAGTACTAGTGATAGTTGTAGAAGTACATCCTATTTCTGACGTTTTGATTGTATTAATGTGCATGATGTCATTTGATCAAAAACGTGACTGCATCTGCTTTTCTCTTTCTTTTGTTCTCCTCGTCCCTGCAGAAAAGAGGAGGAACGGCGGCGAATGGAAAAGGAGAATGAGGAGAAGTCTGAACTGGAGCGACTACGAACGCTAGGCTATGATGAAACCAAGCTGGCACCGTGGCAGCGGCAGATTATTTTAAAGAAAGGCGACATAACGAAACAGTAGTAAACTCCCAGTCATCCCCTCCACTCTCGCACAACTCTCTGTAGGACACTGTTCAGAATCTGCCAGAAACCAGGCGTGGGTCACCAGACAGCGTTCTGCTCGATGACCGCTTCAGCATCGCTTCGTCTCAGTCTCACTGTATTGAGCTCTGAAGCTCTGAAACTTTGCAGGATGTTTTCATTCACTTAGAGCTTTGTTACACACTGCACGAAACATAATTCTCCAAAATCCACAATAGGGGCACTTTGATAGTCCTAGATATGATAGTCCTGTCCATATATATGGTGCATCTATGTTTCTTACATTAAAAAAAAACTGCAATTTGGAAATGCAAAGTTAGAAACAAATGCAAAAAAAGAAGCATTTTACCTATAGTCTCTTTGCACTATATATACGTTTCACCAAAAGGTGGCGTTAGAGATCACAACTTAGAATTGGCCATATAAGTCTTCCCAGATAACAAGCACAGAATGTATTTCAGGCCTACACTAATGAAAAAAGATCAGAGTGAAACCCATAACTGCACAAGAGAAGCCAATGTCTTAAATATTCTATTGCATCTGATGGTCTAAAAAAAAATCCCTGTCACCCTTTATACTGAGATTTACACAGGACGTTTACATTGGCAGGGAAGTCGATTAAAATGTCATGAAATCATTACAGTGTATTCAGCCATGCTGTGCTCCCCAAATATGAAGCTGTCGTTTCCTTCCCTGCTTGGCAACTGTAGCTTGCTCTTTATTGTTATTAATGTGTTTAGAGTAACTAGACATCAGAAAAGTGCCGGATGTGAATCTGTATGTGTGTGTGGATGTGTGAGAAAGTGTATGTGTGTGCATATTTACACATGCATATAAACGCAATATGTCTATCCTGAGTCTTTCACTGTGCGATGGGTAGAGATGATGTATTTTGAGTGTTTTTTTTTCTGTACAACTGTAAAAAAAAAAAAAAGATTACATAAGTTACACGTATATGTGATAAGCATGGTCCTCCTTGAGTTTGGGAACATTCTGCTTTCGTTTATCAGATGCCATAATGATGCTGAAAACAAAGATGTGAACGTCATTGCCATTAGAACATTTTCTATTCATAATTACTCCATTTAGAAATACTCTTATTGGCCAATAATATCATGGTCAGTTACATGTTTTTCCTGTTTTCAGTCTGGCTTTCATTGGCAGACTATTGTAAACTTTCGTTTTCCCAATGGCAACAGTAATGCAATAAAAATCAAAACAACAATCTGTGCCTGTGAAATAATTATTACGCAAAAACACATCCAATACATTATATTGCATTGTATGACGTGACAGTCCAGTTCCTCATGCTTAAACTGTTCTTTTCATGTTATAATTTAACGTAAAATAATAGAAGCTACTTCAATGAAG
Source organism: Barbus barbus (assembly GCF_936440315.1). NCBI lineage: Eukaryota > Metazoa > Chordata > Actinopteri > Cypriniformes > Cyprinidae > Barbus > Barbus barbus. The sequence goes on from NC_136756.1 coordinate 5,259,202, forward strand.
GTTTAGCTTATGTAGTGACACTTTACCAGCAGATGGAGCAATGTGCTTTTTTTTTTTTTTTTTTTTTATAATTACAGTACCAGAAAACCACTATAATAAAAATAAAACGAATAAAACACCTCCACGTCTTCTGTCTGGCCATAAGTGCACAAATGAAAGCTATCTCGTTTGTATGTGCAGAAATACAGACGTTTGCAATACTGCGTGTGATTTAGAGGAAGTGGTGGGCGTGGCCGGGCTCACCTGCAGCGACGGAGCGCGAGCGAGACAGAGGTCGTGTAGGTGCAGGTATGCGCTGAAGTTCTGCTAAACATTTAATATGTTCAGGATCCGTGCAGGGAAATCTGACATCCGCACACTTTCAGAACCACAGTGCATGTGATATTAGCCGGGTAAGTCAATCCTGTATTTAAGTATGGCCTTTAAAAGAACAAAAAAGCGCTCTTGTTTTGATAATTTGTCAATCTGGGCGTGAAGTGCAGTTACAGTGAGTTGTTTATCCAGGTGACTAGGAGCAGTTATATGTTAAAATATTCCCGAACAGCTATATGTCTCTTAAAAATAAAGTTTTTTTTGGCATGTGTGGTTGCGTTAAAAACCTCTTAAATACATTATTATTATCATTTTTATTTTTTGAATAATTATATGAGTATTATACGAAACTGAACATGATTTGTGCACCTGTTTCCGTGATCAAGGGACATTCCAAACAGGTGTGAGAGAGATTCCCGGAAAAATAACAGGCGGTATTAATAGCGACAGTAAACAATGGTAAACACAGAATTAAAACAGACAACATATGAAACTAGATGAGATGATTTATGTGTTATGCTGTAATCTAATATTACACACATTGGTGTAGTATATAACCGAAATGATACTTGCCTATTTCATTACAACTCTATCATTAAAATTGTTATATTTTCATATGTTGGGCTATTTACAAATGCATATATTAAATAATAATTTTTAAAAGAGAGTTAATATAATTAATGTGACAGCTTCCTCCTATAGAGCTGCTTGCTCATTTCGTAAATAATGAACTTGTCCTTTACAGTTACAATTACAATTGTTTCGTAATTTATACATTTTATAACGTTAAATGTTATTTTCCTGGTTCTTAATGTGAAGCTGCTTTCAAGGATAATCCAAATAAATGTGACTTGACGCAATATATAATTTGAAGTAGTTTTTGTTATGATGATGTTAATCATTTATGCTGATTTGAATTTCTAAAGAATAAAATGCTACGTAATGGGCGTTGTTTTAATGCAATTTTTACTGCAGTCAAGAATTGGAGTGATATGTGAGCTGGACTTGTTTCATTATCTTCAGGTGATAATTACATTATCTTAGCAAAGTCTAGATCATTATAACTTTCATTTAGACTTCACTGAGCACTTTGTTAATGAGTGCAAAGAGGTAGTGAATGTGACCCCGGACCACAAAACCAGTCATAAGTGTACATTTTTTGATTTATACATCATCTGAAAGCTGAATAAACAAGTTTGCATTGATGTATGGTTTGTTAGGACAGGACAACATTTACCTCAGATACAACTATTTAAAGATTTGGAATCTGAGGGTGCAAAAAATCTAAATATTGAGAAAATCACCTTTAAAGTTGTCCAAATTAAGTTCTTAGCAATGCATATTACTAATCAAAAATGAAGTTTTGATATATTTACGGTAAAACAAATGTACAATATATCTTCATGGAACATGATCTTTACTTAATATCCTAATGATTTTTGGCATAAAAGAAAAATCGATAATTTTGACCCATACAATGTATTTTTGGCTATTGCTACAAATATACCCATACTACTAAAGACTGGTGCTCCAGGGTCACATATTTCTTTGCAGGTGTTGTAAATGCTCCTAACCTGCCCTTTTCTTCCGTTGAGATCTTTTACCGTGAAAAGGCTTCCATCCTTACAGTTTCAAATTACATTATATCAGAATTACAGCTGAACAGCCTGTGCTTCATTCTGCCACTCCACCATCTCTGTTGTAACAGGTTTGTGTTGTGGTCTGCTGGTGACCCCAAACTGATGTGAAACAAACACTTCCTCCAGCCGATCAGGAAACCGGGTGAAGGTGCCATGTCCCACAGAAATTCCTGTGGCTCCACGGGGAACCAGTCTCTCCTTCTTCCGGAGAGCCGTTTCAGCTCAGTCCTTCAGCTGGGCCAGCCATCTGGACGTTCGTCCTCGAGCATCGACCTGTCCAGAGTGGATTCCCCAGAGGATGAGAGGAAAGCTGTAGTGCTCAGCACCCAGAGCGAAGCTGCTCGCAGGCAGGGCACTCAGCAGCTCATCCCCAAGAACCTGGCTGTGAGCAGCCGCCCAAAAAACCGCCACCACACCACCGTGGTGACCCTGCCTGTCAGCCTGCAGCCCTCAGACGTCTCCTGGGAGGACTGTGACAGTGATTCGGGCGGTGCGTTTTCACAGAGGAGAAATCGCAGGAATAAATCGTATCGTGCTGCCGTCACTAGTCTGAATCTTGATGCTTTGCCAAGCGAACTCCAAACAGAAATGCTGACACCGGTCAGTGAAGTGAAGGATGTCAACCAAAAGCAAGCACAGAAATCAGGACGCAAGGCAAGTGTTTTGCTTTCGGTTTATTCTGTTCTGGATGCTTTCAAATGAACATAGTTTGTTGAATCCACAATCAGGATTTAGATTTTATAAGACATTGTGAAATGTATTGTTGGAGTGTTATTTTTTGAACACATTTATTTCTAGATCTTATTAAAAACATCTTATATCTAGCCATCTAGATTTAAAGAAGCAAATATATAAGATTTTAGGTTTGCAGTAAATAATATGTTTCTGGCATGTTGTATGTTTGGCAACGATTCATTTAATCCTACACTACTATATTGCCAAAAGTTTTGGTTCACCCCCTTCTAATGATCAGGTTTGACTACTTTAGTAATTTCTATGATTACAAATCTTAATGTTAAAGCATATAATGATATTCTAGGGAATTGTGTGCTTCTAATATAGCAACGGTTTGGACAGAACCCTTTTCTATTCTATAAGGTTCAAAAGAAATGATCGATTGAGTCAGTGTGGAGGAACTTGACTGGTCTGCCGAAACCTAGCTGAACTCCTCTGGTGTGACTTTATATGCAGATCTTGAGCCAAAAACTCATCAGCAAACACCAATGACTTGTACATAAGGGTGCTGTCATTTTAGACACGTCCAAAACTGTTGCAACAGAGATGGAAATACAATTTTTAAATACATTAACTGTTTTCATCTTTGTTGCCACAGTTTTGTTGCCTTTTTCTGTTCTAAAGAAGGGGGTCCCAACACTTTTGTCCTTATAGTCTCTATACAAGTCATTGGTGTTTGCTGATGAGTTTTTGGGTCAAGGTCTGCATATAAAGTCACACCAGAGGAGTTCAGCTGGGATCAGGACTTGGTTTTCTGTTCAGCTGAGATCTTGTATTGACAGGGGGAGAGTTAAACCACTTTGTAAACCCCAGAACATCCCAAAGACTTTCAGTAAGGTTAGGCTCAGGACTCTGTGGAGGCCAATTCATACATGAAAATGATTCCACTGAACCACAATTTCACGAATTAAGCCTGGTGAATCTTGCCTTTGTCATCTTGGAATATGGACATGTCTTTCCGACAAGGTTAAGAAATGACTCTTCAGTATTTGCTTGCTTATTAAATCCAAATGGTGACTCAAAATGGTGACAAAAAAATCATAAATGCATGCTGGAGTGTGTAGCACATGTGCTCATATAAGACACGTTTAAACTGTTGGCGTAAGTGACTCTGGTGGGTCGTGTCCCGACCCTAATCCCAATATCTCTCCCTCAGCGGTCCTTTCAGATCTATACTCTTCTTTCAGTAAATTCAAAAATATTCAAACCATATTCAAACTTTCAGAAGACTTTTATAACATCATGGGGGTTTATATGGAATGATATGATAAAAGCTTAATGCAGTTTTTCTCAAGTTGTAAACTATCAAAGAACCTTTTACGTTTTTTTCACCCTTCAGAAAAAAAAATATCACATTGTCATATGTATTTCTGCTGTCTTTCCTTACAGAGGACATTGGGAAGGATCAGGAACAGGAAGCAAGCTGGCTCGTTTAAAGATGGTTTGTTGTTCAATGTTTTTCCTAAAAAAAATTTGTTTAAATGCATAAGATAGTGTACTATATATAGTATCCATCCATCCATCCAAGCTGATAGCATTGTGAACTTTCCAAGTTTGCCTCGATGAACATATGCACCTCAAAAAACTATACATGCAGCAGTAACACCTTACAATAATCCCATTAGTTCATCCATTAAATATGAAATAATCATTTAAAATTAAATAAACATAAACCCTACATTGTTAGTTCATGTTGGCTCAGGTGCATTAAATTATATTAACTACTATAACTTTTGATTTGATTATTGTATTAGTAAATGTTTAAAATATAATGTAGTTATTAACAAATGTAACCTTATTGTAAATGTTACCAGCGTAGATTGAATCCCAGTGATTATATTTTTGGGTAAAGTGAGATGGATTGTTATTCCTTCAATAATCGTTGTAGAACTTCTAAAGCCAGAAACTTCAAAAGTGATACTATATGAACCGCAGCGGGTTGAACGTTGTTCATTATCTTCTTACAGAGCCACGGTTTTACCAGGAGATCAAGGAGCGAGGCCTGAATGCCAGCAACCTGAGCACAGAGGACGATGAGTTCTCACCGACCGAGCCTCGAGAAGAGGATCAGGGCATCGTGGTGAAGAACTATAAGGCAGCGTACATGACATGGAGTCAACTGCCACAGGTGATGAGGACCAAATCCCTGCTGAAGGGCCACTCGCTTGAGATCGAGCTGTGGCTGAAACCTCTGAGAGGAGAAGTGTCAAATGAGCATGAGCATATAACATTTAGAGACTTCAGAGAAACTATTTTGTGATTAGGACATAGATGCAGTACATTAAATTATTCATGTAAATGTAAAAATTACATGTATTAAATACAAATAGGCTCATATTTACAAAAGAGTGTTGCTGATTCGTAATAAGCACATTTATTGTTTTATTTCAAACTTAGGTGAAAGATTTGGGCATTTTGGATATCATCTCCCCTGAAGAACGCAAAAGACAAGAAGTGAGTCTATTTCAGGGCTCTTATGCTCATCAAGGCTGCATTTATTGATCAAAAATGCAATAAAAACAGTAATATTGTAAAATATTGCAATTTAAAATAACTTTCATATTTTAATATTAGGTTTAATATTATAAAATGTAGTATATTTATTATGTAGCAAAACACAAGTCATTGTGATATGTTGATTTGCTGTTCAAATATTAGTAATGGTTGTTATTAGCAGCGTATCAGAATGATTTCTGAAGGAAGTGACACTGCAGTAATGGCTACTGAAAATTCAGCTTGCATCACAGAAATAAATTATATTTTAGAATATATTCAAACAGAAAAGTTACGGTAAATTGTAATCATATTCCACAATGTTACTATATATATCTATATATACACACAGATACGTGTGTCAGACTGGCACTAGTCACTGACGTCCTTTCATGTAGTCATTGTCAGATGGCTGTAGTGTTGATATGAGTGCACTCAAATGGCTGTGTAAATACTAAAGTTCACTTTGTGCACACTCACACACAGACACACCCAGACATCAGACTCTTAACTGATCATTTGTTCCACCTGCTGCTTTAAATGAGGCTGTATTGTGGATTTTCACGGAAAGGCCATTCATTCCTAAAGCGTGTTTGAACTTTAAAGCATGTCTTATAAACCATGATTTACTGAAACAAAAGGTCTTTTCAGGAGAGAAAGAGAAGCACGGCAGATCTCTGATAGTTCTTATAGATATACTGTATATGAACACATGGTTGGATTCGTCCTACATTGTAAGTCTGTGTGGTTTCATCGTCCACTGGGTGAAGGTTACACATCTGACTCTTAGAAAAGTAATGGCACACTTCTCCTTAAGCCACATGACCTGAGGTGCATTCAAGCACAGAAGGGGTGGAACAGCTTACATGCCAAAGATTAATTGTTTAAATAAGTAACTTTATGTTTGAGAAGTGGTAATGCTTGCCTAAGCAAGCACCTCTAACAGAACTGCACATTAGCACACAGTTAACTCTTAGACAACCATTGACTAATAAGGCAGTGTTTCTTCATCTTGGTTTTATAAAGTTATTGATGTCACATTGAAGTTTCTTCAGATTAGTGTTTTGGTTTCGTTTTATATATTATATACTGTACATATATATTTTAGGGTTTTTGAGTTGCCGACTTGAAAAGTTCTTGATGTTACTATGTTCAGGGTGTTGCTTTCTGGCATCTTTGAGGCTGTTTTAAGAGTGGGCTCAATAATAAGAGGGTTTCTCTGTAACAAGTTCAGATCACATGTCACACTGTGTACTTATTTATTTGTGTGTGTGTGTGTGCAGGCCATCTTTGAAATCCTCACGTCAGAATATTCCTACCAGCACAGTTTAAATATCCTGGCGACTCATTTTAAAGACAGTGCAGATTTGAAAAAGACCATGACAACGACCGAACACCATCATCTGTTCTCCAACATATCCGTCATCCAGGACGTCAGCAAACGGTACAAACTTTCTCTTATCTTATAAATTCTAATGTGGATCATAACATGACAACCCTTGAAAAATGAAATATATTTTAGTGAATTTAGCTCTTTTAATTCAGCTAGAGCTCCCACCGCAATTAATCCTCTATTTCATTCACCAAACTTAAAATCTAGAAGGCAACAAAATGTGGATCAGCTTTGCATGAGCTTACGTTTCTGGTCTCCAGCATTTACATATGTGTGAATACCATGAAACATTAAATAGTGTGACCCATATTAGAAAGTAGTTAAAGTTTGTGTTTATGCAAATCAAGAGATTTCTCTTATAGTGTGATTTAATTGCTTTGATTTGCACAATTAAATCACACTATTGTTCTTGCAAGTTAAATCATGTTGCAGCTCCTATCAGCCAACTGGTCAGGGTTGCCAGGTCTGTGTAACAAAACCGGGGGAAATTGGCTTTATAAATTGCTCTAAAATCATGTTCCTGGGGGGTTTTCCTCGGTCATTATCTTTTTCAAGGGTTCCCTAAGCAACCAGTATAAAAGTAGCCCATGGGAAAACTGCAGCGGACCAATAATAATTCTATTTTATTTACTCAGTACATGAAGTCATTTGGTGCTTTTTCAGTGCTATACCATGCATGACACGTGTAGCAAGAAAACTACTGTGTATAGTGTATCATTAATTCTGGAAAGACAGGTTCAGCCTCTTTCTGAGCCAGATTTAATACAGGTCATTTAAAAAGCTGCATCTAGGATCACGCAAGAGTTTCCAGCAGACGTGACTGCAGTATCTGCACTGTTGGACGTGTTCAGACTCGCTGGTTAAACTGGTTAAGCAGCTTGCCACTGCCTGGATTCATGTTTCACAAAAAAAAGGGTCTTTCACACATTTACAATGAAACTTTATACCTGTTTCTCAGAAACTGTGAATGCATGATTCTTCTGGAGACATTCAATGGTGTGGCTCTAAAACAGGTTAAAGTGAAGTGATTCTAAGATATGCTAAAGCTTTCAGAGCATGTTGTGTCATGAGGTTTGGTCTTGTTTATGAAACAAGCGCATTCAATTAGCTGGACTGTGGGAGTGAGGTTTTCCAGTCTGGGAGTTGCCATTAGGGCTGGGACATAACAGGCTCGAAATCTTCTGTTTGATAGGAGCTTATGGAGGAAGTCTCGGGGGTAAAATTAATCTTTGTATTTGTGTTACCTAAAGAGTATTTGCCATACTGAAAATAGAGAAGCTGCGGTGTTAAAGTTGACCAGCGGTAGGAGAAATCATTTTTTCTCAAACTAATGAGACCAGATTTCAGGCCTAGAGACAGTCCAGACAATGATAGATATGATACATGCCTTTCATTTGTATCTTTTTTAATTTTAATTTTAAAATGCTGGAGAGTTTCCCCAAACAGCGAGCCGCAGAGAGTTACATGAGGCTTTTGCGCCCCCTGGTGGTCTGGTTCTAGTCAGATGGCGCTGTTTACACATCCTAGTATTTCCTTTTGTCAGTTGCCTAAAATAAATAATCAAATGCATTTCCGCTCTATTGATAATGATATTGATAACTTTTTTATTTTTAAATGTGGAATTAAATGAGAAATTATCTTGGCATATAATATACACTTATAGGCTACTATGTTTCTTAGGTTTTTTGAGGATCTGGATACACGTCACCAAAAACACCCTGTGATCAAGGACATCAGTGATATAGTGAATAAATATGCGACTCAGCATTTTGAGCCGTACATTGTATACTGCTCCAATGAGACCTTCCAGCAGAGAACGCTCCAGAAGCTACAGTAAGCACCCATACATACAATAATGAACAGATGCTAACCAAGCACTTTTGATTGGGAAACAGTTGTTAATAGGAATTAATGGTTCTTTATTTGTGTGTTTAGGTCAAGTAACAATGTGTTTCGAGAGACTCTGAAGCAGATTGAAGGCAGTGAAGCTTGTGGAGGTTTGCCCATGATCTCCTTCCTCATCTTACCCATGCAGAGAATCACTCGCCTGCCACTTCTTCTGGATGTAAGAGACACAATCCTCCTGTAAACCGCAGCTTTATATTGAGCTTCTAAGTCATCCAACCTGGAGTTCAGTTCCACCTCTGCTGCAATACTGCCTTCAAGCTCTCTTAGGAGTTGGAATGAAAATTATAGCTATATATATCTTAACCTCTTAAGACCTGAGGAAAAAAAAAAGATATTTCATTCATGAGTTATGCTATGTCCTTGGCAGAGGACATCGGGACTCAATTTCTTCAAAAAAATTAATAAATAAAACGACATGAGCTCTGTACAGGACATTAAAACTGTCAAGTCTCAGAGAAATTCACTAAAACATAATGTCCTCTCATGAGGCCGCAGGGTCTTAAGAGGTTAATGGAATATTTTGTGGATATTTTTCTTCTCCTTTATAGGACTATTTACATAAGCATGATTTTATGAATGGTTTGTTCTGCTAATGTTTTAGAAATGAGGTGTGTAATGAATGTCTTATGTAATGCCTTTTTCACATGTTCCCATATTTTTGCATTGCAAGCATTATTGCATAATAACTGTACAGCCAGCATTCAACATAACTAGAACTTGTACATTTGCATAGAATGTTGTTAATACAGTTTAATGAACTATAGAAATATATATATATATTTAATATGCAGTCCAATAAAAGAAACAGGCAAATTAGAAATCTGAGGCTCAACTCTTAAAGGGACAGTTCACCCAAAAATGAAAATCCTGTCATCATATACTCACCCACCTCAAGTTATTTCAACCCTGTATAAGTTTATTTCTTCCCACTGACTTCCGAATTATTTGTCTTTTCCATACTATAGAAGTCAATGGGGACCATTAACTGTTTGGTAACCCCTCATATTCTTCAAAATATCTTCTTTTGTATTCAACAGAAAAAAGAAACTCATACAGGTTCGGAATAACCTGAGGGTGAGTAAATAATGACAGAATTCTCATTTTTGGGTGAACTATTCCTTTAAATGCAGTGATGTTCATCTTGAAAGCGCATGACACAATAACACACTTCCTGTAATTTCCCAGAGACCCTAAAGATCTCGTCTGGCTGGCTCCGGTGTGTTTGATTGGTTCTGAAGCATTAGAACTTGTACTGAAACTGTGTGTTATATTTTGTCTTTCCACATCTACGCAGACCATCTGTCAGAAGACCCCTAAAGAGACCGCTGAATACTTTGCTGCCTGTTGGGCTTTTAAAGCTATCAGTAAGGTACGATGCTACTCACTATACATCAACTAGGGATGTGTAAAACACACCTTTTCAAAACTAGTTGATCTGGATGGATAAATATGAAAGTGTTTTATGGCACACAACTATCTTTGTTTAACAAAACCTCAGAGGTTCAGGAATGACATATTCTTTTGTAGAAGCCACGATGTACACAAGTGTGACTGCAACTTACTTATATTCCCATATATGATGAAGTTGCCTCTGCTCTTGAATGTGTTTCAGAAACGTTTAGTAGCTCTAGTACTCGAAGCAGCTTTTCACAGCTGACCGAAATGCTTTTTTCCTCCCTTTTCTCCTGTTAGCTGGTGAAGTGCTGTAATGATGGAGCGCGGAGGATGGAGCGGACGGAGCAGATGTACACCATCCAGAAACAGATGGAGTTCGGCAAAATCAAGGTACATGTTTAGGCATGTTAGGTTACTTTTAGGAGACATATTTAAAGCAAGCAATTCACGTTTCTGACTCCGATGAGGCCTGGTTTTTAGGTATTTTTCCATAAAATAATTATCCTACTCTGGATGAATTAGTTATTAAATTGTTCCTTTTACAGTTTTTTTCAACCACTTACACACAAAACCTGACACTCAAACACCAGAACCTCACACCAAATCTGCAAAACCATACACTTATCAGCCTTTGACTCAGTTTTCAGTTTCATAAAACACTTTTTGCAAAACACAACACATAATTCTCAATGTAACACACACAAAATCTAACAGGAATTAATATTATGGTAAAGGTGTTTGCTTTTGAGATGGGTTTGTGATATATATTTTGCAAGAGGTGCGAGGCATTTTGCATGTGCAATTCTTGGATTTGTGTGTAACGTTCAGAGGCAAAGTTTTGAAAATGTGTGTGAGCAGTTGAAAAAGGTACCGGTACTGCCCCAGTGACAGCTTTTTTTTCTGAAAGTGAAGGTTCTTCAAGCTTTCATGGTTGCGGTTGCCAGATGTCAAGAGTTTAGTTGAAGAATAAGTCATTTTAATAGATGACTGCAAAGAAAAACACAAAAGACCACGGATGTGTGTTAAGATAAAAAGGATTGTTTCTCAGCTTTTTCTGTTAGTATCTCAATGCTTGTGTATGTATGTGTTTAGCCTTTCCCGTTAGTGTCGTCATCTCGCTGGCTGAAGAAGAGCGGTGAGCTGGCGGTGTACACTGATGATCTGAGCATTTTCCGGAAGGCGATCAGCATTAAGAGCTACTATCTGTTCCTCTTCAATGATGTGCTCATCGTCACCAAGAAAAAGAGGTCAGACCTGTGACGCCGTGCAGTCTCGGACCACATAACAGCTGTATTCAGCATCCGCTCTATCATACCACAGCACAAATTCTTAATTTTCTATTATTACAAAAAAAAACAAAAAACACTAAATAGGGGCAAAAGTCTGGCAACACAACTCTGATTTTTTTTCAAACTTTTCTGAACCCTGTACTATTTAACATATAAACACAGTAAAACAAAAAGTATGGCTGATAATACCGGAGGTTCATTTTTCAGTGTTAATGATCGATCGAACCCATTGCATTGTGGGATACAGCACACAGTGATTTGACAAATGTAGGTCAGAATCCAATTATTCTTGCCGTCATGTGACTGTGGCATTGACTTTGTTCATGTTGCATAACTGATGTATGAATTGATATTAATTGGTTTCAATAACACTGTTTATCTAGTGAGGAGAGTTATGTTGTGTTGGACTACGCCACTGTGGACAAGGTTGAGGCGGAAGAGGAAACGACGGACTCCAAACTCAATCTGAAGCTGCTGATGCATGCCAGCAGTGAGCAGATGATACTCGTGGCGGAAAACAAGTAAGATCTCCATGAGACACCTGTTCATCAGCAGATGGAGCTCTTCTTTTAAACACAACATGTTAAGGAATATTCCAGGTTCACAACCAGCATAGACTGTTTTTTAGGGTGATTCTCACCCTTTATTGTCTTCAGAAAAGCACAATAGATGTTAGAATAGTTTTGATGGGAAAGCAATATATGTGACCCTGGACCACAAAACCAGTCTTAAGTGTAAATTTTTCGAAATTTAGATTTAGACATTATCTGAAAGCTGAATAAATAAGCTTTCCATTGATTTGTTATGATAGGACAATATTTGGCAGAGATACAACTATTTGAAAATCTGGAATCTGAGGGTGCAAAAAAATCTAAATATTGAGAAAATCTCCTTTAAAGTTGTTCAAATGAAGTCCTTAGCAATGCATATTACTAATCAAAAATAAAGTTTTGATATATTTACAAAATATCTTCATGAAACATGATATTAAGTCTTTACTTAATATCCTAATGATTTTTTGGCATGCAATGTATTTTTGGCTATTGCTACAAATATACCCCAGCGACTTAAGACTGCTTTTGTGCTCCAAGGTCACATATGTGATGAGATGTCATAATTAACCCTGTAAAGCCTGACATACAAAATAAGTCACAATTTGAAGTTAGTGAAACTTTACACAAAATCTAAAAAGGTTTGCATATGTGGGTTTTTTGGGGGGAGTATATTTGAAAAATCAGGCTATTATTTATTGTCATAGACATTTTAACATGACTTTTCTTGTAAATGATGCATGGATAAATCAAGTAAACCTAGGTTGTTTCAGTCTTCTTGAAATATTACTAAAAATGTAAAGACTTCACAGCAAAAAGACATGAAGCACAGCCTGAAGGGCATGTTTCTAGAATTATGCTGTTAGTTAATTATACTGAAAAAGACTGGTTTAACAGTAGCTATGACAAACTAAATGTTACTTCGTAATATTTAGTTTTTGCCCTTATTTACTTCTGTTGTAATTGATAGATTATTGCTCTGAAATGTTGTTAGGCTGGATAGAGCTCGATGGGTCACCGCACTCCACGATGTCAAAAAAAGCAGGAGCATCGCTAATGATGGTGAGTCTGAGCCATTCAGTGTCATTTGTCATTAAAATAACCTTGCATCATAATTTTTATGCACATTAATTCTCAGTAACCACTTTTCTGCTCAAGTTTAGCATGTTCTATCACTAACACTTCATTTTGTTTGGGTCTCCAAGACTTGCCTCAATATGAAGCTACCAAAGCCTACATGCCAAAAGCACCAGATGAGCTGAGCCTACAGCAGGCAGAACTGGTCATTGTTTTACAGGAAGTGGAAGGTAAACATGGAAGCTGAAATGGCGTCAACCTCTCAGCGTGTCACTTCACTGCTGTTCACATGGACGTTTTCTTCTAAGTTGCTTTGGATAAGAGTCTACTAAATGAATATGTAAATACAGAGGAATTAGGTCAATGTGCAAGTCTCTGTTTTGCCGTAGGCTGGTGTCACGGAGAACGGATGAGAGATGGTGAGAGGGGCTGGTTTCCTGCCAACTGTGCCACTCAGATCACAAACCGCACCGCCATGGAGAACAACATACAGCGTATGGAGCGACTGCGCAAGGAGACCGACGTCTGAGCGATACACTGAAGGACACTCAGTTTACAGAGATACTCATGATTTTAAACAAGTGACCTCATGAACTCTTGGTTCACGGCAAACACCACTCATACTAGAGGAACGGTTTCTGGTTTTTATTTCAGCTCGCCTTTGTTAAAATTCATGTTTGGATACATAAAAAGTTATTTAAAAATGTCAAACTGACCAGATATCAAATTACTTTTAAAAACCATTTGGTGTAAAAACTTAAGACCGATTTAGAAAAACATCTGCTGTTTCCCCAAAATTTTTAGCTGTCACAAAAATAATGGAAAAAGAAAACAGGTCTGCATAGAGTCTGCAGGCAATTGGTGGTAATCTGGTCGAAATGCATTTTCGCAAGCTTAGACGATCGAAGTCATATTGGTTTCTTATTGCTCAGATCTTGATGTTTCTGCTTGGCAAAACTGCAAATGCAAACAAAAAAAAAAGAAGAGGTTAGCATGTTTAAAACGATCCATCAATCAGTAGCACAACACACTGCCAGACTGTCTGCTAAATCAAATCCACAGCATTATCATCTAGCCTTTCATCAATGAAAAGTGCAAAGTGAAGCTGAAACATCCATTATATAGAGTCCACCCCCTCCCATTCGACAGCCACACAACTATGTGCCGATAAAACAATTCAAATAGAAAGCAAACGTCACAAAAATATCCAAGGCATAGCTCATTCTAAAGTGCATTCATTTAAAAAAAATAAAAATTACAAATGCTAAATTCTTTTATAAAGCATTTATGGCAATTATGCATTGTTACAGTAAATTTAGAATAATTTTGTAATCAGAAAAAAAACATTTCCAGGATGTATACATTTTAAATTTTACACAGTAATGAGAATAAGGTGAAAATGAATCATGAAAACGAAGGCAAAGCATTGATTTATTTTGCTTCAACAAATAGGTTTTATTTTCTTAAAGCAAAAAAAAAAAAAAAACCTTTTGCATTTGAGTTTTGGGGCATGAAATGTGACCAGGACATGTTCCAAATAAACAAACAACACAAAGAAAATACCTACAGGATGGACTCATGAACGGTTCACTAAGAAAGCACGCCAGTCAAAAGCCCAACATAAGCAAGTACATTCATTCATATGCAATGACAACAGCACCCACCCGGCCGGATGGTCTAGATGTTCAAGCCGGTGGCAGTTAATCTGCTCCGCCCTGTTCAGCTTCGGGAGCGGCTGATTTGTCGGCTGATGCGTCGGCTGCCTTGCTGTCTTTGCCGTCTTGAGGCTTGGTTGTCTGGGGCCGTCTGCGGCGGTAGTTGAAGTTGCGGCGGTAGCGTCGCTGACGGGGCTCCTGGTTCTGCCCACCCTCATCCTGGTTCTCTTTATCCTCCTCCCCTTCTTCCCGCTCTGGCCGTGGGCGTGGGGGACCCCTGCAGGATAGGATAATGCACTTACATGCAAAGCTTAAAAGATCCCCAAAAATTTAAAGGCTCGAGTTTATTTATAAAAAAAAAAAAAAAACACCTGCTCGAAATAGGAAGATGCTGTAGAGCAATGTTTCTCAAACCTATCCTAGAGGACCCCTAGCCCTGCACATTTTGTATGTCCTTTACTAACGAGCAGATGAGTTGAAGGCAGACGCACAAAATGTGCAGGGCTAGGGGGTCCTCCAGGACAGGTTTGTGAACCCCTGCTGTAGAGAATCCATCAGGATCAAGTTCTCAGAGGAACATCAAGCAAAGAATTAGCCGTTAAAGGGACCAGTCATGCTTAACTACATTTCAATTCGAGCTGGCCAATACAGCTACATTTTCACCAAAAAAATAAATACTTTATTTTTGTGTTTTTATACATATATAGGCATGTTTTCAATGTAATTCAAAAAAAAAAAAAAAAAAAATCATGCTGCTTCACACTCATAAGACTGTTTCATTGGATGCACACACCTGGCCCGAAGTTAACTTCTGGTTTGTTTATCGGTCTGGCCAGCGGCTAGTAATGGCACCGACTACAAATGCAGTTAAAGTTAAAAGGCAAGACAAAAGGTGTGTTTGTGCTTTCAAATCTCTCTAACGGTGCTCTCTAAAGCTCTCACGGTACTTTGATGTCACACACCGATCAGTCTGCTTTAAGTTGAACACACCAAGCGTTTTAACTTGCTAGCAATTTACGTTATTTTTCTTGTTATCAGAAATAATCTACTCTAGAGGGACTCTACTGTTAGTGATCGATTCTTTGTGGAAGTCTACCATAAGTTAAGTTTGGGCCACAAGAGCATGCATCAGTTACACAAAATGCTATTACCAAAACAATTTAATATGCAAGATGCCATGCAGACCTGAGCAAACACTGAACTACTGTTTTGTTACTGAAATTTAAATCAGACTTCTTGTATATCTGAAATTTAGGACAAGGTTCCTCAAATCTGGTCTCGAGTTTACCTCAAACCCTGATCAGACTCACCTACCTCAAGTCTTCAGAGTTACTGGAAAACTTAGCTTTTTCTTAGGTGTATTTGATTAGGGTTGGAGCTAAACTTCGCAGGGCTGTGGCCTTCCAGGGCCAGATTTTAAGGACCCTCATTTAGGAGATTTAACAGCCAAACTAAGTAGTATTCACAATATTGCCTAATTTTAATTTCAAATATTGTGAATATCTGAAATATCGTTTGGCTCTAACTGCAGTCTTGTTAATCTTACTGCTGCAGCCTCACTCACGTCTGCAAACACAACATGCAAACCTGGGTCTGAACCTTGGTCGGAAGCCTCTGTAGTAGTTCTGCCTCATTGGTTTGTTGCCCTGGTCTGGACCACCTTGGTTCTCATCACCTTCCCCACCCTAGAAATCAAGAGGAGCATGTCTCAGACAAAAAGCTTCTAACAACATTAATTTAGTTTCGAAACACTATATAATGTAATATTCAATTCATGGATACAGATTCACCTACCTCTGTCATTTCTCCTCTCTGGGGTGCGTTGGTGTATGCAGGGCGTCTGCCGTAACGTCGGCGCACAAAGTATGGTGGGTAGCGCCGTCTGCCGGGGTAGGTGGGTCTACGCTGCTGTTGCTGCATCTCACCCTCGGGGGAGTGTTCTTCCTCTTCTCTCTTCTCCCGTGTCTCTCCATCGCTCTGATAGTTCTCCTGGTAGTCACGGGCGGGCCCCCTCCTGCGTGGGTACCGCCTGTATCGGTTCCTGTCAGCCGCATACTTGCTGCCCTGCACAGGAACACCACCCGGGCCAGTAACATTGGCTGCCTCAGCACCCTGAAAGAACGAAGACAATGTATATTGAATATCTCCTAATTCAATAGAGACACATTTAGTTTGGATAATGGATGCAGAATGGAGAAATTTCCTGGAAGTCATTTCGAAAAGGCTGCTGTACAGTAGTCTGGACAGAAATTTCATTCAAATCAATATCTTGTTAATACAGTTTAAGTAAGGAATTTAACTCTTTTTACCCTGGATCCACTAGGGTTGTGATAGACAATAGTATTGTGTATCGACGATAGTCAGCGATATCGCCTGTGGCTGATGCCTTATTGCCTGATTATTATTATCATCATCATCATCAAGCTAGTAATACTAAATATTAGGGATTATTTGTTCCATCCAATTTCTTTCCACGTTTTTACAGAGTAGCATGTTATAACCAGTCACACTCGATTCTGTTGACTTTGAATGCAATGGCCAATCAGAGGTGTTCAGATGAGTCATGAGTTTTAGACGATATTTTGCGGAGTGTGTTATTGTGCTGGTATCTTAAAGATTACCATGTCAGGAACTCCTGAATTCTTTTTAATAAGTTCTTCATATTCTGTGTGGTCAGTTCACAGCAGTGATAGAAATTAATCTTTTCCAACAAGTTGGATGGGCATTTTTACCTTTAAGCCATTTTTTCTAAAAGTGTGCATCATCTTTTGAGTCAAACTCTTGCATTTGGGCTGTTACCAAGCAAATTAAATCAGTATCAACAATTTCTTTGCAATGTATCTGAAGTGGCATTTAGACGCATTCACACACTTTAATGCAGCTCAGAGGCACATAGAATGCTAAACTGCAGTTACAAGTGCATAAACACTTGATTACGGGGACACTTAATTTCTAGCGATTATCGTCAATGATTTCACAGATACTATTTAAACTAAATGGAGCAAGACAATGACATCTGAATTCAATAATGAAATGCCTTTAATCTTATTTTTATACATTACTGACACTCTATCCTCCAATTGGATACTGTTAAGTGCTTCGACAATCTGTATCGTTAAAAGCGCTATATAAATAAAGGTGACGACTTGAAAAATGATGTTTTGATATTTGAAGCAATTTCAAACATCCGTTTAACGTTTCATAAAAATTAAGACACTTTAAAAGTGATATTAAAACAGCCAATAGGTGGCAGTAAGTCAGCGTTAATAAGAAAGTCATTACGATTGAACCAAATCATTTAAACGTTGATTCGTTCAGGAACGAATCACTGTCATGTTGATCAGAGACGCAAAACAGTGCTGTGGCTGTGTTTGGAATGATTTTTGTTAGAGAGACAGAGCAAAAGCTGGAAATATGGCGTCTAAAATGCAAGTCTCTTAATATTAATTTCTTGTTTATTGAACTGTGGCATAAAATCAATATCACATTTGTAATCATGCTGATAAAAAAAAAAATTAAATAAGGCACTCTTCGTGTGATATTCACAATATGAAATGTAGGCTATACATTTCCTCCCCCATATCTTAAATTATGTGATCATTCTAAATGCATTAATAGACTGAATCTTGCAACCGGTTTAACCAGTTTAACCTGTTAACGGATTCATTCTCTGCCAGCAGGTGAGGTGTTCGGCAGAAATATAATGGTTTTCCCGGTAAAGACAGAACACAAAGCAGCGCAGAACCGGACTTTGAACTTGCAGCGCTCATGTTTATTTAATGAAATCATAGACCAGAATTGCGATATGGCTGAATATGACTATTAAACTTCAAAAGGCTTTCCATCTCCAAATTTAAGACCTCTTGAAATCATAAAAAGTCTTAAATGTGATGCAACTAATTTTAAGACTTTTTTGTACAATTTAAGGCCTTAAGACTTTTTAAGACCCCGCGGAAACCCTGTGCACTTTATGATAAGATATGTATTCATTAAGTGTAGAGAGCTTCACTGATTATAGCGGGAGTGTTTTTAAACTAGAATATCATCATGACTTCAGTTTAGCACAAGTATATGCAATGTAAATGCTGTTTGCTCGTTTTCTGTAGCTGCTGTTTGAATAACTGAGGAATTGTAAGCATTATAATTAGTACATTAATAAATTTCTATTAAACTTAAATACAAATTCAGTCATTAAAAATATTAGGCTGCTTTTAGCCTTACGCTGGAGTTGGTTCACTCTCCGGCAATGAAACCAAGTAAAGTAAATATTTGAACAAATTACACGGTAATATCATGTATCGGCAATCTCATAGGCGGATAATGGGACGATATGACAATTGAGCATATCGCCCAACACTAGGATCCACTAAGTTTTTTTTAACACTCTTAAGGAAGCAGCCCCTAGTAAATAGTCCTAGCTACACGTCAAAATAATAATTTAAAAATAAGTTAACAACATTATTTGTATTAATACGAGATTAAAAGTCAAACTATGAAATAAATGAAGATATTGGAATTATGTAGTGAACAAACAAATGCAAAGTATCTTAAATATGAAGTTTCTTGAATAAGCAGAGTGTGACATAAGGAGTTCACATGCATGATGGACACTTTAGGTCCAAAAAATTCAGTCAAGACTCGGAAGATATTCAGACAATTTTGTGTACAAAATTCAAACATTTAAGTCAAGGCTTTTGATCAATCATAATGTTTTAAAGACAAAAGGCACAAACCTTTGACTGGTAGTGCATTAATAAATAACTAGGTAATAATAATAATAGTAAGTAATACATCGTTCCATTCGAAATGAGAACCTTAAACTATTAATTAAGCCACAGGAGTGCGAAACTAGTTGAACTCTATAAACAACAAAAACTGAAGCTCACCTTCTCCCCTTCTACGACATCAAACTCCACAGTCTCTCCGTCCCCGACGCTACGAAGATATTTCCTTGGATTGTTCTTCTTAATGGCGGTCTGGATATAAAGCACAAGCAATCAGAAAACACATTTCCCCCAAAACATTTTTTTTTATGCCATGGTGACAATTATAGAAAATAACTACCTGGTGCACAAAGACATCTTCCTTTGTGTCATTCCTGCAAATATCCAGAGAGTGAAATGTTAATAATTGAGAACAGATGGAGAATAAACAAGCATGCAGGGTTGAAGAGCGAGTTAAATATTTGAATGAATAATAGCGTGGTAGTGCAAGTCAGGTCTGGCTTTGTAAGCACATAACGGCTGTAATAGGATTGCGGATGTTCCCTGACCCACATATCATATTAGAGAGAGTCTTTAGAGAATGTTATTTACCTGTTGATGAAACCGTAGCCGTTCCTTACATTGAACCATTTCACTGTCCCCAGGACTTTTGTTGCTTTAAAAGAGAAAAAAAAAAAAAAAAAGTTCAAAACCACACCAAGATTGTTTTGAAATATCAGACACTGTTCTACACAAGTACTGTTTTTGAGTAAAGCTCCAACTGTTGAGATAAAGATGCATAGCATTAGCAAGTCAATTAAAATGCCATCCTTGGCAAGTTGAGTAAATTGTCTCCATTGATAACCTCCAACTGTGGTGCTTTTAATAGACTGTGATGCAAAGGCAGCTGCTCTTATCAGAAGAGCCTCCATCACCATGAAAGGCCCTGACCCACAGAGTTCACATTATTAACCCCCTACCCATCTTATGAAGAAAACAAATATTCATGCGGGAGTTTAAAGTAATCAAGACATAACGCAGGGTTTAAAAGGACGGGTCGCTCAATTTTAATTGTCATCTTTAAGTTTCTTTCTTCTGTTGAACATATTTTGAAGAATGTGTTTAACAATACAGCTGTTGGTAGCCATTCCCTTCAACAGTATGAAAAAAGTCAGTGCATAAGAATGTTGGTTACCAACATTCTTCAAAATATCTTTTGTGCGCGTTTGGCATAAGAAAGAAATTCATACAGGTTTGTATCAGCTTGAGTGTAAACAAATGACCATTTTTATTTTTGGGTGTACAAGACAGGGTTACTAGAGTGAGGGGGAAAATGCAATATAACAGTAGAGACCAAGTATTACACAAATAATCTCTCATATATATAAAACGGTAGTCGCCACCTAGAATAATAGGAATTACAAAGGAAAAAACAACAACAACAAACGTTCTTAAATGTCATGAAACAACTAAAACGGGATATAAAATAAAAACGAAATCTTGGGGTGAAAGATTACCTGGTGTTGGTTAAAAATATAGCTTATGCTGTAGTTTATTAGTAAGCGCATTCATTTGGCCAATGTGGAGCTTAAGTAGGAAGTGATGCTGTTGAGACGCTAACTGCAGTTAGCACGCTAGCATCAGCCATGTGGCCGGATCGAAGCCAAACAGTCTCGAGTCTCCATCCACACTACAGCACACAGCAGTCATTACGAGATGATGCGTTTGTTTAGATCTCGACTGGCAAGTGATTCGCGCTTCTGGCTAATCGTTGGAAGCGCTATGAGCTTGTAGCAGCAGATAAGACAAAAGAAGCGTCCATCATCCAAACCCCATGGCGGACATTTTATATCAAGGGTCGCGATGCAGAAGTAGACGACGCTTATCTTACCGTTAACGATCGTTATGTAAATCTGTACTATAACCTTAAATCGCCTCTTGGCTGAGGGGATCTTCAGGAGACGGCGTTGATGGTGTTAATGGAGATGAGGACACGTATGCGCGACGCGTCAAACGCCCCACGCGAACAAAGGGAGAGAGTTTAGCCTGGCTTATATTCGCTTCCCCCCAAGAAACCGGCCTTCGAAATAATCGTCCGAGTATAAACCCGACGCGGTTCACACCGAACACGACAGTTTGACTCGAATAATAGAGGAGTGTAACTTAACGTTGTTTCTCACGCGAATAGCTAATTATGATCTGGGTCATGTCACGATCAAGGCCAAGCTCAAGGGTCCGCTTCATTCACCGTAAACATACATGTATAGATATAATATAGTAGTCGTATCGTGGGTTTATGGGCAGTAAATAACGCTAGCGGCTCTGCGGAGCGAGAAGCGCGTTGAGACTCGTGTTCACTGAAGCAGGCCTCGGACTCGAGCACGCGTCATGGCGGTTTGATGGAACGCGGCACGCGAGCGAACATTTAAACTGACTGAGACCGTTTAACGTCTCAAATTTAACGTACATACATCCTTAAATATATGAAGTAACAGACAACTCCATAACAAAAGCACTGGCCGGGTAGCCAAGGCAATACAGTAACGTTAATATTAAGTCGGTGGCCGGATAACGACACCACACGGTTGCCGTGAGGCCAAGCGCTTTCCCTAACTGAAAAATCCGTTACCGTTCATTTGTATTAAACCTTACAGCGGCGACGTATTAAATAAATATATTCTTTTGAATAAACGAATCCCCAATCCAAAAAAACTGAGGTGTCGCTGAAAGGCTTACCGATGACCTTCTTATCCCCCGCGGTAGCTGCGGCTGCCGGGCTGGATGGCCTCTCCTCGTCGGCGGCAGGCTGCGGCGGCTGCTGCTGTGTTTCGGCCTCGCTGCTCATGTTGTTTTATTGTTGGTAAAGCCGGCGGTGACTCTCTAGTGTGTTTTTCCCGGTGCTAGATGGTAACCTGGGCCGGCGGTGGTGGGGGCTGCTGCCTTCAGGCTCTCCGCTTTGCTTTCTTCGCTCCCGCTGCCGATCGAACTGGACGGACCGAGTAACGATGCCGGATAATATTCTGTCACTTCTCTCCACCCATCCCTCAATCCAATTGGTCGATTAACTTGCGATCAGTCAACGTCAATTATTTTACTGACGCTCATTGGTCCTATTTACTGTCAATCATACGGAAAGCACATCAAGTCTGCTCATGATTGGTTACAAAAACAATTAGCACCGCCCAGAATTGAAGACCCGATTTAACCTTCCAGACATACTGGCAGATCTATATCCCAAACAAAAGGAAAATATTGACCCAGAAAGCTGAAAGATAATGCATATTTGACAGAGTTCTGAATCCCTTATGGAGAGTTTTTAAAGTGAACAGACATATATTGGTACAATGGTAGGCTTACATATTAAATAAATACATGAAAAGCAGGTAAATCAGCTATGGTTTTAGTTTTATGGTTTTGTATATACATTGCTTCTCTAGACATTCCAGAAAAGCTACTCTGAATTTAATGGATTTACATTTATTTACAGTATGTATGGTTATATATATATATATATATATATATATACATATATATATATAAATTGTTATATATAGTGTTGTCAAACAATTAATCGCGTTTAATCGCATCCAAAATAAGTTTTTCATTACATAATACATGCATGTGTGCTGTGTATATTTATGTATATATACATTTCAGAAAAATTTTATGCTTGTGTATTGAATATATTTATAATATAAATTATATGAATATAAATATAGACATGTAAATATTTTCAAAATATATACTGTGAGAATTTATATATACACAACAAATATTCACAGAACACGCATATATTATGCAAACAAAAACTTGTGTATGCGATTAATTGTTTGACTGCACTTATATATAAAATCACTTAGCACTTATTGTTACTATATTGTTTCTTTCTTGTCATAATTCTTTGACAATATTTTGTGTAAACAATTATGTTTTATAAAATTGAATCGAGAGTGGAATTATTAAATGCATTGCGTCAGTGAGCGAATCATAACCTGAATCAATCCAGGAAGGACAAATCCCATCACTGACTTCTCCCACAGCATTAGAAATGAAGCACTCAACGACCATACATGAGACAGACCCACACTACCCCCTTCGCTTTTGTCATGTAAATATGTTTTGGCACTGTCGAGGAGACGTGGTTGAAGTGTGGTTTTATTGTTAATGGTCTGGCCCTGTTGTCCCACACAAAGACGGGCTTTAACATTGACCCCAGAAGCCTCCCACCGAGCCCAAACTCTTCCTGCACTTCAGCTGAAAGAGCCCTTTTGTGTGCGTGGGACACGGTCCAGCAGATGGGGGAAGGGGTTTCTGGGTTAGGATGTGGGTTAGGGTAAGCAGCAATAAGACGACAATGGGAGTACAATCATAAGGAATTTGCATTAAGTGGCATGTCCTTTAAGTGTTGGCTTAGTATCATAAACTCAAAGCCCTTGACGATTCAGGAAACGTCTCTTGATTTCAGTTCTCTCTGAATTTGAAGTGTAATAAAGAATTTTCCACAGTGACTTGGGTCAATACAAAACATGGGTCAATATTTATTTAAGGTTAAGAAAACCCTCAACTGGCCATTCCTAAAGACAAAAATAAAAGCCTTGTCCTTCAGAATGTACAAAGAATACATGTATGTGTCTTGAATTTCAAGTTTGGTCATATATGCCAATGTTGATAAGAGTCAGATAAGCTAATCATGACAAAATTCAATTTTGTTGTAACTTACTTTGAACAATATAAAACTACAAACTTGTTAAGCCAAGAGTTTTTCACAAATAATCAGGCAATTCCATAAGGTTACCTATAAAAAAAAAAAATTATGTTTTCCAATGGAGATGATGATTAGTTAGTCCAAAATCCAGAATGGCTTGTCTGTTTTCTTTAAAACAAATGTCATATGTCTTTTCTCATGTGTAATACTTCACATTTCTCCACACTGGGCAACGACAATGGGCAGCTTGGGCTTGTTGTTGGGTCCTGTTGGTACATTCTGTATGGGAGAAATAAGAAAAAAAATATATATCACAAAAACTACCCAGATCACAGGTCTACAGTGTGAGTGTGCATGCATGCATACATACACATACATACATACATATGCATATACATACACTATATTGCCAAAAGTATTGGGTCACTCCCTTCTAATGAACAGGTTTGGCTACTTTAGTAATTTCCATGAGTACAAATCTTAATGTTAAAGCATATAATGATATTCTAGGGAATTGTGTGCTTCTAATTTTATAGCAACAGTTTGGACAGGACCCTTTTCTATTCTAACATGACAGTGCCTCTGTGTATAAGGCACGGTTCAAAAAGACATGATTGATTGAGTCAGTGTGGAAGAACTTGACTGGTCTGCAGAAAGCCAAGTCCTGATCCCAGCTGAACTCCTCTGGTGTGACTTTATATGCAGATCTTGAGCCAAAAACTCATCACCAAACACCAATGACTTGTATAGACACTATAAGAACAAAAGTGTTGGGACACCCCCTTCTTTAGAACAGAAAAAGGCACTAACAAAACTATGGCAACAAAGATGGAAACATAATTCATGTATTTAAAAATTATATTTCCATCTCTGTTGCAACAGTTTTGGACGTGTCTAAAATGACAGCACCCTTATGTACAAGTCATTGGAGTTTTTGGCTAAAGGTCTGCATTTAAAGTAGGGATGCACGATATTTATCGCACCGATAAATTATCGACCAATATGAGAGAAAATGACGTAATTTTTATTGCTCCGATAAATAAATTAAATCCGATAAAGTATGCTTGCTGGTAAATCAATCAATCAGTCTGATTTATCTGAGATTCATCTTCTTTCCGAGTGCAAGTGATTGCAGCTTTAAACTGCAGTGACTCTCAGCATGTGTTGTGCTCATTACGTCATCATTTGTGAACATGTCTTCGCCGGTCTGGAAGTTTTTCTCGGTGGCAGAGGAGGACAATGCCATTGCTATTTCAACGCGTGTTCAGCAAGGGTCCGAAAGGAGGAAAAAAAGGCATCAAGTAGGGTTGTGACTGAGGAAATTTTCTCACTGGTTAATCGCCGTGTGTCAACACCTTACCGGTATCACCTCGGTGGATGGGGGGTTCTCTCTTTTCCTCGCTTTCCTTCGGTTTTAAATAGCTTGTAAAAGCACAGTGCGTATTTTATTTTCACTTTTAAATTAACGGCAATTCGGCATCAATTACAACATATAGCTAACTTTTATTAACAAAACAAATAAAAATGCACCATTCTATATGCCTAATATAAAATAACATAACTTACAAATTTGAAATCAGTAAAGACTGAGGAACAAATAATTATAAAACGTAGAGCGTTTATTAGTGAGATGGAAAGTTTTGAGGCACGGACTGCATACACCTTGATGTAAAATAATGGGAAAAATGTCACAGTTTAAATCAAATAAAAATCAGCAAATACTGTGGAACCAAATAGACTAAATGAGAAACTAATGTTTAAAAAATAAATAAATAAATAGACCTTCCAATATCACCTTAGATAAATGGCAGGTCAACAGGCTTTTCAAAATTCAAAAATATTTTTTAAAACAGGCGCTTTCTTTTCTCGTCTTGTCTTTTTCACCTCACTCTTGTCAGTCAGCTCGACTCACTCTCCTCAGGTGATAAATTAAATCTGATCTGTGATGCGCGACTGTCGTTCGTTCACAAAAATGAACCGAAATACATGCCTTACAGACATGATTAATATATCTAAAGAAAGCTTTAAATTGCTACTTAAAGAAAGAAATAAAAACAAAAACAAAAACAAAAACTATTTAATACAATCGTTATCCGTGAAGATTCACTTCTCTCTAAAGGCACGTCTAACGAGGAGATGGTGAATCCTTACTATTTCCCCCCGGACGCATTCATGGTAATGACTTTTGCTGGGGCTTTTTCTTTATTGTGTGTATTTGAAGCAGAACTCTTCATCTGTGCTGACGACTCCTGCTGCTGCGGGACACTAAACACCGTCGAGTCGCTCTTGACAGTAGCGGCAGCACGGACTCATGTTATTTCCACCAGCACGGCTATTTTTTTCATCAATATTTGATGGATGTCTAAAATATAAAGATAAGGAGAAACCTAAAACAGGCCCGAGGCCCGGCCCGCGTCTGAACTATGACGTTAAAATTGTCCCGAAGCCCGGCCCTAGGGGCATAAAAAAGTAGGAGCCCGACTTTAAATTAAATTTAAAATAATAATAATAATAATAATAATAATAATAATTGGGGGCTAAAAGTGTGTTGTAATGCAAGCGTTACTGAACATGTACCGAGTAAAATATTACTGAAAATTGATTAGTAATGCCTTACACTACTGCGTTACAGCAAAAAGTAATACGTTACTGTAATGCATTACTTTTGTAACGCCTTACTCCCAACACTGCTTAAACACTATATAACTTTCTCATCCTCGTGCACTAAAAACGTTGAATAGATGCATGAAATATTTGTAGGGCTGTAATCAACCAAAGAAAATCTTGGTCGACTGAAGTCCTGAAACTTTCGACTAAAAATCGACTAAAAATGACGTTGTGGAGAAAAAAAAACGTACGTTACATTAATTAGATACGCACTGTGCTCAGTACTTGGTAGCCTTGTTGTCTGCCTAAATTAATTATAAATAAACATAAAAAACTAATAGGCTATTTGCAGTATATTAAATCGTTTTTGACCTAATTATTTTGCACTGAAATGAGTCTGACACACGAGTCTGTCGTCTCTGACAGCGGTGCATCAGATGCACCTGCGCAATATCATAGCCTGTGATTTCTGAAAACAGTACTATGTTGTCAACTAGTGATATCACAAGAACTTTTGAGGAATGTGCAACATAATTTAGAAAATTATTTTTGTCATATGTTATAAGTATAACTGTCAGACACTATCATTTCAGCCGCTCTGCGCAGCTCGAGAGCGAGGCTGAACATAAGAGCTCAGCTTCGCGGCTGAGACACGAATAGACTTAAAGCTTTTACTCTTAATAAACACAAAATGCGCGTCCACTTTAATAAAAAAAGAATATTTATTAAACAAACAAGAGCAGAAACCAAATAAAGTGCATAACTGAAAAATAAAGCATCTTAGGCTCAAAACTATCACAAACAGTGGGCACAGCGCAATTGCGCAATATTGTGAGAACTGAGAACTGATCGCGCGCTGTGTGAGAACTGAGAAAGTGGAGCACTTCTATCAGAGTGATTCCGCCTATCGCGCCTTCACTAACTTTAAGTTAATCAACAACGAATTGTGACTCCTGGGAAAAACGGGATGTCTGGTCACCCTATCCCTATAACCATTCAGTTGCTGAGGCCATTGTTTCAGATCGCTAGTTTGCGTTTTGGTAGCGTATCCGCCCACTGCGGCTGCCATACTGTGAGATATACAAACGCCCCTCATCTGATTGCGATCCAGAGACAGGGACGCACATTTTAAAAGACAAGACAGTCAATTTAGCCTATAGGATGTATTTTGAATGTCCGGTAGTCCTCAAATAACATTTTAGTCCCGTCTCGTTAACGAAGACGCGCATACATTTCGTCATAGTTTTTATCATCAGATATTAATTTTATCTCGTCAACTTCTCGTCTTAGTCACAGAAAAAAGGTTCGTTAACGAATATTTTTCGTCGTCCTCTTCGTTAACGAAATTAACACTGGTTCTTTGGAAGGAGACAGCTTCTTGTTTTTACACTAGCTTGTTATTAAATAAATAATATTCAGCATCAAACCTTCTAAAGCCTATTTATCTGTCTCTCTTCTCCAGTGGGTTGGGCTAATCCAAAAAAAGTGAAAACAATGGGGGTGTTCTGAAAACAGACTGTTACCTGTGAAACAGGGGTGCTCTGAAAACACCCCCATTAGCAATTAGTGCTTTCCACCTGATGAAATGAGCGCGGCCAAACTGATGAAATGAGCGCGGCAAAAAATCGACCAATCAGATTTTTGGTCGAACCAGACCATATCGACCAATTAATCGACTAATCGACTGGGACGTTACAGCCCTAAATATTTGAATATAAATTTGTTGTTAATGAGTTGTTAATTGCAGATAAACCATAGTTCTGTCATAATCCTGTTAAACCATTTCTGTTACAAAGTATTGTGGTGCCTTGCACAAAAATTAAAAAACATTTGAAGAGTCAGGACTGATGTTTGCTATAGTTAGGCCAGAGCTACTAAAATATCAGTTTAATCAGTGAATCTTAGATTTTGTATTCTCCTGGGTGCACAAACTGCAGATTATATGAAAATTATAATATAAAAATATGAATTTATCGGTATCGGCCATGAGAACGACTTAATTATCGGTTAAAATTTTTCATATCGTGCATCCCTAATTTAAAGTCACACCAGAGATGTTCAGCTGGGATTACACTCTTAAAAATAAAGGTGCTTCAAAAGGTTCTTTACAGCGATGCCATAGAAGAACCATTTTTGGTTCCACAAAGAACCAGAGTCAAAGGTTCTTTAAAGAACCATCTCTTCCTTACTTTTTATAATCTGAAGAACCATCTTTCACCACAAGGAACCTTTTGTGAAACAGATGTTAAAGGTTCTTTATGGCACCAGTTAGACAAAAAGGTTCTTCTATGGCATCGTGAAGCACCTTTATTGTTAAAGGTTAAAGGTTAATCCAAATTGCTTGCTTTTCTCTCAAAGTCAGCTCCCTCGTCTTCATCCTGGTTTGTGTGTGTCATCGTCGAATGCAGGATTCAGAATACAGAAGTAATGGATATAACTGATACGACACATTCCCTGCTTTTAATATCTGAAGAATTAATGCAACAGGACACAGCTGATCACTTAGAAAGACCTGAGAGGCAACTGCTCCAATACTTATGCTCACATCAGATAGAGGGATGAAACTCTAAAAGTGCTGAACTTCTTAGCTGGTAAAACATCTATGTGTTGAAACGGCTAATAATAAAATGTGACATTCTGTAGTTTTGTCTCATATTCATCTTTTAATCATATTTGTAAATGTCTTGACTCCACAGCCAACAGAGCAATTTAGTCTTTACTGTTCCAATACTTTTGGAGGGCACTGTGTATTATATATACATATATACATATTAGTGCGGTCAAACTCTTAAAATAAAAGTTTGCATCCAAAATATAAGTTTTTGTTTACATAATATACAGGTCCTTTTCAAAAAATTAGCATATTGTGATAAAGTTCATTATTTTCTGTAATGTACTGATAAACATTAGACTTTCATATATTTTAGATTCATTACAACACAACTGAAGTAGTTCAAGCCTTTTATTGTTTTAATATTGATGATTTTGGCATACAGCTCATGAAAACCCAAAATTCCTATCTCAAAAAATTAGCATATTTCATCCGACCAATAAAAGAAAAGTGTTTTTAATACAAAAAAAAGTCAACCTTCAAATAATTATGTTCAGTTATGCACTCAATACTTGGTCGGGAATCCTTTTGCAGAAATGACTGCTTCAATGCGGCGTGGCATGGAGGCAATCAGCCTGTGGCACTGCTGAGGTGTTATGGAGGCCCAGGATGCTTCGATAGCGGCCTTAAGCTCATCCAGAGTGTTGGGTCTTGCGTCTCTCAACTTTCTCTTCACAATATCCCACAGATTCTCTATGGGGTTCAGGTCAGGAGAGTTGGCAGGCCAATTGAGCACAGTAATACCATGGTCAGTAAACCATTTACCAGTGGGTTTGGCACTGTGAGCAGGTGCCAGGTCGTGCTGAAAAATGAAATCTTCATCTCCATAAAGCTTTTCAGCAGATGGAAGCATGAAGTGCTCCAAAATCTCCTGATAGCTAGCTGCATTGACCCTGCCCTTGATAAAACACAGTGGACCAACACCAGCAGCTGACATGGCACCCCAGACCATCACTGACTGTGGGTACTTGACACTGGACTTCAGGCATTTTGGCATTTCCCTCTCCCCAGTCTTCCTCCAGACTCTAGCACCTTGATTTCCGAATGACATGCAAAATTTGCTTTCATCCGAAAAAGGTACTTTGGACCACTGAGCAACAGTCCAGTGCTGCTTCTCTGTAGCCCAGGTCAGGCGCTTCTGCCGCTGTTTCTGGTTCAAAAGTGGCTTGACCTGGGGAATGCGGCACCTGTAGCCCATTTCCTGCACACGCCTGTACACGGTGGCTCTGGATGTTTCTACTCCAGACTCAGTCCACTGCTTCCGCAGGTCCCCCAAGGTCTGGAATCGGTCCTTCTCCACAATCTTCCTCAGGGTCCGGTCACCTCTTCTCGTTGTGCTGCGTTTTCTGCCACACTTTTTCCTTCCCACAGACTTCCCACTGAGGTGCCTTGATACAGCACTCTGGGAACAGCCTATTCGTTCAGAAATTTCTTTCTGTGTCTTACCCTCTTGCTTGAGGGTGTCAATGATGGCCTTCTGGACAGCAGTCAGGTCGGCAGTCTTACCCATGATTGCGGTTTTGAGTAATGAACCAGGCTGAGAGTTTTTAAAAGCCTCAGGAATCTTTTGCAGGTGTTTAGAGTTAATTAGTTGATTCAGATGATTAGGTTAATAGCTCGTTTAGAGAACTTTTTCATGATATGCTAATTTTTTGAGATAGGAATTTTGGGTTTTCATGAGCTGTATGCCAAAATCATCAATATTAAAACAATAAAAGGCTTGAACTACTTCAGTTGTGTTGTAATGAATCTAAGATATATGAAAGTCTAATGTTTATCAGTACATTACAGAAAATAATGAACTTTATCACAATATGCTAATTTTTTGAAAAGGACCTGTATATGTGTGTTTACTGTGTATATTTAAGACACACATATACAGCATACATTTTGAAAATATTTACATGTATATATTTATATAAATTATATCATATATAAATAGGTTTAATATATAAATGTAAATTTTTTCTTAAATATATACATGCATGTGTGTGTATTTATATATACATAATAAATATACACAGTACACGCATATTATGTAAACAAAAACTTTTATTTTGGATGCAAACTTTTATTTTAAGAGTTTGACAGCACTAATATATATATATATATTAGTGCTGTCATATTTAGCACAATACTAGTAAACTAGCAATACAAAGTTTCAAACTTTGTTCAGAAAAGTCACTTAGAAAAGAATGGGATTAAGAAATAAATAAAGCATAGAAGTTGTTTAAATTTATTTTAAAAGTCAGCAGAAATGTGAAACAAAACAGTCTGGACTGTTTTCGTAGTTGATCATTCAAAAGAAACCAATGAAATACTGAGAAGTTTGAGACTTCCATCTCTCTCATCATGAATTCTCTCTCAGACAATCCCGTTTCTTCAGATACTTTAAGCATGACAGATCTCTAAAAGTTGTCACATAACTGAGCAATCATCAATATGATCACTAATAAATTCCTTGAAGAATTGACACTTGTGATCATTTTGAAATGTACAAACTAAAATATTGTCTTACCTCAATTTTTCTCATAACAAGCAAACCATCCACCACTTTTCCTGTAAGAAAGACCCCGGGCAGTTAATGACGTGAGCAGCAACTCACTACAACGCAAGTTCTCTCGGGACAGAATCAATTCAGGATTGGTCTGACTCACCAAACACCACATGCTTCCCATCCAACCAGTCGCACTTTGTGCAGGTGATAAAAAACTGACAGCCGTTTGTTCCCGGTCCACTGTTTGCCTGCCGGGGAAAAATAATATTTCACATTATTGATTGGAAACAGCAGTGAACAAACAATCTGAGGGCTAGATGGAGTGTGTTTATCCTTTATCAATGTATTGTGTTCAAAATATCCACCACAGAAGAAAATGACTTGATGCTGGTTACATGGTTGTGTGATAAACTATATACTGGATAGTTTGGTTAGTAACAGTTGACCATTTTTGTGAACATAAGTAAAATGAAAATATTTCATATTTGAAATAATTTAATTTAAACTATGTTATAAAACTATTTTTCTTAGTGGAAATTTAATACAGATAATCTTGAAATTTTTTGACAAAATGTAACATTTTGTATTCTTTAAAGTTGGTTTCTTTTTTCCCGTTAGATTGTGGAGTAAAGTGTGAATTGAAAATATTCCCCACGAGATGCATATTTTAAACACCGGTAATAACTTACGGGGATTTTTAGCACTGTTCATCTAAAATCACTGATATGCTACCATAAAGCACACTGTAAATGTACATCAAGGGTTTGACAGTGCCAGTGCGTATAGAAGCTTTACCAATGATAAGAGTCCTGGGCCAGAGTGTTTCATTCTGAAGTTCTCATCTGCAAACGGTCCCCTGTAGATACTGCAGATACCAGTGCCATCCCCCTGATGGCCAAGAATATAGTGTTAAAAATCACTCACACAGTCAGAAAATCTGAATCACTCAAACTCTAAGACATGTAGGCATTATAGACCTAAAAATGGCTGTCCACCAACGTTTACCATCCAACCTGACAGAACTGGAGAGGATCTGCAAGGAGGAATGGCAGAGGATCCCCAAATCCAGTGTGAAAAACTTGTTGCATCTTTCCCAAAAAGACTCATGGCTGTATTAGATCAAAAGGGTGCTTCTACTAAATACTGAGCAAAGGGTCTGAATACTTATGACCATGTGATATTTCAGTTTTTCTTTTTTAATAAATCTGCAAAAATGTCAACATTTCTGTGTTTTTCTGTCAATATGGGGTGCTGTGTGTACATTAATGAGGAAAAAAAAAGAACTTAAATGATTTTAGCAAATGGTGACAAATATAACACAGAGTGAAAAATTTAAGGGGGTCTGAATACTTTCCGTACCCACTGTATATATAGTAGGGCCCCATGACCACTAGAGGCAGACAAATGCAGTTTTTTTTAATCATTTACACCATTTAAGTAAAAACTGCAGTCAAGGTTGCTGTCATAAAGTGTCAAGATTAGAGTCTTTATGTACTTTCAAACCAATCATAACTCTTTATCATATTTATAAGCATTTCATATGTAGTCCAACAATACATGGGTTTTTCAATGTTTTTATATTTTTTTCTAATACAGACATGTTTACTGCAGTAAAATCCTGTATATCAAATAATATTATAATTTATAGATGACATGATTAATTCAAAGTTATTTTTCACAATATACTTACAATTCATTAATATTTGAAATTAGAACATCTGAATTCAGATGCTGTCAGTAGATCAGGAACAGACACGAGGGGAGCAGGAGGGAGGACCAATGGCAGAAATTAAGTCAAATGAAATGGGCCAAAGTGATTATCTGGATTCTCTCACTACTAATCATCAATGCACTCATAGTAAAATATAGTGTTTGAGCTGTACGCCACTATTTTCATCATTTCAGTGAAGGTATCCTAAACAGAACACTTAATCTTGGATTAAGATGGATATATTTGTCTACTTCCTAAACAATTACAAATATATTTATTAATCAATTTCATATTAAAACTAAAACGAAGCAGTAGCTTGTGTAACTTGCTTATTATGATATCAACTTTTATTTGAAGGGATACTCAAGAGTTCAATAAGTCAAGCTCAGTCAACAGCATTTGTAGCATAATGTTAACTACTACAAAAGTATTTAGACCCCCCTGGTTTCCAAAAGCAAAAAGAGAGTTTCGGGCAGCTTCAAGGCCACTGAGGGGAGCTCTCTGCACATTTCGAACAGCTGTTGTGTGTTAAAGAGTGTGTGGAGAAGTACTGTGCCAGCACTGCACAGTCTGCATGTGTCTCCCTAATCAAACACACCTCATCCAGCTTCGTTAGTGGAGACTCCAAGAACACAGTCGAGGGAGTCAAGTATCGGAGGCATCCAAAATGTGCAGTTTTGAGGGCTTCAAGAACAGGAATGAGAACCACTCGTCTACTAAATACCAATGTGTTCTGTATCATAAAAACCTAAGTATTGTAAACATCAATATTCTGGGGATACAGTGGACGTATATAATGCCTCTTTCTTGTTTGACAGAAAAGGGAAAGTAAAAATAGAGAGAACTACCATATAGTCCTCTGTATTTTTCCTTTCGCTTTTCTATTTTAGATGCACTGTAAAAATGTTTTTAGAAGTTGTAAACATATTATTGGAGTACATTTTACAAGAAGACATTATTTACTGTAAAATGTAATGTTTAATTCAACACATTATTTGCGGTTTCTTTGTTATCATTTGTGAAATGTACTATGTAGAAACCCGTTTTAAAGTAAATCCTACACCATTTTTTCCCCCCAGTTTAATTTAGTTTTCTTTAAGGGAAGCTAGTCATTTCTGTATATTGTTTTGGCCTTGCTCAACCATGCAGTCTAGAAATGGGGTATTGGTTTATTTAGGAAATAATTGTAACCACAATATAATTACCATTTGCCTCACCAGAGACTTAAAACCCCAGAATATTTCTTAAGAGAGTCATAGTTACTCCTGCCGTTTATCCGCTATTTGTTCAGAGCCCTGGGCAGAAATCACTATTAAGGGTAATTCCACCAGCTCGGTGCTTTATCTATACAGCTCTGTGTTTTTCTTTAGTTATTTGTGTTAGCCTTATTGCAGTATTCATTTGTCCTTCTAGTTGTTTATTGGTGTCTGATAACAAAAGAAGGGTTTGAAAGAGTTGAGCGCCCCAGAAATAAGCATCAAATTGACTGCTGGAATTATTTTAACATTTAAAAAGCTCTGGATAAGGCACTGCACTAAACTAATTTCTAAAACTAATTAGCAGAGAGGAAAAGGGAACATTATTACTGTAAATTAATCAAACTAGTACACAAGCTGATGACTGCAAGTGCAAATATAAGGGCACATCCTTGTTTTAAAAGATGGATATCATGCATGCCAGTCAATATACAAACAGACCCCGAACATTGTTTACACACAATGTTCTGAAACATGTCAAGAGCCATACACCTGGAAGATCAATTCAGCTCCATTGTCTGGATCACAAAGCAAAACTTACATTGACAAAATCACCGCCCTGAATCATGAAGTCCTTTATCACCCTGCCGAAAGAAAACAGCACACATGAGCAGGATGAAATTAAAAGTCAAGCTTCTGTTGTTGTTTTTTTTAAACAAATATTTAGTAATAACATCTTACACTTCTATGAGTAAAATGTGCAGCAAGACATGCATTCCTGTAAATATGCAATTGTGAATTATATTATTAGATTGTGATATACAACATTTTTATTGGTCACTATAAACATACAAAGCCTTCGAACCGACTTCAGTGCAGTGTAACGTTCCAGTGAAAGCCATTATTTGTATAGACAATATCAGTGCATTTTGAATTGCAAAGGTTTAGGGTGCATTTGCATTGAACCTTTGATTAATGAAAAACCTACAACACTTGTCCAATGGCCATAAACATAAAAGAGAAGTTTTATACTTAGAATTATGGATCTGAGCTCCAAGTCTAATTAATAGCAACAGCTTGATTAAGCCAACACAACTAACCATTGTTATACAATATAACAGTGAACAATATTGACTAAAGTGTCTCACCGATGAAATGTGCAGCCTTTATAGCCTACAGGAACACCGTCCTTCCTACAGTGAATAAAAGCAGCACATAAACAAGGTATATGCAAATAAAAGCAGGAGCAGGAAGAAAGACGACATGCTTCCATTAAATACAAGCTGTGTTTAATCTGTAACCTTATCCAGTATTCACGTTTCTATAGAAGGATCTCAACATCCTTAAAAGCATTAGTCCCAATAACTCATTAAAATGTAATTCGAGTATGTGGTACTATAGATTCAACTATACATGTAGTTGAAGCAGCACAGCCCTTTATTAAAGGCATAGTTCACCCAAAAATCTAAATTTGCTGTTAATTTACTCACGCTTAGGCCATTCAATATGTAGACTTTTCTTCAGTAGAGAAGATTTTTAGCTGAAACATGGTCCCTGGTGATCAAATGCAAGCACTTTGGAAATCAAAAAAGCATACAGGCAACACAAAATGAATACCTGTGGCTCCTATTGAGGCGATATACTGAGGTCTTATGAAGTGAAACAATCAGTCTGTGCAAGAAACTGAACATTATTTACTGAACCATGTGAAATAGTTCATGGCTCGAGCAGAACAGATTTACAAGTTATTCCATCAAAACTCACTTTCAGACTATAGTGTGGATTACAGGTAATAACACTGTAAATAATGTTTAGTTTCTTGCACAGACTAATTTCACTTCACAAGACCTCAATATATCGTCAGAAGCCACAGGCATTCATTTTGCGTTGCCTGTATGCTTTTGTTTTTACTTTAGTTTTATGAATCACCAAGGACCAGTGTTTCAGTTAAAAGTCTTATTTACTGTTTTAATGAAAAAAAAGAGTCACCTAAATCTTGGATGGCCAGAGGGGGAGTCAAAAAACTGCACATTTTTCGGGTGAACTATCCCTTAAATTGACTGAAATCTGACTTACTTGAATTCACCAGTACAGAACTGCCTGAAAGACACAGAAAGACAAACAGATTTACATCTCTGTTAAACATCTCACGCCTGCAAGCAATTCCACCAAAATCTAGACATTTAGAAGAAACAATAGATTAGCATGCAAGTAGTGAACAAATTTTGCATAACGCACACTAGAGATGTAATGATTCACTCAACGTATGATGCGATACGATTCGCGATACAAATTTCCTCATTCTTTTTAACAAAATAAGATTTAAAATTATAAATGAAAAGGTGTCCTTTCATTATTGCTTGGACAAAATGCTGCACGTCTTAAATTGAAATGTCAAATAACTAACTAAATTGAAAATTTAAAACAAACTCCAAATCAAATACGTAAATAATAAAAATTAAAGAGATCTCATCATATAAACAAACTAAGGTTTGCTTGTGCTCTTTCTATTTAAAATTAGAGGCAACCAGTATTTATCACGATGCAAACAAAGATGCTGCATACATGCAGCACAAGCAGTTTTTCATTTAAAGCTGCAGTCCGTAAATTTTGCCTCTTTGTCGCCATCTTTGACAATACGTCACGACTTTATCTCTGTTTGAAAACCTGGATTTTCAGCTGCTTGTGGAATTATCTTCCTCATGTGGGGTTGTGCTCCGGCACGGCTCCAGCGCGGATGAATCTAATGTTTTGAGGAATCTGTGTCAGTCTGTCAGTCGCCGCACCGGTGTGGATGTTTACTGTACTTCACAATCACAGATTCTAGCCTACGTCTTGGAATATATGACCCGAATAAGAATTTACCATATATTGCCATCTGAACAAGTAACAAGTCTGCCACGTTTGTTCTGACCAACTGAGGAAAAAAGCATTACAATAAATTGCGCTACCAATGATGATTTAATCTAAAGATCGGTTAGCTCATATCACATCAAACCTTGCAAATTATTATTATACTTTGTCAAATTATTAATGTTAACAACATCAGCGTGTAGATTTCAATTTCTGTAGTCATGCCATTCGAATTTCATATTAAGAAATTATTTTAACCCAAAAAGCAAATTATGCTCCCTTCAAGCTGGTTTTCTTTAAAATGAAAATATT
Organism: Barbus barbus; assembly: GCF_936440315.1. Lineage (NCBI taxonomy): Eukaryota > Metazoa > Chordata > Actinopteri > Cypriniformes > Cyprinidae > Barbus > Barbus barbus. The sequence continues at coordinate 5,296,845 of NC_136756.1, forward strand.
GTGTATTCCCAGGCTATCTGTAATCAGAAGCACATTTAAAACTGGAATATAATTTAATTTAATTTGCATGTGTTTCATAAACACAAACTTTTCTGGATTACAATCCGCAAAATGACATTAAAATGACACATTTAATTATTCTAGCTGCTGTGAGAAAAGGCTATAAACGATCATCCACCTGCAGGATCCTCACATGCGATATAGCCTAGTAGCCGGGACAACTTCTTTATGTTTACAGACGTGATGTAATGATGCAGTGCCATGCTCGAATTTGCATTCTAATGCAAAACTATGTGAACCGAACGTGTCCCCTCCCGGTCACCGCATTGTACAGAGGTAAGATGAAAAGAAACCTTTGAAAAAGGTTTGAAAACCAACCCTCACACAGTTGTCATGTCGCGCCACAATAGCTAAAGTCTGTCAACACTGGATGCGACAAAGCGACAGTTGAAAATCATTTGAACTTTGTGTCAATAGTTATAAATATAATGAGGCAGCCGTTTACTCTCTGGGTTTTGTCGTATCGCGCTGCATCCAGTGTAGACAGCATCACTGATTATAATGGGTTCTATTGTACTTTGTCGCGACGCACATGTCTGGTGTAGACACGGTGTCAGAGACACATTCATATAAACTCCTACCCCCCTAGTATCATTTTCTATTCTGTAATGTTAATATAAATCATACACTGTCACTGAATAAAAAAGGTTGCATTTTATGCGTGCAGCAGCCGGTCACTGGCAGTCCCTTATGAAAATGAAACATGGTTTTACTAAAGTGACCGTAGTTCAACTATAATATTTGTAGATTTCCATGGTTACCACTAAAGCAAGCATATATAAACACTTCATAATTTAAAAGTTTAGAAGTATTGTATCGGTATCAACATCCACGATACTGGCTTTGGTATCTATCGTATCGAAAACAAAATAAGTGGTATCGCCCATCCCTACTCGGGGTGCATCGGTACATCCCTGCGCACACAGTCTAGGGATATAATGATTAACCGCGAGCCGGTTGAAAATCGATTCAAATATGTGTAACAAATCGTGATTCAATTAGGGGTAGGGGTTTATATGAATGTGAGTCTGAGGGGAACTTACTGTCTTTAGAAAAGTTTAGATGGCATTTTTTCCCTTTTCATCTTGCCTCTGTATAATGCATGTAAAGTTCATAAGTGCAGCGCTGCTTTGTTTACAGCGCAAACCAAGGAAATGATTTAAGCGCCACCTGCATCTCATTCAGTTCGTCTGTTGTTTCTGTTTCATATAGATATTTTAGTTTCACAAAACTGAAGTCAAACCACACTGTTATACATTTCTTTAATTTCTGCAGTTATTTACTATATATCACCCAGTATAATACTGCAAATTCCCTTTACAGTAAATAACTGTAATACCCTTTGCATCATGGGAATTTTCTTTGACGTCAAGACCCCACATGCAGACTTACTGTATTTTTTTTTTTTAATTGCTGTATACTACTGTATTTGCTGTATTTTGCTGTATTTGCCTCTTTGGCACCATTCTATTGAGGTTGCTTTATTTTCCTCATTTCTTGCATTTGGATTAACACGATTTGCCCTACACTGTTTCTACAATGCCACAACAGCTTGGGACTGACTACACTGGATGTGTTGCATCGCATGTAATGATTGGAAAATCCGTTTGTCCTTCGTGTCAGAAACAGCGCGAGCGCTGGGGTGCAAACTCGTCAGGGGTGAAAAAAGTGACAAACTAAACACATATTCCTTTCCCTTCACACCACACTTTGATTCTAACTTCAATTATTATAGTACATCATCATACATAAGTAGTTGTCCGCGACCAACAATGTTGATCTGCCGTGGTACACGTCCTTGTGGAGATTGAAAGAATGCTATCTTCTCCCTTTCCATTGTTGTCCCCTTTTCATAGTTTTAAATAATGATTTAACAATGATTTTCTATTTATATACCGCTGTCACGGCTTCTCCAACGAGCCGCTTCTTCTGCTTTTGCCATAGTACTGCGGGCTACACCAGCAACATGCCCGTGGACACGGCAGACTAGCGGTCCGCGTGTGTACTGCACGTCGACACGGACGACGACGCAGAACTATAAATGAAAACCGATGCACAGCTTACGGCGTAGAGGCTACGGCGTAGGTCCGACGCAGAAGTATAAATTGGGCAGCCTCACGCAAAAAAATAAATAGAAATAAAATATATAAAATGATCGAGTCGTGCCACGCCACTCGCGTCCGAGGAAGAAACGGAAGCAGCGGAGCAGCGCTGCGGGTTTTGCTCGTGGATGAACTCAAGGAAGAGTTCCGGAGAACATCTGCGCTGTGTATCGATGCAGAGAATATGACCTGCAAGCATTTTATTTTTTTCATTTGTGTTTTAAAGGCAACTGCAATGAAGCATCAAGAAAGACATGAGCATGCCAGCCACCCTGAGACTGATCATTCATGGTAAGAGAACAACTATGTTTTTGAGAGGTTTGGGTATTCTACATGGGGTTTGCCTTTTAGTGTGTCATTTCTATTTCTTGTTTCTCAGAGAAGACATTTCTGTCACTACAAAGTGGATGGTGCAGCACCTGGGTTTTGCAGATGGCTATGCATTCTTTGGCTGCTTGTCTTTTTTCCCCATTATGTTTCTGTTACCCAAGGACTTTGTGAGGATAAATCCAGAGGAGACAACATAATGCACTGCAAAACATCCCAAGACAGGAGAAATGGTGAAGATGCACTGTTCCAGCATTGGAAGACTGTATTTTGAAGTGTTATACATGCAATGTTTTAAACAAAGAATTTGATATTTTGTAATTATTGTGTCTGTTTTAATTGAATGCCAGTAATACCTATGTAGAGTAAAAAATAAAATGAATTGTATATAAATTCAAATCTAATTAAATCTATATTAAAATAAATGAATTACAGTAGAATACTGATGAATTTGATTTTTTACAGTAATTTACTGTAAAACAGTACAGTTTGCAACTGTAAATCTTAATCTTAAAAACCCTTTGAAATGTCCAACAGTGCATTCTGTTTTTGCTTCAATTTTCGAAATTATACAGTCTAATTTAAATTAAAAACTGCTCATGTTGCATGCATGCAGCATCTTTGTTTGGATCACGGTTAAAATGTAGTGGTTGCCTCTAATTTTAAATGGAAAGAGCACAGATAAAGCCTTTTGTTTATATTAAGAGATTTCTTTTATTTGTGTTACTTATTTGATTTGGGGCTTGTTTTAAAATTTCAATTTAGTGTTATTTACATTTACATTATATTTATATTTAGTTATTTAGCAGATGCTTTTATCCAAAGCGACTTACAAATGAGGACAACAGACGCAATCAAAACCAACAAAAGAGCAATAATGTAGCTCTTGCATATCAGTATATTATAGGGTTATATTTCAATTTCACAAAGAAACGTGGACCATTTTGTCCAAGCAATAATAAAATGACATTTAATTTATAATTTGTCTTAAATCTCATTTTGTAGAAAAAATCGTGAATCGAATCGTGAGTTCAGTGAATCGTTTCATCCCTAACACATACACAAACACACACAGGGGGGGGGGTGATGGGGACTTCTTGGTTTATGCATGAAAGGATTGCGGCATCATCTCACCGAATATTTTCTGCAGTCTTTGGAACAATGTCTGCAAAAAGCTCTATCTTCATTCTGCCCACTTCCTGGAGAAAAAAAAATAATTCAACAAAAGCTGGTTACAAACAAAGAGGTAAATTGCATTGACCGTAAAAATTTAAATTTGATATTCAAATCAAAGTTGTTGCATTCTGTGCTATGGTGACAAACAGGATGAGCTTCTTAGTCATATGTAAAACTAAATGCAAACAAACAAAGACACAGAATTTCAATCTAAGGATGTGAGGCATTAACCACGGATGGATGATCTGTTGTGTGCTTGAGGAATGAATGCATGCAGGTTGTTGTTGTCCTATATGCGCACATGAGAAATGCGAGTTGGAGCTTGAGTTAGGCTGGCCATCGTGTTGCAAAAGAGCTGCTTGTTTGGACTCAACTAATGGATGATCCACTGCCACTTTACTGCAGCACTTGTCTGTTCTGAGGATGTTTGTGATAGTCATGAAGATAGTCAAGCCTGAGAATGCTTCTGACGTTATGGTGTTTTCTCCTGTGCAGTTTTATCACAAGGAAGAGGGGTTTCATCGAAAAGGCGTTGAATCAGGAACAGTAACAGGTACAACTTTCAAAAACTAGGATGGATTTTAAACTAAACTAAAAACGGTCAATGGTAACTGACTAATTGATAAGTCTTGGTCATTTGGTGAGGATCTAACTCACAGAAGCAAAGAAATGCATGTGCATGGACTGTTAACCAAAACTTATATTTATAAGTAAGTAAATCCATCCGTGAAAAATGGGCACTTCATATAAAGAGAATTCTGAACACTGAAGCTGAGAATCAAGAGAAATTTGTAAAACTTTTGTTTTGAAGGAAATGTGAGTGGTTCTTGCAAAATGACCGAGTGTGGTGACCCCTGCTCTAAAGCTATATGTTTATACTTTTGACAAGCACCACACCACGACTAGATCAAACTCTAACTCACTTGTGGGCAATTTGGAGAAAAACATCTCTCTAAACTAACTAGAAGCAGTGGTGAGCTGTAGTTTGGAGAAATGTTGTCAAAACTTAAATCTACTTTTTGTTTTAATGTCAAACATGTCTTGGAAAGATTTAAAGATTGTATTGAAAGGCTGTAGAAAATTACATAAAGGACGATTGATTAAAAATTAATGAAAAAATTATGAAAAAGGGGAAAAGTGTATTTGATTTTTGACTTTAAAGAAAAAGAAAGATTAAATATTAATATTAAAGATAAATATTGGGAATAATGACAAACCATTATAACGTTATTAAAATATAAATGTCTACTTATAGTACAGTTAATAATCACATGCACACACAAGTTCAGTGTCACCAAAAAGTCGTTTGTTTTTTACCAAAATAAAAAGCTTTTGTATAAATACAGTAAATATTTGATTCACTGATCACGTTAACACTTATGCGTGAAAACAAAGTTAAATGCATAAAGACCACAAGGTTTTGTATTGTTAAGCATTCAGAAAACTTCATTGATGCATAAGAACTGTTTAATAGTTGCTTACAAGGTTCCAAAACACCTTTACTTACGGTCTCTCCCACACACACACACACACACACACACACACATACATACAGACAGACCTCACAGAAGTGTATGCACTACTTTCATTTCTCAGTAATGAGTTTAGTGCCAACTGAGAGCTGGACAGACGCAGGTAAGGTACACACACACACAGTCTATCCACATAACTGCAGACAATCACTGAAATCTTGTTAATGAACACACACTGAAGGTGTAACTCTGCCTCGGAAATTGGCCATGCGTGTTATTTTCCAAAAATTAATTTGATCTATGAAACTCTATATGCTTCAGGATAAGTACTACTACAGCATGATGATATACTATCCAGAACATAGCTTTAAAAAACATTGAAATATGATATGTCGTCATAATATTCTGAACAGAAATACAAAGACATCAAGTCGCGTTACAAGTTGTGTTAGTAGTCGAGTCACACACTCTAATTATCTAAATAGCAGGTGTTATTTTATGATTTAGTGCATTACGAAAAGCATAAACCAAAAACTATCACTTGATGTTAATCCTCATGTAAATAGCAAAAGCAGACATGAGTGAGGCAAAAAAAAAAAAAAAAAAAGGCAACAACTTGCAGTAAATTCTGACTGGTTTTAAAGAGAGGGCACATGGGCAGAGTCCACAGAAGTCAGGACCGCCTTTTATTGTACAGGACAAGAATGCATTTACAGGTGAATAGGTGTGGTTTTAAGAATGTGCTCTGACAGAAATGTGCTCATTTTCTCACCAGACACAACTCGGTTTCAGACACTCATCACAGCGATGGAGCTCATGTGTTTCGGGATCACAATGTCTACAATTTCACAAGGTATCGCACTGGTTTTTATTATATTGCTGTCATGTGAACATCTTTCTGTGACTGGGATAGACCTATTTGGAAAGCTTAAAAGAAACAAATATCGCGTCAAGCAAGGCTATTGTGAGTTTCTTTTAAAGCAGCCTCTGTTCAACTACATTTGTGAGTAGCAAAGAATGTAACTACAGTGGCAGACCACAAAACCTGCTGGTCAGGTTTGTACGGTTCATATCACTCATCAGCAGGGTGCTAGTTCAACATTTGACTAGGAGTACTGGTTACGTTTCGTCTTTTTTATTTTGACTAATGTTAGTTTACATTTATACAACATCTCTATGTTTGTTGTTTGAGCTACAGGGACGTTAATTTTACAATGCAATAAAAAAAAAAAAAGCACTGGAAAACTGAGACTTAACATTAAGCTTATTGGAAATCTAATTTGTAATGGTAAGATTTGTGGGTAATATAAAGCGTCAAGTATATGAATCAAATTTCAATCACATTTTGTAACCATTTGAATGTTTTTCGGCAAATGACCTGTACATATATAACAAATAATATTTGTAAATGGTATTAATGAATGTTATTATATATAACTAATGAGATGCACATAAAAGACTTCTCATAGCCAGAACATTTTATGCTATTTTACACAAAACAATAATTATAATAACAATAATAATGACATAGCAAAACAACCGATATACTTGCTCCAAAATAGATAAGAAAAATATTAGAGTAAAAAAAAAAATGTTGTAATGCTGTATAACATAATTTTGGCCTTACAGGTCCAGGTATAAAAAAAAAACCAAGAGAAAGAAAAATAAAAATGCACTGGATCCATTTTCTCTATGTCAACATTGGCTGGCAAAAATAGTTTGATGATAGCCTTCTGGAGTACTGACAAAGAATAAAGTAAATGGGTTGTTATCTTTGGGTTTCAGAAGTCTACAATTTTGAATAGAACTCATAAAAGCAATGACTGATCTGTGAATGGCCATCTTTTGTGTCCATTGATGATCCAAATCTCCCCCAGACATTTCGCCATATTCATATGATCAAATAGAGTTGTTTATAAAAGTTCCCATGTTTGTTACTTAAAATATTATATTGTGTTTAATCGTTGTTTGTGTGAATTGGGTGATGATATCAGGGGCAGTGTAGCATCTAATTTCATTTTGCCAGTTCTTTAAGTCAGGCCAGGCAACTCTTGCATATTACTTCTCTTAAACACTTCCCATTTAACTGAAAAGGGCATTCCTGGGCTTTTGTTATCTTGGTTGATTAATGCTTTTTTCCAATGGAAGTATTTGTTAAAGTATTTATGCGTCAGGGTGATATGATTTGTAATTGGTACGTCACTGATCGCAGGATGATCAGAAATTAGTTTGATATTCACAATAACTAAACAGGGATATAGCTCTAATTCTAGATATCCCATGTGTCTAGGTATAATTAGTGTGAGATACTAGTTTTGACAGTGGAGATTACATAGTTGAGCTAAAATCTCCAGCTAACAATCAATGTGTCTAGTTTTGGTAGTCTAGATAAAAAAACGACAACAAATAAACAGACTATTATTATAGTTTTGTGCACACACATAAGCCAGGATAACTGATATATTGCTGTTAAAGGGCTCATATGATGCTATTTTAAAGATCATTATTTTGTGCATTTGGTGTAACAACATGTTGACATCCTTTAATGTAAAAAAAAAACACATTTTTCAAATACTGTACATTATTGTAGGTCCTCTATGCCCCGCCTCTCTCAAACGCGTTGTTTTCTACAAAGTCCCTCCTTCCGACAAGCGCAGTCTGCTCTGATTGGTCAACTGACCCAGTGTATTGTGATTGGCCGAACACCACAAGCACACGTCGGAAATGTAACGCCCCTTACCATAATCACAAGCTTCAGCTTTCAAGTTAGTTTTAAGATTTCAAGCCCGAGACGGGAACAGAGTGACAGACAGACACAGGGATGATGCTTGTATGTATTTGCAGAACACAAGCCATGGTCAAGACGAAACACGCAAAAACGCGAAACTCCGCATTTGAACAGTCAATAGCAAATACTTGAAATGGCATCATATGACCCCTTTAAATTTGTTGATTCCTCGACAAAAAAAACAATAGGTTACCATTGGCTTTTGGATTATTGCAGAAAGCTAGATAATAATATCTGTGATCAGCAAAAGTTTATGATTCCTTCACGTTTTGTTCATCATGATAAGCTTAAATGGATAAATGAACATGACTTGTATTTTGAAACACAAATACATCTGCCAGAAGCAATAAAAAGCTAAACGTAGGCTATAAACTTCACCACACTTCTGGAGTCACATTTAGTGACTTGTTAGCAACCACCTTTTTCAAAAAAAGTACAAGCTACAAAAAAAAAAAAAAAGGGTAGGCTACTACTACTGATGTATTTTATGTTGTAAATTAAGCATTAATATTGGAATAAAAGCTAAATGGTGCACAACCGTTTATCAATAATCATCATGAAGGTGCTGAAGTTATTTTGCAAATATAAATAAAAATGCATATTAATGATATATCATGCAAATAGTAAATGTGTGGCAGCATATCAGGCCAAACATCTTTAAGTTTTGGTTCTCATATTGCTGAATTCATCCATAAGAACGATCTTCAGTAACAAGGGGATATCATTTATTTAAACAGCAACACTTTTTCTTCCTTCATAGTCTTTGTTTGCTTCTCTTACGATTTGGTCACTGCAAAAGGAGCCAAGCCTATTCCCAATGCTCTCCTGTGCATTGGCCCATTTTTGTCATCTATGTGCCACAATTAGTGCTATCCAATGATTAATCGCATCCAAAATAAAAGTTTTTGCTTACAGAATATATGAGTGTGTACGGTGTATATTTATTACGTATAAATACACACACACGCGCATGTATATATTTAAGAAAAAGTTTGTTTATATATTAAACATATTACAATATAAACTAAATATATATACACACAATATAAACTAAATGAATATAAAACACACATTCTGTAAACAAAATATTTTATTTTGGACGTGATTAATCGTTTGACAGCACTAGCCAGAACAACAAAAAAATATATTTGTATAGCTTTTCAAACCATAGAGTGCCAAAAGCAATTATCTCATCGAAACCTAATGCTGCTCACCACAAACACTCCCTTCTCCATGTCTGCTAACTACAACACACCTTTATCAAACAAAGTAACACTCATGCGGTCTACATTTTTGTGTATATGATGCATTTTACATTCAAAAATGTATAATGCTTAGTGTCACTGTGTATTTTATCAGCTCTGACCAATCTTTTGTTTTCAGGCTGAACGGAGACCAAATGGTGATCCAGCACACATCATCAGCGATCATGATGGCCATCGTTTGGTCACTGAGGGTCAATGAGAACTTCCACCATGACGAGACGCTGCAGTACCTGCTCATTCTGTGCTCCAAAGTAGCTCTGAACACATTTATCCTGTCTTTCTGGAGGCACAGCATTCTCAAGTCCCTGCTGGGGCTCTGCAGCGTCTCCATGTATGTGGCAGACCTGCTGCTGGTCAGTGCAGTCATCGGCGCGTGGCTCTTCAAAGAACACATACCCACCTCCACCTCCATGTGCTTCATCCTGGCGCATGGATCGGCCGTCTACGCCCTGCTTCCTCTGCCCATACTCGTCGCTGGGGCGCTTGATTACGCCAGTTACCCACACCTAGACATTAGCTCAAGCTCTCGGCTCAGGGCTGTATGTTACTGCATCGTGGTTGTGCTTCTGTGGGCATTTGCATGCTGTTACACCTACAACTACACGGACACGCAATCGATGGAGGTTTACAAAGACAACGCGAGAGTCCTGGTGTGCCGTGTTTACGGATCTACTGTAGTGTTTCAATTTAGTATGCAGATATCTATTGCAGTGGGTCTCATACTTCTGTTTTATTTTAAGACGACGATTGGTTGGATCCGAAGAGCCAATAAACTGGCGTTTGCTCCAGAGAAAGATCAACACTTCCCTTTCAACCAGGAACGGGGAAATTCTGAAACTCAAGAAAGTTCCCCTCCTCTCTTTGTCAGTCTGACTCTAGGTTTCGCTTTGAACTGGATACCCTACCTGCTAATGTGTTTGGTGTGCACCTTCCTGGGCTTCGTGGTGCCAGCTTATGCCAGTGTCAATCTTCTGTGGATGGCCTGTGCCAACAGTGTGCTGGTTGGCATTGCTTTTTGGCTTAGGGGTGCTAGGACTGGACCATTAAGAAAATTCCCAGATGAAGCTTGTTTGTGGAACACCTACTGGCCCTTGAGCAAAGGAACTACATCAACTGTGGATGGAAAGCTTACTACGAGATTATACAAAATGGTTCACAAGCCTGCTGTGCCTTTTCAAGAGGTCTAGCCTTAAATATTTGAAGGCTGGCATGATACTCTGTCTTGCAATCATACATGTTATGAGTTCAAATCTATAGCTCTTGTTACAAACATTGTGAGCTGCTTAGCTAGAGATTGCAAATTAAACAGAAGAGACAGATATTTTCTTTTGTGTGACATACACTGCCATTCAAAACTTTGCGATCAGTACGAGTCTCTTATGCTCATCAAGGCTGTAAAAATACAGACAAAAACAGTAATGTTGTGAAATATTATTGCAGTTTCTAATATTGGTTTCCTGTTTTAATATTTTAAAATGTAATTTATTTCTGTGATGCAGTGCTGAATTTCCATCAGCCATTAGTCTTCATTGTCACACGATCCTTCAGAAATCATTCTGATTTATTATCTGCGCTGAAACTGTTGTGCTGCTTGATTTTTTTAAACCTGGGGTATTTTTTTTCTTTGATTCTTTGATGAATAAATAGAACAGCATTTATTCAAAATAAAAATCTTTTCTAACAATAGGAGTCACATTTTACTATCACTTTTTATCAATTTAACAAATCCTTGATATATTACGCAGCGCCTGAAAGTAGTCCCCAGCTGGGTAACCAGTTATGATATAGCTGGGGACTACTTTCAGGCGCTGCGTAATATCACTGCACCTGCTGCACCCATGGTACGGCAGCAAAGTTCCTTTATTATTACCTGACAAAAATTATTACCTGATATGAATAGAGCCTCATCACCGCCGCTGTTTAGATGCCGAGCGCGCCTCTCCTCGAGAGACCGGTCTCTTCCCCGTGCATGCACACTGGTGTCCTCGTGGGTCCAGGAAGGGAGCGTCGAGGAACTCCCAAAGACGCGAGCTGCCGGACCCGCAGTACGGATGGAATTCTGCACCCGTGAGACGGCTGACGGGCCAGGATGCCTGGCCGTTGAGTGCCCCGGAAGTGCCGCGACGCCTAGGAGGGACGAAGCCGCTGAGAAGAAGCCGCCACCCTCACGCCCCGGTCCCGAGTGGGGAGCGCGTGCGGCCACCGGACTCCGCCCCTTACCTGGACCCTTCCCTCTGAACACTGCCCTCCTTCACGAACCCCGCAGCACGATGAGGACACCAGACCCCCTGTTTATTTTGGACACTTTTACCCCTTTTGGACACTTTATTTGATAATTTTGTTTAATAACCTCTCCGAGGCCTGACGCCACACCCACTGTGTCTGTCATTTGCTCCTCCCGCCACAGTGGTGGAGAATGCGGGCAAGGCAGAGCTAGAAGCGCAGTTGGGCAACACCTGACGACGCCATCCCCTCTCGCGCGCAAAAGAAGCCGTGGAACCCGCACAGGGACAGAGGAACGACGGGGACAGCCTCCCAGCCACCAAAGGGGTAAGTGACGTTCCGTCTATTTGTCATTTTACCCTGTGGTTGGTTGAGGCTGTCGACTGATACTCGGTTTCTCTGTCCCAGTTCCGGCGGGGTGCGAGAGGGAGAGTTGCCCGGAGAGGAATTCCTGCCCCTCCCCCACTCCGACCGCTGGAGCCTGGTTGAGGAAGGTAGCACTCCTGCGTGGGCGGCGACCTGAAGACGGGGATGTCGCTTGGGGGGGGGGGGGTGACGAGTCGGCTGCCTCCCTCCTTATTATCATCACCACCCCTTCCCGTATTCACCGCCTTTCACCAGGCTCCCGACGGGAGTGGGTGTGTGAGAGAGGAGGGGCGCTGAAATAGCCAGGGCTGGCGGCGTGTGATGAGGCGCACCTGATGTGAATAGAGCCTCATCACCGCCGCTGTTTAGATGCCGAGCGTGCCTCTCCTCGAGAGACCGGTCTCTTCCCCGTGCATGCACACTGGTGTCCTCGTGGGTCCAGGAAGGGAGCGTCGAGGAACTCCCGCACCGCCAAAGACACGAGCTGCCGGACCCGTAGTCTGGATGGAATTCTGCACCCGTGAGATGGCTGACGGGCCAGGATGCCGGGCCGTTGAGTCCACCGGAAGTGCCGCGACGCCTAGGAGGGACGAAGCCGCTGAGAAGAAGCCGCCACCCTCGCGCCCCGGTCCCGAGTGGGGAGCGCGTGCGGCAACCGGACTCCGCCCCTTACCTGCACCCTTCCCTCCGAACACTGCCCTCCTTCACGAACCCCGCAGCACGATGAGGACACCAGACCCCCTGTTTATTTTGGACACTTTTACCCCTTTTGGACACTTTATTTGATAATTTTGTTTAATAAAAACCTCTCCGAGGCCTGACGCCACACCCACTGTGTCTGTCGTTCGCTCCTCCCGCCACAGTTAAAATAGAAAACTATTTTAAATTGCAAAAATATTTTCACAAAATTACTTTTTTTCTGTATTTTTGATCAAATAGATACAGTCTTGATGAGCAGATGAAACTTCTTTATTAAAAATCTTACCTATCCCAAACTTTTGAACAGCAGTGTACATCTGAGTGTAACAATTATTGGGGGAAAAAAAAAAAATGTAGGATGAAGACTTGTTTCTATCCAGTGATTGGATTTTGTTGTGGGTTTTTACTTAAAAATGAAGGAAGGGTTGATTTAAGCAGACTAAATGATTGGATTGTCCGGCATACGTCACCAAAGAAAAGTCATTTTGATTCAACATTACGACTAGGTCAAAAAATGGTTTACTACATGGTAAACTAAATGCATACATGGATCATTTACAGTGAGATCTATGCAACATACATACAGAATAGGGCTGCACTTTAATCGAAAAAAATAAAAATCATGATCTCGATTCATACATAAATGCGATCTCATTTCTAAATGACGCCGATTCACTTCCGTGTATTTCCCTGCAGTCAGATCATGCTGCATTCACGCGTTATTGGTCACACTCACACAGTAACAAAACACGATTAATTCACCAATCAATCATAATCTCGATCACTTTTCTCCTCTCCCTCATTGGCCACGTTCCGCTGTCACTCGCGTGACGTAACAAGGTGTCAGACCTAAACTGAGTCAATAGGCGCGTTCGCAGAATGAGCACTGTATGACATCAAAGTACCACGAAAGCGATAAGAAAGCAGTCGGATCCTTTGCATTCAAATCGTTCTTGTCGTACTTTGATGTCATACGGTGATCATTCTGCGCAGCGCTGCTTCAACGGGGCGTCAGCATGAACGCTTGACGGAGGGCGTGTCTGAAGCTTGGTGCTGACCAGAGCCGTTGAGAAACAGAGTTGCGACACGCTTTGATCTCGCCGCCGCGCTGTCACGTGGTTCATGGAGCTCTCAATAGTTCCAAACAACTCCGCGCTGTCCATAGGTTTGAATGAGATTAATCGGGTCAGACAACAACAGCGAGTATACTTGCAGCATTTTCCAGCAAATATTAACACAAAACGTCCATTGATTAATTCGTTTTAGCCATTTAAAAAAAAAATAACAATTTAAAAATTTTTCACCACCATCTGACCAATTAATACTAGCACTTACCTATTCTATTTATTTATATTTATTTAAAAAAAAAAAGCATGCTATGTGAACTGTGCTAGACTAACTGAGACTTGTATTTTGTTGCTCTTTCGTTGGTCTGTTTGCTTCAACATTGTAAGTCGCTTTGGATAAAAGCATCTACTAAATGACTAAATGTAAATGAAAAAAATGTAAATTTAAGTTTTCCAAATACTTCAAAATAAAAAAGGCAACAAACTGTATTCATCAAAATATTTTATTATATAATATATCCACGTTGTCTAACTGCAAATATAGCATATACTGCCTATTATCTAAAAATAAACATTAACTATAACGCGTTTCATAAAATACAACTACTGGTCAGATTTCCGAGAGGTAAACTAATGCGTTATAATGGCAAAAAATGCTGTAATTTCCTCAACTTTCTGGCGACTGTGCTTGAGAAGCACTGAAATGAATGGGCTTCAATGCTGAAACTATCGGTTGTTTGGAACTATTGACTATTTGCATAAGGCGATCTGATTGGCTGACGCCTGCATTGGCGCTTGAAAAGTTGAAAAGTTTTCAACTTCTGCCGCGTGCAATGCCAGTGAGGCAACGCTTGACGTCACTCCATTCAAAGTAAACGAGAGGCGACCATTTGTGGACCATTCTTGTGAATGTGAATATTTGTATTTATTATTGTTAATGTTCTCTTATGTTCAACAACTTAAAGCTTTAAAATTATTCACTTTAAGGGGTCTAAAATAAAGAAGAGAGACATTTTTTTGTTACTCCAGCACTTTATTATACTGAATGTCCTGTGTTTTTTTATTTTTGTACTTGAGTGCAATACATTTTGGTTGAAAAAATGACAATCGTATAAGAGAATCGTGATCTCAATTCCCATGGAGAAAAATCGTGATTCACATTTTAGCAAGAATCGTGCAGCCCTAATACAGAATTTTGAAAAAATTGGTCCTACTTTCTAAGACACCTCATTTAAAATCCAAATTCAAAGCCACTATAACAAGCATTCACAAAGGATGCAATCCCAGAATTAATTGCCACAAGCAACAAACCAGGTAAGTCAAGAGAAATGGTTAACATTCTTAAATGTAATTCCACAGAAAAAAGCATCAATAAACATTTGACTGTGACGTGTGCCGTTTATGTTTTTAACTATTACACTGTCTACTACACAAATTATTATTAGTAGTATTTTGGTTTAAAGTTTGAAATTTATTAATAAATCTTTTGAACTGTAAAGATGCTCGTCAATTTTACAATTATTGTAGGATTTTTGGTGTTACATTGTAAAGCTGTAAAATTGGATATAATCTTGTACATTAAAATAATATTGTTTACATGCATATTGTTTGTATCTTGAGGCTATACTATTAAAAATAGTATTTCAACTGATTGGCCCCATTTACTTCAATTGTGGGTCTCACTATGACACAGAACTTTGCCTTGATTATTTATTCATTCATTTATTTATTTGTATATAAAAGCAGCAACTGAAACCATTTTTTGTGAGAACATTATGCTACAGATGAGATTGATTGAGCTCAGCTTGTACTGAACCCAGAACATTCCTTTAATGCAGTGGTTTTCAAACCTGTCCTGCACATTTTGTATGTCTCCCTTGTCAGACACACCCAATTCAGGCCTTGCAGTCTCTACTAACGAGCTGATGAGTTGATGAATGTGTGTCTAATAATGGAGACATGCTAAATGTACAGGGGCAGGGGGGCTTGCAGGACACTGCTTTAATGTATTAATAGGTTACCAGTAGTTACACATTGATTTTTATTGAGAAGAATTACAAAAACACTCAAAAGCCAAATTATCATTATTCACAAAGAATGATGTATAAATAACATACTGCTATTAGATTAGCTTTATGAAGCTTTCTGCGCAAGCAGATGGTCTTTAGAGACAAAAAAAAAAAAAACATTCTAAATTGTAATTATAGGTTTGCATTTAAGCAAAAGGTACTACAGCAATTTAACTAAACTAAAGCTCTGTGGGAACGAGTAATTAGAATAAACGAGTACATATTGAAAATAAAACATTTGTTTGCAGTGAAGCAACAATTTAAGTATTTACTGTTGTAAAAAAGATTCATTTTATTAATTCAAGAAACATTTTTTTTTCTTTTTGAATGAACTTTGTCCTCATATTTGATGAGATGCATCCAAAGGCTAAAAGACGACAAGTGTTGCTTTACATGCAGCCTTAAGCATACAAACACAAAGGAACATCACTGCATATAGCAGGCAAGACACCAAATACAGCAACAAAATAATCCTTACTGAGTCATGTGTCTGAGTCATTTAAGGGTTTTGATTTATATTGTTTGCAAAGGCCACAATACTACTGCTTAAATATTGTCTGAACCCACCCATAACACCAAGTATTTAACTTAAGTAGCAACTCTATCCAAAACTTTGGTTTGTGGAGCAGACATAAAAAAAAAAACTAAAAAAAAAACTAATTGTCGTCAACACAGTTGTTACTGTATTGAGCTCCCATGGTCTGTTTCAAAGCCCCTTTTTAAACTCGCACCTAATACATACACACTAACCACTCATTAAAGGGTTAGTTCACCCCAAAATGAAAATTGTGTCGTTCCAACCCCG
Organism: Barbus barbus; assembly: GCF_936440315.1. Lineage (NCBI taxonomy): Eukaryota > Metazoa > Chordata > Actinopteri > Cypriniformes > Cyprinidae > Barbus > Barbus barbus. The sequence goes on from NC_136756.1 coordinate 5,313,264, forward strand.
TAAGACCTTCGTTCATCTTCAGAACACAAATGAAGATGTTTTTGATGAAACCCGAGAGCTATCTGACCCTCCATAGACAGCAACGCAACTGAAATGTTCCTAGGTCCAGAAACGTAGTAAATGCATTGTGACATCAGTGGCTCAACTTCAGTTTTGCGACGCTACGAGAATACTTTTTTTGTGCAAAGAAAACAAAAATAATTTACTCAACCATTCTTCTTCCCCGAGTTACTCTTTAAAATGGCGGACGACGCATCACAACGCATACGCATGCTTTCCCCTAAGCGTAAACAACGTTTATTACGCAGATTACGTTCATGCGCACACTTTCCCTCCGAACATAAACAAACGCTGATTACATCAAATACGTTCTTGGGTACTCTCCAAAATGGCGGAAGATGTAACTTGGGGGAGAAGAATGGTTGAGTAAATTGTTATTTCTTTGCACAAAAAAAAAAAAAAAAAAGTATTCTCGTAGCGTCGCAAAACTGAAGTTGAGCCACTGATGTCACAATGCATTTACTACGTTTCTGGACCTAGGAACATTTCAGTTGCGTTGCTGTCTATGGAGGGTCAGATAGCTCTCGGGTTTCATCAAAAACATCTGAATTTGTGCTCTGAAGATGAACGAAGGTCTTACGGGTTTGGAACGACGTGAGGGTGAGTAATTAATGACAATCTTCATTTTGGGTGAACTAACCTTTTAACACTAAAGCATTCCATAATTACCCTTTCTAATCCTATAATTATAATTAATACAGATTAAAAACAAGAATTTCTCAAACTGAAATCATGTTAGATAAATGGCACATTTCTGAAAGTGCATGATTGTGTAGCAGAGAGATAAAGCATCAATATACCTCTCTGCCGGTTTTGGTTACATCAGAGAAACACATTAAAATAATCTGAGGAAAATATAATAAGGTAGGGGAAGCACAAATGTCAATGGGACTGCAAACAATGCTAATCTCAGCACAACATGCTGTGACATGCGTGTAAATTCCTGCCATGATTCACATCCTTCTAGGCAACAAGCAGCAGGTCTTGCTTTCATTTAACAAGTGGAGATTGATGACTTTAATTACTCTCACCTCATTTTTAGTCTTTTCTCACCTCGCCTGACGAGCACAAGCTTTTGTACACTACCAGTCAAAAGTCTTACAGTAAGATTTTTAATGGGTTTTTTTTTTCAAAGTCGTCTCTTCGGCTCACCAAGGCTGCATTTATTTGATCCCAAATACAGCAAAAACAGTCATTTAAAAATATTTTTACCATTTAAAGTAACTGTTTTCTATTTGAACATATTTTAAAATGTAATTTATTCCTGTGATTTCAAAGCTGAATTTTTAGCATTTTTACTCCAGTCACTTGATCCTTCAGAAATCATTATAATATTCTGATTTGCTGCTAAAAAAAACATATATATTATTATTATTATGTTGAAAACAGCCAAGTCAAGGTTTTTCAGGTTTATTTCGATGAATAGAAAGTTCAGAAGAACAGCATTTATCTGAATAGAAATCTTTTGTAACATTATAAATGTTTTGATCAACACCTTTCATCAATTTAAAGCATCCTTGCTAAATAAGTATTCATTTCTACAACCCCAAAAATACAATTATAAAAATAAATAATTAATAAAAATAAAATTATACTGACTCCAAGCTTTTGAATTTTGTAGTGTATAATGTTACAAAAGCTTTTATTTCAGTTAAATGCTGATCATTCAAAGAATCATGAAAAAATTGGTAATTTTAAATATTGATAATAATAATAATAATAATAATAATAATAAATGTTTCTTGAACAGCAAATCAGCATATTAGAATGAAAAATTTCCTTTGGTCACAGAAATAACTTAAATTTTAAAATATATTCAAATACAAAGCAGTTATTTTAAATAGTAAAAATATTTCACAATATGAATGCTTTTGCTGTATTTTTGGATTAAATAAATGCAGGCTTGGTGAGCATTCTTTAAAAACATAAATCTTATCTCAGTACTGTTCAAAAACGTCTGCCTGGTAGTGTATGTCAGTCATAATTATTGCACAAAACTGTTCTATTTTAATATTTGTTATGCTCATTCATTTCTCAGAACACACAAAGTATGCTTTTCCCCAGATTTAAACTAGCCAAGTTTTTTATCCAGTGGAATCTCAACATTTTTACAGCAGAATGCTGCGATAAAGGACCAATATTCCAGGTTACTATGTGGTCCTGTAACAGATATAATCAACTTAAAAGTGAGGGATAGTTATTTTTTTTTTTAAGTCCTTGAATTGTACTTGAAGTCTCAAACAAGCATTACGGCTGAGACTCTAATGATTCCCCCATTATAAACTGAACCTGAATATGGAACCCTAAATAATCCTGATTATTACATTCTAAGCAACAACAATGTGCTAAATTACTATATATTTACATCGTAATGTGCTCTAAAGATCATCCTCAGCTGAGATACTGAGGTTTCCATTAACAACCACATAACTGGGTCATGACACAACAACAAGCCCAGGTTTAATCAAGTAAAGCAAAATACTACCCCCCAGTTTCACAGACAAGGTTTAAGCCTAGTCCCAGACTAAAATGCAAGTCGGATTTCAACTGAAAGAAACTTGTACCGACTGATCTTAAAATATTAATGCCTCTGTTTTGTCTCAAGATGCACCCCAGTAATGTTTTTTTTCAAAGGCACGTTTATAAAAATTTACTTAAATGTCTTAATTGAACTCCGGCCTAACCCTGGTTTAGTTTAAGCCCTGTCTGTGAAACCAGGCCTACTACTAAAATAAACTAATAAAATAGTGGTTTTGACAAAACATTACAGATCACTAAATAAATGCTTTCAAGCAACCATCTTAATTTCTGGACCACTTGGGATGGAATGACGTCCCAATGAAAATCAAACAGTAAAACTGGGATTAAACCTGTTTATATGGCTCAGATTTGCTGTCTTTAAGCACTTTTGGGAATCAAGCAGGGCCATATTGACAGCTGGCATGCCAAATTCACTGCAAATGTGGCACAGAAATGCTTCTGAAGAGGCATTTCGGCGTCTTTACACCGTTTAATATGGTTCATAAATGCATTTACAGCTGTAGGTTATAGTTTGATGCTAGAGGCAGAGCAGGGTCAGAGCAGGTATCATTTAGCCTGGCTCTTTACTCTGAAGTTTAAGCAGGCACAGAGCAGCCTTAACTCGGCCTTATGTGCTCTCTGATTCACTTACATGCTATTAAAGCAATCAGCAAGTCAGTGAGGGAAATAAAACAGGCTGTGCGTGATTTAGCGTCAGTTAGCTGGTCTGCTAATATAAACAGCAGCGGGATGTAAACTCACTTGTCCTCCAATGGTCACGTCGAAAAACACTATCGGGTTGTTAGGGTTTGAAGGCTGAACGTTCATGGCTGGTTTCGGGCTTGTATCACTCCAGACAGCAGAAATATGCGCTATTATATTTTCTCAGTTCTCACACCATGAGCTTCACAGGACGATTCAAACATGAGCACGCGCGACTTCACTACGGAAACCAGAAGGACGTTGTACGGAAGCGACCGAGGGACATTTGCGCCTCAGCTGCGTTTCTCCAGGATCAGGTAACACTGCACGTTTACTTTTGTGCCGGTTTTTCATAGCAAATTTGGATTGGAGCACCCTGATTCAGCCAATGTTTTGCATTGCATTTACACAAATAATTACTTCTGACTGCTCCATCTCTGATGATTGTGCCAATGTAGTTTACAATCAGTGATAACAAATAAAAAAACACTTTATATTAAAGGGTTACTCCACCCCAATATGAAAATGTTGTCATTAATAATTTACCCCCATGTCGTTCCAAACCCGTACAAGCTTCGTTCGTCTTCAGAACACAATTAAGATGTTTTGGATGAAAACCAGGATGCTTGTGACTGTCCCATTTACTGCCAATAATTAAACAACTTGAACAAAATACCTACATTTTCAGGGCTCTCAAGTGTCACGCATTGAGCGTGACAGTCACTCATTTCGGTCTATTGTCACGCACTCCCGCCACACATTGTATTTCTCACGCAGAAAAAACTATTTATAATATATTTAATATACCGCAGCGCCCAACATTTCTCTGGCCGCGCCGCTCTCGCTATGGAACCGGCAGGATTCAAGCGCGTCTCCCCTGGAGTTCTTAGTCGAGCCTGCCACTTATCAGCCAATCAAAAAAAAAGAAATAGGCTACACAATAGCCAATCAGAAAATAGCACTATTGTATCTGGGTAAGATTTAACGCAACAACCAATGAAAAAGCATCACTTTGAGCACAAAGTAAGTAATGATCTCCTGTTACAGCAAATTCACAACTTGTTTGACACAAAAAATATTATGACAACTTGACTGCTGTTAGAGAATGTTTCCCAGATAATTAACATCAGTTTTTCATGAGTGTCTGTTACTTAGCCAACAGTTTTACAGCCTGATGTCACTCTTGCCTGTCTTCAAAACTTGAGAGCCCTGCATTTTATATAGTGTTTCATTAACATGAAGATAAATAAAAAATAAAATGCAACCACATATTGTACAAAAACATTGTTTTATTTAATGAAAAACTTTACCTCTAAAAAGAAAATTAAGTTCAATAACTTGGTAAAGTTAATCTTTATGAATGAATTAGCTCAATTCAGCTATAAGGAATTTTATAGCATATAAAAGTTTCATTATTCACTTTGTGTCAGCTTGATGTTGATTTTAATAAAACGCAATCAGTTAAAATGTTTCAAAATTAATAGATAATGAAAGTCGATTCGGCCATGAAGCAGCTCTGGAGAAAACGGTAATATCATAATCCAACAATTCAGTTAAAATATATACAATGAAATCAGTATTATTCCTGAATATTCAGTGTCTTTTAAACCCCAGCTAAGCAATCCAGGGGTGACAGTGAAACCCAAACTTCAGCAGGTGACTGAAACCAAGAAAAAACACCTTGGGAGAAACCAGGAGCAGTCAGCTCAGCTCTCCTCTGGCCAAATGAACACCGATGGTGTGATTTATGATTTCAGGCTGCATCACTAGAGACTGATGTCATTCAGATTATTGCATCCAGATCAGGATACGTCACACTGTCATTTGATCAGAGGAGAAGTTGTAGTTTGTCCAGCAGGGCTGCTGTTTAGCCAGTAGTGGACGACTGGTTTAACAGTGACTGTAAACGTGATAAAACTGCACATGTGGTCCTAGCAGCTCCTGGCCTGACACGTTCACTGCTGGCCGTAGGGGTCTGTGAAGAGGACTTGTCTTTGCTGAGGATCTGTGCTGATGTCTGTCCAGTCGTAATGTTCACTTGTCGTGGTCTTCGCTGACATTCAGGGCTGCGTTGTGGTCTTCTCCAGGTGCAGGTCCATCATCTGGTCTGGATACGGACCGCATCCGGCTGAGTATGATAACCTTAGGACAAGAGTGATACAGAAACATTGAAATAAGTAACAAGTATCAGTGTTGACTTTTTCTCACAGCACCTGTAATCAGACAAGCACATTTGCATACAAATTTCATGACATCTCATAGCAAAGATTACTGTTAAATGTAGGATGTAAAAGTAGAAAAATAAATCAATAAGCTTAATACATACAAACAAACAAGTGGTCAGGTATCAACAAGCTGCCGCGGATAGCTTTTCCATATGATTTCTTTCTTTATTTGTGGTGTGAGCACTCACAGTTTAATGCAAATCACTGCATCTATAATATAATAGATCTCTAGATATCAATTATAAGGCCACATTTTATTTTAGTTTAATTTTCATAGTAAAATGTAGACATTTTTATAATATTTTATGTTTATATGACTCAACAGATGGCATTGGAATGATTAACTCCTACTGTATCATTAATTGCCGTAGCCCTTGACTATGTCTGCATGAAATACCTCTGCTTTTTCAGCTTTCTATCACGGAAAAAGCTTTTTTTTTTTTCACTCGGCTGTGAGAAGGGCTATGGCAATTGATGATACAGTAAGCCTTAACCGCTCCAACGCAATCTTAATTAAAATAATATAAACATAAAATGACATACAACGTCTACATTCAATACTATCCAGTCTCTGCTGTAGCCCGTGTCCTAAATTCCCAGAATGCATTGCCATTGTGACAACCACATTCCTATTCTCTACTGATATGAATCTTTTGACATTGCACATGTATGTAAAAGCTGTAGTGTGGATCATTGTCAGTATTTGACAAAATAGTTGGCTAAATCAAGTTCAAAACTATATTTAATCTTACTTTTAAAGATGAAGCAGAACATTGATGGATGAAGTAGAATCAAAAAACAGTCTGGAGCACTTGAGCTGTAAAGACCACACACACACACACACACACACACACACAAAATACACAAACGTTTTATTTATTTTTTTCAATTTCATATAAATTATTTGAAACCACATTAGAGGTGGGGAATATATTTGTCAAGATGTATATAAACAAAAATATACTTGAGCTAATATTCCAGAACTAAATATCAATGAAAAAAATAGCATAATATCACCTGCAGTTATTCCTGAAGAGGGGTGAAAAATTACCCTGTCTCACAAAAAGGAGATCCCGTCTAAATGGGCCTGTTACTCAAAATCTATGATAATGCAAATGTGTTGAAGAGCTAACGTAATTCGACCTTCCACAACGCAATTTCAGAATTAAAAATGACAACAAAGCAATTAACTATTTTATTAATGTTAATGGAAACTGTACAAATAAAGCATATTTAAACAGTATTCTTACTGTGTTCTGTCTTTCTACCCCCTGCCGGCCGCAGCTTCACTCTGAGGAGGATTGATTTTCTGAGACTCGACTGTTAGAAAACAAGTCCGCTAGTTTATTTCATATGTACTAAAACAACATTAGGAGGAGAGGTGGGGAATATATTTGACGAAATACAAGCAAAAATAGACTTGAAATAATATTCTAGAACCAAATTTAAGTGAAAAAAAGTTTATTCTCGCCTGCAGTTATTCCTGAAGAGGGGTGAAAAATTACCTAAGGTTACAATTACGATCAGGACTGGATTAAAATTTAGCTTTAGTTAGCCAACTAAACTAGCAGTTACCCGTCTCACAGAAAGGAGGAGATCCGGTCCAAATAGGCCTGTTTTTACTCAAATCTACTTTAATGCTATAATGCTAAAGAGCTAACCTTAACTGGACAATACACAAAGCAATTTCAAAAAATTAAAAACGCCAACAAAGCAATGAACTGCTTTATTAAAGTCAATGTTACTGACAACTGTACAAATAAAGAATATTTTAACAGTATTCTTACCGTGTTCAGTCCTCTTCAACCTGGCTGCAGCCACTCCACTCTGAGGAGGATTTCTCTGACTGAGACGGCACCGCCGGTACAAAAAAAAGCGCGTTCGGATGGAGAATCCGCGCAGTGTCCGTAATGAGTCCGCTAAATGACAGCGCGGGGCATATTCTGGGTGAATGACCGAACAGAGTCTGACTGTACAGCAGAGCTGCGGATCCTCCCCGGAGTCTGTTGCTATCAGGGTATGAAGATATGAGAATACATTTTGTATGCAAAGAAAACTAAAGTAACGACTTTATTCAACAATTTGTCTCCTCTGTGTCAGCATAGCAATATTTTGGAGAATATCTGCTGGACGCAAATAGTGTACGCTGTTCTGTTTCAGACGCACCGCGCAGATAAGCTGTTTTCGCTCAAATCAGAGCGTAAATAAACATAGATGAACAGCGTCCGCAGTTTGCGTCCAACGGATATTCTCCAGACTGCGGTCAGGCCAGCCTCCACTTTGAAAAACACGGTCATTCTAGCCACCACCTTATTTTGTGGTGCGCGCATTGCGGTAATGGCGTGTAAAAACTCAAATCAAAGGAAAAGCGATCTCTATCATTCATTCAGTTTCTCTGGCTTTACAGCTTTACAATACAATTTATTTTGTATAGCTCTAAAAAGGAAACTCCCTATTTCCACAGACCAGTTTCAATTCAGATTAATAGTCCACTACCCCAGGGTGTCACTCAACTAGTTTCAAGACGATCTGATGTTGCAATACAAAATTAAACCTCTACAAAAACTCATACATGACCAGTTTTGTCTTTGATTTTAGGTAGCTCTAAAAAGGAAACTCCCTGTTTGCACAGAACCATTTTAATTGAGATTGACAGTCCACTACCCCAGGGTGTCAGCCAGTTTCAAGACGATCTGATGTTGCATTACATAATAAAATCTCATATTCTACCTGTTCTGTCTGTGATTTTGGATATCTCCAAACAGGAAACTCCCTGTTTACAAAAACAAAGTTTTCACTTTAAATTGATAGTACACCACCCCAGAGTATCGCTCAGCCAATGCTGATACTGTCTGATGTGTCATAATATAATAAAATCCATAATAAATCTCATATAACCTGTTTTGTCTTTAATTTTGGATAGCTCTAAAAAGGAAACCGTGCACGGTTACTGTCGTAACCTCAGTTCCCTGAGATACTCCACTTCGTACTGCATCTTGTCTAAAGACACTATGGGAACACAGTTCAATCACGCCGTGCTGATAGAGGAATGACTCAATTTATACCTCCTCCAGCATCAAGCATAACAATAACTCCAAGGCTAAAGCAGGCTAAACTCAAAGAGGTCACGCCCGGCCTGGATACTCGTTCCAGAACTTCTTGCATTTCGGCACCCTGGGCCGAAACATACCAATCAGAGAGCTTGAGCGCCGTGCGGCCAAGAGTTCTCTGTCAGAAAGTTCCCATGTAAAAAATGTGCCATTAAGCAGAGAGGACCCTGGCCTGTAAAGGGGGTCACACACCGAACGAGAAGCGCAGCGCCGCGCAGCGCCGCGTCTAGGACAACTCGAGGTATCGCACACCAGACGCGTACATTCTATAATTCGAAACATGTTCTGAGCTGCAAGATGGGTGAGTTTTAACGTCATTTGTTATTATTATTATTATTATTATTATTTTAAACATATTATTTTAATTGATAATAGCTGAGTTTTCAACGTTAATCAATGAAAAGTATCTGTGTTATGAAAATCTGTTATTTTTTTGTTGTATCTGTTGACTAGGCAATTTCAACATTTCTTATGCTGTAGCTACTAATATGATTTTTTTTCTCAATAAAAACAAAGATGATACATTTTTGTGTGTAAGGTATGCTTATTTCTTTGTTAACTTCAATTATAATCATATTCCTGTTGAGGTAACGTTAGGTTGTCATAATTCAACACGATTGTTTACTTAAAATAACAATTGTCAGTTTGTGGTCAACATTATTGTTATTTTTAAGGACATTATGAAGTTAAGACAATGTCTGTACTGTACGTTATTTTATGATTGTACTGTACAATTACATGCAGTTGTTGCTAGACTGTCACTGAACATTTTACCTCAGATCGTAAATTAAACATTCTTACCTGAAAACCCGATGACATCGGCAATCTTCCTCCACGCTGATGACTTCCTTATGTTGTCTTTGAAGATTCTGTGGTTTGTGGCATATAATTCTGGGTATTTCCCTACTTCGTTGATTAGTTTTTCGTCGTCCATTGCGGTCCGCTACTCCGCTATTTAAATGACCTGAAGTGTGTTGTAACGGTTGTGTCCTGATAAATCCAGTAGGTGGCAGCCGACGACAGTGAATGTAATATTTTGCGTATATAAAAATGTCTCAAGAGAAATATAAAAGATTAAAAGGATTACGTTTATTATACAGTTAATTAATGTTTTCATTTTATTCAAGCTGTAAAACTAATATAAGCTGTACAGTATTTAGCAGCAGTGGTATCTTGGTATAGGCTAATGTATTAACAACGATTTGAGACAAATATGATGTTATTTAATATAAAACAATGCAGATGGCGCGCTGTGGCGCGGCAGGAATTTGAACAGTGTCCTGAGTCGTTGCTGGGCGCCGCGGACAGACGCCGAATGACGCCGCCGGTGTGCGTACACACATAGAAAACAATGTGTTCGAATTTTAAAGACATGGCGCGACGCGACGCGGCGCTGCGCTTCTCGTTCGGTGTGCGACCCCCTTAAGACCGGTACGTCCAGGTTATAAAACCTAGCAAATGTGGACGGCGAGGCCCAGCCGGCCTCCGCACAGATCTCTGTAATAGACCCACCACTAGATCACGCCCACGATGAGGCGATGCCTCTTGTGGAATGGGCTCGTACTCCGATGGGGCATTGTAGGCAAAAGGACGAGTACGCTAGCATAACGGCATCCACTATCCATCTGGAGAGGCTCTGCTTCGTAACCGGGCACCCTCTGGCACGGTTACCGTAGCTAACAAAGAGTTGTTCCGACTTCCTAAAGGGGGTGGAACGCACAAAGTAGATTCTCAAGGCTCTGACAGGGCAGAGCAAGGATAACTCTCGGTCCTCATCAGAGGGAGGAAGCGCGGAGAGCGTGATGACCTGGGCTCTGAATGGAGTGGAAAGCACTTTGGGCACATAACCCTGCCTTGGTTTCAGGACGACCTTGGAGTCGTTAGGCCCAAATTCCAGGCAGGCAGGGCTAATGGAGAGCACCTGCAGGTCTCCTACTCGCTTGACCGATGCTAGTGCTAAGAGCGGAGCAGTCTTTAGTGACAGTGACCGAAGGGTAGTGGACTGTAGTGGCTCAAAGGGAGGGCCCTTCAGGGCCCTCAACACCGTGGGCAAGTCCCATGTAGGGACTGTGAGGGGCCGAGGTGGATTCATCTTCTTGGCACCCCTCAAGAAGCAGACAACCGAAGTGTTCCTGCCTGGCCTGCTATAGGGTGAGGCCGCTATAGCTGCTACGTAGACCTTGAGTGTGGACAGGGAACGTCCTTTATCCAGTAATACTTGCAGGAAGGACAGAACCACCAATAAGTCAGAGGTAGACGGGTTTTCACCACGGTCTAGGCACCATGTGGAGAACACAGACCATTTAAGGGCATAGAGGCGTCTCGTAGACAGTTCTCTAGCCTCAGAAATGGTATTTAACACGCTCTCTGAGAAGCTCACGGGCACCCATCCAGCGGCCAAAGGTGCAGGTCCCACAGATCAGGCAGAGGGTGCCAAATTGTCCCGTTCGCTTGAGACAGGAGGTCCCGTCTCAGAGGAATGGGCCACGGGGCTGCTATGAGCAGCTGAGTCAGCACTGACAACCAAGGTTGATTCTTTCACAGGGGGGCCACCAAGAGGACCTTGTGTCCCCGCTCCCTGATTCGCCTGATAACCTGTGGAATCAGGTCGATCGGGGAGAACGCGTAAAGGAGGAGTTTGGGCCATACGTGGGCCAACGCATCCTCGATCTTCGAATAATAAGTCAGGTAGTGAGAGTTGGCTCCTGAGGCGAAGAGGTCTACCTCGGCCTCGCCAAAGATCTGTGGATGGAGCGTCCACTCCTCTGAGGGAACATTGCTCCGAGATAACTTGTCCACTCCTTGGTTCAATTTGCCCAGAATGTGCGCCTCTCTCAGTGAGCGCAGATGGGGTTGAGCCCATTCCAGAAGATGTTTTGCCAGTAGGCAAAGGCGCTTCGAGGAGAGGCCTCCTTGGTGATTTATGTAGGACACCACAGACATGCTGTCCGAGTGGATTAGCGCGTGGTGTTCCTTCAGGTCTGGCAGGAAGAACTGGCAGGCTCGACATACTGCTAGCATTTCCAAGCAGTTGATGTGAAGCCTTTTCTCCGCTTTCGACCAATGGCCTAAAGTCGGTTTGCCTTCGCACAGCGCCCCCCAACCTGTGTTGGAGGCATCTGCCGTGACAACCTTTCTCCTGCAAACCATTCCCATGGCCATGCCCTTTTCCACCCAGTGAGGGTTTTTCCAGGGGGCTAGGGCTGTTACACAGGCCTGGCTCACCCTGATACCCAGGCGTCTGTGATGCCACGCATGTGATGGAACTTGTGGTTTCAGCCAGCGCTGAAGAGGTCGCATGCGAAGCAGACCAAACTGTAGTGCTGGTGACGCTGCGGCCATGAGGTCCAGCATCCTTTGAAATGTCTTGAGAGGGCGAGTGGCACCGATCTCGCAGGAGGTCGCGAGTTCTCGCATGGCCAAAGCACGTTCTGGCACGACTATGGCTCTCAATTGAGTCGAGTTGAGAACTGTTCCCAGGAACGATATTTGTTGGCTGGGAGACGGCGTGCTTTTGGCGAAGTTGACCCTGAGTCCCAGGCACTCTAGGTGGCAGAGGAGGAGGGTTCTGTGCAATAAAAGCTCCAACTCTGACTGGGCCAGAACGAGCCAGTCGTCGAGGTAGTTGAGAATGTGGACTCCCATCTGTCTCGGAGGGGAAAGAACCACGTCCATGCACTTTGTAAAAGTACAGGGGGCCAGAGACAGTCCAAAGGGAAGGACTGTGTACTGATAAGCCACTCCCTCGAAGGCGAATCTCAAGAATCGTCTGTGATGGGGGGGCTATCTGGACGTGAAAGTATGTGTCTTTCAGATCCAAAGAAAAGGACCAGTCCCCTGGCAGAATCTGCGAGAGGATCTGTTTCGATGTGATCAGCCTGAACAACCTCTTCATGAGGGCGCAATTTAGGCATCTGAGATCGAGGATGGGCCGGAGGCCGCCATCCTTTTTGGGGACGAGGAAGTAATAGCTGTAGAAGCCTGACTCGTTCTGAGCTGGAGGAACGCTGAAGCCGCCTGTCCAGCCGAAGTGTAGGAGCGTCCAGCGAGCGCTGCAGTGGTCCTGCATGGCTTAGATGGGTGGGCAGCCTTTGCCTTCCAGCCGATAGCAGAGGACGGGCAGAGATGCGCTGCCACTTATTCGTCTAGAGGAGGCATCTTCTCGTACCCTTTTTTCTTCAGCACGTCAACCGTGGTGAGGGCGGGTGAAGCGGAAGTACGAAGGCGAGCGGAGTAGGGGGAGCGCCATAATCTTGTGAGCTCATCGTGAACTTCAGGGAAGAACGGTGACGATCGCTGACGAGGGGCCTGACGGCGCCCCGGCAGGAACCACTCACCACTCATTGAGATGGCTCTTCCGGTGGAGACCACTCCAGACCTAGCTCTTCCACCGCTTTCGAGAGGATGCAGAGAAGATCGGCATCCATCCCAGCCTTAGAAGACGGGAGAAACCTCTCTGTGTGGCCGTGCGCTGAGATCCTCCGCCCTGCTGTTTTTTCCTCATAGGTCCTTGCAAGGAAGAAAACGGCAGGGCGCAAGGGGCGGTGTCGCTCTGTGAAAAGAAAGCTATCCGCGAGCGCAGAGAGGCGAGACTGATGTTCTCGCAGTGAGAACAGTCAGATCCAGCAAGCGCGGCATCTGCATGGGATCTCCCCAAACAGGACACACACTCGCTGTGGCCATCATCGGCGTGCAGGGAGGACCTGCACGAACCGCAGTAATGGCACGGCATTTGCAACAACGCCGTTTGCTCTTTTAGAAAAGAATGCGTGAGCTTCGCCGGATGGCTGCAGGGGAGTGGGACCGGAAACTGCTGCAGTGCTGATGGCGCTGAGAAGGCGGCGCATCCAGCCTAGCAGAGGTCGCTGGTTCCAGCTGCGAGGCATTTCAACGGCGAGCAGGTTTCCTGGATCAGTGAGAGACGAAGTCGTCGTCGTCGCTGTAGAAGAAGACATCTGAGTTCCTATGGCGAAACGGTCACTTATATAGCCAGATGGCTCCGTTTTTAACACACTGCACGAATGAATGCTTCAGTCAGAAGGAAAAAAAACTTTTCCCATAGCGTCTTTAGACAAGACGCAGTACAAAGTGGAGTATCAACAGGGAATCCCTGTTTCCACAGACCAATTTCAATTCAAATCGACAGTCCACCACCCCAGGGTGTCACTAGGCCAATGCCAGGACGGTCTGATATTGCATTACAAAATAAAAGCCCTCCAGAAACTTGCATATAACCTATATTTGCCATATTTTCAGATAGCTCTAAAAAGAAAATTCCCTGTTTCCATAGACTGTTTTCACTTCAGATTGATAGCACACCACCCCAGAATGTCACTTATGCAATATCAGGACTATATGATGTGTAATTCCAAAACGAAAGCCTTCCAAAAAATCTAATAAATTTGGTTTTGTCTGTGATTTCAGATTGTTGTAAAAAAGAAACTTCTGATTTCCACAGACTAGTTTCCCCTCAGATTAACAGTACACTTTTTCACATTGTTACTTACACGATTTCAAGACTGTCTGATGTTGAATTCCAAAATAAGAGCCCGCCAAAACTTTTATACACGCTGTTTTGTCTACACAGTCCTAAAGTAGTGTAAATGATACCATGAGAAGGCGTACTATCAATCTGATGTGAATGTAGTCTGTGTGAACAAGGAGGTACTCTTTTCTACTTATCTGAATCATTAGAAAGTCCTGACATTGTGTGAGTGATATGGTTTAATGGATAAAATGGTTTGGGGAAACAGAGTTTCTATTTTATACAAATCTAAACTGCTATACAAAACATCTTATGAGTTTTTGAAGGACTTCAATTTGTAATATTGTACCAGATAATCCTGACATTGTGGGAGCGACACTGAGGAGGTGTACTAGTCATCTGAAGTGAAAGTGGTCTGTGGAAACGGGGAGTTTCCTTTTTAAACCAATCCAAATAGATGCACTCTAAAAAATGCTGGGTTAAATATAACCCAGCGCTGGGTAAAATATGGACGAATCCAGCGATTGGGTTGTTTGATCCCAGCGGCTGGGTTACTGCTCAGAAGGTTGGGTTAAACATTTAACCCAGTTGTTGGTTGAAAACAACCAAGCATGTGTTCTGTCCAATAATCCAGCACTGGGTTGTTTTTAACCCAGCATTTTTTTAGAGTGTAGACAGAGCATCTTAAATATGAACCTTTTATTTTGGAATTATACATAAAATAGTCCTGGCACTGTGTGAGTTACTCTCTGAGCAGGTGTACTCTCACTCCGAAGTGAAAGTGGTCTGTGGAAACAGGGAGTTTAATTTTATAAAATCAAAGGGAATCTCTTATACCAATCAGAATTGACAGACAAAATACTATTTGGAGGGCTTTTATTATGTAATGCAACATCAGATCGTCTTGAAACTGGTTGAGTGACACCCTGGGGTAGTGGACTATTAATCTGAATTGAAACTGGTCTGTGGAAACAGGGAATTTCCTTTTTAAAGCTACCTAAAATCACAGGCAGAACAGGTAGAATATGAGATTTGGAGGGCTTTAATTTTGTAATGCAACATCAGATCGTCTTGAAACTGAGTGAGTGACACCCTGGGGTAGTGGACTATTAATCTGAATTGAAACTGGTCTGTGGAAACAGGGAGTTTCCTTTTTAGAGCTACCTAAAATTAAAGCCAAAACTGGTCATATATGAGATTTTGGAGGGCTTTTATATTGTAATTCGAAAATCAGACATTCCTGACATTGGGCAAATGACAATCTGGAGTGGTGTACTGTTAATCAAAAGTGAATTTTTTTTTGTGGAAACAGGGAGTTTTCTTTTTATAACTATGTGAATTTACAGATAAATATGGTTACAAGTTCATGAAAGGCTTTTATTTAGTTATTTCTCATCAGTTATTTTCATATTATTTGTTAATTCTACATTTAATATTTCTCAACATTTGAAGTCATTCATTTTATCAGACCGTTTTTTTGTTTTTTTTTAACATTTGTATTATTTAAAATGTATTTATTTATTCGTTCATTCATTTATTTATTCATTATTGACAGAGAAACTGGCTGAATAAATGAATGCCAGAGAATGCTTTTCCTTTGATTTGAGTTTTTACACGCTATTACCGTGGAGGCTGGCCTGACCGCAGTAAAATAAGCTATGCTGACGCAGAGGAGATGAATTGTTGAATAAAGTCGTTATTTTTGTTTTCTTTGCATACAAAAAGTAAAGCAGGGGCAAGTGATTAATGACAATTTTCATTTTGGGAATGAAAGTAACCGTTTAAATGTAATATTTTTGTTTGATATTGACAGCTGTTTGGGGATTTGGTGTAACCAAAACATGTTACATGCCAGTTATTCTTGAGAAGTGGGAAACTGAACAAATAAAACCTTGTTCTCAGACAAATTAAACTACATTTATGTGTCTTATATGTACTAATCTACTGAGCTATGCTTTGATTCAACCTCCCAAGCATTCAAGATGATTTTAACATTTCAAAACACATTCTCTTGTTAGCAGCACATTCTCAACAAATATAAAATATCATAATGAAATATTATCTAAATATATAGATAATAAAGAGACGGAGTTGACCCATCTGACGGTGGTGACTAAAACCTGAATATGTAGTCTTTTTAACTATCCCATACATTGAATCAATCAATTACTGTATTAAAACAAACATAACAAACAGTGAGTGTTATTGTTTATAAAGCTTTGATGCAAGATCAGGGGCGTTTCCTCCGAGGAGGCAAGGGAGGCAGTGTCTCCTCAAAAAATTAGATGAGAAATAATCAATATTACAAACATAAATCGCAAATATTACTAAATATGGCATTAAAAATATAAGTCATTTTACAATAAGGTGTCATTTAATATAACATGACATCTATTACAGCATTAATCTTTGTTTATTAGTTAATACAAATACAGTTCAATGTTAGTTCACAGTGCATAAAACTGTTAACAAACAACTTTTGATTTTAATAATGCATTAGTAAATGTTGAAATTCATAATAACTAAGACTAATAAATGCTGTAGAATTAGGCTATTGTTTATTTTTTAGTTTCATGTTAACTACCTTATTGTTTCCAGAATACTGTTCAAATTGTTACTGCCTTTAGTTATTATTTTGGAATAAATATAAAAATGCATAAAAACACTTAAATGTATAATTAGTATTAAAATAATTAAA
Source organism: Barbus barbus (assembly GCF_936440315.1). Taxonomy (NCBI): domain Eukaryota; kingdom Metazoa; phylum Chordata; class Actinopteri; order Cypriniformes; family Cyprinidae; genus Barbus; species Barbus barbus. Next base: position 5,330,064 of record NC_136756.1, read on the forward strand.
TAAAAAATAATAATAATATGAATAAAATACAAAATATAATTATATTTGTTCTCTTTTTTTTATGTAATATTTATTTACCCAGGAAAATGTGACAACATTAAGTGTAACAGACACACACACACACACACACACACACACACAAATATACATATATATTTTTTTATATATATAAACTGCCTCCTCATTTTAAAACACCACCGCACGCCACTCTTCAAGATTCATATTTGAGTATTTTGATATATTATTGGAACACAAAATCTGACGGTGTTGACAAATTTGGCATTTCTTTCACAAAACAAACATTCATGCAGTTGCCATTTAATTTTTTTCTGTTGATGCTAATGGAACCTGCTTCAGGAGAATAAAATTATCTAAATATTTCAAATAATGTCCTCAGAAATTGGCAGGAGGTGTTGACATCATGACTGTGACCAGGAAATATTAACATTGAGATATTCTAAAAGTATAAAACTGACCATAGCCTGTCTGACGCCGATGTACTCTGCAGAGGAAGACTGTGGCAAGGGGGTCCTTTAGAGTGACAACTGCCCCTGATATTCCCTGATTTTATTGCATTTTAATAAATGTCTGACGGTGTTGACACAAAGTGAGGACACAACTTTGAATCCGTATGAAACATGTATGCGTCACTGAAAAATAACCTTGCTTTGATATGAGACATTATTAAGTGTTGCTTTTGATAAAAACAAGCTATTTTTTTATCATTAAAAACATTTTTATCCATTTTATAGCATATTAATGATTGAACCCTTCTCTGTGGACACACGGTTTTAGATTTCACATAATACTGATCAAATTGAAGGGGATAATTGTGTTAAATGCATTCTATTATTAATCCCCATTACATTTACAATTGAAAATATTTTTATTTTTTAAACCTGATAGCAGTTACTATTGCTGGACATGTTTTGTCCCATGTCTCAAGAATGACTGATGTGGCATGTTACACATGTTGTATTTTTTGGACCAGTTTTATTACATTTTTGCTCCTGAAATGCTGGGATCAGAATAATCCCGTTGTTTTTTTTTGGGGGGGGGGGGTTTGTTTTGAACAACTGGCTTCTGGATTTATTCTCAGGAAGAGACGTTTGTACGCAGACCGTAAAATCGTTTAAATCCCTTCCAAAAATAGCATTCTGAAGTGTAATTATTCCACCGTTTTATACAACTATTGCATGATTTGCCCTAGACTCATTGCAAACGAGTGTGACTGACTTACTGATAAAAGTAACAGATGTCAGTTGCTGCCTCAATAGTGTTCATCCCTTGTACGACCCGCTTGTCCTATAGGGTCACATTGTTTCAGAGCAGCTTTACTGAATAAATAATGTTAATGTTATAATATATTATCTCTTCATTCCTTATCGTTGCATTTAACATATTGAGCTGAGCAAGACAGAAAGGGCCTGTGCATTAATCTTAATAAAGGGCCAAACACCAGAAATGAGTAGCCTTTAACATGTATAATAACCCTATAATGTGTATAAAGGTGGGATAAAAGCCTGAAGCTGTACTAGACGGTGCACAGTTACTTCCACCTCGTGGTCAAAAGGATGGAGCGCACATATTTATTTGGCCCTTTATTAAAATTAATGCACATGCAGGCCCTTTCTGTTTAATTTTGCCGAGTCCTAAGCAGCTGTATTTACATGTTTTAGAACCATTAAATCATTGTCAGATTTAAGATTTCAGAAACGTAACTGGGTTCATGGGTTTACTTTTTCAATCAATAATGAATTACTCAATGACACAAGCTGTTTGTGTTATTCAGTCAGATTGTGTTTGTAAAAAATTATGCATTATACATTTAAGCTATCTTTGATTACATGTGCTTGTTGTCTCCAGCAGTTTTTTAAATATTAGTTTTAAGCATCTAGATGGAAACTGAAATTCTAATCTGTTTCTATTTTTGCTAGAGATGTGGCTTTAATGATCACAGTAAAACCATAATAATGAAATACAATAAGGCATTTGGTTCAGGCAAGTCATATTTATATCTGGGGCAATTTGTACTATTTGTTTTAGATCATTTTATTTCATTTATATACAATTTAATGTCAGCTGGCCAAATCAGCGTTTTGAAAGTTTATCTTTTTAACTTGTTTTTCGTACAAAATGCTTATCATATTTAGTGTTTGTGTATTGCTGAAGAGCCAGTAGTTAATTATATTTTAAATATAGATGTGCTTTAATGAAGTGAAGAATTCTTCTTCTCAAAACAGTGTTAATGGGTTGTCTTACTCAAACAAGAAAACAGTTTTATTTATTTATTTTCTTGTTATGATCATCCATTTCTCATAATATAAACAGAACAAGTGCACTGAATGTTTTTCTTGTATATACACATCCTTTATTGAGAATAACACATGTTACTCTGTAAATCTAGTCGACGCTCAGTGGCAGCTCCTTCGGTGGCGAGCCTGGAAGAACGGGGCGTTTGGGTTTTCCAGAAGCCTCACTGTCAACAGAAGAGATTTATGACATGGTCATCAGAAACAGGAATAATTAGGTGGCATTTAAACCTCATTCACTTACCACTGAAATGTAGAAATATGTAGTATTAAGTTATTCAAACATGAATAGAATCCTTTTATTTAATATTTTATCATGTATTATTTTGCCAACTGGCCAATATTATAGCATTATCATGATAGCACAGAATGTGTCAAGAAATTCTCTTCCAGAACAATCGGTTTAGTTTTCTCTTTTATGTGTGCAGAAAAAGAACAAAATGCATGCCTGGAAAAACACAAACTTGTAAATAGCATTAGAATTATTATATGTATTGGGCTAGAGATCTTCATGAAACAAGTAATACAATCCACTGTCAAGGAACATAGCAAATAAAATTAATATTATTTTAATAGCAGATGCAAAGGGCCAATAACACTATTTACATAAGGGCTTCTTGCAGCCGTGTCTTAGCGGCCTATCATGGTACTTTCTATTGAAGTGACTTGTGTAAAGAAGTGTCTGCAAACAGCATAAAATAAATGCACTGTATAAGCAAAGCCAGTCCACCTTCCAGCTGTCAGGGCCTTCTGTGAAGACATGAGCACGGTTGGTGGAGCAGACTCTCTGCGTCCATCTCTCTGACAGTAGTAGTTATTTGCAAATTTATGGCTCGGTCCAACGGGAAGTTTAGGTGGAGGCTGAGTCCTACCGTCAATCACAAATAAATATGAAGCATGGATTAATGACTGCATTCAATGACATCATAAGGGCACTGCATTAAATCTAAACATTGAAGTATGCTGTGGGCAATACAACTGAACTGTCCTCAAAGAAAAAGGTCAGCCTTTATTCTTCTAGACAGCAAAGACAAAGAAATTAATTTGTGTAACTTACTGTAGAAGCATTAAAATGATCAATACGATTTATATTAGTATAAGAAAACACGTAACGCTGGTTTCAGTTAGTGAAATATACACTATATGTACCTCTTTGATATTTCAGTGTACCGAAGCTGTAGTTTTGACTGGAGATCTTGCTGTTAAGGAAAGAGAAAGATTCATTAAGTTATTGTATAATAAACACAATATTATCCAACGTTAGACATGAAAACAACTGCTGATTACTAACGCAAAGACAAGCAAGCAAATGCATATACATGGAGATTTAAACGCTTTTCTAACCGTTGTCATTTACATCGACACGACTGATAAACGACTAAAATCCCCCTCATCTCACCCCTGACAAATAATTCCTGAGCCTCTGGATGATTCTCGTCGCCGACGCCATGCTCGCTTCAAGGTGAACGCGCCGTCTGCTGTGCATCTGTCGCGGGATCAGTTTTGACGGAACGAGGCCTCGTCATAATGAAGCTAGTGGAGGTGAGTGAAGCTGATCCTGGGTCAGTCACAGCAGCAACGAAAGGACGCACCAGCGGACCGGAAGTCGTTTTCTTATTCTCTGGTTCACATCCGCAAGAGCTACACACATTCTCGCCATCTGTCGCATCAAACACAAACGACCAAAAATCGACTGCCTAATGAACTTAGCTGGAATACATACAAACTATCACCATTTTTAACCAATTTAAACCGTTTAGAGTGAGAGAGATATGTATATACACATATATATATATATGAGTATGATCTAACATGAATAGGACAGATTAAATCTATATAAACTGAATATGGCTGGACCTACCAGTCACAGGTTTAACATTGCAATTGTGACCCTGGACCACAAACCAGTCTTAAATGTTTTGATGTATTTATGCTAAGAAATTTACAAAATATCTCCATGGAACATGATCTTTACTTAATATCCTAATGATTTTTGGTATAAAAGAAAATTCGATAATTTTGACCCAATCAATGTATTTTTGGCTATTGCTACAAATATACCCCAGCGATTTAAGACTGGTTTTCTGCTCCAGGGTCACAATTTTCACTTTGAAATGCTTGAAATTCGTAATGTTTTTTTTTTTTTTTGTAGTCAAAATCCCAAGTTATTCCTATAACAACAATAATAATAATAATAATAATTCATACACAGTTGGGCAAAAAAGTATTTAGTCAGCCACCAATTGTGCAAGTTCTCCCACTTAAAAAGATGAGAGAGGCCTGTAATTTTCATCATATGTACACTTCAACTATGAGAGACAGAATGGGGGGAAAGAATCCAGGAAATGACATTGTAGGATTTTTTATGAATTAATTGGTAAATTCCTCAGTAAAATAAGTATTTGGTCACCTACAAACAAGCAAGATTTCTGGCTCTCACAGACCTGTAACTTCTTCTTCAAGAGGCTCCTCTGTCCTCCACTCGTTACCTGTATTAATGGCACCTGTTTGAACTCATTATCAGTATAAACGACACCTGTCCACAACCTCAAACAGTCACACTCCAAACTCCACTATGGCCAAGACCAAAGAGCTGTCGAAGGACACCAGAAACAAAATTGTAGACCTGCACCAGGCTGGGAAGACTGAAACTGCAATAGGCAAGCAGCTTGGTGTGAAGAAATCAACTGTGGGAGCAATTATTAGAAAATGGAAGACATACAAGACCACTGATAATCTCCCTCGATCTGGGGCTCCACGCAAGATCTCACCCCGTGGGGTCAAAATGATCACAAGAACGGTGAGCAAAAATCCCAGAACCACACGGGGGGACCTAGTGAATGACCTGCAGAGAGCTGGGACCAAAGTAACAAAGGCTACCATCAGTAACACACTACGCCGCCAGGGACTCAAATCCTGCAGTGCCCCCCTGCTTAAGCCAGTACATGTCTGGGCCCGTCTGAAGTTTGCTAGAGAGCATTTGGATGATCCAGAAGAGGATTGGGAGAATGTCATATGGTCAGATGAAAACAAAATAGAACTTTTTGGTATAAACTCAACTCGTCGTGTTTGGAGGAGAAAGAATGCTGAGTTGCATCCAATGAACACCATACCTACTGTGAAGCATGGGGGTGGAAACATCATGCTTTGGGGCCGTTTTTCTGCAAAGGGACCAGGACGACTGATCCGTGTAAAGGAAAGAATGAATGGGGCCATGTATCGTGAGATTTTGAGTGAAAACCTCCTTCCATCAGCAAGGGCATTGAAGATGAAACGTGGCTGGGTCTTTCAGCATGACAATGATCCCAAACACACCGCCCGGGCAACGAAGGAGTGGCTTCGTAAGAAGCATTTCAAGGTCCTGGAGTGGCCTAGCCAGTCTCCAGATCTCAACCCCATAGAAAATCTTTGGAGGGAGTTGAAAGTCCGTGTTGCCCAGCGACAGCCCCAAAACATCACTGCTCTAGAGGAGATCTGCATGGAGGAATGGGCCAAAATACCAGCAACAGTGTGTGAAAACCTTGTGAAGACTTACAGAAAATGTTTGACCTCTGTCATTGCCAACAAAGGGTACATAACAAAGTATTGAGATGAACTTTTGAGATGAAAATTACAGGCCTCTCTCATCTTTTTAAGTGGGAGAACTTGCACAATTGGTGGCTGACTAAATACTTTTTTTGCCCAACTGTGTGTGTGTGTGTGTATATATATATATATATATATATATATATATATATATACACATACAGCCATGGCCAAAAATATCGGCACCCTTGCAATTCTGTCAGAAAATGCAACGCTTCTCTCAGAAAATTGTTCCAATTGCAAATGTTTTGGTACTCATGTGCTTATTGTTTTTGTTTGCACTGCAACAACACAAAAAAACAGAAGAAAAGTCAAACTTGATAAAATTTCACACAGAACTCAAAAATGGACTGGACAAAATTATCGGCACCTTGTCAAAATTGTAAGAAATAATTGTTTTTCAAGCATGTGTTGCTCCTGTAATTTGTATTTAGACACACCTGTGGCAAGTAACAGGTGTGGGCAACATAGTAATCACACTTTCAACCAGTTAAAATGGAGAAAAGTTGACTCAACCTTTGTGTTGTGTGTCACACTGAGCATGGAGAAAAGAAAGAAGTGTAAAGAGTGGTGGATTCGAGAGAAAAAAATGTGGAAAAACCTGGACAATTTCAAGGCTACAAGTCCATCTCCAGAGATCTTAATGTTCCTGTGTCCACTGTGCGCAATATCATCAAGAGGTTTACAGCCCCTGGTCGTGGACGGAGGAGCAAAATTAATGAAAAATGATAACGAAGGATTGTTCGAATGGTGGATAAAGAACCCCAATTAACTTCCAAACAAATTCAAGCTGATCTACAGGGTACAATAGTGTCAGCTCGCACTATCCATCGCCATCTGAATGATAAGGGACGCTATGGTAGGAGACCCAGGAAGACACCACTGCTGACACAAAGGCAAGCAAGACTGGAGTTTGTCTAAACTTATGTGACAAAACCACAATACTTCTGGGAGAACATACTGTGCACAGATGAGACAAAATAGAGCTTTTTGGTAAAGGACATCATGGCACTGTTTACAGAAAAAGAAATGAGGCCTTCAAAGAAAAGAACACAGTCAAACATGGTGGAGGTTCAAAGATGTTTTGGGGTTGCTTTGCTGCTTCTGGCACTGGATGACTCGACAGTGTGAACAGTATCATGAAATCTGATGATTACCAAAGAATTTTGGGGCGCAACGTAGTGGCCTGTGTCAGAAAGCTGTCTCCACCAGAGGTCATGGGTTTTCTAGCAGGACAATGACCTGAAACGCACTTCAAAAAGCACTCAGAAATGGTTACAAACAAAGCATTGGAGAGTTCTGAAATGGCCATCAATGAGTGTGTGACCCATAGACATCACCAGACTCTTGGTCTCATCCTTTGAAATACTTTTCCCAGCCTTTAATGCAGCCAGTTGCAATTGTTGCTTGTTTTGTGGAGTTTCTGCCTTTACTCTCCTCTCCAGCTGGTGAAATTCATGTTCAATCAGATTTAAATCTGGAGATTGACTTGGGCAATCTAACACTTTCCATTTCTTTGCCCTTATCAATGTAGTGATTGATAGGGAATGTCCTGCCTTGTAATGATGGCTGTGATAGTAGTGTACTTACGGTAGTTCTATTAACCAGTCTGCGCATTGCTTTCCTGTATCAGAACGAGAGTGACTAGGAAGTAAATCACCACACCCTTGGCTCTGTCTCCGTGTGTATTATTTCCCCACAAATATTACATTGGCGACGAGGAAATAAAGTAAGGAATCCACGACAGTAACAACTACTGCAGATTCCCGGTGTATGAAATTCATCAAAACTGCAGCAGTTCGCTTGTTTTCAAGCTTGGAAGAAATCGAAAACGGCTAACCTGTGTTCTTGCTGCGTTGCGGAAGCGCAAGGTAGCCATCTTGTGGTGAGCGGAAGAATTGAAATGAAGAGCAGTCTTACGCAAAGAAATAGACTGTAATTGCAAAACGGAGTTTAACACAGAGTCAATTAAAGAATTCTACTGGAAGGGGGAAATTGTAAAGTGAAAGAAAATGTCAATGATAGGAAGAGTGCCTGAATTTGACAATAAGAAAGAAGATTTTGATTCCTATTTGGAACGTTTTGAAAGATGGCTGTCTGCAAACGAAATTCCAGCAGAAAAGAAAGCGGATGTGTTTTTGAGTGTGCTAAGTGCCACTGACTATGGACTGTTGAAAAATCTAATTGCTCCAAATAAGGTCTCAGACAAGACATATGACGACATTACGAGTGCCCTGTCTCTGCATTTCAAGCCAAAGCCTATTCTGATTGCAGAGCGCTTCAGGTTTTACAAAAGACAGCAAAAGCCAGATGAAACAGTGACTGAATACATTCTTGCACTTAAGAAATTAGCCAGCACTTGTGAGTTTGGACAATTTTTGAATGATGCTCTGAGAGATCAGTTTGTCTGCGGTCTCTCAGGAGAAGAATATCACAAGCGACTGTTATCAGTAAAGGATCTTACCTTCATAAAGGCCTGTGATATGGCGCTTGCTCTTGAGTTGGCAATGAAAGACACTAAGGAATTGAGGGAGCATGTGGAGAAACAAAAAGGAGAAGTCAATAAGGTCTCCAAGGCTGTGAGTGAAAAGTGGAGTAACAAAAAGACAAACAACTCCCGTCAAAGCCACAAGGGGGACCCAAGAACTAATCAGCATTCCTTCAGAGGGAAACAGCAGCAATGCTATAGATGTGGGAAAGACAATCACCGGCCAAATGAATGCTTCTACCGCACCGAAACATGCCACGGCTGTGGAAAAGCGGACATATCAAAAGAGTCTGTAGGAAAATAAAACAAAGTGATAAAGCTCAAATGGTAACGGCGAATGGTGAAACTGATGACTCTGATGACTGCCAAGATGACGAACTGGACTTGTACACAGTGTACACTGCTCAAGGAAACAAAGATGGCATTTTCGCTGAATTAGAGTTGATGGGAGTGCCAGTTAAAATGCAAGTGGATACTGGAGCATCAGTGTCCTTAATCCCACAGTGTCTCTATGAGGAGCACTTGAAAAGCTGTCCTTTGCAGCCCGCAGGCATTCGTCTGTCATCATACACTGGCGACACAATACCGGTGCTGGGAAAAATGCAAGTACCAGTGAAACATGAGGGACGGGAGTGGATGCTGCCTCTCGTTGTCGTAAAGGGAAATAAACCGCCATTACTGGGAAGAAATTGGCTGCGGAAGCTAAAGCTGAACTGGGAAGGAATATTCAGCCTTGACGACAACAAAGGAGATGAACACCTCTCACTGCAAGGAGTATTAGAAAAGCACAAGGAGCTGTTCAAAGAAGGCTATGGAAGGATCAAGGATTTTAAAGCAACCATAAGAGTGCAATTGTGACGCCAAGCCAATTTTCCACAAGCCAAGACCAGTGCCCTACGCACTGAGAGAATCAGTGGAGAAAGAGCTAGAACGCCTTCAGAGGAATGGCATTGTCACTCAAGTGGAAAGGAGTGATTGGGCGGCGCCTATTGTCGTAGTACCTAAGAAAGACAAAGCGGTGAGATTGTGTGGTGACTATAAAGTGACTGTAAATCGATGCATACTGCCAGAAGATTATCCTCTTCCAAATGCTGAGGATCTGTTTGCCACTCTGGCTGGCGGGACGGTGTTCAGTAAGATCGACCTGTCTTTTGCCTACCAGCAATTGCAGTTAGACCCGGAGTCAGAGCAGTATCTTACCATAAATACACACAAGGGCCTCTTCAGATGCCACCGTCTTGCCTACGGTGTCTCTACAGCTCCAGCAGTGTTTCAACACACCATGGACCAGATACTGCATGGAATGGACAAGGTCGTGTGCTTTATGGATGACATACTGGTGTCAGCACCGACGAAGGAAGAACACCTGAAAATATTGGATCAAGTGATGACAAGACTGGAAAGGTATGGGGTGAGAATCAAGCAATCAAAGTGTGCATTCCTCCAGGACTCAGTGGAGTACCTGGGGTACAGAGTAGATGCACAGGGGCTTCACCCAACAGCAAGTAAAGTGGATGCCATTGTGAACGCACCAGCCCCTCAGAATGTGACCGAACTAAGATCCTTCTTGGGGCTGCTAAATTACTATGGAAAGTTTATGGCAAACCTGTCCACAGTGCTTCACCCACTTCACCAATTGCTACAAGTCGACACACCGTGGAAATGGTCTCCACAATGTGAGGACGCCTTCAAGGGATGCAAGCAGCGTCTCCTAAGCAGTAAATGCCTCGCGCATTATGATCCAGAGAAACCTCTCCGGCTTGCCTGTGATGCCAGTCCATATGGTGTTGGAGCCGTAATTTCTCATGTACTACCCTCGGGAGAAGAGCAACCAATTGCTTTTGCATCAAGGACTCTCACATCAAGTGAGCAAAATTATGCTCAAATCGAAAAAGAGGCATTGAGCATAATATTTGGGGTCAAAAAGTTCCATAAGTATCTGTATGGGAGAAAATTTGTGCTGTTGACTGATCACAAGCCACTGTTGACAATCCTTGGCCCTAAATCTGCAGTACCCACTCTGGCTGCCCTCCGCATGCAACGCTGGGCTTTGATCCTTTTAGCCTATGATTACGACATCCAGTATAGAAGATCCTGTGACCATGCAAAAGCAGATGCACTGTCGCGTCTCCCATGCAGGGGTGACACAGATGGGAGCACTGATTGAAGTGGAGAGTTCTGTGTGTCATATGTGGATGACTTACCTGTGTCAGCGACTGACATTGCCACAGAGACAAGACACGATCCAGTCCTCTCCAAGGTTCTTGATCTTACATTGTCAGGATGGCCAAAGTTTGTGCCCAACCTAGATCTGAAACCTTTCCATGTGAGGAAGGATGAGTTGTCTACAGACCAGGGATGTGTTCTCTGGGGCTCAAGGGTAATCATACCACCCAAGTACAGACAGAGACTCTTGTCAGATCTGCATGATGGACATCCAGGAATAACACGGATGAAGGCTTTAGCCAGAAGCTTCCTGTGGTGGCCTGGGATAGATCAAGAGATAGAGAGTCACGTAGGTCAGTGCGCTGCATGTGAGATCACTCTGAACAGACCTGCAGTAGCACCCCTTCATTCTTGGTCATGGGCTACTTCACCATGGGAAAGAGTGCATGTCGATTTCGCCGAAATCAACAAGCAGCACTACCTACTGGTAGTAGATGTTTACTCAAAATGGTTAGAGGTACTGCCCATAAATCAGACATCAGCAGAGAAGACTGCACAACTTCTCCGGAACCTCTTTGCATCATATGGATTACCAAAGGTGCTTGTGTCAGACAATGGCCCTCCATTTCCATCAGCAGAGTTTGAACAGTTTCTCAAGAACAACGGAGTCCGCCACATTCTGTCACCACCTTACCACCCTGCATCCAATGGGGCAGTAGAGCGAGCTGTACAAACTTTCAAGAAAGCATGGGCTAGACTTGAAGCTCAGTCGGTGTCACAACAGCAACGCCTTGCTCGGTTCCTGTTCACGTACAGAAACACTCCTCACACAGTCACCGAACGCACTCCAGTTGAAATGTTTCTAAAAAGACAGCCACGCACTCGTCTGTCACTAGTTAAGCCTGACATGTCTGCAGTAGTGGCCAAGCATCAGTTACAGCAGAAGAAGGCTCATGACAAGCGTGCTAAGTCACTCCGGACATTCAGTCTCGGGGAGGGGGTGTTAGTTCGAGACTTCAGACATCCCAAGAAGCTGTGGATATCAGGAGTAATTCTGAAGCAAAGAGGACCTCTGACCTATGACGTTCAAGTTGGTCATCGTCAAGTCAAGGTATGTGGATCATTTGCGTGCATCCAAAGTTTCAAGCTGGTCGAGCAGAAAGGATAGTGAAGATTTCATGGACTATGTAGATCCTGAGGAACAACAAGAAGACATAGAACAGCAAGATGCTGCTGCTGGTCCGCCGCAAGTTGTCCTACCAGCACGCCGCTATCCTGAAAGACAGCATACCGCTCCAAAAAGACTCAATCTCTAAGTATTATGTAGAGATCATTAGTTAAGTAAGAAAGTTCAGAGTTCCAAATAGTTCCTGTAATTCATGCAGATAAGTTATGCAGATACCTAGGGTAAGTGAATGTCATAAATCTGATAACTGCATTGGCTGTTATAGCAGGCTGTTTGTTAGTCATAAGGGTTAAAATCTAGAGGGGAGGAGTGTAGTGATTGATAGGGAATGTCCTGCCTTGTAATGATGGCTGTGATAGTAGTGTACTTACGGTAGTTCTATTAACCAGTCTGCGCATTGCTTTCCTGTATCAGAACGAGAGTGACTAGGAAGTAAATCACCACACCCTTGGCTCTGTCTCCGTGTGTATTATTTCCCCACAAATATTACAATCAATTCCTTGACTGAACTAGCAGGGTGTTTTGGGTCATTGTTCTGATGCAATATGAAGCACTTCCCAATGAATCTGGTGGCATTTTCTTGAATATTGGTAGGCAAGATGGTTTTGTACCCTTCCAAATTCATTCTGCTACTGTCATCATACATTAAATCATTAGTAAAGTTGAGAGGGCCTGTTCCAGAGAGAGCCATGCATGCCCATGCCATGACACCACCTCCACCATGCTTTACAGATGAGGCTGTATGCTTGGGATCATTTCAGTTCCCTTTTTTTCTCCACATTTTTGATTTCCCATCACTTAGATAAAGGTTCATCTTAGTCTCATCGGTCCATAAACACAGAACCAAAACTCTTCTGGCTCACCTTTGTGCTTTTATGCAAACTCTAATCTTGCCTTTCTATTTGTGGTGCTGGTCAGAGGTCATCTTGCTGTGTAGCATCTGTAATTCTGTGTCAAAGTCTCCTGAGGACAGTAGATTGTCAGAGCATCACCCCAGCTTTCTGGAAGTTGTTGGTGATTTTACAGACACGTCTTTTAGGGTTCATTTTCACAGCTTTTATGATTTGTCTGTCATCAACTACTGTTGTTTTCTCAGCCGATCGGGTCGTTGTTGGTTGCTGGTGGTTTCCAAACTCTTGATTTGGAACTGGACATATCCCCAGTGAAGACCTCGACTACAAATACAATGAAACTAAAAATAAAACAAAATAACAAAAAAATATAATAAAATACCTAACTACATAATACTATTATTGTTAGAAATTGCAACAATATAAAATAGAAATATAATACATTTATACATTTAAAATTTTAATTAAAACAATAAGTAAACAATAAATAAACAATCTCCTGGCCTGAGGAGAACTGCCCCCCTGGCTGAGCCTGGTTTCTCCCAAGGTTTTTTTCTCCATTCTGTCACAGAGGGAGTTTTGGTTCCTTGCCGCTGTCGCCTCTGGTTTGCTCAGTTGGGGACACTTCATTTCTAGCGATTATCGTAAATTTGATTTCACAGATACTATTTAAACTAAACTGAGCTAGACAATGACATCACTGAATTCAATAATGAAATGCCTTTAACTGAAAATTGAGTGTTTAATCTTATTATTATACATTACTGACACTCTGTCCTCCAATTTGATACTTTTAAGTGCTTTGACATAATCTTTATTGTTAAAAGCACTATATCAATAAAAGGTGACATCAGATAGAGGGATCAAACTCTAAAAGTGTTGAACTTCTTAGCTGGTAAAACGTGTTTGTGTTGAAACGGCTAATAATAAAATGTGACATTCTGTAGTTTTGTCTCATATTCATCTTTTAATCATATTTGCAAATGTCTTGACTCCACAGCCAACAGAGCAATTTTGTCTTTACTGTTCCAATACTTTTGGAGGGGACTATATATATATATATATATATATATATATATATATATATATATATATATATATATATATATATATATATATATATATGCTATACAGCTGTAACAGCACGGCCAGGCTCTCCCCCCACTCAACTTCCACGATCAGCCTCACCTGCGTTCTGAACTCACACCTGCACCTCATCACTGTCATCATCAGGAGCACTATAAAGACACTCACCAGATTCACCCCAGCGTCCGATCTCGTTGTTTCAATGTGGACTCCTCTCCTACGTCTCCAGAAGCCGATGAGTATACCTACCTTCAACTTACCTGTTTGTCTAACCTGTTGTTCTCCGTTCTGTCTGTCTCCCCTGTCTGCAGTCTCGCCACTGTTGGGGACTCATCTTGTCTGGCTCCAGCTATCCTCTCAAGTCTCGTCCTGTCATACCTGTGAAGCAAAGGACAATATCAGTTCAGTCGTCAGATCCCCTGGCATCCAACCTCAAGTTCACCTACTCACCTCTCAGCACGATCTCCAGCACATTCACTGTAAATAAAGGCACATTGTTATCACTTACCTCCGTGTCCGCCTGCTTCCGTAACAACAGCTAGGGTAGGTTACAAATTGTAATCCGTTATTACATGATGCAAAATGTAGTTAGTATCATAATCTAGGTTACTCATTTTAGGTAATGTATTCTGACTACTTTTTAGATTAGTCTACTTTTAAATGACCTTTTTTGTGCACATACACATAACCATCCACAGATTTGATGTCTCTGTATCCTGCTGTAACTATTCTGACTGGGCTCCATGCCAGCTTGTCTATTGATGGCTATCATATGCAGTGTTGGGAAGTAATAGTTACATTTAACTAAATTACGTAATTTAATTACAAAATAAATGTAATAGTAATCAGTTACAGTTACTGAGACAAATGTGTAATTTAAAGTAGTTACTTATGAAAATGTTAATGATTACAAAGGGGGTTATATCTGATTTTTGTTGTCACACACACCCACACACAGATTTAAATGATTGCTTTCATAAATTGCTGTGACTGTTCTATATATGAGACATCAGGAGTTTGGGACACAGTATAGAACACATGCTTATTTTATTTCCTATTTGGATTTATGTACAGCAGGTAAAATAAGTATTGAACACGTCACCATTTTTCTCAGTGAATATAATTCTCAAGTTCAGAAATTAAGTTATGTGTAATAAAACAGAATGACACAGGGAAAAAGTATTGAACACATGAAGGAAGGGAGGTGCAAAAAGGCATGGAAAGCCAAGACACCAGCTGAAATCTATCAGTAATTAGAAAGCAATCCTGCCCCTAGTAATTGGAAATGAATATTAGCTGCTTCAGTCCCAACACCTACAGTACCAGGATGATGAAGATGAAACAAGGGTGAACATTTCAGCAAGGAAACTATCAATTGGTTTCAGCTATAATGGCCCAGCCAATAACCTGACTTGAATCCAATAGAAAATAATAACTAAAGATCAGAGTTCATAGAAGAGACCCACAGAACCTTCAAGATTTAAAGACTGTGTGGAAGAATGGGCCAACATCTCACCTGAGCAATGTATGCGACTAGTTTCTCCAAACACAAGGCCTGAAGCTGTCATTACCAACACAGGGTTTTGTACAAAGTATTAAATACATGTCAGTAGTTCAATACTTTCAATATGATTAATTTCTGAACGTATTTGTTTTGTTTTTGTTGCATGTATGGATTACTTGGGTTGTTGCCAACATCTGGTGAAAATTTCATGTCAACATCACTTCTAGAAACATTTACTGGGAAAAATGGTGACGTGTTCAATACTTATTTTATTCGCTGTATATACTTTAAAATAAAATGATTGTAATCGTAATTCAAGGGCTAAAGGATTTGAGCATTAACCCTGCCTGGTTTAGCCTATTCATGTTTGAAAATGATTAACAGTTGAAACTTTAGAAAAGTAATCAAATGTAATCTGTTACTTTAATAAAGTATTTGAAATAGTTACATTAGCCTACTTATTGCATTTTAGAACTTGTAATCTGTAACTTATGCTATTACATTTCCAAAGTAACCTTCCCATTAATGATCATATGTGAGAATGTGCTTGGGGTTTCTTGGGGACTTCCAGTCTGGGACATTGAATATTTCTGCAAATGCAGAGCTCTTGAATTTGAAGATTACGACGCAGTTACATGGGTGGGAAGAAATCAGCGCCACCCATTCAAAGCAGTGCCAGCGCCGCCCATGCGCTTCAACAGATCCCTTCTTAATATACCTCCTCGGATGAACGGGAACTACGGCTGGAAATAAATCAGCGTGTTATTAGAACGAAAAACCCCAAAGTAGCGTCACCCTAAAGGGTAAGACAAAGTTTCATGACTTCCGAAAAGTATTTGGGCTATCAGCAGGCTATAGAGAGCGCTGTTTCTACTGATGATACTTCAAGCTGTAGGTTTGCTATAACTTTGTGTTCAAGTGTGTTGTATCGCAGAAACGGGATTTTATGTGTTTTTTATGTTCTGGCGATTAATCTCATTAATCTGTACATTTCTGCAGAATGATAATGATTGGCTGTATGTTGAACAAATTGAAGATGCATATTTGTGTCTAATCAATACAGTGTGGTGCAGCCGACATAACATGGCTTCACTAATTAGTGTTTGTTTGTTTGTAAACTCAATTCCTTGAGGAGAGTGAGAACTAGCTATTAAATATCTTATATAAACTCAAATTCATTCAGTTTTTGTACACAACCTACCTCTAGTGCTCAGCCATATAACCCAATAAAGCTTTTGTATGCAATTGCATTGAGTTTATGGGAAAATGGGCTGACTACAGAAAAACACCAAACTAGCAATTTCACTTCAATATTTGTATTCTGTTATAACCTTTATATAAATAAATGGGTTTGAAATTGCATTTCATTGTTCCCTAGTTTTTGTAACCGGATTGTTTCATCATTCAGGTAAAATGATGAAAGTTAAAACCGATACAGTGTTGAAAAAGAACAAAAATGTGACTTTTTGGTTATTTTACCTCCTGTTTTGTACCTCCATGCATACTCAAATTATAGGCTATGTCTTGTGTTGTACTAGGAATGCAATAATTAAATAATCAAACAATGTAATGCAATATAAACAAAGGAAGACAAGCACAAAATATGACATTTCACGACCTTTTCACTAATCAAATCATCAGATCTACTGATCTCAGCAGAGAAAACTACTATTAACAATACATTATATTGTTGTTGCCCCAAAACAGTTCTGTTGCTTGAAAATTGAACTTGCCTCCGAAAGGAATCACATGCTTCATGTCTCATGATTCTATTTACGGGCCATTCCCTGTCTGGGTCGCCCCTCCACCATTCGCCCGTACTCATCTACACAGATATAAAGTGGAGTGCATTTGTGCACAGATTTAGATTCAGATTACCAAAATGTATATACGACGCCTTGTGATTGACAAAATTCAGTCTGAAATGGTAGATTATTGATGCAGTGATGAGGATTTGGTAGATGCCTAGTCCATGTGATCACATTCATAAAGATATTAATAGTAAAACGTCTCTTATGATTCCATCCCAGCCCACACTATAGCTTTGCACTGTAACACCATTAAATGTGATCTAAAACATTCTCATCTTTAATCTAATATAGTGGGACATGATTTGACTCGCTTCCATGACAAGAGTTCTTTGTTGGTCCATCACTGTGGATCATGTAGAAGTTGTTTACAGGCGAACAGAGCCTGCAGTGTTCACGCCAGCATGTTCTGGAGACTTTTCCTTCCTCTAAATCACATTATTTGTCAGTATGTGGATAATACTGAACGGGCAGACGGAGCGCTGTCTGAAAATGTTAAACTAATTAGCACGTCACAAACAAAGTTAGTGCCTTAATGTCTGTATGTTTAAATCAGCATAGAAAATATCAAAATGTTATGCAATTCATTTATAAAATGTAGCTTTGATTTTGGTGGTTTTTCTGTTTTGTTTTCTTAGTTTTTATGCATGTTCTTGTGACAGAACATTTATTTTTACGCAGCGGACAATTTGAACCAAAACCGTGGCTTTTTTAGAAAAGAGGAACAAAACCAATTTGTCAAGGAGCCAGTAATATTTGTGATATGCAATGCCAGGTTTGTTAGACGGCTAGATTAGGAAGCGAGCTTGAGAAGAAGACGGATACAAAGAAGAGTCATACAGTGGGATTCAATGCAAGTCAGCGAAGGGTGATTAGTTTCCACAGGAAGTTATCTGAATGTTTAGCAGAACAGAAAGTATTACATTAAATCTAAATATCATTTTGTAGACATAAATACTAATAAACAGTCAATATGCTAGTAAAATGCATGCTAAGCAACTAATTACAAATTTTTCTTTTGAAATCACAAGTCTGACCTGGTATGAAAATAAATAACACGCTTCTCAACAAGCTGTATTATTGATGTTTGTAGCACACAGATTTACATTTTCATACTCAATAATTGAATGTTTGAGTATGAGCAGTACTAACAGTGATGTTTGCCTAAGAAAGCACCACTAAATAATGGATCTGCCAGTGACCGCTACTGGCCTTGAGAATCTGTTTATACTGCCCTAAAACGTGATCAGCTGTTTTTCACAGGAAGAGTCCATTTTCTGAAGCAGCTTTTAGAAACAATGGGAGGATGTCGCTGTTATTCACTGAGCTGTGTCACGGCAGACGGTCTCCATCAGGCTTTTTAAGTGGTGTTTTCCATTTACTAAAATTTTACACCAACAGAGCTAAATAATGCTTTTGACAAATCTAATTCAAATGACTAACACTCATAGATTTAAAAAACAAAAAAAAATCATGAAGGAGGATTCATTGTGGCAACTCATTTTCACTATTTATATCACTATAGGGGGTTATGCCCCTTATTAATGGAAATCTAACATTTAAATAAACATAAAAATTACATTATGTATTTGGTGACCAAGCCTCTTGCTGGAAAAGAAATGAATGGTATTAACCTTGTTGGTATACAAACTGTACAAGAAAGAAGAAACATTTAATTTAATAAATAAGCGTTCTGCAAGTGAACAGCACTTTGCAGTGCCATCCCAAAGAGGGACAAAATAACCTTCATGGACTTTTACCTTAACTGTTCCCTCCTGGAGAAATAACCTGCCAAACTCGATCCGAGTCCTTAGCCATGTTCAAGAAACGTCTAAAGACACCCTTAACCCTCTAACACTAGCATTCTCTATTCTTTTTCTACTTGTTTTCTTTTTAATTATTATAAAAAAATATAATAGCTTGACCCTCTAACACTAGCTCTATCTATTCTATCTCTACTTTTTATTCTTTATTTAAAAATAATAAATAAAAACGCTATATACTGCGTTGGACTAACCGGGACTTGTCACAACACTTGTTGCTCTTTTGTTTTTGATTGCTTCTCGTTTGCAAGTCATTTAGGATAAACGCGTCTGCTAAATGATTAAATGTAAATGTGAAAATGAGAGTAAATGTGTGTAGAGTTCATGAAGGGAATTTCCAAACATTAAAAAACGACTTAACTTAATAAATTGAAAAGTTGAAAATACAGTTCTGCAGATGATAGTTACTAGCAAGCAGAATTGAAATGAATGGGGGCTTGGGCCAAAAATGCCTCCAAATTTAAGATAAGGGGACTAAAATATCTATTATGGCTTGAATGTGGGTAAGTTTCATAAAAAAATTTAGAAATGCTGAAAAAAGACTAAACGTAGATGTCGATCAACACTCCAAAGCTTGACAGTCACGTCTTTGGACACGTCTTCATTGGTCCAGATTCCATAACTTTACACAGTTTTGATGCTGTTTTATGTCAGATGATTGTGTTAGATTACATGTGGAAGCATCTGTTGTTTCGGGTTCTTCCTCACATTTGTACTAGCGTTTCCTACCATATAACAATGAAAACACGGATTCTAGGAGCACAAGTATAGCTCAAATATATTTAGACTTTTCTAAGTATAAGCCAAGTACACTTAAATGTCACTTAAGTATATTTCTGAGAAGTACATAAAAAGTAGTCTAAAAGTATACTTTCCTATTTTAAAGTTTAGAAGTATACTAATAGCACACTTGAACAAACTTATTTTTCGTAAGAGATAAAAGACCGCACAGATACTTTGAATTATTTGAATTAATAAGGTAATTAAACAATTTACCTTACAACTTACAAACAACCCCAGAGATTAAACATTGCAACTTAATGAAAAAGTACATTTCTGATCCTGCTATTAAGTGCGTCAAATAATATATATATTTTTTTAATGTCATAAATTTAATTTAAAAAAGTGATTAGATCTTCTAAAGTGTTCACTGTAGCAATGACTATGATGTAAAAATGGCTTGTGACCATTTTCAACTTAAATTTAGTGTGCAGTGACCCCTAGAAGCTAATCTGAACTGGCCATTTTCAACCATCTCCTGACAGTTTTGTGTAAGACATTCAGTACAGACTGTGGGTGAGCCGTCTGAGGCTGAGACTACTAAATCAGTAACCCTTTTATCATGTAATTAATATTAACTTTTTCAGAGATGCAAGCTGATATGAGAATACTGTAGGGGCAGTCGTGGCCTAATGGATAGAGAGTTGGACTTGGGTTCGAGTCTTAAGTCCGGCAGGGATTGTAGGTGGGGGGAGTGAGTAAGCAATGCTCTCTCCACCCTCAATACCACGACTGAGGTGAGACCCTTGAGCAAGGCACCAAACCCCCAACTGCTCTCTGGGCGCCATTGGCTGCCCACTGCTCCGGGTGTATGTTCACTACTGAGTGTACACTTGGATGGGTTAAATGCAGAGCACAAATTCTGAGTATGGGTCACCATGCTTGGCCACACACCACTTCCCTTTCCCTGTAGGAGGATGTATCACAAAAAGTCCCACAGAACTGGGATAATGATTCATTATATAGTAAAAATGCCTTTGTGGCAAGCTTCAAAGTCAATTCATGTTGAGTGAAGTTTATTAGACTTATACATATGCAAGATGAAAGCAACTGATGTTCACTGATAGCATGTTTTGCTCTTTAAAATGTGACAATACTTCCTGCAGCATCTAGAACTTTAAACATTGTCTTTTGTATCCCGAATAATGATCTGATGTCGCTGGGATGTCGTTTTTAGAGCATGTGCATGTGCTTCGTTTCCTTGTTTATTTTTCCTTGGCTGGTCTTTGAGGAAACAGCTTTTGCTGCATTGATCAACTGTCTAGCACTCGCTGTCCTGAAAGACAATGGCTGCTGTTCCAGGAGACCCTGGGGCCGTATCAGACCCACTTCCCTTCAGGAAAGAGCAGCTGTGTTGCTACACTGGCTGTGACACTAGTAAAAACAAAGCAGCGCACTGTAGCTTAAAAGAACAGTTTGACCAAAAATGAAAAGTCTGTCATCATTACTCGCACTTGAACACCGTCAAGACAAAAACACTGTGAAAGTACAATAAAAGTAACTCCAGGAATGACTTCTTTTGTTCTGTTGAAAAGAAAAAGAGATATTTAGCAAATTGCTCAAACTGTGATTTTTCCACAAAACAAAGATGGACCCTGTCAAAGCTTCAAAGTGACACAAACACTAAACTAGAATCAGGTTTCCATGTAATGTGTGTGCAATATTCTAAGTCTTCTTAAAGAGAAGTTCACCCAAAAATGAAAATGTAAAATTCTGACATCAATTAATAAAGGCTTCTAACACTAGCTTACTCTATTCTTTTTCTATTCTATCTGTTATATGTGTATATAAAAATACAAATAATTATCCACCCTCATTTAGTTTCAAACCCATGATACGAATTTTGTTCAAGTCTCCGTTGAAACTTCATACAACTAAAATTTGATGATCCAAAAAGTTCATAAAGCTGCTGCAAAACTAATCCATATGAATCAAACAGTTTAATCCGAGTTTTGTGAAGAGATATGATTATTTGATATGGTGAACATTTAATTTAGGCTTTCATTCAGAAAGACAATGATCGGCAGACATGCATAGAGTATATCAAATAAACATGAAAGCTCAAACATGTGCATGATTCATGAGAACGATCATAAAGAGTGTGTTGATCATAAAAAGTCAAATAAACCTCTGACTGAATTAAATCTTTTCTTCAACTAAAGTGATAGTATCCCTTCACAAGACTAGTTTTATGCCTTTATGACCTTTTTGGATTGTAAAAGTTTTGGTTGCATGGATCTTCAATGGCGGGACAGAAACCTCCCCATTTCATTAAAAATATCAATAACACTTTAGTTTAGGGACCAGTTCTCACTATTAACTAGTTGCTTATTAGCATGCATATTAATTGCATATTTGGCTGTTTAATAATACTTTTAAAGCACAGATTAATGGTCATGCCGCATGCTTTCCATAAAAAGTAACTAAGTAACGTTATTGGTTACATTTTTGGGGAGTAACGCAAAATTGTAATGCATTGCTTTTAAAAGTAACTTTCCCCACCACTGGTTATCACTGGCCACAAACCTGGAAAGACGCATCTCGAGACACCAGCTTTGAATATGTGCAAGTGCGAGCTTTGGCAAAGGGAAAGATTTTCATCAAATAACAGCTTTTATTTCAAACTATCATATTGCTTCAGAAGATTCGGAACATAGTTGTATAGACTACTTTATGCTGCTGCTTACTGTGTCTGGTAACCTCTGGTAACTGTATAATTTCATTTTATGGAAAGGAGAAGGCTGGCCATTATGCTAAATATCTAATTTTATGTATAGAGGGATTTCACATGGGTTTTGAAAAAATATGGATGTACTTATGATAATATATTATGTTCATTTTTTGGGGCAAACTATTCCTTTAAGTCATGTGATTGCACACAAATTCCTGACAGTGCTGTAAGGTGGGCGTCAGAGGGATTTTTAATGGGATTGCCCTTTTTTAAATAAGATGTGTCCTTGCCCAGACTGCAGAGTTCACATAACATATAATGCGAATAGAGACCTCCTGCTTCCTCTGCAGGAAAATGGGAGGGAGTGCTATGAGGTCACTTTCAAAACATGACTCCCATTCAGACAACGCCACAGTGGAAGATTTGTTCGAGTTATTTGCCTGCTCTGAGAAGTCACTGTTCCCATGTTCAAAGTGGTGAATGTGATTCACAAAGTTTTGACTTTTATGGACCAGAACTGAATGAAAGGTACAGGGTTTGAACACTGATTTCTTTTGGTTTAACTTGACAATCTCTGAAATGGATGATATACAGTCACAGTCAAACATTTAGACTCACTTTATTGAATTTATACGGTTCAGCTTCTTAAAATTCTGAAGGCTTCTAATTTAAATTAGTGTAGTTGACATATAAACGTTGCCTATGAAAGTGTTCACAAAACTTTTGCAAAAATGTTTTGAAGCAGAAAAATCAGTGTCCAGCATACATGGGAACTTCTTTTATATAGTTCAGAATGCATCCCAAGATGCACCTCAGAAGTTGTCCAGAGCTGGAATCTAGACAAAGGGTGGTGATTTTGGAGAAGCTTAAATATACAAAAGCTTTGATTTGTTTGGCTTTTTTAGTCAATACATAATCCCCATCCATTTTTCTCATTTTGTAGTTTTGATGATGTTATTTTCGAAAATGTGGAAAACCGTAATAAGGAAGAATGGGTGGGTGTGTCCAAACTTTCATCTTGTAGTGTAAATGTTCAGATCTTGGTCAAATGGTGGACATGCTTTTGTTTTTGTGATCCTGTCATGTTTGTAGCATGCTGGTTAAGAGGCGCAGGAGGTAGACAGGAATGTGTTTTTCCCCTCTTGCCTTGTAATTAGGCTTTTACCAGCAGGCAAACATAGTGATACGTCTCAGCTCACAGCTGGAAGGACGGGGAAGTCCTGCAAGCCGCAAATCAAGACAGCACACTGTGAGTTGACAGGCCTAGACTGTAGTCTCGGAGACTGGAAACCTGGTTAGCTGCATTTCACCATAGTCAGGCTCTCCAATGCAAAACATATTGAAGCATTTGGGTTCAGTCTCCACGTGGTACCATTACTTTGCTCAGTCAGTGGAAAAAACAGCTTTGGCCTGTTAAATGCGATCAAACGGTACGCAGTATGCTTTTAATTAGACACAGTCTTTGCCAACACTATTTAAACCAGTGTAGTGCTTCTGTTTTTTCGCCTTGGCCCAACAGTCTTCTCATTATATCCTGCATTCGAGCCGTTCGCCACCCTGGTGGAGTCTTTGTGCTGGATTGACATGTCCGTGCCTGGTCACATTAGTGCTGTGTGAAATAGGAAGTGTTTGGTGGAATGTGCCTGGGGCTCTGTGAAAACAGTTATGTGCAACATGCATCCCCTCCTCTGTGAGGATGTGTGTGTGTGTGTTAAGCATCATAAAGGATGTGCTGGATATGTAGTATTAATACAATGTAATGTGTGTGTTTTATATTGAAATGTACCGTAACAACTCCATACAAAACTTATTGTAGAGATGCCATGACACAGTGATGATAATAGATGATAAGTGGGCTTCAAAAGTCTAAAAGCACAGTGAAAGCCTGGAAAAGTTGGAGGATAATTTACCAATAAAGACTTAAGTTTATTTTGTACCCAAAACAATACCAACACTTTAAGTGTTGCTGTCATTAATGAAAAGGGGTGGCATTCCGAAGTTCTTGTCAGCTTTTCATTCAGATTGTTATAATATAATTTGGCCTTAAATATTTGGTCCCTACTCAATGCCACTGTACCGTATTATTACATATTCATATACATACATGGTACTCCAAGGCTTTTAAATATACTATGGCCTATATCTGAGCAAACACGGCATTGTCCAAAACATAGTTGGTAACATTTCAACAAAATTAATAATCTTGCAATACCATGGTTTTAATTGTAAACCAGAATATTATACAGCTGGGGCAGAAGTGAAATTCTAGAACAGTAGAGAAAGAGAGAAAATCAGTAGTGATGTATATGTATTTTTTTGTTTATAAAAATGTCTGTGAACATTGAAACAACACATTTTCTAATCGTTAACAGCCAACCCATTATGCTACAAATAAAAGAGATCATAGAGTATAAAAAGGCATTCTACTTATTAGGGTTACAGCTACGTATATTAATTATTTTTTTAGTCAGCCAGAATAGTCAAAGCTGTTTTCCGATTACCTGTTAAGTTTGCTGGATAGCTAACCACAATTCCCAGGTGATTATAAAAACCTCAGGACTGTGCAGTCTAAAAACAAAATTTTCTGTGATGTGAGACCAGAGCATGTTTCAACTAGAAACTGTGGCATCCTGGTTGCTAACACTGCAGTGACCTAAGAAGCATACAATGCAACACCATTACCTATAAGCCCATGTCAGTTATAACAGTTCAGGAACTACCATTGGCCACTGGACAAAAGAACAACCCTTAAAACCTTCACAGTGGCCACATACCATGTTGTGGAATGGTCCAGAGATGCTTTTAGGTTCAGTTTGTTGCGGGTCACCAGCAGCTCCCAAACAATGTTTTCATTTGTCTGATGACTCTATGGCACTGAGATGTTGTCTTTTGCTTGTAGGTGTGCTGATTTGTCTGGAGGGGCAGCACAAGGCTCCATAAAATGACCCAATCTGTGCATATAACCTCCAAACTGCCAAGTAAGTAGTTGTTTTTCTGCTCTCGTTAGATAGCACTGTTTCAAGATGAACACATCTGATATGTTTGCATTGCAGATCTGAGCGCCCCTTTTCATTGCTCTACTGAGGAAGAAACAGAGCAAGGTGGCTCCTATTCAGTACAGACGCCCTACGGATTCCAGCTGGACCTTGATTTTCTCAAGTATGTTGAGGAAATAGAGAGTGGACACAACATTCGTAGGGCTAATGTGAACCCTCGGAGGGGATCCCGGGGTGACCGTGGGTATCAGAGGAATTTAAGTGTTGGTGGTCGGGCCAGTGGCTGGACCTCCACTGAGTCCCTTTCCTCAACAACCAGTGAGAATGGCCAAACTAACCCACCTTTTCTCCAGAACCCTATCACATCGCCTAGTAAATCACAACCACTTTCCCCATTACCAGTCATCAGTCCCAGTCCACCTACTTTCTCCAAAGTGCCACCACCGCCTCCACCACGTAACCCTAGGGTTGAGAGAACGCTCCTTGAAACTAGTCTTCGGCTCCAACAGGAGCAAAGTCAGTTTTCCAATGGATTAGGCTCTAATTTGTCTGACCTTTCCAAAGTGAGTTCCAAAGTCGGTGGATTTAATAGGGACTTCTCTCTAGCTTCTTCCCAGCTTGCTTCAGATGCCCACTTGCTACAGATATCACCTGTTGTTCAGAACTCCCTTTCTGGGGTCTGGACCAAAGCAAGTCCTCAGACGTCTGGAAGGAGCACGCCAGCCTCCAACTCAGGAACATTGCCTCCTGGGCAGCTTCAGACAGTGCGAGAACAGATGGCCACCGCCCTTAGGCAGCTAAGAGAGATGGAAGAGAGACTCAAAGGACTACCAGTTCTAGAAAGAGAAGTTGCCATGCTCCGTGCCGAAAAAGAAAGGCTGGCTAAAGAACTTCAAAAGAAAACCGAGGAACTTGATGCAACACTCAAACTGCAAGTCTCCACTGAGGCAGCAGTAGGAGCCTCCCAACCAGGATCCCTACCATCACCGTCACTTTGGAATAAAAAGCCAGAATGCAAAAGTGATGAAAAAGACAAAAAGGACATAAAGAAACTAGCCATTACTCCTGTAGAAAAAAGATCCATAGCAGTTGGCAGTGATAATCCCATTGAGACTGTGGTTGTCTACAATCGCCAAGCGCTCAAGGATGCTGCTGTCGAAGCTACTATCGATGTTAGTCACGCAGCTGTTGAGACTGAGACTAGTGTTATGCATGATGAGGGAATTCAGACTGGTGTGGCTACAGAAGATGCGGCAGTCTGGGTAATAGAATCATTTCTAGGGCTACAAAGTGAGACAGAACGAGAAATTGACACCCTGCAGCACACGATCAAATTTCAACAGGAGTCAGTCCAGGTTCTCGAGACACGATTAACTCAAGTCAACCAAGATCTTGAAGCTTTAAAAGCTCAGGAAATTGAGAGGGCATCCAAGATTATGCTGGACAAAGAGACAATGGCAAAACCACAGACAGCAAATGCCCAATTGGAAACACATCCTGAAGTTTGTTCAGTTGGAGTGTTGTTTCCGGATGCAACTGACCTGGAGTATGTTTCAAAAAATGACCAAAGCATTCAAACAGATCCTGTGGAAACTTCAAAGGAAAAAATGGTGGAGCTAGTAAGCATTGGTATCCAGTGGGAATGTCTTAATGATACACAAGACGCTGAAGAACAGACAATGTCTGCAGAGGGTGAGCATTGTTATTTTCATAAAGCATGTTCCTGGTCTCACTGTGCACAATTATTTGAAGAAAAAAAACACCTTATTAATCTTTAATTAAAAGGTTAATCTGACTTGGTAGTGCTACTGTTGTAGGCAGTACAGCCTTTCTAACATTTTGCCAGTACTTAACGCAGTAATAAATGCTGTTCTCTCATGACAACTCTCGGAGCGTTATACATGGCAATGTTAATGCATTTGGTCTTGGCGGAATAGATCAATCCATCCACATACATGCTGCAGTGAGCATGTAAGAAACACTGCTGCTGCACATGTAACATATAAGAAATAACCCCCGTTTATAACATACATGAAATCACCCCATAGCAGATCTATACAGGTGGATCTGGGGGAGGTGGAGGGTTTCTGAAGTGTGCTGCAACTGCTACAGCAAACACTAGCCAAGTATTTGAATGTTGCTCATTGCAAGCTCATTGGCTGCTGATGTGAAAAGAACCAATCGGTTGCGCCAAGTCAATGATGTAATTATATCTGTTAATTACATCATTGGAACCTATCGGCCTGCGCCATCTAGAGTTTCATGACAGAAGCTTGCATTTATGCAGTAATATAAAGCTGGTTAGCCTTCGTGTAATACAGACTATGGCATGAATCAGTCAATTCAGAATTTACAACCCTAAAGGCCCGTTCACACCAAGGACGATAACAATAAAGATAACAGGGGCTTTCGCACTGGAGGAACTTTTTCATAGATCCTGGAACTATTGGCGGAAGTACCCGCTTTTTGGTGTGTTCGCACCACAGGAACCAGGAATGGTTTTAGTTCTAGGAACTCCGTTTGGAGGAACTAAATGAGCTCCTACTTCAGAGTAACAGTTATATAGGAACTACCAATGACGTAAGTGTGCGCTGATTGGCCAAATGCATACGAAACACCGGCTACCCGGCCTTTTTTTAAAAAGCCATGTAAACGTATTTACTCCACGAACATGGAAACAGCGATAATGCCATTTACCTTTTGTCTGCAGTGTTGTGTTCTTTTCTCAGCCTCGATATGTAACACTGCAAGTTGTCATAGGAGATTTCGTCTCTTAGCCCAACTTTTTGCTCTTTCAGTCGTGTAAATTGTGCATTTACATTCCTTCTCCGTTATCACGAAACCAAAAACACACAACAAAAACTGCTCCGATCATGGCGTCCTCCATTCACCGGTTGTTGACATATGTAAATGGGATATACTGAATCTTCAGTCCCAGCATAAAGACTCCGCTTCGAAGTTCCTGCTGCCGGTGCAAATGCAACCAGGAAAACGGCCCGAGGGAGAAATTGGTTCTCTAGGAACCACCCTGCTCCTATAACTGCACCCAGTTCCTAAAACTATGCGGTGCGAATGCCCCTAACGATAAAAATATAGTTCTAAAACTCGTTCTCCATATTAATAGCAGAGTCTACACCACAACTATAATGATAAAGGCACAGAGAAGCGATATCATTGGAATCACTTTCAGAAAGATTTTTTCCAGCTGATGAACGATATAAACATGACATCCAATCAGAATCCATCCTGCTATAAGGAGCTTGAGAATTTAAAGCGGAAGATTCGCAAGCGCTTGGAATAAACAGAGGATATCGTTCACTGGTGTGGACGCTAATATCATTATCGTTATCGTTCTTGGTGTGAACAGGGCTCACTTAAGTCCAACTATACATTAGTTACATGTTGACATTAAATCAATCTGTATAAGAGAACCACATATTTTTAAGGTTATCCATAGGAAAATCCCTTTAAAAATGATTTCTTTGCAAAAAAGTTGCAGGCCCTCTGAAATCTATCATGAAGAGGAAGGATGGGAGTAGTGCTGGCGCAGCTTCCAGCGGTGGCAAAAAGAGCCTGAAGTTTGTTGGAATTCTAAACGGAGGGTGAGTTGCTACAGCAGACTTAAGAAAAAAAAGGACATATTGACACAATACGACTGTCACAGCCTGCATCCCATGGCTTATTGCTCTTATAAAGTGGTAACAACAGTAATATTTAAAAACTTGTCAATTTGATTCAGAATTTAAAAAATATTATTGTTAATGACAACAATAATAAGTATCCTGCCAAGTAACAACTGTATAAAATATCTGGCTCTTTCAATCAGTTTGTAGAACTGTAACTCTCCATTTTGTCATTATTTCTTATATAAATATTTCAACTTGAGGTCAGACTGCCAATTAAGCTGAATTTCTCCTCCTAAATTCTTTCAGATATGAGTCAACCTCTAGTGAAGAGGATGAGGAAGAGGATGAAGAGAGTTCCTCAGATGGAAGTGAGGCTGGTGCGTGTTCAGACAGCAGTGTGGAAGAAGGGGCAGCTCTAGAGGACACATCTGATGAAGAGATGAATATAAAAGTGGATGAAACTGACAGTGATGAAAACATGCCAGCTGGGACTGAAGATTCAAAGGACCAGGAAGAGGAAGTGAAGGAAAAGTAAGTGCATGCAGATTTTGGTGATGACTTTTTTTGTGACTTCGCTTTGAGGTCATCTATATGGTAGCATACATCTAAAAATATACTTTTAGCAGATTTACACGTTTAAATATTCAAGGTCTTTCTCTTGCGGACCAAAAATGACTCGTATTATACAAGAGATATTTCTATTTTAGAAAATCATGATTCGTGGCTTTTGATGTTATGAATGCAAACAATAAATGGAGATTATCTTACAGGTTTGAACTTAGTGCCAAAATGCGTGAGGCTTGTCTAATTTTGAAGAGCCACCTTAATGACGGAGCGAAATCAGTGAAGAGTAAAGAAGTGGTGAGAGCAAATCACACAAATGACGTTTTATTCAAATTGTAGTTAGAAATGAATCATTTCAAATTACATTCCAGCCAAACTTAACCATTATGTTGTTCTGTTAACATGTCTAACGCAGTTGTCCAGCACTCATAGCGTTCAGCTGGAGTGGTTCAGAGTATCCAGTGCAAAGATGGCCCGGCCTTCACGCGTGTCAAATTACCTGATGGCTTTCTCAGAGGTCTCCCCCGTCCTGCTGGAGCACATAGTCAACATGACGGATGGCAATGGCAACACTGCCTTACACTACAGCGTCTCCCATTCCAACTTCACTGTGGTGGACCTACTGCTTGACACAGGTTAAGAGATGACTTGGTAACAAGCAATGTAACTGGATAAACCATGGGAAAATGCACCTAACTATATACTAAAAGGGGTTTTTGGTTTTCATTGTGTACTGTTCTTATATTACAATGACGGATATGTCAAAAGATCAAGGCAATTTTGGTTTCTCAGTTCATGATCCCTTTAATGGTAAACAAAATCCTATGGTTGTCACATGACCTAACTATTGTGCATGTTTACATGAGTGATGTCCAGTTATCACTTTTTATCTATCAAGTTTCTTGGAATTCACAACTGATCTTACTTATTCACTTGTTGCTTTTGAACAGAAGTCCAAAGTTATGTGCTAATGAGTTGTCCAACAGTTCGGGACATTGTTACAAAACCTCAGTTGTGGATGTGTTCATGCGCAGGCATGTGCAACGTTGATCAGCAGAATAAAGCCGGATATACAGCTGTGATGCTGGCAGCGCTTTCAGCAGTGAAGGAGGAGGACGACATGGCAGTGGTCCAGAAACTCTTCCGTCTGGGCAACGTCAATTCCAAGGCGAGCCAAGTAAGTCACCCAGTTAATTAGTTATTCATCTGCGATTATATCCTCTGCTAATTTGAATATGACATTTCAACTTACACTTTTTAAGGTTGTTTATTGTTCCATAAAGAACCTTTAACATCCATGGAATCCTTCCATTGCACAAAAGGGACTTTATAGTGGAAAAAGGGCTCTTGTTAAAATGTTTTTCTCAAGAAAAGGAGTTCTTTTCACTAAAAGGTTCTTTGGGGAATCTAAAGTTGTTCCTCTGTGAAAATTCTCTTTTGGAAGCTTTTTTGCTTGACTAAAAGAAATGAAAAAATTACAGAAGACTTTACAGAATACATACACTACTGATCAAAAGTCTGGGAAAATACGATTTGTTTTGAGGGGGGGATATTAAACCTTTTATTAAACAAAGGTGCATTATATTGATCAAAAGTGACAGTAAAGACATTTATAACATTACAAAAGATTTCCGTTTCAAATGAATGCTGTTCTTCTGAACTCTGAACAATTTATCAAAGAATCCTGAAAAATAAATCACAGTTTACACAAAAATATCGATAGTAATAATAAATGTTTCTTGAGCAGCAAATCAGCATATTAGAATGATTTCTGAAGGATGCATGTGAAGACTGGAGTAATGATGCTAAAAAGTCTGCTTTGATCACAGAAAAAAAATTACATTTTACAATAAAATAAAATATAAAACTATTATTTTAAATTGTAATAATATTTTACAATGCTACAGATTTTTTCAAAACCATTTAAAGATCTTACCAATTTTAAGTTTTGGAACGGTATAGTGTAATATTACTAAAGTTTTTCTGATATTTGTCAAAAAGTCACATCTAAAAATGTATGGATGTCATTTCATTAGTTAAAATTTTTTTTTTTTTTTAAATGTGGCATTGATTTTAAAGAAAGTTAAGAATAAAATGGCCTAGAAACTGCAATGAAATTCAGACACTGCACTAATTAATTCTGTGAGGCCTGAGTGTCTAAAATCTTCACTGTTTACACATTTTTGGATAAAAACAGATAATTGCATTATTAGAGTGTAACTTACTGAAAGTGTTGATTGGCGTCCAGCAGGGATCCTCCAGCTGAGCGTGTGTGTTGTGGTGTGTCTGTGGTTAGGCGGGACAGACGGCTTTGATGCTGGCCGTGAGTCACGGTCGGCAGGAGATGGTGCGAGCGCTGCTCGACTGCGGTGCTGATGTGAACATCCAGGATGACGAGGGCTCCACCGCTCTGATGTGTGCGAGTGAACACGGTCGGGCTGAGATTGTGTCCTTACTGCTAGAGCAGCCGGGGTGTGACATTTCAGTCATAGATAATGTGAGTTCATCACAACCACCTTCATATAACCATGAAGAATATGTACATGACACTAAAATATGCATTTCAGCATAATACTGCAGCCTAAAATAAAGCCACGATTAAAGTGGCGGTCATACTAATAATCAAAGCAGGTGAACATACTAGTTCTATTAGTTCTACATGGCAGTGTTATTTTAGTAGCATTGAGATACTATTATAGTTATTAGTATTTTGAAGTTTTTATATTTTCTGTTTTCATTTTTCTGTTTCATATTTGTTGTTTGTGTGTGTGTATAGTTTTCATTCATTTTTATTTGAGTTATTTTAGTACATCAAGTTAAATAAATTAAAATAGAGAAATGTCGCCTTGGCATTTAGCTGAAAGCTGAATTTTTGTTTTTATATTTGATCTCAGTTCATGTTTATTTCAAGTAACTTGGCTTTAATGATTGATTCAGTTTGAGTTAACTGTAATACCCTGATACATGGATAATCATCACCTAGGAAGAAATAGGAAGAAATTTTAGCCATTATTTTCATGATCTCTTTATTGACTTCCTTTAGTCTTGATTTTAATGTTTCATATGCTTATTATAAAGCGACCTTGAGCTTGAGAAAGACAATAAATACCTTATTATTGATCTTATTTGATCAAACAATACAAATAAAACAATATTTTTACATAAAAATTGAATATGATTGAATGCTATAGGCTGGTTTCTGCTTCAGAGTAATATTTATATTTATATATGTGTGTGTGTGTGACTGTGTCTCACAATATGACTGTATTTCTTATATTAAAGTGTATCTCTTTTTATTCTGAGGTGGAACCAGATGCATGGTGTATTTGAACCTTTTGAATGTGTTGTCCTGCAGTCATTTCTTGTTGCGTGTATAGGTGGGGTCCAGAGTAATTGTGTAAGCTTGAAATCCAGTGCAGTCACTTGTTCCATTACAGCAGGAAGTTGTACTCTGTTTTACAGATAATGATGTAACAGAGAAACAGGTCGCACCCTGAATGTTGCTGGACTTGGCATCCAGTGTTAAAGCATCCAGTCCAGCAATGCATTATGGGTAAATCCATGCTCTTTGACTTCTTTCCTCTAGGATGGCAGTAATGCTCTCTCCATTGCTCTGGAGGCGTCCCATAATGATATTGCTGTTCTACTGTACGCTCACATGAACTACTCGAAAACACAGGCAGATGTAAGTCCTCTCACGCTGAACACTCATGCAGCCCGTTTCTAACTCATTCAAGCAGAACAAACACATGGATTTCGGCAGTTTAATTACACTTTACTAGACTTGTTTAAGTGATGAATGTGAAATAGGATATTTATTCAGACAAATGCAGGGCGAGACAGCAGAATTGATTTGGGTCACGCAAGCGGGTGTTACCAGAATGGAGCCAGATGTGAATGGAAACGGTGCTTTAATACAGTGGTCTCGAACTCAGTTCCTGGAGGGCCACAGCTCTGCAGAGTTCAGCTCCAAATCACACGCTTGGAAGTTTCTAGTGATCCTGAAGACCTTGATTAGCTGGATCCTGTGTGTTTGATCAGGGTTGGAGCTGTGGCCCTCCAGGAATCGAGTTTGAGACCAGTGCCTTTAGCTGTTTAATTTAGTCCAATACAGCCTAATTCACAATCAGAATAAAAATAAGTCATTTCAGAGACAATTATTGTGTTTTCATGCACTGATTAATCGTTCACAATAAGAAAGATACTGTATGTACTTTAAAATCTGCCGTGCTTCACACAATGACTGAAACAAAATTGTATTAATGCATCCATTAAAATTCTGGAGAAAAATGAGCATTATATTATAATGTGGTGACATAACTTTGGTGTTTGTTCTTTGTTCAGGTATCTTCTAAAGCAATCTCCCGAAGCCCGTCCACTCCTAGAAGAACATGGCCCTCAGAGTGACACACATTAAGAACAAAATGAAAATAAAAACATGACTAACTAGCTTTTTCTGCAAGATTATAACAATTTCTGTTATAAGTTTATATATATTGTTCATTTTTATGCACATATTTAATGCACTATAATGCAACATTACTATGTAAACCCATTAATGCAGGTAAGACCAATAACTTACTTTTAATCTTCAACAGGTGTATCTACTATAATAAGTTTCTTACTACCATGATGTCAGTGTTTAAAATAAGGAAATAAGGTATTTGGGATAATTGCAGCTTAGCTGTAATGTTATTGTGATTACATGGTGCACAAGCTGAACATTTGTTTTGATTAGCGGTCAGAAAAACTCATGAGCATGAAATACTGCAGCAGATTAGAGTGATTCATATTCGCTTGAGAAACTCAATAATTATTAAACGCACATCGTGGCTTCATAACAGGCAACCTGCGACTGCTATTATTATGTGCTGTTTGGAAAAGGCCAGCAACACCTACGTGAACTCCATCCTTGTTTTCTACTACAGTGATTTATTTTTATCCTCTGATATAATTAAATATACAGTCTGTCATGTCTGGGGCTGATGGTGGCCTTTTAGTGGAGCGTTTTTGTTTTTTTAACTGAAAGGACATTGCCAAACTTTGGAAAAGATAAACATTTGCCTTCCAGAGATCTTGACCGATCCCAGAAAGGTTACAGAACTGAACTCAAGAACTATAACTGAATTAAATCAGCCAGGGATGGCCCTAAATCAAAACAAATAAAAATAGCACTTTTCAGTTGTTAAGCTTGAAATCCCGACACTTTGTGGCTGTGAAATGTTCAACATGTTCATGGTTAATGTGATGATCTACACGTGTTGTTAGCCTTGGAAGGACACTTGCATAAAGGCAGTTCTATTTGATTTATTTTCCATAATTATTGGCTGACCATCAGAGTTTGCTGGGCACTTTACACCAATTAAGAAAGCAGGTGTAAAAGTCTTAACTAGAACGTTTACTGTAGATTTCAAACAGATAATCTTTCGTTTTATCCAAAGATGCTGCAGTAGCTCTGCAAACAGACGCCTGGAGTTGTTCTTTAGTTGCTCATTTAAACATATTCTGACTCTTCAATTGTATTATTATTATTTTACCAGGCCTCAAGTATGCAATTGTATGTGTTGGTCTGTCAGTATTTCGTTTATGCTTTGTTTAAATGATTGTATCATGCTGTGCAGCTTATGCTTTTTCCAAAATGTACAATTAAAGGAAAATTGAATAATGTCATTAAGTTACTCATTAAGAAAATGCACCTATCCTACAAGTGGATTTTGGTTCTGTAAATACATAAATGTGACCAATATATCAATAGTCGGACCATATTAAAACCCAAGAAATCTGACAAATGTGGAAATAGTCTGGGTGAGCTTAATTATATTATATTGAATATGAAGGACGTGATGTGCTTCAAGTATTAAAAATGTCTTGCAGGTAAAATGATATATGGCTGAAATAAAAGGCCATTTAAGTGTGCTTAATGCTACACTGAAGTACATACTCAAGTCATACTTAAGTTGTTAAATAAATGAAGTTTACTAAATGTAAACCACATGCAATGAAGTGTGCATTTTATGATAGATGCGGTGTCCTCTTGGCATAGCTGAAGTCTTGATGATTCACCTTGGATCTGGTCTCAGTCTATTTCTACCGTACTGAAGATAATCATTACCTCTGCATGGTATAATCACCATTACACTTGTTTAGCCATTGTGTACAGCGTGGCTCAGTCTTTAAAGTGTGCTGCAATGAATGATGGACTCAAACTCAGAGTAGACTGAAGCTATAAACTTTATCTTTTAGAAGACAATGGTGTTTTAACATGAAAAATACAGCTTTGAGAGTTGTGCAAGTTTCTTTCACACTTTAGTCTAAAGTCTCTGGCGAGACACAGGGTTGTCTTCAAATTTATAGTTGATGTTCACAACCATGAGCTCAATATCACTGCAAAAATCAGTACAGCACCAGAATGATGCAACATCTAGATCAGACTATAGTGGATTCCCAAGGCAGCACTACAACTAAAGAATACCGGGAGTAATTTCTATTTTTAAGGAAACAAGTCCATTCACGTTGATAAATTGCATTCAGTGGAAACAAATAAAAGGCATGTTTTCATGAACAAAATATCTTCAACTTGCAAAGCCTTACATATGAAATCATCATTGATTTTTTTTTTTAATGCATCAGGCTTTTATGGCTCATTTAGTGTGATATATAGGATATGGAGCTCGCTCTCAAGAAAGAAAACAACAACCCCACATTGGTTATATTCAGAGGCCCAAAATGAGTTAAATATGCATTTTGGTGTCATTTAGTGATAGAAATATACCCTAAAAGTAAGATGAATTCTGATAGCTTGCAATGCAAGTCAATGAGATCTTTATAACAGTATAGAAATAATATTAACAATATAAATGATTCTCGTGTTTACTCATGTTTAGAGCCGATCTGCGTGCTTTTATCACTGCTCCATTGAAAGCATACTCACATACGGCTGGCTGCTCTGTGCCTGACAAGACAGTCTGCCCAGACAATTACCAACACCTCACAACCTCCACTAAAGGAAATATATATGTAAACTCCATGTTTACGCCAGGCCACAATCCTCAAGAACTCATCTCACCCAGGTCATCATCTCTTCACCCTGCTGCCAAACACACCTGATTCAGGTCATCCGCTCAGTAGTGATGGGTGTGTGAGAGGAGACATAATTGCAGTGCTGCTGGGAGTCCTCCAGGAACAGGGATGAAAACCCCTAAAAGACATTATAGCTCCTTCTTATGATTATAGTATTAAATATTTTGAAATGAAGTGAACTGCATGATGACACTTTGCAACATCAACAGTTATCTTCTTCCCAGCCACTTTCTCTATACAATGTGTTGATGGTATGGCTTCATAATTTATGACCTTTGCAACACTGACCATTTTTGAATGGCATTAAAACAACACTTAACTAAAGTGAGCTGAATAATGACACTTTCTGAAGAAATTACATTATTCATACTTGATAAATTTTACAACATCAAGTTATTTTCCTGTTTATTAATGTGAAGCTGCTTTCTGTATTGCATGAAGCACTAGATAAATAAATGTGACACGACTCGCCAATCAATTCCCAGTGGATAAAAATCAAATCCCACCCTACATTGTTTCCTGCATCACATTATAGAAGTAAATCAGATGGCTTATTTCATGCCGTCTTACGTAAACTGAAGTGAAGGGAATATGCTACTTTGACTAAAACAGCATACATGAAAGACAAACGACCACAACTTCATAAAAAATATGTTCCTTTAATAATACACACTTAAAATATGAACTGCAGGTAGTAGTGTGAGGTGTCCTTACGTGAGAGCCACAGGAGCGGCTAACAGTGACGCTGGAATTCATGTTGGACCGAAACACGACTGCATTCATAGAACTGAAAAAGCTTAAGTTAAATGAGCAGAGGGGGCAGGTAAGAGCATTTCTGTACGTACATGTAGAAATCCAGTCTCTGTATTCTGATAAGCCACTAACTACAAATTTAAAAAATAAAGACACATTTGGCAACATAATCGGTGTTTCAAAGGGAGACAGAAAAGAAACATTACCTAGATGTGGCACATAATCCAAAATTTGTTTAATGAGCTACTGGGTTCTTCTCCATTCTCGGATGTGTCCTTTCTGTTAAAAGTGTGCCGACATGCGCAAAATTACATGAAGTTTGGGGACGAGTCAGTTTCTGGCTGCTGCGAAGACACTCCTTCCAGAAAGAGTGAGAGAAAGCAAAGGCGGGTTGGGGAACCGGTGAGGGCCGTATTCTGTCGTTGCTGCTGAAGGAAGAGGAAGAGGAGGAGGAGGAGGCTGGGAATGGAGAAGGCGCTCATCAGAGGTGCTGCTGGAGGAAGTACAGTAGCATGATCTCGTAGTGCTCTCCGGACTCGGGACAGCGGATGCTGTGCCTCTCATTGGGGTAGATCTACAGAGAACACAAATTAATCATGTGGTTGAGAGGGGGGGTATGGTAACATTTTTACTTGAAGCCTTTTGTATAAAGGGTATGAATTATAATTATTCATCATGTGTGTTGTAATATCTTGTAAATAATCATAACCAAATTTAAAATGCATAGTGTAACAATTAATTGATAAGTTATAATGCATTAACGGTGTTTAGTATTCTTCATGAGATTGTACAATGCATTATAAGGTGCATTACGAGGCATAATTAATGCATTCAAACTACTTTTATAATGTATTATACATGAACGCTTTAAGGAAAGTGTTATCAAAAAGGTTACAAGCTTATATTTTTAATTCTTAGTTTTCAAACCTGTAGCTGATATGGCTTTCCTGCACGGATGAGTTGAGACACCAGGAAGTTGGTGTGGAAAAAGTGCACGTTTTCATCAAGGAACCCATGTAAAATAAGTAATCGGTTTGGCCTTGGAGAAAAAAAAAAGCAAAAACTAGTTATCAAAGAGAAAATACTAGTAATAATGCATTCTGGGTGGAGTTATCTATATGGTTCGATTGAACTGAAGAACGTAATATACATTGATTCAAAACGGGGGAAACTTGAGAGGGTCTCTTAACCCTATAAAACCTATTATATCATATTTAATATATTGAAACTTTCTAAGGCCTCTAAATGGTTAACAATCAAAGTCTGTCTGAAGAACCTGTTGTACACAATCTACTACATGCCTTCTGTCATCTATGATGTCTAAAAACATCCATCAGGTTGAGGTTCATAAGTCTTTTTTGTAGTACAATCTTTGATTTTTATAAAACAAATAAAACAGAACTTTTATATTCTTAGTAACATTTCAAGATGAACACTGAAGCAACTTGGGTTTACTTGGTATCCATGCATTCTTAAACTCATTTAAAATTTTGAGCATCAAATATGATCATCAGGCTTTTCAATCATTATTGCACTGCATTATATGTTTTGCTACACACAAAAACTACAGAGCTTGAAACAACTAAGCATTTAAATATCTTCTTACTAAGACATTATTGGGAGATACAGAGCGACAACTGTACGCTTTACATTTTATGCATGTCTGCAAAACTGCTATAAAGATTTCATAGACTGTAAATCGATCAATTCTAATTGTGAGTTTGTAAATCTTAATTTCTGGCCATATAAATAACATCTGCACCAAACTGCATGTTGTTTCTAAATTTGGGCATCCAAATAAAACTGAGGTGCTTCATACCAAATATGAACTCCATATGCTCATATATCATACTGTAAATAATCAAATTTGATTTTATATCTTTATAAATAATAAAATTTGATTTTTTTCTGACTATTAAATTCAGGCTTCTCAGGGTTAAATATAATCCAAAGGCAAGGAGAAATTCACCAAACGAAGTTGCATGCCAAGAGCACATAATCAGGGGGAAGAACGCATTGTTTGTCCTCTGGCCTGAGACACAGTAACTCACTCGTTGGGAAGTTTGTCGACGTGCAGGGCGACGGAGCCCGCCTCATACCCCTGCTGGTTATTTTCAGGCACGTCCATGTAGCGTTCGGTGTAGCCGGTATCGTATGCCATCCACACCGTCACAGGAGCTCCTGCTATGGCCACCTGGAGCACAGAATGGCTAACTTGCTTAACACATGATGAGAAGAAAACTAAAGCTACTGATTTTAGTCTCGAAGTAAAAAAAAAAACAGTTTGTCGCTTATATCCCAAATACAGCTGCCACTTCTATTTTAGTAATTCCAATAGTATAAAAAAAAACAACCTTTGTTTGACTGGTACTACTATTTTAGCAAATCAACAAAGTTCAGCAATTCGATCTCTGGCATTTAAGACGCCACCTGCTGGTTAAAGCAGGTTTTATCAACATGCATGGGTGGGGTTGAGGGATAGTTGACAAAAACTGAAAAATTACAAAAAATATATATTTTTGAACGAATTAAGACGACGACACTGGGGCAGCTGTAGATCTCACCTTGAAGATGTTTGGCCTGTGAATGAGGCCCATGAGAGACAGGAATCCACCGTAAGACCAACCATGGATGGCAACTCGACTCATGTCTATGAACTTGTACTTCTCTGCTACATACTGAAGTCCCTCCACCTGATCTTCAATCTCCACCTGCCCCTGAGGTTGAGGAGGAAAGAATAGCAATATAAATAGAGTACCGTTCACCCCATTCACCTGGCATGCTGCATTCAATGATCTTTAACTTCAACCATGTGAAATACTCATGGAAGTTTGAATGCTTCATTTAAAAATACCAATATCAAAACCTACAAACACAGCTGTAAAAATATATTTTAAAATGTTATCGATTCCTGTGATGGCAAAGCTGAATTTTCAGTGTCACATGATCCTTCAGAAATCAGTCTGACATTATGTTTAGGATTCGTCGCTAAATATGAAGTTAAAAAATAACTATTTAAAATCGAACTCTTTTGTAACCTTCTAAATGTGCATACGGTCACTTTTGCTCAATTTAAAGCATACTTGATGGATAAAGGTAAATAAAGTCTTACTGCCCCCAAACTTGTGACAAACGGCATATATACAGTCATTGACAGCAAGCAACCACCTAGTAGTCATTCAGAACTAGCCACTACCTAACTGGTTCATAACCAACCATAAAAAAGTTCCTTTAATAATCATTTACATAATTTGTAAAATGTCATCCAATTAAGCAGTAGTCATGTGCCAGTGTTATTACACAAACTGACTTTATATCACACCTAAGTGACCTTCAATAAGCAGTGATACGAATATGAGTTGGACAGAACTGGAGGCGTCTAATTCAGTCTCTGGCTGAGAGTTACATGTGGGATCATGTGTCAGTGTGAGCCGTCACTCAGGAATCATTTTAACACCTTAACATTTCACGACAGGACATTCGGACAACTTAAATTGCAGCATGATCATATTTGCGTCTATATAAAGCATTTATGCAATCTGTTTTCGAATCACACTGGCTGACCTTTGAAAAACAGGTGATAATGTGTTAAATGTGAGCCTGTTTACAATGTCAGGTTCACACAGCGCTCACACTCAACAGATCATGTGATGCACACTGATCCTGTTCCAATCTGTGTGATTTCTACAGCAAATGTGGCACAGAAGTGCTTCTGAAGAGGCATTTAGGTGAGTCTTTAATGTTGGTGAGAGGTGGAAGAAATGCAGAATTACAACTATGATACAGAGCGGGTGGGTTTTTAGATAGGGTAGGTCTTCGCCTCAACTCAGCTGTGTAAAGATGTGCAAACACCAATCCCAGTTTATTCTCAAATATGTCAGTCAAACTGTCTATTGCTGTCTATAAGTGTTCTGTTTTTTTGCTGAGATTTGTTGCAGTGTTTACCAGACTTGTCAAGTGTCTGGTTACATAAAACTAGACTGTTAAATTCTAGTTACCATTTTGTTTTTAAGGGCCCCCTCAAACTTGAGGCCTCTTTGGCATGACCCTCTTCCGTCAATGACCACCACAGCATAACCCAGAGACGCCAACGTGTTCAGACGCAGATACTTCACACCCTTGTAAGAGTTATTCACTAACTGCACCTAAAAAACAAGAAAAATCAAAACATGTTAAAAGATGTAAAAACATGCAACCAGTAAGATACAAGCCAAAGATGCAATCAAATGAAATAATAAATTCTAAAGCTGAAATTATAGTTAATGAATTTCTTCATGTTATATTTCCAAGGGATTATTTGCCAGCCAAAAATTACTTAAGCCATTTTTGTAAAAAACAAAAAAAAAAAACAAATTGTGTTTTAATGCCATTTTGTCGCCTCTGATTTGGTGTGAACAGGCCTTAACAACAAGAACTTTCATTTTAGGTGAAACTATTGGACCTTGGACCACAAAACCAGTTATAAGTCGCAAGGGTATATTTGTAGCAATAGCCAAAAATACATTGTATGGGTCAAAATTATCCATTTTTCTTTTATGCCAAAAATCATTAGGATATTAAGTAAAGATCATGTTCCATGAATATATTTAGATTTTCAAATAGTTGTATCTCGGCCAAATATTGTCCTATTATCCTAACAAACCATACATCAATGGAAAGTGTATTTATTCAGCTTTCAGATCATGTATAAATCTCAATTTCCAAAAATTGACCCCTATGACTGCTTTTGTGGTCCAGGGTCACATATAATGGGCATTTTTCAGAAATCTACAGGGACACTTCAACCAAACTCACCTGTGGGCCGCCGTACACAAACAGGATTGTGGGATGTTTTTTGCCTGGTTTCAGGTTGTGAGGTTTGTACAGCATTCCATAGAGATGGAAACCGGAACTGGCAGGGAAGCTGAATATCTCAGGAGGGACATAATCAGCCGGGCAACCTGCATAGCACAAGCAAACATGTTATTAGCAGAGCATCTGTTATTGTTTCCCATTGCTGTGTAACATCACCCTGAGCTCACGGCCCTGCTGTTACCTGTAGCCTCCATCATGCTCGCCCAGAACTCCGGCTCTTTGTGCAGCGGGTCACTGTCAGAACCCGTCAGTTTGTAGACGTGAACACACGGAGGCGTGCTCACGTTACTGTAGTGGCTAATGAACATTTCAAAGTTCTGCAATGAAACAGGAGAAACAGATAGTCAGAGACTGCATTCAAATCACATCAATGCTGACAGCAAAGGCCTGTCATGAAACACTGCTTGGTTAAAGTTTATTCAGCCTTTTTGCCCTTGGACATTAGACTTAAAGCTCCTGCATTTGGAGGGCGTACCATAAAGTTTGGGCTAAAGAAAAAAAAACGCATTAAATTGATCGCAAATGACAGTAATGGCTGCTGAAAATGTAACTTTAGCACAGGAAGTTACATTTTGAAACAATGCAATTTAATCTAATATTTCAAAATCAACTAAATGCAGTCTTGATGAGCACAAGAAAATTCTTACAAAAACTAAAATTACTCCAAACTTTTGATTTAGTATAAATGCCACAAAGGCACAGCACACTGCCGGACTGTAACGTTTACATTTAGTTATTTAGCAGACGCTTTTATCCTTACAAATGAGGACAATGGAAGCAATCAAAATCCAACAAAAACATTTAGTTCTGTGCATGTCTTTCAATAACCACATTTATCATTAATCAATTATAGCGTTATTAATAAATTAATTATTTAATCTGTCTGTTCATGATGCGTTAACTAGTGTTTGTGCAATTCGGGAAAAATAACTAAATGATTATAATTAACAATTTTTTTTACGTTATATTACCAGGGGATTCTTGGCCAGCCAAAAATTAGCATCAGCCTTTTTTGGTAAAAAAATCATTAACAATTTTTGTGGATTTAGCGTGAACAGGCCTTAACAGTCTCTCAAACACACACACACACACCTGGCTAACAGAGCAGCTGTGAGAGAAACCCGGCTTAGTAAGTCTGACAATTTCTCCAGGAGATTCGTAGCTCACACCATACAGATGGTGCTCGAGTGGAGTATCTTTTGTGCCCTGGAAATACACCAGTTTGGTTTCTTCATTGACCCAGATCTGCAAAAGAAAATGAAGGCAAAGTGTTACCAACCATATGGGAATT
This sequence comes from Barbus barbus, assembly GCF_936440315.1. Taxonomy (NCBI): domain Eukaryota; kingdom Metazoa; phylum Chordata; class Actinopteri; order Cypriniformes; family Cyprinidae; genus Barbus; species Barbus barbus. The sequence continues at coordinate 5,373,488 of NC_136756.1, forward strand.
TATGGGAGACATTTGTATTTTCATTTTATTGAATAAAACCTTTGAGCCGTGTCTGGCCAAGACTTCCCACTCTCCATTCGTTAAAGCCACCTCCTCCTCTATCTGGCATTTGAAATCATCTAAACAAAAAATAAAACATTATTAACAATATCACAAGGCTCCATGTTTAAGCAGAGGCCATAGATAAAAACATGACTCTGCACAATACTACAAAAATGACACTTTTTAAGGTTCAACACAACATAGCCATGTTCATACATTTAAAATAAATAGTTTTAGGCTTCATAAGTTTAAAAACAATAAAACCACTAGCTTGATGCCATTCTGAAGTATTTGAAATGATTGCAAATTTGATTTTTTATTTTTAAATGTTCATGAAGTATTGATCAGTTAAGCATTGTATGTTTCTTAAATTAAGTTGTGTCATATGAAGTTCTTAATATAGTGTTATGAATGTGTTTTCGCTCAATCTGTTCGAGCTCAAGCGTCTGACCTTCTGCTGGACTGTATTCTCTGGACCACTGCTGGCAGCCCGGCTGAAAGAGACTGGTTATTCTGTACAAATGGCAGAAGCCCGTTTGTGATTCGTTCACCCACAGGAAGGAGATCTTGTCATTAGTTGTCTGAATGAAGGGATAGAAGATATCATGGACCTGTTTGGAATAAGACAAGAAATAAATATAAAAGTCAAAATGTCCTAAAACATATTGACCTTATGTAGCCCCGCCCCTTTTTAGTGCTGCATTTCTTGTCTTCCGGTTGTATTTCCACAGTGATAGCACAAATTTATGAATAAACCGCTCGTTTTAAAATCTTACCAGTTTACTGACATTTGTTAAGACATTTGCTTTAAATATTACAATGCTCACGATAACTTTCAGTAACTCTACAATACATAAATACAGTTTACAAGCTAAATTACTCTTACGACAGCGACGCCATAGAAATATACAGAGCTGCCGCACAAACAGAAGTTCAAAGACAATATTCTAAAGATGGTAACACGCTTGTTTCGCTGGAGAATAAAGGTCAATAAAAGTATTAATTTCTTTCAATTTTACTGACCTCAAACTTTAAAAGGTAATGTAACAACTAAACGTATCAAACATGAAATTTAATTGAAGACATTCTTTCCCATCTCTATTAGCGGTATGGTTTCAATATCTTTCATACATGTGCAAAATCTGCTGGAAGTTCTGCGGTTCATCTTTTTGCTTTGGTCAGTGACTGCTATTAACTTTGCTCTGTTGTCGCCGCACTCACATTGATCCATATGTCGGTGACCTCCTCGTAGATGATGAAGGGCTGGACCCCCTCAGGCATGGCTTCCACATGCTCCTCCCACTGCGGATCATCCACGCTCACAGGTATGAAGAGCGCGGGCGGTAACAGCACTAACTGCAGCTTCTGTTGACTGCGGTCTAGCAACACCGCCCAAGCACTGGGAAGAGACAAATTTAAGTATGGAACATTGAGATACTAATAAAGTGTTTTTTAAATATTTTTAATTTTTATATTTTCCTTTTTCATTTAAAGTTTTAAAGTGCATTAGTGCTAACATTAGCATCATGCTACATAAGACACTTTAAACCACCGAGTGTTTGTAATAACTTCCTTTTGAGATCACATGTGTATACTTTGGGCGGCCGTGGTACATTATAAAAGTAGCCCAAAAAACCGCAACCCACAGCTCTGTCATTTTTCCCGGGACTGTATTTTTTAAAATAGCCCAATTGTGCGGAAAACCGCGACCCTGGCAGCACTGGTTCACTGTACCCTTGTCACGTATGAGTATACATATCTCTCGCACACTGTCTCTCTCTCTCTCGCTCTCTCTTCGCGTTCGCTTCACTTTTGTCGAGCCCGGCGCCTCATAATCACACAATCCCTGCGTCCCAATGTGCATACTATCCACCCTATCTGCCCTAAATAGTATTGAAAGTTACTAATATCACATAGAATTTAGGATGGATAGTGTGCATATTGGGACGCAGGCAATGATTATCTTCCACGCTGCGATGACGGCAAGAAGTTGGGTCAAACCTTATCGAACGATTAATTTGCGTTAAAACATATATAACGTTGACAGCCCTAATATATATATATTTGTCTACAACAAATCCCCGCGAGTAAACTGCTGCCACATTCTATTTATGACAGATTGACACAAATTTCAAATAATTTTCAACAGTCGCTTTGTCGCGTCCAGTGTAGACACGGTGTAAGCCTTCTTTTGTTTCCGCAGACATTTTCCTCCATCTGTATCTTTCTGTCATCGCTCGGCTAATGTCCATCATGTGCACTGAGGAGCGCTCTCTCCTCTGCATCATGAGTAGACACGCCCCTTACTGCTGATTGGCTACAAGTTTGTTTTGGTACTCAGCCCCGACTCATTTTCTAAAGCGTTTTTGAAAAAATAAATACCCCACCTTTAACAAAGGTAAATGTCCCCTTTAAACCTAGCTAAAGGCTATAATATGGATTTTATTTATTTTTTGAGGAGCTTAGCAGCTCCTGAACACTTGTGCTGTATGGAAACAGAACACTTTTTTTCTGTTGCACAGTATTCCTTTCATATGAACACAGAAAGATTACACAGGAAAGACCTGAGAGTGAATTTCTTAAAAGCAAATACTTGTTACTTACAATTTACCATCTTTTGTCCATCCAGCTCTTGCAATGTACTCAACCCCAGGAAAGAGCGTGGTGAATGGGAGAACAAGCTCTTTGTTTTGGGTGCTAATAATCTACAAAAAGATAAGAGATCATTATAAAGCCTTTCAACTAGGCATAAAAGAAAGAAAAAGTGAGCCCGGGCACAGGCACCTACCTTGCCGTGTTGGTCGGTCCGAATCTCTGCTATTTTCAGGCTAATTTGAGGGTTCTTACTTCCTACAAGCATCGAGACGGGATTATTAGCATAACTCCATTGACAAAATATTGCTAATATACAAAATGATGCAAAGAATGAGCTGTAATCTTAAGAATACACTTATGAATTGTGTTTCCACATGTATTTATGCCATAATTTCTGGCTTCTTTTACACTTAATGATTCTGCTAATGACTAAGAACTACTGAGGAAGTTGAGGTGAGATGGACATTATGCGCAAGTCAACAGCCTCTTTGATCGATTCAGTTAGATTTATTCAACCTAATAACTTATTAGCCATTCAAAATAATACACAGGTTCCACCAGGGATGCACTGGCCACTGGGAGCACCGGGACATTCCTGGTGGGCCGATCACTGAAGCGAGGGAGACCTCCCGCACATTAGGTGGTGTTTTTAAATTACAGCACATGGGAAACTGCAAAAAGTAAATACTCCAAAAGTGTGAAGCGGCCGTGCAAAAGTAGAGTGGGATCAGTTACCCACACAGCGCTGATGACGGTGAGCCGCGCTTCTGCCACAATGTAAGGTGATAAACAGCACAAGTTGCTTGATCCATTCAGATATGACACAGAATTGTGTTATACAGTCATGTGATACGAGAACATTAAAGGTTCTGTAGTGATGCTGACTGAAAACAGCCACAACAATGTATACTGCATGTCGAGGTCAATTGGAAAACGCCAATTACGCCATAGTAATTTAATTTGTTTTTAACACTGTACAAATAGCCTATGGTTTTTTTCCATAGTTTATCACTTTTTTATTTTAAAAACCATATGACCATGGTAATATGGTCCATGGTTTTAATTCTTGTGACCACTATCTTAGTAATACTAGTCAGTTAAAAGGTTAAACAACTAAGCAAGAACTTGTTTCTCTTTAGAAGTTCAGTTCTAATTCATTTTAATTGAAGTAAAATGTTAATTCGGTGAGAATTAACAAAAAAAGTGTTTATTCAGTAAGATCAGCCTGATTAAAAATATTAAAGCTCTTAAAGGGACAGTTCACCCAAAAATTTAAATTGTCATCATTTACTCAACATCATGTCATTCCAAACCTGTATAAATTTCTATATTTTGAGAAATTCAAGAAATTGTTGTCCATACAGTAGAAATGAAGGGTAACCAAAAATGGTGTGGTAACATTCTACAAAATATCTTGTGTGATCCACAGAAGGAAGTAAGTCATACAGGTTTGGAACGACATGAGGGAGAGGAAATGATGACAGAACTTTAGCAATAAATTTCCTGCATTCTAGCTCAAAATCAATGCTTTACCGTAAAGTGTATTTCTATGTGACAAAAATGCATTACTAAGTTTTATTTATTCATTTATTTACTCCAGTTGAAGGCCCTATAACCTAACAACTTTCACAGGGCAACTCGAGGGCCGGATGAGCTGGATTTGTCCAACCCCAGTCCAGCCCTAGCTTCCACTGTATGTTGTTTTGTTTAACCGGCGAGGCCACTGCAATATAAATGCATTATGTCTAGAACTAGTGGCTTTTGCACAAGGCAGTCTCATCACATTCAGTTCAGATGGCAAGCTCACGATTGTGCTAAAACAGTGCAGAAACACTATATTACAGTGTGGTGATTCATTTGCATATATGCATATGTTTGTGTTGTTTTAACGGTGTGTGTTTGTGATTACCGGTGCGAGGATATCTGTACACATCTGCCTTCCGCTCCTCCAAAGCTGGCGAGGGCACATGAATAATCTCTACTTCTGACTCGTCAACCTCTTCATACAGCAGCTGGAGCGTTTTGCCTCCATCTGCGTCTGCAAGCAAACAAGAACAGGATGATAAGGGTATGCAGCAGGTGGACGATGCATTTTGTGTATAAAAGGGCAAATGTACCAAAAAAAAAAATGCCAGTGGGGGCCTTCAAGTCAAAAAGACTGACAACTACTGCTTTAGGTGTCCCACAAACCTTCAGGAGCTGCTGGAGACCACCAGTATCCTGTGAAGCGATCAAACTCCTCCTGGATCACAAAGGTTGCGACACCAGCAGACTTCGGGTCTTCCTTGACGTTATTCAATCCTATCCAAGCGTAGTAGAAATATCAGATTTCAGAGAAGTCTATTCACTGTAACCTGATGTGTTTTCTATCTGCATCAATGCTCAGAGGGAGGGGTTGGAGAATGAACAATTAAAATGTAAAAAAATTCAATATTTTTTATTTGGAGAAGTTCTTGAGTAGTAGTAATAGCGATAATATTGCAAGCCATTTATAAGAATATGACTGTGAGGTATAGACATTAATCATAAAAGGCATGAATAATGTTCATATACACAAAGCTTCCAGGCATATTTCCTGTTATTTTCAGCTTTTTGTCTGTGTTGCACCCTGCCGATTTTCAGACTATAACTTTGATTTAACCCTCAGTTCCAAAGACATTATAGGGATATCTGCCAAAAATGAAAGTTTGCTGTTAACTGACTCACCCTCAGGCCATCAAAGATGCAGGTGACATTTTTCTTCAGTAGAACAGTAAAGACGATTTTTAGCTGAATCCGTGGCCCTCGGAGATAATGGTGTAAATCATGTCCAGGTTCTTGCACAGTCTGATTGTTTTGCTTCATAAGACCTCAATATATCATCAGGAGTAACGGGTACTAATTTTGCATTGTCTGCATATGTTTTTTTTTTTACTCTCAAAGTGCCGGTTGCCGCTGACTTGCATTTTATGAATCCACCAAGGAGCACAGTATCAGCTAAAAATCTTCTTTACAGTCGTACTGAAGAAAAAATGTCACCTATATCTTGGATTGTCTCAGGGTGAGTATATTAACAGAAAATTTTAATTTTTGGGTGAACTAACCTTTTAAGTTGAAAATAACCCAGAATATATCCTTAATAGTCAACACTATAACTGCTTCTCTATACTAACAGATCAACAAACCTTTATGACAGAAAGTAAGTCTTCGCTCCTCTCCAGTTTCGATATTCGCCATCCACAGGTCGTTATTATTTATGAAGGCAATGAAACTGGGATCACCAGGCGAGATCTTGGGGTCCATGCGAATCCCTGAGCACTGAGTCTTAATTTCCACAGGCTTCAATGGGGCAGCCTGCTAAACATCACATGACTTTCAGGCATGGGGACACACAGATTTCCCAGAAATATCAAACAAAGCGCAGCAGAAAAAAACAGCTAGACTCACAATGAAGCCGTTATTGCCGCCATCCCGGCAATAGAAAAGGCTGTTGCTTGCTTGGAAGAGGAAAAGGCCGCTTTGTGCGTGATAGTCGTAGGACGTGATGCCGAAGACCCCCAGTCGCTTCCTCTCACGGAGAAGCTCCTCCTCACGGGAATATACGCCATGATGCGGAGTCGCCTATAGGATGAACACAAATTAATATAATTGCATAATCCCTCATATATGTGTTTTTGCTGATGTAAATGTAACAGAGCAAAACATGAAAAATACCTGAAAGTGATCTAACATCTGTTTCCATGATAACACCAGAAGGGCTTCTTTCCGTATTTTCTTTGGGATTTCAGAGTATAATAATGAGTTTTCTCTGCTCCCATAGGGCATTCCTATTTGAGTATGAGGAAAACGACAGAAATTAGAGAAACCTACAAATTATAAAAACCTGGAACTATTTGAACAGAAACGCAGAAAAACCTGGCTCATACAAATCACTTGATATCATAATAAAGGGGAAAACGTCTCACAAAAAATTACTGAATACTGAAATCTGTTTACCATAATCGTATTATTATTATTGTAAGATAGACTACCAATTAAAAGTTTGGGATAGGTTAAAAAAAAAAATAATTGACAAAAATATGGTTATTTTGAACTTTATATTCAAAGATCCTGATAAAATGGATCACTTTCCACAAAAATATCAAACAGCACAACTGTTTTCCATATAAGAAATGTTTCTAAATCAGCATATTAGAGTGATTTCTAAAGGATCAAGTAACACACAAGCTTTGCAATCACATAAATAAATAAGACTTTTAAAAAATATTTAAACTGAAAACAGTTAGTATTTAAGATTCAGAATGTGCCATTTTTTTTTACTGTATTTTTGATCAAATAATGCAGCTTTGGCGAGTATTACTCTTAAATACATTTTAAAAAATCTTAGACTCTGTAGTGTATATGGTCATGCGGTAAGACCAGAAAGTCATGTGGTCCAACCAACACGCAAAAACATACATCAGATAATTTGACTTTATGTCAAGCCATGGTTGGTTCAGGTTGTAAAATGTCATCTGGTGCAACACTCTAAATTTCTAACAACTTGCCATGGATTTCAAAGACAGTTTTCATTTTCTTTACCATGGGCACTTTATGTCATAGAACCTTTACATTATCATTTAAAAGTGTACAGGTTTATCACCATGACTACTTTAAAAACGAAACGAGGAAATGATTCATTTGTTGACTCAAGCTCATGGTTGACTTGCGTTCACACTGAAGGGAAAATGGTACCAAGGTAGTAGAGCCGGTGCGAGTGAGGGCCAGACTCATCATGCTTCTGAACAAATTGGAAGTCATGGGGCGCCTTGTTTATGATCATTCCCGAGTACTTCCGGCTGCCGTGAATGATGTCACGCAAGCCATCCCATGAGTGCTTCTCCACAAAAAACTGGGAAGGGACGTCATCCATTTCCACAACCTCCGTGCTGTCTGAGATGTCATCTACTGCGGTCATTCTGACAGCTGCAAAACTGAACACAGGAGCGATTCATCAGCCTAACATTTGAGAGCTGTCTGATTTATAACAAATGGAATAATGTCAGGAAAACGTTCCTATACCTTTTCCAACTACCTTCAGTTTCGTCTTCAAGTTTCACCCTTTTTCCTCTATACATTAACCAGCACACAACCCTCAACAAGTTCTGGCAACCTGCAAGAAAAAGAAGAAAAATGCCAAAACATGCATTTATCCCATGATTTACTCGACTGTTACAATAACGTAATGTCTTTAAATGATCTTCGTTGGGGGCGTTTCTCAGGGGGAAAAAAATTATAATCTATTTTTTTGGTTAACCGCATGTCGTAATTTGAATTAAAACTCACTCTCACTCAATTTTGCAGCCGATTTTCAAAAAACTTAAATAATTTGGCAAATTACTTACAAACATTTTACTTACTTAGATTACTTACATTACTTGGTGTCTAAATATGGCTTACCTTCCCTTAACAATTGATGACGTGGTAAGCTGTGCAGAGGTTGTGAAAGATGTATCCGTATAAAACTACACTGGACCCACAAACTGCAAGCTAGTATTGTTGCTCATTTCACATGATAATAGATTAAATTAAAGACACATCCTGTATAACTGTAAGAGTCAGAGAGAGGGTGGAAACTGACAACAAAACTACATAAAAAAAAAAAAAAAAAGTGGAAAAATTGCTACATAAATATACACTATGGCCCCTTTCACAAAACAATATTTGATTGACACTAAATAAAAAGCTATACAATTAACATCAAAACAACATCTTTGGAAACTGAAACTCAGTGTTTCAAAGCCGTGAACGCTGCTTGACAAAATACACAATGTTTCCAACATGACTGTAAATCTCTATTCTTGGTTAGAAATACAGTGTTGCTCAGTGAAAATATAATAAACTGAGCATTTATTGCTGATTTGTTATCTTAACACTAAAGGCACATATGAGGATACGATTTGTTACAGCTAGCAGCTCTTAATTTGTATTAAAGACAATCTAATAATAGCAGGTCCCAATATTATTCTATATAAACCCAGTGCGACCGTGAACCTGCCATTTTTGCTGAACAAGTTTAGTCATCTCAGAACTGACACTGGTTGTATAAATAAAAACAAAATCTAAATTAAAACCCTTATAAGATAACTAATGAAACATTAGATATTTGATCTGTTTACCTGTATCTCACGTGACCATTGACCAACATTACAAAACTGTGATCATGCAAATGTGCTGTTGAAATATTTAAATATTAAACCTAATATTTCAGGAGTACTTCAAGGAAATATTTAACGTTTGAGGGTTTCAGCTGTCAAAAAAGTCCGGGAACCCCTGCTGCAGTTCATTTTTCAATTCAGTGGTGAAGTTTGATTCACTTTGGGAATCGCATACAGTTGGATTTGGCCATCAAATGTGACCCTGGACCACAAAACCTCTCAAGCAGCACGGGTACAATCCATTGTATGGGTCAAAATATTATTATTAAGCAAACATCATAAAATTCCTCCCATAAATAGATCAAAATGTAATTTTTGATTAGTAATATGCATTGCTAAAAACTTTAAAGGCGATTTTCTCAATAATTTGATTTTTTATTTTTTTTTGCACCCTCAGATTCCAGATTTTCAAATAGTTGCATCTCAGCCAAATACAGTCCTATCATAACAAACCATACATCAATGGAAAGCTTGTTTATTCAGCTCTCATGTGATGATTAAATCTCAATTTCCAAAAAAAAAAAAAAAATACCTTTAAGACTGGTTTTGCGGTCCAGGGTCAGAAATGTTTTCTATTCGATAGCAACAGGCCATAATTGCCATAAATATTGCACGCCGTTATGAAGACACTCACACATTCTCGTTATTAGCTCCATTTGCGCAGATAAACAGCCTTCACTACCGGCTAACACACATTTACTGAGGAATGGCGTGTTTTAACCCGATTTGTGTCTGTTATCGTCTTATGTTTTGTATGACTGGAGTCAGAATCAGCTAATGAAGGAATGACATGTTTGACCGGTTATTTGTTTTTTTGTCAGTGCTAACAGTTAGCCGAGATGCTAACGTTACTGAACCTGGATGACGGGAAGTAAAGTCAATGACAACATTACACTCATTAGCTATAATTATATTATTACTTAAGAATCATGCCTTCTACGTAGCAGATCTCGTGTAGGTTCAGCGCTTAACGTTACTAACACTAGTAATATTATTAATAATAATATCAGGTGATATGATCATGCTAGCACATTATCTCTCGGCGTTTTCCAGCTGAATCAGCCGAGCTTTATATTGTCAAACACTGAAGCGCCTTCCTCAGCTCGTCGTCGCATTATTACAGATGATAAGGAGTAAGTTATGTGCGGATGATTTCATGTCTGCTCGGCCTCTGTTGACAGGCCGCTCACAGCAAACCGCATTGTTATGAACATTATCATTTCAATTCATGACCGCGCGGCATCGTACTTACAGGTAGACCCTCAAAGAAAACTCTCATCTGTGACCTGTCGATTTCTTAAACGTATTTGCAGGTAAAAACACAGTCCGTAAGCATGAGAACGGCACAAAGCGACAGTCATGAGTGCTGAGGAAAACCAACCGAACATCATCAGCCACACCGGAAGCGCTGACGGACTCCTACTTCCGCTTTCACTCCAGATATAAAATATAGGCACTTTTAAACATACATGTGGAGTAAATCAAATTATAGCAAATTACCACATTACAGCTTTGATTATGTTATGTAATTTAAATGTATAGAATATTTACAAAAACAATAGCCTATATAAATCGTAATATATTTAAAAGTCCTATAAAACAGCACTGATTAATAATAATAATAATAATTAATCACGTCTGCCTGAAAATAATAATTAAAATCATTTAAACAAACGTTATTTTACTTTTTAATCTTTTAAATATAATAGTGTTGGACAATGATTAATCGCAATTAATCGCGTCCAAAATAAAAGTTTTTGTGTACATAATATATATTTGTGTACTTATGTATATATAAAGACACACACATACAGTATATATTTTGAAAATATTTACATGTATTTACATATCATATAATTCATATTATATATGAATATATTTTATATAAAAACATAACATATTTTTCTTAAACATGTGGTTGTACACAAAACTTTTATTTTGGATGCGATTCATTGCCCAGCACTAAAAAATAAATCTCACATTAATAAGTATAGTAGGCCTAATTCTCAAAATAATTTAATGTGACTATGATATAAATTATTAATTAAAATAATTCAGTAATTTAACTTGAAATTATTCTCATCTAAAATGGGAAATTACGTTGTATTTCTGCTGTATAATCCCAGCATAACAGAAGCTGTTGTATAGTAATGAAAAGCCTTATCAAGCATATAGCAGGTTTACAGTCAGCCTCTGTGAAATAAAACAAGCATACCAAATAAGGATCATGCAAATAAGGACCAAAGAGCTTTCCAAGAGTTAGCGTTAACATGCAGCTGATACATAAATCTGGTACAGCACAATATCTCAGAGCTGTAATGTCCTTAATTAAACGCCGTCTCTCAGCTCTCTCTGCTTGAACAAAGAGCTGTGTGGGAGAAGCCACAGAGAGCCCATCGTTCACTTGAAAGAGCTGCAGGATTCAATAGCTAAGAACAGAGTAAAGGTGACCCACTCGACCTAACGAAGAGCTGTAAACAACAGAGGCTGGCACAAAGATGCCACTACTCAAAAAGAACCATGAGAATTTGCCAAGAAAACAGTGGTTTAGTTCAGCGTGGGAAAAGATTTTGTGGTCGGATGAGACCAAGATAGAACTTTTTACTTCAAATTCAAAGTGTAATGTGTGCCGTGTATCTTGCAGCCCAGTGGCCGCAGGTCAATAGCACCGTGCAGTACGGCAGTGCTAACATCATGCTGTGGGGCTCTTTAGGGAATGGACTTTCTTCTTAGAAATGAAGAATGGATGATGCAAAATGTAGTGAAATACTGCGAGAGAGCCTGTTTAATTCGGCTACAGAACTCAAACTTGCACAGAAGTTGATCCCAATCGTTGAATAAACACTGGAGTGGCTCAAACACAAAACAGGTGAACACAATGGTCAGGTCAAAATCTGATCTCATAGACAATCTGTGGCATGTTTTGAAGTGTGCTCTCCCTAACCTAGAAAACCTGGAGCAGAACAGATAGACATACATAGAATACTTGGTTAAAAAAAAAAGTATGAATTGTGCAATTATTAATACACAAAAAATGAATACAGAAAACAAGAATTAAACATGCAAACAGCACATTTCGGATTTTTATTTTTGTTAAAGCTAAAACAATGGCACATAAAATAAGAAATGGAATATTTTCTGGGTATATTCTCTTTTTCGTACATTTTTAGTAATATATCACAGTTTTACTCATCATGGCACACATTGTTCTGCTATTAAAACAGCAATAGGGATGATCTCAGTCATTTAGATATAAGCAGGTTGAATATGTTTGGTCAGAATTTGGCCATTTTCAAAGTTTTGGGGAGTCTGCTACCCTATAGCTATGTAACTGATCTTGTAATGAAATAATATAACAAGCTATATTATTAATTATGAATCCTTAACTTAAAACTGATAAGTTAAGGATTAAAACTGATTATTAGACATGCTTAATATAATTAATAGAGCCACATTTTGTCTATACACTGTAAAAATAAAAAGTAGTTTCCACTTAAAATAATTTGTTAGCCTGCTGACTTAATTTTTTTAGTTTATTCAACTAAAATATTCCAGTTGTCCCTTAAATTAACATTGAGTAACTTCAAATTTCAAGTTGACTAAACTAAAATTTTTAAGTCAGCGGGGGTAACAATTATTGTTTACAGCGTAGATAAAATGCTGGAGTATTACCTGGTTGAATCTCGTGAAGCACGGGTCATATTACACCCAGAAATCAGTGACATAAGAAATTATAGTGTTCTCGAATTCAAATAAAGTTGTAATAGCCCTCATATTTGGCTTAATTCTATTTAAGCACTATAGAATTTTTCGATTTTGAAGTGTGCACAACCAATGCAATGCTTTTATGATTTTCGCCCACCCAGTTTGGTTAGTAGTGAGTAACTTTGCTGTGGATATAATAAACGTTAAGTGATTAAATGCATGTGTGGCAGTGCTTTGCTTTTTAGGCTTTGCTTTTCTCAGAGGACTCCGGTGTCATCGCCTCTCCACCTCTGAAGCGCTGACTGAGTTCAGCAGACATCACAGAGCAGCAGGATTTCTGTAAGAAACAAGGTCATTTTCAGTTTCAAAATCTGTCTGTGTACCATAGCCTCAGGTCAATTTAATACCATGATCAAAAAAAGAGTACACTACTATTCAGTATTGGTTTTTTTTATTTTAGTTTTTCATTTTAATGTTCAGCAATGCTGCATTTATTTATAAAAATTTATTGTATAAATATAAAAAAATGATATTGGGAAATATTATTACAATTTAAGAATGTTTTGGTGAACAGAAAGTTAGAAAGAACAGCATTTTTAAAAAAAAATGCAATTGTTTTGTAACATTACATGTGTTTAGTCAATCAGCAAAAGTATCAATTTCTTAACCCCCTCCCCCCAAAAAACTGTTTTTGCTGCTTAATTTGTTGTTGTTGTGTGTGTGTGTGTGTGTGTGTGTGAAAACAGTGGCTCTTTGCTAAAGGAATTTCAAAAGCATACTTGTGTTATTATAAATGTCTTCACTGTCACATTTTGATCAATTTAATCCATCCTTGCTGAATGAAAGTATGATTTTTTTAGTAACACTTTACAATAAGGTTCATTGGTTAACATTAACGTTAGTTAACAACATTAGTAAACATGTACTAAGAATGAACAATACTTCTACATTAATCTTAGTTAATGTTAATTTCAGCATTTACTAATGCATTATTAATATCACAAGTTGTTAGTGTTAACATTAGTTAATGCGCTGTGAACTAACATGGATAAACAATGAACAACTGAGCAGCAAATCAGTATATTAGACTGATTTCTGAAGGATCATGTGACACTGAAGACTGGAGAAATGATGCTGAAAATTCAGCTTTGATCACAGAAATAAATTACATTTTAAAAATATATTAAATTACAAAACAGTTATTGTAAATTTAAGGTAACACTTTGTTTTAAGGTGTCCTTGATACACTTACACCTAAGCCAAAGCCTAATCCCAACCCTATAATCATATATAAGTGCATGTAACTAATTAATATTACTCAGTAGTACTTGAAAGTATAATTACATTGTAACAAGGACACCTTTTGACCTGTCACATACTGTAGATGGACCCTATTAATATATTGGACCCACCTGCTGAGTGTTAGCAATTTTGCGTGATTTGACGGCCAGTTCCATCAGAGCCAAGAAAAGCCCCAATCCCAGACCGAGGGCCAATAATAAGAAGATTCCCTTCAGACTGGTGGGCTTCAGTGGAGCACTCTTGCCATTTTTTGCCACACAACTGCTAGCCCACCACTTACTGCGGAAATAATCCAGTTCACCAGACTCGCTCAGATGCAGAATGGCAACACTTAGGTTTTTCACCAACGGCGAGCCTGAGGACATTAACAAACACATGCATAGTGAGACCTTTCAGGAAGCACTGCTAATACTGACTGATTGCAATATTCATGTACCATAGTGTTTACATGGTACATCAGTGGTAGTCAGTATTATTAAAATGGGACATAAAACCATAAATCATCATGGTACTGTGTCTTAAAATGAGAATTTTGGGACTTACCTAAAGGCGCGGCGATGCTGTACCCCCTCATGCCGATGATCTCTGGAGCGCGTGTGAGGTTACAGTATCTCGCCACTGCCAGGTCGAGGGACACAGATTCACCGATGAAAGCATAGTTGCCTTTCTGAGCCTTGCGGACACCTTCTTCTCCATTGAGTGAATAGCTCTGGGCTTTCTTGATGTGCTCATAGATCCTGTGGTATGTGGGGTTGTTTGAGTTCTGGTCAAAGGCAGATAATAATAAAATATAGTTGAGAGCTGCAGTCATATGGGTGCATAACCAGCTGACATTAAATGGTTCACAATTCAGATCAGTTTGCACAAAATGTAGATCTCTACACTCTTAAAGATAAAGGTGCTTAAAAGGTTCTTCACAGAGATGCCAGAAGAGACATTTTTTTTAAAGAACCATCTCTTTCTTACCTTTTTATGTTAACCTTCAGATGTTAAAGGTTCTTTATGGAACCATTTAGACAAAAAGTTTCTTCTATGGCATCGTGAAGAACCTTTAATTTTTAAAGTGTATATGACTTTTTTGCCAATTATTGTCAGTCATTCATCAATACTGTTGAATCTAAATTGTGTTAAACACAGATTAAAGGGATAATTCACCCAGAAATGAAAAACAAAGATCAGTCGTCATTTACTCACCCTCAAGTTGTTCCAAAACCCATAAGACTTCAGAACAAAGATACAGATATATTTAACATTCTCTCATCAGAAAAGTCTACATGATGACATTTTCATGCTTCAAGATATCATAAAAGTACTTCATATCAAAGTCTTTTGAAAATACACATTCATTTTATATTATGAACAGATGCATCCAGCTGCTGTTGACTTTATTTGATGTGGTCTATGTGCATTGATCGATGTTTATGTGTGAATAAAACCCTTATTTAAATACGTTCATCATATAAAGTGATCATGTTTCTTTTAAAGATTAACTGTTGATTACCAAGGCTTTGGACAAAAATGGTATTTTCATTCATTTCAGAAGATAAACGGAAGTCTTATGGGTTTGAAACTATGAACAAACCCTTCAAATTTTTTATAATTTTTTATATAGTTTAAATAATATTATAGATTTTAACTAACTGATTCTGTGTATTGTAAATACTGTGTCTTACCTTGAAGAAGTTAAAAGAGGAAGAATCTTTAATGGTGCCATACTCAATCAAGTTTTGATTAGCGAGGTCTTCAAAGCTCTTGATTGACATTTGCTGGTTGTCTGAATGCAGCCATAAACTGAGGTTGGCGAAGAAACATGCAAGCAGCACTAATGAAAACAGCCACCAGATAGAGGTAATGACCCGTCCCGAAAGAGCCTTGGGGTGAGGACCAGCACCTACGGCAACATTTATAATGAACTTCTCATTTTTAACAAACTCTGTCACTGCAGATTTGTTTTTAGGTAATTCAGCAAATCAGGTTCATTGGAAGAACATGCCTGTGCCAACATTTCAAATCATTCAAGTTTTTACCTTGTACCCTGGTTACCTTCAATGTCAAAGCAGTTTGGAAATTAAATGTCTGGTGAGTGGCACTAAACAGTTAAAGGGTTAGTTCACCCAAAAATGAAAATTCTGTCATTAATTACTCACCCTCATGTAATCCAAACCCCTAAGACCTCCGTTCATCTTCAGAACACAAATTAAGATATTTTTGATGAAATCTGAGAGCTCTCTGACCCTCCCATTGACAGCAAGGATCCTAACACTGTGACACGGCCACGAAACAGAGAAACTGTGTTCATTTCAGATATTCTAATTATTTCAAACATAGCTAATAATGCGGTGATAATTGTTTGTTTATATTTTTGTTATGGTAATGCTATTTATATTTGTATACTGTTTTGTGGACTCTTATTGAAAAAGGCCACTATTTAAGGAAGGAACTGGAGGCATTTTGTTTAGGTAATGTCACATGGTAATTGTTAGGTCACATGGTTGGACTAGGGCATGCTTTGAGAGGCTGGCAAATAAAGGTGCTAGGAAATGCCTTGCTCTCACTAGTGCCAGTGCCATGGATTTATCACATATGGGGCTATTGACCAGAGGATTACTTGAATTGGGGGGTTGAGACCTATTTTTCAGTGAATAAGAAGGTTTTCTCTGTCTCGGATCGTTTGTGGATTTTTCACTTTTTCCTGGAGCATTGCAGGTGGGGTCCAGGAATCCCTGAGAAGATAACGTGGGTGAGACTGATCAAGTTTTTTTTTGTCCCTGTTATCACTTATTTTTTGCTGGGCTTATTGCTTTTTTTGGACTGCTTCTTTGTAATGGATGGTATTTGGATATCTGTGCCTTTATAGGACTCATGGACTCATAACAGAGTTTGCCTTTTGGACTTATTTACCTTCCAATATGCTGTTCTTTGTGCTGTAGGATTGAACAATGTTTGTTTGAAGTTTATATGTTTATTAATACATGCATTCAATCCCTGAGAGACTTATGTTTGGCACATGCTTTATTGAATTGATGGTTGGTAAACTGTTTAAAACAAGATTACCCCAAAAAAGAATCCTTTGGTAACAATAGGACTTAGTAAGATAAGTTTAAATTCAATCAAGGTCCAGAAACGTAGCAAGGAGATTGGTAAAATAATCTATGTGACATTAATGGTTCAACTGTAATTTTACAAATCCAATTTACAAAATGAATACTATTCCTGCTCAAAGCCACTGAACCACTGATGTCGAATGGATTATTTTATCGATCTCCTTGCTACGTTTCTGTGCCTTGATTGTGTTAGGATCCTTGCTGTCTATGGGAGGGTCAGAGAGCTCTTGGATTTCATCAAAAATACCTTACTTTGTGTTTTGAAGATAAACGAAGGTCTTACAGGTTTGGAACGACATGAGGGTGAGTAATTAATGAGAGAATTTTCATTTTTGGGTGAACTATGCCTTTAATGCTTTATCGTGTTTGAAAATAACATACCATCAACACTAAACCTTACCCTAATAGTATTAACAAAAGCAAACATGCCATTTAGCTTCTTTTTTTAAATCCTGACATGTTTCACTTGCACTCAATTGTTTCTCATCCCAAGTGCAGTGCTATATACCAGGTGAGCATCCGAGCAAGTTTACTATATCTGAAAAGTCATATGCAACTGATAATGTAAACATTAAAATGTAATGTAATGTAGAAGTGTTTTGAGGTTTGACCTCAAGTAAATGACCACAGATAAGACACTGCAATCATAAACTTTAGTAAAAAGCAATACAAGATTTGGTGTTTTACTGCCACTAGTGTTTCACTGCTGTCTTTCACCGCATTTCAACTGGAAAATGAAGTGAAGTGTATATAGAGGTGAACAATATGAGCCTGTGTTGCTTGTGTGTTTGTTGCAATGTTATTCATAAACTGGCTCTCATTTAAAATTATATAAGTAATCCAAATCCAAGTAAATCCTACTGAAAAACAAAACAGACTGAGCCAAATTGTTTTGATGTATTGCTTCTTTCATTCTGAAGTCAGTGTGGGTGTAAATACTCGTAACAATGATTATGCTACACTACCTTGAAGAGTCATTGCTCCCACGGTATACCAAAAACTGTGTGAGAGCGTGAATAAATTCTTTTCTTTCTCTGGTTGCTCCCATTCACAGGGGCTAATCCTAAAAAAAAAAATCATGTTAATTCTTTGGAATGGAATGTAAATATTATCCTACATTTCAAAGTGCCATGGTTTTATCATCCCACCCTTACCGTGACACTAAGAAGATGCAGACGGAGGTCAGCAGGTAGGCGACCAGCACACCTATCCACATCTCAGTGGAGAACAGGTTAAGAAGGCTGAGGAACTGCGAGTCATCAGAGGCCAAGTCTTTCCTCAGGATGAAACTAAGACCCGTCTGCATGAAGGGTTTGGTCATGTCCACAGCTGTCTCACGTTTAGCTGTAAGAGTTAGAGGCGCCACAGCGATGTCTGCTTCCTGTAGAAAATGAGCAACACAAACACACAAAGATGGATACTTTTGCGTAATACAGTACATGCAGGCATAATTTATTAGAAACAGATGTTGAATGTGAAATCTCCTTTGCATTTTCATGTGTTCAAGACAAACACAGAAGTAAATGAATAACATTGAAATAGTAAAGAAACTAACATATTTAACAATGAATGCAGAAAATGAACGAATAAAGCAATTGTGCACTGTAACCGATTTTTGTAATTTGAACAGTATTTTACTGTAATATGTACAGTAAGATACTGTAAAATGTATATACAGCATTCTACTGTAAACTGCAAAGGATTGTGGGCATATATATATTTTACAGTAAACTACTGTAAATTTACAGTAGTGAACTTACCTGACCAATGACAAGGGAGATTTCTTATTTAATGTTTGGTGGAAGCAGCGTAAAAGGACAAAAGAGAAACGTTGTACTGTTAACTGGACAAAAAGTACATGAGTTAGTACATGATTTCTGTTTTATGCAAAACTGTTCTTTTCAAGTTTCTAGTCTAGAGTGTATTTTGTAGCCTCTTCTTGTGAATGCCATCGATGATAACATCAACTGGTAAGTTAATAATGTCAGTTAACTGAAGTTAACGATCACAGAGAAGCATAATATCTTTTGTACGCTGCCTATTTATCGCAAGTGTAATTCTCTTTAAATGCTATTTAAGTTAGAAACGTGTGTACCAATGTTGTATGTAACTTTAGAGACGGTCCCTATTCAGTGAGAGACGTAAAATAAAACTGTATTTTCATTAACTAACATTAACAAAGATTAATAAATTATGTAATAAATGCATTGTTTGTTCATGTTAGTTAATACATTACCTAATGTTAAGAAATGACACCTTATTGTAAAGTGTTACCAAAAATGTTTTTTTTATTAAAAATGTTTGTATTACTGTACGGTAGTTGTTTTTTTTCTGATCATAAACTATAGTAACACTAAAAGGGTGTTGTGACTCTGTCTGTTACAGGAGATTTCTCCAAGCAAAAACAGGATCCTGAATATGAGGGCAGAATCATCATACAGCCAGCTGTCCATTTTACAGAAATGCAAAATCAGGTAACCCAAAATACATTCAAGTCAAGTCAAGTTGAGCTTTATTGTCATTCTGCTACATGTGGGGACATACAGTGGAACGAAATGTTCATGTTTCAGGAGGTAGGGGTTTGCATGGGGTTTCAGAGGGGGTGATTTGAGTTCAGGGCTCTCACAGCCTGGGGGAAAAAGCTGTTGAGCAGTCTGGCAGAGCGGGATCTGATGCTCCGGTACCGTCTTCCTGATGGTAGGAGCTGGAAGAGACTGTGGGAGGGATGGGTGGAGTCCTTCACAATGCTGTTGGTTTTGCTGGAGCATTGTGTAAGGAAAATGTCCAGGATGGAAGGGAGAGAGGCACCGATGATCTTTGCAGCTGTGTTCACTGTCCGCTGGAGGGTCTTGCGGTCAGCAGCACTGCAGTTCCCGTACCAGACAGTGATGCAGCTGGTCAGCACACTCTCAATGGTGCCTCTGTAGAATGTGGTGAGGATGGGTGGAGTGAGACTTGCTCTTTTCAGCCGGTGGAGAAAGTGTAGGCGCTGTTGTGCCTTTTAGGAGAGTGACATGGTGTTGTTGGTCCAGGTGAGATCCTCTGTGATGTGCATCCCCAGGAATTTAGTGCTGCTGACTCTCTCCACAGTCGAGCTGTCGATGGTCAGTGGGGGGTGGTCAACGGAGTTTCTTCTGAAGTCCATCACAACCTCCTTTGTCTTCTCCACATTGAGGGACAGATTGTTAGTGCCACACCATTCAGCCAGCTGTGCCACTTCCTCTCTGTAGTGCGTTTCATCGTTGTTGCTGATGAGACCTACCACTGTTATGTCATCAGCAAACCTGATGATGTGGTTGGAGCTGAACTTGGCAGTGCAGTGTGAAGCTGAACTTCAGCAGTGTGAAGAGCAGCGGGCTGAGCACACAGCCTTGTGGGGCACCTGTGCTTAGTGTGGTAGTGCTCGAGGTGTTGTTGCCGACATGGACTGACTGAGGTCTTCCGGTTAGAAAGTCCAGGATCCAATTACACAGGGAATTGTTAAGGCCCAGCAGGTTTAGTTTATTTATGAGCTGTTGTGGGATTATTGTGTTGAAATGCCGCGCTGAAGTCAATGAACAGCATTCTAACATAGGAGTCTTTATTTTCTAGGTGGGTAAGCGCCAGGTGGAGGGTGGAGGAAATTGAATCGGACGGTATGCAAACTGGAGCGGGTCGAGTGTGTTGGGGAGGCTGGTTTTGATGTTGTGCATGACTAGCCTCTCAAAGCACTTGATGATTGGAGTCAGTGCTATGGGACAGTAGTCATTTAGACAGGACACAGGTGATTTCTTTGGTTCCGGTATGATTGTTGTGGATTTGAGACATGTGGGGACGACTGCCTGGCTCAGCGAGGTGTTGAAGATATCTGTTAGGACATCTGTCAGCTGTGCAGCGCAGTCTCTCAGAACACGGCCAGGTATGTTGTCAGGACCCGCAGCCTTGCGTGGGTTAATCCTAGATAGGGTCTTCCTTACGTCGGCTGGAGACAGACAGAGCAGATAATCTCAGAGACAGACACACAGAGAATCTCAGTGTGGTATGGAAACAGCTCAAATCAGGACTGCAAAGCACTACAGAGAGTTGTGTGCTTAGCTGAGCGCATGTCAGGGTCTGCTCTCCCCTCTCTGCAGGACATCTACCTCAAACGCTGCAAAAATAGAGCTGTCAAAATCATCAAGGACTCAGATCACCCTGAAAACCGACTATTCACTTTGCTTCCATCTGGTAAGCGCTTCCGTAGCCTGATGGCAAAAACTGAGAGACTTAGACGGAGCTTCTTCCCCCAGGCCATCAGGCTCCTAAACTCTAACTCTGTGTCATAACATCACATGACTCCATGTAAATATCACCATATCAATAGCTATTCATAATTTTTCTCTACCTCATATTGCTGCTATTTAAATACCCTGGACAACTTTTTGCACATTCCTCTTATTACTATTTAAGTCAACAACATACTGACCTGCACATTTATATTTATATTTTTTATCTTTTATTTTATTTTATTTTATTCTCTTATTTTTTCTACTTTTCTTTTCTTAATATCTGTATACTTTATAATTGCACTGTCCCTGGAGCGGACCTGACCTACATTTCACTGCTGGTTATACCCTGTATACCCTGTATTGTGTATGTGACAAATAAAAATCTTGAATCTTGAATCTTGAACAGAGCGCCCGGTCGTTGGGAGGTGTGGGTGCCTCTTTAAACATGTTCCAGTCTGTGCACTGAAAGCAGTCCTGTAGTGCTGAGGTGGCATTGTCTGGCCATACTGTGATCTGCTTTTGAACCGGTTTGGCGAGTTTGAGAAGTGGTCTATATGCATAACAGCATAATTAGCATAACAGTGATGTGGTCCGAGAACCCGAGGTGGAGGCGGGGTACAGCCTTGTAAGCATTCTTTACTGTTGTGTAAACAAAGTCCAGTGTGTTGTTTCCCCTTGTTGCAAAGCTCAGATGTTGGTAGAACTTTGGTAAAACTGTCTTTAAGTTTGCGTGGTTGAAGTCACCGGCTATGATGAAAAAGCCGTCAGGGTTATTTGTTTGTTGTTCACTGATGGCGCTATACAGTTCACGAAGTGCGTCCTTAGCGTTTGCACACGGGGGGATGTAGACCGCGACAATAACAATGACCGTGAACTCCCGCGGCAGATAGAACGGTCGACACTTCACAAGGATAAACTCCACCAGTGATGAACAGTGTTTTGATTATACCGCAGCATTGTTACACCAGTCTTTGTTGATATACACACACACGCCACCTTCGCGGGTCTTACCAGATAGTGATGAATCTCTATCCGCTCGGAAGCTGGTTAGCTCGTGCTGCTGAATGGCGGAGTCCGGGATGTTGTCGTTTAGCCATGTTTCGGTGAAAACAAACACATAACAATCCCTTGCCTCATGCTGTGTAGACCGACTGAGTTGAATTAAGTCCAGTTTGTTTTCCAGAGAGGGAACGTTTGAGAGCATGAGTGTTGGAAGAGCCGGTCTTGTGGGGTTAGCTCTTAGCCTAGCTCGTATACCTCCGCGCTTACCGCGCTTCCGTCCTCTCTCACACCGCTTGCGACGTTTACTTGTGCGGGTACCGTCAGTAGGTGAGGCCGCGGTCTCGAGGTCCGGCTCCAGCAGTAAACAAATGCCTCGTAGCTTCTCAGTAGCCGCCGGCGAGAGTTGTTGTCTATATGCGTTGCCGATATCCAAAAGACTTTGGCGATCATAGATGCGTTTTGGGGTGATTTTCTTATGAGTTAGTGGTAAACTGACACTATTTGGAGACGAACAGACGACATTAAAAGACATAAAAGCACCGTCTTTGGGATTCGGAGCAGCCACTGCGTCTGATCGCGCCGCCATCTTGGATCATGATAATAAAAGCAAATTCCCCATATTTCTGGTATTATCTATCAAACTAATCTAACTAATTTGATCATTCACTTTTAAAAACGTGAGTGCACCGTGTTAGCATTTAGCATTAGTTAGGCTGACAGAGAAGATTTTAGAACTAGAGACACGCATCCAAACTTTAGTTGAGGATAGTAAGAATGTGATGGCTGTAGATACAGCCTTGGATGCGACTAGCTCAGGGAGTCCTGTACATTGTTCGGTTCCGGTAAAGCCCGTGCAGCAGGGCAGCTGGGTGACTGTGAGGCGGCCTAGTCGTGGGTCAAAACACCGCTCTTCCGTTCCGATCAAAACATCAACCACGCAGTGACGCACCCACTGAGAAACCTGATGAAAGTGCTCTAGTAATTGGCGATTCTATTGTACGGAATGTGAAAATAGAGACACCAGCCACCATAGTCCAATGTTTAACGGGAGTCAGAGCGCCTGACATCTTGGCAAATTTAAAAGTGCTGGCTAATGCTAAACGCATATTCAGTAAGATTGTTATTCACGTCGGCGCTAATGATGCTCGACTTCGCCAGTCGGAGTTCACTCAAAATAATAACTTTCAAGTACGATGTCAGACACTGTAATATGCTCTGGCCCGCTCCTGGGGTAACGAGATTCATAGGAGACTGCTGTCACTCAATGGCTGGATGTCTAAGTGGTGCCCGCAGAATAACATAGACTTTATAGGCAATTGAACGAGTTTTTGGGGCAGACCTGACCTGTTGAAAAGAGATGGTGTTCATCCCTCCTGGGGTGGTGCCGCTCTTCTCTCTAGAAATATGGCACATAGTCTTAGAGTTCGTACTTGACTAACTGGGGCCCAGGTCAGGAAGCAGACAGTCTGGCTAAACCGACCGTCTGCTGGCCGCCTCACGTCACAGAAGTCAGTTAATTCTCAGCACATAGAGACTCCTTCACCTAGATATTACACTATAGAGACTGTGTCTGTTCCCTGAACTAGAAAATACAGAAAACGTTCAAACCAAATTAAGAGTAACAATTTAATTGATGTTCAACAAATAAAAAATGTTTACAATACAGAGAAACAATTGATAAAACTTGGCTTACTGAATATCAGGTCCCTTTCTACAAAAGCACTTTTTGTAAACGATTTAATCAATGATAATAATCTAGATTTGCTCTGTTTGACAGAAACATGGCTAAAACCAGATGAATACTTTACTTTAAATGAGTCCACCCCTCAAGATTACTGCTATAAAAATGAGCCACGTCCAAAAGGTAAAGGGGGAGGTGTTGCTACAATTTATAGCAATATTCTCAGTATTTCTCAGAGGGTAGGCTTTAAGTATAACTCGTTTGAAGTTATGGTGCTGCATATAACATTATCTAGAGAAACACGTATTATTGATAAATCTCCTAAGATGTTTGTACTGGCTACTGTATACAGGCCACCAGGGCACCATACAGACTTTGGTAACACTTTAGAACTTACTGCATAACTAATAAGGAATTACTGAAGAACTAACAGGTAATGATTCATTAACACTTAACTCACTACTGTTAACTACTAAGGAAGATGTGTTAACTAATCAGTATGTAATACAATTTTATGATTGTGTTAAGTAACAGTTAGCTAAACAATAACTAATGTATTCTGTCATACCTCCTGAAGAACTACTATTAATTATCTATAGTTAAGGTTCAATAAAAATAACTATGAAATAACTACTACTGAACAATTATACGCAAATAGTCACTATAATATTATATAATTATAGTGTATATAATGTGGGTTGTGGCCCACAAATCAAGTACTTGAGCAAAAGTACAGATACCCAATAAAATATTACTCCAGTAAAATTATAAGTAGTAAAGTAGCATATAAGTAGCAAAAGTATACTGTCATCCATGAGTATACAAATTTGTATTATAAACGATTGAAATCAGTGCACAAAGTCAGATCAACCTATGGTAAGTTTTTGTTTTGGCCCTCCTGTAAAGTTAGTGAAATGTCACTTAAGCCTTTCTGGTTCTCACCCCTTATGTTTTTGCCTGTATGGTAAATAATTTCCTTGTTCTGTAGGAAATCTGCTTCGGAAAGGAACCGCAACTCAACTGTCTTGCCATAACTATCCAACTTACTACAGATACAGTACACTCTGTAAACGGGTGGTTTGTTAATTAATCAATTAATTTATTTTCTGAAACACTGGGATGAAGCTGTTGGGTCATATTTGTTTTTTAGTCTTAGGTAGTTTTTGTGTTGTGTTAATGCCTAGTTAATGGCAGTTTCCCTGAGCCCAGCTCCCGTATAAGTAATTAATTCCTTATTAATTACTAATGGGCTCCCTATGTTTTCACTTTAGAATACTGTTTCAGGTCCTAAGTAATTCTTGCGGAATTATCTAATAATCCTTTATTAATTACTAATGGGTTACCTGTATTTTCACTCTCCCTCAGTCCTTGCCTTACATACAGAAATTGAATTAATAGTAATATGGTATATGCCGAGGAGGCACACATACAGTACTTTATATAAAATATAAAAACTAAGGTAAGTTATCGCATGGCACTGGAGAGGTGGTGGGGTTCCTATCGGATGCTGATTTCTTACAAAACAAACTCAAAACAATTAACTATACAGGCAAAACCTCTTTAAAATATACTGCATTTATTAATATTGCATTTTCATACTGCTACTACTGCTAATAACATTTATATGAAAGGGTCACAACTCAATGTAATTGTGTATGACTGTTCATTAGTAGTTACTTCATAATTATTTTTATTGAACCTTAACTAGTAGATAATTAATAGTAGTTCTTCAGGAGGTGTGACAGAATACATTAGTTATTGTTTAGCTAACTGTTACTTAACACAATCATAAAATTGTATTACATACTGATTAGTTAACACATCTTCCTTAGTAGTTAACAGTAGTGCGCTAAGTGTTAATGAATCATTACCTGTTAGTTCTTCAGTAATTCCTTATTAGTTATGCAGTAAGTAAGAAACAGTATTCTAAAGTGTTACCCAGACTTTATTAAAGAATTTGCTGATTTTCTATCTGAGTTAGTACTGGCGGCAGATAAAGTCTTAATTTTTGGCTATTTTAATATCCATGTCAATAATGAAAAAGATGCATTAGGATCAGCATTCATAGACATTCTCAACTCTATTGCGGTTAGACAACAAGTTTCAGGACCTACTCATTGTCGAAATCATACTCTAGATTTAATACTGTCACATGGAATTGATGTTAGTGGTGTTGAAATTCTGCAGCAAAGCGATGATATTTCCGCCTACCTCAACCGTGACCTTTTCCACGTAATTGCGTATTACGTGACGCCACAGAACAGAGCACGGCGAGCATTTGTGCTTATAAAACTTAAACTTTTTTATTTATTTTTGAAATGACCAATCGTTTCGCTAGATAAGACCCTTATTCATCGTCTGGTATCGTTTAAAGCCCTTTGAAGCTGCACTGAAACTGTCATTTGGACCTTGAACCGTTTGGGTCCCATTGATGTCCATTATATGGAGAAATATTTTCATCAAAAACCTTAATTTCTTTTCGACTGAAGAAAGAAAGACATGGACATCTTGGATGACATGGGGGTGAGTAAATTATCAGCAAAAGTTTTTTTAAAAGTGAACTAATCCTTTAACTCCAAAAAATGTATGATACTCACTCCTCTGACAACTTCTCCAATCATGCCGTTCCAGTTTCCACTTTCATCTGTTGTGCCATACCGGCTGTCCTTCACGAGCTTAATATCATACTTAAAATCTAATTTCTTTGAGACAGCTGACAGCAGGTCAATGCAGAATCCCTCCAGTTCAGAGCCTTTGGACATTGCATACGGTTCCTCCTGCATGGGATTGTGAGTAATACCAACCGAAAACATGATTTAGTTATCATTACAGACATAAATGAGCATCCTAGATGGAACTAACTTAACTTACCTTGATGGTTGTAACTCTTAATACCTGTGGTCCTAAAATATAAAACAACATTTCATTCAGCTAGATACAAATCCATAAGAATCCTCCACTAAATCTTCATTACTACAGATATCAGGTTGAATGCCTGTCTTTTGAATAATGTGGGTAACTAAAGAGTTGCTGGTCCCCATTGACTTCTGTCGTATTAAAAAACGAAATATGTTTGCTTAAAAACATTCTTTTAAATATCTTATTTTATGTTCAGCAGAAGACAGAAACTCATACGCGTTTGGAACAACTTGAGGTTGCGTGAACCTCAACCTCAAACTTTAATACTTAGGGTTAAGGATTTGTTCAAATCAGTGACCCCAAGTATGAGTGGTAGCACAAGTGATGCTTGACTTAGTAAACCCCATTAATTATTCTACATTTTTATGACACAATATGATTTGTTTCTTGTCTCTAATGGGCTGTTAGATGTTAGGTTTTTTTTTTGATGAGCTAATCCAATTTTCAAATCAGTGAGTAGAAACAGAACCAGGGAAAAAACACTGCTTGCCTCAATTTGACACGGGCAGAGCACTTGGACGGCATTCCTGGTTGCTAATGAAGCATTCTGTCACGCTGGGATGTACTTTGCACTCTTCTTCAAACAACCACTAATATTCCCAAATTTAGCAGATGCAGACAATGTCCCACTTGTGCTAACCGCAATGGTGAAACGGTCGCCTCACGGCCACTAATCTTGCTTTGACAAAATGAGACTTAAAAGGAGATAGTTGGAAATAAACAAAAGCTTGCTTTTGAGTGTGCACTGCCTCCTGCAGCGGAACGGATGCGGTGAGAGTTTGAGAAAGTTCCAGTGACTTTCTAAAGAAAGCGCTTACAAAATGATGGGAAAGTGCCCCACTCGTCTGGATGCAGCATCTGAGTCCACTTGGAAGTTGCTCTCTTTATTGTTTTGATCCTGTTTTTTAATGCAGACCACATTAACCAGCAGACATGCTGAAAGATGCATGAATGTGTCAGTCTATAATCATGAATCAAAGTGTTGTTGCTTGAAGTTATATATGGGTCAAATATAACATCCATTTTTGGATGCATTTTGAGTGTTTTTCATCTGACATTTCATGAATTTGTAAATTCATAAAGTTCCTGTAATATTAATACTAGTGTGTACAAATATGTAAGCTGTTTGAGAGTATACTCAATTGTGGCATTCGCAACAATTAATGTGAATGAGTGAACAACACTGTTTGACTCTCACTGATAAAAATGATTTTGTGGTGAAGTAAATACTACTTAAAAACAAATGTAATTTCTACATGAAATAATTTAGTTCAGGCAAGAATTAAAAAAAAAGAGTAAATTCAATATTAGTACTCAATTTAAGCTTGCAGAATTTAAAGTTTGAACTTACAAGTATATTTTACTTGGAATTGTTTATTTTTACAAAGTTTGTTGAAGTAAATATCAACCTCATTATCCATTAGTTCCCATCATGCACTTGGGCATGAACAATTAATACGTTTTTTTTTTTTTTTTGCTGTTTTTGAGATGTATTTATACTGTTTTATGGTTGATTTTTGTTGTTATGTTAAGTAACTTGCTGTTTTGTGACATCTGGAGTTAATTTTTTACTCAAAATGACCCATTCATAATCAAACACTGTTTACTGATTGTCACCATTATTGTGTATCATGTGCCAAGTATTCAGGTCTTTGTGTTCATTCAGTAAATAACTATACTGAGTCAACATATTACCTTAAAAAGTATAAGGAGCTGTTTACTTGCTTGCGTACGTGATTATAACTTAACCGCATGGGGCCCTATTATACACCCGGCACAAGTGTTTTTGTTAGTTTCAGCCCGACCCCATCGAAAGCCAAATGGTTCAGAATTTGCCTGCTTTTCACCACTGTATCAATATGAAAACGCTGCTTTCATAATGCGGCAAGGCGTTAAATAAGCTAAGTTAACGGCAGACGCCAACGCCATGCGCCGACCGACATTAAATTAATGCCACACGCCACTTAAGATGCAAATTTATTCGCTCATCTACATGGACACACCTCTCATGGCTACGAGGACTCTACGGCAAGTCTGAGCATCCAGTTTGCTACAGCGCGAAGATGGCAAGGAGAGCTTTTGTTGTGCAGTGTAAACACACTGTAAATGACTGCACTCGCCTTTTACTGCCTGATAATCTGGGGCCTGATGTCTTTCAGTCATCAATAAACAGGTAAAGATTGTGTCTATGTTCTCCAAAAGTATTTAGTTACAGTTTTAACGGTCAAGTTTAGATAGACACGATTAGCATTAATGTATAAGGGCTGTCGATTTAACTTGTTAATTTTAATGGGAAAATAATGGCAAAAAAAAATAAAATTGTATTGTATTTTAAACATGACATTGTGTTTTTGCTAAATTTTTCAGTTTTGAGCGAATTAATCACTTGAATCAATGCCTGCGTCCCAATGTGCATACTATCCACCCTATCGGCCCTAAATAGTATTGAAATGTACTAATATCACATGGAATTTAGGATGGATAGTATGCAGTAAAAGGCGAGTGCAGTCATTTACAGTGTGTTTACACTGCACAACAAAAGCTCTCCTTGCCATCTTCGCGCTGTAGCAAACTGGATGCTCAGACTTGCTGTAGATTCCTTTTAGCCATGAGAGGTGTGTCCATGTAGATGAGCGAATAAATTTGCATCTTAAGTGGCGTGTGGCGTTAATTTAATGTCGGTCGGCACGTGGCGTTATTTTAACGCGTGGCGGCGTCTGCCGTTAATTTATCGCCTAACGGTGCTTATTTAACGCCTTGCGAATTCTGAACCATTTGGCTTTCGATACATTTGCTCCTGTTGGCGCGTTGGTATTTTGAGGAACTGAAAATAGACTGCGCCATAGACCAACTCAAACCAGCCCTGCGTTCCAATGTTCATACTATCCATCCTAAATAGTATGTGAGATTACAATAAGTGTGTCCCAAAGCATAGTATGTTGAAAAGAGTATGCCAAAAGTCCCCGGATGGTCTACTATTTCAGGTCGATTTTTGAAGTGTGGATCCGTGCACACTCGAATGGCTAAAATTGCCCACAATCCATTGCGCTTTGGATTCTGTCCAGAACTACAAACACGAATGTTAGAAAAACTACAAACGTGGCGGATTGGCGCGATCGATTAGAGAGGTTATGGAGTTTGAGTTAATCAACATTTAACCTGGTAAAAAAATATATTTATTTATTGTTATCCGTGTTATTTTTCATCTGCAACAGCAATGTGAACTTTTATAAACATCCATTTGGTCATTAACTTAATGCATGCAGAAAATATGAGCAGAGTTCTCCCGCGACTGGCAGATCAACGAGCTATTCTTTTCTCTCCAACACGGTATTAAAATTAAACAGTGACAAGATGATTGACAGGCCAGTTTACAGTAAGTTAACAGATGCGAGACGCAGTTGTGTGGTGATAGTATGTCCCAAAGCTCTTCTACTGCACACTTAAAAGTGTGTACTTTTTCTTCACCAAAAGAGTACACACTTTAAGGGCGTAGTAGGCACATTGGGACGCAGCACTGGTCTAAAGTCTAAAGTCAATGGCGCAATTTTTATTTATAATTTGTTTTGTTATTTAAAGTAGAAAATGCGCCTCTGGGCGGGTCCACAACGCGCGTTCACACACAGGGACGCGCAGCAGCACACAAACATGCCAAATATAAAAAATTAAAGGATTGCAATGTAAAAGAATATTATTGTGTAGGCTACATGAATATAAAAATGTCATACATGTTATAATGGATAGTCATTGCATGTATCAGAATTAGCCTACCTATTTGCTCGCGCATGCGCAGATCCGTTTGCTCTCGTTCAGTCTGTGCGCTTTATAATTCCGCCGTTTAAATAGCGAATCCACAACTCGCTCTTAAAGGGTATGAGAGATAAGGCTCTGGTTTATTGCAGTTATGCCCCAAAACACCAGGGACAACCATTTTAGACCACGCGCCGACCGTTTTTCCCTTCGTTACAACAGCAAAAGTGCATACAGAAACGCCCTGAGTGCACCTGCGCCTTGCGCTTTAGACCATGCGCTTAGATCGTTAAAATAGGCCAACACACATGATATTTCAAGACTGGTCCATGCTCTTTTCCAAGCAATTACAGTAGCCTACTACACTGTAAAAAAAATAAATAAATTTGAGCCAATTAAAAATTTTAAGGCAACCAGCTACAGCAGACTTGTGAGTCTTCTCAACTTGTTGTTTTAAATATATTGAAAAAAAAAGTTGAAAATCTCCTACAAAAATAAGTTGAGAGAACTGAAAAATCTACTGAAGCTGGTAGTCTTAAAATTTTAAGTTGGCTTTTTTTTTACAGTGTATAAACTGGGACTCTATCCAAAAAGATGCAAAGACACCATAAAAGAATCATAAAAGTAGTCAAAACTGCAACCAATCCATGAACATAATATTCATTCACATCTCTTTTTTTAGATTTTTTCAAGAGCTGATAAAATGTAAAAACTGTAACTCGAATGCAATGTAAGTCACTTTGGATAAAAGCATCTGCTAAATGCATAAATGTAAATAAATGAGTTAATCTGCTTCACAAAGCTGGTCTGAATGATTTGTTCTTTATTCTCAAGTTCAAATTGTTTATTCACCAATTCATAAACTCACTGATTCAGTTTCAGTCAAAACTGACTTAAAATGTCCATGTGTTTCTTACAGAAATCTATATGGAAAGCCTCGTGCACAAGTTGCATAGACCATTTTTATGACATTTTTTATGTTGTTTTTGAAGTCTTTAGTCCCTGTCCACTGTAATAATATGGAAAACAATATGAATATTTTATTTTTATTTTTAGGTAATAAAGTAATTTTTAAGTTAAGTGATAACAGTAGTTTTAGATATTTTTGAATGAACTATATATTACATTTAAAATTATTGTCATACAAAATTCATTTAATACTTTGCATCTATTCTAGTTTTCTAGGTAAAGTTAGAGTTAAAGTGCTTGAGCAATGTTGAATAAGCCTGGCCAGTTTCTGGTGAGAATGTGTTGTTGTCTGAGTTTCATCCGTGTGACACCCAGCAGGCCTCCATCAGTATCACAGCATATCACTGACACTCTCATCCTCCCATTCAAACCATGAAAAACGTACATGCCATCAAAACTGAAGTCATGTCATGGGCTGCCCCGCATTAGTGACTGCTTGGTTAGCGGTGGCTAATTGATAAATCACACTCATTGTAGTGAATAGCAGCAGTGTTCTCCGGTCTGAATGCCGACTGCTCCAGGCCTGGCGGGACGTCATGAGACAGTGCCAGCGCAGTGCAGTGCCTCAGACTTAAACAGACTCATATTGGCTCTATCTACATCCTGCTTTGTCTTAGCCTCAGACGGCACGTTCATGGACCGTCTGGTTATAGGCGCTGTTAAACCCTATTCACCTCAGACCCCTGAAATCCTTGCTGTAATGAAAACCTCACATGAGCATGATGAAATGATTTCAGTTGTCATGATGATGAATAGCTCATGGTGTTTATGAACTCATCAAGGGTTAAAAAAGGGAAACACATCTTGGAAACACCTCAAAATTTACATAAAAGGTAAGTAAAACATGATGGGCCCTATTTTAACGATGGCGCGGGTGCACTTAGGGCATGTCCGAATACACTTTTGCTAGTTTAACTACGGGAAAAATGGTCGGCGCTCCCAGCCCATGGTCCAAAAGGGTGGTCCCTATTCCCTTAATGAGTAATCGGTGTGTTTTGGGCATAACATGCAAGAAACCAATCAGAGTCTCATTTCCCATTCCCTTTAAATAACAAAACAAACAACAACAAAAAAAAATAGCAACGTGTATAATAAATGCAACTTAATATAGTAAGAAAAATAAATGCATATAAGAATAGTAAGAATTGTCAATTTTTGATAATCTAGCAAGCTGCTACAATTATCATTTAAGGAAAAGATCTAGCCACCGAACTTTTGATATAGTTAGTGGCTAAAATGAAACTTTTATGGATAGATAAATATAATTTTTTTACATTTGTGTTGATAGCAGCAAATGCAAATGTTGTATGTTTTACAAAATGATGATAATAATCATGTTTTCAAAGTCTTATTTTTGAAAATGTATTGGCGCAAGTAATTCCCTGTTTATGTTTTGCAAGGAGGTCTAAATTGTACATTAGTACTCCCATTCATGTCAATGGCAGTTGCTCAGCTAGCACAGAAGCCCAAGAAATACACGATTTACAATCCTCGCTTTCTGCTGATTGCAACCACAGAAATTTCTAAGCTGATTATCTTAAGTGACTAATCCCAGATAAAAAAGGAATGAAACCTAAACATCTACTAATGAAACATTGTTCATATGTTGTTCATACTGTATGTATTCCATATCTCCTTGAGAATTTCCTATAGGTATTTATGCCTATAATTATTATTTTTTCTTAATTCATGAGTAAAATAAGGTCTGTGGTAAGCCTAACTTGACAATACATAGACATATTGTTGTACAAAGTAAACTGCACACACTCACACCCCAAACACTTTAATGTAGTTGCTTATTAAAATTATATATTTTTTTAAATTTACATTAAAATGTATTTTGTTGATTGTATACAAAATGTATATTTTTAAATATGCATTTTTTTCTCTTCCATCTTTATTTGACCCTCTAACACAATCACTCTCTATTCTATTTTTTAATCTATTTGTATTCATTTTTATATAAATAAAAAACAAAACAAAACAAACAAAAAAAAAAAAAACACTTGACCCTCTAACACCTGTACTCTATTCGTTTTCTAGCTGCTTGTTTTCTTAAAAAGAAAAAGAAAATAAAACCCTTACTATGTGTATTGCATGTTAAGCTAACCGAGACTTGCCATAGCACTTGTATTTTATTGCTCTTTTGTTAATTTGATTGCTTCTTTTATCCTCATTTGTAAGTCACTTTGGATAAAAGCATCTGCTAAATGACTAAATGTAAATATAAAAGTAAATATAAACATAACCACTTCAAAATTCATGTTTTCAGTATGGTTGTGTAATTTACATTGTAGAGCAAAATGTCCAAGTCAATTTATATTTATCACATACTCAAAAATTGAGATGGTCCTCACTGCAGAACACAAGATCCAAAGGGTGTGGTTGGATCTAGATCCAACTCCTCCCACCCTACATATACCTAAACTTACCCGTCTCCACCCCCTGATACCTAAACCCACCCATCCCCACCACTAAACCTACCCATCTCCACCCCCTGATACCTAAACCCACCCATCCCCACCCCTAAACCTACCCATCTCCACCCCCTGATACCTAAACCCACCCATCCCCACCCCTAAACCTACCCGTCTCCACCCCCTGATACCTAAACCCACCCATCCCCACCCCTAAACCTACCCGTCTCCACCCCCTGATACCTAAACCCACCCATCCCCACCCCTAAACCTACCCGTCTCCACCCCCTGATCCCTAAACCCACCCATCCCCACCCCTAAACCTACCCGTCTCCATCCCCTGATACCTAAACCCACCCATCCCCACCCCTAAACCTACCCGTCTCCACCCCCTGATACCTAAACCCACCCATCCCCACACCTAAACCTACCCGTCTCCACCCCCTGATACCTAAACCCACCCATCCCCACCCCTAAACCTACCCGTCTCCACCCCCTGATACCTAAACCCACCCATCCCCACCCCTAAACCTACCCATCTCCACCCCCTGATACCTAAACCCACCCATCCCCACTACTAAACCTACCCATCTCCACCCCCTGATACCTAAACCCACCCATCCCCACCCCTAAACCTACCCGTCTCCACCCCCTGATACCTAAACCCACCCATCCCCACCCCTAAACCTACCCATCTCCACCCCCTGATACCTAAACCCACCCATCCCCACCCCTAAACCTACCATCTCCACCCCCTGATCCCTAAACCCACCCATCCCCACCCCTAAACCTACCATCTCCACCCCCTGATCCCTAAACCCACCCATCCCCACCCCTAAACCTACCCATCTCCACCCCCTGATACCTAAACCCACCCATCCCCACCCCTAAACCTACCCGTCTCCACCCCCTGATACCTAAACCCACCCATCCCCACCCCTAAACCTACCCGTCTCCACCCCCTGATACCTAAACCCACCCATCCCCACCCCTAAACCTACCCATCTCCACCCCCTGATACCTAAACCCACCCATCCCCACCCCTAAACCTACCATCTCCACCCCCTGATCCCTAAACCCACCCATCCCCACCCCTAAACCTACCATCTCCACCCCCTGATCCCTAAACCCACCCATCCCCACCCCTAAACCTACCCATCTCCACCCCCTGATACCTAAACCCACCCATCCCCACCCCTAAACCTACCCGTCTCCACCCCCTGATACCTAAACCCACCCATCCCCACCCCTAAACCTACCCGTCTCCACCCCCTGATACCTAAACCCACCCATCCCCACCCCTAAACCTACCCATCTCCACCCCCTGATACCTAAACCCACCCATCCCCACCCCTAAACCTACCATCTCCACCCCCTAGATGTGGATCCAACCCCGCCCCCTGGATCTTTGTTCTGCAGTGAACAAAGCTACTGCATAAATTGAAAACCCCATTATGAAAACCCATAGGAATCACAGCAAGCATTTAGGGTGGTGTTTCCACATCTACCAGCAGGGGCTAACCAACCAAACCATAACCCCATTTGTGAAGGGAGATGCAGCAAAAAACTGTAAGCTAACAATACATTTTATTTTCTACCTGTTAGATTGTGTTTTATTAGCGTCTACACCCCAAACGCATCCCTTACAATAATGCAAAAACCGTAATTATTGTTGTACAGTGAAGAGAAGAGAAGTTACGCTATATTGATATGCGCATGCCCAGTAGTTTTTGCTGTATCCCTTCTAGCCTTAACCCATAACCCCTAGCCACAGTCAATAAACATATTAACCTCTCTGCTGCCCCCATCAGCTCCGGAGCACTAATGGTGTTTATGGTGCACATGCTGACATTACTGGAAAATTCCTTGGTTTCATTTGGTTAAATTATAAGACATATATGGTGATCTCAATATGGCAAGCAGAAAACGTTAAGTTAAAAAAATACACTTGGTGAGCCAAAACTAAGGATCATTTCACAAACTTTATGATGGACTACTGTTTTCATGAAGGTATGAAAAGTCAAATTTCTGTTTGCATCAAAATATCAGGAACAGATAAAAAAAAAATACATACGAACAGTGTCTGAGCTTCACAAAGTTCATTCACAAGGCTTAGCAAAAAGCTTTATCTTAAAAGCACAGCTATACATTCACCTGCAGCTTGTCTTACTATGTTTGATATTACAGTATGATGTTACCTGCAGCGCAGAGCCCAGCCAGCAGTGCTGATGAGACCAAGACGAGTCCTAATGGAGTCATTTTTACTGCCAATAACCTGCACTGGAATGATATACATGGTGTTATCAAAACATCATTCATTCAAGAATTCAAAATTCAAATGTATGTAATTAACTTTTCATTTGAAAGTCAGCTGATCTCTTTAAAGATCTGTCATTGTACACTTTCAAGTATTTCAAATATTACATTAGTACAGCACAAACAAAACCAAGATCAAAATGCTTAAACAAAACAGATTTAAGCAATAAATGAGCAAAAACAATCTTACCCTAAACTGTAGTCACCCCCTTATTATTGCTCAATGCATGAGGCAACACACTATATAAAGCTTACACATACACCCAAGAGACTAACATCAGCCAATAAGAGAACAGGGGATGGTCTTGAGTGGGGGAAAGGGGTGGTTGTGTCTGACCACAACAAATCCACAAGGATTTATGGGTAGATTGAAACTTGGACAAAGAATAACAAGCATGTGATCCTGCAAACAAGGGATCTGAGAGCCGTGCATTACACGGGGCATGCTGAAATGATTCTCTACAGATGCTCATAGAAAATTCAGTGGAGAGCTGGATTTTATTGTTAGACTTCTTTTGTCTCTCTAAAATGGCCTTATCCTAATTTATAACCCTATAGAATGGACCTGGCGGAACATAAGGGGTTTTCAACCTATGCAGAGTGGCTCCACTACAGACCAACTAAAACCGCAACTTGAAAACTGAAGTGTAACTGAACCACCGTGATAAATACACATCCAAAGTGAGTGGCTCTGCCACTCGAATCCTAATGAAGTGAACTTTTGTTAGAAAGACAACAGCCTACAATCTCTGTCACTCAAAGAGTCATGTAAATCCCAAGGCGGTTTTTTTTAGCCTCACAGAAGGATTCGACTATGGTCCATCTCACCAGCCATCGTAGTCTTGGTAACCATGGCCCTCGGCATGCCTGAGCTTTTATCCAACACGTCAGTCATAAGTGACGATGAATAGGTCATGGTGTTTTTGAACTCATCAAGGGTTAAAAAGGGGGCAATCCTCAAAACATCTTGGGTCTTGACAATAACAATATCCAGTCAAAACTGGCACTGTGAAAACGAAAAAAACAAACAAAAAAAACAATGAACAGAAGATCTTTTAATTGAGTTTTGGTCCGAGAAGTAATTGGACATCTAGTGTGGGGCAAGGCTTTATTCTGTGACATTTTTTGTCAGCAGGAGTTCTCTGTGCAGGGCTAAGGGGTTGGAAAGGATGAAGCCAAATAAAAGCCGGTCTTCTCAGAATGGGCCAGAATTACAGCACAGGGGGCAACATCTGTGGACCGAGCTCCTCTGCATTTTCTTTATCTAGATGTCAGTTTTAAAGACACTATTTGCAATTGCTCAGACATTGCCGGTCTTGCTCTGACACTAAACTGAATATAGTCAGTATTATTATATTATTGATATTTACAGTGGCCATATCTGGACAATTACGTGCCACTTAACACATGTAAATGTGATTGCACTAGAAGGATGCAAATGTGCTTTGTTTCCCCCACAATCCAAAGACATGCAGCACAGGTAAAATGGTGACCTGAAATAGCTCTTATTTCTGGATGTGTGTTTTCAGTATTCCCATGACATTTACATTTATTCATTTAGCTGACGCTTTTATCCAAAGCGATTTACAATTGCTATATATGTCAGAGGTCGCACGCCTCTGGAGCAACTAGGAGTTAAGTGTCTTGCTCAGGGACACATTGGTGTCTCACAGTGGATTCGAACCCGGGTCTCTCACACCAAAGGCATGTGTCTTACCCACTGCGCCATCACCACCCATACCATGACCCTGCTTGAGTTTTGAGTATACTGAGATAAAGTCCTTGTGATGGTGTCTCTGCATGACAAGGGGATTGCATGCATCTGAGAGCCATGCAATACAGGCAAATATTCTCTGCAGACGGTCAAAGAAATGTCAGTGAATAGCTGGATTTAATTGTTTGAGTACTTTTATAGTCTCTAAAATGGCCTAATCACATTTCCAGCCTAAACAACTAACAGGAATTATTACCTGTGTTCTATAATTCATGCCTGTAACTCATTCCCCATCTCTAATTATTGACTCTCTCCCTAGTACTTTGTAAATAATATGCATATTTTTCTAAACAGCTGTATACATAGAGGTAATGAGGCACACATCTGTACATAAATCTTATGTTCCAGATTCTTACACATTATTATTATTATTGTTAATTCTTATTTAAATGTTTCTGTTGTCATGTCAGATATTTATGTATGCATGCATGTACCAAGAGCTTCTTAAAAACCACAACAAATTTCTTGTGTGTTTGTGCACACTTGGCGAATAAAGCTGATTCTGATTCTGATTCTAATCCTGTTTTATAACCCAAAAGAACGAACCCTGACATGGTACATAGTAAATTTCAACCTCTGCAGCATGGCTTCCTTTTGTGCTATATGAAAAATAAGTCTAGTTTAGTGTATAGTAATTTTCCATTTTACACAGCTAAAATGAATCAGTTTGGTCACACTTTATTTTAAGATACAATTCTTGCCATTTACAAACCATTAACTATGCTTTTTGCCTCAATAAACTCCTAATTTGCTGCTTATTAATAGTTAGTAAGTTAGTTCCTACACCAAAATAACAGCCATATCACCCTGCAGCCCAAGACTGGTTGCCCACTGAAGCTAAGCAGGGTTGAGCTGGTCAGTACCTGGATGGGAGACCTCCTGGGAAAACTAGGTTGCTGCTGGAAGAGGTGTTAGTGAGGCCAGCAGGGGGTGCTCACCCTGCGGTCTGTGTGGGCCCTAACGCCCCAGTATAGTGACGGGGACACTATACTGTCAAAAAAAAAAAAAAGCACCGTCTTTCGGATGAGATGTTAAACCGAGGTTCTGACTCTTTGTGGTCATTAAAAATCCCAGGATGTCTTTTGAAAAGAGTAGAGGCAGGGCAAGTTTATTTATATAGCACATTTCATACACAGTGGTAATTCAAAGTGCTTTACATAAAAGAAAGTGAAATAGACATTAATAAAGATAATAAAAACAAGGAATTTTAAAATGATATAGAAATTGATTTAAAATAAATTTAAAGAAAATTATTATACATAAAATTCATTGCAGTTAGTGCGGACATATAGCACAGTGCTCATTCAACAAATGCACAGTTAAACAGATGAGTTTTGAGTCTTGATTTAAATGTGGCTAATATTTTAGCACATCTGATCTCTTCTGGAAGCTGGTTCCAACTGCGGGCCGCATAATAGCTAAAAGCTGACTCCCCTTGTTTTGTGTGAACCCTTGGTATTTCTAACTGACTTGATCCTAATGATCTGAGTGGTCTGTTCGGTTTATATTCAGTGAGCATATCAGCAATATATTTAGGTCCTAGGCCATTGAGTGACTTGTAAACAAGTAAAAGTACTTTAAAATCAATCCTAAATGTAACTGGAAGCCAGTGTAAGGACCTGAGGACTGGTGTGATATGCTCAGATTTTCTGGTTTTAGTCAGAATCCTGGCAGCAGCATTCTGGATGAGCTGCAGTTGTCTAATGGTCTTCTTGGGAAGGCCGGTGAGGAGACCATTACAGAAATCCACCCTGCTGGTGATAAAGGCATGAACAAGTTTCTCCAAGTCTTGACTGGAAACAAAACATCTAATTCTTGCAATGTTTTTGAGATGATAGTATGCTGATTTAGTTATTGCTTTGACATGACTACTGAAACTAAGGTCTGTCTCCAGAATCACCCCAAGATTTCTGACTTGATTTTTAGTTGTTTGACCCCTAGAGTCAAGGTATGCATTCACCTTGAGAACTTCATCTTTGTTTCCAAATGCAATGACTTTTGTCATTTTCTCCTTGTTTAACTGAAGGAAGTTCTGGCACATCCAACTGTTAATTTCATCAATGCATTGGCAGAGGGAGTCAATGGGGCTGTAGTCATTTGGAGATAAGGCTAGGTAAATCTGGGTATCATCAGCATAGCTGTGATAGGCAATTTGGTTGTTCCTCATTATCTGACTTAGTGGGAGCATATACAGGCTAAACAAGAGCGGTGGAAGAATTGAGCCTTGTGGGACTCCACATGTCATGGCCGTCCACTTAGACTTATGCTCTCCTATACTCACATAATAACCTCTCCCTTCTAAGTATGATCTGAACCATTTGAGTGCCATCCCAGAAAGCCCGACCCAGTTTTCCAGTCTCTCTAAGAGTATGTTATGATCGACAGTGTCAAACGCAGCACTAAGATCTAATAGTACCAGCACTGATATTTTGCCAGAATCAGAATTGAGGCGAATATCATTTATTATCTTAATGAGTGCTGTCTCTGTGCTGTGATGTGCTCGGAAACCAGACTGAAAATTGTCCAGGTATCCATTTGAGTTTAAGTAGTTGTTCAGCTGATTAAAAACTAACTTTTCAATAATCTTACCTATGAAAGGAAGATTTGATATGGGTCTATAGTTGCTCAACATGGTGTTATCAAGATTGCGCTTTTTCAGAAAGGGCTTAACAACTGCAGTTTTGAGGGAGTTTGGAAAAGTCCCAGAAAGAAGTGAGGCGTTCACCACTTCTAAGAGATCAGCTTCTAAACAGTTAAGCACATTTTTGAAAAAGGATGTGGGAAGTGTGTCAAGATAGCAGGTTGAAGATTTAAGGTGCTGTACTATTTCTTCCAAAATTTTGTTATCAATTTTTTTAAAAACACACATAGTCACTTCTTTTTGAAATTGCGGTCGAATCTGTGTGACCTCTGCATAACTTGAGGATGTGCCAATCTCCTTTCTGATATTATTGATCTTCTCAGAAAAGAAGGAAGCAAACTCATTGCATTTGCTGTCGGAGAGCATTTCACTGGGAATCTGACTTGGGGGGTTTGTCAGTCTCTCAACAGTCGCAAAAAGAGTGCGAGTGTTGTTTAAGTTACTGTTTATCAGGTTTGAAAAGAAAGTCTGTCTAGCTGTGGCTAGTTCCACATTGAAAGCATGAAGGCTGTCTTTATAGATGCTATAGTGAATTTCGAGTTTCGTCTTCCGCCACATCCGCTCAGCTTTTCTGCATTGTCTTTTCATGCTCTGAACTGCTGTTGATTTTCTCCAAATTGATTTTTGTTTGCCCGTCTTCTTGCTGACCTTTATCGGGGCAATATCATCAATAACATTCTTAACTTTTGAGTTAAATGACTCCAGGAGAAGATCAACAGGGTCTGCAGAAATGCTTGGTGTTAATGATATTGCCTTCATAAATAGCGCACTAGTGTTCTCGTTAATGCATCGCTTACTGATAGAGACAGATCTAGATTCAGTGGTGACTGAGATCAATATATCAAAGAAAATACAGAAGTGATCAGATAGTGCTACATCCTTAATTACAATGGATGAGATGTTTAGACCTCTACTGATGAGTAAATCTAGAGTGTGTCCACGATTGTGTGTGGGTCCGTGCACATGCTGACTCAGGTCAAAAGTGTTTAAAATAGTTCTAATTTCTTTTGTAGTTTTGATTTCTGCATTACCTATGTGAATATTAAAATCCCCTGCAATAGCAAAACAGTCAAACTCTAAGGAAATCATTGATAACAGTTCAGTGAACTCATCAACAAAGGCTGGAGAATATTTTGGAGGCCTGTAAATAATGATAAACAGGGTGCGTGGAGCACCTTTCAGCACAATACCTAGGTATTCAAAAGACAAAGACTGACCAAATGACATTTGCTTGCACTGATAAACATCTTTAAAGCAGCTACACCTCCACCTCTCCTAACAGTCCTGCAGACACTTATAAAATTAAAGTTAGGAGGGGCTGTTTCATTAAGGACTGTTGCACTGCAGCTGTCTTCTAACCATGTTTCATTTAGAAACATAAATTCCAGGTTGTTTGTGGTCATTAAATCGTTGATCAGAAATTATTTATTTTTAAGTGAGCGAATGTTTAAAAATGCTAACTTGATGGAATTACATTTAGTCTCTACAGCAATCTTAGATTGATGCATTATAGGCCGCAGGTTAGATGGGTCAGCCGTACGGCTTGAGAAGGCCTTAGACTTTATCGCGTGATAAAACAGAAATAGAGGAGGCTACGGGCACACTGGGTTCCCGCTTTTTCTGTAAACATTTGTGAATGTTGTGGCTAATATAGCGGGGACCTGACACATATCACTGAGCAGCGGCCGGAGAGCTCTCGCAGGAGGAGGAGGGTGAGCTGGGCCTGCAGTCTTTGGTGGTTGTGGGGCCCGCCGTTTTGTTAGTTGATATCTGGGGGCTTGAAGCGAAAGAGTGGGAGAGTTTGGTCCCAGCATACACCAGTTCCTCCATTTTCTGTGAGAAGCTTAGAAGTGGAGATGCTGGAGAGAGGGAAAGTGTGTCTGGTGAGCAGGGCTCTGGCTCTGGTGTTTCCGGTGGCTGTGAGATGTCGTTCTGGCTTCCCTGGCTGTTTTCCAGAAAGTCGTCCTTGGGTGCTGAGTCTTGGAGCTGTTGTAATACGTCACAGTCTGCATGTGATGAGCTCTGTGGGCAGGGCTCAGCTGGGATGTCCATGAGCAGTGCTTGTTGTGGCTGCGTGGTGTTATCAGTATCCTTGTGGAATGTGTCAACCACATGTTGACTCAAAAGCTGACATGAAGTCCTGTGGTCACTCATATTCTGTCCAGGTGTGTGTGTGCCATTCAGACCGAGTAGATTGGCACACACCGCTGAAGGATGACGGAGGGAGAAATAGATATTGTCTTTTAGCACTCTTGCACCGAGTCTGTTTGGGTGGAGGCCATCCGGTTTAAACAGTTGTCTGTGGCCCCAGAAAAGATTGAAGTTGTCGATGAAGTTGCCTCCTTTTATACTGCAAGTTCTTTGTAGCCATGTATTTAGCCCAAGCAACCGTGAAAGGATGTTAGTTCCCCTTGCTGGGAGTGGTCCACTGATGAACGACTGAACTTCAAGACTTTGAAGAGTTTCAAAGAGTTCACTGAAATCCTTCTTAAGGAGTTCTGACTGCTCCTTCCGAATATCATTCTTCCCCACATGGATGATGACTCGATTTGCAGTCTTGTGCTTCAAGAGAGGTGTGACCTCGGCATCCTGGCCAAATTTCCCCATTGGTCTCTGACCATCATGGCCTCCTAATCATCCCCTTACACTGATTGGCTTCATCACTCTGTCTCCTCTCCACCAGTAAGCTGGTGTGTGGTGGGCGTTCTGGCGCACTATGGCTGCCGTCGCATCATCCAGGTGGATGCTGCACACTGGTGGTGGACGAGGAGACACCACCCCTCACAATGTAGAGCGCTTTGAGTGCTTAGAAAAGCATAAAAGCACTATATAAATGTAATGAATTATTATTATTATTATTATTATTAGTTGTTAAATTTAGGTATTGGGTAGGATTAGGGATGTAGAATATGGTCAAGCAGAATAAGTGCTTTATAAACAGCCAGTATGTTAATAATAGGCATGCTAATAAGCAAGTTAATAATTGGAATTGGTCCCTATACTAAAGTCTTACCATCAATTTCTTTTTCTAAAGCAAATACAGAAATATACACACAAGTATTGTGTGTATATTTTACGAGTATTATTTATTTTATTTAGCATATCACTACATAATACTTATTTATACTTTTGAACATGCTCTTGCATCTCTTTTCATGCTAATATTTCTCATGTTTCTCTTTTAAGCTTTTTCACCTGTTTGCCATCCATAACAATGACTTACCCTCCAAACTTTGCTCTTTTGTTCTTTCTAGTTCTTTCTTATTATTTATCAGTATGAAACTCTGCCTAAACGCTAGCAGTATTCCAGAGTCCTCTTCTCAGTGTTTCAGATGAAGCTGCTGTTTGGTGAGTCTTGCAGGTGAGCACCAGTGATTCCCATACTAGAGACTGTGATATTTCTTATCGTGTTGTTTTGAGTCTGGACTGCCAACTGGCCATAGACTGACTGTTCTCAGGCAAAGATGCATGATATAGCCTTAATTTCTCAAAAGAGGCTGTTGAATGTTTTGAGAGTTTATGTTGATATATTATGATTTTGTAGTTACTCAGTAATTACTTATAAGCACCTGCAAAGGAAATTTATATTTGGAATATAAAAAAAGCTCTTTATTTTCCCTGCACATTCTGACTCACAATACTTCCCACAATATTTTATGAGCTACCAACATTTTTTACATTAAAGTACAGTATATAGGAACAATTTTACATTTGTGCATTGAATTAGAGATTAATTCATTAACTTGTAAAAAATTGCTGTATTGAATTTATGAATTATTATATACAGAACACACAGTTTTATGTAAATTACACAGAAACTTTTTCCTTTTTGTATTTCATTAATGCGTTTTAATGTGTGTGTGTTTGTTTCA
Organism: Barbus barbus; assembly: GCF_936440315.1. Classification (NCBI taxonomy): domain Eukaryota; kingdom Metazoa; phylum Chordata; class Actinopteri; order Cypriniformes; family Cyprinidae; genus Barbus; species Barbus barbus. The sequence goes on from NC_136756.1 coordinate 5,418,000, forward strand.
GTAAGATTTATGAACTTTTAGCAATATATTGGTAACACTTTACAGTAAGGTTCCATTCACGCTAGTTAACTACATCATTTAGCATGAACTAACAATGAAAAATACTTCTAAAGCATTTATTAATCTTAGTTAATGTTAATTTAAACATTAACTAATACAACCAGAATGCTCGGACGTTTTTTTAAATTTGAATAATATGAAAACTAAAAGACTTTCAAATCACATGAGCCAATATTTTATTCACAATAGAACATAGAGAACATAACAAATGTGTAAACGGAAAGATTTTACACTTTTATCCACTAAATGAGCTCATTTCAAATTTGATGCCTACTACAGGTCTCAAAAAAGTTGGCACGGGGAAACAAAGGGCTGAAAAAGCAAGACATTTTGAAAAGATTCAGCTGGGAGAACATCTAGCAACTAATTAAGTTAATTGACATCAGGTCTGTAAAATGATTAGCTATAAAAGGGATGTCTTAGAGAGGCAGAGTCTCTCAGAAGTAAAGATGGACAGAGGCTCTCCAATCTGTGAAAGAGTGCATAAAAAGATGTGGAATACTTTAAAAACAATGTTCCTCAACCTCGGATTGCAAAGGCTTTGCAAATCTCATCATCTACAGTGCATAACATCATCAAAAGTTGGATGCCTGTGGTCTTCGGGCCCTCAGACGACACTGCATCACTCATCGGCATGATTCTGTCATTGACATTACTAAATGGGCCCAGGAATACTTCCAGAAACCACTGTCGGTAAACACAATCTGCCATGCCATCTGCAGATACCAAATAAAGCTCTATCATGCAAAAAGGAAGCCATATGTGAACATGGTCCAGAAGCGCCGTCGTGTCCTGTGGGCCAAGGCTCATTTAAAATGGACTGTTTCAAAGTGGAAAAGTGTTCTATGGTCAGACAAATTACGGATTCTGTGTCCTCCGGGCTAAAGAGGAGGGAGACCTTCCAGCGTGTTATCAGCGTTCAGTTCAAAAGCCAGCATCTCTGATTGTATGGGGGTGCATAAGTGCATACGGCATGGGCAGCTTGCATGTTTTGGAAGGCCCTATGAATGCTGAAAGGTATATAAAGCTTTTAGAGCAACATATGCTCCCCTCCAGACGACGTCTATTTCAGCAGGACAATACAAAACCACATACTGCAGCAATTACAACAGTGTGGCTTCCGGGTGCTAAATTGGCCTGCCTGCAGTCCAGATCTTTCACCTATAGAGAACATTTGGCACATTATTAAATGAAAAATATGTCAAAGACGACCATGAACTCTTCAGCAGCTGGAAACCTGTATCAGGCAAGAATGGGACCAAATTCCAACACCAAAACTCCAGAAACTCATAACCTCAACACCCAGACATCTTCAAACTGTTTTGAACAGAAGAGGAGATGCTACACCATGGTAAACATTTCCCCGTCCCAACTATTTTGAGACCTGTAGCAGGCATCAAATTTGAAATGAGCTCATTATGTGCATAAAATTATGTTCTCTATGTTCTATTGTGAATTAAATATTGGCTCATGTGATTTGAAAGTCTTTTAGTTTTCATTTTATTCAAATTTAAAAAACATCCCAACATTTCTGGAATTCGGGTTGTACATTATTTAGATTTAATACATTATTAAGATTTATAAATATACAATTATATTTATATCTGTTAATATAATTTAATGGACCTGAGTTATAACATGAACTAACAATAAACAGCTGTATTTTTATTAACTAATGATAGCAAAGATTAATAAATACTGTAACAAATGAATTGCTTACAGTTAATTAACGCATTAACTAAACTAATGAGACCCCATTGATAAAAATTTAAAGCAATGTCTTGAAACGTCATATATTTCATTTATTTAAATGTACAACACTGATCTTATAAAGACCATATAAGTTTGCATTAATGAACATTATTATTAAATATTTCCTGTGACTGAAAGATTGAATGTTTTATGGCAATACAACATTCAAAATTTAAAATATGTTAAAATACAGGATGCATTTTAAGCTTTTTTTCTTTCTTAACCTAGGTCCTAGGTTTTCTGAACTGCTCATTTACAGCTGTAAACTTCTTTCCATCAAAGTCATATGATTGAGGCAACAGTGACTGAAGGCGGTAGATTCCACCCATTACATAGTCAACTTCAAAATATTTTGGCACTAACAAATCCGCAGGTAGCCTTGGGTCTGCAGGAAAACAAGTAATGAGGCAGTGTTGTCTGATGTCCAGAAGAAGAAAAGAAGAAGTAGTCACTATCACAGTCAACATGAGGCTGATGACTTTGTGCCTTCTCTCTGATGTGATGTAATGTTGAGCAGTGGGGAGGATCCGTGTAGCAGAACACCATTATAATCAGAGAATGACCTCCAAGCTGGACTTGGACAATCATTTATTTTGTCTCATGAGTAAAAATAAAATTAGGGAAAGATGCAAACAGCCACATAAACAAAACCAATATTAAACCCATTTTTTGAAAATGAACTTTAAAACAATACTGATTAAGATATGTTATAGTACGACACATGACTTTTTTATGATTTAATTTTTTGGCATTTTATGCCTTTATTTTGGATAGGACAGTAAGCAAAGTGGGAGAGAGAGGGGACGGGATTGGGAAAGCTCTGCGAATCGGGACTCGAACTCAGGATACCCGGAGATCAATGGCGCTTCATGAGGCTATCGGTGCTGACGATATATTACATTTTTAAAGATCCACTTAGACATGACAGTAACAGTTTTTTGACAGTACATTTACTTATTGCATTGTCATTACATTACAGTTTCAGTAAGAAATATATCAACAACTGAGCTCTTTCAGGTTAGGTTAGGTTAGAACTTCTGTTAACATGCCTATAATACAATGCAATTTTTATTTAAATGATGGTTTCAAGCATCAAGAATGCTATAAAGAAAATACTAAAATAATTAGGATTAGAAATAACATTAAATGTAATAATCAACAATGAATGACAGTCATTTGTAGTCACCTGCAAGTCCCTACGTCTGCTGTAATTTTTTACATCTCTGACAAGTACTAAAATAATGAACTGCTCTTAACATACAAGCATTGTCTTCTTTGCACTACTTATCGTTCAGTTTTGTGGTTAAAACTTTGATTAAAACACATTACCCATAATTCAACTTAAGTATAATGTCTCTGCACTTCGTACACCCCTGAAAACTACCCATAATTTTACATGAGTAGCCAAGACTGTAATGCAGATCTAAACACCTAGCAGTATTATCATACAAACACTCATCAATAAGCCCCACTTTTGCTGGTTTTACTGCAATCTTTACCTCAACAATCTCAGTTCGGTTCGCCACAGCCCTTGTTGGTCTCCAAGAAGGAACTGCTTTAAATTGAAACGCCACCAATTCTGAAAAACATTATCTTGTGCTGTAACTTGAAATCATCCATCATGCCCTACTGCCACTGTCAAACTTAACTTGCTCAGTGGTGGCTTAAAGACCTTTAATATTCAGTAAAATGTATTGATTTAGACTGAAACTTGACTCTATTGAACAAGGAAATTCAAAGAATAATTGAACTGAACTGAGCTGAATAAATGACTGATTACTGAGAATTTATCTTAGGAGTAATCTGCATTTCATAAAGCATACTTGAAACTGGAATTTAATAGGATGGTCCTAAAGCCATGATTATCTTATTTTGTCCTGGCCAAATTCCCTCCACTGGCCGTTGTCAATCATGGCCTCCCAATAATCCCCATTCACTTGATTGGCTCAATGACTCTCTCTCCTCTCCACCTGTAGCTGGTGTGTGGTGAGCGCACTGGCGCCGTTGTACTGTGGCTGCCGTCGCATCATCCAAGTGGATGCTGCACACTGATGGTGGTTGAGGAGAGACCCCCCCACATGATTGTAAAGCGCTTTGGGTGTACAACAATATGCATTAAAGCGCTATATAAATGCATCATTCATTCATTCATTCATTCATTTATCTTTGATATATCCAATCATGCATATAGTTTTTTTTAAGCATATGAACAACTGACTTTTCACCAAAGAGTTCCATACAGTCAAATAGAAGAATATTAAGAAAGTGGATATATCTTCACTGCTTGGAAAATTAAAGAGTTGTGTTTGTTAACTTCAGATACAAGAATACAGTAAAAAAGAAGTATGTAATTGGTAAAAATTTATTTCCCTGTTACTGAGTAGCATTCTTAAAAAAAAGTAACAAAAGTTATTAGTGTACTTAGGACAACGACATTGAATACATCTACATAACTGCATACCTAATAGACTGTACATTTTAAAATCATAAAATCTTTGAAACATAAAAATACAATAGACCATAGGAGAAATATTAAAATCAAGTGACATTCAAAAGGTAAAATTTCAAAAGGTAAACTACTGTACATAAAGTGAAGATATGCAATTTTTCATATGAATTATCGCATTTTTAGAGCTACACTTCATTAATAACTAACTCAACTAAAGAACATACTGTAAGTTGTAATTTTACTAAATTAAAACAGAACATAGCAGTCATTAATATTACTACATCTAAAACTATTTTAAAAATAGTTTTAAGGGACAATAAATTATTGTGACAAATACATCCCATGCTTGGTTACAAAATTTGTTCTCATACCATTAACAACACAAAAAAATGCATTTGTATTTTGGCTGCAGACTAATAAACTCTGAACCTAGGGAATCATTGTGGTGAATCAGTAGTGCTTACATTTTTGTCTATTGCTGCAATAAACTGCATCTTAAAAAAACAAAAAATTACAGTACCACAAATGCCACAGGCATAATCTAATTTTATAACGTTTGTAATAATTTCTATATGCAATCTTATATATTTTAATACACCTTTTTTTTTTAAATCCCGTGGTTTTGCACCTTTGGCTTTTTTTTCAACACATGCATGCACATTTACAAATAATTTGTACAAACAAGCAAACCGTTGCATCCAATTTAATGTTTAAAGCTTAGAATCTCATCCCCTGTAGCGGCTCATTATTCAGGGTTGGGAGTAGGTCAATAATGGGCATTAAAAAAAAAAAGATTGTGTGCTTTTCAACTTTTAGGATCAAGCCAAAATTTAAGGTGTATTACAGTAGGTGCACATAAGAAATGTTTGACTGCTCAACATGTCTGCTGGAGTATCTTAATGAGTGATAGGTGGAGGCCGGCCACCTTGTGTCTGTTTGCTACCCACAAAAAAAACTCAACACACTCTTGTCCTTTTACAGTCTGAGCATAAAGAAGACCTCATTGTCTGGGCTCAGAGGGCTTTGTTGGGGTGGTCCTGGTGGAAGCTGGCTCAAAAGATCCAAGCTAACACAAGGACTGTGGGCTACACTACAAGCTCCTTCAGGATTGCCACGCTCTTCGATGGGGCTCCCAGATGTCCTAGTCAGACTTTGTAGCCGCTGCCTCTCTTGGGCCTGCTTGGCTCGGTTAGCGATGTATCTCACCCGGCTCTGGCTCCGTGAGGAACTCCTCCGCAAAGGGGGCATCTCCTCCTCTTCCTGTCCCGCTTCGGAATCGTTCCTGCACTGAGCAAAGTCTTTGCTAGTGAGGGGCTCCACATCGGTGAGCCTCTTGAGCTGCTTCGTTAAGTCATTCTGGGGCTTTCTAAGAGTTTTCCCTAGTTGACGGCTTGGCCTCACAATGAAACTGCGACTAATGGTGCGATACTTGCTCTCAAAATTACAGACGATGTCGTCTGAAGTGAGATCTCCAAGACTCTTGGATTTCGAGCTGCTGTCCATGTCTTTTGCCAAGGGGGTGGTTGACCTCTTGGAACCAGCAGAAGCAGCAAGAGTAGAAGACTGCTTTAAGCCCTCCATGTACAACCTGCTCCACGTGTGGCGCCTCTGCATGGGCCGGATGGGGTCTTTCTCTGCAATCAAAGGTCTGGGCTGTAACTCGTCCTCTGGATCGCACATCTCACCATCCCGCAGGTTGGGGTTGGACTTGCTCTTGCTGAAAAGCGAGACGTTGCATGCTACAACGGTCGACCGAGGCTGACTGGTCCTGTTGGCCAACGATACTTGGTTGTCCGAGTTGTCCCGGGCTGCACTAAGACAGGTAAGGCTCTTTCTGGAAAGGTTGGGCAAGGACAAATCAATCACAGTGTCATTGGACGAAATGCTGGAAGACGATGACACACTATCCCGATGGCTGCTGGGGTCGAGTTTGCTCCAGAGCCTGTCGTTTAAAGTGGCGTCGATAGAGACTTCGGGGACCACTGATGGGCTGTCTGTTTTTATCACTGCCTTCATTTGTCCTTCACTTTTGGTCCTTCTGACTGGGGTCCTCAGTCCCGTTTGCATGCTTCGTCCAATGTCTCTGTCAAACACCCCCTTCAACGCCTGCATCCTTTGAGAGCTCTGAGTGGCGGTTGTTTCCTTTATGGCATCTGTCTCTAGAGTCTGTCGAGTTTTTATTTCAGGAATGTTGGGATCAGTGACTGCTTTTTGCACAACTGCACCATCCACCTGGTCTGGCAATGGGGGCGTATCACATCCAATGTCAAGGTAATTTGTGGAAAGTGAAGAGTTGATGTGTCTGTTCCCAGAATCCTTGCCACTGGTGCTATATGGACCAATACACTGGGTTAGTGCAAATGATTTCCGAATGTCCTCATTATTTTTCACAGGACTGAGATTTTCCCCATTGGAAGATGTTGTTATTGCTGTGGATGGTGAAGACAATGTAGTGGAGGGACAATGTGGTGAGGTATCCACAGGGCTTTGTGTGGAGGTCAAAGGACTGTTCTCGTGAAATTCCTCAGTAATAGATCCCAGACATGAGGTGTTCAGGGATGGAGTTGGACTCTGCACTTCAGAATTTTCTGAAAGCACATGGCAAGCAGAAAAAATTAATTATACGGTAAATAGGGAGTAATATAATTAGGTATAGTATAATAACAATTAAAATGCTATTAGAGTTTTAAAACACACACACGTGACTACATAAAATGTATCATGAATGCCAACAATATACAGCAATATTTTTTTGCACATGAATGAAATAATACATTTTTGCGTAGCACATTTACAGCAAAACAAAATGAAAAATAAAGGTGAAGTGTGCATTTTATGTACCACTTGTGTAACTAATTAGTGTCTGCTGTTGCTGCTGTGTCAAAACGATATTTTGATCGACCCAAATTTACGTTATTTATACTTTTGTGTGAAATCAACCTACAAATGCCTTAAAGTTGTCTCTGCATATTAAACTTGGATAGGAGTTTTTATGATGAAAAATACACACTTCAGCTTTAAGCACAATTCAACAAAACCACATATTTGGACACAAATGTATTGCAAACATATAACATGCTTTGTCTAAAACTGGTCCTGGTTTAAATAATAACATAATACAATTATATAAAAAAATAAAGAGACAAAAATGCATGTATAAATTAAAGATATTAATTATATTTGGTATATACAGCATGATCCATCAAAGGTGCAAAAATTAAATGCAAAAGTAAACCAAACATAAGCTGAGCACAAAGGCTGGGGATTCAGGGAAACAACACTCCATAACCTTTCAACATCACATTTTCATCATTCATCATGCTACTTCCACTGTAATCCCGTTCTGTACTGTGCATTAGTATTGTGTAAACAGAAATGCTTTAAGGCTTTATTAAAAGCCTTTTTTCTTGTGATACAAATTCCTCTCTCATTGACGAAAGCTTAATGTTTAAGCATAATCCAATGAAATTTAAGCTCAAATGCAAATATGTATTTTTATCCTCAATTTGTCATCTGCCAAACAAATTTCATTTTCAGAAAATAACACACCTTTCCTCAAGTAGCATGATTTGATCACCATGTCTATATCATAAATGGTTAGACTAGTTTTTGGACTTTTAACTTTTAACTAATTATTAACTACAACTTATTTGCTGCTTATTAATAGTGGGGTAGTTGATACATTTATGTATGGGATTTGATATGGTCAAGCAGAATAAGGTATTAATATGTGCTTTGTAAGTACTAATAAATAGCAGAAATATAAATATTGACACTTCAGACCAAGACATGCTGTTTCTTTGCACATGTTCATTAAAGTGTATGATGTTGAATATAACACACAACACACATCATGATGAAAAAGGTTACATCATTTCAAAGAACAAAAAAGAACTTGGTTAAAATGAAATGAAGAAAAATCTTTTTACCTGGTAATTGGTCTGCCCCTCAGTTTTGCACTAAGCATAGAAAGCATGCAAGAAGGAAGGAACAAATAGGGGTTTTAACAGGATAAGTGCAGATTGAAACAGAAGGACAGTGTAAAAGGGAGGGAAATTGGTACACCAGGAAATTGCTCCGACAAAACATGTATGCTTTGTTCTAACATGGATTTATAGATACACAATAGAGAATGGGGGCATGGGAAGGTAATGTTTAAAGATCTAAATAGTTATGAGTACTAAGAGGGTTTAGCGCCATCATAATGAGGAGCTGAGAACCTACAATGTGGATGATACCTTTAGGAATAGGAAAATGCAGTTGCACCCACTCATTCATAAGTCATATGATAATCCCCCACTCCCAACCCCTAAATCAACATGCAAGAATGTAGTTAGCCAATATTCCCCAAGTAGAAATCCCGTGATTTCAAGACCTGCACCAGTGGTAAAAGCTGAGCATCTGGTTTGCATTTGCTCAAGTGCGTGGGGCAGAAACACATCCTCACTCCTTACAGAAGAGTCTTGTGACAGCACTAAAATCAGTTTCATTGCTGCATTATACAGATAAAAACATACAAAACATACATAGTTTTTGTTCTGTAGGAGTGTCCCAAAACCCACAACTTTCAATCAATTAATTTTCCTTTCATTCATGATTATTGGATTTTTAAAAAATATATAGTATTTATGTTTATATACAGTATCAGTTACATTCACTATATTTTCCATTATTATTACATTTTATTAGTTTCCAGAGGACTTGAAAACCCAGTAATAGGCCCCAAAAGAGATTTTCATTGCTCAAAGGTTGAATCTAGCTATATATTTAGTGGACTTTTCTTTTAAGCATCAACGTATATTTGTCTCTGATGTTTGACCTATTCCTTAGGACCCATAGAAACTAAATGCAGACTTTGCACAACAATTTAAAACATTGTTGAGATCTCCAACAGTAATTGCTCTCCATTTAAGAGAAACACATTTTCTTTTTAATGGAAGGCTGTTTTTTTCTTCAGTATTCTTAAAAGTTAATTAGGTTTTGCTAAGGGAATTACAGATCATTTATCATAGTAATTAATATATGTGTTGGCAAAATATTGCTCTATAATCATTTCCCAAAACAATTACTTCAAAATCACAAAGAAGCATTGATGAGATGCCCTCATTGTGTCAGTTACTGATGCCCCACTGTCACCATGCAGATTCATTTGCATATAAATCTGGTTTAAGGATATTGATTTAAGGACACAGAAACTAAATGGAAATGGTGGGAAAATGCACATTAAAACCAGTCAATATCCAACATTAATGCTTAATATGTAGTATTCTTGTTTCTGTGACAGGATCCCAGTTGCCCAATTCTAGTGGGGATCAGCCTTCATTGACTTCCACACCATCCACAAGGTCTTTGGTGGGTATTTGTTGGGTTCCATCACAACCTACTGAAATCTATCCTACTGAGGCACAGGGGCTTTCTAACAAATGAGATCTATCTAACTACAAACACCTTACCAGTGAAAAACAAGGGGGATTTACTGCGGATCTCCTCCATTTTCTGAGCGAACAGAGCATTCATCTCGCGCTGCAGTGTCCCTGCGGCCCGCTTTCGGTTCTCCATTCCTCGCGTCGGGAATATGGTGGGTAGATCAAGACTGGCCAGACTGTCACAGCTGCTAGAGTCGCTATCAGACAATCTTTTGACATCATACACAGATCTAGTCTCGTTTGAGTTGCTGCCATAGTTGGGTGGCGCAGGGCATTGCCGACAAAGGCTAGTTTTGCTGTCTGGAATTGGAGGAGGTGGTGTGGATGGGGACCGAAAGAGTCGGCGCGGTACGCTACATGAGCGATCATTTCTGACAGTGGGGTCCTCAGTGGGGTTAAGGGGTTGTGCAGCCAGTGTTTGTCCAGCCTTTGCCCTCGATCTAGGTAAGGGTACAGGCTTGGGTAGAGCCTGAGGATCTGGTTTGGGCTTTGAATCAGTTTGGGCCAAGGCTTGTGGTTCGAGAATGGGCTCTGGCTGAACTTGTCTGGAAAGTGTTGGAGACCGAGACGCCCTTTCAGGTCTGAGGGGAACAGGTTTGCGCTGGGTAACCTTCCTCTCCAAGTCTGGACTCTCCTTGGAGCCAATTACACACTTTATGCAATTGGAAGTCATCCCAACCCGCCCAGAGCTGTTTATAGCAACACGGGCAAATACTCCTGGCTTCTCATCCAATGGATCCTGGAGTCGCAACCTGTTGGCTCGCTTCAGCTGTTCGCTCATTGCGCCCCTGTTTCGGTAAGGTGTAGCACGGGGCTCGGGATAAAAGAAAGTACTCTTACCTTTACTGTCTTCAGGGTGAAGCTGCCCGTTGGTGCCGTGACCCCATGATTTTGCAGATGCAGTATCTCCATTGTGGTGGACAGGTGGCCCCTCTTCCGATTCCCGCTCCTCACTGGCGCACTCCGATCTGCAATCTTTTGTGTCAATGGAGATCTCAGGGAAGCCCCTCTTGACATCGGGTTGGCCCTTGGTGGGGGCACTGGCTGTGCGGCGCAGGAGGTGAGCACCGAAGGTACTCTTACGGTTGAGCAGAGCAGCAGCATGGCTGTCGAGAGATGCTTGCTTTGGGTTTCTGTGAAAGAGTCCTTTTATACCACTGACTGCTCGAACCTGCAATGGGACATCGGAAAAATCAGTAGGCAATATGAATCTAAGACAAATGGAATCATCTAAACAAGATGTAGAGTAGAACCTTAACTAGGTTAAACAGGCTTTCATAGATTCTTCTTCGAAATAATTAACCAAGCAAAAACTGCCTACCAAACCACTCTGATATATTGTGCCCAGCTGAAAAAATTACTTAAATCAACTTAAAGTGTCCCTTTAAAACCAACCCAGGCTCACTGAAAATACGTGTTTGTGGCGAGGTTTCTGCTACATCGATATTATGTACCTTATTGCACATTTCATGGCACATTTCAAAGTGAAATGTCCAGTGAGTGGTGCTAAAACGAGCAATCAATTTGTGACCGTGAAGACATTTTTAGTATGTTTCTTCAGGTACATATTACGGCGGTTCAGAATTCTAATGTCGGTAAGTGTCACTAAAAGGTTAATGAATCTAAAAGTGATCTAAAAATGTATTCGCTGATGCAACCGTGCTATTTTAACTTACGGGAGTTTGACCGGTTTTGTCAAACTGTAGTTTCACGGGATTCGTATTGGAGCGCTTCACAACACCATATCAGGTGAGCTACTGAGCAAACCTACTGCATTAGAAAACCCATACATATGAAGCAGTATATGTGACGATAATGTTCAAAAGGATCAGTTTTCAAATCTCGCAGCATGATAAAACTGTTTTGAAGGCAAAACATAATATTGTGCAAGGAATTGTGCGAATATTAGGCTTTCTTATTCGATACTCTGGCCCTGTAAATCATACTTTGGGCGAAAAGGAATAAATGGGCTTTAGTCTCTAGTCTTCATTTCAACTGGAGACTGCAGCGATTTTGTATGCATAGGTATGTTTTTTGAGTTTTGCAGAAATGTAGAGGCACATATTTCCAATGAACCTGGGTAGTTTAAAACCATAAACCAGACTAGCTTGGCAAGTGGAGGCAAGGGCTGCTTTTCCCAAAAGCATTGTAAACTAATGATTTCTACAATCTACAGAAGTTTATGATGCTTTTGGAAAATGCAGTCGAGCTTAGTGGCCATCTAATCTCACTGGGGTGGTTTAAGATTTTCAGCATAGTATACAGACAACTAAACTTTTCAATATCATTTGAAGAGAACCTTATTATGATAATTTTCCAAGTAGTATTAATCCACAAATTAATTTCTGTTCTAATCTAATGCAACAATTTAAAAAGTGTTACCATTAGAAATCAGTGACAATTTAAATGACAAATGTCACAGATGTAGCAGAATTTGGAATCAACAGACAACAGACCTTTAAACATGAAGATGCAGACAATGTTTGGAATTTGTGGTGGTAGTGTTAATAACTATGAAATGGGAATAAATGTCAAGTGAAAGGTGACAGGACATTTACGTCCAACCATCTCTGATTAAAAAAAAAATGACACTGGGTGATCTATTTTGATTCATGCTAAAACAATGTAGGGGATGCCTAACTTGCTTGGAATGGAGAAGCAAGGTATTGAAATCTTTACTATATAATGTTAATAATTAAGTAATAAAATATAGTTAAGATCTGTTTACTCAAAATAAATTAATAAGTAAACGAATGCATAAAACTAGCAATTTTTCTGTTTCTCTGCACAACACCCAGTGTCATTTCATGAACCATGTTCAAGTAGATCCATGTGAGACTTCAGCCATCTGATCTCCTCACTAATATTGGGTCAAATACGTTCATGCATTTGTTTGTAATTTTAATGGATTTATGCTAATCTACACAATTACAGCAACAAGAACAAGATATTTCTTTGGCTCAAAAAGGATTTAAAAAAGTACCTGCTGAACTCGAGCTCTCATAGCAGACACTCATAATCATGGATAGGAAGAAAGAGGACGTAACACTTCACAAATCAAGATAAATGCATCCCTCTCATGGACTCTACAGCTTGAGTGCTGTGTTACTGCAAACCAGCCAGCCAAAACCCTATCATGGCCCTTAAATGCCCTGAGATAAGTGAAATAGGAGTGAACGCTGTTGCCTGCTATAGGGACATTGACACTGGATCTGCTTTAGGGGTCAATGAGAATGCAGCCAAGGAAGGAAGTCACAGTTATGTCACAACTCATTTTGTATGAGTTGGCATGGTGAAGGCTAGCAAATGAATCAGGGCTTAACCGCTCACTGCGGCGGGGTTTGCAGGGAGCATGCAGGGTGCTGATTGGGTCTCACTACACCTGAGTTTTGAACGAGGATCCTAAAAATTTCCTGCCTCTATAGACAGCTTTTGGACTAAGATGGGTGCACTGAAATCACAAACATAAGAGAAAGAGAAGTAAGAGAAAGAGAAAGAGAAAGAGAAAGAGGGAGAAGGGGAAAAACAGACAAACTACACAAATATCATTTGTTGTTGACGCTGAATGTTTAGGGCACAAATTATGGACAAAAGCATGACATAATTAAGCAGTGAGCATGTTTACAACATCATGTGGCACTTTGTACGAACAGGGTACAAAGTGTCATTTTTTTTCATATAGCATTAGTGGCACAAATAAAAAAAAAATTGTATTAGATATTTTGAAAAATAAAATTGATAACATAAAATTAATGTAGCTTGAAAAAATAGGTAGATACAGGTCTGTACCACTTCCATTAACATGTTTTAAAAATGAATATGGTTATTAACAATAATAATCATACATAAATATCATAAATGAAATCTACTGAAGTGAATCTACAAACGTTACCCATTTTGCAAAAGATTACATTGAATTTTTTAAATTTTATAAATGTAAAAATTTTATGCTTATGCTTTTATTTAATATTCATTGCTAAAACAGAATGAAATCACATAAATAAGGATTTTATTTAGAAACTGTATCAAATTTGAGTTACAAAGTTGGAAATCACATAAAAAAACATTTAAAATAAAACAGCTCATATAATATTTATTTTGACCTCTGGAAGTTGAAAATCAACAAGTAAAGCATTTTACTGGTAATTCATTGAAAAAAAGGTATGGTTTCATGTTCTATTTTGTACTATATTTGTGGAAAGTGTTACAAATTACTATGAATATCAATCAATCAGCCTACTTTGATAAAATTAGTAGGTAAGAATTGCTAGGGAGGATATCTTTAACATATTAAACAATTTCTAAGTTTAATTTTTGTAAACCACCATTTAGCTGTGTTAAAACCCTACTGTAGCAGTCTACAACAAATAAACATTATATTTTTTACTGTAAGCCATGTAATGCCTAATGGCTAGAATCAATATTAGGATTTTGAGACTTTTTTTCAGTCTTTTAGCACATGACAAGAATATTATCTTTTTGACTTTAACAATGCCAGATACAGCCCTCGGCACACAATAGCACCAACATTTTTTGCCTGCAAACCACAAGAAGTGCTCACCTTACTGGTGATGTCATTCACTGCAACATGAACAAAGATGGAAGCTTCCTCCATGCCTTCCAAATACACATGTCGGTAACCTGACAATCAAATATACACATATTAAGGATGCACTAAACATTGGAAAAAACATATATTCAAAATGTCTGATATATGACAAAAAAAAAAATTCTTATATAAAAAGAAGTGTAATATGTAAACGAAATTTGGCACCGGGAATCATGCTGTTAAAGGCGATGGTCCTCTGGCCAATAAAATCTTGGCCAATTGGGTCATGGTCCCAAACCAGGAAGCGTATAAGAGCAATCTCTGGCATGTGAAGAGTGAAGACGAGCGTCTCCTCCCACATAGGATTGAATCCTGAGAGAGAAAGATAGAGGAGGGGGAATATAAAATAGTGTGAATTAATGGAAAGGCAGAACGGATTGGAGGTGTCAGATTATTCATATTCACCTGCCTGTTTCACTTCAAGAAAATTACCCGATTGACCTTCACAAATCAGGCAAAATAGGCCACTTAACTGAAATTGCTTGACTCAGAGTGACTGAATTACTTAAACCTGCCAGAGTGCCTTTACACTCAAATAATATTCTCTTGGACTTGTCCATTGTATTTGACAGCAGATCTATAGTCCTTCTTGAACAAAAGTTCTAACATACAAGTTGACAAAGATCAGTTTCAATATCCTGTACCCTATAGCATTTGAGGTCCCACAGGGCTCTATCCTTGGGCCAGTGCTGTTCTCTTTTCACCTGGTGTCATTATGAAATCAACCCATACCGAGTGAGCGGTTCCTCAGAAATCTTCTCCAAAATTATCTCCATTACAGCCACTTCATGTCTCAAAACATACAGAAAACGAGCCAATTTCCAAACCTCCATTCACGTAGCCAATTTCTCAGGGTTATCTCTTTACGAGATTGCATCTACACATTCCTCAATAGTCTGACCACCCCTAGTGACTAAATCTAGCCTCCACTTTTCAAAAACATTTGATGACACTTAAAATCTAAATGTCACTTTCCGTTTTTTTAATCTTTAGTATCTCAATACCACAGAACATGCACCTTACTTGCTTTAGTAAAAAAAAAAAAACGCCTGCTAGAAAATAAATGCAAATGTAAATCAAGTTCATGAATTATTAAATTATTTAGTGGGCGGGAGATGCAGGTTGAGATTATATCTGGTGCAAGTATCATGCATAAATTTATCGCACCTCTTCCAAACAAACACACATAACAATGAACACTCCAAATAATGTTCTCACAGTTTAATGATACTTTAATGAGCAATCCCCCAACAATTACAGGTTAAATGGCAAGCTGTGTTGTAGTTGGTGTGTGTAATATAAAATCTATCATGGGATATTGCTCTCTCACCATTGTCATCAACCACCCTGGTTTGCTCTTTGCAGCAATCCACTGGTAGACCGATAATCTCCACTTCCACAAATGGGTCGATTATCTAACGAAAAAAAACATTAGAAAAAAGCACTTTGAAATAATACAAAATCAAACCATGCAATTGTGGTTACAATACCTTTTTAAACATCTCAAGATAAAATTCCTAAAAGAAATATCATTTGTTGTATAATTTAAATGCATACGTGTCCTCCGTAAGTATTGATTTGGGTCACACTTTATATTAGCTGGCCTTAACTACTATTTACTTACATCAAAAGTAAGTACAATGTACTTATTGTGGTCATATTGTAAAACACTTTTGCTGCTATTGAGGTGGGATACGGGTAAGGTTAGGCACAGGTTTGGTGGTATGTGTAGGTTTAAGGGTTGGTTAAGGTGTTAGGGATGGGTCAACAGTGTAATTATAAATGTAATTACAGAAATTAATTACAGATGTAACTACATTTAGGTATTTTTAAAAATATAAGTACAATGTAAAAACATGTATGTACACCATAAGTGCATTGTATCAAATTATTAATTTAAATGTAAGTACATAGTAGTTTAGGCCACCTAATATAAAGTGGGACCATGATTTATATACTGTTATTACTTTGGATTTATGATGATTTGCTATGGTCCAATGATTGTATAATTTTCAGGAAATGATTTCATGCTTTATTATCAGATAGTGAGAAAGTCTGATTACATCCAGGTTGTTTAAAAAAAAGACTTAATTTACTGTCTTAATAAATGTCACTAGTCATATTTTGCATAAATCATCAGTGCACTTTTTAATATCGTAGTTTACTTTTCACAAAACTTTCAAACCCTAAATAAAATTAATAAAATTAAAAAAATTAAGTCCCCCACATTATTCTTCACTGAATATTCAGTTTCACTCAGAAATACTTTACAATATGGAAGTTAATTGCATTGTAACTGTTACAGATCGGCCAGGCTCTCACGCCAGCCAATCACAACGCACTTCATCACCTGAGTTCTAATGGAGCACACCTGCATGTCATCTGAACCTCAGTGTGAAGTCTGCTTCCCTAACAGTAACCTAATTCTAAATATTTCCATGGAGTACATGAACTGCAGGGATGAATCAGAGGCATTTAAAGTTGTCCTATCAACATCAGTCATAATGAGAAACCCTTAAGGAATCTGATGCGTGCTTTGTTTCGTTTCAGTAGTGTGTGCTATAAAGAAACCTGACACTCAACATAAGCTTTAAAACTAAAATGAAAAGCAGCATGATTATTATATATTATATATATGAATTATTCTGGATTTGTGATTTGTGTTGCTCTCTTGTAATGATAGATGTGTTAGATAGATGAAATTGTGGTGGAAATCAATCGTGTTGGCAGGCTGATCTGATCCACAGGCTCAATGAAATCCCATGAAGCAGGGTAAACCCACAGTCAGCGATAGCTTTAGTGATTATAATGGGATTGAAAATGTTCTAATATTGTCACGCTGCTCATTTTCTATGTACAATTTGAATGCCAGTTTTGTTGTTGTCCTGATTTACCTCTCCTCGGTCACCCAGCATGGAGTCTTTAGGCTTGGGTAACTGCTGGCCGCTGATGATCTTAAGAACCAATTGTTTTTTCAACCGACCTGGTAAAGGATCCTCAGCCACTGGATTAAATGAACCTGTAAGAACAAAGGAAGGACAGAATTCTGTACTTACAATTCCATAATCATATCATAACATGAACAAATCTTTGCTAAATTCCTAGTTTGCTTTGCTTATACACTTACAGTAGATTCACAAACATTGACTTTAATTAACTGTTGTCCACTGTTGATAACTGTCCATTTGTTGATATAAACACTATATTACATTTATGCATTTAGCAGACACTTTTATCCAAAGCGACTTACATTGCATTCAAGTTACAGTTTTGACATTTTATCAGCTCTTGCTTTCCCTGGGAATCGAACCTATGATCTTGGCGTTGCTAGCGCCATGCTCTACTATTTGAGCTACAGGAAAGCAATTATATTATAAGGATTTTGTGATGTTAAATTAATAAATGAATACACCTTAAACAGCTTAGCAATATGCTGCTTGTGCATCTAATGAAATATAACAAAATTTGGGTAATACTTTACTTAAAGCCTTTATGCATAATGCATTATAAAAGTTTTCATAATGTACGTTATAATGCATTATATCACTGTAACCCAAGATAAAATGCATTATAATACTTGAAAGTTTGTATGTCGTGTGTTTTACTGCGTTATATTTTCTAAAAGTGTAACAATGAAATAGATAAGTATTATAATGTATTATAACTGTAGTTAAAATTATTCATGAGATCAGACAATGCATGGTTCATTACAGAGCATAAGTAATGCATTAAAACTCATTTTATAATGCATTATATAGAGAGACTTTAAGTGCTACCAAAATCTGAAGCAGGAAGACATTAATACAGATAGACATACAACATCAGTCACCAAAAAACAAACAAACAAGCAAACTAGCAAATGTAGGCACTCACCTTCGCACATACAGGCAGGTTTCAGGATGTAACCACAGTTGCCGTTGCAATAAAACTTGGCTCTGTTGAGCTGCAGGACTCTGCCCTCTGTCTGGTAGTTCAAAGCCACTGCATAAAAGCCATCAAAATTCAATGACTATTACGATTAATATTTACAAGCATATCTCTGGTGTTAGGGGCCATTTCAGCAATTGGAGTCATAACAAAAATGTACCCTTTGTATTATTAGTAATTCCTGTAAATCCAGTAGTGTCTTCCAAGAATTGAACCATTTTCATATTAAATTAAAATACTAGAGCGTAGCAGTGAGCAGCAGGTTTCCAGTATGTTTAAGACATACTGTTTATTCTTGATTTCTCCATTAAATATAAATATTTGTTTGTGGGTGGACTGGCATACCCAGATGGCAGCCGACATTCCAGAAGGGCTGTGGGTTGAAGTTGCTGGAGTCCACGCGGTAAGGAGAGGGATAGATACGTGAGAGCTGGCGCTGGTTGAATCGCATGAACTGCACTGGCTTCTGCTGCATGAACTGATGGGCCTTGGTCTCGCTCATCGATGACACCTGCCAACTGCTGCCGCTCACTGCAGTACAACCCAACACACACGCATCAGATGTGAAAACATACACTGGCACATAGTCACTGGACTGCAACCATTTGAACTGATCAGATGGAGCCATATGGAAGATGAATGCCATTTAAATGCATCAGTTCAGTATTTCCACTCTAAAATTTAATGTTTCATTTAAAGCGTTACTTGCCGTTTCTGTGTAATTTGCTATTCAATTTACTAGCAATTTCTGTTCAATACAAAAATAAATCCTGCTCCAAATGTTTTTCAGTGTCATGCACTTTAAACTGTATTTTAATATACAACCCTTAAAGAGTTAGTTCACCCAAAAATGAAAATTAGCCTGTGTTTTACTCACCCTCGAGGCATCCTAGGTGTATATGACTTTCTTCTTTCAGAAGTGAGAGAGATGTGTTTACTACATTTGAAATATGGATATTTTTCTTACAAAAATGCATGGATTTCCTACAGAAGGCCTTTATTCGGCACGTTTTATTGTGGATGCACGCACTTTATTTGTGGAAACACTCGCCTACTGCAATAATAACGCTTGGAAGAGCCAGGACAATTTTTAATATAACTTCCGATTGGATTCATCTGAAAGAAGAAAGTCATATACATCTAGGATGCCTCGAGGGTGAGTAAATCACAGGCTAATTTTCATTTTTGGGTGAACTAACCCCTTAATAATCAAATAAATTAAACATTTGTAAGTGATTCTGTGATTGTGACTGACTGCACAGATGGAAGAGAGCTGAACTGGATGATGATCATCAATGTATTGATTTTAACTGAAAAATGACTCTTTAGTATTGTCCTCTTGTGTTATTGACAAACTATTTTCCTGTTTGTCTCTATAAAGCTGCTTTGATACAATCTGTATTGTATAAAGCGGTATATAAATAAAGGTCCCTTGACTTGACTTCATTGTGTAAGTGGCCCTCCATGAAGCCGCACTCTTAGAGCCTAAATAAATAAGGCCTAGGATACATTTTACATTCTGAATCTCACAGGAAGTTCTGTTCTTCTCACCTTGTGCCTCAAAGTCTGGGGTGCCCACAGATTTCGTGTATACCAGATCAGAAAGTGCTCTTGACAACTTCATTGTTTTTTTCTTTCTGTTAAAACAGATTACAGTTACAGATATCAATGATGACACATAAATTATTTAACCACATTTATGACTATATCTAAACCCACACACCATGAGTGATTCTACCAGTACCTGCTGTGATGCACTGGTGCTTTAGACGCCCCACTCGAGCTCTCCTGATCCGTGTCCGTGTCCTCAAAACTGGAGGACTTCCTCAGTTTACTTGTCTTTTTCTACAGTGAACAGATGGAGTTGAGGTGAAGCAGTGTTAATAAAGTCAACATGTCACATATAACATATAGTCAGAAAATAAACTCAAATTTATTACACAGCTGAATGTAGTATTCTAGAGAGCCGTATACACTAATCTATTAATCATTCATTCGTCATGAATAATTGATATAGATAGAACACAGATGCATTTTTCAGTGCAGTGTGTTGTTATGGGAGGAAGCATTGTTTGCTTTAATATGGGTCCATATGCATAATAATATATGTGTAAAACTACCTTGCGTTTGGAGAAGCTCCCCATGAATGATTTACCCAGACGTTTGTTGCCACCAATGTTGGCCTCGTCTCCAGTGTCAGTGCTGTCTTCGGCTTTTCCCTGTATTATAAATACGATGCATTGCAGTGAAAATATGGACAGGAATATATACATAAATATAATTCGGTATAACATTATCATGAGTAAATGTACATTTTTTAAATGGAACAGAAAATCTAAAAAAAAAAAAAAAAAAAGAATTCGGAAAAAAGCAATAATATTAAATATTATATTATAATATGTTAAATATTCAGAAAAAAATATATGTATATGCTTTTTTTTTGTTACATCAGGCTTTTATCGTTCAAACTCGAGTGGAGGAGTGAGTAAAAAAAACCTAAATTTTATTCAGATGCCTAAAACTGAGCAAAAATATGCAATTTGTTGCAGCTGATATTTATATTAGAATATGATGAAATTCTGATAGCCTGGAATGAAAATCAATGAGGGCTTAGCAGACAGTTAAAATAAAACACCTAAATATCAGTTGTCACTTTATATCTACTAATAACATGTCTTAAAAAGATTCAATTTAAATGCTAGTTTTATGATCAAAGCTTTGTAGTTTCTATTGTGGTATAACGCAATGCACTGATGACTGAGAGATGAACAAATACATATTTCTCAAAAGCCTGTAGTATGATATATTCACATTTTAACACAATTAAAAAAAAAAGATATATATATATATGTATATAATAGAATAAACCATAAATCAGATGACACAAGGCAAGTTGTCGATTGTGTACAATAGGTTTGTCAGCAAAGTTTTTGCATATCAAATATGAGAGATACAAGACGGACAACAGACTTATTCTTTGACACAACAATCACTAGGTGGCGGCAGCAATCTATTCATACAAAATATACAGTAAATGGGACTTATCATGGAGAGCAGGATTGTTCTTGCTGGTACAAAGATTAGCTATAACATTTTTAGTTTTAAGGGTACGTAAAACAGACTGTTTAATTCTCAAGGAGAGAGTGGACTTCAGGGGGAAAATGCTATAAATGTATAGCATATGGCCAATTTAAGCATGTTCGCCTGTATCTCTGTGGGCCGTCAAGGACGGTGGTGTGCAAACTGTGTCTTATTTGGATAAGCCTGGAGTCAGTCCTTAAATAACCACACAGTACACATCTGTACAAGGACAAAACTAAGCTAATTAGAGCATTTGCTGAACAGTTTAAACGAGTGAAATGTAAGAGAACAGGCTTTGTACTATGACTATCACGGTAAATTAAAAATCATCAGCTTGTTATAGGTCCATTTAGGTTATGATCACTTTCTGTCTGTCTATCTAAATAAAAAGTGTATAAAATAGTGATTAATTCAACAGTAAACAAACTACAGTACATTGATGTAAATGCATTAACATGGAATAGAAAGAACACACTGCAAGCAGAAGTGAATGTTGTCATTTTGTCTGTAAATGTGGTAACATTTCCTCTCCTGGAGAGGAAGGAGTGACATGTATGGTGAAGTACAGCATATTAACCTTCAGCGGTGATTTGTCATGTTTTCCCGTCGGTGGCAGGGCTGCAATGGTAAAACTATCCGGATCTTCCCGGTCACGAATCTTTGACTCCTTCATGAGGTTATCTAATTTTTTCTTGGCAACATTTTCCGCCTGCTTCCTGTTCATAGATGTCTGGAAAGGGAGACAGAGAGAAGCGGATTCAAATGGACTCAAAATGAGCATTGTAACAGCATCTGCAGGGAACATGAAGGTCAAAACCATTCATCAAAATATCCAGGTTAGTTCAACTTGACCTAATTTTACACACGCAGAAAAATTCATGACAATTATTTACTTGCCAAAATGCCATCTTTTAGTTTTACATTAAGGCACTTAAGAGAGAGGAGCTTTCATTCAAAATGCATGAGTCTTTGAGGTTTCACTGAGAGCCTTGTACGATTGAAACGTCCTGCTAAAAGAACATGACAGATGTAGAACGACCTGAAGAACTGAAGATTAGCGTGAATCTCATTAAACTTGATCAGGTCATATTTCAACCTCAAATGAAAAAAAAAATATATATATATATATATATATTTCGCATTAAGAAAAGTATTGCATTTGCATTTGCAACATTATTTTCATAACAATTAAACATATTAAATCTCTCCTCCACCAACCGTTGAGCTGACTGACAGAGCAGACTGCATGTAATAGTCAATCCCATAATGCAATGCACTCGATTTCATCTTCTATTTCCAGTGGTGAATGAACATCATGTACTCTTTTTCAATTTTTTTATGCAAAAAAAAAATAAAAATAAAAATATATAAAAAATGCACCACACTATCTAACAATACTTACATCTCCATTCATCAGCTTACAGTCATCCTCCATCTCATCTGCGCTGTCTTCATCAGACACGTCCCCCTCCTCTGCATTCTCATCTATATTTGGGGGCAGTTTTTTACCCTATGAGCAAACATAGAGAAAACATGTCAATGCAAGATTTGTGAAATGTGTTTTCATTTATAGTTCAGTGTAAACTCTGTCGTGGTTCAAAGCACTGTTCTGCTTAATGAACCAAAATAATATCCATTTACTGGCTTGTTTGAGGATCTCAAACAGCCCCATTCAGCAACATGGTTCAACCAGTCGCATGAGTTTGGGACAGGACTATCTCAGAAGGGACAGTGGTTTTGAGAAAATCTGTTTGGAAAAAGTCTAAAGGTATGTTCAACTTCAACTGAGGTTAGCTTTAACATTCGGCAAGGGAGGAGTTAAAAACAGAGCCGTCAGGTCGAACACTTTCTGCTTCCTACAGCGATGCTTGTGTGGTGTATGCTTTCTTTATCGCAGTGGTGTAAATGCAATATTAATTAAATGCAGACATTTTTATGAAACAATGAAAACACTTTTCGGTCACACTTTATTTTAAGGTTCAATTCTCACTATTAACCAAAAATGCAGAATGATGGATGAAAGTTTCGGAGGCAGTGTGTAAACGTAATTGACACAAAGTGAGGTCATATTTATTTTTTAATGTGCGAAAATTTCGAACTCAGTGTGCAGTGGCCTTAAGAATAGTATGAATTGTCCCTACACTAAAGTGTTACCAACTAACAGGGAAAGAACTGGATTCCAGTGTAAAAAGCCATTCATATTGAAACTGAAGAGTTGGTTTCTTAAGGTGACAAATCCCTACTGACATCTATTCCCAAATGGCTGAATGCAAATATTTTTAGCAATCAATTCTCAACGCATTTTATTCTCAGTATTGCAACCTTTAGTGTAAATTGTCTTAATTCTGTTGTCAGTTTTTAACTACTGTCATGCCAAAACAATAGTTTCAAGAAAATATTGCTGAGCAAGATAGTTTATTTATAACATATTTATAGCAGCCCCCTGAATAAGAACAGATCTCGTCTGCTGGCATAGACATTTGAAGGAGTACTGAGATTTCTTGTTGCAAAAATGATCATTGCATCTTTGTCTGCATTTGCATACTTGGATAGGGAATGTTTCTGGCCCCAGGGTCTTCTAGCACTAACAGCATCTTACAAGACAATTACAACCCAGGGGACCCATCGCCACTTAAGCTGCTTTATCAGTAAATGCTATGATTGACTGGCACAGAACAGCACTCTGTTGTACCGAGTGCAGAAATACAGCACTGACACTGACAGGGACATTAACAGAAAGAGGCCAGCGATAGATGACAGGAATGGGTTAATCAATAGCGATTAATCAATCAAACAATGTCTGATCCCAAAGAGTAATTAGTTTTAGCAATGTGCTGTCGTTTTCTACTATTATCGGCTTTGATGCTGCATTAGCAGACAACGTAAAATAAATGTCTAAGCAATTTTGAGTAATTTTTCTTCATCAGTGATTAAATTTAAAGTATTTGAAAAAGTGTTCAGAACTTAAGACTGCATTTCAAAAGTACTGAGCTGAATTATAGTCTTGCTCAATGGTAACAAAGCAACGTTCCAGGCAAATTCAGCGACTGAGCTGCGATGCGAGTGTATTTCCAAACACGTGGTCTGTTCGCTGGGCTCCCGGTATAACCACGTGCCAAGCAATTTGTCAATACCACCGGCTGGCCCAGTTTGCAATTCAGGATTCACTCTCTGGTGGGAACGCCAGTCTGTCTTCCAATTATAGCGCCAACTCGCTTGCCGGGCTGCTCCATCTACGCCCCAATTTTCAACCCTCACACTTTATTAAAAGCACAGGAGAGGGCTGCACTTCAGCAAACACATTTTATATCATTAAGACTCGACTGTTTTGCCGCTCTAAAAGGTTTTCTGATAGAAACAGACCGGCAACTGTGCAAAAAAAGTCTAAATGCAATGTTACTAAAATATATCAAATAGTTATGCATTCATTACGATATTATTGCTAAAATATTTGTGAAACGTTACATGATATTTTAATTCATTTGCAATTTTGTGAATTAATTTCACACCCTTTGGTAAAAGTTACAAATTACACAAAAACTGAACCCAATTTTCCGCGAAAAATAAGTAATACACCAAGCACCGAAACAAGAAAACTATAACAACCACTGAAGAAAGTCAAATGCATAACGAATGAAATAACCTATAGATTTGAGAGCATAGTACTACATTGTAGCTATTTGAAAAATATTGTTAATTTGCATAGCATAAATTTAAAGCTTATTTTTCGATATTCTATTCTAGCACTTTTATGATTTTTAGTTAATTTACAGTATACTGTATGTTTATAATTACAATGGAATTGACTTTAGAGGTCTATGATATCTTTAACAAAACGATGCTTCAAATAATGTTCATAATCTTTCATAAATCAATGCATGCACTGCACACACAGTTTCATCAAGCAAGCTGATTTACATCATGAATACATCTGACCATCATCTAAAAAAATGACTATGGATTTGTTCCATAGTGTTGATGTAAAACCGTTTAGATGCTTACCTTGATGAGTATTTTGCCTTTTAGGGCTTCAGGTGAAGGCAGAAGTCCAGACGGGTCGGCAGGGATGGAGGACACGTCCAGTTTATCCCCCAACACTTCAGTCAGATACTGAGCCATCTTCTTCTGCTGAGGGACGCTGCAGTGATTCTCAATGGACAGAATCACTGGATACCTGAGGAAAGATCACCCACAAGACTCAGATCTACCATAACACTGAGTCTAAAGACTTAAAATGCCATTAAACTGTTAACGTCCAGAGGTCAAAGTGGCTTATTCAGAAATCGTCAGAGCATATTATTCTGTCAAATATAAAATAAAAGAACTCATATTTAGCTGTTTCCTGTCTGAGGTGGACAAACAATCATTCTGGAGGTTATTTCCTACTCTATTTGTGGAAAGCACAGACTGTTTTTGGTAGAAACCTTGATACATAATCCATAAGTGAAAAATAGATCCGGATACTGACAGATACTGCTGTAAATGTGCACCTTTGCTGTCACTGCAGTTTATAAACTTAAAGAAGCTCGAGAGGCAAGCCGAACAGACACATGATAGATATGTGTGAGACATTGTCAAAAAAAAGCTAATTATCTATGCGACCCTCGAGAACCCTTGACAGCATGCCGTTTTATTGGATTATCACCTTTAGCAGCAACAACACCTCAAATTCATAGTGATGGAGGAAACATGCTGTTAGTGTGAAATGTTCATGCGGACAAACACGTTCACACACTCCTGGACCTCCACTGCTCGACAGCGCTGTGTTCAGACTCAGAGAATGAGATATTACAAACACAATGGGCTAGAATTAACTGCCAGCAGTCAGATGCATGAACCCTCAGGACTGAAACTTGATGGAAAGCTCACACAGACTGCCGAGTAATAGTTTTCTTTAGAAGAAACCTCAATAATAATAATAATAAACCTTTGCACTACATTGATAGCCTATATCATGAATCATTCTCTGTAATGTCACAATATCCAATGATATAGATAAATGTGAAAATGGTGGAATTATAAGAATAACATTTTCTAAAATACTACTACTAATAATAATAATTATTATTATTAATAAATAATTGTATAAAATAATTAATAATTATGCTCATTGATGTGTTACAGATTGATGGCCTATTCTCGTCTCTTCTTAGCTTGAAAAAAGTCAGAAGTCTGGCTTATGACACTAATCAGCCGTTTATATCACTGTCGACTAATATCTACTGTGTAATAACCTTCTGAATCAGTTCATATCTGATACAGCCGATGTCTCTTACTGGGTTTTGATGAATGCATATTTGTTGATGGTCTCGATAACATCTTTAAAGAGGATTTTGGAAGTCAGGGTGTAGCCATGGTGTACGATTGGTTCTCCATCCTGTCCATCCCAGCAATCCACTGAAGGATGATGATAAAGAAAAAAAAAGTGTATAAAATACATCTAAAATTCATACATATTTTATAATTAAAATATCATTTTTTATTAATAATTTATATTTTTCCATTGTATTTCTAAACAAAACTAAAGCATATTTTAATCATATCATCTGCACTGTGAAATCCACACCCACTGATGCACTGACTGTATAGGAAGAAGCATTGAAAGACCAATCTCACCTTCCACACATCTGCAGCCGGCCTGCAGCACCCAGGCGTACATATCCACCCGGGACTGGGACATGAGCTGGTCACCCATCAGGTAGGTGTTGTGGGAGGAAGCGATGAAGTAGTTACTGAGAGGCTCCGTCATGTCCTGGTTCACCTCGTAATGCTCAGGGTTGAAGATGTCCCCTGCAGGACTGCGCATGTAATTCGTAAAACCTGTGTGGTACAGTTAGATGTGATTGTGAATTGCTGTCATAGAGTTTTAGCCAGTAACTAAATTCAAAGTGTTTAAAATCAATCAACTTAAAATTGTCAGTGGGATTGCAAATGAAGTTTTCAGTGCTGTTTTTTGACATGGTGGATAAAAAACTTTGAGAATAAATCCCATAATAATAATTGGACCCTGAAAGGGACTCATAATAGGAATCCTTTGCTATCTATTCACATTTTATAGCTCTGTATTCTAGATATTTTGTACAATTTACTCATTCGTAAATAATTTAAGCAACAACTGATTTATACTTTAAAAACAAATGTGACCCTGGACCACAAAACTTAAATTTTTCGAAATTGAGATTTAGACATAATCTGAGAGCTGAATAAATAAGCTTTCCATTGATGTATGGTTTGTTAGGATAATAGGACAATATTTGGCCGAGATACAACTATTTGAAAATCTGGAATCTTATAAATAAATCTAAATAGTGAGAAAATTGCCTTTAAAGTTGTCCAAATGAAGTTCTTAGCAATGCATATTACTAATCAAAAATTGAGTTTTAATATATTTATGGTAGTAAATTTACAAAATATATTCATGGAACATGATCTTTACTTAATATCCTAATGATTTTTGGCATAAAAAAGGATAATTTTGACCCATACAATGTATTTTTGGCTATTGCTACAAATATACCCCAGCGACTTCAGACTGGTTTTGTGCTCCAGGGTCACAAATAGACCTTCATCAGGGTAGTGCCATATTTAATTTTGGACAGGAAAGAAAACAAGGCTGTAAGAGATAGAAGTACAGTGCATGTAATTGATTGTTTGTTTAGCTAATGAAAAGCCTTCCTGAAAAAAAAAAAACCTCCAGTAGACAAAAACTCTATAGACCTGTTTTGAACATTGAGAGTAATTCTATTCCAGCCTTGTTTGCATCCATGTTAATTCAATATGGCATCTAACTACTCTCAATGTTCACATTTCTAAGAAGCGTAAGTCATCACAGTTGGGTAAAGTTCTATAGTGGTCAACACAAACAACAACAAATGTCATTGTTGTGTTCTCATTTGCCCAAACTGCAAAATAAAAATAAATCATGATAGTGATGAAATCTCTGACACCGGTCAGAGGAAAGAAAAATATCAAATTTGCTGTCACTCCTTCAGAAACACTCACACAGAGTTAACCAGTTTTCTGTAACTCAGTGCCAAAGCAATAAAACACAACATATAGTGTAATACATGTACATTAATGTTTGTAAAAATGAAGGTATTACAAACTTTGCTAGATGTATGATGTTAATAACTGTGGAACCGTGCCATCACAGTCCATGAAAAGGATCCACTGCATGACAGAAATTGTGAAGGAACTTTTTTTTTTAATTTTAGAAATAAGAAGTGCGTACCGTCAATCCCCAGGACACCCAGTGTCTGGTTTTCAGAACAAGGCTCAAACTTGGCCACAATTTCGAGGCAGTGCTCCTTTGAGACATTTGTCATCTGAAACACAAACAAACAGTAAAGAAAGATGAACAGGTGAACGATTCAATGCAAAACATCTACTACACAGCCATCAAATTAAATCAAAGCTGCATTTTTATTCATATTACATATGTAATATGTGATAAATAAGACCACAGGGAGCCATGCTCACACAGCTAAGCCCATCTCCGCTCTGGAGTCCGATTGTGACGCCCGACAGCTGCCGTTTAAATGGACTGATTAGTCAATGAGATTCCCATCCACGCCAATCAGTGTCAGATCTTTCCTCCAGCTAATGCAGCGGGGGACGGCGGGATCCCGCCAGCTGCGGAGAGCGAATCGCAGTAAACCGCGATGTACATCAACACTCTCGTTGATGATTAGCTGCTGGTGGATCTTAAATGCATTGGTCTACTTTGTTCCCAGCTCTGTTTTTCTCAGTCCATTAAGAAACTAATGATGGCGTTTGATGAGGGCCAATTTTTCCTGCTGGTAACTACTTGAGACAATTGAGACTGAAGTGCTATCATGAAGAAAAGGTGACTCTGAGTGGTACCATTTGCTTGAAATGCTTATTTTCTCATTCTATATGGTTCACGTGGGCTTTTTGTGTTTTTAATTTTAATTCGACTGCTCGAACTGCTTTATAATGCTGTACATGAATGCTTTTCAACTTGTAATGAGATTTTAATGATCGCCTGAAACATTATATCAGCGTTCTGTCAACCACTTACTTGAAACACCACTTGAATCAAACATCATGTGGATTTGTGATTTGCCAGTCTGAAGTAATATGAAAATTTAGCACTAGAGGTGATTTTGCAAATGAGGTTACATAGGTTAATGAACAGCAGGTTAACTTTCACACTTTTTAACATATCAATTCACTTGAGATTAATATAATTTCATTTTAAATCACAAATCAGTTTAGAGTCCAGAGGCATCTATCAAAATGTGCGCATATAATCATAATGTTAACATACAATAATTTCCTAGTTGTTTTTATAAATAATTTATAAAACTGAAAAATGTTAATGGGTAGTTGATGCATAACATTTCCATGATTGCTGTGGTGCGAATTTTATTAAAAGTACAAATTTTCCACGTAGTCCGTCAATGTCGGCAAACGTGGAGGAGCTGAGGATGAATGTAAAGTATATGTGAAAAATGACTCACGCTTAATGTGCGGTCAACTCTCTTCTCGTTAACCAGTGTTAATTTTTTTACCATTAATAATCATGTAGATGCACACCAATTCCCGAAGGCCCAAATTTATTCCAAAAAGAGCTTTACATGCCTCATGTCTAAATATTTATCTGTAAACAAGGTCAATCATTCATGAAATTCATAAACACTGTAAGTGTATTTTTTCATTTTTCTGTGTGAATGACCTGTTAATGTAGTCTTAGTGTTTCAGGCGACTAATAAAAATTCTAATAAAGCTTAAGCTGCCGCCCTTAGCAAAGCTTTATTGAATTCTGTGCTGTTCTTCAAAACCATGAAAGAGGAGATCTGAGAGTGTGTGAGGACAGTCTTTCCAAAATGTTGGGGAAAGCGCCTATGGTCACATTAGCATGGAAAGGACACATTGTATTTTCATCAAGTTTATCAAATTATGTGCCCGAGTTCAAAAGGAGGACATGAAAACAACACACATTATATGCTTCATGGTACTGCTGCCAGTGGATTTTACCCACAAAACACACGTCACCTTTTGTTCAGCCTCGAGGAAGCGTTTGAGGTCATCTGTGTCCAGGTGGTCTTTATGGTTGCTGTAGGTGAGCATCAGCAGGTACAGATCGCGCCGCGTTGACATCATCTTATAGAAAGAGCAGAACTCCTCAAATCCCAAAGTGCCCTGGTTGTCATCAGTGTCTGCCTCCTAAAAACCAGTGATGGAGAAAGACTGAGATTGAGATCAGTGAGAT
Organism: Barbus barbus; assembly: GCF_936440315.1. Classification (NCBI taxonomy): domain Eukaryota; kingdom Metazoa; phylum Chordata; class Actinopteri; order Cypriniformes; family Cyprinidae; genus Barbus; species Barbus barbus. The sequence continues at coordinate 5,448,539 of NC_136756.1, forward strand.
GGAAAACTCCAAAGAGTGTTATTAGGTCCTTAAATTATCAATTAAGAATTTGCCAAAAAAATAACATGAAAAATGAAGGTGAAGCAAATAGTTTAAAGCAAGTAGTTCATTTGGTGATGTAGTAATGTTTGGAAAATTGTCATTGAGGTAGACAATTAAAAGTCTTTTCTGGAACACAAAACGAGAAGTTTAGCAGAATGTCCATGCTGTACTTTTCCATACAACAAAAGCATAAAAAGTCCAAGAGCTATCAGTTACAAAAAAAAAAAAAAAGTAAAATCACCATAAAGGAAACTTTTAAAGAGGTCATATGATGCGATTTCAAGTTTTCCTTTCTCTTTGGAGTGTTACAAGCTGTTTGTGCATAGATAAGATCCCTGAATTTGCAAAGACTAAAGTCTCAAAACCAAAGAGATATTCTTTATAAAAGTTAAGACTCTGCCACGCCCCCCTAAAACACCTCATTTAAACACGCCCCCACATGTCTATGTCACGGTGTGGGAAGATTTGCAAAACACCGCCCAAACGTATACGCAATGAAAGAGGGCGTGATATTTATTCTCACTGTAGTGTTGTTGCTGCCGCCGGCGCCATGTCGTGGAGAGGCTGTGTTTCGTTGTGAAAGAGAAAGCACTTTGTTTGGGCTTCCAAAAGAGGACACAACTAGAAATCAGTGGTTAAGTTGTATTTACAACACTGTTCCAGAACAGTTCAACCCAAATATTAGAGTGTGTGCAGCACATTTTACGGAGGACTGTTTCCTGAACCTGGGAGAGTAGCTGTGCACACTATAAAGTGGGGCAATTCAAACTTTGCAAGGACAGTCTGGCGCTTCTGACTCACAGCCTGTAAGTATGTTTCTGCCACTGACGAATCAAACGTGAGTTTTGAGCTGTGTAGGGTAGTGCTTGTTGTTTGTTGTTTCTCCGATTACAAATGCAGACATGGTAATGTTTACGTGGTGCGATGCAACGCGGCGCGTAAAAAGACAGTATAAGTTATTATAATCAGTAAGTATGTCTCCACTGGATGGAACAAATGCCTCATTTATAATGGGTTTTATTGTTTTTGTGTCATCGCGCCGGGAAAGGCCATCACAATACAGTGAGGGGTGTAAAATTTCCATCACAAGCTTGAGGTATTTGGCCAATCACAATGCACTGGATAGCTGGCCAATCAAAGCACACCTCGCTTTTACGATGCCTTTTTGTAGTTTGACTGTGAGAATCTTCACTTACTTCCATTGTATGGAAAAGAGCAATGTAAATAATAAAAGATGACATTTTTAGATGAACTATATACCCTAGTCGCTCAGAAAGATTGAAAATGTAAAAACGTCTGTAAACAGTAATTGCACATTTGCTTGCTGATGCCAGATTTCAGTCACTGATCACTGGTTATGGTGGAAGATAAACCAGCAGCTCTTCAATCAACTGGAGAAACGGCTCATTCAACAGCAGCAACCCACTGTCACAATTAAACCCCCGCCACGCTGAGAAATCAAACCCCTAGAAAACAACAGCGCCTCCATATCTCCTGCAGCTTTCAGCCCATAAGAGCCCAAGTGTTTTCTCAGCTCAGTGAATCCCGGGCTTAGATGCCGGCGCTGATCGGAGAGCTGCTGAGTCAAACACACACATAAAGGCTTGCGGTGAGCCGAGGCGTGGAGGATGTAATAAACCCGGAGCTAAGCGCCTGAGAATTGCTGCTTTATGGAGAGAAGCGTGAAAACAGGTCACAAACACTGAAGCTGCTCAGAAGAGCCGCATTCCCAGAGCTCCCTCCGAGGACCTGACATCACTTCCTCTGAGTACATCGGACTGAGGTATCTAAACTAAGCTCTTAATTACTTTTAATCAAATACATAATACAATCTAAAAGGGAACCTTTTATACAATAAACATTTATTACTAAAAAAGAAAAAAAGAGTGCTGTTGGTGGATGTCAGGGTATTGCTATGCAGTTGCTAATGTATTCTGAGTGGTTACTAGGTTATTTGCACTTTAAGGTTTGGGATCAATATTATTTGTATTTATGTTGGTAACACTTCAGAATAGGGAACACTTATTCACTATTAACTATGGCTTTTCCCTCAATAAATTCCTAATTTGCTGCTTATTAATAGTTAGTGCGGTAGTTGTTAAGTTTAGGTATTGGGTAGGATTATGGATGTAGAATAAGGCATTAATATGTGCTTAATTACTACTAATAAATGGCTAATATTCTAGTAATATGCATGCTAATAAGCAACTAGTTAAGAGACCCTTAAATAAAGTGTTACTCAAGTTTTATATTATTTTCACATTTTCAGCATCATTACTAAAGTATTCAGTGTCACATTATCCTTCAGAAATCATTACAATATGCTGATTTGCTGCCCGAGAAACATTTCTGATTATTATACGAGTTAATTATTAAAACTAATTATGAATAATATATATTGTATTTAAAAATACAAATGTTTTTAAAATAAAAAAACAACAACAACAACATTCAAAACAATACAAATATATATTATATAAATTGTTTATATAATATATTTGATTTAAAAAAATATGTTTGATTGGTTTTCAGTAATGATGAAAAAAAAAAAAAAAAAATCCTAGAAGACAGTGTGCCGAGAATCATACAGGTTGTTTGTGAGGTTAAGCCAGAGAAATCAGGGCCAAAGACTTCAGGTGAAAAACACACTCAACATCACACACTGTTGTTGGATAGCAGGGCCAGATTGCCCCCCTGTGGTTTACGCTAAAGGCCATCTGTGTCCATTTACAGCAGATGGGGTGGACGCTGATGAAGTGTGAAGCTTAGCGACCTGCAAACAGCTGATGTGAGGTCTCAACCACATACTCACACACAGTAATCCAGACGGCCTGGAAAAATGGAGCCGAGTGGAGCCATACACACCATAAGAAGGCCATGGTGTGGCCCAGAAAAAAAAAGCAAAAAAACTCAAAGCTTTCTGCAAAGATCTTCAATGCTGACCAGTTACCTGGTCACACAGCATTATATTCATATTCAAAGTAGCATAGTTGTAGATGATACAGGACAACTGTCTCATGCACATGCATGCAGACAAAATGGGCTTTTTCTAAATGTCAAGCTCTAATCCGATTTACAGGTGTTAGGTTGCATAGGTTGTTAATGGTTAAACATCTTTTTTGGAATGATCTAAATTTTTGGTAACACTTTTTTAGGGTCTCTTAACTCTTAACTGCATATTACTAGAATATTAACCATTTATTAGTAGTAATTAAGCACTTTTTCTACAAGACCTTATTCTACATCCCTAATGCGACCCAATACCTAAACTTAACAACTACCTTACTAACTATTAATAAGCAGCAAATTAGGAGTTAATTGAGGGAAAAGCCCTATTAATAGTGAATAAGTGTTCTAAAATGTTACCAAATTTTTAGCATCTTCTAATTGCATCCGGTGAAGAGATTTTGGAAAGGTCTAAACGTTTTGGTGTAGTCGGGGTCGAACATTTCAGGATCAAACCTTTCTGATGTTTTTGGCAGGATCTAACAATGTAAAAGGTAAACTCGTTGGTCACTTTACGTGTCAGTCAGACTAACTGGGCGACTTCCTGTCTAAGTGGGCAGTTTTTGACCAGAATAAGCTACAATGTGACCAGTCTTTTGTCAAAAGTCTAAGAAAAGCCACAAAATATACTGATGGTTTAAGCATGCATAAGGTAAAGACTCTCATTAAGCAGTCAGTCATCAAAGAGTTGTGGTAACTTTAGAATGTTGTACTTTTAAAAGTTGATTTGGCAAGTGGCTATTATCAACCAATACCGATGTTCCTAAAAGAGAGAAGCAGATCATAACGGCTCACCTTAAACATCTGTTTGACTTTCTGTCTGGGCAGGTTGACATTGAGCTTGTGCAGGAGCTGCAGGACTTCGCTGATGCTCAGGCAGCCGTCTCCGTTCTTATCGGCCTCTGTGAAGGTCTGCTTCAGCCATGTGATGGGTAGAGTTAAGGGTATGAGAGCACAGCACGGTAAAACACCTGCACTAGCAACAAACATGTCAGACGCCATTTCATCATGACAAGCATTTAAATTGCTAAAAGAGAAATTGCAGGTTTACTAAAAATTTCCAGTAGTGTGAGAATAGCTCAGATGCTCTGAAAACTGTGTAGCTTTTTAAGTAACAATCTACTTTTTCCAAAAAGTAGCGGTTTAGCATGAAGAGCTACATCTATTCACTCGTTCACTTAAGTCCAAGGGAAGAAGATTCAATAGCTTGATGGTAGTGAATTTTTGACTATAGCTAACTACATTTATAAAAAGCCTATTTTATACTAAAACAGAAGTAGCTTGTAGTTTAGCAGTTTCAAAGTAGCTTCCTTAACAGGGAATTAGGTGTGCGCGATATTTATTGTCTATTCAAATATTGTAATTGTAGTTTTAACGATATGCAAGCTCACATTATCAAGTGTCACTCATTTTGCAAAAAAACTAACAAAAACACGTCTTGAGAGTCCAAAAGCATTTAATGTGTTATGAAGCTTATTAGAATAGAATGCAGTTAGAATGACCCTATAATTCAAGTAAAGCAAAAAATATCCCGGTATGGGTTTTTGTTTTTTATATTTATAATATATAATAGAGTTAAGTAACATCACTCCAGCAAGAGTGTCAGCTGTTTCCCTGAATATTAGCATGTGAGCGAATGTGATATTGACTTTAAATACAACAGTTCAGAGTTACATTTTAGACACAATACAGTTTTTTTCTACCTAGTCTCATGGCATAAACGTACCTGGAGGCACTTTTTGGCGAGACGCGAGATCAATAACCAATAAGTACATATCACTGCAGTTTCCAAAATAAATGAACACTAGAGGCAGTAAAACGCCTTTTATTCCTTTTCACAAAAATTTACAAAGTTTTACTTGAAGAATATCATGTTATGACTTCAAAACAATATTAATATGCTGGGAGATTTGAAAACTGATACTTTTAAACGTTAGCATCACACACATCCAACTTCATATCTATGGGTTTTCCTAGGCGGTAGGTTTGTTCGGTAGCTCACGGAGTACGGAGATGTACTTGAGAGCTGAGGAGCTCTGGATTGAATCCTGTGTAACTACGGTTTGACAAAACAGTTCAAATCTGCATATAAGGAAGTTCAAGTGGCACGGTTGCATCAACAAATGCATTTTTATATCAGTTTTGCTTTTGTCAACACTATCGGGTAGGTTAAGGGTTAGGTTTGGTGTAGGACATATTTCCAACACGAATGAACATTTCTCATTGAAACTGCGGCGAAACGTGCAGTAAGGTACGTAAAAACGGTCTCGCCCACAGGTACGTTTCTACCATGAGACCAAGTTGTTTTTTTCTGTTTTGCCACTGAAAATATTTCCAAACAATGACGAAGCAGAACTTTTGCACGTCCCAGAGCAACAGAGGTTTGTTCCTTGTTCCATTTTAGAATTAATCATTTGAGTCAGTTTCAATAATCCATTCACAAAGACAGCCACTTGCTTCGTTTCTACATGAATTAGCTGCTTCGAACAAATCATATGAATGAATGATTCAATGAATCACTCATTAATCAGTCATTAAGATAGAGACTTGCTGCCACCTACTGGCAGTTTTAGTGTCACATTTATCCATGACAGGCCTAAACAAGCCAAGGTACTGGCATTAAAAAATATTGTTTAATTATCGATTTCCCAAAAAATATTGAGATATCATTTTTGTCAATATCGCACACCCTTGCAGGGAATCGAACTCTTCTGACAGTTCCAGTGTTCTCATGTTTCCTAATCTACTAAAAATCGGAGTAATAGTAAGACAGATAGTGTCAACTTTATTGAGTTTCTGGAATGGGAGCTCCATCAGGAAGGATATTGGTCACGAGTGCGTTGTCGCTTGGCCAGACTGTCTTCATCGCTGATTCCGGCCATAAGGTACTTAAGGCCAGTAATCCAGGTGCGAGCTTCTTCTCCTGTACCTGACACCAGATCAAGAGACTCCACGTGCTCGCCATAGTAGATGCTGAAGCAGCAGTTGGGATCAAAGCTACCGTCGGCATACCGCTGGAAGATCTCCGACTGCTTCCCCTCACACACCTCCCGAATGGAGTCGACTGAGACTGTGAGGAGAAGAAAAAAACAGTGCAATAGGGACTGGGAAGTTAAAGAAAGAGATGACATTTATGCTGTAATCCTGAGGTGTTCATTATCATTCTACTTTCCTCCAAGCTGCAAAATTCTCAAAGAAACATCATCTCGCATCAACAACCCAATGCTACAAATGTGTGTAATGAAGTCTCTCAAGAACAGATTATGTAAATGAGAAGAGCAGATGGCTTCCTCAAATTAAACACTCTCTAACGCCAATGTAGACCATCTAGAAACATTTAATTCATCAATTTGTGCTCATTTAGACCTGTCTGCCAAGAGAAGCCACATCTGAACAGCATGCTATAGTAGCACATTCCCCCAAAACAAGCAATCCAAATAACTACTGTAGTGGCATCTGATTCAACGCATGCATGTCTAACACCCATTTTTGAGATGTCACCATATCAAGATGGGATTTTAGACAAATAAATGCAACATATATGTTAATTACTCTCTAGAATACTTGATTCTGATTGGTCAGTCATGGCTTTCTGTATATTTCATTTAAATATTCTTGTATATTGATGCTAAACTGTAAACTGTACTATACAAATTGTCAACAATGCAGTTAAGAAAGAAAGGTAAACAACAAAGTGCATTTAAGAAAGATAAGATAGAAGAAAAACCATATGGAGTCATTTTACAAATATACTTTTCTTGTGTTGACATACTGTATTTCCATCTGAAACAGGAAGTTGGAGCAGGACAAGCTGGAGCTTTTTAAAAAGTAGCCAAAAGTTTTTAGTATACTCATCTACAAGCCAAAACTACACTTGACAGCTTGTTTAATCTGTTGTTGACATTACAGTTTTAGTAGCGTATATATATATATGCATATATATATATATATATATATATATATATATATATATATATATATATATATGGTCACACTTTAGAATAGGTAACACTTGTTAACTATTAACTACGACCTTTCCCACAATGAATTCTCAATTTGCTGCTTATTAATAGTTAGTAAGGTAGTTGTTGAGTTTAGGTATTGGGTAGGATTAGGGATGTAGAATAAGGCATTAATATGTACTTAATTAGCTCTAATACATGGCTAAGATGTAACCGTAAAATAAGTGTTACCTATATATATATATATATATATAAAATGCTGCAGGTTCTTCTTTTTGTCTGTATGTTGTTATGCAACTATTGTTTGATTTCAAAAGAATAGCTTGATTGTGGTTTAAATACCTAAAACTAAAGTGAAACTTTATGTAAAAAGCATAAAAAGTGCCATTTGTGTGCGATTTCCAGTAGAAGACATCTACTAGGCTACTAAATTATGTAAATGGAGGTGGTAGCAAACACTATAAGATAATCTTATTGTCGCACACTGTCAACATATTTGGTATCATTTGGAGTCTCTATGAATCCTTATAGACTCAAAGTTCTCTAATGAGCCTCATGGGCATTTTTCTTGAGCATGAATCAACTGGTGCATGTGTACGCTCAATGAGGCGACTGCTATCTTTCCGGTTAAGACTGATGAATAATTGAGTCAACTTAAGAAGCTGATTAATTCCCTGGGCTGCAGTGGAATGTCGGGACTCTGAACTTTATCCCCCCTCGCGAGACACAATGAGCGACATGAATCATCGTCTGTGCTACTGAAGTACCGTTCCCCTGTGAGGCGTGATGTCAATAACTCATGCGAGCCGAGGACACCCTCAGGAAATAGAAAAGGCAAGTGAGGCAGGTCAAGATACAGACGCTGTAATCTATTCCAGTCATATGCATTAGAGCCATCAAATTATATTTAAATCATCAACTGCAACATACATGGATATGAATGACGTGCAGAAGTATTCATTTTTTTAATGCTCCTCATAAGACAGAAAAATATCAAATGAAATTTGGACTTTCTTTTCAAGTCTTCAGTCTTTATCAGATTTTCTATCTCAGTTTCAAAAGACTTTTTCAAAAATGTCCCAAACTATGCTCAGGTTAGACTATATCCCCTCTGCACTCATTGGGGATCTCAAACAGTTCTCGTCAAATTAAAGTTGACACTTAAATGCAATATGACTGATATCATTGATGGAGTCATCAGTGCTTCTCAGGACAGGGGTGTCTACACTCTTAAAAATAAAGGTTCTTCACAGCAATGCCATAAAATAAAAATTTTTGGTTCCACAAAGAACCATTCAGTCAAAGGTTCTTTAAAGAACCATCTTTTTCTTACATTTTTTTTTTTTTTTAATCTGAAGAACCTTATTTTGCCACAAAGAACCTTTTGTGAAACAGAAAGGTTCTTCAGATGTTAAAGGTTCTTTATGGAACCATTAGACAAAAAAGATTCTTCTATGGCATCGTGAAGCACCTTTATTTTTAAGAGTGTTATCCTGCTCCTGGAGGGCCATTTTCCAGCAGAGTTTGGTTCCAGCCCAAAATTAAACAGCTGCTCAATGTTTTTGGGATCACTAGATACTTCCAGGCAGGTGTGTTGGAGCTAAACTCTGCAGAAAGACGTCCCTCTGGGAGCAGGAGTTGATGTGCATGTCTTACACTCTCAAACATAAAGGTTCTTTACTGATATCTGTGGCGCCATGTATAAACTTTAACATCCATGGAAACTTTCCATTGCGCAAAAGCTATTTATATTGTTTTTTTAGACTATTTAAATGTTCCTAACATCAAGAAAAATGTTTATTTTAAGCAGTGGTTCTCACACCTGTCTCCACACCACTGCACATTTTCAATGTCTCCCTTATCCAATACACCTGATTCAACTTATCATCTCATTAGTAGAGGCTGCAAACCCCAAAATGGGTGTGTACGATAAGAGAGACGTCCAAAACAGATTGAGAAACACACGTAGCCATCATTTCAGAAGCGAGGGGGACAGAAATGTCAAATGTAATACCATTTTCTTTGACTAATCTCTTAGTTTTAAGAAATCAAATACATTGCTAGACAACAACCCACAATTATTATAATTTTTTTTTAATTTCTATATTTTCCTATATACTACAAACACATTTTTTCCCCATTTTTATAACAGAATAAGGCAGAATAGTTTCTATACTGTACTTAATGCTATGCTAATTAGCACTGCATTATTCATACACTTTATTTATTTATTATCTGGAGATTACTTGAAAAACACACACAAACTATATATTGTCACAATCGTGTGTTTATTGTCTTCTCATTTCATCAGTCAGAACAGTCCTGCTATTAGTTCAGTTTAGCTACAGCGATAGCTTGATGCCTTTGTCCATATTGAGGATTTCCTCGCACGTCATAAGTTTTTAAGTTTTATGAGTCCATTTTGGACTTTCTGCATAAGAGCACCCTCCGGCTTCTAGTACGAATGAAACATGCACTGCATGAGAGAGTGTTTAGTACTCCGTAATGTTCACATCGCCTAGTTTTGGATATGACTAAAATGTCAGGTCATGCATAGACTATCTTGTCTCTTTGCGTTTAAATCTAGATTTATTCACACTAGCCCTTGAAAACCTCAATGTGAACACACTTGCCCGGAAAAAGTATGGGAGATTAATTTACATTTAATTGTAAAAAAAGGGGGGGGGGGGGGGGGGGGGGGGGGGCACGTCCCACCATGTATTCTATGCCCATGCACTGAAAGGCTCTTTGGGGATCCCAAATTGGTTCTTTAATAGCATCACTGTGAGAACCCCCTTTTACAACATTTATTTTTAATAGTGTAGGAGAAAGATTTGAGATCATTATATGTCCTGAACAATACATTCAGGGCTGAGGCATATCCTTAAGAATGACACTTACTTTTGGCTTTCTCATTCTTCCTAGAGGGCCGCCAGCGGATGCAGGACTTGTGTTCGTCCAAGTAGAAAAAGCGCACCAGGCCTTTGGATCCTCCACGCAGTTTCACCATCTGAGTGCCCGTCTGCATGGAGCTCATGCATTTCTCCACTAACAGAACAGAGACACAAATCATTAGATGACTGAATATCACACAAACTGCATTATAAATGCAACATGATAATGCTCTATTATTTGTTGTGCATGAAGAGAAAGAAAACTCTTGCCCAGATCCAACTCTCACTGAGAGCGAAAATACAACAAAATTATGTGTATCTTTCAGATGGCCAAGGTTAAGTTGTCTGCTCCACAGAATATTATTGGTCAACCCCACTCAGGTATTTTTTGAGCATGTTTCTGTGTTCGTGTGCATTACCCAGAGGACTAACCATTCATCAAAATATCTGACATGCTTCTGAATCAGCCCTGAGCTCAAAGCAGCCAGCAATCATTAGTGTGACCTTTATGAACCTGATCGAAATTCAATATGTTTCATTTTCAAATGTCCCTCTCCCCTCACAATTGTTTGGCAAGATTGAATGTTTCTCTCTTCATGCTGTACTTATGACAGCAAATGTTCGTTGGAAACAATCATGGATTTTAAATAACTGGCACAATTACCCTTAAATTTCCTCTAAATGGCTCATTTCACAATTGACACATGGTTGTAAAATGCTGAACCTGTCTATAACGTTTCAACATTGCGAGGAAAATTGCCATGAAAATGAAATCAACTGAAATTACCAAGCAATATTCCAACATTAACATCATTTCCAATTTACTCTTATAAAAAAGAGTGTAGCAGGAGCATAGCAAGTGATGCTTTGATATATACATGGCATTACCGTGGTACATGGTGCTTTAAGTGTTATAACAGTGCAAGGACAAAATAAACTAACAAGAACAAAATCCCAGCAGACTTTACTCTACCAAATTGCCTTCAGGAACAGAGATGACGGCAAGATTTTAGTTTTTCCATTATTCATGCAATTACGAACAGAAAGAGTGTGAAGTAACACTTAAGACAACAGTAGATCTGGCTTTGGTAAAGAAGTTTCTTCAGAGAACAGACCGCTGTTACATAAACAGCAGATGAGCTGAGAGACGATTATATAATAATCAGTGATGAGTTCACAATAGAGAGCCATCGCTCTGCATCCGCTGTTTCCATCTCTTAGTATTAATGTGGTATTAATATTGGCAGAGCTCATCTGAGGTGCCTCTTTATTTGATAATTATGCCGGGAGCATCGACAGACAGGATGTAATATAAGAAGATTTTAGCGGATCACTAAATCCAGGTTTGAGTGATTGGTGTATTCGCTTATGTGTTATTCAAAATGACGGTACACTGATTGCATGGCTAAAGTGCCTTGTTCAAGGCCAACGGCGATGGAGTAGTGATCCCAGGTTCATCAGTACTTGTAACTTCAAAAAATACACCATTTATTGTTTCAGTTTGAACCAAACGGTGTTACAGCGTGATCCCGAGAAGTTCTAGTTTTGTTGAAAATCACCTATATACAGATGCTTGAAAATGATTGTTCACCTAACAAAAACTTCTGTGTTCCATATAAGACAGGAATATATACAGTTTTGGAACAACATGAAGGTGAGACATGATAATGGCAGAAAATTTGGGGTGTTTATCTCTTTATAGTCAACATTAGAATGGCATACCTGCGATGGACTGGCTATCCATTCAGGGTATGTTCATGCCTATTGCCTGAGACTTTGAAGTATAAGCTCCGCAGTTTGGAAAATGGGTGGATGGATAAAATGGCATTCCCAGCCCATTTTACTTCAAAATGTGACATGTTTCTGAGTAAAAAAGGACATTTATGAAGCAAAAATTAATTTTTGAAATACACTCCATACTAGAAATGAACTGAATGCTTGTTAGTTCAACTTAAAAAATAAAAATAAAATTACAAATAAAATAAATATTAATAATAATAGTACTGTCATGCTAATAAAAAGTGTAATGTAAAAAAAAAAAAAAAATCTGAATGAATAAATGTTAACTGAAATAAAAAATGTAAAAAACAAAATGCAAAAAAAGGCATTTTTCTTAATCATTCACAATAAGACCAGGAATCTGCATTAAGAGAGTAAATTGAGTCATTTTGGATTTCATGTTGACTTTAAGGCACCCCCCAAAAAAGTAATACACTCAAGAAAATAGTTCATGATGTGAAGAGGGTTCTTTGCTTAACATAAGATGATAAAGAACATTTATTTTAAGAATATGGAAATGGGACCTGCAACCTTTGTGGTTCATTTGCCAGTTAAAGCTTTAACTAGAATACAGCCAAGGTTAACAAAAGTTCTGCGATGCAGAGCCAGCTTAATGCGCCGTAAATTCAGTAGTCTTTGCTTGATATGCTTGAAAGAGCAGTGGTCTTTTAAATTGATCTGATCCCTATTGGGAATCACAGCAGGACATTTAAAATCGATAGGGGTTAAGCCGAACCGCTTTTTGATTGCTTGAACAGTGGACACCAAAAAAAAGAAAGAAAGCTTTACTGAATATGTCCCATGTTGTGCAAAAGCAGTCTAACGCAAGCATTTCCCATGTGGTACCTCATCAAAAACACTCCTCTAGTGGGTCTGAAATGGTTGCTATGGAAACCAGGTTCATGGTTGAAGCGTTCGAGAAACCTGAATGGAAATTTTAAAACAAAATGATTAGTCGTGTTGCGTTGCTCATTGACCAGCTTGAATACTCGCATATTCTAGTTGGCTCAAAAGCATTGTTGGCAACAAGACGCTACAACTGTTATCAGTTAAGTCAACGACACCAAAGAAACTGCAGTGATTGGTGGAGTTTAAGCCTGTTTACCAGAGGTGATCCTCTAACGCTGCCATGTAGCAGGTCAAAGGGGCTCGTTTGCAGGATGTGTGCCAGACAGAAGTAAGGTAAACCTCTCACGCAGCATCCATCAAGGAATTAAAGCTTAAAGGGATTGCCCATATGTCAGCCCCTGTACAAACAGGTGCCTATCCATCATGACAAACTAAAGAAATCAGCCTAAATGCATTGATGAAGTCAAATGTCACACACACTGTAAACAACCAAGACAGAGTTTTGGAGAGCAAGTAAATGTAAATATATACTTATATTTTATGACAGCAAAGACATTCAGTTGCTATTTCTTTGTTGCCAAGGATCTGGCAATTTTACAAGCCTCACAGTTGACTTATAGATTTGCAGATTGCATGATATTTTAAGTATTTAACACAAAATTACACACAAGTAACAAATTCTAAATCATTTTAGAAAATAAATGCTTTTATTTTATTTTATTTTATTTTAGTGGCTCTAGTGGAAGTGCTGGTTTATTGAAGAAGAAATGCTTTAAATTAAATTAAATTAAATTAAATTAAATTAAATTAAATTAAATTAAATTAAATTAAATTAAATTAAATTAAATTAAATTAAATTAAATTAAATTAAATTTATTAATTTTAATTAAATTTAATTAAATTTAAGTTTAGATAGCATGACCATACTTATAGCAGTAATTCCTTATACTGTGTATTCAAACAAATTAGTCTGGCAGTAGAACTTTGATTTAGCCTAATATACCTAATATAACATATTGCCATTTTTTTATTTATAAACCAAGAGAAATTTCAAAGAACAAGAATAAATCAGTTTATCCAGGTTTTTTGACTCTTACCAAATAAGCCTAGCTTCCATTTGGATCCGTACACAGAACTATCCCCCGTCCAAAAGAATCCCGCCAGGAGCCGTGACAGGGTCAGTTTGTGGAGAGCTTTAGAGCAGGCGGCTGCCATCACGGAGTTCGCCACTCGGGCTGAAGGTGTTGCCGGCTTAGCAGCAAGCGTGGGCTTCATCTGGGGCGCTAATGTTGGGGGCATCACGACAGAAGTGACCGAACTGGCAGGCAGCACAGCGGCACACATCACTCTGTTGTTGCCAACTTACTAGTAGAGTCTTTGATTTCTTTCTTGCACTTTGCTTCCTCTGATTCCTGCCCTTACAATCGCTCTGTCAAGCAAAGCGCTGGGCAAACCTCCATCCAACACTGTTTCACGAGAAAATCTAACGGCAAGAACATAAAAAAACAATGCGTCCAAATCCGCAGGATTTGAAGGATAGTCTTGCAGACATCAGACCAGTTTTAGTATCTTCAGTCCAGGCTGGAGCTGTTTTTCTGATGGCATGCTGTGAGATGCCGTACTAGTAAAGATGCTAACTTATTGACTGTGTAACTGTCAAGCCGACACTTAAATCCCCTCAGAACTGTAATCCAGGCCTGGGGGATTTAGGTAGCTTATTGCGCACAGAACCACAGCACAGACATAGAGGAAGAGAGAGAGAGAGTTCATTCCATTTATCAGCTCTTCCTATAATCATAAAAGCATCTCCATGATTGTTTTCTAACCGTTGAACTTCAAAGCAATGGTGTAATGCAATTGCATTTGCTCATAAACAGCAAGATCATTCAGGGTTTTAGTGGCTCTTGCTAAAGCAAGCATCACTATCATTATTGCTCATACTATATGAATGAATTCTTAACCCTGCCTATTAAGATTGGATGTGCAGCTCTTTCTGCATAATTTGCGCTACATGCATACATGATACCTCAAATAATCCAGACTGCTGAGGAGGGTTGTGCTTTAACCTTTCTAAGAGATTTGATTTATAATATTAAAATGGGGAAGGTAAAACAATATTTAATAATTAATAATTAATGTAATGTTATATTTAACGAAACCTAGTACAAATCATAATTTATCAATAAATCATCAATTTCAGCAGTCACACTTTATTTTAAGGTGCAATTTTCATGATTAACTATGATTTTTGCCTCAATAAACTCCTAATCTGCTGCTTATTAATAGTTAGTAAGGTAGTCGTTAAGTTTAATTATGGCGCAGGATCAAGGGATCTAAAATATGGTCATGCAGAATAATATATGCTAATATGTGCTTTATAAGTGCTAATAAATATGCTAGTAATATGCATGCTAATAAGCAACCAGTTAATAGTGAGAATTGGTGCTTAAAATAAAGTGTTATAATTTCAGTATTTTTAGATTTATTCCAAAATATTAACTATAATGATGCAGTAAAAAGTTACGGATTTTGCATATATATTATTTGAAAACTGCAATCATCTATTCTTTAATAGCAGATGTCGCCAAGCTCATTAAAAGTGCTCACTTAAGTCCACCTCCTCATTTAAAGTTTGATTGGATGTGACAGAACTCGGTGACTGAAAGTACACTTATAGGCCTAAATTTAAGATTTATGTTTGTGAATTTATGTATTATGAATTTGATTTGGATTGCAGTTTTACATAAACTAATGAACTTAATTAGACCCACTTTATATTAAGTGTCTTTAACTAGTTACATTTAAATTAATATTTTGCTACAGTGCATTTATTGTGTACATACATGTTTTTACATTATACTTAAAAATACCTTCATGTAGTTATCTGTAATTATTAATTTTTGTTGTTATTCATAATTACTCTACCTCTTAACCCACATCTAAACCTAATCAGACCACCAAACCTGCCCCTAACCTTAATTGTATCCCACCTCAATAGCAGAACAATTTTCTTGCAAATCAACATAAACACTGATCAAGTAAACTTTACCAAAAAAAATCATTATATTTGACATACTAATATAAAGTGGAACCATTTAAGGTGATGCATATTTGTCAGTTAAACATAAATATTTCTTTTAAATACACAATAAACAGGTGTATATATTTATTATCAATCACTCCAACAGGAAACTATAATTATAACAGTCCAAACTACATACATTTTAATAGAAAAAATATTGTTTGTTCCACACTAAGTCCCATTTTTAACCATGTTCATACTTTTTAATGAACATGTTTTCACAATTAACACTTTTATTCTGATTTGGAAACAAATGTGAACAAATGCATTTTGAAAATGTGATTATTTAAAGCAGCAGTCTGTAACTTTTTTGGGTTAAAAATGATCTGAAATCAATATTTGAGCAAGTACACAACCAACCAGTGTTCAAAACTATCGCCTTACTTTACCTCGATTCACAACGGTTATCTTATAATAATAATATTCGAGCATGGCACTGCGTCATTACGTCACGTCTGTTGTAACAGCTTTAACTCTGTTACCTTAGCGGTTATATTTTCCACACCATTAGGGGGCGCTAATCATCTTCATAGATGAGTATTTAGCCAGGTACTATACCTGAAGAAGTAGACAAGCATGTGGATAGAGGAAGCAATGGCTTTCTTTGGCTATTCCGTTTGACTTTATAAGGTCCTATGATTGAGGAATGTGTTTCCTTTTTGGTCAATCAGTAAGTAGTATGTTTTTTTTACAAATGTTACCAAAATCAGAGTGTACATGTATGTAATGTATAACTATGATAAGGAGTGTGTTGAGCATTGGGCTGTTCATGCTAATTGTGAACATGTCGTCTGTTTAGATGGACCTTTTTATTCCTGTGCTTTCTTACATGGGTGAAAGTACTTGCTTCAGCTAACTTTCTGCTTTATGGTTGGGTGCTTGGATTATGACGCCTGGACGTTTAACGTGAGCACTAGAGTACTGGATTGCACTTGTGGAAGACAGGAGGACACTTTTCCTATCAGCGATGTTGGGACTATCAAATTAAAAGTGTGGACTTTTGCAAGTGGCATTTCATCTATTATCAGCTAAGTTGAATCATTCGCTTTTCCCATGCAGATCCTCAGACGCTTAACTTTTCTTGTTTGATGACAGATGTAATTGATGTTTTCCTGTTTTCTACCTTGTTTATTATTTTGTTTTGTTTATTTTTGTATAATGTAAACGTGTGAGATTTTGGGTTGGTGAATACATTTATAAGCATAAAGCTTGGGTTTGATTCTTCATAAATATATCTGGATAATCCAAAGCAAACTAGTTTTTTTTATCTATACCTAAGTTAATATCAAGCCTTGCCATCCCTACTCTGATATGTAACTTAAGCCCAAAAGGGGTAACAGTTACATAAATGGCGCCCGAACAGGGACCTGGAAGGTTTTAAGGTACTTGTTTGCTACTGATGGATTTCAATTAAAATCATGTCTAGTTCAAAGGCTTTCGAAGGGGATGTTCCTGTACCCGATCCAGACTTTTCAACAGCATCGTTTAGAGCACATCGAGAGCCATTGAGGGAGCTGATTAGTACTTTTAGCGATTTATATATTTCGGATGAGGAAGATGGAGCTGGTGTGGAAGACCCTGATGAAGTTTTTCAACTACCACCTCCTCCACCCCCAGAGGTTTATGAAGAACCTGAGACTATAGAACCAGAGTCTAAATCAACCATAATTAAAGAGCTTAGTAATCGCCTTGATGCTTTGGAAAAAAATGTCAGTAACCTTCAACAACAGGTGAGAGAACAAATGTCCGTACAGGAATGTGAGGAACGGTTTAGATCCACTGAAGAAAAAGTGTCATATCATGTTGATCGTGAATGTGGAAGGGTGAAAAAATACCTAGAGATGCTTGTGCAAGATCTGGGTAAATCTATGGTGGATTGTCTAAAAAGGCGAGACAAGCAGATAAATCGTAAACTACAGATATACCACCCAACAAGTTCAACCCCTCATCAATCCACGAGTAGACCGGTTATACACAAACCTGCCAAAGACATTCATTCTCATACCTACTGTACTGCTGACATTATGTCAGGAAGCCAGTTTAATCCGCCTGTCAAACTTGAATTCCCTAAATTCAGCAATCACCCCGAGGAAGACCCGCTTGCCTTCATTGAACGTTGTGAGGAGTATTTTGCTGTCCGCCCATTAACAGATGAAGAAACAATAGCTTCCCTTACTGCTGTTTTGAGTCACACAGCCAAAGATTGGTGGACTGCGGAGAAGAAAAGAGTCCATGATTGGCAGCAGTTTAAAGAGTCTTTTCTTCAAGCCTTCTTAAATGAAGATTATGAAGTAGTGGCCATGAGAAAGCTCATGGAAAGGAGGCAAGGTGTGAATGAAAGTTTTAGGGACTACGCTTTCCATTACCGTGCCTTATGTTTAAGGTGGAAAAAGGGAATGGCTGAAAAGGAGATGATTCAGGCCATATTGAGGAACTGCAACCCTCGGCTTGCCAGTCTTTTAAGAGGGAACCTGCAGTCAGTCCACGAACTGGTTCGGGTTGGAATGCAAGTTGAAAGAGACATTGGTGAGTCAAAGAAGTACTGGAGTATGATGAACGCTGATGAGCAGCGGAAGAAGAATGTCGTGAGTCAGGAATCACAAAGAAGAAACACTCCATCATATACTAGAGTTGTGCAAAACTTTAAAGAGGATTTGCAGCCTAATCCGAGAAATCTCACCATTCCGCTTAACATTCAAGGTGAACGGATAGCTGCACTCGTTGATACTGGTAGTACTTTATCTTTAATGCAAAAGTCCCTTTGGAAACGGTTGTGTAAGGAGGAAGTTTTGTTATCAAGTGGAGGGCAAACGTTTCTTCTGGCCAACGGCCATCATCAAGCTGCAGTAGGGAAGGTACTCTGGATAACAAAACTGCATGATGTTCCAGTGGAGGTTGAATTCTACATAATGAATGATTCTGACCTGGCAGTACCTGTTATATTGGGAATGGACTTTTTGTTGAAGTCAGAAATGGTGATGGATTTTCAGCTTGTTCAGTATACCTTACCCACAGACGGAGACGAGGTGGTTACCCATCCCTTTATCTGGCAGGATACCATCCCGACGACACATACTGTCCATTTCTATCTTGCCCTGTCTTTACCATCACGTAATGAAGAGGATCTTCAGGCTATCCATAGTCTGACTGCCCAAGCAGATACTAGCATACAGGGGCAGATTCAGTTGGAAGGTCTGATGTTGGGTTGGCCTACAGTTTGTACTCATGACATCGGTCATACAACATTGGTTAAACATCGAATCCTTACCACTGATGAGGTGCCTGTAAGAAAAAGAGCTTATCGAGTGTCAAAGGAGAAGCAAGCTTTCATTGATGAACAGGTAAAAGAGATGTTAGATAAACATATCATACGTCCATCTACCTCATCTTGGGCTTCGCCGGTAGTTGTGGTACCAAAGAAAGATGGTGGGACACGTTTTTGTGTGGACTATCGGGGTCTTAATGCCAAGACACCTTTGGATGCGTACCCCATGCCACAGATCCAAGACATTTTGGAGTCTATGCATGGTGCCTCCGTGTTCAGTACCCTTGATCTGAAGAGTGGGTATTGGCAACTAGATATGGATCATGACAGCATTCATAAAACAGCCTTTGTGACTTCATCAGGGTTATATGAATTCCAACGTTTACCTTTCGGTCTGAAAAATGCGGCAGCATCTTTCCAAAGATTAATGGAGCATGTGCTTAGAGATCTGAAGGGGAAATGCTGTATGATATATATTGACGATGTGGTGATTTACTCCAAAGACGAACAAGAGCACTTCAAGCACATCCAACAGGTATTCCATTGCCTATCCAAAGCTGGTCTCACCCTCAACATGAAAAAATGCAATTTTATTCAGAAATCTCTTAAGTTTCTTGGTCACCTAGTTTCAGGAGACGGAATAAGAACTGATCCGGACAAAGTCTCAGCTATTCGATTGTTTCCCACGCCTCAATCCCTGAAAGAAGTACAAAGATTCTTGGGATTAGCCGGTTGGTATCATAGATTCATTCCCAACTTCTCAGAAAAAGCAGCACCTCTTCATGCACTAAAACAAAAAAATACAACCTGGATTTGGTCAGAGCAGTGTCAGCAATCGTTGGATCTACTTAAGATGGATTTAACCAAAGCACCTATTCTGGCAGCACCTGATCTCGAGAAACCTTTTAGGGTCCAGACGGATGCGAGTGAAGTAGGTTTAGGAGCTGTACTTACCCAGGAAGTAGAGGGAATTGAGTGTGTCATTGCCTATGCA
This sequence comes from Barbus barbus, assembly GCF_936440315.1. Lineage (NCBI taxonomy): Eukaryota > Metazoa > Chordata > Actinopteri > Cypriniformes > Cyprinidae > Barbus > Barbus barbus. The sequence goes on from NC_136756.1 coordinate 5,468,412, forward strand.
TCACGGTTATTGAGGGGGGCAGAAAAAGCCTACTCAGTGTCAGAAAAAGAGTGCTTGGCAGTTGTGTGGGCTGTTGAAAAGTGGCGACCCTATTTGGAGGGAAGCCTATTTGAAATTATAACTGATCATGCAGCTTTGACGTGGGCCTTTAACCATCCCAAGCCATCATCACGTCTGGTCAGGTGGACCATTCGGCTCCAAGGGTTCCACTTTGTTGTCAAGTACAGAAAGGGCCAGTGTAACATAGTGCCAGATGTGCTTTCCAGAATCCCAAACGTTGACAGCTCACCTAATTTCATTGCCCTTAATCAAGTACCTCCATCTGCCAGCATGCCAGTCGATTTAACTCAGATTGCTGTTGCCCAAAATAATGATCAAGACATACAAGACATAGTTTCTGCCATCTGTGACCAGTCCCAGCCTCCTGATACTTCTAGAGTACATCATATAATTGAAAATGGATTTCTTTTCAGAAGTATTCCTGAGGGACAGAACAGGCAGAAGCTTCAACTTATCATCCCTCCAATACATCGTCAGGCTTTTATACAGTATGCTCATGATAATCCGCTTAGTGGACATCTGGGTAAGCTCAAAACTCTTCTTCGACTTTTGGAAACAGTTTACTGGCCAACCATAAGGAAAGATGTGTGGAATTATTGCAAAGAATGCCAGGTGTGTCAACGATACAAACCAACGCCTTCTAAACTCTCTGGTCAGCTGCAATCTACACCTGTAGTTGAACCTGGTTTCATGCTGGGTGTTGATTTAATGGGTCCTTTTCCTAAAAGCAGCAAGCAAAATGAGTATCTTATGGTCATTGTAGATTACTGTTCTAAGTGGGTGGAGATGTTCCCACTTAGATCAGCGAAAACTCCGCAGATTGCAAGAATTTTGGTGGAAGAGATTTTTACTCGATGGGGCACACCAGCATACCTAGTGTCTGATCGAGGAACACAGTTTACTTCTCAGCTCCTCAGTTTTGTGTGCAAACAGTGGGGCGTTGTTCAAAAACTAACAACTGCTTACCATCCCCAGACTAACCTTACTGAACGGGTTAACAGAAATCTGAAGACAATGATTGCCTCATATGTTGGTGACCATCACAAATTATGGGACAGATGGATTCCTGAATTCAGGTTTGCCCTCAATACTGCCTTTCATGAAAGTACTGGATTCACTCCTGCGGAAATAGCCCTAGGAAGGAGACTTAAAGGCCCAATGGAGCGTGCGTTCCAGAGACCGCCAGATCCTAGTCACCCTGCCTATTCCACACTTGACAAACAAAGTGAACTTCTTAACATTGTCAAGTGTAACGTGGAACGAGCTCAGGCAAAACAGAAGAAATACTATGACCAGCATCGAAAACCAGCTCATTTCCAGGAAGGAGATGTGGTTTGGGTACGGGCTCATCCCCTATCCAGAGCTGAGGAAGGTGTAATGGCTAAATTATCTGCCAAGTGGAAAGGTCCGGCCAGGGTTAAGAAAAAGTTGGGACCTGTAAACTATGCAGTTGTTTTTATCTTAGACCCTGATAAATGTGACACCTATCATGTACAAAATCTTAAAATTTGCCATGGTTATGACAAATTTTCCTCTGAGCGGAGGGGTATGTAACAGCTTTAACTCTGTTACCTTAGCGGTTATATTTTCCACACCATTAGGGGGCGCTAATCATCTTCATAGATGAGTATTTAGCCAGGTACTATACCTGAAGAAGTAGACAAGCATGTGGATAGAGGAAGCAATGGCTTTCTTTGGCTATTCCGTTTGACTTTATAAGGTCCTATGATTGAGGAATGTGTTTCCTTTTTGGTCAATCAGTAAGTAGTATGTTTTTTTTACAAATGTTACCAAAATCAGAGTGTACATGTATGTAATGTATAACTATGATAAGGAGTGTGTTGAGCATTGGGCTGTTCATGCTAATTGTGAACATGTCGTCTGTTTAGATGGACCTTTTTATTCCTGTGCTTTCTTACATGGGTGAAAGTACTTGCTTCAGCTAACTTTCTGCTTTATGGTTGGGTGCTTGGATTATGACGCCTGGACGTTTAACGTGAGCACTAGAGTACTGGATTGCACTTGTGGAAGACAGGAGGACACTTTTCCTATCAGCGATGTTGGGACTATCAAATTAAAAGTGTGGACTTTTGCAAGTGGCATTTCATCTATTATCAGCTAAGTTGAATCATTCGCTTTTCCCATGCAGATCCTCAGACGCTTAACTTTTCTTGTTTGATGACAGATGTAATTGATGTTTTCCTGTTTTCTACCTTGTTTATTATTTTGTTTTGTTTATTTTTGTATAATGTAAACGTGTGAGATTTTGGGTTGGTGAATACATTTATAAGCATAAAGCTTGGGTTTGATTCTTCATAAATATATCTGGATAATCCAAAGCAAACTAGTTTTTTTTATCTATACCTAAGTTAATATCAAGCCTTGCCATCCCTACTCTGATATGTAACTTAAGCCCAAAAGGGGTAACAGTTACACTGTAAACATAAAGAAGTTGTCGCATCTACTAGGCTATATCGCATGTGAGGATCCTGCAGGTGGATGATCGTTTATAGCCTTTTCTCACAGCAGCTAGAATAATTGAATGTGTCATTTTGATGGTGGTGTAATCCAGAAATTATTATGTGTTTATGAAACTATATAAATTATATTCCAGTTTTAAATGTGCTTCTGATTACAGATATCTTGGGATTACACAAGATTAGTATTTTAAAGAAAACCAGTTGGAAGGGAGTATAGTTTGCTTTTATGGGTTAAAATAATTTCTTAATATGAAATTTGAATGGTAGGACAATTAGATTAGCCTGTACAGAAATTAAAATGTACACGCTAATACACACTATACTCGTTGTCACGCAATGCTGATGTTGTTAACATTAATAATTTGAGAATAAAGTATAACAATAATAATAATTTGCACGGTTTGATGTGATATGAGCTAACCGATCGTTAGATTTAATCACCATTGGTAGCGTGATTTATTGTAATGCGTTTTTCCTCAGTTGGTCAGAACAAACGTGGCAGACTTGTTACTTGTTCAGATGGCAATATATGGTGAAAATTCTTATTCGGGTCATATATTCCAAGACGTAGGCTAGAATCTGTGATTGCGAAGTCCACACTGGTCCGGTGACTCACAGCCAAGCATACTCCTTAAAACATTAGATTCATCCGTGCCGGAGCACAACCCCACGCACGGAAGATAATTCCGCACAGAGCTGCAATTCCAGGTTTTCAAACAGAGATGGCAACAAAGAGGCAAAACGTACGAACTGCAGATTTAAATCAAATAGATGCATATAGTTAATAATAATAACCTGTTCCATTTTTTTAACCAGCTATTTGACCAGTTTCTTACCTGTTTCATTCATGCACGACAATCAAATATGCATCACATTAAGTTTATTACTGTGTAATCCAAATGGAGTGAAATTTTTAATAAGCAATTCAAATATAAAAATCTTCAATTTAAGTCTGTTAATTACATACTTCTCAATTACCTCCCCACCAATCCCAAAAGACACGTTTTATTTTTCTCATCCAGTTTTATGACGAGGCACTGCCAACTCAGAGAGAACACTGACCCAAGCCACATTTATACATTTTCTTGGTGGCTTTTTGGTGTGATATTCTGTAAAACCTGACAAAACATGAACCTTAAAATGAAAGTGTAAAAAGCTCAGAAAGACCATTTATCAACAGACAGATGGAGTTCAATGAAAACCCTTTTATAAAATAAAATCTAGGTTTTATAAATAAATTATGACAAGGAAACCCAAAAAGCAAGAATAGCACTGTTGTACACTGCAATATACATGACTTACTTGTCATTATAACTCAATTTTATTAACCACGTGTCAGTGAGCGTTGGACATTAAAACCATGTGGTCATAAAAGAAAATCTATTACAAGTAAACCACCTCCTGAACTGAGAGACAACTAAAAAGACATTGTGCTGTAACCTTTTATACTGGAGCTGCATTACATGAAATGCTAAATGGGTTTAAAGCTTGTTCTGTTCAATGCGGCATGTTGTTGTGTCATGAGCAGTGTGCATATTATACTTTCAGTCAGCTTTTAAAGGATAACTCTACTATCTACTTAATGCATTTTTGTGTGTTTTTTAATATATATACGATGCATAAATCTGTAATAAAGTGATAAATAATAACAGTACCTACTGCTAATGTACCGTCCCATACTGATCCTAAAGGAAATCGCTCAAGCTGAGTGCTGTTGCTGTGGTTACCTCCTCAGTCTAACTCAACTTTACATCACAAGCGTTGATTTAGAGCCAGGTAGTGTCGGTAGCTCAGGTAACGCATGTGTTAGCGAGATGGGGGTTTTGTTTTTCCTGGCTCTGTGTTTGGAACAAAAGTACAGGACGATATATGCTCCGTCACCTAAAGGTTAATTAGTTTTTTTTTTTTTTTTTTCAAAAGGATCTGTACTGTCTACAGTGAAAACACAGAACACATTTAAGGAAATGATCTACAGTAGGCTTTTCTGATAGCTGAAAAGGAGAAAGAAGCCTTACTGTCCAAAGATTTTATAGGAAATTATACCGCGGCACTGATTGTCTTGCATTTTAAAAAAGCTTGGAAGCAAAATTATTTGAATTCATTAAGTGTGCCAGGGAAAATGCTAAAAGATAGAAAATACATTTTTAGGATGAAAAAGCTGCATGCAGGTCAAAGGAAAAGCAGAGGTCATGCTGTGATAGCAAATGCCTGGTGTAAAGTACAGCGTCAGTGCTCTGTCTGCCTGAATTTCCTGCTATGTACTAAATGCTCGGCCCCAGACTGCACCTGAGAAACCTTTACACCCACGAGCACACGGCTGCCTGCTGCGGTCAATCTGAAGGGCAAGATGGGGTCAGCAAAGACACTGCATCTGTCTTCAAAAGCAAGACTTGAGAATTCATTGTTTGTACTTGAACACACTTCTACCACCTTCATATGCTTGATGAATTTAAAAAAACTTTGGTACTGTTTTCTATGCACACACACCTGAACCGCACACAAAGAAAGCTGCATCTCTGACAGTGTATGAGTACCGAATTGAGTTCTCTTTCGCAAACTCCCTAAAGCCATAAAGCAAGAAGACGACGACGCGTCGCGCGCTAGCTGTTAGGAGTTCAGGACAGTTGGACTGGGCAGCAGATCAGAGGTAAAAAACTATATAAATACTGTTCAGTTTTTTGCACAGACCGATCGTTTCGTGCCTTTAGACCTCACTGTATCGTCACAAGCCACAGGGTTTAATTTAGTTTTGTCTGTGTATGTTTTTTTTTTTCTCTCAAAGCCGTGAGTACCATTGACTGCCATTATATGACTGACAGACTGCAACAGTTTGAGTTAAAAATCTTTGTTTGTGTTCTACTGAAGAAACAGTCACCTACATCATGGATGCCCTTGGGGTAAGCAGATAAACATCAAATTTTAATTTTTGGATGAACTATCCCTTTAAGTGAAAGTAAACAGCTGGGGTAATATCTGATGTGTATCAGTATACTGGATCTGTGCATCAGGTCTTAAAGTGACAGCATCCTAATATACTGCTGTCTGTGTTCTTAATGTCAATAAAACAACAAAAACAGAAAATCACTCACTGCTTATCACTGAATCACTTTAGTGGATTTAATAAGGATTAACGTGTTTAATTTATACAAATAAATATGTCTTCTTTAAAGAATGAAGAATGTTGTTTGCAAGTTGTTATAAAGAAAGTGTATATAACAACTGGTCTTCTCATGAAAATAAGACCATGTTCTTGTTTTTGTTTAATTAATGTGCTTACATTTAATTTTAAGATAAATAAAGACATGTTATATGTCATCACAGTTAAATTCATATTAACAGGCTAGTAGATGGTTTCCCTAGGAGTATGAGCTTGACAATTTTAGAGTATTTCTTGATTAATTCATTACAATTTAACTAAACCATATCGATTTTTTGAGCTCTTATGATATTTAGTCAACTAAAACTAGACCAAACAATTCAGATTCAGTTTTACAGCTGAAATTGAAGTTATTACACAATTTATTTATTTTGCAACATTAACACTATTTTAATGTGAAATGTAAAGCTGCTTTGAAACAATATGTTCTGGATAAAGTGTTATATTAATAAATGTAACTTGACAACCTTTACATTACCTTGTAGTGTTTTTATAATGTCTTAAATAACTGGGGCCTCAGTTAGTGCTTTTTTTAAGGCAATACAGGGTTTTGATATGTTGGTCCTGCTTGTAACAGTGGTTTAATAAAGTGGGTCAGTCATGCACAAAGAGACATCTGATAATATAAAGCTTAAACAAACTATTGAAGTGTTGCTGGATAGCTTTAGCTGACCAGTCTCTCATGGTTGGGCTTTTGTATCCTTTCTGCAGAATCCCCATGTGAATGTCATGCTGCACTGGACGCATCTGTCCAACATCCCTTTTAGAAAAGTTGCTTTTAAATTCCAGCAGGAGTTCCCACAACTTAAACCCAGATCCAAGTTCTCAGTTTCTTTGCTAGATTTTCCTGTCCCTTAATAAGAAGAGATGTTTCTTTCTGAAGTGTATACAGGTACTTGATGTTAAACAGGGTGTCATTCAACATGTAAGGGACGTTCAACACGGAGGTGGTGTGGTGTAGTTGTAAAGCCCAGGGCTGCTAGCCATGAGGCTCCTTGTTTGATTCCACAAGAAGGAAGCCAAGAGCCATCTCCAGCAAGACACTCAACTCTAGGATGCTCCAGGGGATTTTTCCCCTACAAAAAAATCTGTCATTCTATGGTGACATCTCGTGAAAGTCTGCAAAACAATTTGTCCTAACAAAAAGTAAATGTTTTGGTACGAATCTGTGAGACAGACAGACCTGAGAATCTAGAGGAGTAGCTCAGATGCATCTGCAGATTCAAGCTGGCGTGTTGCTGAACAACATTAGCAAGGTGAATAGAAGTGAAGGGGCCATTATGACAGCAAGGCCAACCTCATAGATGCATGGTGGTATTATGTGCCCAATGGAAAGTCCAGACTCAGGATATGGGGTTCTGGAGGACTCTTGAAGGAATTAGGCTTTTGGAAGCTCACCTTCAACAAATTGGGCATATGGTTGTCTAGTTAAACAATCAATGTTGTTTGCCAACATATGCTGTAGCTAGTGCCATGCCGCCTTCGCCCATTACTCTATTCTGAGTGCAAGATCCAACTGCACACATTGTCTAAAATGAACGAGACTGAAGTGTGAAAAGGAGAAGAAAGCCCTCATCAGCGACCATCTGGCTTAGGTGGGTCTTGTGTTCTTCTCTAGAAATATTCACTCACCAGCAAGCTAATGAGACATTTTGTCTGCTTCTGTCTCATCCCTTCAAATCATCCTGGGAAGAAATTACTTATGAGTCTAGAAATGTGAGGTGTTTATATGATGTTGATATGAAAAAATAAAAGGTTGGTCAATTTCATATTTCTCTTTCAATGACAGAAAGCCCTTGTGCAACAAAATGAAGAGCAAAAGATACACGGTTACACTTTATATTAGGTGGCCTTAACTATTTTGTACTGACATTAAATACCTACAAGACTATGGATTTACTGTTTACCTACATGTTGTTCTAGAAAATTCTTGCATATTCTGTTAATGAGTTTGAGGTATTGTTAGGTTTAATAGTAAGGGAAGGGTTAGGGTTAGGATTATAAGAGTTAGGCCCTGTCCCAAATGGCACCCTAAACTCTCGCGGTCTTCCTCTGAGTTCGCACTTTCGTGACGTAATGACACTCTGAATGTCAGGTAGAAGTCTGCTGCGGAGCTCGCCCCAGTGCGAGCTCGACAGAAGTGCGTATCGAGGGCGCATAACGGCCACAAAGGGGGCACTCGCGAGGACCCTTCTGAATGCTAAAATCACGATTGGGACACCCTACGGTTTTGTGGACTTAACGTAAGTTAAGCAGGGTTGCTAAGCAGGGTTGAGCCTGGTCAGTACCTGGATGGGAGACCTCCTGGGAAAACTAGGTTGCTGCTGGAAGAGGTGTTAGTGAGGTCAGCAGGGGGTGCTCACCCTGCAGTCTGTGTGGGTCCTAACGCCCCAGTGTAGTGATGGGGACACTATACTGTAAAAAGCACCGTCCTTCGGATGAGACGTTAAACCGAGGTCCTGACTCTCTGTGGTCATAAAAAATCCCAGGATGTCCTTCGAAAAAGAGTAGGGGTGTAACCCCGGCATCCTGGCCAAATTTGCCCATTGGCCTCTGACCATCATGGCCTCCTAACCATCCCCATATCTACTGATTGGCTTCATCACTGTCTCCTCTCCACCAGTAAGCTGGTGTGTGGTGGGCGTTCTGGCGCACTATGGCTGCCGTCGCATCATCCAGGTGGATGCTGCACACTGGTGGTGGACGAGGAGATACCCCCCTTACTATGTAAAGCGCTTTGAGTGCCTAGAAAAGCGCTATATAAATGTAACAAATTATTATTAATTATTAAGTGCACATGAGTTAGGTTTAGGAGTAAGGGTAAGGTTGGGGTTAAGATTAATATTAGAGTAAGGGTTGGGGTCTAAAGTTAACTGTGTAAATACAAATGTTAATTAAATGCAATGTAAGTACAATGCATCAACATTTATGTACATAGTAATTATATTGTATCAAATGATTAGTAGTTAAGGCCACCTAATATAACGTGTGACTTGAATCACATGCAGTATGTATTTTATTATTGTTGTACCTCCAGAAAATGATTGAAAATTACTTTTATTTCTTGGCAAGCAACAGTACAAAAAAATTCATCAAAACTATTCCTACCACATACTGTATAAATATTCTGGCATGAATCTCTAATCGGCACGTCCCCAATTCAAACAGTTGCCGTTTATGAATAATCCTGTGTTTTCCACTGGTAAATATGACATTTTGGTTTATGAGGCATTCATCTCGTAAATATGATCGTTCCGACATGACTTGAAGCCAGTGTTATCTTTGCAGTATTTCACAATCCTGCTCCTGGGTCTGCCTGCAGCACAGCACATCCCTGTTTAACGCACCTATTGCAAATCATGAGCTCATTAGTAGAGTTCTTAATGGCCTGAACGGGCCACATCAGATTAGTAAAACACCTCAAATGAGCAGCGCTGAGACGCTCCCAGGAGCAGAATTCAGGAACACTGTTCTATGGTCCAGAATGAAGGACTTTTATTGGGCTACCAACTTCCTTTTCACTCTGATGCCAAAGGATATTAACACAAGATGTGGGACAGGTTGTGATAAGAGTTTCTGAATGTGTGGTTACATTCTTTGGCTAATGTATAACCCAGGGGTGTCCAAACCTGCTCCTGGAGTGCCACTGTCCTGAACAGTTTCCAGCCAACTCCAACCAGCTCCAGCACACTTGCTTGAAAGTTTGAAGAGGGGTCTGAAGAGCCTGATTAACTGGATCAGGTGGGGTTAACTAGGGTTGGAGCTAAACTCTGCAGGACAGTTGCCCTCCAGGAGCAGAATTAGACATTCTTGGTATAGCTATTACACAAAATTACAAAGTACTAGAGATGCCAAAGTTGCACACTGCTCTAAAAGCCCTGAAGCAACTAGATAGGTAAACAACAAATTGCATACCAGAGTGAATTCTTTACATATAAAAAACTTTGTTTATTGTTATTGTATTGAAATAAATCACTTTGGTCATTATATTGTGAAATGTTTACCTTAAATGAAATATGGATAAAAATGGCAATCCATTGACAGCCTATCAAATTTGTTTAGATTTGGAATATAGTGCAAGTCTACTTTGAGCTGCTTTTATGACTCTTTCATGATGGTTTTTGGTTATATTTTTGTCCTTTGATAGACGTGATCACAATGAACTATTGTTGTATGGATGAAGCTGCATGAAGATTCAAAAATATAACATTTATATGCTTTTGATGTTTATGCTCCAAAGAAAAAATTTAATAAAAATAGCAATGCAAAATAATAACAACATTTTCCTTTTTGGGAACATTAACCCTTTAAGTTTATCATGCACGTCACTGCAATGCATTTATATCAATAATAACCTACTGTGAACAATGAATACAGCAGTTGATCTGTACACACGGTATAATTATGACATAAATAGCTACTGACTAACCGATGAAAGCCATTAGTGGTCATCTTAACAGCATACAGTAAATACAGTCATTATTTATTTATTTTTTGGTCTCAAGATAACTAATTAGCTTTCAGCTAGAACCACTTTCTTAAACATAATGATTCAAAATCTTAATGATAAAATAATAAAATGGTAGTGTCAGTCAAATGTGTAGCCTGTTCAGCAATTACAACTGTGTTGATGCTTTACTCGCCTAAATTAGCTACCGCGATGGTGGATAATTGTTCTGTGTTGATTATTTTGTTAAGAAAGTTACTGGACACAACATTTTTAAGTTCATTTGTTGGAGCAAATTATTTTAGCATGCTTCTACAAGTCTGAGCTTTTACCGTGGCTCATGTTTCATGGAAAAGTGCTTCTCATCACAAGTGCAATGCTGTACCAGGTGCGCTACTGAGCAAATTTACCATGTCAGAAAAGCCATAAATATGGAGCTGGCTATATGATCTTCAAAATGTTGGTAGAGACACATTTTTCCAATAAGCATATGGAGATTATAGAGAGGTTTCTAGAGAAATGAGAGAAGTGTGTGATGCACAGGAAATGGATTTCTTGAGTACTTGTGTTTTGGAAAGAAACCCATTGCTAATGGATTACATAATTACCCATTACCAATGTATATTTGAACAATGCATTTCAAGTTGTTTAAATATTCATAATTATGAAAGAGATTTTTCTATATCAAGTCGAAATATAGGGTCAAAATCTATAGAGCCTAAGTTGTGTTGTTATGTGTGTAACACACTGGCATTATTTTACTGGAGTTTACTGCTCTCTATATATTCATTATTAGAATTAATAAAAAAATCAATTTTGAGGGTTTTGAACTAGTTATTTAAGACATTGTATAAAACCACTGCTAGCATAGTAGGAGTTTTGAATCAAAACCTTTTATTGTACAAATATATACACTAACCCCTGTGACAACTTCCTTGTGTGACAACTAGCCCTGGTCTTCTTAATATATTTATATGCTTTGTTGAAAGATTAACCCTCCTTCAATTTGCAAGCACTGAGCTTGTGTTCTGTCCTTCTCAAAAGCAAGCAGGCCTGTTTTGATTATCACTAATTGTATCTCAGATGAAAGAGAAATCACATAGCTCTTCCCCTTACACACACTCACACACACACCCCTCACAGGAAATGCTCCTGTTGGATCACAAGCGTCAAAAGCGGCGCAGAGAGGGCAGCCTCCAGTGTGGAGAGAAAGGGAGTCTGAATGAACAGATGGCGACACAGGGGAAAGGATACGGTGCCCTGCTGGTAAACTTTCCCCGGGCGAAGGCTGGGGTTGGTAGGGGGCTCAAATGTTCTGGTTTAGCTAATCCTGTGCCTACAGACGACACTGACTGCTCGTACTGAAATGTAGAACTAACCCTGTCATATGTGTTCAGTGTTGACTGCTAAACCCAGTTGCATTTATTCTGCTTATGAAGAAAGACAGCTCTGAATGTGTGCAGGCCTGTGTTTGTGAGAGTGTGAGTTTGCTGTTGTCACATAAAACAAGATGTCACGCTTTACATGTCTACCTGTGACTGCAGCTCACAGCACTAACACAGTAAAAAACATGTACAAACACCAGCATGTTTCACTGTCTTCAGCATAAAAGCACACCTCCCACATGCAGCTAGCTTTGTCTCTGCAAGAGCAATCTTTTCTGCCATACTTTAGAAAAAGCACAGATCAAATCTCACCATATCAGCAAAGCACAAAAGGTTTTAGTATTCATTATGCGCCAAAATTTCATACTGTCATTTCGACACATAAGAAGGGGCTACATTTCTCTTTAAATGGCCTGTACAATTCCATGTACCTTAGTTGCAAAGACAGTCATCTAGTAGTACCCTCAATATTGAATCACAAAGCCTTTCAAATAAAATAACAAGAACCCAATCATTATTAAATTAATGATTATAATAACAAAATCATCAATAATGGCAGCACAGGAGCTTCAATTGAAGAAGATGAACTGTTTCATTGACTAGAGTTTGGAGGTAAAAAAAAAGAAAAGAAAAGAAAAAGAAGAAGGTCTCTGTTCTCCACTGTCAAATTTAATGACACCATTGCTCAGGCACAAAAAACAGCCCGTTCTTCCTCTTCCCTACCAGAGAGAGACATCATGTTAGGCAGGATATGCTGAATAGAGCTTGAATAAATCTCCTCAAAGCACAACAGAAGAGGCAGTTCAGTGTGAAGTAATCAAGGAAAAAGCTCAAAGAACCATTGAGGAAAGTGTCAGAGTTCTCGAAAGTTGAGCGGTCTTTTGGTTAAGTGATGCTTCTCACCTCTAACATCGTTTCAGCTGGGTATTTGCAGTCTATAGATGCCTGAAGTGGTATGCCGATGCCAGTGCCTGCCATGCTTTCCACTGAGGAATTTCTCTCAGAGACATTCTATTGAACTACTTGTGTGAGGTCTTCAAAAGCTGTATCTCAGGAAAGGCAAACAAATAAATGGAAGCAGCATGCTATGAGAGAGAGTTGTTGTCAAGGCTGAATGTGCTGCTCTCATTCTAATTTAAGCCTTGGTGTCACAATGGTTTTGAATTTGGATTTGACTTTAACCTTTTATACATTTGCTCAAATACCATTTGTACTTAGAACTTTAATTTTCACCGAGGAATACACAATATATAACTGATACTTTTTTGGTAGAAGAACCACATCTCTCATCTGGAAAATGACGTGACACCAGCTTGAACATTCACAGCACTTAGGTCTATAATTTTGAGCATAGAATATTTCTTTACAGTGTCCTAACCTTGTACATGCTAAACAACTAATGTTACAGCTTAGGGAGACTCTGGGTAAAAACCTTGTCTACACAGCTTATCCTTACCAAGCCCTTTTAACTTTGATAGGAACTTTTAGGGGAAGGTACAAAGAAATGTGTTTATGGATATCTTGTTTACTTGCGATTACAGTGATTGTCCCAAAAACTACTGGATATATCAATCCCATGGACCTTGCAAATATTGGCAAATCCACTGACAAGTTCGGATTCAGAAGAGGCCTGTAGTAGCCTGAAAACCTGAAAACAGAACTTTGTTTCCTGGCAAGCTGGTAAAAACATGCCAAGTTTGACCCCTAAAAATTTGGTAAAAGTCACCCATTTAATTTGTATTTTGCCACCTAGAGAAAGTATTTGCCATTTTTGAGTGCAATATGTATCAAGCAGTCTGTAGATGGTCCGTGGGCGAATCTAAAGCTGAGACTAGTCCCCCGAGACATGTTCAGCACAGTTTGTTGTCAAACCTCAGAATTAAATACAGTGCCCAATGGTTGTTAGTACCTCCTGTGTTTATGGAGCAAAGCTGTCTCCATTGTATAACAAGTAACTTTACTCTTCATACCTTCTCATGGTGATGATGCTCTCAACAAGTGGGACAATCCAGCAACAATTACACACCAATATCCTCTCATAGTATGTCTAATAAACAATAAGACTAGTATTAGGTAAGCTTAGTCTTTAGACCTTGGGATCTTAAAAATGTTGTATCTTTAGGGGCTATCTTTAGTGCTGTATCAGTATAGACAAAGGGGGCAGGTTTTATTGAGATGTGGAGGTTTTCTTATGTTGAGTTGCTTGGTTTAAACTCAAGTTCAGTTCCATCCTCTAACCCCCAAAGGTTTTTGTGTGTGTGTGTTAACAGTCAGAGTATATATCTGTCACCAACTTCAATACAACTGTGCATACTTGAGGCAGCTGTTTATCACTCTAGACATGACTCGGTGTTTGCGAGGTTTTTGTCCCTTTGTTATTACTACCAAACCTTAACACACACAAACTTGTGCCTCTGTCTTCCATAGATGAATTGCAAGAGATTCATGATTAAAACTGCTCTCTAAAAGAAAGTTTCTGCTTAGACAAGCAACCATAAGAAATGCATTATATTAAAACAGGCAAATTGTATGTCATCAGTAGAAATTCACTTATGCGTGCTAGGCTAGATTACTTTTTCACCAATAGTGAACTGTGAAAAGGTGTCCATGTGAAGCTACTCTAGACCATCTTTGCAAGGAAATAATTCAATAGTGCTTACCCAAGTTTCAAAAACAGCTTTCACACCAACCAAACGAACCAAGCTCTGACTCGAGTGCACAACAAAAGCTCTAGTGTGGAAACACCATGACAGTCCTATAATCCCATGTGATCAATTATTTGAAAAAAAGATGTCTACAGATTTCAAATGAAAACACAAATACAAGAAACAGAATACTGCATGTGCTGCCACAGTGAGATGTACTGCAAAACAACAAGTTTAACATGTGAAGGTTTAATTTTTTGTAGACCTTCAAAAGGAAAACACAATCACGTTTGAAAAGCCGTCAGTGATGGAAGCATAATCGGAGAAACCCGGAGTCCATAAGCAGCTTCTGTTTTCAGATTGGAGTCACGCCATGAACACAGTGTGCAGATGCAGCTGACAGGAAGCTGGCAAGGGCCACAGGTACACACTAAGGAATCTTGAGAAAGCATGACAGTCGGATATGAAGCAGTGGGTTTGCACTGACAAGCTGAAGGGTGCTCCAAACTTCAGGATGTCAGAGCACTTCTATTTTGGATTGGTTTTGTGGAAGGCGATGATGCTTGAAGTATTCTTTAAGCTATAGTGTTCATAGTGTGCATCATTAGAGCATCACAGGTAGGCAACCGTGAAACACTGTGCAGTAAAAACGAGAAAAATCCAATAGTATCAACACTCTGTTGTCAACTACAGTATGCAACCCAGATTGATTTTATTCAATTTACCTCTTTCTTTCTGAGGTTTTCTCACATTGGTCTTGAACTAGTTTGTTCTTAAGGTAATTAAGAAAAGAGGCCTAATTATTACAATTATAATAAAAAAATTGGGTTGCACTACACTGATTAATTCAGATTATTTGATTTCAATTACTGTTATGTTAATAATTCCAATTACACTGATGCTTATGCATGCTTATGTTTTTAATTGTGATTAAAATGATTTTTGTGGTTATGTTTTTCCTATTACACTTATGATTTCTATTGCAATTACAATTGCTATTACAGTAACAATTCCAATTGCATTTTTGGTTATGATTATGTTTATTATTTCAATTTTGATCGTTTTTGTGATTATATTTGCAATTATGCTTTTGATTAGTACTGTTAATAATTACGCTTATGCTTATTATGTTTACTCTAATTATGTTTTCATTAGATGACCATTGTTGCACACAGTCTGTGACGTACAGTAACTGCAAACTCAGCTTGTCTAGGAAACTGCTAGCTTTGTTAAACTTATCTCTGAAACGCCCTGCATAAATCAGTTCTTTTATTTCTCCCAAACTGATTTTCGCTTCCTTTGCAGATGCTTTTGGTTTTCATATTCCTATGGTGGTGTAACTAAACTGATATTGCAGCATTCTTTGGCACAAAAGCAACACATCTCATCCCTCATCTCATGCTTTAACCAGTACAGTCATCAGATCTCTACCGAATATAAAACCACTTTCATTCAATAAGCAACTTTGGGAGTTGGGAGAAAATTACATAATCTCAAACACTGGTGCTGTACATAATGTTTTTGCCAGTTAACCTAGAAATGTGCTTTATGTGGTAAAATCTAACTGGTTTATTTAATATGACGATCAAGTTTCACTAATAAAAGCATTTAAAGGGCCACATCAGGTAAAAATAGCTCTTTAAGGCTGCACATGTTCACTTTTTACAGTGCACCCACAGAGCATTGAGAGCCACTGAATGTTTTTGGCAATTAAATAGTGCAAATAAAAGCATACACACAATGTTATAGCATATTTACAGAGGCTTTATGGTGTGAACCACAGGGAGATAAAAATAGAGAAATTACACTGAAGACAAAAATCATCCCATGAGAAAGAGAGAGGTGTACACAAGAACTCCTACTTATAAACATCCACCATTCTTTTATTTCTCATTTGCCTTGTTTAATTGAAATTGCTCTTTTTGTTCTCAGAAAAAATAACAGTGTGAAAGCTTACCTTTCTCCGGACTAAGACTCCTAATATTGCTAACATCCTCCATAATTCAAACTGAGAAGCCTCCATGTGCTAACAATAGGTGGCGAGATGTGTGCCGCTCTTCAGGAGAACAATCCCATGAGCAGCTTTTCCAGATGAGAACGGCTGAATACTCAGATTCTTGTGTCTCATCCTAAAGACGGGGAACCAAAGCACCTGCTCCTGTCTCTCTGCTTTGATTCTTTGCTTTGCTTCTCCCTCCCTTTCTTTATCTCTCTCTGCCTCCTCCTCCCTCTCATCCAGCGCTCTTTCCCTCCACTCGCGGCTGAGAGTACGAGAAGAGCCCGCTCAGAGAGCAGAGCCACGTGTGCGGCCGCTTCAGTGCTGCCTTATCACCTTAAAAAACAATGCTGGGAAACAAGTGAGTAATTTAAGATAGAGGACCAAGGAAGGGCCAGTAAACTTAAATGGCAAGAGAAAGAAAGACAAAGAGAGACGGAGTAGCATGAGGTGATGGTGATTTGCAGAAGCTGTCTTCATCTCATGTTTTATTCAGCAGTGCTCTGCTCAGGGAGAGTGAATGAGTGTGTCTGCGAAGGGAAGAAAGCTTCGGAAACACTGAGGTGAAGGGAAACCAGGGACACGGAAGAATGTGAAAAGGAAGAGAAGAAGTGAAGACTGAAGGAACAGGAAAGGATTTTTTGGACAATTCCATCATCCTCATGCTGTTCTAAACCCTTTTTTTTTCAAAACAGGGTTATTTTAACTAAAACTAAAACTAAAATTAAAACCATTACTTTTACAACTGCATAAAACCTTGGCAAAACTTCACGAAATGACAAAAGTATGAGCAGAATAATTCTTTAAAACACATCAAAGAAGTTTTCCCTGAATGGCATGACAATGGACTCATTGTCACTTAAGTACTTTAGGAGTTGATAATGCTTTTTTGTCTGCTAAACATGGGCTGAAAGCAACATATAAAAGCGTCTCAGACAATGGAGAAAAAACTCACTTTCAGTATTTGAAACATCAGTGCACTTATGATGCAATGACGCGAGGGCTTCAAGAAACAAATCACTTGTACAGTTTTGCATAATCCATCACATTTGATTGAACAATACAATAAAAGCTGCCAGTTGTTTGTCTCTCCCTTACAGAAGATGGAGACAAACTGAATTTTAATTCAATTGTATGTCATTATTAAAGTGGTTTAGAACATGAATCTTTTTGGGGGGTGACATTTATTGCATCGGATGTCATGAGCATTTTTTAAAATGCCAGAAACTTAAAAGTAGATTGAAAATTAGATTCTGTATTTACATTAGACTGTTATTGGAGCCACATATTCTGCAGCTTAAAAGTTAGGAATAAAATAACACTTTTTTAACACTTGAAGCATGTATTAAATGCATTACAGAATAAGTAACTTTTTAATGCATTCATAACTATTTGTAATACACATTATTAAGCTGTGTGTTCTAGTAAAAACATAATTAAAAATGGCAATAAATATAAATTCATCATGGGATATATCGTGTGTTGGATAAATTTAAAGGTGTAACCATGATGTAACCATAATATAATGTTCTATAATTATGAATATAATTATTTCTAAAGATATTTACAAAGTGCACTTTAAGACATATAGCTAATGCACTATATATACTGACTTAAATCACAGCGTTGACAGAAGTAGCTTTTGTTCTTTACAATTGTGTTTTTATAAAATGTAATTATCTAAATGCCATAGAAATCTGGCATGACTGCCAAGAAATAGCATTGACACGTTTTGTCCTGTCATGACAACCATATAATGAAAAAGACCTCCTAACAAACAGCACTTCGATCTTGTCAAAGGCAATCATTTTGCCTCCATCTGAGATGTTATCACCAAAGCTTTATCCAGCATGAAGCACAAACAGAAGACTGATGCCATATGTTACATGCGGCTGGTTAACTAGAAAAGGGTACAAAAAGGACTTAAAGCATGGCACTGGATGGTGTCAGGGAAAAGACATTGACTCAGAAATCCCCAAGTTGCAATCAATCACAAGAACAGAACGGATGTATTTTTGACTGCTACTTCTTTTAAATGGACCCAGAATGCTTGGATGCATTCACGCTAAAGATGGAAAGCAAAGCCCAGGAGAGGTGCAGCGAGAGCGTGCGGCTGCGTTCAGGAGCTGTCCGTGGTTCTGACAGCTCCAGCAGTCCGCCTATGGGAATCACCCTTAGCTCAAAGAAAGTAGGTCAGAAGAGACCAACAGAAAGGAACAGGCACGCAGCACTGAACTGGACCATCTGTGCGTTGAAAACATCTCTTCGCATGGCTCTTAGTTAACTCAATTGATGACAAACACTTTCGACTAAATGCACTGTACAACATTAATTTTACGTTTTATTTTAATTACACAAAATCTGAAAAGGCCTATTGTGGCAAAACTCACAATTTTTGCACAATTCCTTGCACAATTTTATGTTATGACTTCAAAACAATTTCAACATGCGGTGAGATTTGAAAACTGATACTTTTGATGTTAGCTTCACATATACAGCTTCATATGTATGGGTTTTCTGATGTAGTAGGTTTGCTCTGTAGCTCACCCGATACGGAGTTGCGCTTGAGATGTGAAGTATCCCAAAAAACGTGTTTTAACCCATTTTGTGCCTGTGTTGTTAGTAGATTGCATTCGCATGTTTATCATCCACTCTGTTTGTTTGCGCTATGCTAATTTGCGCTGCTCTTGGTGGATTGCGTTGGTCATTATGGAAATGAGCGGACAGCTTCTGTGTTCTTTAAAGTGTGCATTGTCAGTAAATCACCCGCATGACTTTCCACTCCCACCGGTGCATTCATGGGATTGTTCTCTCATGCGTATTTTCTCTGTTTGGTAAATCAAAATGTCATTGACTTGTGGTGGGCTTTTCACTTTTAAACACCTTAGAAAAAAGTCTAGTTTCCTAAAATACTACCGATCAAAAAAAAAAAAAAAGAGAAAGTAAAAAAACTGTTCAAATGTTCTTAAGTTCCCGTAATCCTCATCTCATTTCAGAGGCCATTTCTAAATCCTTTGATTCTGAATTGGGTATTACCTCCTCCATGTGGTTTGAATCTATCTATGATAGACATGAGTGTGTGCTAAAGTCGTCACTGTTGGATCCTATAGGTTCACAGCCTCTGGTACAGGAAGATAAGGGATGAAGAAAAGTGAAAAGAACAGATGAAAAGAGAACAATGGCGTCTTTCACCAGGTCGATTTTATCTTAAGCTTAGATTCAGTTTCTGTAGAACCACCAAAATGAGACACATTTGCTGACAGCCTGACCTGTATTTTCCCCCAATGCAGAAAAGCTGGGCATTCTTTTTCAAAGGTGCATTATCGTATAATGAGCAGTTAAAGTGCCTCTGGCTGGCTATGTTGTAATATTTATATGAGTTCCACAGAAGCTGATGCAGCTGATAAACTACATACGAAGACAAAACACGCTCAGTGTTCGGGATAAATATAAATGATCCAGTATAACCCAGTGCTCATCCCCAGGCACTGGGGTTAAATTAAACGGGTTCTTCAGATTCATATTCATCTCAATTCTTGTTATATGCTTGTCATGCATATATATACTGACAACAAAGGATATAAGATATGAATAATGCAAAGATATGAACCTGTTTAGCAATTATTGATTTACTTTTCACTTCATTTGGATGTAGACTTGGAGTCTTAGCAGTTGGATAAATTCCACACGGGGCATGCTTTATTCTTTGTTTTGGACTGCAAGTCATAGAAAACAACTTTACTTACATACTAAATTTACTTATTTATTTTTAATTAATTATTCTGTGAAAAATACATTTAATTATTTAATGTAATATTAACTCATGTGTTTTTATGTACAGTATTTATTAATATTTTTTATTATTTGATTTCATTTTTTTAAATAATATTTACACATTTTAAATATAATCTAATAATATAATATAATAATCATTAAAATGTAAATATTTTATACATACACACATGAATACAAATTAACCCTAGATGGATGGATGGATGTATGATCAGAGATAGCGGTCACACACTGAAGGGCAAGGGTCTGGTCTTGTGACTGCATCACATGTAAGAGAATGAGGCTTGGCTGCCCGAGCACTTCCTTTGATGGACAAGAGCTCAGAGAGAAAAGTCCTCTGGGGCTTGAATAGTTTCGGCCACAGAGCTGGGATCAGCTAGCAGACCTGTGAAGATCTGCACTGACAGAATACGTTAATATTCCTATGAGCAAAGACCGAAAACTACACTGTAAAAAAAAAAAATATATATATATATATTTATTTTTTTATTTTTGAGTTCTCTCAACTTATTTTTGTAGGAGATTCTCAACTTTTTGTTGTATAAACTTAAAACAACAAGTTGAGAAAACTCAAAAATCTGCTGAAGCTGGTTGCCTTAAAATTTTAAGTTGGCTCAACTTTTTTTTACAGTGTGGAGGATCAAAAGGTAAAAATGGAAATATGGACAGAGTAAGAGAAGATATTTTTGGACACGGCATTAAATGCATCTCAAGTTTGAGCTATATTCATTAGTTAATTGAAGTTAACCGTTGACTTTTATTTCACAGAATCACCAAACAGGACCACTGATGATTCTATGGACAAAAAAATATCTTTTATGTTCAAAAAAGATAGAAAATAGAAAATTAAAGAGTTTTGGAAGGATGTGAGGATGAGTAAATAATCTTAAGAAAATGTAATCCAGTTCAAATCTTGTTATTTTTGCAGTGCTGTTTGAAGCCATCTTTTCAGTGCAGCTTAATTAGTTTCTTATTCCAGCTTCACTGTCACCTTCACACTGCAGATGTGCAACTACTTTCTGTTGATGAGCATTCATTACATATTTACATATCTGAGAGAGAGATTCACATATTGTGTCTCTTCAAAACATGAATAAATCAACAGCACAAACCATACATTTATCAATTACCTGCACAGACTACATGGATGTCGAGGATATTGGTATCACCAATATGATGTTAATATGCACTACTGAACTGTCATGGGTTGTGCTGATAACACTAGTACTATTTGCTTGCATACAGCAGCCAGTTTGGTCTCGCCACTTTTTGTCAAACCCCTGGGTCATACCTGCTTCACCGATACAAATGCTAATTGGCTCTCAGGGGAAGACCTGGGCAATTACAAAACACAAACAAACACACACGTTACACTGTCACTGCAACAGCACTTTTCAGGGGAGAAAGAACAAGATTTATGAGCACCAATGACTTACGCCCACATTTCTGTGACCTCTACTTCAGAAAAGTCAATGTTGCACTGAGAAACAAAATTAATCAGAGTCACATTGCTTTGGACAAATCCATGGCGTGACTCTGTCTCCATTTTGCTGCAGATGACACATCCACAATAGCATTTTCTTCTGTTTATTAAACAGCACAATGTCATGAAAGCATGTGCCTGTGGATACAAAATGGTTGCAAAATGATATTGCTTGTAACAAATTTCACTGCACTCAACAGTACAGTGTTTGGTGCTAAAACAGTGTGTTTAATTTTCTCCAAAATGTGATTGTGGCAACGGTTTATTACATAGTTTGTTGTGTGTATCACGGTAATTCAGAAATTAAATATCATGCATGTGGCGCTGAAAAGTTAATGTTAAAGGTTAATAAAATGAATGTACCATCAACACTAAACCCTAAACCTAAAACAGCATAATGTTAACAAAAGCAAATGTGAGATTAAAATGCATTTGCTTAGTTACCGAGCAAACACTGTCAGAATAGCAATACATATGGAATGGATTTTGTGATGCACAACCTTAAATGTGTTTTAAGGTCATAATGCAGTATTATGCAAGGAATGGCACAAAAACCAACCTTTATTCATCGATAATCTGCCTCTTTAATCATAATTTGTGTGAAAGGAAATAAAAGTTGTTGGTGTTTCAATGCTTCAACTGTTCATTTCACCTGGAAACTGCAGAGAAATGTGTGTAGGCATGTTTTTTTGAGAAATGTAGGCAGATGAATGTATTTACAGTGAACCTAGGTTGAGTTTGGACCAACATGGGAGTTTGCACATGATGATTCCTTTCAGAGTCAAATACGTCACTAAGACTTCCTCACAACCTGACTTTTTCAACACACACTCATTAAAAAGAGCAGTGTGACCTAGAAGCCGTCTCAATTCTCCATTTCAACAGATTGCGATCTTAACCCTGAATCTGAACATGAGACAATGGTCCTGGTCTCCTTTTTCACAGAAACAACATGTGCGCTCATTCTATTCCACATGGTGCACAAATGCAAGAAATGGAACGTGTTCTTCCTGCTTTAATTTAATCTGTGGCCTGCTTTCTCAGTGGAAACAAGGAAGGAGGCAATAAAATAAGCGGGAGCGTTAGTCTAAGTGCCCCAAGAATCTACGTCTTTAACTATTAAAGGCAACATGAAATTTGAATCCTAATACATGTTCCCAATCTCATTATGAATGATTTATTGATGCACATTTTTCCAAGAAACAAGGCACATCTTTATAGCCTTTAATACAAATTTAACTTAACTGTAAACTTCTCCACTGCTGGAGCTTTGCTTTTTGGCTGATGTCTTATTTTTTAATTCATCACATGGCTCCATTCTGTATGCAACACCCACTTGATCCAATCAATTTCTGATGTATAAAATAAAGCATTGTCCTTATATCCTGTAAATAGATTGGGGGCTTTATTGACTTGAGGGCGAGTGAACCCACTGGTCTTAATCACTTTAAATATTATCAGTTGTTTATGAGTAATGCCACAGTATATACAGCGATGACAAGTGCAAATGCAATGAATGGGTAGGTGAAGAGTGCAATAGTGCTTCAGGTTTGAATTAGGTCCCTGTGGCCTTCCTCTAGCACGAGTCCTTTGGGCGTTTACTGTAATTGCTCGCTCTCAGAGAGAGCAGGCTAATTTAGGATGGTGCCACACACAGTGAGTATGTCAGGGTAATAGGGTTTGCACACATCCCTAGCGAGCGGATCAGCCCGCGGCTCCAGCGAGTCTCAAAGTGATGTGATGCTGTTACGTTCAGCAGATAAGGCAGAGCTCAATGCTCAATGCTACGGCTCATCAGATTGATTGTGTTCTGCCGAGCCGCTGTTTCATGCTCATTAGTTAATTCATACAATCAATATTATGGATTACAAACACATTTAAGTGTTTGTTTGCCTTGTTGAACTAATTTGGTGAGGTATGGCAATAACTTGACAGTGGCTCTATCACAGTCCCTTTCAGGAAAGTGAGCTATTCGTCCAGAGCTGTAGCTTGAATTGACAGAGACTAGAACAAAACTGTAGTCACAACCTAGCTGTAAGTAAACAAACAAACAAACAAATAAATAAACAGCATTCATTCATTTACTCATTTATAGAAGGACCCATCTTGATTCTGAGGGCCAGTTTTACTAACAGGTTGCGCCAACACAAACCATCTTTTGGCGTTAGAATTGTACTGTCAGGTTTTATTAAAGCACGCAGTGATCAGTTAGTGCTGAAAAGGCATGGACACAGTTATTTTTGCTCCTGACCTTATTGAATATGCATTTGTAGGAGTTTCCCTTTCAGATGCAAAATTTATGGGAGGAGAGTATTCAGATGAATCACGGAACGTGATTTACTAACGTTTGCACTTGTCAAATTACTGGCATTTGCACCATTATTTAAAGGGGTCATCAGATGCCCATTTTGCCCAAGTTGATATGATTCTTTAGGGTCCTAATGAAAAGTCTATAACATACTTTGGTTAAAATTTCTCAATGGTAGTGTAAAAAACACCTTCTTTACTCTGTCAAAATCAGCTCTGTTTTCAGCACGCCGTTTTTTAGTCCATGTTGCTTTAAATGCTAATGAGCTCTGCTGACTCCGCCCCTCTCTTCTGTGGAGTGACGAGCAGACTGTAAACTAGCACATTATTAGTAAAGGTGATTTGCAAAGATTCATAAAAACCCTTATACTCACTTCTTCTGTAGATGAAGCTGGATCACGAATGATTCGCACGAACATAGACGCATTTAGGCAGATTCCTTTCAAAAACGAAAGTAACGTTAATCCTCTGTATCTTCAGCAGCTCAGATGTCGGGAGTAAATGACGACTGCTATGTTCATTATTACATCCAACAACAAAACACCTCAATCGTTTAATCGGAGACATCTTGTCTTGCTTTGCACCGGAGTCGCACATTTCTCAGCTCACTCAGGGCGGGTCTAAGGTAAGACGATCTCGGTAGCGGTCTGTGCAGAACTCAGACAGGAATCTCATAACAGCCTGATTTGAGAAAGGGGATTTTAAAATAGGGATTTAAAAAACAACGCGTAAAGTGAATTTTACATCCGATGACCCCTTTAACACCCCAAAAAACACTATATTGCTCTTGAAATGGCTGCAGTTGTTGTTACTAGGGCACCGCAGAGAACAGAGAGTGCGTGGTAGAAGGGAGAGGATTTTTTCCACATGTATTAATTTATTTGGCATGCCAGAAGAGCATTTTATCCAATCATATCTTTTTACCAAGACATGACATTTTTTAATTTTTCAAGGAAAAAAAGTGGACTTGGAACCCTCAACTAGGAGTCTCGCAATACCAGCTCTATCAAAACGTCTTGCAAAAGGCCTCCGGTTCTTTTCAACGTACTGTGGCTTCTTTATTTCTTTATTCTTTATTCGCGACTACGCTAATTTGGTACATTGCATTGGTCGATATGTAAATGGAATGCTCCGTCTGTGTTCTTTAATTTGCACAGTTGTTAGTAAATTACCCGCAGAAATTTCCACGCCCATCGACGCTGTTTTGGAATTGCGCTCTTGTGCTAATTTGCCCGGTACAACCCTAAATAATATTCTAATTTGTTGTGATCGTTTAAATGATGTCATTTAATTAACATTTTGTCAGCTTTCATCTCTTTTGCACCTTTTTTTAAACTTGAGTATAGGTAATGTACTATACTAACTGTAGCTGCTCTGGTAGTGCATTGCTAGCCATGCCAAGGCCATTGATTTGATTTTCCTGGAACTCACATGATAAAATATACCTTGGTTGTAATAGCTTTGGAAGTGTCTGCAAAATCAATAAATGTAATTATCGTCTTTAAAAATGATAGCGCCTTTAGAGATAATGCAGTATTACACATTTCTACATCTACTCATTTATTGACCAAAACCACATTTAAAATTGAATTAAAAGTAAGGTATTTATGAATTGTTTTCCCAGAATGAAAGATGTGGAGGATGTGGAAATTCCTTTAAACTGCATGATCCAGACTGTTTGTGAACTGAGAGGCCAGCAGTGACTATTATATTTCAAGGCTATATCATTGAATTCAGTTTGAAAAGAGCTTGAAAATGATGTAGATTGATTCATACATTTCCTAAAATATCTTAATCTCAAACATCAAATCCCAGTATTACATTAGTAGTACATGCATAATAAGAATGCAATGCAAATATACTGAATATCTGAAACGAGCCCTCCTATTGCTATTCTTCTATAGTGTAATGCAGTTCTAAACACAACACACAGGATGTTTAAGGAACCCAGCTGTGTTCCGTTCAGCCATTATTCAGCATCACACTGTGTGTATGAGCATTTACATGCCGCCGGAATAATGAAACAGCAATCATACAGAGTCATTACAGCCTTATTATATTCAACAAACACTGAAAGTAAGCAATAAAAGAATGTTATTTTTATGAAGCAGCTGAAAGTTACTGTGTTATTTCAGCAGTGACATTCTGTAAGGAATTTCATTTACAGTAGTTGTGTCATGCATTTGGTGATTTAATGTCTTTAATCACATTTTATAAATCATGTTATGCATTCAGTTTTGTGTATAAGAGAAATATTTGTTTATCCAGGTGACTTTCTGCACATTTAGATTTTATTTGATATTTAATGTACTCCATATGTTATTGTAAATATATGTTAGCATATGTGCACAGAAGCTGAACATTACATAAGAGTGAGAGTGAATCTCATGGGTGTTCAGGCATAACAAAGCACAAAACCTTGCTTTGCCAAGATGTACATTTGCATTAGTTAAGTTGGCAGCTGCAACTTTCTACTCAGTATACTGTAAACATTGCAGAAAAGCATCTGGACACAATTAAACATACAACTACAATACAATTAAACTTATATGCAAATGATATGACTGATGGAGTGAGTATAATGCTTCAAAAATAAATGTACTGTTGCGTTGAAAAATAAGTAAATAAATTTGCCATTTGAAATTTTCTTTTAAAATTAGCATTTTTCTCAGGCTCCTGTGTTTATGTTCAGTAATTTCACTTTAAAGGCAATAAATAGGTTCTTTTCTAATTAGCCATTCAAGTAAAATAGCTGAACATAAACACAGGAGCCTGATAAAACTGCTCATTTTAGAAGAAAAGTTCAAACAGCACTTCATACCTATATATATATATACATACGATTAAACAAATTTGTATATTAAAAAAAATCTTAAAAAAATCTTAATCATGTGCTATAACCAAACTCTGAGACAGATTAGAAGTCAGAAGAGTTTTATCATCTATAAGTTGGATATTTACAGTGGGGATCGAAAGTTTGGGAACCCCTTGCAGAATCTGCGAAAATGTGGATAATTTAATAACACAACAATTAAAAAAGGTTCAAACGTTCACTGATGCTCCTGAAGGAAACACGATGCATTAAGAGCCGGGGGTGAAAACTTTTTTAATTTGAAGATCAAGGTAAATTGTACTTCATTTGTCTTCCAGGAAACATGCAAGTATCTTCTGTCGCGTCAGAAGGGCAGAAATAAATGGAAAAATATGATATTTCAACAAAATAAGAAAAATTTGGACATCTTCATCCTGTTCAAAAGTTTTCACCCCCCGGCTCTTAATGCATCGTGTTTCCTTCAGGAGCATCAGTGAATGTTTGAACCTTTTTTAATTGTTGTGTTTGAGTCCCTCAATCATCCTCAGCGTGAAAAGGTGGATCTAAAAATCATACAGTCACTGCTGGAAAGGGTTAAAATATGCAAAAGATGCTGGAAAACTGAAGATTCTGCAGGACCTGGAGGATTTTTCTGAAGAACAGTGCTCAGTTGAACTGTTCAGAACAAACAAGGGACTCATGAACAACCATCACAAAACAAAAACACAGTCATAGATCATCCAGGTTACCACACACAGTATTAAGAACCAAGGGTTCACAAACTTTTGAATGTGGTTATTTTAATAATTTCAGCTATTTTTTTGTCTTGTGGACTATATGTAAACATCTTTTATGGAAAATATCTTACTCAGGACAGTACTAAATAAAAAATAACATGCATTTTGTATGATCTCTCTTATTTTGGTAAAATTATCCACATTTTCACAGATTCTGCAAGGGGTTCCCAAACTTTCGCATGCCACTGTATATTGGTTCCGTTCAGTATACTATTACGCAATTAACTGTTCACCATTTGGGAAAATACAATTTTTAACAGGTTCAAGTTTCTTTTTATCATACAGGCAACTGAATAGATTAATAATTGTATTAGTAATGAATACTAAAAATACATCAACACCTCATTATCAGCTCTTTTTTAACACATTGTCTTTCCTCAGCATGACAAGCAGGTTGTATCTCAAGCAAATCCTCACGCTAGAGTCTATTTTAAAGCAGCTTTTCTCCAGGGAGAAGGATCCTTGTTTGCCCGCAGCCCATTAACATGGCAGTGGATGATCTGAAGTACTTCGTTTTACACCAAAAAACATGCAGTCTGTGTAGTGCATGGATTGGACTGTATGTGCACATGGTTCAAATGGTAAGGTTTCCTGTCAGTGACCAGACCATGAGACCAAGAAACCTTCAGTTTTATGGAAAATTATAATAAATACAGCTCAAAGGAATAGTATTTTATAAAGCAATAAGCCAAAGTATGATTTAAGGAATCTGGAAACCTTCAAATGTAAAATCACTGTACAGCCACAAGTTAAAACAAACAGCAGTAGTGTGTTCTTAATTCAGCGTCACATGCCACATGCAACATCCACACAATGTATTGATTGAACCTTCGAGAGTGTATTTACCTCCCCAGCCACCAGGCTGTTGCAGATGTGTCTTTAGATAAATAAATGCTGTAGGTAATAGTATAGGGGCTCGCTGCTTCTTAATTAAATCCCGTAATTTCTGAGCTTGATCTGTACTATCCGTGTTCAATAAGTATAATTCTGAACTGGATCAAAGTAACACTGCAAGAATTCAATCGTGCAGTGATTTATGAATTTGATTTCTTTTTCAATAGTGTTCTGGGAACATTGGCTTATTTTGAACTGGGAACATTGATATTATGCAGTAAAATCACCAAAAGGCATATTTATGGTCAGAGTACAGAGACAAATATACACTCTCAGTTTCTTCCATTTCCTCCAGTTCAAGTCTAAATGTAAATTTAAAAGCATATTAAGCTGAGAAAAATCATTCAAGTTGCTAATTCAGAAAAGATGATCAGTGAAGCATGGGACGTGATGGGACACGCCGATGTGACTAGCATTCAGCAGAACGGGACTGTGATAAAGATCCACTACTGGCACAAAATCAAAGAATATTACTCATTCAGTCTTTCATCAACACATGCACATGTTTATGTAGCTAAATGGGGACATACAATATTGTTTTCAAATAATTTATAATAGAACAACCCAAAACCCAACCATCAAAGAAAAGTAAGGTTTCTATGCCTCAATATGCTTATTAAAAAACTAAAATAAAGCCCCAGACATTGATATTATGTAAGAAGACGTCTAACCGCAGCTGAGTGCTTTTGAAGTCACATGATCACAACATACTCTTTGATATACACTAGCTTGAGTAGTGATTTATTCAGTGCTATATATGTGAATAGTGGGTTATTAATGGGTTCAGTCTTGTGCATCTAGACTTTTGACTTGCATACTGACTGCTGTTTATTGTGGCCAAGAAACGCCCACTAACCAGGAAAAGCCTGTCTGAATGACATGTTCAAACAAACATTTTATTAAACAACCAGTCTATTTTGTTTTGATGTGTCACTTAGGGTCAAGTTATCATAGCACAATAATATACTGGCATGGAAAAAGTGTTTGAATAAAGGCACACCAAACAGTTACACTGTAGCAATAGCAGAAAATGTATTTATTACAACACTAACAAAGTAGAATATACACTCACTAGCTGCATTTCCAGTATCCTGCAATTTGCGTGAATTGAAATCGAAATTGAAAATACGCCGAATTGAAAAGCGTCAATTTCTCAAAAAATGGCCATATATCACAAAAAGGTATTTTCAGGCAATTCGAAAAAGGAATATTTCGAAGATACACGCCTACACCGATTAAATATAATGGCTAGTACAGTGGCTGCAATATACATAACCCTACCAAAATCAGTCGCCATGACTTATTGCGAGAGGAAAAAATTATGTTTTAGTCACATAAGATTGGTTAATGGGCATGCCTTTATTTTGCAAAACTTTTTTTATCAACATTTATAAAATATCTGTAAGTTTTGCGCAAATCGGTAATGGAAACGCAGTTATTGGCCACTTTATTAAGTACACTTTGCTAGTACCTGTTTGGAACCCCATTTTGCCTTTAGAACCTCTTTTGTGGCATAAAATCAACAAGGTGCAGAAAACATTCCTCAGAAATTGTGGTCCGTATTAACATGACAGCATCATGCAGTGGCTGCAGATTTGTCGGCTGCACATCTATGATGCATATCTCCCGTTCCACCACATTACAAAGGAGCTCTTTTAGATTGAGATCCAGTGACTGTGAAGGCAATCTGAGTATAGTAATCTGCCGCATTGGTATTAAGAGGCCAAAGTGTACCAAGAAAATATCCTCCACACGATTACACCACCGCCACCAGCCTGAACCGTTGAGACAAGGCAGGATGGATCCATGCTTTCATGTTTTTTATGCCAAATTCTGACTCTACCATCTGAATGTCGCAGAAGAAATCGAGACTCATCAGACCAGTTAACCTTTTTCCAATCTTCAGTTTTACAGTTTTGGTGAGCCTGTGCGAATTGTAGCCTCAGCTTCCTGTTCTTAGGTGACAAAAGTGGCACCCTGTGTGTTCTTCTGCTGCTGTAGCCCATCTGCTTTAAGGTTTGACATGTTCATTGATGCTCTTCTGCATACCTTGGTCATAATGGTTATTTGAGTTACTGATGACTATCTATCAGCTCAAACCAGACTGGCCATTCTCCTCGGACCTCTGGCATCAACAGGGCATTTTCTCCCACAGCTGCTCACTGGATATTTTCTCTTTTTCAGACCATTCTCTGTAAACCCTAGAGATGGTCGCGTGTGAAAATCCCAGTAGATCAGCAGTTTCTGATAAACTCAGACCAGCCCGTATGGCACCAACAAACATGCCACTTTCAAAGTCACGTCAATCACCTTTCTTCCCTTTTCTGATGCACAGTTTGAACTTCAGCAGATCATCTTGGCCATACTTGCCTAAATGAAATGAGATGCTGCTTTGTGATTGGCTAATTAGATATGTGTTAACGAGCATTTGAACAGATGTACCAAATAAAGTGGCCAATGGGTATATAGTTCTTTCTCCAATAAAATTCTGATGCAAAAATTAGATATGATTTGTATAGCTTCAAAACATTGTACATTGTAATTTTTGATCACTATACACTCTTAAAAATAAAGGTTCTATATTGGCATCGATGGTTCCATGAAGACCCTTGAACATCCATTGAGATGCAGAGAAGGTTCTATATGGTGGAAAAAGGTTCTATAGATTTAGAGGGAACCAAGAATGATTTTTCTATGGCATCACTGCAAAAACATGATATCGCTGTATAGAAAAGTATATAAAAATCTTGAATCTTGAAAAGAGCAGCCTGAAAATTCTTCAAAACATCTCCTTTTAAAGAAACATTCCAGGTTTGGAATGACATGAAAGTGAGTAAATAATTACAGGATTATGACTTCTGGGGGAGCTATTCCTTTAAAGTGTGATGCACAGAGCTGAATGAGGTTGTTTACTGAGAAGATTCTGATGGGAACACGACCCATGTTGATGTATAAACAGCAGCTCTATTACTTTAGTTGCACTGCAATATGAATGCAACCATTTAAAGCTCATTAGTTAGGGCTCAATTACATTTTACACACTTTAGGCATATACTGTATGACATTGTAATAAAGCTAACTTACTGTAAATGTGATTTGTAAAGCTTTGGGGCTGCACATTCACTTTTATTACCTTCATTCATCTAAAATTAACATTAATGAGGAGTGCAATTTATAGGCAGCAGGTTAGAAACTAACAAAAACAAACTTTGATCCAAAACCAAGCCTACTGCATTTTAGACTTCAGCAAAAGATCTATTTGATAATTTCGATTTTTAAGGTTTATGCAGTACCCCACAAAATCTTATTTTAGTTTGTGGGCGTTTTGTTCTCAGAGTTTTCATTATCCTCTGACTAGGGTGAAGTAGGTTTTGGAACTGACACTAGAGAGAGTAAAATTTTCGGTTAATTGACCAAGCGGGCATAGTTATTGAACCATGCAATAATCTCAAAATGGCCAATTTAAGAAGATATACCGATCTATCACTAGAGCAAGGCAGCTTAGTAGGGTCTGAAACAGATCTTGTGTCAACAGTCAACTCATTACAGGAGAACTGATGGTGATTTGAGAAAGAGAGAGGCAGACATGAAGGCAGAGAAGAGATTTCTTTATCCGCTTCCTTTGCTTTTGATGTTTCCTTTCTGTCTACTCGCCTTGGGCAACTTCTATTCTCCAGAGAGAGGGGCAAATACAAAAAAATTACATGGTCAGTGCAATTCCGAGCCTTATTTAGGGGAATGATTGTTTATCCGCAAGACATATGAAGAAAGTTAAAAATGGAGGTGGGCAGAGTGAGAGAAAAAAAGAGAGAAGAAAGAATGCCATTAAAACTGGACCTGTGTGGAGGTTTGTGAGCACCAGCATCCTCCGGGGCCGAGCACATACGGACTGAATGAGAACAGAGACGCAGCTCATTTGCTGACATCTCAGAAATGGCCATCTCAATAGCTGCTTTAATATGAGGTGATGAGCTGTCAGATCAGACATACTCCACTGTCCAGTAACACTAATGGACTGTGAAACATCCCTACAGACCTCCGCCTGCTGAGAGAGGAACATACATCTGATATCTAATAACCCTGCGCAAATTGCCAGAGCATGAGAAGGTTCCTTCAAATAACTGTCAGTTCTCCTTTTTCATGTCATGTTTCTAAAGGCAGGGTTTCAAGGAGGGCAAAAAGCCTTTTGCGTATGATGAAAGCAATACTGTATGTGAAAACGTGTTACAAATGACTGACAGTCCTTCACTGATTATCAGATGCATTCACACACAAAATGGCTAGAAAATCGAAGACGCACAGGTTTTAACAGCCAGCATTTGATAGTGGGGCCATAGAGGTATCATATGGGCCTGACATGGGATTGTCCATGGGCTCCCTGTCCGAATTAGGTCACGCTGCATGAAAAAAACAATGATCCAATTATGCAATTATGCCAGTATAATGTAATAACTCTTAAAATGTGTTCTACCATCTTGTTGAAGTTGAAGAACAAAGCTGAAGAAACTATTTGTTGTTCTCCAAGATTAAGGGTCACAAAAGGATTCATGGAGAACAGGACACATGCAGCTCCATAAATCCCTCTGAAGGATCCCTGCTTTAGAAATAAGTGGCTGAAGTTTACTTTTAACAAGATCCCTGATGATTTCAGTCTTATCTTAACAATTTAGTGACAACCGGCGGATCTGACATCTGTCATGCTTTGCAAAGAAGCTGTAGACCAGAGGTAACTGGCCCTGCTTCTCAAGAGCTACAGTACCTTCCTGCCAACTTCAGCTCCAAACCTGCTTCAACCTGCTTTGTTATTTTTATGAATAGTTGTTTCAGGTGTGTTTGATTGGAGTTGAAGCTACACTCTTAAAAATCAAGGTTCTTTATTGCCATCAGTGGTTCTATGAAGAACCTTGAACATCCATGGAACCTTTCAAATGCAGAAAAGTTTCTTTAGATTTTTAAAATATTCTTCAAAATGGTTCTTTTGGGAATTGTTCACTGAAAGGTTCTTTTG
Source organism: Barbus barbus (assembly GCF_936440315.1). NCBI lineage: Eukaryota > Metazoa > Chordata > Actinopteri > Cypriniformes > Cyprinidae > Barbus > Barbus barbus. The sequence continues at coordinate 5,501,675 of NC_136756.1, forward strand.
GGAACCAAAAATGGTTCTTCTATGGCACCACTGCAAAAACACCCTTTTTAAGAGTGTAGGGTTGGCTACCCCTGACGTAGACAACTGATGGACCCTACAGCAAACCCACAAACTGTGAGAATTGGTACTCATGTCAAATGCAAAGCAATTAGCCGATCATAACAAAGGCATCGTTTCTATTGTTTTTGTGCTAACTAGCTGCGACACTTTGAGTTTCTGCGATGTTGCGGATGACAGCTCAGCTAATTGTGCTTAGTATAATATGAAATTGGTTTTATTTGAGTTTGAGCATCATTTTGTGTGGGTTTTAATGGCCATCATGTATGAGACTATGAATAATTTACCTCAGCTCTTCAAAGCAAAGAATGTTCAAACTGTAAACCTTTGTAAACAAAATATATTCCATGACAAATGTTGTATCAGTCAATGAGTATGTAAGTATATTTTTCAATGTTTAATTGCTTTAAGTTTTAATAATTTGAACAGGTACTTATCCATTTAGTTGTTGGTGCAGGTGTGTTGCATCTGGTGCAGGCAGAAACATTGCTTGTTGCTGGAATCTTATCACATTGCGTCTGGTTACATGTTGTAAGGGTGAATAACTGATCAGAATCTGAATAACTAGATCAGAACTTTTTAGTGCAAGACACCTTGACTGAAGTGAACTTAAAGTGGAAATGTTAAGAATATTCAAGAATACTGAGTACACAATGTAAAGGCAAACATTCAGCAGCCCCTAAACAATTCCAAGCGCAAAGACTTGACATGCAGAAACACATTACCAATGCATTATGCCAAAACCGCTACACAGATGACCAGTGGAAACGAGAGGATGTCTCATTAGTACTGTGGTGGGAGAACAGGGTTTCTAGAGAGAAGATATTTCTGTCAGGGTTGTATAATTCATCTGCAGTGCTGCTATGCGCCACTTTACTCAATGAGAGCAATTAGCTGAAACTATAGAGTCTGTTACTCGTCACCCATATAACTAAAGACCTGACCAAAGACAGATGAGAGAATGTGGAATGAATGGCTCGTTTTCACTCTGTGTGTGTGTCTGTGAACATGTCATTATATTGCAGCACTGCACTGAATTTCCTCTGGCTGTTGTTTAAAACTTCATGCAATTAATTGAACTCATTTAGCTTAACATACAGGCTCCATTTTCTATTTATTTTTGATGAAAAGATCATTTCAGCCTTAGTTTATTTTAGTTTGGATAAACTTTTCCTTTAAAGCTGCAGCGTTTAATTTCCTCACCACTGATTTCAAATGCTCTTTTTGGTTTGTAAATATCTCCTTTACTTACTTTTGTTAAAACTGTCCGACAATGGTGCCGTAATTGTAATAGCTTTGATCGGTCATAGCACTGGTGTATCCTTTGGGAAATGTAAATATAGTACTGAATAGGTTTTCTGGGACAACACTGCTTTGAAATATGCATTGTGCTATACAAATTAATTGCAATTGAGTACATGTTCAAGATTCACTTGAAGAACAGATCCTGGACAAACCAACCACTGGCAAAACAATACTACAGTACATATTTATTGTTTTTTATATTTAACACATTAAATCTATGTATCCTTGTTATTACATAGTTACTATCAATGAATATGCAAAACAGTGTAAACAGCTTTCTGTCAGTTTGTTATTGATGAGAAATTATGAATAATACCAAGTCACCACAGTTTATAATGAAGTTACAACAAGATATTTTAACAATAATTGGCAAGCTAGATAGATAGACAGCACACCACAGCAGCATTTAAAGAATAAATTCATGAAACATATATCCGTGATCACTGTTTCGCATTGTTAATATGCATTAATAATGTAATCATGAATATTCATATTTGGACACTCATATGCTAATGGAACTCTTGTAATCACAAAACACATGTAGAAGTCAGTAGTAGAATTTGGACGGGATCCCTTTGTTAACACAATACTGGAGGGATTGACGTATTCAAATCCCTGTATTGGCTAACCTTTCCACAAAGCTTTATTATTAATATTGTCTACCTGGTCTCATGGCATAAACATACCTGGGGGCACTTTTTAGCGAGATGTGAAATACATACCAATGAGTAAATATCACTTTCCAAAAGAAATGAACACTAGAGGCAGTAAAACTCAGACGCCTTTTATTCCTTTTCACACAAATTTACATAGTTTCGATTAATAAAGCATAATGTTCGCACAATTACTTGAAGAATATCATGTTATGACTTCAAAACAATACTAATATGCTGGGAGATTTGGAAACTGATGCTTTTGAACGTTAGCATCGCACATATCCAGCTTAATTTCTATGGGTTTTCCTAGGTGGGAGGTTTGTTCGGTATCTGTAGGAGCTCTGGATTGAATCCTGTGTAACTACGGTTCGACAAAACAGTTCAAATCTGCATATAAGGAACCATACGTACCGATATCGTACCGATATCAACGTAATAAAAACATGGTTTATGTATTGTTTTAGCGCCACTCAGTGGACATTTCTCTTTGAAACTGCGGCGAAACGTGCAGCAAGGTATGTAAAAACAGCCCCCAGGTACATTTATGCCATGAGACCAGGTTGAATATCACGTCTAATATTGTGCCACCAGAGGCCTTCCCCAGTTTGGCCCCTTATGAATATTGGGCGAGGGTGACTGCTAGGCCAAGGCTCTGATGAATTAAAAAGCATTTAATCTACAAATCAATACTTCCTATTACTGAAAACTAAGAAGTAGAGCGAAAGAATAAGAATAGCTGTGGTTTAGTGCTTAGAAGAAAAGTACTAATCAAAGCTGGCAGCTCTAGAAAAGACACAGACTGATGCTGGGTGTGTTTGTTTGACTTTGAACATGTGTACGTACAATGTCAACATCTGCACCACTGAGTCTTCAGTCTTTTAGCATTTAATGCCGAATGTGAATCATTTATGGAGCCCTGAAGTTCAGCTGGAACTGTAATTTATTCATCAGCGATCCCCAAAATACACACTTCTTGAATTTTCAAAGCACTCTCTTGAGAGAGGACAGAGAGGGAGGTTTGGAGAGAACACTGTGTTGATACAGCACATCCTACACACACACATACACACTAAAGACGGCACATACTTTAAGATAAAACACCAAACATGACAGCGTACATCACCATTGTGTAGGAATATGATGTAACACTACAGAGATAAACGAACATATATAAACATGCAGTTAATTTTCCACATTTCCTCCCTAGCGATCAGGCATAAGTTCATAAAGAACACAAAATGGGGTTTTTATGCTAATATAACTGCAAAGTGAAGAAAACTAGATTTTGGATTAATTAAGAAAATGTGAGCGGTGCTTTTCCTTGCAGAAATCCCAACCAACAGCTGCCAGGCCATTTCTCTCTGGTTTCTAAGGTGTTCTGAATGTTAACATGTTGCTATGCGGTTTCTAGAGTATTGTGAATGCTGCTTTAGAGTTGCTAAGGTGTTCAGGCTGGTTGCTAGGAGGTTGCCATTACAGGCCCAAATCAAAAGAGACCCTCCTCAGTTTTCTATGATATTCATGAATTCAATTATTTTTAATCTGCCAGGGGAAATTCAAGTCAGAACATACAGCAAAAAAGTTATATTTTCATGATATTTTCAATAAGCATTGGCGATTTCTTGCAACAAGAGTGTCAGGAACCTTGATGTGGGCATATCCAGGAGTATGTCATATTTCATGCAAATAAATGGTGCATTATGCAATGTTGAAATTTATATCAAACACTTCCAGAGTGTTGTAGAGGCAAGAACTCTGATTCCGATTATTTGTAATAATTAGTATTTGGAATCAGATTACTAGTACTGTCAGTACATCCCATTAGTGATCATATTTACACAGCCCACCAACACGAATAACATTAGAGCATCTAGCAGTAGAAATGCCCATTTTATGTGTGAATGCTCCATAAGTATGCACAATAGTTGTAGTGATGCCTGCCTGAGCAAGCACTGTTGTTAAATATCATACCAGACAGAATACCTCAGTTTCAGTTCATGTAGAATATCCATTGCAAATCAACTATGCATCAGTAAGCAAAATACATGGCACTGACTTTAGGCTACACAAATAAGCAAGCCATATTTCGGCTAAATTTCCATCATCATGGGAAGGGGAACATATTATACTTCTTATTCGAGGACTTATTAGCGTTGCCACCAGGAGTCAATTTCAAATCCGTTCCGGCGCAGGATTGGAGGCAGCTATACGTCTTCAAAGGTGGCTTTCTCACCTCTCTACAAACCAGGCAGAGGCTTAATATATTACACAGCATGAGCTTTCACTTTAACCGGCAGAAATATCAACCTCAAATATAGCAGCGCTGCAGAGAGCATGTGTTTGAACAGCCAAAATTTGCAGAGAAACCTCCAACAAACATTAGCCTGTTCTATTCATCTTCTAATCCACGGAGAGCACCTAATGCAATTCTCTTGAAAAGAATCTAGGACGAGGATTCAAAGATATCTTTCAGCACCAAAATATTTCACAGATGTATCATTTGTGACAGGAAGTGCATTAAATTTAATCTTTTCCATCCTTCCCTGCTGACTATTTGCAGTCTGGTGGACATCAAAACACGGAGGTGTTCCTGAAATTTGTGCACAGCTAAGGTCATTTCCTCCAGTTCAGCTTTTTCAATAGGTCAAACCTTCAGACTCAATGAGATTATGAAAATATCAGAACATATTAGTACAGGATCTAGACATGGCCCTATTGATTGACAGCACAATATTCTTTCAGAGTTCTCATTCATGATAAGTTAGTCTATTTTCAGAACTTCTGAATTATTCCATAATGACAGACCACAGTTGCGTTTCATCTATGGTTGCAAGATGCACAATCTCTGCAGTGCATTGATCTGTACTTAATAAAGGTTATTTTAAATAAAGTTTTCTTCAGTTCCATGAAGAATCTTTAACATCCACTAAATCTTTCCATTGCACAAAAGGTTCTTTATAGTAGAAAAAAAAGTTCTTCCCACTAAGAAAAAAAATATATTTTAAGAACTGTTCACTAAAATATTCATTGGGGATCCAAAAATGGCTCTTCTATGGCATCACTGTGAAAACCCCTTTATTTTTAAGAGTGTAGAGATGAACCCTTGTGGTTGCTGCAGCCTGAAGCAATCACACAAATCCTAGCAATTGTGGAGTGTTTGGAGGCTCATATTTGAAGGTCTTTGCTGTTGCATCCATAAGCGTACCTGTGAAAAGACTTCAGGCTGAACTGAAGCAATCTGTGGTAAATATATTAAAATATTATGGCTGGCTGAAGAACTTTGAGTATATGAAATGATATCAACACTGAAGACAATTTCAGGTATGGACATACTACAGCTGGAAGCGCAGTAGAAGAGCGAGCTTCACTGATGCAGTCTCTCTGAATGACGTAATGTGTAAAAAGTCAAACCTTCAAATGATGGAGTATTAGATTCTTTAGAAAATATTTCAGCCTATGAATCCAAGTAAAAGCTGAAATAAATAAACAAATAAATAAATAAGGCCCATTTAAAGGGGCTGTATGTAAGAACTGATGTATTGGGTCCTTTTTATTGCCGGTGTGTGAACAGCTTCTAACAAAACTGAAAAAACTGAGTCTTCCTAGGATGTCTATGAAAGCCTGTAGGCTGATTTTTATGTGAAGGACTCAGGGTGAAGGACTCTCTACCTTTCTATGACACATGAAACGAATGCTTACAATGTTCAGCACATTTTTGTATTTTACTGCCAATACTGTATGTCATGCAAAGAAAAGGGATTCATTCAAACTATTGTCTCACATAACCACATCTACATCTCAAATACTTCATAATCAAACTATCATAACAGTGTAATTTTAATTACCTCATCTGTCGACAAGCTGGTGCAAACATATCCACACCCACACTATGATCAGATGCTTTCTTAACTGCTGTTTTCACACTGCTGCCTTTTTGTTGTTTATTTTGTTATTGAGAGAAAACACGAGCCATCTAAACATCGCTCTCAGCACTGTGGACAGCGTCTAGATGTTTATTAAAATTATATTGCAAAGGTTTTTCCAAATTCTTTTTACTTCTAAGCGAAGAAAGAAAAGGAACTTTACCGTGAATATATACAATAAGTTTCTGACTGCAGTTCACTTAATGGCCACCGGTGTCGCTATAACAAGGGTCTCTACATAGACACTACCTTTAACACTAGACGTGTAAGCAGGACTGCATTTTCTACTGTGCATGTTAGATCACACCTGTACGTTCACACTCATGGAAGAAGGAACATTTTGGGACTATGCAACGGTGAGTAAATAATGACAGAATGTCTTTTTTTTAGGTGAACTGTTCCATTAATTATTCTTTCAGTACTTCTGTGTACTTTTGGGTTTTCAATTTACAGTACTACTGTTTCACATTTTCAGACTTCTGTTGCATGCCCTCGTGTGTTACATCCTTGCTGATGCTAACTCAAAGCTTTAACCTTCAAAGAGCTCACTGACCTTTCTGTATTAGTACAGGCCTTGACCTTTCCGTACACTGAGTGCGGGTTAACATCAGCAGAAAGAGCTCCGACGGAAAGGCCAAAGGCCATGAAGATGCTCTCTAAAACCTTATTAACCATAACTTCATAAATACTTTATGGAGAATAAATGTGCTTACTCATCTGAGCTGGCTTTAATTGAACAATGTCATCAGTATCGCCAAATAAACTCATGTCACATCAGTTCAGTCAAGCGCTGTGTGAAAACTGATGAGTAGCTTTGTGGTTTTATGTTATAAACAAAAGCGGGGCGCAAACAGATTTCATTAACTATTAATAAAATGTAAGCTGACATTAGCCTGCTTATTACATGGCAACTCATTAAATAAATTAATAAATGAACATAATATATTAATTTGAGTAGAATGTTTTTTTTTATAATGTGTAAAGGCTGCAGACTGATATTAGAGACATACTGTACACATTAACCAATCACAATCAAGTATTTCAGAGAGCTGTGTAGTAATGTAAATACATATATATATATATTGATTTTAGAGACATCCATTTGACTAACCAGCCTCCAGTATTACCCACATAATATACTTATACTGCCAAATATAGACAATGTGAAACGATATGTTGAGCGGGAATCTATCAGCGTCAATATGATTTGATCAGAGTTGGCTATGTTTGAGTTTCTGAGAATTTATGACATGTAATTGCATATCTCCACTCGAGTTTTGTCCCGTTGAAATAAAATCTATACATAGTAGTATACATTTCATATGCTATTCAGCTCCAGTCCTACACTATTTATTATTACAATCTTAAACATTACATTATTTTGTGTTTTCATGTTTTATTATTAATAATTCGAATTAATTATTAATTGGTGTCTTTATTTCATACTTAATATATTCTGTTATTTTAGACAAAAGGAGCCTGTGAGAAAGTGTGAATGCTAAACAAATGAGTAATGAATGGGAAAAATTAGCACAACTTTGCAATCCAAGCGGGAGTGCTGGAACTAAGATGAATAGAGCGAAAGCATTATAGTCAGCACTGCTATTTATAGACTGATTACAGCTGCCGAATACATGAAAGACAAAACCCAAAGATGCTTTTATACAGTAGAATTTATTAAAATAAAAACAAGATATTGACTCGAGTGGTTTCTGATGCAGGAGAGTCGTGAGAATATCGATAATTACACACATGCCCTGAAGATCCTTAAGACCCTGAGTGACTCAAGTAGAAGAAAATCCATCGAAAGCAAATGAAAGAAAAACAAGCAAAAGATGGGGGTAATAAATGATACACAGCATGTATATCATCATATAAATATTGATTAATGTATTTGTTTGTTTCTAAATATTAAGCATGTTTCTTTCCCACTTTCTCATTACTGTAAAAACATGTTTAAAAATGTATGAACAAGATGTTTTTCATTATGGTATAATAATAATTACAACTCTTTCCAAATTACACTAGTGCGAATTTTAGGTGGAAATGTGTGAACGTAACGTAACTTAACTTAACTTAACTTAACTTAACTTAACTTAATTTAACTTAACTTAACTTGAATTAAATTAAAAACATTTTATCATTGTGTATTCAAATATTTAAAATAAAAAATGTACATGAACACTTTACATAAGATTGCCTAAAAACTAATGAGATCACTTAGTTATACAGGTACAGATAAAGAAAGAGAGCGATGTTTCTTCAACAACAAGGGGAGACAGTCCCTGATCAATTTCCAAAGTTTGCTTGAGGTCTCTAAAAACTTTTCATATCTTATTATTTCATTTGTCGTTTGAGGTCAAAACCTGCTACAATCAATTTCATCCAGAGAATGAAACATCTTATCAATCCAGCCCAGGAAATGCCCCGAGGTTCAAAAACATTTCCGTTTAATCAGCCGGCACCTGTGTTAAGAAAGACGAGTCAAGCCGTATCCTGTTTATGACAGTTCTGAGAGAGAGATAAATAATTATTCCCATCTGGCTTTCTCCTTTACAAGCACAAACATGCATATATTAGATTATGCTACAGTCAAAAACTGCTAAAACACACCATTTTATTACTATTTCAGTTGGCTTCGGGTAAATTCCCAGTGTCTTCTGTATGTCATGGCTGTGTGAGCTCAAGAAACATCTTCTCTAAAAGCCTGTTTCAAGAGCAAAGTCAGTCTGACAGCACGCTTAATTTACTTCTCAATACTCAGAGGAAGCAATCCAGTTTTAAAGAGCTCTAAATTGAAACGGTGATAGACGACCCACTCTTGTGGAATCTTGCACATAGCTTTATCGTTTTTAATTGCTTCTGCGTTTTTGGTGGATGTGATGATACTTTTAAACTTTTTTAATAACCGCTGCACCAGCAGAGAAGGTTGCGCTCTGCAACAGCATATGTAAGCCATTTTTCTAACTAAATAAGTGGTGATTAATTCACAAACAGAGAAAAGTTGCATGCTATGTTTCAAGCTAGAGATGTGCTATTAAATGATAACATCGTTGAATAAAAATGTGGTGTATGTGCTAATTAAACACAACTGCATGCTAAACAGCGGACATGCTCATTTGAACATTAAGAGCAAATTATGTATACCTGTTACATGTCGGGTTTTCTGTTTTCCCCTGTGACTGTTCCGTGTCGGGTTTTCTGTTTTCCCCTTTGACCTAGTTCAGTTTGATTAGTCATTGTGTTCACCTGTCCTCCCCAATTATCTGCCCCTTTATAAGTTCCTGTGTTTGTTAGTCTGACCGTCGGTTATTGTTGCTATCATTGATGTGTGTGCACTCCCCTGTTTGTATCTGCTCCTGGAATCCTGATTAAAGGAAAAACTATTGTATATCCTCGTCGTGCGCTCCTTGTTCCGCACCACACCCGTAACAGAATAACCGACCGAAACAGTAAGATTGTGGCGTGTTTTTTCCCCGTTTTGTTTCCCGTTTTTTGTCAAGTTTTTTATTTTTTATGGATCCCGCTGTCCTCGTCATCCTGCTGGAGCAGGGGGACCGCTCTCTCGAGGACCACACCGAGGATTTCTTGTTCCTGGCCAACTTAACACACTTCCCGGACTACTGCCTCTGCACGTTCTACAAAGCTGGACTGAACAACACCACACGTGGGCAGTTGTCCGGGGACGGTCCTCGAGAGAGCCTCGCCGCATTTATCGAGTGGGTGCTGGTGTCTTGCAGATCACAACTCACCGTGGACATCGCAGATAATGACACCAGCCCCACTCGGGACCCAGTGCCCAGTCCGCTACCACCCCGCAGCGCGGAGCTGCCCGAGCCCACCGCAGACGGAGAGCCAGAGCCTGCCGCGGTCGTTGAGCCATCTCCATCTGGAGCGACAGAGCTACCGATCGTCCCGGAGCCCGAGCCCCAAGTGTCTGACCAGGTGCGAGAGCCGGCAGTTCAACCGACGGTGGATGAAGCTGTGGAGATCGCGAGGGCGATGGAACGCCCCGCCCACGGCGCCACCGCTGAGGGTGAGCATGAACTGGACCTGGGAAACCTCATTGACTTTCACACTGACACAATCATCCTGAAGCCAGCTCCGGTGTTAGATTTCTGGGAAGTTATCCCACCCAACCTCCCTCTCCCACCGCCTCTCATTGACCTGGTCCCTACTCCATCACCCTCATCACTGGAGTTCGTCAGCCCCTCTGCTCACCCTCAGCTCACCATCTGTGGCGTGGGCTCGCCGCTGGTCTGCCGATCTCCAGTGCTGTTGGCGTTGAGTCTGGAGGATCCCTCGTCTCCGCCCTCAGCCTCCGAGACCCAGACTCCGCCTCAGTCCGGCGACCCTGCGGCTCCACCATGCCTTCAAGCTCCCTCGGCTCCACCGGATCCCGTCTGCCCACCAGCTCCACCGGGCTCCCTCGTCCTTCCGGCTCCGCATTGGTCAGTCGTCCCCCTACCTGCACCTCAGGACTACTCTCCTTGGGCTGCGCCCCGTCCCTTCGTCCCTCCGGCTCCGTTGGGCTCCTCCTTCCCTCCTGCTCCACCTATGTCCTCTGTCGCTCCGGCTCCGCCGCGGCCATCCGGATCTCCGCCTGCGCCGAGGTCGCCGAAGACATCTGCTCCGCCTTGGACCTCCGGATCTTCGGCGTCACCCTGGCTCTTCGGCTCTCTGTCTCCACCTCGGGCTCCACCACCACCTGCTCCGCCGCCGTTGGTCGGCCCCATGGAGTCGGCGGTCACTCCTCCACCATGGCTCCTCCCTCCGTCGGCTCCCCCGTGGGCCACCATCTGGACTGTGGCCTGGGTGTTCATCTGGCCCCTCCTGTTCCTGGCTCCCCCTTGGCTCCTCCCACCCTCCACTCCCCCATGGACTTATTGTTTGGATTCTATGTTTTTTTTTTTTTTTTCTGCCACCCTCCTGTTCCACATCCTCCTCCAGAGCCCCCACCCTCCCTCCTCAGTTGTTATGTTACGGCGTGAGGTCACGCCTTGCCGGGAGGGGGCGAAATGTTACATGTCGGGTTTTCTGTTTTCCCCTGTGACTGTTCCGTGTCGGGTTTTCTGTTTTCCCCTTTGACCTAGTTCAGTTTGATTAGTCATTGTGTTCACCTGTCCTCCCCAATTATCTGCCCCTTTATAAGTTCCTGTGTTTGTTAGTCTGACCGTCGGTTATTGTTGCTATCATTGATGTGTGTGCACTCCCCTGTTTGTATCTGCTCCTGGAATCCTGATTAAAGGAAAAACTATTGTATATCCTCGTCGTGCGCTCCTTGTTCCGCACCACACCCGTAACAATACCTGAGATACACCAGGAGGCAACTGAATTTATATGAATGGTTTCATGCTAGAAAAAGTGGACAGAAGACAGATCCAATACTACAGATGCTAATGACACATTTTATGCAATTTTTAGAAGCTTTGTGTCAGGATATAAATGTCCATACAAGGTTTTTAATGGAAAAATAAGATTTACATAATTTCTCATGTATTTATTGATTGATTGATAACATGAAACCTCTTGGAGCAGAATTCTGAAATGATCCATAGCAGATCTAGACAGGTGGAGCTGGGGGAGGTGGAGGAATTCAGAGGAAAGTGCTGCAGGTCCAGCTTACGGCAAACACTGAACTAGACTATTTCAACATATATATGTATTATGATTTAAAACAACTGTTTTATTGTAATATTTATGGAAAATCTGAATGTTCAGCTTTCACTTTTTTTTAGGATTCTTTGATAAATAGAAAGTAAAAAAGAATTGATGATCAAATTGAAGTATCCTTTAAAAAAGATAAATAAATACATCTATGTGTCTACCTTAGATAATAGATTCGATCATAGATCCGTTTCAAACAGGACATCTTAAAATGATTAGTATAACATTGAAACATGGATATAAAAAAATTTAATTTAAAGAAAAACTATCAAATGTTAAGTATCATAGGAATGCCAGTTATTAACTTTTTTTTCCCACTGTCAATTGTAAGGTGACTATTTTTTACTTCCACAAATGTAACATTATTTTACTTTAAAATTACATAATATTTCCCATTAGATTTGCAACAGTTTTTCACTGTATATATATTGTAAGGAAATTTATTGTTAACCAATTTGCAGGTTTTAATCATTGCATTTTTGCAGTCTTTTACAGTAAATATTATAATCATTTTTACAGTGTGAGTGTAAAATATGAGTGGTGTTATCAGGAGCAAAACTTGCTGCCACAATATTTAGGTTCTGTGGGTGGACTACATAGTTGCTTAGGTGTTATATGTGGGTTGCTATGTGGTTTTCTAGGGTGTTTTGTTGTAAGATTGTTGCTTACTGGTCCAAATCAAAAGAGCACAAGTCTCTATAATAGTCGAGTCTCTAGATATGGTTCAGCTCCTCTCAAGCCATTTAAAAGTAAAAATGTGAAATCTGATCTCTTAGAAAAGCAATAGCAGAACTCTGCAAGTCGCATGATTTGAAGTACCACTCATATCTGTAGCACAAAAGAGTTACACGGTATAAATTAATACTTTGCATTTGTGCACTATGCATCATGGCAAAAGAGTTTAGAATACACTTTAGGCACCGATTTACAAAGATCATGTAAATTCGTAAAAAGTGCTGAGCTGTTTGCCGTTAGAAGCTGTCCACACATCAGGTGCTGAAACAACAGCACACACAGTACTCGTCTCGCAAGAAGCACAATATACACTGCTGCTAGAATCTGCAGGAATCTAGAAGGAAGCCTACAAATGATCTACAGATTTAACTGTGTTATTCTATTCATAATCAGTTTACTTTGTAGTGCATATTGTAGTATTTACAGCTTGTCATAAACACATGATGATTATAATATGCACTATATCCTTTCTTTATGAGACTTGTAGCAATTATGTTAACAGTGGACTGCAGAAAACCGTGTGCAGCTGTGAATTATTAATAATGCAAATGTTTGGCAGTGCAATAACAATAAAACACTACAGCATCAAAAGCTTACTGTCAACACCCAAGCCATTTGTATTAAGATAAATGTTTGTAGGATTATTTGGCTACACTAGAAAAGTTTTCATTGGAAACAGTATTAGCATATTCTCTAGCTCATGGGCCTCTGCAGCTGCTGAAATGAAATTACACCATTTTACAAAAAGTGATATTTGTGCAATAAAGCCTACAGTAGGCATTTATATCATTTATTCATGCTCATGTCATTGCAAATCTGAATGGTTTTCTTTCTTGAACACAAACAAAGATGAAAGGATGGAATGTTTTACTAAACAAAAACATCAAAGAAGTGGTTATGTTGCTATATTTTAACCACATTAAGTACAGTTTTTAACCACATTAAACAAAAGAAATCCCTCTTGATGTTTCTATGTGCATGAATGGCAAAGATATTTGAGTGGCACAGCAGAGAGGAAGATTTTCAGTGAATAACAACTTCAATATTTGTCTGTTTCTGAGATGTTACTTGGTATATTGTACAGAAAAGAGCAGCTCAGACATTATGCAAAAATTCCACACACACACATATATATGTTTTACGGAAAAAGGGAAACAATATGACTTTCAAATCAGACACCACGCAAACTATATCTGCATCTGCTTTAGAACAGCTACAGCGAATCTGCAAACTGCATCAGATGGGCACTTTATGTGTCGAACTGATGTGCAGTCACAGGTGTTTGAACATGGCTCATCCATGCATATTTATAATGAATTACAGCCTTATATGTTTCATTTTTAATGCAAGTGTTACAGAATGTACAACACTGTACAGCAGCTGTTTTTGAACTGATGCCAGATTTGTTATGCATCTTATATTTTGATTTAATTCCACCAAGTTCATTTTCATTTGCAATTTCATTTCAAGTGCAACAACGAAATAAGATAAAGTACTTTTCAGCTGTAAGATAAGTATATAACTTGATTAGTTACATTCAGCCTGTCCACAGTTTGAACAACATGAGGGCGAGTATTTTCATTTTTGGCTGAATTGTTCTATTATCAATGAATGGGTTCATTTGCACACAGTCATCAAGCTGAGCTCATTTATGTAACACATTTCTCTTGCTCTATTTGAGTTAATTCTAGCATAAAATTAGCACAATGTGATTATAACTGACACAGGTAAACAGGAAAAATGCACATATGGCTGAAGCACTGAAATATAGCATCGCTCCACAGGGCAGATGCACAGATATTGTGTCTGCTTCTCCCTGTTCCTCATAAAGACAAGATCTCTGGCCATTGGGGCTTGTTAGTGGATATTAAAACCACCATCATTACACTGTAATTACATCTGAAACACTTTTGCAACAAGAGAATGTGCGCCTTTGTGTGAGCTAGAACATAAATCAAAATTCTCTGTAATCTCTGCGTCTCAAAGATCTGACAGCATTTTGATCCAACAGCAGTTTTTGATACCGAGCTCAAAGATAAGTGTTCCATGGTAAATCTTTGATTCTCTTAATACCACAGCAGCCATCATTCCTAACATCAAGCCTGACTTCAGTCAGCTTGCATTCCCTGCCTTAGCCGTTTCAGCTATTAGGAATAATGGGAAAATATCCTTCGGTCCTGTGCACTGCCAAAAGGAAAAATCTTCTGTCAGGTAACAGAAGAAATGTGCTTCATTGTATTAGTATCTAAATGAACCGGTTAAAGTCAAGAATTGAATTTAAAATCAATATAGCAATGAGATTATGATAGATTAAACTGCTAAAAGTCATTTCAAATGTCAGATCAGGTATAAATCAATCCTTAAGTTATCAACTGCATAGTTATTCCTAATACATTTATAATCATAATGCTTGATCATTAACAATTTGATGCATGCACCGTGATTCCTTTTATTTTAAAACAAGAGTATTCATTTCCAGTGTTTTTTTTGAAAGATCTGTCTAATAGTATTAAATATTGCACCTTTTTCACTAATCCAGATATCACTGACATGCAATATGAAGATGAGATCATGCACTGAGAGAGTTTATTTATTGCACACAGACTCTAAAACTTCACCGCAGGTCATATGTCTCATATAGTCATTTACAGACTTGTGATTTTTCTCGCAATGATGTCAAGCATGCAGAGAAACGCCAGAAGCAACAGTTCCACAAGGGACTCAAAGGCAAAACCAGGAATGCACTAATTAAAAAGTACAGAGACATCAGGAGAATATGATCCAACATACATTGAGAGAGCAATTAAAAGAGGAGATAAAATGAGACATTGTTGAAAGGTACGTACTGTGTCTCTGAGGCAGCATTCCGATGTTCTCCATGCTCTTCTGTGAGTTCAGTGCACATGTGTGTGTGTGAGTGAGAGAATGAATGAGAGAGACAGAGAGACCTTCCCCTTTCTGTGTGCTGTAATGGTCACACCAATAGTGACGGTGTGGCAACAAGGGGAAGGGGGTTATGATGTTACAAGATAGAGCGAGAAAAATAGAGAGAGAAGGAGAGATAAGCAGAGAAAGGGAGGGAGAGGGGGAAAATATTACAGCATTAAACAATAAAGCAAGAGCAGACACACAGAAAAATCAATGACAGGGTGCTGAGATCAAGAGAAGAGGTTGACATCCAGAGCGTGAAAGGCAAGCTAGAGTTATGAGATTGCAGGGAAAATCATGTAATTGGAACTTTAAAAAGCAAATAAGAAAATATTGCAAATAAGTCCTAGCAAAGCCATTTTCCATATTAAATGGGAAGACGCAAGATCACATTTCCTTCCTACACTTTCTTGCCTTCATTATCAAATGCGTGATTTTTTTGCTCAAACCTTGCAGCCGATTCTAAAGGTTTCATTGGTCAATCCCAGGGCTGTCCTGCACAACACTGAAGGAAATACTAATGCCTTACATCCTTCATATATAGTGTTGATATCACTAAACCTGACTGATAGCATTACTGTTCATGATCAGATCAATCTCTGATATTACTCAACTATTAACTGAATCCGGGAAGTCTGAGCCTGAGTTGAAGCATGACATAGGCTGTGGCGGTTTGCACTTTACTGGTTTGGGAAAAACCTCATGCTTCTCAGACACAGGTTCTTCAATGCTTCTTTACAGCTACCTAAAATATAAATTCTAGCATTAACTCAAACCTCATTTCATTCCAAAGCTGCATGCAATTGTTGCTGTTCTTTTTCCTGTTGCCATTTTACATGCTGCGTCAGGTTTGTTGTTAACAATGTCTTTGGTGACCTGTGGCCTGTGACATCTGGAAGACATTTGACCACTGATATCCTACTTGTGCTACAGCCGCAAGGGGAAGATTATTTGTATTTTTATTTTCAATTTAGGCATGTATTTTCAGCCTTTTTAACTTTCCATAATTTGATAATGCCGTTTTTAGCTCGAAATTTGTATCCTTATTTTTATCTCATGTATTGTAAATGATGTACTTTGGTTTGAGAGTGGGCACAGAGGTCCACCAAATTTCACCAAGGTCCACTCACTTAAAAATTTCTGGCTTAATTTGGGCTTTATTAAGTTTTAATTTGGGCTTGAATGACAAAAAGAAAAAGAAAAAAAAAAAACTCTCCTTTTCATATTTTTCAACCTCTCTTCTGTAAACACCTCTCACTAACAGACCATGCCACAATCCTATTAATTCTCAATGGATAAAATAAAGTTTCACCCTGCATTTCACCAACACTTCAGCTTCAAAGAACTCTGTCTTATCAAGAGCGATTTTTCTTGACTATGTGGTTCTATGTGGAGATTAACGTTCTTGAAGTTTCTTCAAATCAATAATGTTGGTTTCTAGGGTCATTAAAGCACCAGTGCATTGATGGTTTTCCAAAGAATTAGAATATAAATATTCTTTGTGGAGCTCAAAAAGCTTCTTTCTTGCATCACATTTGCTCATGTGTTAAATTGCAGGTGCTTCACCCACAGGAGCAATCTGCTCTTCTTCAAAATCATGATCCATCCACAGCAATACTGTCCATCAGGTATCTGAAGTCATGCGGTCTCTATCTCGGCTCTGTGGATAATTTTTGTGACACATCCTGTCAAGTGGTAATGCAACAGTGACAGTTAAATAAACATTCAGCATCTCATCCCAGCGCTCCCGAAAGACTTCCTGCTAGACCAAGTGGCTCAGGAAAGAGTAAAACTGCAGAAGTCTCATTTCCATAGCGACAGCCGAATAAAGTCCTTGGGGCGCTACTGCGCAAGCTAATGTACCAGTGACCCTAGAAAGCGGGACACGAATTTGAAATATATTCAGTAGCTCTGTTCCAAAACCTAGAGAGCTGCCTTGCTCTTTAATGCCTAAGGCGGCATCCTAATCAAACCTCATAATTGACTTACTATGTCATTGGATCTCATAATAAACCGTTCCACCGAATGAGTCCTCTTTCGTCTTATGTGAGAAACCACTTCAAACGATCCAGTGGGTGAGTGAACTGTCCTAATGAATCAAACTGAATCGTGAACAGTTTCAGACCTTTTGCAAATCTGGCATTGCTTGATCTGATTCATATATGACCAGTATATGGTCATCTCATTTACATACATAGATTTATCAGTTATATTTTACTGGGGCACATCAGTATTAATAGCGGTAATATAAAAGGGTCTATAGTGACAGCCCTGATGGCAATATGTCCCATCCATCCAACAAGCAAATGATGCTTATGTTATCTGAACTAAAAATGACTTTCTAATTTTATTTAGCTTTAGTATTATTTATTCTAAGCTTCTCAGCTATTTCTAGTTAAGCTGTATTATTTTATTCACTGTTGCATTATTCTCAACAATCTCAAGACCATGTGCATGTATGCTTAACTAACAAATGAGTTTTGCATTAATATGTTGCTAAAATGATGAGCAAAAAAAAGGATAAAAAGTACAAAATTAACAAAATTATTGGTTAAAAATAATCAATATTTAAATGAATTATACTATAATCGCTGACTTGGTTCACCTTTGTCTTTAAAAAGGTTGTAATAATGTATTCTGAGCTTGACTTATATATACCAAAATAGGTATATAATAATAATAATAATAATAAAGATGTGGGATTTATTGAATTTTAAAACAATTTATTTTCTCAGAAATTATTAAGAAAGAAAGAACGAAACACATTGAATTAAACATTAAAGCTTGAATGATAAAGACTGAAGTAGTATTTTCTTGTGAAACATACTATAATTATCTTTGTTTTATCTAATTACTTAAAAAATAAAATACAGTGTAATGCTGCCTTCACATAGATGAAGTTGTCTCGAAATGCAGACAGCTCGCTACACTCCTGAATAAAGGTCAGAGATTTATTTTCTATTAATACTTTTTAGCTCAATTATATAGGCTTATATGTACAGTCAACATTTATGAATTCTTCTGTTGAGCTTGTCGCAGTATATTCTGGGATTGACTTATCTGTGAGCAGCATATGCAATGCTGCCTTCGACTGTGACCAAAACTCTTTCAGGAGCTTGACCATGATGCCTATCAGCATGAAGAATGCTGTCTGAAAAGGCAGCTTAGTAGGTTTTGGAACAGAGTCTCTGTGTCCTCGAAAGGTTGTGGGGCGAGGAAAACAGTCCATCTGGGAAAATATCAAATTGACACAGTGGACGGTTTGAAGACCAGGACGAGGAAGTCGGAACAGCACCACAGAGGAAGAAATGAGAAAGCTAAATTCTATTCTCTCGGTTCTATTGGTTTTGCAGTCCCCGTATAGCGATATTCTGCGAGAAAGCAGAAAGCATCCCTCTCCTCGACCGCTGGGCTGCAGAGATGTTCCCATCCCTCAGGACCGATTTAGAATTGCAGAATATGAGGTTTGCCACCACTGAACCTCCCCGCGCCTTGAGTTTTTTTCTTTTTTGAGACTCTCCGGGGATCGGCATGAAGACTGCTCTCAATACATTTCATTACTTTCTAGCCCCATTGTGTTTCCACAAACACCCAGCAGTCAGTATCTGCGCGTGCTATCGCTACACTCTTTAGAATTCAGTGGAAAGCAAGGTCAGATCCTGTAGCATGCTGGTAATTACATGGTGAAAACATACACACACAGCACATCCCTCTGAATTGTGAATGAACTGGCCATGGGCTGTTTCCCAAGTTCCTCATTGCCACCATTCATTCAGTATTCATATATTCGCTCAGATTCGCCTTGATCTCACTCATGTCGGCAAACAGCACGGATCAAGTATTCATCTTTCATTTCAAATGAGCAGTTATGAATTTAGATGGATGAGATTTTGGGTCAGAGCTTCTGTGTTGTTGTTGATCTAAAAGGTGAGATGAGATTTTCTAATAAAAAATAGAAGGGAATAAAAGGAGCGAAATACAATGAGAAACGGCCCAGTTAAGCGCTCATGCTATCAGATCACTGAAGTCAATATGGGAGCATGACTGCGTAACACCTAGAAGTGCAATTGTTCAAATGCATGAAATTGATTTGTGCATGTATTATAAAACTAGATTTTTACATTTTCTAAAGGAAATGGAGCGGTGCTTTTGCCTGTAGAAAAGATGCCTTCACAATGCAAGGATATTGTGGATGGTTGCCAGGGCAATAGTCTGTTTTTAATTAGATTGACTTATTGATACCTCTTAGAATTAAGTATTTTTTAATCAACTTTTTTTTTTGTGCTTCATGCACCATCTTGCACCATTTAGATGGAATTTTATTTATTTATTTATTCATTAATTTATTCATTCACACCTTGATTCCAGTGCATCTGGAAGAGAGATTCGTGCATTATGCAAAACACCACTTGCATATTACATGAGAGGTTGTGCGTGTAAATTGACATATTTTGACATATTGCATATTATTATGTAGCTCTACATATTATTTAAGTGTAGTGTTATTTTGTTGATTTATCAACTGATGAAGGTTTGGTTCTTTGCCACTGTCTGCTTTGGCTAATAAAGCAATTAATATTCAGTTATATTATCAATTTAACTGCGCTGACACTATTGGCTGAGAATCCAATTCGAGCTGAATTGAGGTAGTAACACTAACTGTACAACATTCACGCTGTCACTGAATTGAACTGAATCAACTTTGAACTGGCTTGCAACAAATTTGATTCTTTGGTATAAACCCCTTGAGATGCATCATCTCGTATTCAAGGAGGTCCTATAACACAAGAATCCAAAAACATAACACAAAACAAACAACAACCTCACACCAAATCTTCAAAACCACACTAATTATCTATGTAACACACAAAAATCTAACATGAATTACTATTATTGTTTGCAAATGTTTGCTTTTGAGATGTGTTTGTGATATTTTGAATGCACTGCTTCATTTTGCAAGAGCTGTGAGGCATTTTGCATTTTGTGTGCAGTTCTTGGATTTGTGTGTAAAGTTTAGAAATAAAGAGGCAAAGTTTGAAAATGTTGAAAAAAAATGTATTAATTAGTACTTGTGAAGAGTTTTGATGCATGTGGCTCTCTCTTTTTTGTGGTGGTTGTCAGTATATTATGAATGTACAAAACTTTATTTATGTACAGTAAATGTAAGTTCAATCCATAAAACAGCTATTCGTTCATTGATTAATTAATTAATTCATTAATTTATATATCTATTTATTTATACAGTTAAGTTCTGGCAACCACAGATGCTTGTTCAGCTGCTATTTATTTGTTTGTTTGTTTATTTTTTTGTAAATTTAAGTTACATTTTTAAATTTAATTTTTTGTTAGCAGTAAAGTTCTGGCAACCTCATCTGCTATTCATTCATTTATTCATTCATTTATTCGTTTGCAAAACATTTAGAATGATGTCTGTGCTTCTGTCTTCCATACAACACAATGAACGAGGACTGGGTCTGTCCAGTTATAAAAAGGACAAAAAGCGCTGCAAAGTCGTGTTCAATGTCGGTTTGTGTGTGTGTGTGTAACAGGCTAAAATTGAACTCATTATTCACTGAAAATCTTGTCTTTAAAATCTTGCTTGACAGCCATGGCTACAATTCACTTTTATTGTATGGGGAAAAGCAGCCTGGACATTCTGCTATAAATAACTCATTTTGTATTAATAGACAGAAGAAGGAAAGTCAGCTATTGAAACACATGGGGGCGAGTAAAAGAAGACAGAATTCAAATTTTTGGTTGAACGCCTCATTTGCGGTTTTATTTATCAACCTCTGCGATGTACTTCAGTCGCACACAAGCATCACCCTCAGCATGACTGGTGTAGCTGGACGTCAGCCGCTCACTCCAGTGTAGCTAATTGCATCTGCACACAATGCCTTACCCTCTTATTCCGTTCCCTCAGACCTTGCAAAACCACAAAAGGCAGCAGCCACCATTGTGGCGGCACAATGCATGTATGCTTGGCTGGAAAAAAAAGCCAGCCCTCAATTGATCTCAATGGACAATACGGTGCACCCTGATGTGTGAGCTATTCAGCTGGGCTGGACCAGCCCTGTTTGCAGCTCAAGGATCATGTTTGCTCGAGCTCATTAAGTCTTCAGGGCAATTACAATGGATAGGACTTCTGGCAAACCTCTACAGATTAATAATCATTCCTGAAGCCCCCAGTGAGGGTGGTACAGTACACATTACTGGTGAGAAAGTGATTCTGCAGGCAGCAGCTCGAATGCATTTAAATGCAGCTTTATGTATGATGAGGTCCAGAGCTCATGCTCAAAAGCTGAGAATGCAGATCCATATTCCAAGCTGGCCTTGCTGCACTTCTTTACTGTTCTACTGAAGAAAAAAGTCACTTACATCTTGGATGGCCTGAGGGCGAGTCAATTAACAACAAATTTTCATTTTTAAAATCGATGAAGCTTGCATTTAGATTTGCCTCCATTCATTCAACAACCGATGGACAGAACCAAGTCCCCACTCGACATTTTTCTTCATCTGTAATCCATTTAATTAGGATGTAAGTTTCAATACGGAAAAAAATATATTTCGCTTCCTCTGCTTCAGAAATGTGCACGGTTTGTTGAGGGGAGATGTGCTATTATTTTTCTATGCAGGCAGACTTATGATTCTCGTTTGGTCAATGACAAAATGGAGAGAAAGAAAATCCAGTAGATTTGAGTGGACTCTTAAGACTTTGTAAACAAGCAAATAATGACTACCCAGAATGCCCTGGCAACCACCCTAAAGAGCTTGTTTGTACTGTGATTTTACAGCACATCCTCCTGTGTCTGTTTACATTCACTGACGACTGTTTCACTGCAAATGAACACAAATCAATTCAAAAGATCCAATTCCAGGTACAGTGGCAATGTCAGTGATGTATGAGATATGACGTGCCGGTGGTGGGGGTAGTCTTGAGATCTGGCCTGAAAAAGCTAAGGTTGTAAATTAAATCCCGAATCTTCTGCGTGCTAAGATTGCTCCAGCAGTACCATTCCAGCAATTAGCATAATGCTATTAGACATAGATCAAAAGGTTCTCCAATATGACAGTCACTAACGGTGTCTAATACATGACTCTTAGCCTAGCGACAACCATTAACATTTATATTATATGCTATCACATTATCAAGGCTAATGAATGCCTAATGAGTGTGCTTTGCAGACGAATGGTTTGTCTCTTAGGTTAACCGTTTGGTTTCTGTATTAAGCCGTTAAGTTGGAGAATTAAATGTTTCATGGGCTGTGTTCTAATATCTAGTGAGATCCTACATAGGCAGCATTTTAAGGCATCACAGGGAAGGCTGTTGTAACACATAAGCAGCACAATCACGCTGCCTTTCACTTTCAGTTGAAAATCATGGCGGCAAAGCGATAGGAACATGATTCAATACCAAAAAAGTATTTATAAAAACAGTTCAATTTAATTAAACAATGAATATCCGTCCCAAGTCTTTGTTTGTATTTTGAATTACTGTGTTTAATAAAAGCTGCACTTGGGTTCATCACAACTGGCCTTCAGTGGATTGTTTGTTCCAATATCTTACCTAATTTATGCTTGAGTAATATTGTTTTTGCTTAAGTGTTGTGAGCAAAGCACGTGTACAGCTTAGCAAC
Organism: Barbus barbus; assembly: GCF_936440315.1. NCBI lineage: Eukaryota > Metazoa > Chordata > Actinopteri > Cypriniformes > Cyprinidae > Barbus > Barbus barbus. The sequence continues at coordinate 5,524,583 of NC_136756.1, forward strand.
AGGCTAACGTTAAAACTCAGATATTATGCAAAACATATTACTTTTCAGATTGGCTAAAATATTTGTATCAGGATGTCTTTTGCCCCATGCATATGAGTCTTATGTGAGGTAAAAGACCAAACACTGATTTTCTCTGATTTACTTTTTTATGCACACTCAATTGTTGATAAAAAAAAGAGAAGGGATGAACTTGAGAGTCTCTGTTCTTTCTTTTGACATATTGCATGTTCAAATATTCATACAACAAAATATTCTTCAGGCTATGAAATTTTTTGTGAGAATGATGAAAAATGCTGGCGCTGATGGGAAAGGAGTTAAACAAAACAAATAATCTTATCATTCCTTTGCCACAAAATGTGCTGCTCCATCAATGCTCAATAAAAAGATGCATATTTTATAACTACGGGAGTAGTAAAAAGCACATGACAAATCATTCACATATGACCAGAAAGAAAATGCGGTCGTTTTCTACGCTGGGCTGAGAGAATTGGTAGCCAAAAGCATTATTAAACTAACTAAAATATTTACAAAGTGAGCACACTAGAGACAGGGGCTTTGTAGAGCTTTGTGAATGATAACTCTTTAAATTGGGCTTCTGCAGGAGCAGATTCAGTGTGGGGCTGTATGCTGCCTTAAGGGGATTCACTTAAATTTAGTCAATTAAAATAAGGCTGCAGAGTCTCTGTGCGGTAGGTCACTAATAGGTGCTTCTATTTTACAGCTGTATCCCTGTCCACTGGTCTTTGGCACACTGTCACTGACGTTCCCTCAAGCAGACAACTTAATCGCGGTACATGTCAAAGCTCCTTCAAATGGCCCAAGTAGGCAATAGATCTTAGTCAAGTTAGATATGGTGTTTAAATATGGCACTACCCTGCCTAAGGTCCAGTGTTGGGGAAAGTTACTTTTTGCATCACAATATTGTGTTACTCCATAACTAATTGCATTACGTTTATGGAAAGTAATGCATTAAGTTACTTTAGAGTTTTTGGGGTTTTTTTGTCACCTCATCTGGGCTTGCTTATTTATCTAGTTTCCTCACCATCTTCTGCGCTTGCTTACGACATCTCTGCTACTGAAACATACGGTTCAGGTGTTGTCATGAAAGACGTCGCTCATTCGGATCAGAACATTCACCTGCTTCTACAGCAATCAAACCACACAAAAAAATACCTGCGCTGAGAATGCACAAGGTTTCGATTCAACCACACATTATCCCCCATCCTCTGAGTTTCACACTCTGGGGATAAAAGAGCAAAAGTGGAGCTAAATCACTTTCCCCAGGGAAGAAAGAGATAAGTCATATTCTCAGTGGTGTAATCCATCATCTGCAGCTCATAACGTCTCCTGTGCTGAATCACGGCAGAGATGACTCTGGGCACACGAAACAAAGAGCTTTTCTCAAACTACAAACACCCATTAACTATCTCATTTTTAAAGCAACAGGATTTACAAGCAGTGAATGGAAAGAAACTTCAATTTGGTGTGAATAAGTGAATAAATGCATTGTATTTTAAATGGGCTCTTTAAAAGAAGCGTGATTTATATGTGATTTCTTCAAATGGGAATCTCGTGTGTCATCCTCAGAGCGCCTGAAGGGCCGTTCACACTGACAGCAACTAAATGGCTGCAGGTCTGCTATACTGCTGGTGCTAGTGAGCGCTCTTACTCCACTGATGAACCAGGAGGAAAAACATCAGCTTCACTGTCTTCACTTCTGCAGGTAACATCCTCATCATTTCCCCGCATATTCACATAAAGATGAGTTCCAATTGTCTCTGTCTTGTTGAAAAAAATGCCAGCTCTAGTTGAAAATGAATGACTTTTTTCAAACTGCTGCTATAGTGTTGACGCATTTCTTGATGCATTTTGCACACAAAAATGGTAAAAGCTCAAAAAAATGCAAAGCTTTATTCTAATTGGCTACTATTCTGGAAGTGTTTTCAATTTTGCATAATTAAAAAACAATGCTCAAGATGTTTACAGCATTTCACAAGATTTATAATGAGAAGAATATTAACACTTTCCAACAGAAGCTTAAAATGTACAAAAATGGTAACATTTTCATTCAGTGTCCCACTGCAATAAAGGCTTTGATTTACCACATAAAAGTGATGAAAATAAGACAGAAATATGCATATTAATTTTGTAACAAAGTGAAATATCACAAATAATAATAATAATAATAATAATGTTGTTACACAGCAAAAAATAAAAATAAATAAAAAATTATCTTGCTTTAGGTATAAATATCTAAACTTTCTTGAATCAAGACGCATTTACTTGAGAAGCAAAATTACAAAATATTAAGTCTTGTTTTCTGAACAAATTATTATAATTTTGTTAGTTTTTGCTTAAAACAAGAAAAATTTTCTTGGCAGATTACTCCTTTTTTCCCCCATAGGCAGATTTTTTTTTTTTTTTTTTTTGCGAAAGGGTCAAGAAAAAAAACATGTTTTTCTTATTTTAAGCAGATATTTTTTTTTCTACTTTGTAAGCAAAAACTAAGAAAATTAATGAAATCATTAAAAAACAGTCAATCAATCAATCAATCAATCAATCAATCAATCAATCAATCAATCAAAATAGTAATCAATATGTTGGCCAGATGGTCTTTTTCTCTCTATGTGGTTTTTGGCCAGAAAAAGCTGCAATGTAAACCAGAATTTATGCCGATAATCAAAATCTGACTATGTGAGACTGTAACAGTAACAGAGATCGGAGCTAATTGTCAATAAGAAAGTAAGAAAAAGTATGAAAAACAGTAAGAAAAAATATACACAGTCCCCTCCATAAGTATTGGAACAGTAAAGACAAAATTGCTCTGTTGGCTGTGGAGTCAAGACATTTACAAATATGATTAAAAGATAAATATGAGACAAAACTACAGAATGTCACATTTTATTATTAGCCGTTTCAACACATGTTTTACCAAATAAAAAGAAAAGCACTTTTAGGGTTCATCCACTCATTGATGTGAGCATAAGTATTGGGACAGTTGAACATAAGGGAGATATAAAAGATTAAAAGCTATTATTTAGTTGCAGATCCCTTGCACACAATCACAGCAGTGAGTCTGGGACCCATAGACATCCAAATTCATTCTGCTATTGTCATCATACATTAAGTCATCATCTGTAAAGCATGGTGGAGGTGGTGTCATGGCATGGGGATGCATGGCTGCCTCTGGAACAGGCCCTCTCAACTTTACTGATGACTTAATTGAATCAGAGTCTCAGAGCCAAAATCTTCCAAAAAGCGTTCTGCAAAGCAGCATATCACAGTGGTCAGAGACTCAGTGGTCAGAGACTGGTCAGAAACTCTCCCTGAAGTGCTTGCTTAAAACATCATGACAGAAGTAAGCCATTAAGCCAACATATCCCTGTCTTACAGGAGCACATTTCTGCATTAATGTGCGCTGTAGTGCAGCACATAAACACATAAAGTGCAGCTATTTGTGGGGGAAAATGGCTGTGGATTTACACTGATAGCCTTTCGCATCATCCTGATTAGCCCTGATGGCTTCCTTAAGAGGGCCATTGAAGCCTGTTGATTCTCTTGCTCAGCACAACTAAGTGCATGGGTGGTGATAACTTACACCACATGTGCTCTCGCTGATAAGCAACGGGACAATTCTTCCATTGCTCTTCTGAGCAGCAGCAACACAGCTGTGTATACATGCACAACTGCATTAGCGCACACACACACAAATAAAAAAATCAGGGGAACTGTACCACAATTTAAAATAATGCATGCTTGCAAGTTAAAAAACTAATTCAACTTTTAATGAAGTTGATCATTAGCCTATATCATCTTAATACTGTGTGTAATTTATAATGAAATGTATAAGTTGTAGTTATAAAAGTTGTAGTTCACTAGAAAATGAAATTATCTTGATACCTTGCAATATCACATAACAGATTTAGTTTTAAAAACTTTTAAAAGTCGACTTCCCTAACACTCCCAAAGATTCAGCCATATGCAAAGAAGCCCAATTACTGTATTTGACGCTTTGTTTTCTTTTGTAGCATTAAGAGGAGAGTGCAGCTCAAAACCTTCTAGCAGAGTCCAGCTCAACATCTGCATGCTCTGAAGATGTGAAACAAACAAAAACAATTTAATGACAAGCATGCTGGGTTTAGAGAAGAGAGTTAGTGAAGCGGATCCAAACAACAGATAAATGAGAAGATCTTTGCCACAGATGCGCAAAACTATAAACTGTGAAGTTGGTGTTTATACTGAAATAGCTTCTCTAAAGGACGACCGAGTCAGAAGAGCTGACTTAAACTACTTAAACAATATTTCAGCTAGTTTCAGCCAAAGCAACATCTCTCATTTTCTTTAGTTTAACTTGATGTACTAAAAATAACTAGAACTGAAATAAAATTTTATGAAAAAATAACATAAAAAAGATAAAAACACACAACAAAAATACTAAAACATTAGCAAAAGTTCAAATGAAAATGGAAAATACAAAAAATAATAATTACATTGTAGTGTCTCAACATGTGTTAGAGTAAAATTCATAATTAAGTCTAAGGCATTCTTAACAATGCCATAAAGACATTAGTAGTTAGCGTCTACGTTTTCTCTTTCAAGTGAACTACAGTCATAACGAAGCAACAATTTGAATCTTGTCCAACAACTTAAAGTTAGTTAAACTGTCGATATGTCTATAGTTAGCTGCTGAATAATACAAATGTTTCTTGAGCATATTAGAATGATTTCTGAAGGCTGGAGCAATGATGCTGAAAATTCAGCTTTGATCACAAAAATAAATTACATTTTACAATATATTCAAATAGAGACCAGTTATTTTAAATTGTAATAATATTTCACAATTTTACTGTTCTTACTGTATTTTTGATTAAATCATTGCAGCCTTGGTGAGCTGCTATGATAATAATAATGTTATTACATTGAAAAAATATTATTGAATAAAGCTGCATTTATATAAGAAGCGAAATGACTCAAGATATTAAGTCTTGTTTTATGAAAAAGTCATACACAATTGTTAGTTTTTGCTTAAACACAAAAATATCTGCCAATGGGGTAAGAAAAAAAAATCTTAATTCATAAGCAAAATTATTTTTCTCGCCCCACTGGCACAGAATTTTTTTTTTCCCAAAAAAAGTTTTTTTTTTTTGGTGTAGTATTCTGCATGATGCCATCTACTTATTTCTTGATTAATTACTTGACATCAAGTTTGGTTTGAAAATTTCCATTGGAAATCTTACTGAAATTCTATCTAAATTGAACAATTTCAAATAAATCAATTAAACCATTAAAAAAAACAGTCAATCAATCAGTCACTATAATTAGATTTTTTTTATGCAAAATACATTTTTTACATGAGACTTCTTTAAAAAAAAAAAAAAAAAAAAAAATCAATATATAAACATATAAATGTTTCCAACCTCAAACGTTTGAACAGTAGCGTACAAAAGGAAAAGCCAAGTACAAGTTGTTTTGTACGGTGATATTAATAGGTGTTGTTCCGGATAGTAGTTTTTTATTGTTATAATACTGCGTGGGGGGGTGGGGGGGGGGGGTGGGGGGGGGTGTTCTCATGTTGTTGAATAGAGCGAGGGCACGTGATTCGAAAAAAATCACTGGCCTACTTAAGCTTCGTGATTATTCAGGCTGTACACTACATAAATAACCATCAAAGCCTTTTTCAGATTTTTTGATTATGGAAGCCAGCAAAATTGTTTCCTGTGTAATCATGCCCATCAATATGAAGATGGTCCTCCGTAAAAAACAAACCCAGGCAGAATCACAGAGAGGCGAAGAAATAACAAGGTGCACCTGATTATACCGATCCATGAGGGACGTGTGTAAACCGTTCCACAGCTGCTTCTTCATGAAGAAGGATGACAAATGAGGGATAGCACCAAATTATTTAACAAGGACAACCTGCCTTTTCTTCAGAAGCACAAACAAAACCCTTCCTCTCCCGTGAAACACCACAAGCAGTTCATTACACCTGCTGCAGAATGTATTCAGTTGTGAAATCAGAGTGGCAAATGGATAGGCTATGATGTATTTTGGTATGTATTGTTTTATTCAAAATTCAAATTTCAAAGAAAATGCTCTTAGGTAATTGTTTATTAATGACTTTCAGAGTGGATTGCAGTTGAACACCCAGGGATATGCTATTCCATCTCTACACAGCGCCGGTGAAATAGAAATGATTTATGCTGGGACTCGTGTATGTGAATGTGGCTTGAAGACACTGAACAGCTGTACGTGTCAATCAAAATGAAAGATTCAAGTGATACATTTTGATACATTAGTTTTATTTTATAGGACTTTAATGCAAAATATTGTAGCTAGAATAATTACACCTGATTACTAATTAAATGAATGGTGTACTGTCACTGGGAAATTCTCAGCAGTCCAACACTGCAACAAAAACATTACATAAATAAAAATGATCGGAGTACATGTTACAAGAAAATACAGTTCAGTCTTCAAAATTTCATGTTTAGTTCAATGTGTTACTTGCCATTTCTTTGCAATTATTTGTGAAATCTCCTAGCCATTACTGAATGAAAACAGATACTTTTTTATTTTTCAGTGAAGTCATAGTAAGTCATTTAAACTTTATTTTTTTTTGCATTTTAATGTTCAAATGTCCCACGAAGGTTAAAAAACCGTGTGAAACTGTATTGTGCAACACTAAGCATGATTTGCATGTGTAATTCAGCGAGCCTGTCATATCGGAATATATAAATACTTGTTTTACATTTTTTAGAATTTGAATAAAGAGTCAAGATAGACTTAAAAATTGTGGCTGATATTATACTAAATTCATTCATTACACTGCAATGGAGGGTTGAGCAAATTGAGCACATTGCATTGTAGCAAACAGTATCCTAAGCAGTGCTTTGTTGTATGCTGTACATTTGGTCAAATGCAGTAGGTCATATTTTATATGCATACACAAAATTCACATAATATGCGCAGTATATAGTGCATACTTAATCTTGCAGAAATAGTAAGAGTGATATGATAGTGGGCCATTCTGAACACAGTCATTAACATTAGATCTACTGAAAGGACTAATTCTGCCCTCTATTGGATAATAAGAGAATGCATCTGAATGATGCAATCAAAATCTTTAGATTTAAATGAAAACATCTCACCAAGAGCAACCCCCCCCCCCCCCCCCCAAAAAAAAAAAAAAAACTTCCAAATTTGTGAAAGGAGCTTTACTTTCACTATTAATAATATGCTGTGTGCAAAGGTGTGTGATGTAGGCTACAATATGTATCAAAATCTGAAAGTATGACAAAAATATGTCCTAACAGGAAGTGTCATGGAGCCTGGTGAGTAATCAATGCATGAACGCCAACGGGCTGCAGGGAGTCTGTAACAGTGAGATGTTCTGTCAGCAGATGATGGTGATGAATGGGGCTACGGTTTTGTTTGCTTTTGCACTTGTCGGGCCTCTGACAATGGCCTGTTGGGACAAGTTACCGATGGAATCAGAAGTGGAAAGTTTGCCAAAGTTTGGAAGTGAACCGATGTGTTCGCCCATGAACTCACAATTAAACCGCAATCAAAGAATTTAAGGTGGTATTGAACAAAGATAAGGAGCTTCAATGCACGGAAACTTTTGTTACTTCCAACAGAACATGTGTAGGCAAGTTATCATTGATAAGTGTAACAAGACTTAGAGTACTATGAAAGCCTGGTCAAGTTACAGATGATCTTATGACAATATACAGTTACACTTTATTTTATGGTGTCCTTGTTACAGTGTAATTATACCTTTAAGTACTGAGTAATATTATTTAACTACTTACTATATGGTTAGAGGTAGGTTTAGGGTTTGGCTTAGGGTTACTTGCATGCAATTATGCATAATTAAGTGTTATTATAATAGTAAGTACATGGGGTTCTGTTAATGCAAAATAAGGAAATAATATGTGCTTTATAAGTAATAAACAGCCAAAATGCTTGTGAAATGCATGTTAATAAGCAACTAGTTAATAGTGAGAACTGGTTTGATTAAAGTTCACATTCATATTACACAATTTTAAATAATTCACAAATGATACGCAAATCTAAAAGTTGCTGAAATGAAATTGACATCTACTTCTCAGATCAGTTCTAAATGTGGCACCACCCTAGTGAACACAACTCTGAATTCCTTCAAGTAAATGAGCGACATAGAGAAAATGAAAGATCTTTGTGAGGGGAATTATCTAATGCTCACACAGCCGCCAGGGATTTATTAAATAACCTGCCCACTTGGAACAAATGAGGTTAAATTCATTTAAAATAAATGATAAAGCATGTTGTCAAAATAAATGAAGAGTGTCTGATCTCATATGCCAGCTTTAAACTGACCTTTAAATGAAATGTGTCTCTGTGTCAGTGTTATGGAATCCTGATGCTGTTGCAAATCCTTTTCATTTGTGAGTCAAAATCAACAAGTACTTAGCAGTAATTGAGACAGCAAACACATGTAAGCTTAATAAATCCAAGAGAACTGTTCACGGTAATTAACTTCTTAACATTTACATGTGTATGATGCATAAATTAGCATCATAAGGGATGTGTCATGGTAACCATGTTGAAAAAAACAGCATATGCTGGTTAGGTAGGTTTTGAAGCTTGGATGCTGGTTTGAGCTGGTCCTTAGCTGGTCATGTGTTGGTCCTGAGCAGGAGGGACCAGTTTAGGACCAGCACATGACCAGCTCAAACCAGCATCCATGCTTCAAAACCTACCTAACCAGCATATGCTGTTTTTTTCAACAAGTAATTTAGAACTTATCAAGAGTATGAAACACTTCAACAGAAATAACTCAAATACTGACCTCGCAAATTTGAAGCCTATTTATGAAATATTGTGTGTGTCATCAAGCAGCACGCAGACTCAACCAGCAAAGTTTCACAAAAGTAAAATATTTCATTGTGTTTGGGGCAAATATCTGCACTCCATGAATGCTGAATTTGGGAGCTGTAGCTAACTGCTGTAATCACTGTAAAAAAAGTTGTTTCAGCTTAAAATAATTTGTTTCCCCGCTGACTTAAAATTTTAGTTTAGTCAACTAAAATATTCCAGTTGTCCCTCAAATTAACATTGAGTAACTTAAAATTTCAAGTTGACTAAACTATTGTTGAAACAACTTTTTGAAACAATTTTTTTTACAGTGTGGTAATACAATGAAGTGAAAATAAAGGAATTTTCAGTTTAGACTCATCTGTGACATAATGCTATTACTAAAGACAGTAGTTTCCACTCATCCTTTAGTTTGTAAAAAATAAACAAATATGACTTTCACAGTGATTCACTTGATGGTGAAAAAAGCAAATGTATGTTTTGGTATAATGTTTATACTTGTTTTTTCAGTGGAAAATGTGTTAGTGTCATGATCACACATTATGTTAAAGTGCCTCTATTATGGATTTTTGAAAATGAGCTTTGAATGAAAACATCCTGCAAAGTTTCAAATCTAAAAGTGCACCGTGTATAAAGTGTTTGTCTCTCAAAAGAAAGAGTCGACTCTTGAAACATTGAAACGAGTCGTTTTAAAACGAATCCCAAGCCGTTTCATGTTGACATTAGCATATTGCCCGCCCACTTGTTGGTCTGAATGAAAATGCAAATTCATTCTTTGCCACTAGGTGGCACTTCTGGGGCGGTAAAAATAGCTGTTTCCCTGCACTGCGATCACAAACGCTGCTTTATCGAGGAGTGTCTTGCTGCAGCCCTCAAGATCCAGGGGGTGTGGTTGGATCCAGATCCAACTCCTCCCACCTTACATATACCTAAACCTATCCATCTCCACCCCCTGATCCCTAAACCCACCCATCTCCAGCCCTAAACCTACCCATCTCCACCCCTGATCCCTAAACCCACCCATCTCCAGCCCTAAACCTACCCATCTCCACCCCTGATCCCTAAACCCACCCACCTCCACCCCTAAACCTACCCATCTCCACCCCCTGATCCCTAAACCCACCCATCTCCACCCCTAAACCTACCCATCTCCACCCCCTGATCCCTAAACCCACCCATCTCCACCCCTAAACCTACCCATCTCCAACCCCTGATCCCTAAACCCACCTATCTCCAGCCCTAAACCTACCCATCTCCACCCCCTGATCCCTAAACCCACCCATATCCAGCCCTAAACCTACCCATCTCCACCCCCTGATCCCTAAACCCACCCATCTCCAGCCCTAAACCTACCCATCTCCACCCCCTGATCCCTAAACCCACCCATCTCCACCCCTAAACCTACCCATCTCCACCCCCTGATCCCTAAACCCACCCATCTCCAGCCCTAAACCTACCAATCTCCACCCCCTGATCCCTAAACCCACTTATCTCCACCCCTAAACCTACCCATCTCCACCCCCTGATACCTAAACCCACCCATCTCCAGCCCTAAACCTACCAATCTCCACCCCCTGATCCCTAAACCCACTTATCTCCACCCCTAAACCTACCAATCTCCAGCCCCTGATCCCTAAACCCACTTATCTCCACCCCTAAACCTACCAATCACCACCCCCTGATCCCTAAACCCACTTATCTCCACCCCTAAACCTACCAATCTCCACCCCCTGATCCCTAAACCCACTTATCTCCACCCCTAAACCTACCAATCTCCACCCCCTGATCCCTAAACCCACTTATCTCCACCCCTAAACCTACCAATCTCCACCCCCTGATCCCTAAACCCACCCATCTCCAGCCCTAAACCTACCAATCTCCACCCCCTGATCCCTAAACCCACTTATCTCCACCCCTAAACCTACCCATCTCCACCCCCTGATACCTAAACCCACCCATCTCCAGCCCTAAACCTACCAATCTCCACCCCCTGATCCCTAAACCCACTTATCTCCACCCCTAAACCTACCAATCTCCAGCCCCTGATCCCTAAACCCACTTATCTCCACCCCTAAACCTACCAATCACCACCCCCTGATCCCTAAACCCACTTATCTCCACCCCTAAACCTACCAATCTCCACCCCCTGATCCCTAAACTCACTTATCTCCACCCCTAAACCTACCAATCTCCACCCCCTGATCCCTAAACCCACTTATCTCCACCCCTAAACCTACCAATCTCCAGCCCCTAGATGTGGATCCAACCACGCCTCCTGGATCTTGTGGGCTGCAGCGACATGGGCTTTATCATTCATTACAGACAAGATGAAATGAAAATGAGACCATTCGGACCAATCACAGCAGATTAGCGTCATGCAAAAAGGGGTTTGGAAAAATGAATCATTGAACGAATTGTTTGGGGGTCGTTGAGCAAGTAAGGTAAAAAATAAATTAGTGCTGTCAAACGATTAATCGCGATTAATCGCGTCCAAAATAAAAGTTTTTGTTTGCATAATATATGTATGTGTGCTGTGTATATTTATTACGTATACATAAATACACACACTCATATATTGAATGTAAATATTTAAGAAAAATATGTTTTGTTTATATATTAAATATATTTATTTATAATAAAGATCAGATGAATATAAATATAGACGTAAATACATGTAAATATCTTCAAAATATATACTGTATGTGTGTGTATTTATATATATATATATATATACATAATAAATATACATGGTACACTCACATATATTATGCAAACAAAAACTTTTATTTTGGATGCGATTAATCGTGATTAATCGTTTGACAGCACTAAAATAAATGCATATTATAAGACAATGAAAGTGTTTTTTGACCTTGCATGCTTTTCAACTTGTTGTTGGGGACTCCCAAAACCAAAATATGAACCTTTCATTACCCATAGGGGCACTCTAAGTATTATAACTATACTTGCAAAACATTGTGAATAGTAACATTTATCCTGGTGCAGTATCTTTCTCCATAGACCCCATTGGAAATGCTGAAAGTCTGTTACTTACTCTGAACCCGGAATATTATTACAATCTGTATCATAAACTGTGTATATTATCCGTATAACTTGGCTTTTTAAGCCCAAATAATGGGATGTATACAAACACTAATTTCCTATGCGCAGCATTACTAATGCTAACACTGTGTGGTAATTCTGTCCTAAAGAGCCCTTCCACTGTTTCCTCACTTATGCAATCAGCACTTTCTAGTGCCATGGGGGCTTTACATAAACCACAAAACACAAATCCTTCGTTCCTGAAGCAAACTGAAAGTCTGAGGATTGTCAGCAGCAGCAGTTTATCTGATTGAGACTCTGTACTGTGCGATTAGCTGATCTGAGAGATAACCTCACATACACAAATGAGTCAGACGCACCTAATGAACTGATCACTGCACCACAGACAGTTATCATAAACATACACTTCAAGAGCTCTGTGAATAATGAGTGATTCATTAAGGAGATCACACGTGGTGATTCAGGACATGTTCAACATCTTTTACCAGCAGAAAAAACAGAGTACAACATGTTTGAGAAAAATCTGGGTGGCAGAACTCTGTGATTGATTGTTCAGTCTTTAGAAATATTTGTTGATTTTAGCTACAAATATTATGGAACACAAATCTCTAACAAATCAAATCCAAACTAGCAGCATTGACTCCAAACATGCCAAAATATGCTTGAGTTTGAAAGCATTCCTTCATACAAATATTCATCCCTACAGCCCCCCATATATAGCAAACAGATAAGCTCAATGAAATGTATTTAAATATACATAAATATGCATTTCTAAATATATTTCAGGGGCAAGAGAATACATTTCCAGTTCACAGTTGCCCTATATTTAGGCTAGATACAAATGCAGGTGGCCTACTAGACAACAAAACTAGATTTATAATGATTTAATAATATTTAATATGTTTTATATATTGCAATATTGCATTTTGGGGGGCATTTTAAATTATGTTCCTTACTGAAGTAAGTTCACAGGCATTCCAGACAAGTTTTAGTCAAGTTTTTATTCATATGTGACATGCAAATGTATTTTCTTGGATTGAAATATATAGAGCAAAAAAAAATTAAATGCATTATTGAATATATATTTGCGATATATATTCAAAATTATTTGAAAAAACTGTCAAAAATATATTGGGAGAAAATATATTTATGCAAATATATTTTTGCTCTTTTTTTGTATATTTTGAAATATATTTGAAAATATATATACTTTGTTTTTTGTTTGTTTTTTGCTATATGGGAGGAGCAAAGAAAATAGCCTAAAATTTCTATCATTATTGAATTATTCAGTTTAGTGTAAATTGATATAAATATGGAGACACACGATTTGAAGGAAGGGATATGTTTACTTCGCTGGTGTGTTTTATGACAGATATGGTCCCTGTTATCTGTTGCTGTATAAAAGGAGCTTTATGAAGAATTAAAAATGTCTACTTTTGACAAAATGGGTTTGAAACAACCTGTAATGACGTTCGGTGAACTTCTCCTTGAACCTTTCTTTTTCTTTTTTTGCTCATACTTTAGTTTGGGAACCAATTCTCACTATTAACTATGATTTTTGCGTCAATAAACTCCTAATGTGCTTCTTATTAATAGTTTAGTTGTTAAGTTTGGGTATGAGGGTGGTGGTGGCGCAGTGGATAAGACACATGCCTTTGGTGTGAGAGACCCGGGTTCGAATCCACTGTGAGACACCAATGTGTCCCTGAGCAAGACACTTAACCCCTAGTTGCTCCAGAGGCGTGCGACCTCTGACATATATAGCAATTGTAAGTCGCTTTGGATAAAAGCGTCAGCTAAATGAATAAATGTAAATATGAAGCAGGACTATAAGAGATGCACAATATGGTCATTCAGAATAAGGCATTAATATGTGCTTTAAAAGTACTAATAAACAACATGTGTGCTAATATGCATGCTAATAAGAATTGGTCCTTTTTTTCTTCATGAAAACAAATTTGACTCACCCACACTGATGTAGTTGGCAGCCAGGAAGAAGTTCCAGTGTAAGAGTGTGCTGCTGCGGGACGAATCTGTGTCATTGATGAAGCTCACAGATCTCATGGACAAATTAGGAGAATCCGTACTGATGCTCTGACTGCCAGAGAACAGGGAGGTGTTCAGAGATACTGCATCCATATTGCTTAGTTTGTTTTCATTCAACAGAAATTCACATGCAGATGCATTCAGCAGCCCCAGAAACAGTCATGCGTGATTCCGGTTCTACAGATTCCTGAAAAAAGTTATGCGTTGGTGCTCTTGATAAAGCAAGATCCTCTGGTTTCCAGTGTACAGCAGGACGCTCAGCAGATGTTCAGCGTCTGGGTTTGGGAGTGATTGTGGTTGGAGGTGTGGTACAACCGTCTGACGGAGCTCCACAGCTAGTAATTGACTTGTAGACACGAGGTCAGTGTGCCAATGACCTGCAGCAAAACCACAGAGGGAAGTACACCTGAGAACACAGAGCACAAGCAAGACTTTCACACAAACAGTTTATAAACATTTACTTATACTAGAATTTTTATTTGAAAGACACACCCATATATATATATATAGTACTGAGTAATATTAATTGTATTTACTATATGGTTAGGGTTAGGACTAGGGTTTTACTCAGGGTTACTAATTAATTATGCATAATTTATTGTTATTATAATAGTAAGTACATGTAACGTGTAACAAGGACACATTAAAATAAAGTGTTCCCATATATATATATACATCTGTTATCTGTTATCTGTTGCTGTATAAAAGCTTTATGAAGAATTAAACATTTCTAAATTTCTACTCCAAAACACACACACACACACACACACACACAAATTAATATCGAAAAGTATTTAATCTGTCATTCATTAAATGTTATATGACTTTTTAAAGACTGTGTCAGGTTTGAGTGTAAAGCCATCATTAAATGGATGTAAATCTCTGAATCAGAGAATCTGTGGTATGGCAAAGGACTTAAAAAAGGTAAAAAGTAGTTTAGAATAAAGTAATAATGTTGGTTCCTGGTCACATAAGCTTGACAAATAAGGCTGGACTAAACCATATAAACTCCTGATGTGCTTCACAGAAAGCAATGGCAGTAAAAGAGCGTAATATAGTCTATCTGTGCACATATGCGCACTTGTTTCTGTCTATTTGAATTCCAGTTTACCAATCAAATATAAACTGGGTGACTGAGTTACTGAGTCTAAACTCTGTAACACTTCTATTTTTCTCATTAATGCCCCCCCCCCCTGAAAAATTGTAACGATATATGATATATACTGACTTTCACTGCCATATTTATGCATCACAAAATTGTTTTAGCATGGTACATGTCTGAAAACTGCTTTTGTACAGGTCCAAAAAAAACATACTACATCCTAAAGATCATGATATTATTGTAGTGACATAGTGACAAAACCAAAACAAAATCTATCACCATGGTGCATTTTCAAAAAACTTGGAACCATGTCCAATAATAGTATTACCACCATGGTAACATGTCCCAGAAACACACAGTGAAGTGTATCACATAAACATAGGAATGAATGGAAACTTTCGTATTACTGTAGAGATTCAAAACAAATGATGTAATCCCTCAAGTCTTATCTTTTATTTTTGCATGGCTGCCCATCAGATCGACACTGCAAGAGAGCAGTGAACAGCTGAACACTCCCAATATAATCAGCGCTGATCTCTTTCTGAATTGGATTCTCCATTCTGTCAGGAGTGGGACTTCATGAGCTGTGCTGGAGACATGTCAACAATGGCTGTAATGTTCACTTTGAGTGTTCGTTGTGTTTGACGTGACATGTTGATACCTGAGGATGCAGGACTGGACGTGTCAGCTATGTAACACCTGGCCTCAGGTAACAGACCAGGCGATGAGACGATCCCTTCCCTCTAAAACACGACCCCCAGTCTCAGCTAAAACACATCTGTCTGGCTTAGGATCCACTACATTCCTCAGTAGACAAAACAATGGAGGTGTATTAGGAAACACTTCACTTGATTCCTGTATATTTAATGCATTGTAGAGGTATGCTTAAAGCAATATAGGCCTTTTTAATGAACTTAAAAAAAAAATTCCCTTGTGAAAAGAGGCACTTTTTACAGAAATAATACATTTTACAATGTTAATTTCAAACTCTGTCTGAGTCCGAAATTCTTGTATTCGTCATCTTTTCCTATCAAAATGCTTTTATGCGAAAACGCATAAAATCGAACTCAGTCTGATTTTTTTTAATGACGGATGAAAGTTTCGGAGGCAGTGTGTAAACGTGATTGACGCAATATGAGGTCTTATTTATTTTTCAATGTGAGAAAATTTCGGACTCAATGTGCAATGGCCTTTAACTGCATGTCATAAATTTAAAAATAAATGTATTTTTAAATGCCATTAGATGAACTTAGTAGTGCTTTTTGACCCACTTTTATAAGTCTTTATCTTTAACTTGTACAGATAAGCATTTATGGTAGCTAGCATATTCTTTAATGTCATGCATTTCTATTTATTTGAAACTTAATGATTAAGTTGCAATTTAGTACATTTAAAATGCATTAACTTTAATTGTGATATCAAATAACACCCTTTAGCATGTTAGTCAGCACATTAAAATAAATGTACTTCTGCATGACAAAAGACGATTAAAACAAAGATTTTAAACTGAAACCTTCAATTTGACATAATTACAAAGTGCGCTTTTATTCTGGCTTTTTATTATATTAATATATTTTTTGCAAATACAGTTTTATTCTTTTAAGATTTGAAGCACACTAGAAGTGCACATTCAAAACAATTAAGCACACTTCTTTTCACAAGGGCTGTCTGTGATCAACAGCATTTGAAGCATTGTAAGCTTTATATGCATTGATTCAGAATGTAAATTATACTGCATTAAAATAGTCTACAATGCTTATCTATTCATGGCTTAACCTTAAAAGAGTAATGCATTATTAACAATTTACTTTAATAGTTATAATGAATGCATTATACTCTTTAAGGGCGTAACCTGAGTATCTTCATGTATTCTATTCATGCATTAACACAAAAAACATATTATAGGATGTATTGGCATTAGGAACACTATTTTCCTGTTTGGATATTGTGCAGTTGCTTTGACACAATTTGTATTGTTAAAAGCACTATATAAATAAAGGTGACTTGACTATGAATGCATTAACAATACCTTTAAATGCATTATGTAAACATGCTTCAACTAACGTGATATAGTATGGGTGAATCGTTAAAACCATCCCAAGATATACAGCATGTCTCTAACAAATAAGAAAAAGCTGTGTCTCACCAAATTATATATTGTAAATAATTAAGGTAATTAATAGGTGCGTTGATTCAAAACAAGTAATTCAAGAATGAAATGTCTGTACTTGTGGTCCGTTTTGTGTCATTATGTATTTTATTTTTTAGTAAAACCTTTTAGATATTGGTTGTGGACTTGGTGCTTTGCTTTGCAGAGTCTATTTTCTATATATATTTATTTTTCTTCATACTAAATATAATTTAAAAAAATTATGAACACAAAATTATATATAAAGACATTATTTATATTACAGTAAGTGCATTCTGCACCTCAGTGTGTAATGTGACAAAATAAATTAACAATACTATTTTATTGTTGTTATTATTATTATTATGAATAATTACATTATATTAACTGTAAATTGTTACATATTAAGCATTTGTTGTACTGCCTTTATGCTGCTTTAAAGACTAAAAATATATACTGTATATTACAGTAAATTACAGCATTACAATATAGGAATCTAATGAGAATCACTTTATGGATGCAATACAGTAAGCATTTTTGAATAATTATCACAAAATCAAGGTTTTAATGAATATACTTGTATTTAGGGTGAAATGTGCAATGAAATGTTTTCTCTTGGGGGTGAAATGTAACTTGTTCAGGAGGTTTACTTGTATATTCGATATTAACCCTTTGATGCACTACATGGGTCTAAAGTGACCCGACTGAGTTTATTTTTTCTATATCTTTGCAATAAATTCATATCATCATTCAGAATTCCAGGAATACCTCAATTAACTTGTTTTTGATCATCACGTATCCTTATTTTTTTCTTTCTTACTTTTTGAATAAAAATAGTTTTTGCGTCACTACCCTTCTAATGCACAACATGGGTCTAAAATGACCCATATTTATTTCCTATGTTATTTCAGTCATGGCTGAGTGTTTCTTTGCTGAATCTTTAAAAAATAAATGCATTTTATCATTTATTTTTCCAGGTATTCATTAAATATCTTGTTTTTGATTTCCACAAATCATTATGTTTATTTTTCCTTTCTTCATTTTATAAAAAAACAACAAAAAAAACAGCTTTTGTATTTCTACATCAATTTTACACACATGGGTCAAAAATGACCCATATAGAAAACTATTCACCTGCCCCACATTTCACAACTCAACATGGCTGCTTTTGTATAATTGATGCATTTAGTCTTATTTTATCATTTATTACCACAGAAAATATTTGATATACTGTGGAAGATAACTGGCCATAACATCTGAATGTTAGGCGAAGGTTACCTTGACCTTGAAATGTCCAATACTATTAACTAACTTGTTGTTGACACATTCTATTTTAGCTAAGTAATGTTAGCTAGGTCAACAAAATAATAGTCATAAAATAACATATACACAAGTATATATCATTGCTGTCAGGCAGAAAACTTGTATCTCCATATTTCATCATTTTTATTTTTTTGTCATAAATCAGTGCTATTGGTCACCCTTTATGTCTGTCAGTGTTTCTGAAAAGTAATGGATTTGGACTTACAAGGTTTCTGTCTGACAGTGACAATATATAATCAGCAAATACACGATCAACTGCTTGTTGTGCACTCTTTATCTAGAGTGTTAATATGGCTGATCCCAGTCATTCTAGATACACACTGAAATAGCTGATGCTGATGACCTAGACTATGTGCCACAGGGTCAATATGGAGTTGTGGGTGTAAATCCCGCCCTCCTAGATGAAGAAGACTCTGTGATGACTGTGCTGTTAAGAGGAAATTCAGACCCAGTCCAATAGATTGAGTAAAAATGGTTTGCACATGCTCATTTAAGCGAAGAACATGGAGGTGGCCCATGGTACAATGTGCTGGATGTTACCACCCTCAATGCCTACACCAGGGGCAGCCAATGTTGATCCTGGAGAGCCACAGTCCTGCAGACTTCAGCTCCAACCCTAATCAAACACACCTGAACAAGCTAATCAAGGTATAAGGGTTACTGGAAAGCTAGAGGCAGGTGAATTTTTTATCAAGGTTGAAGCAAAACTCTGCAAGGCTGTGGCTCTCCAGGACTGATGCTGACCATCCCTGGCCTACACCAACTTCACTGCACAAAACCCTGATAACATGGCTGGTGTGACCAATGCATGACAGCTATTCATCAAAGAGCTTGTCATGCCACATATGAAGAGGTGCTAGGAGGGCAGGCCCACCTTCAAAACCATATTACAGAGGCAATGGGAAGATGTGGGATAAAGTTTGAGATGGTGCTGTACCTGTGTGATTTTATTTTGTTAGTTTTATTTTCATCTATTCAGTCACGCTACAGTCAGTTCAATTTCAGTGTTATCGGTTATCAGTGACATGCGTAAGTTTTAACAAAATGTCTTTGTTCTTTTGTTTTTTTCATGCTTGCATAGATGGGTCATTTTTGACCCATCTGTGTAAACTTGATGTAGTAACACAAAACCTAGGGAAAAAAACAAAATATTAATTTGTGGTCATTGTAACAAGATATTTTGAATATTCATGGATCATGGAATTTATAGATCAGGGAATATTAAATGCTGAAATAAACTAATTTCAAAAGATAAAACAATAAAATGCCTAGCGAAGTATGAAATGACATAGGAAATGAATACGGGTCATTTTAGACCCATGTTGTGCATTAGAAGGGGTTTTCATAGCGTGTGCATCAAAGGGTTAATGTGACATCAAAGGTATCTGAAGCTCAATGACTGAAATAGGTCAGAGATTTCAGTATGAATCAGAAGCGCTGTTGTTTACAGACTCTCTCATTCACTTCAGGTTCAAAGCAGAGGCACAGACAATTGAACCTCAGTTTTATAGGAAGTAAGTAAGATGTATTGCCTCACAAAACGTCCGTTCGGACCCCCGGCACCTCTTTAAATCTGCTACTGAAAGACACACAAAAGCCATTGTGCACACAGCGCTGACAGGAAACACAGTGTGAGTATGCAAATGTTTGTCCTTAATTTCCTTCCCTTCAACTAATATAAGACAAAATGAGCGTCACTATCGATCAAAGGTGCAGATTATTTGCTTTCTACGTTAAGCCATTTTTTATGAAGCAATAACAAAGACACATGGTTGATGTGAACATCCCCCGAGAACAAGCCTGCACACAACACAATGCTCTCAATACACAACGTAACATGAGATCTGGCCAATCTGGCTGAACCAAACACACACAACATTCCAGTATCAGAAAGCCAAATATGGCTTCTACTGGCTTCTACTTGCTTCTCTTTCTTTTCCTGTTGTCCGCATGGAAAAACAGATCAGAGATGATGCACGGCGAACAACAGATGTGTGTTGACAAGCTAATAGCACACCAGCTGGCAGGCCGGTGAGCGGCGATCGCTCAGAGTTGCTCAGCACTACACAGAGAGCATGACACAATAGAGCTTTTATTTCAGTTTCAACCGACCGGTTCGCATTGCAACTCGAAATACGTCCCACATCACACTGTGTTTGGGCTGAGATTTCCAAAGGAAACAGGAGCATGACTGTGTCGCCCACGCTGACAAACAAAATCTCCTTGAAATGGAACCAAAGTGATTCCTATGAATTATAACCATTGCACATAAACAACTGAAATGACACAGATAGCAGGGTGTTCCCCACCTAAATACACCGGTTAGGTTTTTAATTTATGGCTGCCTGATTCATGTTTAGCCTGAGGCGCGGGTCAAGTTTAACAGACGCAGATTAAATCAGGTTTCTCCTGTGAGTAAGCAGAGGACACCGTTTGGATGTTTATATAGAGGAATCTCAAGGAAACCTGTTATTATTTTACCTAACATTAAAATTAAATAATGCCATGACAGTTCAGCAACAAATGATGACAGTAATGCGAAAAAAATGACATGCAATGAATATGCAATAAAAACAGTAATGAGAATCCATTGAGAATAATCAGTGATATTAATAGACGATCAAAAACCTCAAAAGTAAAACAAAATGCATTATTTTCATCATGACAATAATGCTTGTGAAAAGCAGTACGCTTTAGCATACTTTAAAAGTGTCAACTGAATGTAATGTTCTCAGACATTTAGTTGCACGTTAATTGCAATTCAATGAAAATGTATGATAGTTTACATTTATATTAAATTGAATTAGCTGAAGTGTGAAGGACCGTTTAATCCAGGTCTTAAATACACCTTTATTATTCATTTCATAATTGCTCCTATTAATCTCTGAAATATGGATATTTTACATGCATTTCAGTCAACATATCAAAACATGTCATGAAATTTTCTGTAGTTCAAAATCATCTCATTCTTACTATAGTAATGTGAAAAAATGCATTAAATATATAATAAAAAAATGCATTACGCTAATGAGACTATTCATATAATAATAATAATATAAATTATCCAAAAAAATTTAAATAAACTTGTTTACACTCCATAAGAGTTAGCCACACCTTGTAAGAAAGAGGTATAATTTAACATACTTTATGTATTATAAAAAATAATTTACTTTAAAGAATATGTGTCAACTGAATGTAATATTTTCAGACACTTAATTGCATGTTAACTGAATTAAAATGAAAGTGTACTATAATTAAAATGTATATTAAATGCAGTTAGCTGAACTTTAAAGTGTTTATTGACCCACTTATGTAGGACTTAAATACATCTTTATGATTCATTTCATAATTACTTCTATTGTCCCTAAAATATGATTAATGTTTTACGCATATTTTATTATGCTAGTCAACATATCAAAATGTGTCACGCAAATTATTTCACAATGCAAAAACAATAAGGACCAAATAAATAAATTTGTAATAAAGCGTAATAAATCTTAAATTATTAATACAATTTCATATTTATTTTCTTCGTATTTTGGGGTGAAATGTGAGCTGGATATGTTTTGATGAGATTAAGCCACACAATGTCACATCCAATCACAGAAAGACAACAACAACCCCTCAAAACTTCTTCTCCTCATTCTTTCTACCTGAGCACCCAAGTAAGAAGTGTTGGGTTTCAGAATACAAAAGCCCAAGTGAAACTAACTTCCCAATCTTTAATCCAGTTTCACGTCTGTGCAGGCATGTTAAATGTGCCAGACAAACTTAAAGTAAACTCGTCCGAGTAAAACCTCCTTCAACTCCTCATTAATAAATCTTGAAAAGAAAAAGTATTGTGAAGTCTCACGTTACCGGAACAGAAGCAGGTAGTTCAGAGGGTGATCTGGAGATGATGTGAGAGTGAGTAAAACACTTCTCCAAGCAGCAATTTTACAGCTTCGATCCGCTTTTGTACAAAGAATATGCCTTTTTTCATTGCAGGCATAAGCTTCAGGCACACAGCTCCACACTGCAGGTAAAGGAAGTTGTCATTTGAAAGCTCTTTGTACACAGTGGGTGTTCCCTTATGGAGCAACAGTTTTCCCTGCGTCGAAATAGGACAAGTAAGGGCAGAGGAGTCTTTGCACAGGTGGGCGGGATATGGGGTGGAGTGCAGACGACTAGAGCGTATAGGAAACGGCCCGAATTGTCTGCAAGTATTAGGATTGTTAAAGGAACTTTAGTTATTTTGTTGTTTGAATCGGATTAAACTGAGACTGAAAAAGAGGTTTTTGAACTCTGTCTTATACACAATGGCATTTTAAGAGCAGAACAGTGATGCAATGTTTATGATGTGTTTCAAATACATCAGGTAAATGGGTTAAAGGTAAATCAGTTACCATCTGAACACATTAAATGCTGTTATGCAACCATGGTAATATGAATTTAATGACTAATCTCGCTCTCTGGGATTCTTTAATAGAAGCAACTAAATGTGCAGCAACTGCTTCACTCTGACACTTTCTCAACAGCTCCAACATTGCATTCATAAATCAACACAAAAAGAGTTCAAAGTCCTTTTAAGTGACTTTCCATAACACCATTTGATATTTTATTGCCCCACTACGTAATGAAAATGTTACTAAATGAGCAAAGTGTGTCTATGCCTTGAAAGAACTTGAGTTTACATCCGAAACAGAGTCTCAATCTTATGCCATAGTTCCTGAATCATATGCTTGACTTCCTTTGAAATTAATTTCAGCTTTAATACTGTGAATTGCAAAAGACATCCTGTTCGAAGCTGGAACGATTGAGTCACTTATCCATATTTAAGTGTTTCTCTGTATAATCGTTCGATATTTTCCACAAATACCGTTAACATTATATCATATTGTCATGCTATATTTCAAATATACCTACTTTTAAGACCTTTGCCATGTCATGGATTCCTTGCTTCACTGTAAGAATGCTTATAATATACTCTAAAAGAATGTACTTAAGTATGAACTGAATGTAATAACACTTATGTCAATTGCAATTCAGTGCAAAAGTAATATAGTTTAAATTTATATTAAATGCAATAAGCTGCAACTTTAGAATGATTTTTGACCCACTCAAGTATGACTTATGTACATCTTTATATGTTATTTCATAATTACTTTTAGTCTACGAAAATATGGTAAACGTGTATCGCCAAATGTACTGACAAGCACTAAAATATACTTTAATGTAATAGCTATTAAAATGTGTACTCATGTATTTAAGCATTTGTTATTACACATTTGTTATGATGAAGATGCAATTTATGCAATATCGAATAACACACTAACACGCATGTGCACTTTAGTATGTTAGTCAACATCAAAATTAGCATGACAAGATTTAAAATGTAATTTCAAATAATTCAGTGTTTTTCATTATTACAAAGTGCACTTGTTAAAAGCGTGTTAAGAAACTTTAAAGTGTCTCTCTTTAAGTGCACTTAAGTGACCTTTTATTTCATTAATATTATATTATCTACAAGTGGAGTTTTTTTTATATACTTTAAAGAGTTGAAGTACACGACACGTGTATTCAATACAATTAAGTACACTTCATCAAGTTATACAACTAGTTAACCACATTCAGAGATAGATTTTGGAAAAATACAATATTTTCATACTGTAGATCCAGCTGCAAATCCTGGCTGAAAACTAAAGTGAGTTCTCTGCTACCACAACACCTTTGCATTACTAAAAATAATTGTGCATTGGTATTTACCAAGCAGACTCTTAATTAAATTATTAATTTCATCCTACCTCAGA
The DNA here is from genome assembly GCF_936440315.1 of Barbus barbus. NCBI lineage: Eukaryota > Metazoa > Chordata > Actinopteri > Cypriniformes > Cyprinidae > Barbus > Barbus barbus. The sequence continues at coordinate 5,548,887 of NC_136756.1, forward strand.
TGGCTCTACTCAGGTCTCCTCAGCTGCCCTCTGCACAACCTCGCCTCTGCCTGCAAGAAGTCACATATGAGTCTGAATGAGAAAGAAAGCCATCCTGTGCTCAAGTGTAAACATAGGGGTGCTTCCTTGACTGCCACTGTGAGTAAACAGCCTTCCACAAGCATTTACAAAAACTGCTGTCTGACCTTATTATGGCCTTAGGAAAGGGCTGAATAAAGATGTTTAGTGTGTGTGTGTGTTTTGAATTTTAATGGTTTGGATTGATCTCAGCGCATTAGAGTAACAAAAAAAACAGGGTTTACAGCCTTGTAAAAGGAGGTGACTTGTGAACAGCGAAACAGAGAAAACAAATGAGAGGAAAGTGATGCAACTAAAATATGTGACCCTGGACCACAAAACCAGTCATAATGGTCAGATTTCTGAAAGCTCATAATCTAGATATAACTATTTGAAAATCTAGAATCTGAGGGTGCAAAAAAAATATAGAATCTGAGGGTGCAAAAAAAAAAAAAACATCTAGAATCTGAGGGTGCAAAAAAAATCTAGAATCTGAGGGTGCAAAAAAATCTAGAATCAGAGGGTGCAAAAAAATCTAGAATCTGAGGGTGCAAAAAAAATCTAGAATCAGAGGGTGCAAAAAAATCTAGAATCTGAGGGTGCAAAAAAAAAGAAAAAAGAAAAGAAAAAAATCTAGAATCTGAGGGTGCAAAAAAAAAAAATCTAGAATCTGAGGGTGCAAAAAAAAAATCTAGAATCTGAGGGTGAAAAAAATAAAATCTAGAATCTGAGGGTGAACAAAATAACAATGAAATCTAGAATCCGAGGGGGGCAAAAAAATAAATAAATAAAAATCTAGAATCTGAGGGTGCAAAAAAAAAAAAAAAATCTAGAATCTGAGGGTGCAAAAAAAAAAATCTAGAATCTGAGGGTGAAAAAAATAAAATCTAGAATCTGAGGGTGAAAAAAATAACAATGAAATCTAGAATCCGAGGGGGGCAAAAAATAAATAAATAAAAATCTAGATTCTGAGGGTGCAAAAAAAAAAAATAAAAATCTAGAATCTGAGGGTGAAAAAAAAATCTAGAATCTGAGGCTGCACAAAAAAATCTAGAATCTGAGGGTGCAAAAAAATCTATTCTGAAAATCTAAATGGTCATATATAGATATAAATCTATATTGAGAAAATCCCCTTTAAAGTTGTCCAAATGAAGTTCTTAGAAATGCATATTACATATTTACAGTAGGAAATTTACAAACTATCTTCATGGAACATGATCTTCACTTAATATCCTAATGATTTTTGGCATTTTGACCCATACAATGTATTTTTGGCTATTGCTACAAATATACCCCAGCGACTTAAGACTGGTTTTGTGCTCCAGGGTCACAAATATGGATTCATAAATGGATTTAATTTTGTTATTGATGATTGACAATAGCCATTTTTATTGTTGACAATGGCTGTGCTAGGAATGTTGGAATAGCTAAAACCACATTACTCATGTAGTAAAGGCTTTAAGGGTACAGCAGTTTGTCACTGGGGCAGTACACTCAAAGGGATGCCTCTGTACCTTCTAAAGGTACAATTTTTGCACATTTTGTTCTGCAGCTACTGTTTGAAGCTGCAATGCAAAGTGCAATGCAACTCATTATGTTATCACACTGCCAAAATTGTAACACAAAATCATGATGAAATGAAATATATTTTTATTTCTGAGAAATAATGTATGTCCTTTGTGTGAGCTTAATGACAAAATTTCATCCAAGAAGTAGATGGATTTGGAGAAATAGCACTGCGTCACTTGTTCAGCAATGGATGCTCTGTAGTGAATGGGTGCCGTCAGAATGAGAATCCAAACAGTTGATAAAAACATCACAATAATCCACTCCACTCCAGTCCATCAGTTAAGGTCTTGTGAAGTGAAAAGCTACCTGTCTGTAAGAAACACATTTATAATTAAAACATTATGCAACTTTAAACTGTTGCTTCTGGTTAAAATACAAGTTGATGATCCATAATAAGGCTTTCTCTCTCCAACGTCAAAATCCACAACATATTTGTTTAGAACTGTTTTGGACTGCTCCGTCTGTGCATATTTCACTCCTTATTCGGACAAGACAACTTTTCACTGGAATCTTATGGATTTGTTTATTATAAACAGCAGACCCTGGACCACAAAACAAAACCAGTCATATGTAGCATGGGCATATTTATAGCAATAGCCAGCAATACATTTTATGGGTCAAAAATATAGATTTTTCTTTTAAGCCAAAAATCATTAGGATATGATTATTGATTGATCCAGGATTACATACAGGCCCGGTTTCACCGACAGGGTTTAGACTAAACCAGGATTAGGCCATAGTTCAATTAGGACATTTAAGTAATTTTTATAAACATGCTTAGAAAAAAAACATTACTGGTGTGCATCTTGAGACAAAACAAAGGCAGTGATATATTTTAAGATCAGTCAGAGCAAGTTTATTTCAGTTTAAACAGCTCAGACTTACATTTTAGTCCAGGACTAGGCTTAAGCCTCGTCAGTGAAACCAGGGGATAGTGTTTACTGCACTATACAGCAGTTTTTACTAATATTCGCTTGTGACTGACTGATTTAAATAGTTCAAAGCTTCAGATGGATTTAAACAAGTTTTTGACCGCCAGTGAGCTCAATTTTTGCTCATATTTATAGTAATGTATTATTTGACAAGCAGAATGGCGAAATAAATAAATAAAAGATTAGTAGCCTACTACATAATAGGACCCAGATTTATATTTTAAAATAAATGAGTAAAAAAAAAAAAAAAAAAAAAATGGAAATGAAGACTTACGTATGTCTTCAACCTCGACACAGTTTTAGATAATATTTTCATTTAGGATCATAAGCAGATGGCCTCACTGTTAGTAAATCATTTTCCAAATGTATTTATTCTTTTGCGTCGTCAGTCGTGAGTAGTATTTATTAGACTTGATACTGAACTCAGCTCAGTAAGACTGCATCAGCAAAACTGATCTCAAATCAGCGTCTGTTTCCAACCGGCCAATGGAGAGCTCGTGTGAGCGTCACGTGACTAAACACGGAAGTGCTAGAAGCGTGCACAGTTAGGAGACTGACCTAGACCAGTAAATGCATTCATAAACGTAATAGTTTTTGTAAAATGAGATAGATGGATTGCTAGTAAGTACACCGAAGAGAGCAATGCCTGTAGTTCCGGCGAACCAGCCGCAGCTGATCCGCTCGAGTCAGAAGGATGAGTTCTACCAGAACAACCTGACAAACAACGCCAATGAGCTCTTCCACACATTTGCTGGTAAATAACACAAACACACTTGAATGCAGGATTTATATTTTGCTTATTTTTACCAATTCATTCTCACCTAAAACTACTCCTACCAATCAACATGTCTTCTACCAAAACAGTCATAATTTAGTATTTAGTACTTTTAAAATGTAATATTTAATTTGTAAAGTATGCCTTTCCATTATTTCAAACTAAACAAGGTGTTGACTGGCTGAACCATTTGCACATAGAAAGAGTAACATATACATTTGTGAGATTATACTGATTATACTATCCACCAGAATAGAATTAAAATGAAACAATCAATATGAAATTTAAGTGCACAATTAAAATTGTATTTCAATTGTTTTATATATATATATATATATATATATATATATATATATAACAAAACCACATTAAAAAAGACTAAAATTGAAACAAAAATATATAAAAAAATTCAAATAAAAAAACTAAAATATAAAATAATATATATATACATACTGAAAATAAAGCACTGTTTGTTTTATTTGTATATTATTTGTATTTGTAATGTGTATCTGTTCTTATTTTTAAATAACAAATATAAACTACTGAAACTACTGATTAGTTTGTCTGTACTGCTCAGACAAAACAGTACAACCAACATAACAAAGAATCGTGATAAAATCATAAGATTGTGATATTTTAAAAAGAATCGTGTTATGATATTTTTGCCATATCGCCCACCCCTACACACCTGTGAGGTGGATGGATCATCTCGGCAAAGGAGAAGCGCTCACTAACACAGATTTAGACAGATTTGTGAACAATATTTGAGAGAAACAGGCCTTTTGTTTACATAGAAAAAGTCTTAGATCTTTGAGTTCAGCTCATGAAAAATGGGGGCAAAAACAAAAGTGTTGCGTTTATAATTTTGTTCAATGTGTGTGTATATATATATATATATATATATATATATATATATATATATATATACATACTGCCAAAGATCTAGAATTTAATAAAAAAAAAAAAAAAAATTATGTGTTCTTTTAAATAACAACGACATTCAAAGCCATAAAAAGTATTAAATACCTTAATTAGTATAAGAAAAAACAATAATAATTTCAAAAAGTCTTAAATTTGGGGAAGGAAAGACAAGAATCGCGCTGTGGATTGAATGTGCTAGTCATTTGAAGTGCGCCACACGGACCGTTTATCCGCTCGGATCAAATTCAAACAGTAGCGGGGCGCAAGTTTAGAGCAGATGCGTTTACTAGCGAGCACTAAACAGCGCTGTGAGATCCAGAATGAAGCGCTTGAAATCAGCGAAGGACACAATCGGCGATTTAAACAGATGAAACCGTGCTGACAAACACTGTCAGAATCATTTAGCATGGATTTATTTTACTGTAACACTAACTGCACCATGGTATTGCGGCAGAAATGAGGGATATATCGAATTGTATTGGTATATTTTTAATGTAGACATGTATTAAAGGAGTAATGGAATATAATTACAGTATTTTGTGATTAAGCTAGTTTGTGCATTTATACTAAACTTATTAGACCACTGTTCTTCATACAAATACCTAGAACCATGTAGGCCAAGTAAATTTTTATACAGTGGTATTGAGGTGCTATAGGCCTGTGTTTTTACTGGTTATCATTACATATGCTATATGGAAGACCAAGGGTTAATTTTAATAACTCAAACAGTCAGAATAATTAAATTTCACCATATAAAAATGAGGTTTTTTTAGAATGAACATGAATTTACACCTGCATCCTCAAGCTACTGTCAAATGTACATTTTTAAGATACAAAAAAGTAATATTACTAATATTGCAGCCAGCAATGCAAACTGTGCTGTAGTCACTCAACACAAACCTATTTCATGATTTGAAACGATAGCCTATCACTCATTAGAACAGGGATCGCCAGACTCGGTCCTGGAGTGCCAGTGTCCTGCAGAGTTTAGTTCCAACTTGCCTCAACACCACCTGCCAGGAAATTCCTAGTATACCTAGCAAGACCTTGATTAGCTAGTTCAGGAGTATTTAAACTCTGCAGGACGCCGAGTGTGGTGACCCCTGCATTAGAGCATGCAGAAACTAGGAAATTAAGTTTCATCATTTTTCAATTAAGATATTTATTTTGTTGAGGAAAAATAACTGGAAAAGTTTCAAGAATTCAAAGAAATTAAGTGTTTGTCATGTTCTCAGCATAGTCGAGGAGGACACAGGTGAAGTAACTGAAACAATAATGAGATAACAAGGAGGGCGGGGTCAGACAATAGACAGGAGAGCACATGGCACAAACAACAAGCCATGTGCTCAAACACACACACAGTGACATCTGGTGGCCAACCAGTGTACACCAGCAGGACCGTGACACAACCCCCTCTTTAAGGAGCAGATTCCAGACGCTCCACACACTAAAACTGAAAATAAAATGTCTAGGAGGGAGGTGGGCCAGAGGCAGATCGGGGGAGGGATGGTGGGCCAGGCCCGTGTAACGGCAGAGGGCCTGGAGACAGAGGTAGACCAGGGTGCCAGGGTGGTGCCGGTAGAGCAGGAGGATCGTGAGCAGACACCGGCACTGCCTCAGGACCTTTGTGTGCGGACAATGCCGCCTTGAGTATATCGTGAGCGGGAACCGCCGCCTCGGGAGCACCGTGAGCAGACACCGCCACTGCCTCGGGAGCTTTGTGAGCGGACACCGCCGCCTCGGGAGCACCGTGAGCGGGCACCGCCACCTTGGGAAGACCACGAGCAGACCACGGCACTCTCACCGACATCAGCGGGGGATCCTGCACGCTGTGCATCAGCCCGAGACACTCCGGAAACGGACGCAAATTACTGGGTGCGGCAGACGATGTCTCTGACACCCCTTGGATCGCAGCTTTGTCGGCCCTCACTGGGAGCGCTGCAGCTTCGGCGAGCACTGCCTGAGGCACACCAGCCACCCTAGCTGGGGAACGTGCCAGGAACTCCACAAATTCACCAAACATCAGGTGGTCCAGCCCCCTCATCCTTCACCCGTTCAGGGGCTCCTCAAGGGCACTATTGAAGAGGTCCTTGAGGGCCGCATCATTGTACCCCAAACCCTCTGCTGCACCACCGAACCTCAGGGCAAACTTCCTCACGTCAGTGGCAGTGCCCTGCTGACGGAGGGAGCTCAGGGCCTGAAACTGGAGGATGCGTTGGTAGAGGGGGCTGCTGACGTTAGAGGCTGGTGGATGGTGTGAGCCCATTCTCCGCTGAGTCCTCATTTGGCTGTTTCGTTCTATCACGGCTCTGGAAGAGAGATGATGCGAGGACTTAAATGCAGGAGAAAAGTGGGTCTTTTAATAATAACAAAAACCACCCAGAGTGGGAAAAACAGGCAGGCAGGCAGAGAACTGCAGTACATGCAAACATAACCACACACGACTACAAACATCTGACATTAAACAACGAAACAGCACAGGACTGCAGACACCAGGAGAATAAATGGGGAGAAAAATGAGGAGGACACAGGTGAAGTAACTTAAACAATAATGAGATAACAAGGAGGGCGGGGTCAGACAATAGACAGGAGAGCACATGGCACAAACCACAAACAACAAGCCATGTGCTCAAACAAACACACAGTCACATCTGGTGGCCAACCAGGGCACACCAGCAGGACCGTGACATATCAGAGCTGTAAATCATGAAATCGGTTTAATATGTTACTAGACATTGCCCTATCCCGCTCATACCATAGAAATTTAATTTCTGCAGATCTTAAAGTTAGTAGTAAAATAAAATTAAGTAGTTAACTAAAATTCCTTCCTTTATATTTGTTGATATTTGTGTTTTGAAAAGGAGGACAGACTGCATAGGGCCCAGACGTAGAAAGGTCTGGGACTGGAGTGTGTAGCATGGGTCACAGAAGAACACGGTTCTAGACGCTTTTTAGATTGTCATTGACTTTTTTTGTTTGTTCAATTTGCACACTGAAAATGGTTTGGAGCTCTTATTTTTGAACTCTCAAAGTGCACCAGATTAATGCATTTAAATTTAAAATGTATAAAATGTTCTCTCAGGGGGGCATGCCCCCGGACCCCCCTATAAGGAAACAGGCCCACCCACCACTGCCTCACTAAGTCTTATATGACCATGATATGAGCCCCCAACCACGTCCATTAGCCCCTGATGTTTTCAAATCCTAGAAATGCCCCTGATCATAAACAATATTAGATGTGTGTTAATATAACAGATCTGTGCATTTATTGCATTAATAATGTCACTCACAGCTCTTAAGTAACTTATTGCTTTAATAAGTAGTGAAGTGAAGTGACATACTGCCAAGTATGGTGACCCATACTCGGAATTGGTGCTCTGCATTTAACCCATCCAACGTGCACACACACAGCAGTGAACACACACACACCGTGAACACACACCCGGAGCAGTGGAAGTATTTGTGTATATTTACTGAAGAAGGTGGTACATGATATTGATAAGCCGTTTGACAACATTAAATATTTTTCAGCAAAAATTGTGCTCATTAAGATACATGCTAATCCAGCACAAATTTGTGAATGAGATGTCACCAAAATGAAGCATTGGAACCTAAAAAATAAATACCAAAATGGGTGGGAACTGAAAAAGGTCCACTTTTGGAAAAAAAAAAAAAGAACCCCCCCCTCCAATAGGCTGGCTACGGGCCTTATATATATATACAGGTCCTTTTCAAAAAATTAGCATATTGTGATAAAGTTCATTATTTTCTGTAATGTACTGATAAACATTAGACTTTCATATATTTTAGATTCATTACAACACAACTGAAGTAGTTCAAGCCTTTTATTGTTTTAATATTGATGATTTTGGCATACAGCTCATGAAAACCCAAAATTCCTATCTCAAAAAATTAGCATATCATGAAAAGGTTCTCTAAACGAGCTATTAACCTAATCATCTGAATCAACTAATTAACTCTAAACACCTGCAAAAGATTCCTGAGGCTTTTAAAAACTCCCAGCCTGGTGCATTACTCAAAACCGCAATCATGGGTAAGACTGCCGACCTGACTGCTGTCCAGAAGGCCATCATTGACACCCTCAAGCAAGAGGGTAAGACACAGAAAGACATTTCTGAACGAATAGGCTGTTCCCAGAGTGCTGTATCAAGGCACCTCAGTGGGAAGTCTGTGGGAAGGAAAAAGTGTGGCAGAAAACGCAGCACAACGAGTAGAGGTGACCGGACCCTGAGGAAGATTCTGGAGAAGGACCGATTCCAGACCTTGGGGGACCTGCGGAAGCAGTGGACTGAGTCTGGAGTAGAAACATCCAGAGCCACCGTGTACAGGCGTGTGCAGGAAATGGGCTACAGGTGCCGCATTCCCCAGGTCAAGCCACTTTTGAACCAGAAACAGCGGCAGAAGCGCCTGACCTGGGCTACAGAGAAGCAGCACTGGACTGTTGCTCAGTGGTCCAAAGTACTTTTTTCGGATGAAAGCAAATTTTGCATGTCATTCGGAAATCAAGGTGCCAGAGTCTGGAGGAAGACTGGGGAGAGGGAAATGCCAAAATGCCTGAAGTCCAGTGTCAAGTACCCACAGTCAGTGATGCTGGTGTTGGTCCACTGTGTTTTATCAAGGGCAGGGTCAATGCAGCTAGCTATCAGGAGATTTTGGAGTACTTCATGCTTCCATCTGCTGAAAAGCTTTATGGAGATGAAGATTTCATTTTTCAGCACGACCTGGCACCTGCTCACAGTGCCAAAACCACTGGTAAATGGTTTACTGACCATGGTATTACTGTGCTCAATTGGCCTGCCAACTCTCCTGACCTGAACCCCATAGAGAATCTGTGGGATATTGTGACGAGAAAGTTGAGAGACGCAAGACCCAACACTCTGGATGAGCTTAAGGCCGCTATCGAAGCATCCTGGGCCTCCATAACACCTCAGCAGTGCCACAGGCTGATTGCCTCCATGCCACGCCGCATTGAAGCAGTCATTTCTGCAAAAGGATTCCCGACCAAGTATTGAGTGCATAACTGAACATAATTATTTGAAGGTTGACTTTTTTTGTATTAAAAACACTTTTCTTTTATTGGTCGGATGAAATATGCTAATTTTTTGAGATAGGAATTTTAGGTTTTCATGAGCTGTATGCCAAAATCATCAATATTAAAACAATAAAAGGCTTGAACTACTTCAGTTGTGTTGTAATGAATCTAAAATATGTGAAAGTCTAATGTTTATCAGTACATTACAGAAAATAATGAACTTTATCACAATATGCTCATTTTTTGAAAAGGACCTGTATATATATATATATATATATATATTTTTTTTTTTAATCCACATAGTATGCATACTACATACTGCAAGAGTAGTATCCTATTCTGAATTTTTATTTTGAAATAGGAAAATCCTGTTTTCTGTTATATATCCCTTTTAATAGAGCTGCTTGTTCAAAGATTTGTGTTTTTTTTCTCCTTGAGGTTCTAGACGTTGGCTTCAGTGGAGAAAGGAAATTGAATTACTGTCTGATTTGACGTACTATGTCTTAACAACTTTATCTGGTGAGTTATTCCCTTGCATTGCAGCACTGCTGATGTGTTCCTCATATGAGTGTTTGTTGAATTTGAGAGCCTTGTTTTGTGGTCCGTTTCATTTAGGCTATCAGACGCTGGGCGAGGAGTATGTCAACATCATCCAGGTGGACCCCAGCAAGAGAAGAATCCCCTCACGGATGCGCAGAACCGCGCTCATCTTCTTCCACACGTTTGTGCCTTATCTTTTAGACAAGGTCTTAATCTGCATTGAGAATGAGCTGGAAGCAGAAGCACCTCAGCCGAGCAGAACGTGGAGGCCGTTGTCACATGTGCGGCTGTGGATTCAGAGAGCTGTAGGGATGCTGACGGAGTCTCAGAGGAAGTCTCTGATTCCGCTCATGTTTGCCCTGCAGCAGGGGATCACACTGCTGTACAGACTACATGTGGCCGTCTTTTACGTCACCGGAGCCTTTTACCACATTGGCAAAAGAGCTGCAGGTGTTAGTTATGTAAGTATTTTTTCTTTAATTATTATAAAATCAGTATTGTGGAATAAAATCCTTAATGTTGTATTAATAAAGCACAGTAGTACAGTAGGGGTTTATGTTACATGCATCGTATACATTTTTCTCTGGGGAAAAAAAAAATACTGACACCAAACGTTTTAACAATAGTGTACATGACATTACTGAAATGATCTGTGAATGTGTGAATGTGTTTTCTTTAGCTGAGAGTGGGAAATGTGGCTGGAGATGACCTGCGGATCAGTAACAGTTACCGTCTGCTGGGGGCTTTGTCCCTGCTGCAGCTGGGCATCACTCTCACACTGCAGTTTAACAACCTCAGGCAGAGACAGAGAGCTCGACACGAGTGGAAACAGCACAGAAACCTGCTCCCCAGGTACCGCTCTATACAGGCATGGCCTACATTTGACAAAGCTTTTTCATAAACACACTTTTTTAATAGAAAAAGATACCTGTAGTGCCTTAAGGCTTGTTCCTTCCGCTGCGATTTCTCTCCGTTCTATTTATGGGTCTAATAATTTAACTTTTTGTAATTAAACTTTATTTAATTTTCAGCTGTATTAGTTAAAAAAATGCATTGTTAATCCAAAAATCTAACCTTTCATTGGATAATTTAAAATGGGAGGAAATATCATTATGAAATAAATGTTTTTCTCTAATAAACATTGGCCACAATTAACAGCACCCTTTTATTCAATACTTTTTGAAACCATCATTTGTCAGTTTAACAGCTCTGAATGTTCTCCTATAATGCCTGATGAGGTTAGAGAACACCTGACAAGAGATCAGAGATCATTCCTTCATCCAGAATCACTCCAGAGTGTTTGTTGCTAAAAAGCTCATTTTTTAGTTTCATCTGACCATTGAAGCCAGTCCCATTTGAAGTTCCAGTCGTGTCTGATAACTGAATATGCTGGAGTTTGTTTTTGGATGAGCTAGCAGAATTTTTCTTGAAACCCTCCCAAACAACATGTGGTGATGTAGGGACTGTTTGACAATTTTTTTGTTAAGGTTTTCTGACCCCGACCCTCAATCTTTCTCTACAATTCTCCAGCTGTGGTCCTTGGAGAGTCTTTAGCCACTCAAACTCTCCTTCTCACCGTGCATTAAGACGATATAGACACACGTCCTCTTCCAGGCAGTTTCATAACATTTTCTGTTGATTGGAAATTCTTAGTTGTTGCCCTGATGGTGGAAATGGGAATTTTGACTTTGACATTCTGTAGTTTTGTCTCATATTCATCTTTTAATCATATTTGTAAATGTCTTGACTCCACAGACAACAGAGCAATTTTGTCTTTACTGTTCCAATACTTATGGAGGGCACTGTATGTGGATGGATGGATGGATGGATAGATGGTGCCCTCCTCTAATATTGGCACCCGTGGTAAATATGAGCAAAGGTGGCTGTGAAAATAAATCTGCTCTGCTGATCTTTTTGATCTTTCATGAAAAAAAAAATATGTATTTCATATTATATGTATTATAATGCATGTTGGCCACAGTTATTGGCACCCCTTGAAATTCTTATAAGTAAAATATCTCTTAAGTATATTCCCATTCATATTTACATTTTTAGCACACCAGGGTGATTATGAACATGAAATTATCCAGCCATGACTTCCTGTTCCACAGGATTATAATTATGAGGAGCACAAAGGCCAAATTCCCTTAATCATCCATCACAAGGAGTAAAACCAAAGAATATAGTTCTGGGCCCGTATTCATGAAAAATTTTAGTGCTAAGAGTTGCTCCTAGCAACAAAATTCTAAGAAAATTCTTAGAAATGTGGGTGTTTCCTCTTAAATTTAAAGAAAAAGTAATTCAGAAAGCATCTTAACCCTTAAAAGCGGTCTTAAGGTCCAAAATTGTTAGGAGTACGGACGAGGACTTTTAAGGGGCTTAAGAGTTTCTTTAGCAGTGGAGAAAATGAACGAAACATGAAGAGGGAGAAGAAATGTGTTGCACACAATGCATGACAGTGAGTTAATAAGACACTACACATTAGATCGTGCAGGGATCATGTTTGTGACCGATCAGCAATGGGGTCAGCCTCGCCTCCTCACTAAGATAAAAGTTTTTGTCTTTTCCTCACTCAGAGTTGCTCTCAGATTGGTCCTGAATCACTTTTAAGCTAAGACTCCTAGTTAGAAATTTTTAAGCTAAATTAGGAGCTCTCTAAAAGGATTCTTAGAATCTTTAGGAATACGGGCCCAGATGTGCAGAACAAGATTGTTGAGCTTCACAAAATGGAAAAAAGTGGCTATAAAAAATATAGCTAAAGCATTGAAAATCCCCATTAGGGCATATAATTAATAAGTTCCAATCAACTAAAGATGTTGAAAAATGTTTCAGGAACAGGACGTGTGTCTGTATCGTTCTAATGCACGGTGAGGAGGAGAGTTTGAGTGGCCAAAGACTCTTCAAGGATCACAGCTGGAGAACTGCAGAGATTTGAGTCTTGGGGTCAGAAAGCCTACAAAAAAAACAGGTCCTACATCACATGATGCTCAGGAGGGTTTCAAGAAAAATTCTCCTCACTTATCCAAAAACAAACTCCAGAAAAAAATCAGTTGTCAGACACGACTGGAACTTCAAATGGCACTGGATTCTATGGTCAGATGAAACTGAAAAAAGAGCTTTTTGGCAGCAAACCCACCAGATGAGTTTTGTACAAACAGGGATAGCATGTAACCAATGCCCACGGTTAAATATACTGCTGGATCTATAATGTTGTGGGCCTGTTTTTCTCCCGGAGGTCCTGGACATCTTGTTCAGATGCATGGCATTGTGGATTCAATCAAATACCAACAGATAAAAAATCTAAACCTGACTGCCTCTGTTAGAAATCATATAATGGACCATGTTTGGATCCTACATCAAGACAATGATCCAAAACAAACATCAAAATCAACACAAAAATGTGTCACTGAGCACAAAATGAAGCTTCTGCCATGGCTGTCCCAGTCCTCTGACCTAAACCTTAGAAATGAGTGAGGTGAACTGAAGAGGAGAAGCTGTGAATCTGAAGGATCTGGAGTGATTCTGTATGAAGGAATGGTCTCTGATCTCTTATCAGGTGTTCTCCAAACTCTTCAGGCATTATAGGAGAAAACTCAGAGGTGGTACCCTGGGAAAAGGACGTTGCAGTAATTGGGTGCCAATAATTATGGCCAACATGAACTAGAGAAAGCATTTATTTCACAATGAGATTTTCCCCCCACTTTCAGTTGTTTTACTTCAATGATATGTAAGAATATTTATTTATTTATCTGAGTCTTACACTAAGTGCAGATAGGCTACTTACACTAACTTGTGATTGGACTGGACAACATTACAAAGGATGGCTGTAGTGGAGTAGATGATAAAGCGTGTATAACATATTCTTGACACGATCGACCCGGGTTAGAATCCGCCTTTTGCAGAACTCATTCTTCTCCCTTTTCTCATCTCATATCACATCGAAAAGGCATCTATTTTCAATAAAAGGTAAGGAAATAATCGAAAAGTTGAAAATAAAGTATCAGGTATGGTTAGGGTAGGTGTTGGAAGGGCTTTATTCTCCCAATAAGGTGCATCCATTTAGTAATTCTAATAAAAATGATAATTAACGCTCAATATATTATTATTGCATACTTTTTAATGTACTACCGTTCTGAGGTGCAGATAATTGCCACTGTTTACTAGAAGTAGAAGGAAATACTGCTATTTTTACAGTGTAAATAGAATCCATCACTATATTTATTTATTTTATAAACTAATGTAAGATATCACAACTTTGTTTTATAAGATGTAGGGTTAATGTAGGCAAACCCCCGCCCCCCCCAAAATCTTGAAAATTATTTTTGAAGTTTAATACTTCTACTTGGTGGCTGCATTACTTTTTCACAATTTTGAGTCATTAAAGTAAAAGAAATGTGAAAATATGAAACCAGAATGGATTCAAATATTGCATTTGAACATTTGGATGATGGCACAGAATATTAATATTACTTTTTTTTCCCCTCTTCATCTCCCCCTCTCTTTTTTTTTTCTTTGCGAATTTGTTCTGTGGTAATACTTGTGACGTTATGAGGGTGAGTTTCATAATACTTTGGGTTTCTCTTCTATTATTCAGCATTCTCTGTTGTTTTCTTTTCAGTCATCAGGTCAGTCAGTCGCCGTCTCGCTCTCCGCGCTGTATCTTGTGTTTGGAGGAGCGCAGGAACACCAGCAGCACCCCCTGTGGTCATCTCTTCTGTTGGGAGTGCATTACTGAGTGGTGCAATACCAAGGCAAGACTGTTATATAACGTAATGCAGTGGTGTAAAGTTCAGCGTTACTGATGTCTGACCAGTCATTTTCTTTGTTGCTCTTATTGTAGAGCGAATGCCCGCTGTGTCGAGAGAAATTCCAGCCTCACCGATTGGTTTACCTGAGAAACTACAAGTAGACCGTGGGTTGATCAAGACTAGGAATTGAACTCTGTTTAACGATCGCATGACGTGGAAATCACAATACAAATTTCTTCCTGTAATTTGTTTTGTAATGTAATTTGTTGATTATGCAGATTATTTAATTGTAATAGTAGCATTCCTCAAATAAACTAAGATTGTAATATTTTCACATCATCTGGTGTTTGTATTGCTTCACACATCTCTATAATATTGTCTCTAGACTCCGATGTAAGTCTTTATTGTTTTGTTTGATCATATTTTTAGGTGAAAATCTTGGTAAGACTTTAGAATAGGAAACATTTTCACTATTAATTAAGAGTTTTCCCTCCATAAACTCCTAATTTGCTGCTTATCAATAGGTAGTAAGGTAGTTGTTAAGTTTAGGTATGGGGTAGGGTAAGGGATCTACAAAATAGGCCATGCAGAATAAGGCATTAATACGTGCTTATTAATACTAATAAGCAGCCAATATGCTAGTAATATGCATGCTAATAAACAACTACTTAATAGTGAGAATTGGTCCTTAAAATAAAGTGTTAAAATGTTAAAATAAAATGCCGTTGTAAAGACTGCAAGCTTTATTTTAGTCTGCATTAAATTCAACAGGGTGATTAAGATGGTCTTTGAATTGTGCTGGAGTACTTTGCATGGACAAACACTACTTTTTTTTGAAGTTTTAAAAAGTCATCTGACCGCTTAGTTAATTCACCGGCTCCTCCCAGCGGGTTGGTTGTACAGTAATCTGGTTGTAATCTTGCGCTCTGCGGTTTGAAACTTTCCTCCACATTTTACAGATCATTAACTGAAGATGACAAAATGAAGGCATTAGCAAATATAACGTGATGCTCCTGAGGGTGAGTGATTTTTGTAAATACTGTACAGCTGTAGCTTAACGATCATCGTAATTGCCACTGCATCATCCAAATGTAGGAATACAAATGATTTATCACTTGGCATGATTAGATCTTTAATTGAATTGTTTGCTGTGGATAATTGGGCGTTTGCATGCATGGTTATGTCTGAATATTTTATTAAGCTGATGGAGCGAGACCTTGTTTTTTTAAATGATACCTGAGCAGGTTTGTATCAAGACAGCAAAATATGACTAACAAGCAACATGCTCTTGCCTGAGGAAAACAGATGAACCTCCATGTGCTCCAATAGACGGTACAACCTCATACAAGAGCACCCCGCTGAGCAGACTTCCCTGCATGCTCGCGTTAGTTTCTGAGTCCTTCGTTCAGCAAACACTCTTCAAGAGAGAAACAGACTGCACTTTTGATCTTCCCCACCACCACACCATGTGGAACAAGAGCATTTATTCAGTTAGACACTGCAAGTGGCTCAAAAAAAGTGATGCTAAAGCCTTAGATCTTGTAATACGGCAGTCGAGCGCAAGTGTGTGCAATGGAAAACCCCAGAGAGGGATTTTACTGAGGATTCCTCATTATCCTCAATTTCAAAGGGAGACAGCCAACCGACCTGCTTTAATTCTGCAGACATTGCTTATAAAACCCATAAGGAAGCACTCGCTTTTCAAAGGCAAGATGAAAGGCTTTCGTCCTCTACCTTCCATGAGCTTCTTGAGTCCTCATGGAAGTCTACAAACTTGCATTGCTCGATGCTACACTTCAACACAAGTGAACATGCTGTCTCTTTTGTTGAACGTCAGACGCCCAACGTATCTGTATCCACCACTGCGGCTTTATCTCTCGCTGTACTTGATGTTTCTGAAGGCGAAAGGCACAGCAGCTGCATTCCAAGAGGTATCAAAAGACAACCAAGAAAAGAGTCGTTTCGGTGCTGTAATACAAGACTGGGCTCTTGTTCCATCCAAGACATTTCTATACACAGCAATTCATCAAATGAATCAGGGGAAAATGAAGATTTTGTCAGAGACATGAAGCCTGAAGGCAACAAATGGGCTTTTGATAGGCCTACAGAGATTTACACCGACCATATGCAAACAACGCAAAGAGTTTTTCTTAGAGGAGCATGCAAACCTCATCCAGGACTGGCGGGGAGTAAAAATGAACAAGTGTGTATTGTTGGGCAATACTTTGTCTCATCAACAACATTCACCTTTTGTGAAGTGTTAAGCCATGACTGCAACAGAAGCTCAGGTAAGTTGACTTTCAAAATCCCATCGTGAATAAATCCAAAAATGAAATGGGAATTTTCTTAAGTATTTGAACAAAATAAAAACTAGACTGTTAAAGAAGTTTCTAACAAACATAGAATGATTAATGATCATGGAAAAAAGATGTAATACTCGTATAACCCACTTTGCGATTTCCTTTAGTTCATTATAGTTATGTTTTTGGAGATTTGCAAAAATATACAGGTAGAGCATGCCTTCCCTTTTCCCCAATGAGCCTAGGTTGAAAATTACACCAAAGATTTGCTAATATGACCGAATTTGAGTCTTGAGGTGAAATTCTTTCATAAAGAAATTTAAAATTAAATATAAAATGATTATTTTATGTTTAATTTAATTTATTTTAATGTGATCACGTCAGAAGAATTAAATAAGATCCAACTGTATGTTTTAATTCTAATTTGATATTTTTTCAACTTTATCAGATGTTCTTGTACACCAGGGCCCGTATTCACAAAACATCTTAAGGCTAAATGTAGCTCATAACTCGCCGATTTAGGAGAAAATCTCTAAAATAATGGGCGTGTCAATCCTAAATTTTTTCTCTTAAGAGCAATTCAAAAAGTGATTTAGCGCTAAAACTAGCTCGTGAAACGTTAGGAGTAGTGAAGAGGACTCTTAAGTCACTAAAACCAAATCACAAACTATCCTCCCTGCTGAAAAAAAAAAACAATTCTAATGGTTTCCTCTACAAATACCATCACAAACATTACAAACCATTAAAAAATGGTTTCCTGGGATAACCTTCCTGATTTGAAGGTTATCCCAACTCCAAATTTTCCTTTGATAATAACCTTGTTTTCATTAATAAGTTAGGCAATAAGTAACAGCTCTTCTTGCGTCCAGTTTGGTTTTCTTTTACGTTTGTATGTCTTCCTATCAGCCATGATTATTCCACTCTGTTAATTAAAGGCTGTTTATATGCACACATGACGCAGCACACATGTTGTGACAATTAGCTGAACATATACAGTACTTGTTTAATTAGTGACATTTGAATGTGGCAAAATAATATCGCGATCTACAATATTTCTATGAATAAATCTCTGACAGAGACTATCAGTCAATCACTGTGTGCATAGTTAGTACTCATGCTGATCTCATCCATAGCAACCACTTACTCTTAGCTTAAGACTTCTCTCTATTCCTTAGAAAAAGATTGTCTTAGCTGTCTCTTAGCTACAAACTTTTACCACTGCCATACAAAGAACCCATTAAGCCCATGTATAGTTACATTAAAATAAAGTGTATTTCCTGAAGATCACATGGTTCTCAACCTTTTTGCCCCCCATAAGGAAATATTCCAGGGCCCCCACACAAGACTTTTTGACCTCAGAAAAGCATAAAAGGGATTCAAAACAGCTTTTGCCTTTGTAGTAAATTCCCATTCACAGCAAACATATGAGAGTGGAGTAACATATCTACAGTCTAAGGAGAAGAATGGGGTTCATCTTATGGTTCTACACTGTAAAAAGTAGCTGTGGTTGCCAGAATAATTTTGTAAAAAATACAGAAAAACTGTAAAATTTACAGTATAAAACTGTAATTTACAAACTTGAAATTTGAATATAAACCACTAAATTCAACAACAAACACTGCTATTAAAATCTGTTTTGTACCTTTAACATACTGACAACCACCATGATAATGCAGGTGATAAAAGAGAAAGCCGCATGAAGCATCAAAGCTCATCACAAGTAGCTTCGCCACAAACAGAAGTATATACTAATACATAAAAGGTGCACAGAGTCATTCATGCAAACACAAAACACTTTTATGGTAACACACACAATACTTAAATAATGCAATAAACTTTCATTTAACAACAGAAGATGTAACATAAAGCCCAAATGTACATAACTGATAAACTGATAAACAAAATAACTGATAGATTGATAAACTGATAAACAAAAACTATTAAAAAAAACATGATTATTTAAACAAAATACTTTCAAATGTGGAGTGTCACGCATGGAATTCTGGGAAAATCAGTTTACAGTTTTTGACTGTAAATTATACATTAATTTGTTATTTTACTCCTAAAAACTGTACAATTAACAGCATTTTACTGTAAAATTACATGAAATGTCTGGTTAGATCTTTTACAGTTTTCCCTGTATATAGTACAGGAACTCACTGTTAACATTAACCGTTTCTTCAATAGCGTCTTTACAAAATTTTACAGTTAAATTTTTTTTAACTGTAAAATGGTTACA
This sequence comes from Barbus barbus, assembly GCF_936440315.1. Classification (NCBI taxonomy): domain Eukaryota; kingdom Metazoa; phylum Chordata; class Actinopteri; order Cypriniformes; family Cyprinidae; genus Barbus; species Barbus barbus. The sequence goes on from NC_136756.1 coordinate 5,568,021, forward strand.
GTTTTTTTTAACTGTAAAATATTTTTTCATACCATTTGACAAAGGTTCTGTAAACTACTTAAAGTGGTTCCTCTGTGATTACGAGCCAGTAAACCGCTCTCAGTGCTATTTACTGTAATACCATGTTTGTCTAGAATGTAATGTACCTCTATTTTGGATTCTAATTTTTCCAGTTCAGTTGGATATTTTGTCATCTTTATTAGAATTCAAGTTACTGGTATTGTACTGAAATAATTTCTTAGTGGAGAATTGCAATTTTTAGCTGAATTAACACTTGGCAGTATAGGGGCAGTTGTTGAAGATGACAAAAACTTATATTCACACAAATCATGACAACGTGGCTCCTTCCACAATACTCTTATGACCTCAAAACGCTTTTATCATAGCACTTGATTTATAAACTAATACATTTTGACTATATATTTCTGTAGCTATAGCTTTTCTGGCTTAGTAAACTTGCTTGGTAGCGCACCTGATACAGACAGTGTCCCACATGCCATGCAACCATGAGTCTCAATAAAAAAGCTGAACGACTTTGAGAAGCAAGCTAAAATGCATGAGCAAACCTCACGTTTGCTTTTTGTTAACACTATAAGTTAGGTTTAGGGTAGGGTTTAGCGTAAGTGTTACACTGTTATTTTCAAAATATCACTCACCGGACATTTCATTTCTAAAGTACAGTGATACCTACAGCAACCAAAGTATTAAATGTTGCCAAATCTACATTCATTCAGCTGAACACACTCTAGCAACACTCATTGGATAGTGTAGCGAAAATGTGCAAGAATCAACATAATAATTTTGCATACATGTTGCCACAGGCACGTATTTCCAATGAGCCTATGTTGTAAATTTCCTATCACAAAAATTAATTTTAAGATGATTGCATTATGCCAGATGAATTTTGCCATGCAATTGGTGTGATCCCACCCTTAAAAGATTCTTAATTTATTCCATGAGGATTGGTTTCCATAAGGAAATCTGTTCACACTCCAGATTGTTTTGACTAGGTTGTTTTGAAGGGATAATATACTTGTATTTAATTTTAGGAAGCTTTATTGAACACATTTTTAACATATTTCTCTTTGTTTGAAAAGCTGCATGTGGCACTAGAGGCTCCTGATGATGACTTTGATGAAAAGAAAATAGAAGAAAGGTAAAGAAATATATATAAGATCTGTGTCAAGTGCCAGTGCTTGTGAAAGCGTAATAACCCTACTGACAGAGCTGGTGTCACAATAATTATCTAACTTGTTGTGACATGTACCTGTAATTCTGGGCTCAGCCTAACAGGTATAGAATTAAAAGCCTTTTTGAACCCATGTACTGTTTGTATTGAGATTGAGAGGCTCATCTAGAGATTGTGCCTTGATATATGTGCTACTGACATCACTGTTATGGTTAATTTAATTGTCACTGTGTGTTATATTCAGGTGTGAGGATCTGTACAGGTTTCGTCTGCAGTTGCGCTGTCTGAGAATGTGGTCCAATAGACTCAGGTTACTCTCTCAAGCCTGCTGTAATGACAGGAGACGGGCTCTAAGCAAAGCTCTGTATGCTCTGAGATGGGCCGTCAACATGCATCGTGCTCAAACTGATGCAGTGGAGAGGAGGAGAAGCGCTTTTCCAGGTGGGAAGTGTGTACAGCAGCCCAATACTCCAAGAATATAGAGAACCGTATCTGCCTAATTCTCAACAGTGCCATTTGCATTCCCTTGACACTGCAAAAAAGTATTTTTGTCTTGTTTTCCTTTACAAATACAACTTTCTTAAATCAAGATACATTTACCTGAGCAGCAAAATTAAGATATTAAGTCTTATCAGAATTTTGTTTTTGCTTGACACAAGAAAAATATCTGCCAGTTGGGGTAAAACAATAAATAAATCTTAATTGAAAGGTAAAACAAGTTGTTTTTTTTTACTTCATTGGCAGATATTTTTCTTGTGTTAAGCAAACACTATAAGAAAATTTAGATTTCCTTTTTTTCAGAAAACAAGACTTAATATCTAAAGTCCTTTTGCTTCTCAAGTTAATTTATCTTGATTTAAGAATTTTTAGATAGTTGTAATGGAAAAGAAGACAAAATACTATTTTTATTTCTTTTTTTTTGCAGTGGATTTATTACTAATATTATTAATAAGGAAAATCACAGATACTGATTTATAGATTTAAATACTTAAGTTTCTGTTAAATATTAAGGGTTTGTTATTGGAATTGTTATGTTACTTATACCTACCATTATACTAGCATAATTATGCATAGTAATGCTTTTATTGGCCTTGTCATATACAGTGGGGGGTTGGGGAATTATTTGATCCCCTGCTGATTTTGCCCATTGACAAAGAAATTATCAGTCTATAATTTTAATGGTAGTTTTATTTTAACAGTGAGAGAAAGAATAACAAGAAAAAAATCCAGAAAAACACATTTAAAAAAAGTTATAAATTGATTTGCATTTTCATGAGCCAAATAAGTATTTGACCCCTTCACAGAACATGACTTAGTACTTGGTGGCAAAACCCTTGTTGGCAATCACAGAGGTCAGACGTTTCTTGTAGTTGGTCACCAGGTTTGCACACATCTCAGGATTGTTTTTTTTCCCACTCCTCTTTGCAGATCCTCTCCAAGTTAATAAGGTTTCAAGGCTGATGTTTGGAAACTCGAACCTTTAGCTCCCTCCACAGATTTTCTATCTGATTAAGGTCTGGCTTAATTAAGACTGGCTAGGCCACTCCAGGACCTTAATGACATCTTGAGTCACTCCTTTATTGCCTTGGCCGTGTGTTTTGGGTCATTGTCATGCTGCAATACCCATCCATGACCCATTTTCAATGTTATCTCCCCGTCCATCGTCCCTTTGATGCGGTTCAGTTGTCCTCTCTCCTTAGCAGAAAAATACCCCCAAAGCATAATGTTTCCTCCTCCATGTTTGACGGTGGGGATGGTGTTCTTGGGGTCATAGGCAGCATTCCTCCCTCTCCAAACACGGCAAGTTGAGTTGATGCCAAAGAGCTGGATTTTGGTCTCCTCTGACCACAACTCTTTCACCCAGTTCTCCTCTGAATCATTGGTAATCTTCAGACGGGCTGTACATGTGCTTTCTTGAGCAGGGGGACCTTGTGGGCGCTGAAGGATTTCAGTCCTTCACAGCGTAGTGTGTTACCAATTGTTTTCTTGGTGACTATGGTCCCAGCTGCCTTGAGATTATTGACAAGATCCGTGTAGTTCTGGGCTGATTCCTCACCGTTCTTCATTGAAACTCCACGAGGTGAGCTCTTGCATGGAGCCCCAGACCGAGGGAGACAGTTATTTTGTGTTCTTTCCATTTGTGAATAATCGTACCAACTGTTGTCACCTTCTCACCAAGCTGCTTGGCGATGGTCTTTTAGCCCATTCCAGCCTTGTGTAGATCTACAGTCTTGTCCCTGACATCCTTGGACAGCTCTTTGGTCTTGGCCATGGTGGAGAGACACCTGGGAGCCAGAAATCTTGCTGATTGATAGGGAATCAAATACTTATATGACTCATAATACAAATTAACTTTTTTGAAATGTTATTCTGTGTCTTACTGTTCAAATAAACCTACCATTAAAATTATAGACTGATCATTTCTTTGTCAGTGAGCAAACATACAAAATCGGCAGGGGATCAAATATTTTTTTCCCCCACTGTATATATATAAGTTATAATGTGGTGTGCCAATTTGATATTTGCTAGCTAAAGACATTACTATACATTGTTCACTTTCAACCCTGTAAAACTGAACCGTGAATCATTTAAACAGGGTGGAAATGTAATTTTATTTAATTATTATTATTATTTGAATAATTGTGATTTATTAAAAGGCTCACCTTGATTCTTGCTGCCAGTGTCACCAATTTCCAATTTACTCAACTAGCAGTGTTTAAAATATAAGCATATGCATTCCATACTGACAGTGACAGGGTTGAAATAATGTAACACTTTAAGGATAGACTTGGGGTTGGATATGATAAATAACTTTGGTACTTCACAAGGCTAACCAAATATTCAAGATTGATGATAATAAATATCGAACAGAGAAAATATATATTTGTTGTCTGCTTATCTGAATATTGGGGGGAGCATCTCCCTGTGAAACAATGGGACTAAGATGGAAAAAGCATTTCTCGAGTGGTCAGTGAAAATGTTTTCAATTGAATTCATACAAAATGGCACAGTTTTCTAAGAAATATGTCTTATAATCTGTATTCACACCAAAGTTGACTATGATAACACGAGCTACAGTTGCATAGACATGAGTCGAAATACCTTATGGTGTTAGAAATTAGTTTAAACAAACCATTTCAGCTTCATATCTTATCATTCTGTTACAGTGGAAGAATCACCATGAGAGCAGACACCTGAAGATCTCACTCCATCATGAGCGCAACACAGATGCTTTGAGAAGACGACTCATTCAGCCCAGCAGAACTTTACTTGTGATGAGCACATGCTCCACCTGCAGGAACCCGCATGTGCTCAGAACGACTGTGATTCATCACCAGTAAGAATCATCCTGAAATCTGGGTCAGATCTGTTGTTACATCATCATGAATGAGAGTTTGTAGATATGCCTGAGTCACAGCCCTGGACAGGAATCTGGATTTTTCCATTGATATTTATTATAAGTGCATCATTGAGGGCTGGTTGGTTTGGTACCTCGTTTAGAAACAAACACCATTCACATTTACTTCAGAATGTGTAAATATCTAGTTGTGCATACACTGTTTGTATGTGCTTTACACCCTGACAGTTTATCTGTACTGTATAAGCACTGGCTGCTCTGGAGGCAGGTGTGTTTAAGGTGATTCTCTGGAAGACAGCAGGAGTGGTGTGCATGTGTTTGGTGGGACAGGAGACCCCAGAGCAGAGCCTGGACCCTGTGGACATTAACCTGGCAGAGGATACAGCTGGCCATACATCAGTACAGGTGCAGACAAACATCCCGTCTGTGTTATATCAGTGTCTGTGTCGAGCACGTGGTAGTGCAGCGTGTTTTCCATTCTCTCAAATGTTGATTGCATTCTCAGATTTTGCTATATCTCATATAAGTATGTTATCTATGAGTTGTGTCCCTTTCTGTTTGTCTTTCTAGGAGGCATTTGTTATCATCAGCATGGACGTACTAGAAGATCAGGAACAGTCAGAAGAGGTTGGAGAAGTTGATTCAGTCCATTCAGAGGAGCAACCTTCTTCACTTCTTCCATCTCTGGAAGAAAAGAGCAGAAACCCATCAAAACGGCAGAGAAAAACAGTTCGTTTTGAGTCAATCTGCCTCTCACATCATCACTGTCATACCATTCTCCTGTATGGCTGATTTTCTGCCATGAAACACAAAAGGCACCAATATTGTCAGGGAAAAAGATTCATTAGGGGTACAACAACTTAATAGTTTATCTCAACGTGAAGACACAGTAACCATTACATTCAGTTGTATAAGGTGAAAATTGTAAAAAAGTCTAGACGTCTCATGCTCTGGCTCACGCCTCAGCATTCAGAAGTATTAAATTGAATGAAATTTTTAAAAAAAAGTTTGGAAAACCTGGCATTATATGTAAATAAGAAATAACATGAATGTGTGCATTTTAATGTTAAAGACAAAAGCCTTCCAAAGACATATTAATACCTGCTGAATGATAATTCAGATAAAAATGAATGTGTTCATCAGTAGTTGATGCAATGTTGAAATGTTGAGAAAACACTTCTTAAAGGGTTAGTTCACCCAAAAATGAAAATTCTGTCATTAATTACTCACCCTCATGTCGTTCCAAACCCACAAGACCTCCGTTCATCACATACGTTTCTGGACCTTGATTGTGTTAGGATCCTTGCTGTCAATGAGAGGGTCAGAGAGCTCTTGGATTTCATCAGAAATATCTTAATTTGTGTTCTGAAGAAGAACAAAGGTCTTACTGGTTTGGAACAACATGAGGATGAGTAATTAATGACAGAATTTTCATTTTTGGGTGAACTAACCCTTTAAATTTAAAATGACTTCGTAAATCCTTTTTTTTTTTTTCATTTTAAATTGTTCGGTCCTAGAAGTAATATGTATCCTTAAGGTACTATGAACCTTTTAGGGAAGGTAGAAAGATGTAGTTTTAAGGGTACCGCACCAGTGTCAAGATGCTTTTTTTTTTTTCTGAGAGTTAATGGTTTCTATGATCTACTTAGTCTTATGATGTTTTTGGGAAACACAGCCGTGGTGAGTTTGAATCTGTAGACACCAATATCATCGTTAGAGGTTGGGTTGATCTGACTTGGGCTCAGGCAAACACCCAGAACACACAAACAATCACATATTAGAACACACACAAAATACATAACAAGGCTATAGCAACCCTTCAGAACAGCCTGAGATTGTGAAGGTGATTTTTTTTACAGAAAAGTGGTTCAAAAATCTAGTTTTTAAGTCAAAGTGTCAATGCAAATTGGAGTTTACCAGTAGGATGCAGTATAAGCTTGCTACCACATTATTTGATTCCTGTACACTTCTCTGCACAGACGCACCCTGCACTCCTGGCACTGCTACGTTCAGAAGAAAAAACTAACACGATTGAGCGCCAGAGCCCAATGGATGCTTTCCAGGCGAATGTTAGCAGGTAGGTGGAGGTCAAGCAAAAAAAATATAAGCCTCTTTCAGACAGTAATGGCTGACAGTGTTCAGTAAGGGCCCCTGACACTGACAACACTGCGCCTGCGGCTCATTCACAGCAGATGTGAGGGGAATCTGATGAGGTGACCGTGAGAGACTGGAAGTGATGGCTGCTGTTGAAATCTGTGCAGTAACCTTCAGGAAGTGGAGAGATATCTCAGACAGGACGCAGGACATTAGGCGATGTCTGGATAGAGTGCGCCTCCTGCAGGAGAAGGGTAGAATGCAGGCTGTGTTTGCCATTTGGAGTCAAAGCGCTGGGGTGAGGAAGGAGTTAAGGAGAATCTGGGAGAATTCACAAAGAGCTCAACTCTCAAGGTAAGTCAGCTTGTTTTCCTGTGCTTCATTTGCATTGTGGCTGTTACATTCAAATTAGATGTTGAAAAACTGGCATTTTATACAAATAAAGTACCAAAACCTTTTTTTTTTTCAAATGATGTAAATTTTTTATTTATTTTTTCCAAAAAGCATTAGTAAAAATGGTGTTCAACAACATTAGAAGGTTGAACTAAATATTATATAAGCTATGTTGATTTATAATCATATTATATGAGGTCTGAAATAAAAAATACTGTAGAATACTGTAACACAAAGTTGTCATAAATTTTTTTTTTTGGGGGGGGCTATGGTAGAATTGATGGTTAGCAGATTTAGCTTCAATTAAACCATCACTTGCGCTATATATATATAATTTTAATTTAGATATATAATTTTAATTTAATTTTTTTTGCACCCTCAAACTTTCAAAATAATTTTGACGAACATTACAATAAAAAGTCATAATATTTAGAATAACATTTTCCGTAAAATTTAAACTGATGGGTTAAATGGATAAGCTTGTCAAATAGTCAACATTACACAAAAAAAAAACCAAGAGGCAATATTTTTTTTTTTTTTTTATGACAGGGAGAAAATCATGTGTTTCCTGTCAATATTCCACTCGTACTGCATTGTAAGATTGAACTCAAGCCTTTTCAATCACGCAGTGAAACTGCACGTCCATTGGTTCGTGCAGGGCTATAAAATTGAACCAATGGCTCGGTGGCGGCGATGAGCGAGCCTATGGCTATGCAACCCGCCATAGCTCGCCAAAATGAGTGGGGCCTCTGGCTATATAAGCGGCCACTTCACCGCCGCATCTCAGATTTCTTCTCTTCAGCAACGAAGATTCTTCCTCACTGACTCTTCGCTGATGCCGAATTCGCCGTAGAAACGCCTCAGCAGCCGGATTGGACACCCTGCAGCACTCAGCTCGCATTTCACGGTCTATCCCCTGCCGCCATCCGGCGAATATCTAAAAGAGCCTCACAAAAAGAGTAAATCGGCATTGTTTCAAATGCCGCGCCGTCATTGTAAGAGGATTCGCCGGTCCTCTTCACTCAACCTGATCAGCGTCCCTCTGCGGCTGCGAGCGACATGATCTCATTCGGTGGGAGCTCGTCCGTATCATGACGAAGGCTGTCAGTGAGCTCGGGCTCGAGTGGTTTCTCCCGGGGAGCCAGAAAGCCCCCCGCCAACGCTCGTCCCCCTTCTTTCCCGAAGTCCACGACGAGGTGCTTGACTTAGATCCGGTTACCTCTAAGGTAACAGTGGTTCTTTCGTTTCTGCAGGAAATGCTGGATAAACAGCGTTCCCCATCCACCATCAAGGTTTACGCTTCAGCCATAGCGGCTTTTCATGCCCCTATTGCTGGTCGATAGGTGGGCAGAAATAGTGCGGTGGTCCAGTTTATACGAGGCGCCAGGAGAATGATCCCCCCACACCCTCGTACAGTTCCACCTTGGGACTTACCAACCGTGCTAAGGGCCCTGAGAGGCCCCCTGTTTGAACCATTGCAATCCGCGAGCCTGAGATCGCACTGGCGTCGGTTAAGCGAGTAGGAGACCTACAGGCCCTTTCTGTCAACCCTGCTTGCCTGGAATTCGGGCCTAACGACTCCAAGTTCGTCCTGAAACCAAGGCTGGGTTATGTACCTAAGGTGCTCTCCTCTCCGTTCAGAGCCCAGGTCATAGCACTTTCTGCGCTGGCCCCCTCGACGGATGACCAGGAATTGTCCCTGCTCTGCCCCGTCAGGGCCCTCAGGGTATACATCGAGCGTTCCGCCTCATACAGGAGGTCGGAACAGCTTTTTGTCAGCTTCGGTAACCATGCGAAAGGTTGCCCTGTTACGAAGCAAAGAATTTCCAGGTGGTTAGTGGAAGCTATCACCCTAGCATACTCCTCCTTGGGCTTGCAGTGCCCCATTGGAGTCAGAGCCCATTCCACCCGAGGCATCACCTCTCCTTGGGCATGGTCCAGCGGGGTGTCCATTTGCGAAATTTGTGAGGCGGCCGGCTGGTCCTCGCCGTCCACATTGATAAGGTTTTACAACCTGGACGTCCCCGCCTTGCAGGCCAGAATCTTTTCTGCTTAGTTCGCCGCCTCCGGCTAGTAAAGCAGACTTAGGGTTTCACTTGACCAACATTGCTCAAGTCCCTTCTTCTCTTGGATGGCCCATATTATATGGGCACCAAGTGTCAAATTTACGGGACGACACCCAGGTCACTGATGACTCTGATGGCTCAGCCTGTGCTTGGTGTATTTTTAACTCCCCTGGGTCTTCTCCCACGTGAGTTATGATTTTGAGTCGTTCCCCATCATAGCACGGCGTGATTGTACTGGTTCCCATACAAGCATCTTACAAAGCAGTATGAGTGGAATATCGACAGGGAATGTACTCCGTTACTATCGTAACCTCGGTTCCCTGAGATATGGGAACGAGTACTGCTTTCCTGGCCGTGCTATGAGCTGCACGCCTCAGTCGCTTCATTCGAAGAAATGTGAGATGCGGCGGCGAAGCGCCCATTTTGGCGGGCTATGGTGGGCTGCATAGCCATAGGCTCGCTCATCACCGCCACCGAGCCATTGGTTCGATTTTATAGCACTGCATGAACCAATGGACGTGCAGTTTCACTGCGTGATTGAAAAGGCTTCAGTTGAAGAGGAAAAAATTAGTTTTTCCCGTACAAGCATCTTACGACGCAGTACTCATTCCCATATCTCAGGGAACCGAGGTTACGATAGTAACCGAGTACGTTAAGCAACGTTGCAGTTGCATGGAAAACACACTGCTAAATGTTACATTAGCAGTCATTTAAATAATTATTCAGTCTTGTGTTTTATAATAACCTTGAACTGTTTACTGATCCAAAAACCAAAGCATTTGCTCTTCTTGGCCTGAATTGAACAGAAAAATATAAGAAACCTAACAAACCTTACAAAGTATGTGTTTGCTACGGCTTGTTGACTGTCTACAGTTTTTGTACTGATGTGAACCATGCATCTCCCCTTTATTCTCGTACTGCGTTCGTTTATTATTAATGTTCATTAAACATTAACTACATGATTACCTAGATATCAGTGAGTTTTACCATGTACGCTTTTGTAAAAGAGGTGAGAATTTGAGATTATATGCATACGAGGCAAACCACACAAGGTCTCAGAGTGGAGAATGAAGCTGTAATAATTCAGACACATTTTTATGTACTAAAGGTCTTAACGAGCTATATGATGTATTGATTGATTGCTGTATTAAAGTTTCCTTTATCACTTTAGCAATGCTTTTATAAAATCTTGCCTTGTTTTTACATGCCTCTGAAGTGTTACATTAATGACAGCTGATATAATTGCATCCTTATTGCATCAGAGCCCTTGATATGATGATGTTCTTTGATTTAAGAAACAATTTGAAGTTGAGCTGTTGTGCACTATTTATGCATGCACGTTTGATCTCTTATAATATCATTTTAAAAGCTCCACAATACTGCTAATATTGTGGTATTGTTGACACAATAAAAAATTTATTTGATTGTCCAGTTGTCTGCCCTTAACGTCAGTAATTTCCAAGGAATATGCTGTATTATTTACAGTTGTAAATAATAGTTTGGAGGAAGTGTGTTGACACACAGAGAGCAGCACTGCACTGCCCTCTACTGACTGCAGAATCACAGCACAGCCACATGACATGAATGCAGATCTCTGCTGTAATTTAGCAGGTTAGCTACATATAACTAAAATTAATGATATATTTACAATATTTTTAAAACAAAGTTTAAATTAAAGACCATCCAACTTTGTGTTCCAGACTTTTCAATATTGGTCAACCAATCAATTAGTCGCAATTTAGATTAAGCCATTTTTTTATGATATTTCACTGATATTCATGCACTTTGTTGTAGAAATAGAGAATATAATGTTCTATCTATCTGTCTGTCTGTCTGTCTATATCCATCCATCCATCCATCTGTCAGTATATGTCTGTCTGTCTGTCTGTCTGTCTGTCTATATATCTGTCTATCAGTCTATCTGCAACCCGAATTCCGGAAATGTTGGGACATTTTTTTAAATTAAAATACAATGAAAACTAAAAGACTTCCAAATCACATGAGGCAATATTTTATTCACAATAGAACATAGAGAACATAACAAATGTTTAAACTGAGAAATTTTACATTTTTATCCACTAAATGAGCTAATTTCAAATTTGATGCCTACTACAGGTCTCAAAAAAGTTGGCATGGGGGCAACAAGGGGCTGAAAAAGCAAGAAATTTTGAAAAAGATTCAGCTGGGAGAACATCTAGCAACTAATTAAGTTAATTGACATCAGGTCTGTAACATGATTAGCTATAAAAGGGATGTCTTAGAGAGGCAGAGTCTCTCAGAAGTAAAGTTGGGCAGAGGCTCTCCAATCTGTGAAAGAATGCATAAAAAGATTGCGGAATACTTTAAAAACAACGTTCCTCGACGTCAAATTGCAAAAGCTTTGCAAATCTCATCATAAATTATCAATATCATCAATAGTTTCAGAGAACCTGGAGAAATCTCCAAAGGCCGAAGACCTTTGGTGGATGCCTGTGGTTTTCGGGCCCTCAGATGACACTGCATCACTCATCGGCATGATTATGTCATTGACATTACTAAATGGGCCCAGGAATACTTCTAGAAACCACTGTCGATAAACACAATCTGCCATGCCATCTGCAGATGCCAACTAAAGCTCTATCATGCAAAAAGGAAGCCATATGTGAACATGGTCCAGAAGCGCCGTCGTGTTCTGTGGGCCAAGGCTCATTTAAAATGGACTGTTTCAAAGTGGAAAAGTGTTCTATGGTCAGATGAATCTAAATTTGACATTCTTGTTGGAAATCACGGACGCCGTGTCCTCCGAGCTAAAGAGGAGGGAGACCTTCCAACGTGTCTTCAGCGTTCAGTTCAAAAGCCAGCATCTCTGATGGTATGGGCAGCTTGCATGTTTTGGAAGGCACTATTTACATTTACATTTAATCATTTAGCAGACACTTTTATCCAAAACGACGCACAAATGAATGCTGAAAGGTATATAAAGGTTTTAGAGCAACATATGCTCCCCTCCAGATGATGTCTATTTCAGAAGGACAATGCAAAACCACATACTGCAGCAATTACAACAGCATAGCTTCGTAGTAGAAGAGTCCGGGTGCTGAATTGGCCTGCCTGCAGTCCAGATCTTTCATCTATAGAGAACATTTGGCGCATCATTAAACGAAAAATACGTCAAAGATGACCACAAACTCTACAGCAGCTGGAAACCTATATCAGGCAAGAATGGGACCAAATTCCAACACCAAAACTCCAGAAACTCAAAAACTGTTTTGAAAAGAAGAGGAGATGCTACACCATGGTAAACATGCCCCCGTCCCAACTATTTTGAGACCTGTAGCAGGCATCAAATTTGAAATGAGCTCATTTAGTAAAATATTGGCTCATGTGATTTAAAAGTCTTCTAGTTTTCATTTTATTCAAATTTAAAAAAACATCCCAACATTTCCGGAATTCGAGTTGTATCTATCTATCTATCTATCTATCTATCTATCTATCTATCTATCTATCTATCTATCTATCTATCTATCTATCTATCTATCTATCTATCTATCTATCTATCTATCTATCTATCTATCTATCTATCTATCTATCTATCTATCTATCTATCGTTTTGCTTTTTTCCCCAGTTTTCCTGTTCATTCATTCATTCATTCATTATCAGCTATTTTATTTTTCTTCCTTTTTTTCCAGTATTTTTTTATATGGTTCAATTTGTTAACATTAGTTAACATGAGCTAAAAATGAAACATACTTCTAAAGCATTTATTAATCTTACTTGAATCCAACATTTACTAATACATTATTCAAATGACAAGTTTTATCTGTTAATGTTATTTAATGGACCTGATCTAACACGGACTAACAATAAACAGGTGTTTATTTTTGTTAACAAAGAAAAATAAATACTGTAATATTAGATTTAATGAATTAAATATAATAAGCAAATGAAACCTTATTGTAAAGTTTTACCTTTTTTATGCATGCCTCTTGTCTATCTATGACTCTATTCTTTGTTATGATGCTTTCGACCAAATTGGATTCCATAATAAGTCTTGCGGTAAACCATTTAGAGCCGCATAGTGTAACAGTCCTGATCCAGGGTCAGCGTTGCCTCTCCTCATATTATCATATTATTAATAAGACAGGACTAAACTATTTCAATTCAGCACTCATTTTATTTATATTTATTTATATATATATATATATATATATATATATATATATATATATATATATATATATATATATATATATATATATACACACACAGTGGGTACGGAAAGTATTCAGACCCCCTTAAATTTTTCACTCTTTGTTATATTGCAGCCATTTGCTAAAATCATTTGTTAATTATTTTTTTCCTCATTAATGTACACACAGCACCCCATATTGACAGAAAAACACAGAATTGTTGACATTTTTGAAGATTTATTAAAAAAGAAAAACTGAAATATCGCATGGTCTTAAGTATTCAGACCCTTTGCTGTGACACTCATATATTTAACTCAGGTGCTGTCCATTTCTTCGGATCATCCTTGAGATGGTTCTACACCTTCATTTGAGTCCAGCTGTGTTTGATTATACTGACTGGACTTGATTAGGAAAGCTACACACCTGTCTATATAAGACCTTACAGATCACAGTGCATGTCAGAGCAAATGAGAATCATGAGGTCAAAGGAACTGCCTGAAGAGCTCAGAGACAGAATTGTGGCAAGGCACAGATCTGGCCAAGGTTACAAAAAAAATTCTGCTGTACTTAAGGTTCCTAAGAGCACAGTGGCCTCCATAATCCTTAAATGGAAGACGTTTGGGACGACCAGAACCCTTCTTAGAGCTGGCCGTCCGGCCAAACTGAGCTATCGGGGGAGAAGAGCCTTGGTGAGAGAGGTAAAGAAGAACCCAAAGATCACTGTGGCTGAGCTCCAGAGATGCAGTCAGGAGATGGGAGAAAGTTGTAGAAAGTCAACCATCACTGCAGCCCTCCACCAGTCGGGGCTTTATGGCAGAGTGGCCCGACGGAAGCCTCTCCTCAGTGCAAGACACAAAAAAACACCTGAAGGACCACAAGATGGTGAGAAATAAGATTCTCTGGTCTGATGAGACCAAGATAAAACTTTTTGGCCTTAATTCTAAGCGGTATGTGTGGAGAAAACCAGGCACTGCTCATCACCTGTCCAATACAGTCCCAACAGTGAAGCATGGTGGTGGCAGCATCATGCTGTGGGGGTGTTTTTCAGCTGCAGGGACAGGACGACTGGTTGCAATCGAGGGAAAGATGAATGCGGCCAAGTACAGGGATATCCTGGACGAAAACCTTCTCCAGAGTGCTCAGGACCTCAGACTGGGCCGAAGGTTTACCTTCCAACAAGACAATGACCCCAAGCACACAGCTAAAATAACGAAGGAGTGGCTTCACAACAACTCCGTGACTGTTCTTGAATGGCCCAGCCAGAGCCCTGACTTAAACCCAATTGAGCATCTCTGGAGAGACCTAAAAATGGCTGTCCACCCACGTTTACCATCCAACCTGACAGAACTGGAGAGGATCTGCAAGGAGGAATGGCAGAGGATCCCCAAATCCAGGTGTGAAAAACTTGTTGCATCTTTCCCAAAAAGACTCATGGCTGTATTAGATCAAAAGGGTGCTTCTACTAAATACTGAGCAAAGGGTCTGAATACTTAGGACCATGTGATATTTCAGTTTTTAATAAATCTCCAAAAATGTCAACAATTCTGTGTTTTTCTGTCAATATGGGGTGCTGTGTGTACATTTAATGAGGAAAAAAAAAATTACTTAAATGTTTTTAGCAAATGGCTGCAATATAACAAAGAGTGAAACATTTAAGGGGGTCTGAATACTTTCCGTACCCACTGTATATATAAATCTGCCCCATTTTTCTTGCTCCTCAGGTTGTGTTACTAAGAGTCCTTGGCAGGATGATGCACCCTGATCTGAGTCTGGCTTTTTCCCAGTGGAGGAGTCTAGTGCACACTAACAGAGAGAGGAGACTGCAGGCGGATCTCTGTAGAGACGGCAGGAGATGTGAAGAGCTGACTGTGGTTTTCAGGGTGTGGAGAGCTCAAACACAGATGCACAGCCGGGCTGTTCGACACTGGGTAAATCACAACATCCTCCATGAACAAAATGACTATTAGTCCTCTGACAGAAATGCTGCTTAATAGTAACTATGCTAACCCTGGGGGGAAAAGGGTTTCAAAATTGGCGTTTGTTTATTTATTCAGTGTATCTGGATATAGTCAGGTGCATTTTAGTAATTCTGATGGCATTTTTGCCTCAAGCAAATGGTCAATTTTCGAAGTGTTTATATCCGAAGGAAACACACAGAATCTTGTTTATCCAAAAGATTCTATAATAATTTATTTTGAAAAATAATTTGATTACAGTTGTTAAAGTAATTTTCAAGTCACACAGTTCAAGTCTAAGTCAAGTTATTTTGTTCAGTGAATCAAGCAAGTCACGGGTCCTTAAATTTGCAACTAGTCAAGTCAAATCAAGTTTTCCACCTCTGGAATATAGCATATGAGTCATATGGCCTACTTTTATCATACTGTGATTTTTATTTTATTTTTTAAGCTTAACAGCTCGGTTTTCATCCGTCTTCATTGTATCGGTATCATAAAACAAAAAAAATGTTGTGCTGAAAAAAAAATAATTTAAGGGACTCGGGAAAAAGGTTATTTTGTTGATTGTTAGCTGTTTTTTTTTTATACAGGAGAGGAGGGTGCTCTTTCAGTCAGTCATTCAGTGGAAACAAATGGTTTGGCAGAGACTCAAGAAACATATGTTGGAGCAGCAAGCGGCAGTTACTCATGACACCAGTCTACTCACACACTGCTTCTCTACATGGACCAGACTGGTAAATATGGAGAGCAGATGTTATGATTTTGCCTTAGCCACATGTCAACAAGTTCAGAAAACTCCTTTAGCATTGGGAGGCTTGTTAGTTCATTTCCTTGTGCATTTAAAGCAGTGGTTCTCAACCCTTTTGACTCCAATATCCTAACCTGATCTCATGACAGTGCTTTTCAATGTGACAATTTTCTGTTTCTATTTGGCGTACTATTTATATGCACAAATTTACTTTGGCCTGCATATGCAATGGTTAGGTTTAGGGGTGTGGGGTAGGTGCGTATTATATGCATGCCAATAAAGTGCTTATCATATGCATGCAAAAACTGTCTATTTTATTCACGTTAAACACATGCCACTTTAAAAAAATGACGTGAATTTAGCGGTAAAAGACTGTAGAAAAGCTACAGTAAAAACCTGTTAAATGGTTAACGGTAAGTTCCCGTACTATATACTGTGAAAAACTGTTTTGGCCATTACGTGTAATTTTACGATAGTATAAAGTTTTTGGAAGTGAAAAAGAATGTATAATTTACAGTGAATAACCGTAAATGGACATTCCCAGAATTCCCTGCATTACATTTCAAATTTAATGTTTTTTTGTTGAAATAACTATGTTTCTTCTTATTTTTTTCTTATCAGTTTTGCACATTAGCATTGTGTGTTACATCTTAAGTCAAGTCAAGTCAAGTCTGCTTTATTGTCAATTCTTCCACATGTACGGCACATACATACAGAGAATTGAAATTGCGTTATTCTCAGACCCTTGGTGCATACAGTTAACATTTAAGACACTGACAGTAGACGTTCAAATACAGATAAATACAGTTTTAAACATATGTACATACAACTATACAGATATACAAATGAGGACATTGTAGAAAAATAAAGAGATAGATAAAGTGGCATAAGGCACATGGCAGATAGAGTGCAAACCAGTTAAATAAAACAAAACTGTGCAGATATATGTGTATATGTATAGAGTGTATATATATATATATATATATATATATATATATATATATATATATATATATAGTGTAAGAGGAGCTTATCAGTCTGAGGACATTGTAGAAAAATTAAAAAAAGAGATAAATAAAGTGGCATAAGGCACATGGTAGAATAGATAGAGTGCAAACCAGTTAAATAAAACAACACTGTGCAGATATATGTTTAGTGCAAGAAGAGCTTGTCAGTCTGTTAAAGTGACAAGAGAACAGTCTTCTCAGCTGCTCTCACGATGCGCTGAAGTGACTTGCGGCAGGATGCGTTGCAAGCGCCATAACACACAGTGATGCAGCTGGTTAGGATGCTCTCGATGGTGCCTCTGTAGAAGGTGTACATGATGGGGGCCGGGGCTCTGGCTCTTCTAAGTTTGGCTCTTCTAACATCTAATGTTGTTAAATGAATGTTTATTGCATTATTTCAGTTTCATGTGTGTTACCATGATGGTGTTTGTGTGAATGACGCTGTGCACCTTCTATATAATATTTAGCTGCTTGTGATGGGATTTGGTTCAATGTGACTTTCTTATCACCACCTGCTATTGGTGGTTATCAGTCTATTACAAAGCTACAAAACACATTTCAGTACTTCAATAGGGTGGTATATTATCACTATATCAGTTAATGAAATTACGGTATTTAACTGTAAATTAAAGTTAAAATGGTAAAACCTACAATGTTGCTACCGTATTTTTTACGGCAAAATTCTGGCAACCACAGTTGCTGTTTT
Organism: Barbus barbus; assembly: GCF_936440315.1. Lineage (NCBI taxonomy): Eukaryota > Metazoa > Chordata > Actinopteri > Cypriniformes > Cyprinidae > Barbus > Barbus barbus. The sequence goes on from NC_136756.1 coordinate 5,585,707, forward strand.
TTTAACCATTAATTTTACAAAAATTTTTTTACAGTGATATCGTAGCTCTCTCAGTCATTCATGATTTCAAATAATAACTAAAATAATTTTAAATAAATTTAAATAATTACATAAGTAAATTCACTGGTTAAAAAAAGTGGGGATCATGAAGCTCATAAAACGTCTTTAATAGAGTACACAAATCAAGTCAAGTTAATGCAAGTCAGTTCACTTGACAGCCCTCATGGTCACAGGCCCAGGCAGTTGTTTTCTCTGTATGTTTAGTAGGTATGTGGTAAATTTGACATGTAGCTGGTATCTGAGATCCCCTGTTGTCTGGATGTGTGTGCTTTAGGCCGTAGGGCCGCACTGCGAGTGGCAGAAGTCTGCTGTTGAATTGATGAAGAGCAGAACAGAGAGACACAGACTGAATGTGAGCTTTTCCACGTGGGTAACGTGTGTACACCAGCAGTAGACCGCCAGAGCCTTTTATAATCTCACTCTACAGAAGAGCACTGGCTTGTATTTTTGGCTGTTTTATGGTGGATATAAGATTTCATGTTTTAAAGCTGTCATGGTTAATTTAGGCACCACTATCTACACCACTAGCTGCAAGTCATTTGAAACAAGTCATTATTTTTGCATTTCTGGTTGGTGCCTCTAGATATTGATAAATTTAGCCTATACATCAGTCATAATCATTTAATATTTTGTTAACACTTAACATTACGATTACATTACTTATGCAAGTACGTCATCTTATTCTACTAACCATTATCGAACAGTCTACTAATACTCTAATGAGAGTTATTTGACATGTAGTTGAAAAGTTACTTATAGTTAGTAGAATTGACAGTTTTAGCTATATGGCGTTTACACAAGACTAGATAATGATCTGAGATATCATCGCTTTGCTGCAGAATTTCAACACCACTAACATCAATTCCATGTGACAGTATTAAATCTAGAGTATGATTTCGACAATGAGTATGTCCTCAAACGTGTTGTCTAACCGCAATAGAGTTGAGAATGTCTTATGAATGCATCTCTATAGTGTGATATCTGGGTGAAGGAGTCTCTATGTTCTGACTGAGAATTAACTGACTTCTGTGACGTGAGGCGGCTAGCAGACGGTCGGTTTAGCCAGTCTGTCTGCTTCCTGACCTGGGCACCAGTTAGTCAAGTACGGACTCTAAGACTATGTGCCATATTTCTAGAGAGAAGAGCGGCACCACCCCAGGAGGGATGAACACCATCTCTTTTCAACAGGTCAGGTCTGCCCCAAAAACTCGTCCAATTGTCTATGCTATTCTGCGGACATCCAGCCATTGAGAGACGACAGTCCCACGTTTTGTATATTCACTTTTTACTTGCATAAATTTTTCAAATGTAACCATCAAATCTATAATATACTTTTTAAGCAGTTTTTATGACCTTATTAATCTCTACATGATTTATTTGTACTTTGAATAATTATTTGTCATGCCACTCTTCAGATGAACTGATAAAGGTGAAATATGACTCAAAATAGTGAAGCACTTAATTATTGTGCAGTCATAGCACCTGTTACATATCCACTGCTCCTTAGAGATATTCACTTTTTTTTTGTACAGTGCACTTATTTTTAGTGATTTATATTTTAGATGAATTATCATGTTTGTAGTGGCTATTCTGTAGTTCTTATATTGGTGGGGCTCATTTTCTTGCCTATTACTCAGGAAAAAAAGTATAAAATCTGTCACTGGGTCATTACATGTTCAAAAAGTATACATTTGTACCTTATTTACCCTGAAAGGGTTCCTTTTTTTCGAAGTGGGTCCACAAACTCCTGCAAGAAAGAAGCCAGAACATGCTAGCAACCACCCAGAAAGGAGCTGTCAACTATACTGTAATTTGACAATACCGAGACAAAGACTTTTTTAACCTTATCCTTATGTTTCTGGTGCAGTATGAGCGCTGCAGAGAGCCTGGCTCACCTAGAGAAAGAGACACATCAGGAACAGAGTGTCTGCTGATTGCTCAGCCACCTTAACAACATGCTATTGGCTCAGGTATAAATCAGACGCAGTCCACCACTCTTTCAAATCTCGCCATGTTAGCACAAAATAAACAGGGTCATCGTGCACTTACTATCTCAAATAGCTATTAGGTCACGGTAATCAAACCAGTGTGTCTGTAAATAAACGCATAAACATTGACTTTCACCTTTATTGATAACACTGTCTTATCAGTGTTAGGCAAGGTAGAACATATTCTAGATTACTGGAACATTTGCATGAATTATATATATATATATATATATATATATATATATATATATATATATATATATATATATATATATATATATATATATATATATATATATGCACAGTATATATATATATATATATATATATATATATATATATATATATATATATACAGTGCCCTCCAAAAGTATTGGAACAGTAAAGACTAAATTGCTCTGTTGGCTGTGGAGTCAAGACATTTGCAAATATGATTAAAAGCTGAATATGAGGCAAAACTACAGAATGTCACATTTTATTATTGGGTGATTCAACACATAGATGTTTTACCAGCTAAGAAGTTCAGCACTTTTAGAGTTTCATCCCTCTATCTGATGTGAGCATAAGTATTGGAGCAGTTGCCTCTCAGGTCTTTCTAAGTGATCAGCTGTGTCCTGTTGCATTAATTCTTCAGATATTAAAAGCAGGGAATGTGTCGTATCAGTTATATCCATTACTTCTGTATTCTGAATCTTGCATTCGATGATGACGCACACAAACCAGAAGATGAGGGAGCTGACTTTGAGAGAAAAGCAAGCAATTTGGATGCTAAAAGAAAAGAGGAAGTCAATTAGAGCTCTAGCAAAAACAAAGGGCATGGAGAAAAAGTGATGCTTTGACAATCTACTGTTCTCAGGAGACTGACACAGAATTACAGATGCTATACAGCGAGATGCAAACCTCTGACCAGCACCAAAAATAGAAAGACAAGATTAGAGTTTGCATAAAAGCACAAAGGTGAGCCAGAAGAGTTTTGTAACTGTGTTTATGGACCGATGAGACAAAGATGAACCTTTATCTAAGTGATGGGACAGCAAAAATGTGGAGAAAAAAGGGAACTGCAAATGATCCCAAGCATACAGCCTCATCTGTAAAGCATGGTGGAGGTGGTGTCATGGCATGGGGATGCATGGCTGTCTCTGGAACAGGCCCTCTCAACTTTACTGATGACTTAATGTATGATGACGGTAGCAGAATGAATTTGGAAGGGTACAAAACCATCTTGCCTACCAATATTCAAGAAAATGCCACCAGATTCATTGGGAAGTGCTTCATATTGCATCAGGACAATGACCCAAAACACCCTGCCAGTTCAGTCAAGGAGTTTATAAGAGCAAAGAAATGGAAAGTCTTAGATTGCCCAAGTCAATCTCCAGATTTAAATCTGATTGAACATGAATTTCACCAGCTGGAGAGGAGAGTAAAGGCAGAAACTCCCCAAAACAAGCAACAATTGGGATTGGCTGCATTAAAGGCTGGGAAAAGCATTTCAAAGGATGAGACCAAGAGTCTGGTGATGTCTATGGGTCACAGACTCACAGTAACAGTTCACACTTTATTTTAAGAACCAATTCTCACTATGAACTAGTTGCTTATTAGCATCCACCCCATACCTAAACTTAACAACCACTTTGCTAACTATTAATAAGCAGCGAATTAAGAGTTTGAGGCAAAAGTTGTAGTTCATAGTTATTTAATACTGAGGTCCCTAAAGTAAAGTGGGACCAAAATTACATCTTAAGTCATACTTTGACCAAAAAGCACTTTTAAGTTCATTGCATTTAAAATAAATTAAATCTAATATATTTTCATTTAATTGCAAATAACATGTAATTAGGTGTCTGAAAACATTACATTAATTTCACACTAAGTATATTTTTAAAGTATATTATTTGAACGTGACCCATATTTATTATGTTTAAAGGTGAGACAGCGTAACAAAGTTGAACAGAAAGTGCAAAAGCATTTCAGATAAAACTACATAGGCGATTGAAAACATTTTAAATTCAACAATAGCAACATTAAGGTAAATTTGTGAAAAGAAAAATTAGCAAAAAAGTGAAAGACGGGGGCATGTAAATTGGGTGAAAGTTCAGCATTGTGTTAAATATATGAGTCATGGGGTCACATGGCACCATTCCCTAAGATTAACCCATACAAACAACTGTGTACAGAATGATGATAATGATTTTTATTTACTTTTTATTGGCAGGTGTTGCGAGTGTGGTGGCAGCGAGCCCACAGGGCAGACTTTGAGCCCTAACCAGTTCTGTCTGTTTACAAGCAGAGCATTAACAGATGGAAACCAGCGAGTGCAGATCAGAGCAGACTGCAGAAACTTCACACATCACCTCCACAACAACCACCACTTATCCAGTATCCATTCAGCAACAGATCAGCAACACATTTACACACGTTCCCATCATGTCAAATTCTCCTGCATATTTATTAACATTATTAACACGAGGGGACCCCCCCCCCCATGAAGGAGGGAGCCCATCACAACGACTTGAAGGTGGGCCTTTTTTACTTTTTCAACTTTGAAATTCTTGAAAAAGTTGATGTGGCAGTCCGCCTCACTCTGGTATTAGTGCACAGGTGTTGATAGATACTGTAGTTCCAGAAGACACAGAATTCCCAGAACTTCCTTGAGAAATGCCAGCGGTTCAGAGGGTTCACTTATATAACGGCCCTATAGTGAGTTTAAAATGAGTGTGTCAGGTTACGGACTCCTCCTCCTCCTCTCATGTGGAATGAGAAGAACTTTTTGCACTTAGTTTGCCATGGTAGTAAGCAAAATTGTATATACTATATGTATTTATATGAAGTATTGATGTAGAATATTTCCATACCGTCTTTGTCCAAGAAATTTTTTAAACTTTAAACAGTCAATCCTAAACCAAACCCTAACCCCATAGTTAGTACATGTTCATTAATATAATAAGTCAGTACATAATTGTATAATTGCACTATAACAATGACATCTTAAAATAAAGTATTTGCTATAGATCCCCCCCCCCATTATTTATTTTTTGGTTTCACTTTAGTTTTAAGTTGTCCTTGTTACAGTGTAATTATACATTGAAGTACTGAGTAATATTAATTACATGTACTTACTATATAGTTAGGGTTAGGATCAGGGTTACTTGCATGTAATTATGCATAATTCATTGTTATTATATAGTAATAGTAAGTACATGTAATATGTAAAAAGGACACCTTAAAATAAAGTGTTACCATTCATGACTCATTCTTGTTAATTGTGAAATGCTCTGAAGTTTTAAGAGCGAATTTATTAAAAATATTTATTGCAGAATATGAATTTAACAGCTAAATAAACTTGTTTAAAACTGAAAAAATGTTTGAATGCGGAAAGCTTAAAAACACCCAGATACTTTATATAATGGATTCTTACACACATACAGAGAAAATAAAATCCTTTCAAAAATGAGTAATGCTAAAGAGAAAAACAAATCACATATATATGAACACGTTTAATAACCATGCTTAAGCACGTGCCTGTTCAAGCAAAAACTAGGTCAAGTTCATAGCGTTGGCTTCCTTCCAACAAGTGTGCTGTTTCATGTAATGGGAGATACACTATATTGCCAAAAGTGTTGGGACCCCCCTTCTTTAGAACAGAAAAAGGCACTAACAAAACTGGAATCAAAGATGAAAACATATTGTATTTCAATCTCTGTTGCAACAGTTTTGGACGTGTCTAAAATTACAGTACCTTTATGTACAAGTCATTGGTGTTTGCTGATGAGTTTTTGGCTCAAGATCTGCATATAAAGTCACACAAGAGGTGTTCAGCTGGGATCAGGACTTGGCTTTCTGCAGACCAGTCAAGTTCTTCCACACTGACTCAATCAATCATGTCTTTTTAAACCGTGTCTTATACACAGAGTCTCTGTCATGTTAGAATAGAAAAGGGTTCTGTCCAAACTGTTGCTATAAAATTAGAAGCACACAATTCCCTAGAATATCATTATATGCTTTAACATTAAGATTTGTACTCATAGAAATGACTAAAGTAGCCAAACCTGTTCATTAGAAGGGAGTGACCCAATACTTTTGGCAATATACAGTAGTGTAGGACGATGCATGTGGATTCGAATGTGTGCAGCTGTTGAAGTAACTTCAGCCCGTCAGGTTTAACGTAACATCTGCTGATGGCAACGCACCAATCCTTCACCATAATCAACCGCAGTGCGTCCAGCAGAGGCATGGACTTTGAGATTTAGGTGAACTCCAAATATAAATGTTATGTGAGTCACATGCAAACAAATAATTCAGCGATGATGTAGGACGTGGACATGTTAGCACAGGGGGATGAGCGCATGTTTATTCAGCTTTCTATTGCCAGCAGAACAAAAATGGGCAGACCGCTTTTAAAAAAGATTCAAACGTTTAGATCTATAGTGGCACCACTTTGCCACTGATTACAATAGTAATCACGAATCACTACCGTTACAAACCAATTACTCCTCTAATATCAACTCACACATGACCGTAGAAAACTAGAAGATGGAATCTCACAAAACCTCTCTGGGTTCAGGATGATTTTTTTTTCCATTATATTCATTATATATAAACTCTTTCACTCCCAATTCTCATTACTGTAACATGAAAACAAAGTTAATTATTTACTAATCATGGTAGTATTTATTTTTACAGTAATAATCATCAAAAGTAAAACATTGAGATGCATTAAGGTAATAAGTATTTAGAGTGAAAATGTTCTTGTCAGGAAAATATTAAATGTTTCATAAGAGTTAACGGGACAGTTCACCCAAAAATGAATCATCAGCATTAACTCAACTCAATTCATGTTGTTCCAAATCCATAAAACTTGTGCATATTTTTTCCCATCAGTTGAAAGTCAATGCATGCAAAACTTTCAAACTTCAAAAAGTACATAAAGACATTGTACAAAAAATAATTTGAGCATTTTACTCACTGTTTCTGCGCATTAAACATGCATGTTTCAGCTTCTGTTTACCTGCTTGTGTGCATACATCAATGTAAATTATGTAGAAAATAAACAGCAGAAATTAAATCTGTTCATCATACCTCAGAAGACTTGGATTGCACCTTTTTTTTGTTACAATGTCTTATGGAAGCTTAAAAATGTTGATTGCATGAAATTTCAATGGAACGACAAAAATGAGAGAACATTAAAAATGTCTTCATATGTGTTCTGAAGATAAATGTAAGCCATATGGGTTGAACATTTTCATTTCTAGGTGAACTATCCCTTTATTTTCTTGATTTTGGAGGAAAATATGACCTGTTTGACATAGGATGTGACATTTTTATAGGATTCACCTATATGAGTAAAATACAGTAGCCATATACTGTAATTTGTGTCCACATGTTTGACCTGCTTACATGAGTTTCTTGCTTTGACCATCATATATTGAACATATGCAATATATAAATAGCTAAAAAAACGTAGGATAAAAATATAAGAACATGGCACCCAAAACTGCAAACATAAGTCCCTTTAAAGATCAACTCAAATAATCTTTTGTAGTGCTACATTTGTCATGATTTGTTTCCCTATACATTGGGAGTAATGACAAATTAAGCTCTGAAACTGACTAAAAACACTGTCGTTACAGTAAAGTACTCAGTATGTGCGTCCAGACGTCTCAATAGCAGCGCAGGCAAACTTTGCGAGTTCTGTGATGCTAAGATTCACTTCCCTCCTCCCGAGTTTCTTGAGGGGAGTCCAGGAGCGTGAACATGTCTTCGATCACCTGCCACAGGCAGCTGTCGAGCGGGAAGTCGTTGTCCACGAGGTTGACGAGGAAGTAGTTGTCATGGATGTACTGAATGATCATGCGCGATGGTGACTCGTCCTCGTACAGCTTCGCCCACTGCTCAATCCACAGAGCAAAAGCCTCGTCCTGTGGGAACAGACAGAACTGAGCTTTGTCTGGAGTCTAGTTTATCTTTTACTATCACTAGCTATGTTTCCATCACCCTATTTTAATGCACATTTTGAAGTATCGCATGAGAAACGAGTGATGGAAACACCAAATTTCGAATAAAAATCCCTTAATATGCAAAAAAAGTGTTTATGCTCGCTTGAGGTGGTTTTTGACTTGTGTGGAAAATTGCAAATAAATTCCTCCAAGCGCATCAAAAAAGTCATGTGACTTTGCGCTAAAACTTTATTTTAAGGTCTCTTAACTAGTTGCTTATTAGCATGCATATTACTAGAATATTAGTCATTTATTAGTAGTAATTAAGCACATATTAATGCCTTGTTCTACATCCCTAATCCTACCCAATACCTAAATTTAACAACTACCGCACTAACTATTAATAAGCAGCAAATTAGCACTTTATTGAGGGAAAAGTCGTAGTTAATAGTGAACAAGTGTTCCCTATTCTAAAGTGTTACCGGGACGACAAATCTTGATTTAACCAGCGGACCGATCTCACTCCACAGCATCTCAAATGTTGTTACGGTCATTCGGAAATGCCTGAGCAAAGTCTGTCATCAAGGTATTTCTGTATAATTGCCTACGTTCCCAAACAGCAGCATCCACCTCCGAAAGCAATGACCGCATTCCTTGTGTTTCGTCTTATTATATGAAAATTATTATATTCAGTAGCTTCTCCTACTTTTCTTAGTGATTTATATCAGACTATTTTGTTCTCTTTGACTCGTTGGATGGAAACGTGCTTGTTCGCAAATGTTTTATGCGATATTCCAATTTTGCGCATTAATTAAATTTGCAAATTTGGATGGAAACCCAGCTACTGAGACAATAATAGTGAATGTAAGCGTGCCAGTGGGACAGAGTACAAATGTGAGGTCAATAAGGACTTTGGAAGTGTAAGCTGTTTAAACACAACCTAATAAGTTTGCATTGCTTAGTGGTTTCTAGGGTGTTCAAGGTGGTTACTAGGTGGAAAAAGCATCACCTTCCAGTACATAAAGCTGACTGGATCCACGACGGTGGGCTGAATGATCTCTCTGCCGGGGAATATGCCCCATGTCACAGCGTTGGGCTGCATATCATGGGCATTTGTAGTATTCCTGCCCTAAAAAGAAATAATTTCATAATGTCAATATAAAAACTGGAGATTACGTGATGTAATCTTGCTCTTGAACTGGTGTTTACCTGAACGTTGACTATATGGTAGTTCACACGAGGTTCATATTTCTTCAGCACTTGCAGCAGTGCAGTAACATTTTCGCTGGATGTGAAAAACTCCAGGTAAGCCTGTTGATGTCAAAAGGTAAAAATAAAGATGCTGAAGGAATCATTTCCAAAAGTAAGCCAATTCCACATAAACCTAAAAGATAATAAACCAGCACAGTGCACCTGACCAAGTGCACAGTTCCCACGGTATCACAAGAATAACTAGATCTACTCTATGAATTTATTGAAAGTTTCATTATTATTTTATTCATTAATATACTATTATAATTTGTTTTGTATATTTTCATTTAATTAAAAAAAAAAAGTTTTAGTACTACAGAAAATGAAAAATGTTTCCTTGGCACCTTTTTTTTTTATATGTTTCAGTTAAAGTTTATTTAAATTAATTTTTTTTTTAATAGTTTTAGTTAACCAAAATTACTAAATTCTTTCAGCATTAATTCACCGTCATGTCGCTCCAAACCTGTATGACTGGAACACAAAAGTATCATAGTTGCTGTCCAAAAAGGACAAGAGAAATAAAATTAATCCATTTGATTTCTCTACTCCACTCACTGTAAAAAATTTCACTCAATTGTCTAATGACTGATTACATATACATTTTTCCATTGGCTCAACATATTATTTCTCATTGAGCCAATGTTAACAGACTGTTGCCACAATTGATAGCAGAAGTTGCAATTGGGCCAATGTAAAAATTGAGATGTAATCAGTCACTAGAAAATTTAGAGTGGGGAGGTCTGAAATTTCTTACAGTGCTCAAAGTTCACTGAAGTCATATGATGGCTTTCTGTGAGGAATCAAATGAAACGAATGCACATTCAAACATTGTACATTGCATGTTTGATCAGTGACAAACATCTTTGCTTCTTTATTTTTCAGGAGTGACAGTTCGTTTAGTATTGTTGATATATCATTTTAGTATTTATTGATATTTTGAAATAGTTTTTATTTTTAATTTTTTTTTTCCTTTTTTATTTAAATTTTACCCAGTTTTTGTAGTTTTAGTTTTATAAGCCCCCCATTTTTAATTATTTTATAACTTAAACATTCTAACTGAATTAATACATTGTTTTATTCTTATTACAATTAATGTTTATTTTATTGCAAGTAAAAAGACAATTATTTTAAAGTTTTAGTTTGTTAACAACAATACCATGATAGAGTGATTACAATGAAACTTGTTTATGTTTTTGTCTAGAATTAAACACAAAGCACGAGATTTAAAGCTTTGCATTTTACAGTGGAAATGACGATTTTCAGCATTAAGACTTAAATTTCAATCAGAAGCAGTGGTCGACCGATATTGTTTTTTGACAGCCGATGCCGATATCTTGGAAAGCAGGGTGGTCAATGGCTGTTATAAAGCCGATATAATTTTATTTTAATTAAATTTTAAGAATAATTTTTTTTCTTCAAAAAATATTGCTTGAAAAATGGCAAATATCGGCCGATATATCGGTCGACCATTAATCAGAAGACTTGGAATACAACACACGTCATACAGACTACCTTTATGGTCATTTTTTGAGCTCAACAAATCCAGTCTCCTTTTCTCTTTCATTGTATGGAGAAAGCAGTTTGCTCATTCTTGGGAACATCTTAATTTACATCGCATGACATAAAAGATGCCTGAATTCTCATTTTCAAGTGATCTAGTCTTACAGGCGCTGTTGAATATGTTTGTGCTGACCTTTTGAAAGACGTATCCCCCCGGAGGGCCCCAGCCCACAATGGGGTCGGATGAGGGTTTGCCGTTAATGTTGGGTTGAGAGTTAATGGTCAGAACCCCTCTGCGGTTCACCCTCTCCAACTCATCTTTCAGCAGGTTGGTCTCCGAAGCCAGAGGATCGTCGTTCCACGGCAGACACATGACCTACAGAAAGTAGAAGGATAGCAATCATACATGCAAAAAGTAGTGTTTATATATAATTTAAGACACAAATAACTTAAATATTGATGACATGATTGGGGCAGTATTATCAAAATAGATCACAGAAACATTGTTGTTGAGTCAATTTTTAAACAAAAAGTGGTTCATATATTAAACAACTATGCGGAAATTACTTTTTTGAAACACAAATTGTCATAATTTACAAGTTCTAAGCCTGTATGTGTCTCTTTCCTCTGCTGATACAGTATATACAAATAAGATATTCTGAAGAATGTTCGCAACCAAACCATTTCTGGTCCCTTTTGAATTCCTTAGATTTTTTTTTTCCAATACTGTGGAAGTGTAACGGTACGGCTACCCACACAGTCTTAAAAAATAATATATTCTTGTGTGATTAGTAAATGATGTGTGACGAGTAAATGATTACAAAATCTGTAAATTACGAATTAATGAGTCACGTTTGCTGATAAACAGACCTCTGCACATCAGTTGAATTCAACATTAATGTACAAAATGTACCTAGTTGTAACATTATTTGGCAACCGCAAACAATTAACTTCCTTTGTGTTGTTTCAAACAACACCCCTTCATAACAAGTTCTTCCTCGTCTTGACTTGTTTGGGTCACGTTGTGCTCTATATTTGTGTATTACTCGATGTTCCTTCACATGAATCAATTGTGCCTCAATAAATACACCTACCACAGTGTAGCAGAAGTCTGATATCGAAACTGACTGTACGATTCTACCTTGTGTCCATTGCGGTTGGTTTGGCCGGTGATGTAGTCGGTGAAGACTTCATAAACACTCTCCTCGTTCATTAGTTCCTCACCCCACATCTGCAGGAGGGCCTCTTTGGGAGATTTACTCTTCAGGTAGAACAGGTAGTAGTCTGTCAGCTCGCCAAAGGCTGGTGAGGAGGAGTTACCCCTGACAAGATGGCAGACATGTTAATTCACTTTTTTGGCCTCTACATCTTGGACCACACGCACAAAAGGTCAGAAAAGAAACATTTCAATGCATGCACCATCTTCCGTTGGGAAAGTCATCCCAGTCTTGCGTTCTGTAGATGTAGCTTTTGGGTCGGGAAGCCCAGAAGATTGGCCTGACGTCTTCTACCTTACGCTTCGGATGAGCGCTGATGGCCCAGGGCAGAGGTCGCCTAAAGGTAACAAGATTAATGCAAAGAGGTGACTCATGAAGCCCGTCAAAAACACTTTCAGGCCATATTTTACCCCAAAATTCAGAAGAATAATATATATACATGACAAAGAAAATCAAGTCTCTTTTTAGGACTAGAATTTTTTTATTTTATATGACAGTTTTCTGCACAATTAAGCATATTTCCCCCAAATTCCCATTACTGTAATGTGAGCATTTTAAATAATAGAAAAATATTGCATTAAATTACTGTAAAACAGAACATTGAGTAAGGATGATAAAAGCCTCATAACTCTGTTGTACTTTATTTTACTGTTGTAAAACAACCAATATCTGCACAGGTGTGATTTCACAATAACTGATGCATTACACCTAAACTTACAGTCTACATACCCACAATATAATCTACAAATAAGACTAATAAACTGCATTACTTGACAAAAAAATTAATAAAAGAAAAATATTGTGATTGCAATTCCACAATGAGAGCGAGAGAGAGAGATTTTTTTCTTGGATATTAATGTCTTATAATATATAGTTTGCTGGTTCTACTATATTAGAGCCATATGATTACAGTGCTACTTTTTGACTTATTCGCCCCAAAATTGGCCAAACTCCATGTTATACTGTAAATTCAATATTGATGTCTGGATTCCAACACAGAAATCATAGGGCCCTATTATATAAAAGCAATACTGATCTTGAGGCCCCAGTTACAGTGGTTTAACATGAGCCTTCATGTCATGGTAAAATCACTGCACAGTCTCTTAGGGTATTTCTTCATTAATCAAGGGCATTAAATTACAATCCATTTTTCATGTGGGCACGTGCTGATTTATCGCCAATGTGCATCAGGAGGTAGTGAATGTATTTCCTGTTAGAAAGAACAGGAGCAGTTTATCGCTTTCTCAGAAAGATGTCACTCACCGGGGATCCTCTGCCCATAAGCCCAGCTGTCGGAGCACTTCCATGGTGGCCACCTCTCTGTTGAGCGTGTAAAAGTGCAGGCCAGGGACCTCTCCGCTGGCCAGAAGAACCTTACACATCTCCACCGCCTGCTGGATGCCGTAGCTGCGAATAGCGGCGTCATTTTCCTTAATGGGCTCAATGACCTGCTTGATCTCCTCTGGCACTTCCAGTTTGGAGAGTTTGACCAGCTGACGGAGTGAGTGATACCCCTGTGCAAACAATGGAGATTCAAACTTTGAAGAATAAAAAAAAAGAGAATCAATATGAAGTTTTCTGAACAGTACACTGAAATCAAAGAGTAATTCACTGACATCTAAACTTCCTCCATAATATTTTCTAAAATGTTTTTTTTGTACAGTGGTGGCAAAATGATTAGAAAATGGTTTTAAGTCAGTTATTCTATCTTTTGCTGTAGTATGTCAGTAGGAGTTTTTCAGGAAGCTTTGCAGGTAGGTTTCTTGAAGACGTTGCCACAGTTCTTCTGGGTTTAGTCTGCCTCAGTTTATTCTGTTTCTTCATGTCACTCCAGACAGACTGGATGATGATCAGATCAGATCTCTATGTGGAGCACTGGCTGTTATCAGACAAAAATCTCACTGGATTATTACAATTAATGGCAAAATGAATGTTTGGAAATGTAAACATATTTCTTACTGACACACTATAGAAAAAGAGAGAAATAACTGACTTAAAACCATTTTTAGCTGCTGACAATACTAGTGTTCTAATCATTTTGGCCACCACTGTACATCTGCCAATTAAAACATAGCTCACTTGACTAATTAAGTTCAACAGAGAGGAAAATGTAAATGATTGCATAAATTTCAACCTGAGGACTTTAGAACAGGGATGTCAAAAGGAGCACCGTGTAATTGTATGTATGTATTTATGTGTCTTTATATCGTTTGTGGAAAGAGTAGGACCATAAAATGTTTGTCCAATCATATTTCTCCTGTATATTAGCGCATGTATTTGCATACCTCTGCACACACTGTTCACGCAGACACGATATGTTGTCAGTGCGTTTCATTACACTAATGCAGACTGAGTGAGAATGGAAGGTGTTAATGTAATATTACGTGCTTTGTACTATAAAGTTTTCTCACGGATGAAAGAGACACGAGGTAATCTGACAGCTTTGCATTTAATCCTCCACCGACGCCGTAATCCCTTACCTAATTTTTGTTCATAGTCAAAAATTAATAATTTCAGGTAAAAGAAAACCCTCTACAGGTCAAAATGACTGAAACACAACATATGGGTTAAAAACTACGGTGCTGGCTTATAGATAACCAGTAGTCTTGTCAGATAACACTACTCTGTATGAGCTTTGTTTGTACTAAAATGTAGTGCAATAAATGCATTAATCACACCATTGCATAAAGTCCAAGACAATCCATTATGACGTTTGATAAGGTGCATTAAGAGTTGACCTTAATTGGTCTTTTGCAGTGACATGACAGCATATGACCAGTGTTTGTTTGATAAGATAATTGGATGACATCTACATCGCTGAAGTGCTGTGATTGGTCAGAGACGGTTTGTGTGTTCATGCACCTGAATAGGGAAGATTCCCGGGAGAATGGGGCAGGTGATGCCAATGTCCCGACAGTCTTTGACAAATTTGAGGAAGGTTTCTGCCCTGAAGAAGAGCTGGGTGACGATGAAGTGCGCACCGGCATCGACCTTCTCCTTCAGGTGCCTGAGGTCATCTTCGTAGCTCTCCGCCTCCGGGTGGCCCGTGGGGTAACCTATCATTACATTTGTGATGGGTTTAAACTGGTTAATTTTAGATTTGCGTGCAAAATTACCATGAACAAACAGATTCTACTTCAATGTAAGTCTATGGGGTTAACCAGGTAATAGCAATTTACTAAACACAATTAACTGCTTGTCTAATTCTCACCTGCAACACAGATATCAAAGTAGTCATCGAATTCACAGCGAATGTGCTTGACCAGATCTGTAGCATAGTTAAAACCGCCATCTTCCTCCACCCAATCTTCCCCAATAGGATCTGTAGAAAAAAGGACAATAAGATTCGCTCATGACGCACGATGATGGCGGACGGATGGAAGAAATGCTGATTTTAATGTATATACTTAAATTTTATTTAGTATTAAAAAGTATCCATAGCTCAATTGTAGTTTGAAATTCAATCTATTTAAAAACAGACTATTTTACATATATTATAGTACAACTCTAGCTGCCATTCACAAGTGTTTAAAGTCAGACACTTATGAGGAACCCTGACTATTAGGATGCTGCCTTATAAGGGTTTGAAATAAAGCTTGTTTGTTTTTGGAAACTGTGTGGTTTGGACCAAAGTAACAGATTTCAGATCAGTCACTGTTCATACCTCCTCTCAAGGCCATGATATTCTTTAGGCCTAGCCGCTTGGCTTTATTTAAATGGGCTGTTATTTTCTCCTTTGTCTGATTGCAGCATGTCAAATGCAGGACGCTCTCCAGGCCGCAGTAATTGACCGCTGTGCTTGCGATCATCATGGAAGACGTTTCTTTATCTGATCCCGGATCTCCAGCCGGATGCCAAGTGATGTCAATGAAGAGAGGACCTCCAGAACCCATCCGGTCAAATCTAACACACAAAGAACAAAAAGACCATTCATTCAAAAAACAAATACCGTTCATTTTTGCACAACAGTAATGAGAATTTACCTAATTTTCAAATGTGTCACAAGGCAAAAAGAATATACAGAGGTTGGACAAAATAACGTGAACACCTGAGAAATAGGCAATGTTACTTTTTTAAGGTATTTTACCTCCATTTGCCTTTAATTCAGCTTCCAACCTTCTTAGAATAGATTCATACAGCTTTTAAAGGTATGGTAGGTGATTTCGGAGATAACAAGCTAGCTTTAAAAGCATAAGATCCCACCTGATGACGTATCGTGTCTGCGTAAACATGCTGTGCAGAGGTATGCAAATACATACAGTGACAGGCAAGTAGGACAGCCAATCGTAATTCTCGGACCGAGGGATATGATTGGACGAACGAAGTGATTGCTATCGGGATGTGAAGAGACTTTCAACCAGCATAACAAAAAAGTTTTTGAATCAAATTACCTACTCGGCCTTTAAAGGGGTCATTTGATGTTGCTAAAAAGAACATTATTTTGTGTATTTGATGTAATGCAATGTGTTTATGCTGTTTAAGGTAAAAAAACACACATTATTTTCCACATACCGTATATTGCTCCTCTATGCTCCGCCTTTCTGAAACACGTTGATTTTTACAAAGCTCATCGATATGAGAAGCGAGGTGTGCTCTGATTGGCCAGCTATCCAGTGCGTTGTAATTGCCCGAATACCTCAAGAGTTTACCGTATTGTGATGGGGTTTCAGGGCGCGAGTCACACAAAAACAATAAAACCCATTACAAATGAGACATTTGTTGCATTCAGTACTGATTATAATAACTTATACTGTCTTTTTACGCGTCGTGTTGCATCGCGCAGTGTAAACATTACCATGTCTGCATTTGTGATCGGAGAAACAACAAACATCAAGCACTACTCTACACTGCTCAAAACTTGCGTTTGAATAGTCAGTGGCAAATTCTTTAAATATGAAAACATACTTACAGGCTGTGAGTCAGAAGCGCCAGACTGTCCTTGCAAAGTTGGAATTGCCCCACTTTATAGAAACACTTTATAGCCTTTGTGCGCAGCTGGCATTGTAGGCTACTCTCTTCCAGGTTCAGGAAACAGTCCTCCGTAAAATGCGCTGCACACACTCTAATATTTGGGTTGAACTGTTCTGGAACAGTGTCGTAAATACAACTTAACCACTGATTTCTAGTTGTGTCCTCATTTGGAAGCCCAAACAAAGTACTTTCTCTTTCACAACGAAACACAGCATCTCCAGGACATGGCGGCAGATGCAACGACAATACTACAGCGAGAATTTCTTTATTTTTTACTTTTATAAAGAATATCTCTTTAGGTTTGAGACTTTAGTCTTTGCAACTTCAGGGATCTTATCTGTGCACAAACAGCTTGTAACACGCCAAAGAGAAAGGAAAACTTGAAATCGCATCATATGACCCCTATAAATAATCTCCAGTTGAATGTTTTCTATCAGAATATCTGCCAGATTCTTTAGAAATGTTGAAGGATCAGTTTCTCACGCTCTAAAATGTCCCTATAGATTTGTCTGGCCGGGGAAGATGTTGATCTTCATCTTGGTGCTCCAACTGTCCATGTTTTATAATCAAGACACCATCTTTTTTTGCATTTTAGCATTGATGCTTGTGATTAAAGTTTTAGCAATACAGCTCTTTCATGGATATTGGCTTTCTGAAATTCTCTGCGGTTGGTTTTTGAGGAAACAGAGTCATCAAGCTTAATGGTTGCTGCTAATTGAGGTTTGCTGTCACTTTTGCTGCAGTACTTCTGTTTTGTTTTGGTTTTCACCCAAGATAAGTAACCCAGAACAGGGATGTCTTAGCTCCTGGAGAGCCACAGTCCTACAGAGTTTAGTTCCAACCTGCTCCAACACCTTACCTGTAACTTTCAAATAAGCCTGAAGGACTCGATTAGCTGGATCTGGTGCATTTAATTAAGGCTGAAGCTAAACTTGCCAGGGCTGTGGCTCTCCAGAAGCTCAGTTTGACACCCTGACCTAGACAATATAGATGAAAAGATAAATAAAATATAAATCACAACTGTGTGTGTTTGTTTTTACTGTAACCCAGCGGTTCCCAATCCCCCTGCATATTTTGCATGTCTCTCTTAGTTAACACACCTCATTCAGATAACCAGCTCGTTAGAAGAGAGCTAAGTGCATGAACTGTGTTCCAGTTAATCCAATGATCCCTACACAGTGTTCATTGCTCCCTACTGAGCAGGGGAAATCCATTCAGGTTTACTTCACTTCAGAACATTCATTTGCGCTGCGCCGTCTTCACACACAGACGAGTGTGACATATACCTCTGTAAATAAATACAATTAAATTCACGTCTCACACACTTTAATGCACTTTGAATGGAACATATACACTCGTTTCAAACTGGAATCATGGCAGAATATCCGGCGATGTCCACTTCGCAGGGCACTTACGGTCGAATCAACAAATATCACACATGATAAGAGATACATACGAAATATGCAGAGCGGGGTGGGGGGGCAAGGACTGGGATTGGGAAACGCTGCTGTAACCTATGCAAATTACATGCGAAAACCTCTAAGCCTGTCTTATATTTTTTCTTTTAAATGAGCATTTTTATCATGCTCCTTTATTTAGGTTTAGTAATTGTACTTTGATGGCAAATAAAAAGTTATTAGTCTGTTATCGAAATGCCTTATTTTCAAAATTGCCCAATTTTATTTTCATAAAAGCCTGATAAAGATGCCCATTTAAAAGAAAAAATATAAGACAGACTTAGAGGTTTTTGCATCTTAAGTCATAATATTAAACCCTGGGTGTTCACATACTTGTCCCCTATATATACATCTTGGGTGGATCTCACAAATAAATATATATATATATATATATTTTTTTTTTAATTATTTTTGTGAAATATTACCCAGACATGGTTTATGTGAGATTCATCAAATTACAAAAACAATAAAGCAATTTTTGCTTTCCTACCTAGAGATAAGATTGACGGCTCCAGACGCTGTGCGAGGTGGGAAGAACTCCAGGGAGAACCAGTGGTCCCCAGACTCAATCCGCCGCTTCATCTTGTCCCGCAGCCGGTCGGTGCGGTCGGCGTCCAGTACCGGCGTCGAGCACCTGGAGCTCTCTTTGGAGCTCTCTCCGCTGTTACTGACCCCGCTGGAGTCGCTCTTAGAGGACTGCCAACCTATGTCTGCTTTTTGGTTCACCATGTTTCCTGTGCCCAGGGTTGAAAATCACCCCACAAAACATTAGGCAATAAAAACACATGAAGCTAGACTGACTTTTTTTTAATGTCACTAGACTAATCTGTAT
This sequence comes from Barbus barbus, assembly GCF_936440315.1. NCBI lineage: Eukaryota > Metazoa > Chordata > Actinopteri > Cypriniformes > Cyprinidae > Barbus > Barbus barbus. The sequence goes on from NC_136756.1 coordinate 5,604,916, forward strand.
AGGAAACTAAGGGCAGTTTTTTTTTTTTTTTTTCTGTTGTGTTGTGGTCTATGGAGGGTCAGAAAGCTCTTGGATTTCATCAAAAATATCTTATTTTGTGTTCTGAAGATGAACAAAGGTCTTACGGGTTTGGAACGACATGAGGGTGAGTAATTAATGACAGAATCTTCATTTTTGGGTGAACTATTCCTTTAATGACACTTGCCTATGATCAAACTGAAATAATAGTTTACTACTTTTATTTAATATTGCACAGTGAGCTCGTAAAGTCCTAAGTGTGCAGGATTCAGCAATAATCCTAATATAAAAACTATTTTGTATTTTTAATTACGCTTTACGTAACGATGTCAGCAGTCTGATCATATAATAGGTGCAGATGTAATGTCACAGTATGAATGTCAGTCCCACTGAATTGTGGGATACATTATCCAGAACAGCATGTTCTCATACTGTGCACATGCCATTTGAATATATAAATGGTGTAAAATTATATAACATTATTTCAGTAAAATATGTGATTGAAGACATTAGATGATTAATATATTTTAGTATATAGCTTTTAACACTATCATTATAATGTTCCACTTAAACGTTTAATTTACTATTGAATATTCATTACTGACAGCTAAAATAATTAGTACTAATTGCCAATCATTCTAATGTCCTGCATAAAACTCAATATTGCGATCAAGTCTTTTTCGAATATGATAAGGATACCCCAAACATAGTTTAGTATTTGTTTAGTAAGTTAATTGCTCCGATCTCGCCTGTCTCATAGAAGTAAATGGTTGTATAAGTACATGAAGTGTCTTGGAGTAGCTTAAAAAGCAATAATGATTCTTATTATACACGACGATCATATTTGCTGAATGCATTAAGAGTTGATTTCCTTACTTCACACGTTCATTCAAAAAAATGTTGCTTTTAATAATTTTTTTTTTACAGACAATCAATGCAAGCAACAAACAGCGGAACAAATGCATATGACATGATAACTCGTGCATCTTTTGATATTGTTCATAGGCAGCTCATGCGGTTCCGCGTGACTGCACCAGTCCCTTTAGTTATCCTAATCGATACCGAGTCACGCCGACCCTGTAATAGTATAAAAACACCTTTCCTCCATTACCTTCAAACTTTTCCCAATCCTCCAGGATTTATGAGAGGAGAGTGCTGTCCCAGGGCGGCGCTGTAACCGAGCTTCTGCTGAACAGCGTGTGCGGCGGACAGCATGGACGACAAAGAGGCTGGTGTGCGGTGGGCCACGCCTCCTTCACGCGGGCCACGCCCCTCTCGACCAAAGAACCTTCCTATTGGATGCCGCGTCTGTCAGCGCGTGTGATGTAAACACACCACATGTACTCATTAATAATTAATTGAGCGACACTCGCAGATAAGCGCACGTCCACACAGAAAGAAAAGAAAAGAAAAGAAAAGAAAAGAAAAGAAAAGAAAAGAAAAGAAAAGAAAAGAAAAGAAAAGAAAAGAAAAGAAAAGAAAAGTCAATCTATTTATCCAAACTGTTCTCTTTTATTTGAAGCCTTTAGTTTAATCTCACATGATACACACATATCTGGAGACTCTTAGCACCCCCCCCCCCCCTCATTGTAAATACATAATTATAAAATAGTCGAAATTATTACATAAAACGTCGAAATGAGATGTCAACTCATAATTATGAAATAAAAGTCACAGTTATGGCGTAAAAAATTGAAATTATGACAAAATGTAGAAACAATTAGATAAAGTCATAATTATAAAATATTATAATATAGATCAAATAAAATATTAGGCATATAGATAAAAAATTAAATATTAGATAAGTTGGCATACCAACTAATTATGATTAGTCTCATATTGTGTACTTTTCTGTCATATTATGTCATAATTAATAGTTTTGTCTTATACAGTACCTCTGAGTTAAATTTCATCGTACTTTTTAATCTCAGAAGTGTTTACTTAACTGCGGTGGGCCTCTGTACGTCACTGAACGATAAGCCGCCCCGCCCCCTGATCAACATATAATTTGCATACAAGTTGACTGAAAATGAAAATGAAAACTGAAATAAGAGACAATAAAACGAAAACAAACTTTACATTTTAATTTGAATTGTGTCACTATTATTGCGTGAGCAAGATTTGCATTTTCTTTTTCACGTTTGCCTTTTCATTATAAGATTGGCAGCTTTGCCTCGAGATTGCAGTGTAAATGAAATCAAATCACCAACTGCATTTTATTTTTCAATTTGTCATGGAACATGCCTTGTCACAGTGAAAATGAAAATGAAATAATTTCATTTAATTAGCTTTATCACTAATATGCATATCATAGATTAGTGATTAGTCATAGCATACAGGTATGGTACTACATACACAATCTGCGTTAAAGCTGCGCAGCTGGTGCGCGCTTGAATACCTCAGCTGGTCTGTGTGATGTGCTGCGTGCCAATTCGCATACTATCCGTCCTAAATAGTATTCGAAAATAGAAATAGTATGTGCCAAATCATAGTATCCCTGCGTCCCAATGTGCATACTATCCACCCTGTTTTTATGTATTATGTATAAAATATTTTCGTCAGTGAAAGAAATATGATTTAAGACTTTATTGTTAGCAAGTTTAGTTCGAAAAAGTTTAATAGCAAATAAGACACAATTAGACAGTATTTGAATAACATAATAACAGTAAGAAGAAATATTTATTTGCAACAACTTTTGGAGCGCTGTAATTTTGCCCGTTCCAAACGCGTATACGAGACATGCCCTACATCCTACAAAGAACTCACTTCACGGGCTCTGCCCTTCACACATTGCGCTGTGGACGAGGATTCGATTAGAACTACAAACATGCATAAAAATGTTACAAAACTACAAACATGGCGGATAAGCGCGACCGACGGACAAGTAGAGAAAGGGAGTGATAAATAATCAATGTCTAACCTGATTAAAAATATTAATTTAATGTTATCCACATTATATTTCATCTGCAGCAACACTGCGAACCTTTATACTGATACGTTTGGTCATTAACTTTTAAATGTATCATGATGCAAACACACGAGCAGAGTTCTCACCCGCGATGTGCTTCTTTATTTCTCTCCAATACGGTAGGAAATCAAATTAGAGAAATGTGGATGATGTTAACTGTGATAAGATGATAGTACGTAACTAAGCAACAGAGCGTCCGTTAAAGACGCAGCTATGACCAAATAAGCGTGCCTACGATTCTGCTACATACTCATTAGTATGTACTTATTCTTCACAAAAAGAGTACATACTTTTAGGGCATAGTGTGAGTAGGCGAATTGGGACGCAGCAATGGTCACGTGATCAGGCGTGCTGCTGAAGATGGCGTGCTGTGGAGGGTGTTTGTGTTGTCAGTGCTGCTGCAATGAAGGCGAAACAAGAACACCAGAGGAGCTGGTATACAATATTTTATTTGTCTTATCTGTTGAATGAAACGTGAGTTCATTCTGATGCTGTAAACTATGCTTCATCTGTTGGTCTCCACCCAAACTGACTGTAAACAGCCTGATGTGAATCAAGTGTACATTAACAGTGAGTTTAGCTATCAAACCAAGTCTATACTTTTTAATTGAACATGAAAGTGTAACTGTTTCTGAATCTAGTGTGCTCCCTATCTAGACGGCATTGTTGGTCAGCTCTGGACAATATATCATTAGGTTTAGCTGACCAGGTTATGAGAGACACAACCTGTATTTCTCGATATGATGATCAACCTGATGTAATGCTGTCAATGTGTTGTAAAGTAATGCTAATATTGTAGACCAATCTTTTGCATCAGTCATTATTCTTGGTATAATAAAGAGAAATGTGCTCAGAAATAGTCAATCCATTGTTTAGAGTCAATACAGGCCATCTGTTCATTTTAAGGACTGGGGTCCCAGCCTGGGAAAACACCAATAATAAACCATTAGATAAGGGTTTTACTTTTTCTGAACATCTTAACCTGATTTTATTGCTGCCTTTTGCTTGTTAGACAATACTGGGTGAAACCAGAGAAGATGAGGATGAAATACTGCCCAGAAAAGACTATGAGGTTCGTGAATAATGGACAGATTAGACTTCCAATAACAATTATTATAATGGATATGTTTAAAAAGCATGCATGCTGCATGTCTTTATGTCTGGCGTTTTAGAGTTTGGATTATGACCGGTGCATTAATGAGCCATTCCTGGAGGTTTTGGAGGGGTTGGATAATAAGGTAAAATGTGTAATGTCTTCATTTATTATATTCATATGATGCCAAGTCCCTGTTTACCAAGTGTCTTATCTCATTTCTCGTACAGAAAGCCAGAAAGTATGAAGCGATAAAGTGGATTTTGGTTTTTGCAATTGGAGTATCAACAGGACTGGTAAGTTTTGGGGTGGTTTATAGAAAATTATAGATTTCATTACTTGATTTGGCTAAAATCAAATGTCACTGGGATATAATAAAGAATAATATGAGTATGTCTGTGTTTTCAGATCTTAAAGGTAACAATAAATTGATCAGTTTGAAGTCACTTCTATCGATTCTCGATGTCTGATGGAAACATTTTGTGTCCGCAGTATTAACATTAGTATTCTTTGATATTATTTAGTGTTTACATTTAGTACATACAAATGCCTACAGATATATTTAAACTTTATTTTTAAAATGTTTACAATTTAAACACATCTCATCCTCCCCAAAATAATTAATTAAATTATTATTTTTTTTTTATTAAATAAATATTTATATTATATTAAATATTTTTATTTATTTAATTGTTGTGTGTGTGTGGGGGGGGGGGGGGGTAGTTTCACCTCCCTAAAAATTTCTGTGGTCTGATAAAATGGTGATTTTTGAATTTTATTTTACTTCATTTTTTTTATTTCAGACTGGTCTGTTTGTTGATTTCTTCGTGCGGCTCTTCACTCAGCTCAAGTTCAGCTTGGTTGGACAATGTATCCTTTCTTCTCAGTTCCTCTTTGTTGTGGTTTGTGTAATTTTGCACTATTTGCTGAGTGGCGTCCTTGACGTGTGCGTCAGCCGTGGAGGAATGCAGTGCAAATGGCTGTCTAGCTCTCTCATTACTGGAGCTGCTGGCTCTCAATATGATGTTCATATTCATCTCCAGCGTTCTGGTGCTCATTGAGGTAAGAACATCTCAGGCTCATGTTCAAGAATAAAGTCATTACACACAACACCAGAGGGAAGAACCTCTTATACATTACAAATCTTATGCTCACCAATGCAGCATATATTTAATATAAATACAGTAAAATAATATTAAAATGTTTCTTGAGCAGCAAATCAGTATATTAGAATGATTTCTGAAGGATCATGTGACACTGAAGACTGGAGTAATGATGCTGAAAATACAGCTTTGATCACAGGAAGAAATTACATTTTAATATATATATTCAAATAAAAAGCAGTTCATTTTAAATTGTAAATAATGTTTTACAATATTACAGTTTTAATCAAATAGGAAAAGAACATCAATAAATCTTAATTATGCCACACTTTTAACTGCCAGTATATGTAAAATAATATATGTGTATGTATGTCTGAGATAATTTTAACATAAAATCAAAAATGCGGGTTAAACAAAGCCAAATTAATAATTGTACAGTGGTTTGTGGTGTGTGTGTGTAGTATACAATCATTTTTTTCTGTGTTATAGCCTGTTGCAGCTGGGTCTGGTATCCCAGAAATTAAAAGTTACCTGAACGGAGTAAAGATTCCCGGCATTGTGCGACTGCGAACCTTCATATGTAAGGTCACAGGAGTCCTGTTCGCTGTTGCTGGAGGTAACGATGAGGAGAATGGTCTATATCAGCACAGACAAAGATTAGAATACAATCTGTCTCTTTGCTGTATTAGACTAATGGTGGTGATTGCCGCTTTTTGATTCAGATTTTTAAGAATAATCTGTGTAAACTGGCCTTATTCTGGTAATGTCAAGAAACTGCATGGTGTTGATCAGAGCTATGAAGCCAAATGACAGTGGTATGTTCCATGCTGATTCAGTATTGTTTTTGTTTCAGGGTTGTTTGTGGGTAAAGAGGGACCAATGATTCACAGCGGAGCGATAGTAGGAGCAGGTCTTCCTCAGGTACTCCTCCACATGCTCATGTATCCAAATAATAAACTAAGCACTGATTTGACTAATCTTTAACCATTCTCCTATTCAAGATTGTTGAGGTTGAGAATACTTTACTTTAGATGGTTAATGATTATGTGTTCTGATGTAACCGGGTGATTCATTTATGCATTATATTTCTTGTCAGTCATACACTAATGAAAGCATGCTTGTCTCTATGGTTAGTTTCAGAGCATCACCTTCAAGAATATCCACTTTCACTTTCCCTATTTCCGCAGTGACAGGTGAGCACTACAACGCAACAATCACTAAATCATTCATTACTTTGCACAAAATAAATGTAAATCATTAAGTGGCATTCAAACCTATTATAACAGCTCATTTTTATCAGTTCTTTGGGTCGTTATATTTCTCACAGATTACTCATTCTAAATCAGATACAGATGCGTTAGTGTGAGAGCGATTGCGTTTTACAACTAATAGTGAAACTGTGGGATTTAGTTAAGAAATAGATGCTAGAACGTTTCCTATTCTAAGCTATATTATTGAGAAATCATGGAACTGTGTTGACGATACATTTCTGCGAGTCGCTATGTGTGTGCGTTATAATGCATCAGCGCATTAGATTAGAACGGCGATTAACTTACCTGCACAATAAGCTGTTTTAAACATGCATCCTCCCGTTCAGTTTCGAGCGTCCAGATGTTATAATCACACATGTCTTGTGGAGCGCTTTTTGAGTATGCATTTATTTGTCTGGAAATGGAACGCAAATGTTGACCACAAGCTTAAAGCGTCATGGCAGAGCATTAAAGTCGACTAGTCGACACAACCCCTAATATGTGCACACTGTCTGAGAGAAGGTTTGAGCGCATGCACATGAAACACGCGAGTATCCTTGTAAAATCAACCATTTATGTCTTAAGTGAACAGTTGAGAAAGAAAATGCATGTGTATCAGTATTTCATTTGCATGCATGTGTATCCGTTCTTTCAGTCTTAAAGTGACAGCAGCCTAATAAACCTGGTGCTATCTGTGTCATTAAAGGGGTGGTTGACTTTTTTTTTTTTTTTTTTCCTACGCTTGATTGTGTTTATGGGGTGCAGTCAAACATGTTCAAGCATCGTTTTATAAAAAACACATTTTTCACACATTCATCAAACACATTGGGCCTCATTCGTGAAACATTCATAAATATAGGAGTAAATTCGGAGTAATTTGCGCGTAAAACGGACCTTCCCAAAAACTCTCCTCCGGATTGACAAACGCTTCGTAAACGTCCGATTTGATAGTTAAACATGCGGATGTTAATGAATTCCAATCATTCGTAAATAGGGTGCTCGTGCACGCTCATTCATAATTAGCATAACGAATTACAGCTATGCAAATTGCGTGTCCAGGAACGCAGTGGAATATTCTGGTCTACTTTCTCAGGTTTGGCTCCAGTATATTGCATATATGCAACAAAGATTAAGTGAAGTGACATTCAGCCAAGTATGGTGACCCATACTCGGAATTCGTGCTCTGCATTTAACCCATCCAACGTGCACACACACACACACAGCAGTGAACACACACACACCGTGAACACACACCCGGAGCAGTGGGCAGCCATTATGCAACAAAGATTAATAGTCCATATCAATAAATATTCAATAACATGTGTCCACCAAAGCGTTTATGGCCAGCTGAAAAATGCCAGGTGCTCTTCTGAAAACGGCCGGCTGGCGGCGCTTGAACACTTTGGTTTTTTCCAGATGAGATGCATTGGTTGCTGTGATAAGGAATATCCACGGCAGTAACGTATTACTAGTATCTCATTTGGAAGAATAATACTGAATATAAAAATGCAGTAACCAGTAATATTAACTTCTGTTGTTCAGTTGTTGTACAAGTAGGATGATTGGTTGGTGTAGTATTTGTCCCGCCCCTCCTCCCTTGATTGGACAGCTGGGTAAAAATTGACAGTGACGAGCGCTGCGTTCTACCCAAAGCAAAACAGTTTATCAACTCTCAGCTACAAAAAAATAAAGAGCAAACGAACTTGTAAAATATTATAATGGCAGTGCATCAAAATTCAGTGCCATCAGTTTGCCAAAAAGAACACAGAACGTTTTACGCACATTTACACCTGGTAGGGAGCAAGTGTACATTTGTGTTGTGATTGGCTAAACCGCCTCTAGTGTGCGTCTAAACATCGCCCCTCAGCTCAGCATCATGTGCTCCGGGAAGTAGGCATGTGATGTCACAAACCCAGGAAGTAACTCGTTGTAGTCCCTAGAGCCGTTTATGTAGGCATTAAACTGCCAGAATTTTAAAAGACATCTGCGTTTGCATTGAACTTTCAGTGCCGCAACTTTGCAGATATTGTTTATGCTCAAACAGCAACATTACATACTAACTAACGTTAAAAAAGTGAAATTGCAATCAACCACCCCTTTAATGTTTATCAAACAACAAACGAGAGAAAATCTCTTGCTGAATCACTTGTGTTAATAGGAATAAATCTGTAGTTATTTTACGCAGTGAAGACTATGCGGGGTTTCTTTTGTGCATAACATACAATTCCAGAAGCATTTTGAATTTCTAGTTCTTGAAGTTTTTCACGTAGGTCTGATTCATTTGTGTCCGTAGATTTTTGTAGATTTTTGTCCCGTTGCTTGTAATTGTTTTCTTAGTTCTTTTACTTGTCTTCAGTAAGCTTGGGTGTTTTTTTAACACTTGTGTGTGATATTGAAATTGATGAGAATTGTGAAATTTTTGGTATCAAATTGATATCATAAAAACCTTATGCAAAAATAAATATTTTGATTATATATAATTATCGGGAAAAAACAAACAAAAAACCCTCATACTGTGTTAAGATTGTGCTCATATTGCCCATCCCTATTGTATCCTACACTATTTATTGTAAATATTAAATAATTATTTCATAAATAATATTAAAAATATTATTGAAACATGCACAATATGACCAGGAAGTGGTATAAATAAACTAAACGAGGTCAGTTGGGATTTTATCAATTATGTTTTTGTTTACTTTATGTGTTCAGGGACAAGAGGGATTTCGTGTCGGCGGGTGCAGCGGCTGGAGTTGCGGCTGCCTTCGGGGCACCCATAGGGGGCACACTCTTCAGTCTGGAGGAGGGGTCGTCCTTCTGGAACCAGGCCCTCACATGGAAAGTGGTATGTGGATATATTATGTAGGGTTTTGGTCATGTATTTTTGGTATGTGCTGAGAAAGTTCAGTTTATAATTCTCTCTCTCTGTCTCTCTTCTATATTAAAGTTGTTCTGCTCCATGTCTGCCACTTTTACACTCAACTTCTTTCGTTCTGGGATCAACTTCAATAAATGGGGATCATTCCAGCTGCCTGGCCTGCTCAACTTTGGAGAGTTTAAGGTAAAAAAAGCTACAGAAATACATCAAAGCCCTTTATTATATGCATTCACATTGTGCTGATATGTCAATTAGATGATAATATGGAAATAATCCTGTCATGTCCTCTTACATCATTTCATGACCTCTTCATTTTTCATTTAATCATTTACATTTTAGCAGATGCTTTTATTTATTTTTTAAATAGAAAAATAATAGAATAAAGTTAGAACAGAAAGTCCTAGCACTAGTTATTTTCTACACTTAAATATTTAAATGCCATATTTTGTACTCTTATTGTAAATGACTCATTATCAATGTATGCTATTCTAAAAAAAAAAAAAAAAAAAAAAAACTTAATCGTTCATCAAATTGTATGAAATTCTAATTGAAGGATTTTTTTCTTTTATATTATTTAAATATACTTGGGCAGGAAAAAAAAAGTTTACCGATGCCAAAATGCAGTTTATTCATCATTATTTTAGCCTTCTATTATAGGTACATTACAGTGATAATAAAAATTAATGAAAACTATTGGGGTAAATGAACATGATCTTGTTGGTGAACTTCACATTCGGTCACTTGTGAATGGATTTTGTGTGGACTTCTAAGTAATCCAGGAATTATTGGAAAAACAAATCAATCAGATGTGTGGTGTTAACTTATCTATTTTTCTTTGCTTTCTGCAGTGTGTAGACGGAGATAAGACGTGTCATTTGTGGACGGCAGTAGATTTGGCGTTTTTTGTGTTGATGGGGGTGGCAGGAGGTTTGCTCGGCGCTCTCTTCAACTGCTTCAACAAACGTCTTGCAAAATACCGCATGAGAAACGTTCACCCCAAAGCAAGATTCATCAGGTACCCGAGAGAGATCCAGGGGTGCAAACTTGTCACCTTTCGGCGAAATTCACCGTTTTCACCTTGAAATAGGTCATTCACGTGAATCGTGTAGATGTGTAAAAAAAAGAGGGAGGGGATCGGGGTCATAGTTGTCGTCGTCGTATCTGCGAGTCATCTGTGTCACGTCACCTGTAGCGTTTTTTCCCCCTGTTGGCAAAGGAATGGACCCGCCCTACTCTGCCTCTGATTGGCTTATCTTAATGTTGTTTCCCTCATCCAACCAATCTCACTCCTGAAGCCTAACTTTTAGACGCTGCAGGCAACTGTCCATATTTCGGACGGAATGCTTTTGTATCTGCTGCAAATTATGGTGTTCCAGTTTAAATGGTGATTGCCGTGTGAGGCTGCTGCTTTCTTTTGTTTGTTAAAAAATTCGACTTAAGAGTTATTAGATATTTGGACTGGAAACAAGACAGAAAATGTAAGTGAAGCATTTTTTGCAGTGTGTAACATTTTCTCCCTATACGGCAGTTTGACTTGCCATTGAGTGAAATGTGAATTAACTTGACTCCTGATGAGTTTGCACCCCTGGAGATCTCAGTTATGAATTTGTATTGAACAAAACTACTCAAACCAACTGGAGAATTGACTGCTCAGATAACATGAGAGTAGTTGTCTGACGCTGTATTGGTTTGATTGGCAGGGTGCTGGAGAGTCTGCTGGTGTGTATGGTGACCACACTAGTGATCTTCGGGGCATCAGTGACTCTGGGGGAGTGTCGAGATTTAGTTTCCACCAATAACAATATATCAACACAGGTCAGTCTCAAACCAGCTTCCTTTCTCTCTTTTAATTTCAGTCTTTCATTCCTTCTTTTACCGCTATTTTTCTGTGTCTCTCTCTTTTGCTGGGTTTTTCTTATATATGATTTGATGTGATGATAGTCAGGAGTTTGACTGTGAGGCTACAGCAGTACAGTCTGGTCCTCTTCGTAGCTCAATATGGCCTTACCATATTGTGATGCCGTGTCCTGGTGCGACGAGACAAAAACAATAAAACCCATTATAATTTTGTATATTAATTTGTTGCATCCAGTGGGGACATAATTACTGATTATAATGACTTATTTTTATGCGTCACGTTACGTAAACGTTACCATGTCTGCATTTGTGATCGGAGAAACGAGAAACATCAAGCACTACTCTACACTGCTCAAAACTCGCATTTGAATAGTCAGTGGCAAATTCTTTAAATATGAAAACATACTTACAGGCTGAGAGTCAGAAGCGCCAGACTGTCCTTGCAAAGTTTGAATTGCCCCACTTTATAGTGTGCACAGCTACTCTTCCAGGTTCAGGAAACAGTCCTCCGTAAAATGTGCTGCACACACTCTAATATTTGGGTTGAACTGTTCTGGAACAGTGTTGTAAATACAAATTAACCACTGATTTATAGTTGTGCTCTCTTTTGGAAGCCCAAACAAAGTACTTTCACAACGAAACACACAGCGTCTACAGGACATGGTGCCGGCGGCAGCAACAATACTACAGCGAGAATAATAGTTCTGCCGCCTTTCATTGCGTATAAGTTTGCGCGGTGTTTTGCAAATCTTCCCACACCGTGACGTTGACGTGGGGGCGTGTTTGAATGAGCCGTTTTAGGAGGGTGTGGTAGAGTCTTATCTTTTATAAAGAACATCTGTTTGGGTTTGAGACTTTAATCTTTGCAACTTTACAGATGTTATATATGCACACAGCTTGTAACACTCCAAAGACAAAGGAAAACATGAAATTGCATCATATGACCCCTTTAAGGTGGGTAAAACAAATATAAACAATCAGTCAGCTATGATACTGATTTAAGTTTCGCAAACATTTAGTGCTTTAAGTACAGATGAAGGCATTGTAAGTGAGCAGCCATATCACCCTGCAGCCCAAGACTGGTTGCCCACTGAAGCTAAGCAGGGTTGAGCCTGGTCAGTACCTGGATGGGAGACCTCCATGGAAAACCAGGTGCTGCTGGAAGAGGTGTTAGTGAGGCCAGCAGGGGGTGCTCACCCTGTGGTTTGTGTGGGTCCCAGCACCCCAGTATAGTGATGGGGACACTATTCTGTAAAAAAGCACCGTCTTTCAGATGAGACGTTAAACCGAGGTCCTGAGTCTCTGCGGTCATAAAAAAAATACCCGGATGTCCTTCGAAAAAGAGTCTGGGTGTAACCCTGGCATCCTGGCCAAATTTGCCCATTGGCCTCTGAACATCATGGACTCCATACACTGATTGGGTTCATCACTCGGTCTCCTCTCCACCAATAAGCTGATGTGTGTGGTGGGCGTTCTGACACACTATGACTGCCGTCGCATCATCCAGATGGATGCTGCACACTAGTGGTGGATGAGGAGAACCCCCCCCCCCCCTCCTTCTATGTAAAACGCTTTGAGTGCCCAGAAAAGCACAATATAAATGTAAGGAATTATTATTAAGTAAATATAACTTGCTGAGATGAAATAACAGGATCAAGCATTTCAACTGCTGATATATAGGATATACACATGTAAATCATGTCTGATTCTGATTCTGAAATAGGTTGCTATATAGATACATCCTGGTCCACATACATCCTGGTCCACACTGCAGCTTGTTCTTACACTGAACAAAATTATAAACGCAACATTTTTGTTTTTGCCCCCATTTTTCATGAGCTGAACTCAAAGATCTCAGTCTTTGTCTATGTTTAAAAAAGGCCTATTTCTCTCGAATATTGTTCACAAGTCTAAATCTGTGTTAGTGAGCACTTCTCCTTTGCCGAGATAATCCATCCACCTCACAGGTGTGGCATATCAAGATGCTGACTAGACAGCATGATTATTGCACAGGTGTGCCTTAGGCTGGCCACAATAAAAGGCCACTCTAAAATGTGACGTTTTATCACACAGCACAATGCCACAGATGTCGCAAGTTTTGAGGGAGCGTGCAACTGGCATGCTGACTGCAGGAATGTCCACCAGAGCTGTTGCCCGTGAATTGCATGTTCATTTCTCTATCATAAGCCATCTCCAAAGGAGTTTCAGAGAATTTGGCAGTACAAATCCAACCGGCCTCACAACCGCAGACCATGTGTAACCACACCAACCCAGGACCTCCACATCCAGCATCTTCACCTCCAAGATCGTCTGAGACCAGCCACCCGGACAGCTGCTGCAACAATCGGTTTGCATAACCAAAGAATTTCTGCATAAACTGTCAGAAACCGTCTCAAGGAAGCTCATCTGCATGATCGTCGTCCTCTACGGGTCTCGACCTGACTGCAGTTTGTCGTCATCACCGACTTGAGTGGACAAATGCTCACATTGGAGAGGTGTTCTCTTCACGGATGAATCCCGGTTTTCACTGTACAGGGCAGATGGCAGACAGGGTGTATGGCGTTGTGTGGGTGAGCAGTTTGCTGATGTCAACGTTGTGGATCGAGTGGCCCATGGTTGCGGTGGGGATATGGTATGGGCAGGCGTATGTTATGGACAACGAACACAGGTGCATTTTATTCATGGCATTTTGAATGCACAGAGATACCGTGACTAGATCCCGAGGCCCATTGTTGTGCCATTCATCCACGACCATCACCTCATGTTACAGCATGATAATGCTCAGCCCCATGTTGCAAGGATCTGTACACAATTCCTGGAAGCTGAAAACATCCCAGTTCCTTCATGGCCAGCATACTCACCGGACATGTCACCCATTGAGCATGTTTGTGATGCTCTGGATCAGCCTATACGACAGCGTGTTCCAGTTCCTGCCAATATCCAGCAACTTCGCACTGCCATTGAAGAGGAGTGGACAACCTGATCAACTCAATGCGAAGGAGATGTGTTGCACTGCGTGAGGAAAATGATGGTCACACCAGATACTGACTGGTTTTCGGACCCCCCTGGACCCCCCCCAATACAGTAAAACTGCACATTTTAGAGTGGCCTTTTATTGTGGCCAGCCTAAGGCACACCTGTGCAATAATCATGCTGTCCAATCAGCATTTTTATATGCCACACCTGTGAGGTGGATGGATTATCTCGGCAAAGAAGCGCTCACTAACACAGATTTAGACAGATTTGTGAACCATATTTGAGCAAAATAGGCCTTTTGTTTACATAGAAAAAGTTTTAGATCTTTGAGTTCAGCTCATGAAAAATGGGGGCAAAAACAAAAGTGTTGCGTTTATAATTTTGTTCAGTGTATAAAATTAGAACTTGCCATCCCTGAGAAAGTTGTAGTTTTTTGTGCAGTCCGTAAGTGCAGTAATGGTTTGTTGTGTAGGGGTCTGTAAATGAGGAGGTGAACTCAACCATACGACGCTTCTTCTGCTACAACAACACATACAATGACATGGCAACCCTGTTCTTCAACCCTCAAGAGGTGGCAATCCACCAGCTCTTCCACCAGAATGGTAATAAAATGACATGCAGTCATATACTGTTTATGATTAATTCACACATCACAGCATATTTTGCTTTTGTTGATTGTACTGCCCCCTTTTCTCCTGCAACTTAGGTTCTTCAAGTGCATATCACTTGTACCTCTTTATTTTCTAATCTTTTTCTGTCTCTTTCTCCCTACTTTGTCTGGTTGTGTTGACAGCTACTTTCAGTCCCGTCACCCTCTCGCTGTTCTTTGTGCTGTATTTTTTTCTGAGCTGTTGGACATACGGTGTGTCCGTCCCCAGTGGTCTATTTGTCCCATCTCTTCTCTGTGGAGCTTCACTTGGACGCTTAGTGGCCAACGTCCTCAAGATGTAAGATTTATTCCTGTTTACAGTCTCTTAAGAACTACCTTTGGGCATCCGTTGGAACAGGACACACATTTATTGTGTCTTGTGCATCATAATTTCTTAGCCTACACTTATAATATTGTTTTCAATGTGTGTAATTGCAGTAATTTCCACATGCAAATATATTCGGGGACCTTTGCCTTGATTGGAGCAGCTGCCTTTCTAGGAGGTGTGGTCAGAATGACCATCAGCCTGACAGTCATCTTAATTGAATCCACCAATGAGATCACATACGGACTTCCCATTATGATAACACTGATGGTAGGAATACAAAAAATGTTATGACTTGATATCTAAAATCTGCTTTTGTTGTTGTATGGGAAATCATAATCTGGGTTGTTTGCGTGACTAATAAATAAAACTATATAAATTATATCAGATCACACCCTTTATGAATTTCTTCCTAAAGGCTTTTAAACACTGAGCGTGAAAAAGCAAAACGAATTTCGCACGTGATAACGCGCTGGAATAAAACAACACTACTAACTGGCATTGTGTGTTTTGTCAGGTGGCCAAGTGGACAGGAGATTTCTTTAATAAGGGAATATATGATATTCATATTCACCTAAAGGGAGTCCCGCTGCTGGAGTGGGAAACAGAGGTCGAGATGGACAAGTGAGGACACATTATTTCACGTGCCACAGTTTGTGGCTCAGAAGTGTTTAAATATTAAGCTACACTTAAAAATGTCTCTGTTTCATAGCATTATTTGTCATCTAATGCATGTTCTTTGAAAAGAAATTGATATCTAATGCAATGATATCCATACATTAAATGTCCAAATACTGTAGTTCTTTATTTTTTTCTACCTCTAATTTCTCTTAATCTGTCTTTCAGATTAACGGCCAGTGACATCATGGAGCCCAACCTGACATACGTGTATCCTCACACCCGTATCCAGTCTCTGGTCAGCATCCTGAGGACCACAGTCTATCACGCTTTCCCCGTGGTCACCGAGAACAGAGATAACGAGAAGGAGTTTATGAAGGGCAATATCCTCATAAGCAACAATATCAAATTTAAGGTACAACATGACGTCACCAATTGGGGCAGTATTGAACTACAGCATTTTGACCACAAGATGGTGCAAATGGTCTTCTGTTTTTAAATGTTTCACTCAATAGCACAGAATTGATTTCATTAGCTTTATTTGAAACTCGGATCATATACTTTAAGGAGGGGTGTAATATCACTTCTGAGTGATCAAACGTTTTTTTGTATGGTTGATGGATGATAAAAAGGACTACGCTAAAGTAAGGAACTGAGCCATAATTAGAGATCAGATTATCATAGAAAATTGGAGGGTGCATGTTTTTACTTCAACTAGTGCGGTTTTTCACATTCGCTATAAGTTTGTTCTCAAAACAGATTCTTTAAAAAGGTTTTTCATAAATTCATCATTAATACGTAATAACTTTCGCTACCTCTAAAATAATGTTTTCAAAATCCAACCTAATCCAAATGGGTTGATCGAGTCCTACATTATTTTAGTAGGAATCTTCAGTTTGACTTTGGAAATTTTCACATTATACGAAAGGTTCACATTATTGAGGAGAAATACTGTTTCATGTTGTCTTTAAAATGACTAGGAACTCACAGATTAAGTGACAAATAGACTTAGTAAACCCTCCATGTATTAATTGATATTTGTTTGTAATACATGAACTGTTCATTTAACTTTAAAATGTAAAGTTTAATGTACTGTAAAAATAAACTAATGTTAACCTATTGGTATTCAAATTCAGCAATTAACATCAACCGGGATTCATATTTCTGCAAAATGATTGTGCATTGTTAGTTCATGGTACTTGCAATAATGTTAAAAAATTTAACTTCATTGTATGGCTTTTGTTTCCATGTCTAAAAACCCCAGTTCTTCTCTCTGACGTTTCTTCTTCTTCAGAAAAGCAGCGTGTTGACGCGTGCGGGGGAGCAGAGGCGGAGGTGTCAGTCCATGAAATCATACCCGTCAAGTGAGCTGCGCAACGTGTGTGACGAGCAGACTGCTGTGGAGCCGGCGGAGGAAGGGCAGGACATCCTTCAGCAGATGCTGGAGAGGAGGTCAGTCGGCCAACTTTGACCTCCAGAACTATTAGCACCCTGTTCCTGCTGAAAAGCATTGATCGTCTGATATAACACAAGATGGATTTGTATGTAGTGTATATTATCACTCAAATATTTACTCCACATTCTGTACTTTTGAAGCATTTGTAGCTCCTGGAAGTCCACTTATAATTTTATTCAAGGTTTCTTACAACAAAAACAGTGTTTAGTGGCACACTTTGAATTTAACAGGCTTTTTACTCCTTTCCCTTTAAGATTTCCATATGTGACCCAGGACCACAGTCATAAGGGGAAATTTTTTGAAATTGAGATTTTTACATTATCTGAAAGCTGAATAAATAAGCTGTTAGGGTAGGACAATATTTTGGCCGAGATGCAACTGTTTGAAAATCTGGAATTTGAGGGTGCAAAAAAATCAAAATATTGAGAAAATCACCTTTAAAGTTGTCCAAATCAAGTCCTTAGCAATACATATTACTAATCATAAATTAAGTTTTGGGATATTAATGGTAGGAAATTTACAAAATATCTTCATTGAACATGATCTTTACTTAACATCCTAATGATTTTTTGGCATAAAAGAAAAATCGATCATTTTGACCCATACAATGTATTGTTGGCTATTGCTACAAGTGTACCTGTGCTACTTGTGACTGGTTTTGTGGTCCAGGTTCATATATATTAGTGCTGTCAATCGATTTAAAAAATTAATAGCGTTAATAAATCGCAAATTGAAAATACTAGGATTGACCTGTAAATGTGTTGAAATAAAGGAATGCATGAAAACAGAACCTTTCACACCTCCGCCAGGTATGAGACATAATCCTTATTATTCTTTTGTTTTTATTCAGCCGTTATCAGCCTTTATTCAAGCCACATCGCTTCAATCCCAGTACACATTTACCCAACTATTATCAAAAGTATTTCTAAATAAACGCAACAAAACATTTTCTTGCGACCTTACATGAAGTATTATGATAAAATGCACTATGAAGAAGAATTGGACCTGTTCTGCAGGTGCATTAGTGCTAACATTAGCATCATGCTACATAAGACACTTTTACTCAGAACTCACTTTAAACCACCGAGTGCTTGTAATAACTTCCTTTTGAGATCACATGTGTATACTTTGGGCGGCCGCGGTACATTATAAAAGTAGCCCAAAAAAACGCAACCCACGGCTCTGTCATTTTTCCCGCGACTGTATTTTTAAAATAACCCAATTGGGCGGTAAAACCGCAACCCTGGCAACACTGGTTCACTGTACCCTTATCACGGATCTGTGTCTCACTGTTCTCAAGAAGTTGGGTCAAACCTTATCGAACGATTAATTTGTGTTAAAATATTAAAGCGTTAATTTTTAGAGTAATCACATGCGTTAATGCGTTAACGTTGACAAAGACTTTTGAAGATTTATTTTCTTGCAAGAAAAGGTTAGTAGTCTGGCTGCAGAGTGTGACATTGAGAGATACATTGCCTCAGCATTTATAGCCTAATCAAATCCTGTTGCTTCTCTCATCCGATCATACTGTATATTCAACAAATGTGTCCATTTAAGGTATCTAACTATGCAAATTTTGATTTAATTTGTAATGCAAATTATTCTTTAAGAAGCTAGGTCCAGTTAGCCGAATATTAAATATTGTAAATCTAGATCATATGTCATATGTTAACGCGCTGACATTTTTTGCTTTTTTAAATGAGTGTCTGCTATCTGTTGTTGTTGGTAGACACGTGCCGTACCCAAACCTGTACCCGGACCAGTCTCCCAGTGAGGAGTGGACCATGGAGGAGAGGTTCCGGTCGCTCACCTTTCACGGGCTCATCCTGCGCTCACAGCTCGTCAACTTGCTGATCCGCGGTGTCTGCTACGCTGAAAACCAGTCGGTCAGACCCCTCCTCTTTGATTCTTCTCTCTTCCTTTTGTTTGTTCTCTTCCTGTCTCATCACCTTTTCTCTTGCCTTTATTTCCCATCTCGATTTTCCTAATCTTACTCTATTAGTCTTTTCAAAGGCGGTCAGTTCATCCCTGTAATCATCCCTTATGGTTATGCCCTATACTTTCTCACTATTACTTGAAAGTGAATGACATACTGAATCAATTTACTTTATTAAGAACTGTTTCTGGTTTTATGTGTTTCATAGTATTTTATTAAAATGTAATCTCCACCATGTTGCAAATTTAATCAAGAGAGTGTGGGCATGGATTAAGAATATTATTAATGTTCTAACACATTTCGACCAATCAAATCCCATCAAGTAAAATCAAGTCCTGTACACTACATTATTTCTTGCTTGATATTCTGCTTCACTCAGAAATATGTTACATTGCAATATGAACTTAATACAAGAAATGTATTTGATTCCAGAGAGAGTCTTCATAATCGTTCATAAAAAAAATGGAATGGGTTTTTTTTTTTTTTCTATTGAATGTGCATATATAGTGTGCTTTAAATCTTAAAAGTATATGTTCAAAAACTGTACTTGCAGGTAATATAATATTACTAAAATATAAGACAACTTATTAAGTGTACTTAGGGTGTACATTCATGGCTGTTTGTTAACACACTTAAGTACACTGTTATAAATTTGAATTTGACATTACACATTACAACAAAGTGCATTTGTTAAATAAAAAAGTATTTAAATTGTTTTACATTTTTGTCATGCTTTAAAGAACCCTTGATGTGCTGACTGAATACTAAAGCACATGTTAAGTACTTGATTATAATTTTAAATATTTTGCTATTCGGTATTACATTCAGTATATTTTAATTTTGTAATAAATTACAACTTAATCATATTTAAAAATGACATGACATAAGTTTCATTAGAACTTTTATTTATCATAAATGCTTGTCAGTATATTCTGCTGTCAGCTTATTTTAAGACCTACTTAAAATTGGGTCAAAAAAGCAATCAAAAGTTCATCTAATTGCATGTAATATAAATTTAAACTATATTATTTGTTAATTTATACAACAGTTCTTTCTGCTCCTCGAATCTGATTGGCTGAGAGCCTTTTCCAGCAGTGCAATGTTTTAGTGATAACAGAAAACTGTATCACCCCGCTTGCAGTATTTCTCACAGAGAGTGTCATGGTGGATGCCCAAATCTACTACGGTTTTACTGTTTTTGTGTCACGGAATGTGGTTTAAAAGTTTTTTTTTTAGGTGCTCAGTCCATCTCTCTCATAATAATTTACAGCAGGGGTGCCCAATAGGTCGATTGCGAAGGCAAATCTGGTAGATTGCACATTTAAATATGCTTTAGGTCAGTGGTTCTCAACCGGGGGAGCGCAAGATAACTTTCTCTAGCCACACCCAGGCCTGATTACTGCCACACCTGTTCACAATCAAGAAATCACTTAAATAGGACTCGCCTGACAAAGTGAAGTAGACCAAAAGATCCTCAAAAGCTACACATCATGTTGAGATCCAAAGAAATTCAGGAACAAATGAGAAAGAACGTAATTGAGATCTATCAGTCTGGAAAAGGTTATATAGCCATTTCTAAAGCTTTGGGACTCCAGCGAACCACAGTGAGAGCCATTATCCACAAATGGAGAAAACATGGAACAGTGGTGAACCTTTCCAGGAGTGGCCGACCGACCAAAATTACCCCAAGAGCACAGCGACGACTCATCCAAGAGGTCACAAAAGACCCCACAACAACATCTAAAGAACTGCAGGCCTCACTTGCCTCAGTTAAGGTCAGTGTTCATGACTCCACCATAAGAAAGAGACTGGGCAAAAATGGCCTGCATGGCAGAGTTCTAAGACGAAAACCGCTGCAGAGCAAAAAGAACATAAAGGCTTGTCTCAGTTTTGCCAGAAAACATCTTGATGATCCCCAAGACTTTTGGGAAAATACTCTGTGGACTGACGAGACAAAAGTTGAACTTTTTGGAAGGTGTGTGTCCCATTACATCTGGCGTAAAAGTAACACAGCATTTCAGAAAAAGAGCATCATACCAACAGTAAAATATGGTGGTGGTAGTGTGATGGTCTGGGGCTGTTTTGCTGCTTCAGGACCTGGAAGACTTGCTGTGATAAATGAACCATGAATTCAGCTGTCTACCAAAAAATCCTGAAGGACAATGTCCGGCCATCTGTTCGTGACCTCAAGCTGAAGCGAACTTGGGTTCTGCAGCAGGACAATGATCCAAAACACACCAGCAAATCCACCTCTGAATGGCTGAAGAAAAACAAAATGAAGACTTTGGAGTGGCCTAGTCAAAGTCCTGACCTGAATCTGTGGCATGACCTTAAAAAGGCGGTTCATGTTCGAAAACCCTCCAAAGTGGCTGAATTACAACAATTCTGCCAAGATGAGTGGGCCATTCCTCCACAGCGCTGTAACAGACTCGTTGCAAGTTATCACAAACGCTTGATTGCAGTTGTTGCTGCTAAGGGTGGCCCAACCAGTTATTAGGTTTAGGGGGCAAGCACTTTTTCACTCAGGGCCATGTGGGTTTGGATTTTGTTTTCCCTTCATAATAAAAAACTTCAATAAAAACTGCATGTTGTGTTTACTTGTGTTATCTTTGATTAATATTTAAATTAGTTTGATCTGAAACATTAAAGTGTGACAAACAGGCAAAAAAAATTAAAATCAGGAAGGGGGCCAACACTTTTTCACACCACTGTATTCTGTGATATTCTGTTTCGGAGCAGCTCAAGCAGTTTCTCATCGCGCAGTGTGAAAAACAGACTGAATGGTGGCTCAAAACCGCTGCATGAGCATATGATACGCAAACTACAGCTCTCGGTTAGATAAAAGAAGCCATTGTCACACTAGTAGCTTAAAGTTTTAATGGATGACGATTGTAATCAAGGTAAAGATGATTGCAGTGACATACAGGGGTCATGCATTAGGTGTGCATGTGTCCGTTATTATTAGGGATGCACAATATTGGATTTTGCCGATATGCCAATATTTTTCAAATAATTTTGCCCAATACCGATATATTTCCTTTTTGTTTGGAGACAAAACCAAGTATCTCCTGTGCAGAAACAATGAGCAAAATATTTTTAATTTTGGTTAGTTTTTAACAAGAATATTGTTAAAATATTGTTTATTTGTTAGAATTAAATAAGCCATAATGAAGTTTTTTTTGACAGCACATTGAAGCTTTGAAAATAACTATAAATAAACAATATATCTATCGCTACATTTTTTTCCCCCCAGAAAGATGCAGTGTTAATCCTAACATTTTATTTTATTTATAAGATTTAACATTTGTAGATGGTCTAAAGCAAAAGAATTTTAGAGCTTAAGATTTGTTTAAAAAATAAAACATTATACATGAATTAATAAATCAGTATATATAAAATAATTTTATTTACAAGGGTCATGTTTGTTTGTTTGTTTTTTTTCCCATGCAAACTATAGCTTCTGACCTTTTAAATCAAAACATACTCATTATTTTATGACATCGATTACTGCTTTATTTAATCAGAAACAGTCTAAATGTTATTTGTGTAGGCTATTTTACTTTTAATTTAATTAGAAGTAGGCCAACAGCGCCCCCCCACAGATCAAAACTCCTTACCGTACGGGCATTAGGACCTGGGGGAGGCTGCCGCTGCAAGTGCTATTACTGTTTACTCTATCACACACTGAACGGTCATTCTGTACGTGCTTTCACAGATTAAATGCAGAGATCCAAAACATTCAATCTAATCATCATTTAGGCAAAACTTTGCTTCAAGAATGAGCCATACTGCTGTTGTGATCTAATTGCTAGCACACCCTTAGCATATGTGAGTTAACATTCCTCTTATCGGCAAGACATAACTGCTTAATTGTTCATATCGGGCCGATGACGATATTTACATTTTAAAGCCATTATCGGCCAATTTTGATATCAGTCCGATAATACCGTGCATCCCTAATTATTATTGATGCGCAAACAAACTGGGTACACTCTCAGCGCACTGATCACATATTTCAGCTTGAACACAGTTCAGTATATTCACGTAGCTGTATACAACGACCTTCAGATCGCTGAGTTTCTACACATTCAGAATGGTTTAATTTTTGTGTTTAGTGATTATGCATGGATCCATAGCATTATATGCAGTCCTTTGGCATCTCCCTGTGGTCTTGTTTGGTATTGCATTTGGTATTGACTTGGTGCTTATTTGTTAAAATTACTGTATTGAGCTTTAATATGTTTGCAAAAAAGAACACGGAATGTTTGAATTTCTCTTTATATTTGTTTTGTTTAAAAATAATTACATGTAATTGAAACGTAATAACACTAGAGGTTTTTTAGTGAATAGAAAAGGCTGGGCTTGCTGATTTGGAGAGGAGGGGGTCTTGGAGTAAAGAGAGAACCACTGCTTTATGTAAATACAGGCACAGTTCTTGTACAGAAAATTAAACATTATCTTTTAAATTATTATTTAAAATAATAATAATAATTAAATTAAAGCAATATAAAGAT
Source organism: Barbus barbus (assembly GCF_936440315.1). Taxonomy (NCBI): domain Eukaryota; kingdom Metazoa; phylum Chordata; class Actinopteri; order Cypriniformes; family Cyprinidae; genus Barbus; species Barbus barbus. Next base: position 5,628,557 of record NC_136756.1, read on the forward strand.
GCATCGTTTTTTGTTTGTTTTTTATGTATTTATTTTTCACTTGGTAGATCTCTGAGAGTTTCTCATCTGAAAAGTAGATCCCCAGACAAAAAAGTGTGGACCCCCCTGCTCTACAGTAAGCTTTTAATACAGGAAGCTTTCAATGAAGCAACTCAAAAAAAAAGACATACTTGTGCCGTCGAACTGTTGTATAAATGCAATATCACACAAGTAGCCGTAAGATGATATGGTTGTATATCAGCACGCTGTGATTACCTACTGCTGAATCACAGCCGTGCCGATATACAGCCATAGCTACTCGTGATATTTCTCTTTTAATTCCAAATAAAATGCAATTAAGACTCTGCTTGTTTGCATGCAAGAATATTCTTTTATTATTTCTATAAGTACTTTTTAAAGAATGTTAAAGTGTAGTATTTTTTCACAAGGGTCTGTTTAGTGGTTATCGGAGTAAGACACATTGATCTGTTTGAACTGTAGATGCAACCAAATACATTTGAGAGCAGCCTCTCTCTCTTTCCTCTGCCCTTTGTAGAGCGCCTCACAGCCACGGCTCTCTCATTCAGAGATGACTGAGGATTACCCACGATTCCCTGACATCCACGATCTCGACCTGGCCCTTCTCAATCCACGCATGATTGTGGTAAAGTCTCTTCAGGGGAATGTCGTGACGCTCACAGCAGCTCATAAACTAGTGCTCTATATCCAGTTATCTAGGATGTGTGTGTAATGGCTGTTAATTGGTGTTAATTGAAAGTGTGTAAGTGCTCTTGTTGTAAAGTGAGCCTTGCAGTGATGACAGTTTGTTCAGCGGTCTCTCTCAGACATAATTATACTCATTTGTCTTTGTGTTTTTTTTTCTTAAACAGGATGTGACTCCTTACATGAACCCCTGTCCATATACAGTCTCTCCAAATACACGCATCTCCCAAGTATTCAATCTGTTCAGGACCATGGGACTTCGACACTTACCTGTAGTCAATGCGGTGGGAGAGGTACGTCTGAGACACAAACATCTAAACACGTTGTTAGAAACACAGTGACAAAGAAATATAGAAGCAACTTTCTCTCTTCAATTTTTTTGTCTTCATTTATAAATTCATTAAACAAAATTACTAAAACTTGAAATAAAATTAAAAAATAATAAAGATAAAATCATTCAACATTTTTATAAAAACTTGAATTGTATCTAAGTGATGCTAAAGTAGCCCTGCTTTGTGTGTGCAAGCAATTTAATGTTAAAATATTCAATTAGATTTGACACGATTGCAAATAATTTTTTTAGCATTGTACATTCTTAACTGAAACAAACAATTCACGATTCAATATTGAGGCATATGCATTGGCAGAATTTGTAATTGACGCATCTAAGTTTATTTGTATAGCGTTTTCATGATGCAAATCGTTGCAAAGCAGCTTTACAGAAAAGTTTCTACATTATATTTAGTAATAGCTTATCAGTGGTGATCTCAAGTTGATGTCCATATGGCAGAAATGTACAGTAAAAATCAAGCAGTTAATGGCATGTAATCAAACAGAAGGTGAGCATTATTAACAGCAATGATTATATGTTGCGGTCAAACTTATAGCAAAATCTGTCTGTCGCAGCTTCGCACGTTGTGCAAGAATTTTCATAAAGTGGTGTTTTGTCATCTGTGTGTCTCTTTCAGATCGTGGGAATAATCACCAGACATAATCTTACCCATGAGTTTTTAGTTGCTAAACTCCGACAGCATTACATCACAATCTAAGACTCCGTCTGCGATCAAGCAGCCAAGCTTGAGTGATGGCGTCCTCGAGGGGAGAAGAGCCTGAACCCCGCTTCAGGTCGCACCCTAAAGCCATTCCTAATATCTGCGTGGACCGCTAGAGTTTGGTACCTGACCCGTCCTGACACACACACACACACACACACACACACACACACACACACACACGCGCCTTATGCTAGCACTGATGCAGGCGAGATCCCATTTATCAGCGCCGCCTGTGCTTTACCAATCTCACTCTAGCACTTTTCATTTTGTCTCCGAGTTCTGAATGTTTTAATAGTGCTCACCATTTCTGTGTAATTCTGAACGTTTGCTTTTGCACAAAGGCTGATATAAACCTCAGTCCCTGGTTGAAAGGGTAAATGTCATGAAAACTGTCAAGAACTGTCCATCACCCTAAAATCAAAAGGAAGAAATATTTTTGCTTAGTTTTAGGACCTTTAAGATTTTATGCATGTCATTTTTTTTCATTGCAGTTAAACATTTTCTCCAAATTACTGTACTGCCAAAATAAATTAAAATTGTATTGCCATAATTAATGCTGATTTAAATCAAATCGGCGCATTATTGTAATTCAAATATTTTATTTTAAAAAATGACCATTTATAGAGTAATCAATGAAAAGAAAGTCACCAATATATATATCATTTAAATTATGGGGCATAACTGTAAAAGGCAATAAAATGTTTTGTTAAATTAGGCTTCATTTACTAAACACAAATAAACAGAATAGTTTTCTTTTCTTTGATTTTGGGTGAAATATATGGAATTTCGACTATTTATCTGACAATTGTTTTTTTTTTTTCTCGCAATTCTGCCTTTTTTCTCAGATTACAAGTTTATATCTTGCGATTCTGATTTTATAACATGCAATTGTGAGTTTATATCACACGATTCTGAGAAAAGAAGGCAGAAATTAGATGTTAACTCTCAATTGCAAGAGAAAAAAAGTCTGAATTGCGAGATAAAGTCATAATTATCTTTATTTTTTATTCCGTGGTGGAAATGGGCTTCCATAGAAGTGACCTATTTTCATAAGATCTTCAATGCAAAGAAAAACCATTGAGCATGTGGCATTAAAGAAATATTGGTAGACCCTTTCTAAGACTCAAAAATCAGATGTATATCTCATATAGTCGTGCCATTATTTCAATAATGCCTTTTTCTAGTGACACATTTACTCTGTTTCTGTAAAGTTATTCAGTTCCAGTGTTTTGGCATTTATTCCAAGTGAACAATGTTTTAGTTGTAATCGTGGCATTAATATTTTAATATTAATTATTTTTCCCATTCCATCATGATGTTGTTTTGTCAGGGAAGAAAGATCTCAGGGTGTGTTTGTAATAATGAACTAATCAAACCACCATAAAATCACTGAATTACAGGGATTTTTGTAATGCATATGCTTGTTTTCATAACATACAGTCATGATATTAGTATATCGTAATTTGACTGTGGTTTGATTTCAAGGGACTTACAAGAACAGACTAAATAGTATTAGAAGAAATGATGGCATATTTGTATACTACACATTCCTGACATTTTTGTTTACTGTAATTTTCTTTTTTGATTTAAGATGAAAGACATTTTGTCTCATATGCTGCAAAAAGTTTTAATTTATGCTTTAAAATGTTGTTTATCTATTGCAGTTTTTTTTATTGTGATGTTGAGCTATCAGAGTTTTATTTGATGTGTCTTTTTAATGTATGTATTATAACATACCGTTTAATTTCTTTGACTAAAAATGTGCTGCAGGTTTGGAGAGCCGACTAAACACCATATAAATCTAAACACTATAAATCTGTTATAAAAGCTTCATAAACGATATGCAAATGTTGCGTGGAAATCATTTGTGATCTCAATATTTCATTGTGATATCGTACACTATCATTATGTTTTTTTCAGGTGATTAATTTAATGCAGTAGTCAAAATAAAATGTACACCCTTGCCTTGTAAGACTTGTGTTCAGTGGTTTTGGTCAGAATTCATACAGCAGGCCTTACAGCATTTATAAAACTGCTTTTTGGAAATTAATTTTAATAGTACTTTGTTGAACTGCATTCTTCCACTAGCAGATATATTTTCATTCATGCTCAGATGCTGCTTATGATCATAAAATAAACTCTTGTATCACGCTGAAAGGTGGACCTTACATAAAGTCACTGTAGAAAACGTATTATTCACGCAAAATATAGAGCTTTCAAAAATATGCTCTGGTCAAACTCAAGTATTTCAGCTTTATTATCTGTAACTGATTGGCAGTCAGTTTAGTGTTCACACTGACAATTCATTTTCAATGGAAGTTGGCAATTTCCAGAGACGGGGCCATTTGTGATGCAACAATTTGAGCAGAGTACAGCTTAGTTTTATGCAAATGAGCATCAACACAATGTGACAACAACCAATGTGAGCGCAGACCAATAACAGGCTGCTCTCTTCCACGCAATAGACTGAAGTTGTAACTCTTAAAGGAGCGAAGATATTTTACTCTGTCACACATGACAATGCAATGGTCATGTAGAATTTGTGCTAATAAACAGCCAGTATGCTAATAATATGCATTGTAGTTAAGAGTGAGAAGTGCCCCCTTAAATAAAGTGTTATGGATTGACATGTATATGCACTGTTTTATATTGTTTTCCCCAGCGTTAAGAGATATCAGTAGGAACGAGTCGTGTGTGATGAATAAAGAGCGTGTGCACCTGCTGCTCAGTCAGTCATATTCACAGCAGAGCTCTGAGTCGGATTCATTAAGCTCTTCACTAAACTCACTCTGACACATGCATACAGACCTCCTAATGTAGGCTGATGTGTCGGACATGGACCGTTTCAGCACAGATCTGATTTCCACAAGGAAACAGGGCTCATAATAGAGCTAATCGTGGCATTCCTCAATGGCAAATTAGGACGCTGTCATTTTTTCCTTTCCAGTTCATCTGTGGTTTTGTGCAAAGGATGCATGTCGTAGTGAATGAGAGAGGCAACACGTTCATGGACTATTGCTGGTCTCCCATCAGATTCATCGACTGTCACTCACAGACACAGGCCTTTCTTGACAAGAAGCGCTGTGATGTAATACTAGTTCAGATTTCAGCAGCTGCTTTGTCTAGATTACAAATTCAAATACATATTTATTTTGATACTTTACACTTCAATTATTAAAAAATATGTTTAAACCATGATGAGCTAAGCAAAACATATCCTTTCAATATTAATTATATGAAACAATGCAAAAAAAGATCTAATATTAGTTTAGTTTTTATATAATGTAATAGTATAATGTTTAGTTTTTATATAGTTTTTAATAATTTAAAAATATAAATATATATCCTTGCAAATATTATTTATTAGTAAAACAATATATATTAATATTACATTTTCAGTTGTGGTATCATTTCCATCACAATGAATAATACTGCCACAACAATTTTCAAAAGTTAGTGTATTTCTTTATTACGGGGACAACAGTGTCTGTGAAATTATAAATCAGATGTGATTTGTGAAGTAGAGAGACAAAAATCATCACTTGAGTTAATCACGGAGAATATACCTCTTGAGAATAACTTCTGTGTGGGGTTTTCACTAAAGCTTCTCAAATGATATAAAAAGTGTGAAAATGTCTAATAATGTAATGTGTAAGGAATGTGGGATACGTAAAATTCTAGCTATATTTTTTGGTTCCAGATATTTTAAAATTGTCATTTCCGTCACTGCTATTAACATAATCGAAGAATATAATGCAATATATAATTTTGTATATATTGTATATATAATTCTGACTTTCAGGCAGAATTCTCCCATGATGCATGCGGTGTCTGCTGGGTGTGGGGGGAAAAAGTGTTTTATTTTATAAAAGTCAACAGAACAAAACGTGTCTATATTGACTACAGTATGTGGTGATATTCACTCAAATTATTTATAATTTCGGCAGGGATTGTAGGTGGGGGAGTGAGTAAGCAATGCTCTCTCCACTCTCAATACCACGACTGAGGTGAGACCCTTGAGCAAGGCACCGGACCCCCAACTGCTCCCCGGGCGCCGCAGCATTGGCTGCCCACTGCTCCGGGTGTGTGTTCACTACTGTGTGTGCACTTGGATGGGTTGCACAAATTCTGAGTATGGGTCACCATACTTGGCCACACACCACTTCCCTTCCCCTTCCCCCTTCAAATTGAGTCACTTTCTGAGAGCCGTCTCAATTTACCCGAATTGACCATATACGTTTTTTCACATTTTGTTATATTGCGTTCTTATGTTAAACTGCTTTAAAGTACTTTGTTTCCCACATAAATCTACACCCCAATCACCATAATGATAAAGCAAAAACCGGATTTATCATAACTTTGCAAATTTATTAAAAAGGAAACACTGAAAAAATGACATTGCACAAGTCTTCATGCCCTTTTATTTGACACTTGAAATTTAGATCAGGAGCATTTCAGTTTTACTGGATCGTCTTTGAGATGTTTCTATACTCCGACTGGAGTTATCCTGTGGCAAATTCAGTTGATTGGACATGATTTAGAAAGGCACACGGACACCTGTCTATACAAAGTTTAACAGCTGAAATGGATGTCAGAGCAAAAACTAAGCCGTGAGGTCAAAGGAATGGCCTGCAGAGCTGAGAGACAAGATTGTGTTGAGACAGATCTGGGGAAGTCTACACACACAAAAAAAATCAACTGTGTTGAAGGTTCACAGGAGCATTTGGCCTCCATAATCTTTAATGGATGAAGTTTGAAACAATCAGGACTTGTCCTAGATCTAGCGTCCTGGCCAAACTGAGCCATCGAAGGAGAAGGGTCTTGGTTAGAGAGGTGATCAAGACATTGATGTTCACTCTGGTTGAGCTCCATGATCTTCTATGGAGATGGGAGAAACTTACAGAAGGAAAAACATCACTGTGACACTCCACCAATGTGGGCTTGATGGCAAAGTGACTAAACTCAAGCTTCTCCTCAGTAAAGATACATGAAACCCTGAATGGAATTTACAAAAATACACCCAAATAACTCTCAGAGTATGAAAAAAAAAGATTCTCTGGTCTGATGAACCTCAATTCCTTTGTCTGAGGGAAACCAAGCACCGCTTATCACCTGCATAATACCATCCCAACGGTGAAGCATGGTGGTGGCAGCATCATGCAGCGGGGGTGTTTGTCAGTGGACGGACTGGGGAAGTGATCGGAGAAGACTGAAAGCTGAATGCAGCTAAATACAAAGATATCCATAATGAAAACCTGGTCTCAGACTGGGCTGAAAGTTCATGACAATCACCCTCCGCACACAGCCAAGACAATGCTTAGGGACCACTCTATGAACGTCCCAGAGCTGGGACTTGGAGCCAATCGGACATCTTTGGAGAAACCTATAAATGGCTGTCCACCAATGGTCCCCAGCCAACCTGACAGAGCTTGAGATGATCTAAAGAGAAGAAAGGCAAACAAACAAAACAAATGCAGATGTGCAAAGCTTGTTGCATGAGGCTGTAATTGTTACCCAAGTGCTTTAACTAAGTTTTGAGTTAAGGGTATGAAGACTTGTGCAATGTCATTTTTTCAGTGTTTCCTTTTTAATATATTTGCAAAGTTTTTGCTTTGTAGTTATGGTGAGTGGGGTGTAGATTTATGTGGGGAAAAAAAGTAATTTAAAGCAGTTTAACATAACAAAATGTGAAAATATGAAGGGGTATGAAGACTTTCTATAGGCACTGTACATACTCTGTTATTTCTGTCAGTCCTTTCAAGATTCAGATTAATGGATGAAAAACCCTGTCCTTACAGAGATGTACCCGACTGTCTGCCACCTGGAGGGCGTTTTGCCTATGGTCATACATCAAATCTGCCACTTTATCTCTCAGTGCAGTGAATGAACCCTCAGACTAACACCAGTCCTCTCCCTCACCTCTGACACGCTCGCAGGCTGCTCGTCTAATTGGAGGAGATGTAGTCCCCGCTCGTTCTCCTGTCACTGCCATCTCACTGGATTCACACCAGACCCAAGCCATCAGTCTCTAACAGTCTGTTGGTGTGTGACACGAAGTTTCTAATAAGAGCAGCGGTCTGAGCGGAGGCATTATTCATGCAATCAGGAGCGAGCCCGCTGAGCTTGTGTAATAGGATTAAGCCTGACATGGCTGGAGTTTTTTAAGGTTAGGGCAGGTGTTGATAAGCTCCTGCAGCTGTTGGACTCATTATAGTGCAGTGCTGATGTGTGCTGTAATGAGTCTGATAATGGCCATTAGAAGAGATGGCGTGGGTGGTAAACGAGTAGATTCCTCATGAATGGGAGAACGGGGCTCAATAGTGAGCTTATGCATTTCTGTGTTAGTTGAGTTTCGTTTTTTGAAAATCTAAAAATGATTCAAAAACCAGGATTTTGTTATCATTTTATTATCACTTTCTGCAACGAATCCCCCTTAACATCTGTCCATACTGTTCTTGAAACAAAATGGTGTTTTACATTTTATTTCTAAGAACAGAAATGTAACAAAAAAGAAATAGCACAAACAAATAGCAATTCATGTTTATCTGGGTCTGTTATTCTTCATTAAAAGCAGAATTGCACACCAATATCATAAATAAATGCAGAATAAGTAAAACATTATTAATGCACATCATTATCGTGATTTTTGCCATATATTGTAACATACTTATTAGCACTCAACTACTTGTACATAATAAATATATCAAACAAATATCAGATAATATAAAGCACAACAGGCATGGCAAAATATAGACACATTTCTAACAGTCTTGTTGGTTTAATTTCCATGTTACATTCGTTTCCAAGACTTGAACAGGTGAACAGATTATTTTGCACAGGTGTTTTTTCCCCCACATATTTTAAATTACAGATTGCATTGTGTTTTATAGGCAACACTTTAAAATAAGGTTCCATTAACATGATATTAATGTTAATTTTTACAATATTAAAATCAAAAGTTGTATCTGTTAATATAATCTAATGGACCTGAGCCAACAAGAACTAACAATGAACATTTGTATTTTTATTAACTTAACTAAACTAAAAAAAAACATGAATAAATGCTGCAATAAATGCATTGCTCATTGTTAGTTAAGGTTAGTTCATGCATTACAAAAGGTCTCATTAGCTAACATTAGTTAGAGTTAACAGACAGAAAATTACCAGTATCTTTTGTTTTTCTACATTTTTAGTTATCATGAGAGACTTTTAAGTTCATTTGACACACAGGACCATGTAAAATTACTTATTAAAGATAAAGGTAATTAAAAATTGGGGGGAAAATGATGAAAGTTACAGGACCTGACCTCAGATTTACTTTTATTTAGATTTACTAAGATTTTTTTCCCTCTCTTAAATACATGCAAATTTTAACCTAAAAAGTTCATGGACAACCGCCCACATGTAAAATTATTTATATATCATAAATATATATTGTAATCTATATGTCATCATCATAGCTAACCTTTTTTAGAGTTGCACCCAAGGGTGCTGGAGGACCCTATGCGATCCAGCCGTCCCCCGAAACAGCCAGACAGGCTTTTGCTCCGGGTTGACATGAGGAGATCTATGAGGCGGTTTCTCTGCGTATCAAACCCATCCGAGGGCTTGGTGTCCTCCGCCGGAGCTGCTTCTTCCTCTCTGTCCCAGGACGTGGAGGCCAGGCTCTGCTCCAGCGCCGTGTTGCTGTCCTCATAATCGACGGCTCTCTCAGGAGCCTCTTCTGCGGCCAGGGCCTCTTCAAGCTGCTGCAGCAAGCTCTGGAGAGCAGAAAAGAGTCAACCTAGCCATTCTGTGGAAATGGTTTCTTTAATTGAACTCAATATTCTTTGCATGATCAAGATGCTATCCTGTTTGGATCACATTAAATCTCATGTAAATCTCATTCTGTTGAAAATAAAAATAGAATTTGAAAACAGTTTCTGGTCCCCATTGACTTAAAAAATACTATGGAAGTCAATGGGTGCCGTCAAGTGTTTGGCTCCCCACATTCTTCGAAATATCTCTTTTTGTGTTCAGCAGAAGAAAGAAACTCATATAGGTTTGTAACAACTAAGTTTTAATTTTTGGGTAGACCATCCCTTTAAAGTTCAGTCAACCAACATACATCCATTTATACCAAAAAAAAACATACTTTTCTGCATTAAGTGCTTGCAAAATACTACTTTTTATCATAGTTACTAGAGTAAATAGATCCAAACATTCTAATGTCACTGCAAGTCCATATTTATTTATTTATTTGAAGGTTTGAAAGCAGAAATACCTTCAGCTTGGCCATGTTGCTGGCGGGACTGTGTCTGCTCAACATGTGCGCTTGTACATCCATCTGATGCCAAAGCAGGACCAGTAGTCCTGTGAGAATAAGTCCTCTGATCATCTCTGGGTGCTGGCTCTTTGTCTCTGAACTGGCCGTCTGCCTGCTTGGCTCTTATATAGGGACAGTTGACTGTCAGGAGCTCATCCTCTGCAAACTGTGTGAAGTGCATTCCGACACCTCGTCTGTGATAACGCTCCTGGAGCAGATTTCCTTTTAAGTGGCTGTTTGGGGCAGTGAGAGGTGGCTCGCTGGAGAACTCCTGATGTGTGGTGCTGGGACACAAACAGTGACCTCAGGCATCATGGGGAATGCATCCGCTGCACGAGTGGCTCACATGGTTCCGGCATCACCTCACAACTGATACAAACTACAACTAACTATACCATAAGGGGTTAAAACAGATCATGGTCTATATATAGGCCAGTGATAATGACCGAAATTATGACTTTATGGAAAAACAGTAAAAGTAACAAACCAGAACCTTTACCCATGTGCATGTTAACGATAACTGAACTCATTTCTGTAAACAGGTTAATAGATTTTAATACCATTGGCGATCTAAAATCTTGAGTGAAAATACGTTTCTTTGGCAAAGAAAATTTGTGAAGTGTAGATATTTGTCCGTCAAATGGCTGAATCTACAATAATGCGGTTACTGTTTTGTTGCAGAATAAATGATGTAGCTGATAGGGGAGAATGAAACTTGGGTTAGGGTTAGTTTTACTCCAGTGCATATTATATACTGTATGTAAAATACCATCAAAAGTAAAACAAGCCATCTTCCATATCAGTATTGATAATTTATTAAACAGTAAACAACTATGAAACAGGGTTGTTACTATAAATATAGTTACTATAGTAACATAATTATATATATTTCATTTCTGCTTAAAAACATAATGTGCTCATTTTATTCTAGTTTAACGTAATGTGCTAAAATATTTAAAACTGTAGTAAAATAACTAAAAAACTGAAAATGTAATACAAACTATATAGAAAATAACATTTAGAAATGAAAAAAAGACAAATACAGACCAAAAATCACCAAAACTTTAACTAAACTTTATTATTATTATTATTATTGTACATCATATTTGCTTAGCGCAAGCTTTTGAAAATACATATTCCATATTCATTTGCAGAGTACAGAAGTTTAATTTTTTTAAGTTTATCAGTTTTAAAGTTTAAATCTGTTTTAATCATTTATTTTGCTATCATTAAGTCCAATTTTACATTTTTGACTTCATTACATGGTTATTATTATTGTAGCTACCAGAAATCTGACATTTTTGTAATACATTTGTTTAAATAGTATATCATTTCTTTGTTATATAGTTGTATTTAACATTCCACACGTTAACATATATCAAAATGTAGGCCTACTAAATGAATTAACCCCACAACGTTAGGCACATTTAACCAGGAGTGTTAAATCAAGTTTGCTTTGTAGAAATCTACACCCAAATTTCTAACCCAAAACACAGTGTCCCATATTTGAGCACGAGCTGTCCCACATTAGAAAATCCACAAATTCTTAAACAATTTGGGAGCACTGATATATGTGAAATTTCACCTTCAAGTACAATATATGAAAAATGTCTTCTGATTTAATAAGGGAACACATTGGGGATTTTATAACGATAAAAGATTTTGATTTATCGTTTTGGCTTCATATATGAGACACAATTCAAAATTGCAAAAAGTGTCCCTTATCCATTACCCAAATCCACCCTATTATTATTATTATTACTACTACTACTACTAAGAATTAATCCCCCAAAATATTAAACTGTTTTAGCCAACACCAATTTTAAATAATAATTTGATATATACAAAACATGTGCCAAATATCTGACAACTTGCCAATTTTAGTTTGGAGCTAATTAACTACCCCTGGCTTCCCCTATTTATTAACAACTTAAAAGCATTTTGTTCTAAATGTCACCACCAAACCTTGTGAAACAGAGGCCTGAATTATACTGAATGTCACTGAAATGTCGTATCTAACTCGGGATAGTGACCTTGAGTTCCCTTGAGTAATGTGAAGCACTGCTGCTCTCCATGGTGCTGAAACAGGTTCAGCTGATAATGATGCCCTGAGGAGGGACCGAGGAATTTCTACGTCTCCAAGGGACAGTTTGATCAATGCAACCATGTTGTTGTTGTCGGGCAAACAGTGCATGAACTTTATTCTTCGTCCTAAACTATACTTCAATATTCCAGAGCTCAATATAACCTTATCACATCATGATTTAAAACAGCTTATTATGTATTCAGTGAAAACTCATGGTGCATGTGTTCAGGTAAATTTTGCAGAAAAAAACCCCAAACAAACGAGAAATAAAGATTTCTGAAACAATGGCACGTGTAAACATTTATTACAACTGATCTGAATGACAATTAAATTAAATATGCATATAAATATATAACTGGACTATTTAAACAATTTAATAAATATCTAAATAAATATGCATGTTTAAGAACAATTTCTGCAGTCATAAATAATAACAGTAAAATAATAATAATAAAAAAATGTCAGGTAACCTAAAAATGTGCTTTGATGGTTTGTTGATGTCACAAATATACACCAAGAAAAGTCATTGTAAGGTCAGATCAAGTAGAAATAACTCTTTAAAGTAATACCAGCACTAAAAGTTGAACTTTTTTTGCAGTGTAGAAGCTCCTAATCATTAAGACTTCACCACTTCTTCGAACCTGAAAAACAGGAATAAAGAGAATGTGTAAGTTAGTGAACCCTAAACCTGTGTCTGTAAATTAAGGGGTGGAGAAAGCAAACCATTATAAATTGTTGTCCAGTAACAGTTCTTTATTTTTTATTAAAAGTATGTTATGTCCATATTAACCATAAATGAAGTGGTTACCGGAGCGTCCGGAGGTGTTACAGCCCAGGGACGACATGGAGCCGATTCTGTCCAGTTTGCTCCCGAAACACCCGGAATATCTCTTGGAGTCGTGCCTGACTGTCCTCAAGTCCCGAGAAGACAGATAGTCCCTCGTGTCAGTCTTGGGTTGAGGTTCAGCGCGGGTTTCTTCAGGATTATCCTCCTCTTCTTCCACTTTCGTCAGTGTTTGCTCTTGAGAAGAAGCAGGAATGGACTCCTCCAGTCGCTGTAGAAGAAGCTGAAAGGGCCGCACATGGCTCATTAGTTTGCCCTATAGGTTGAGCATTATTAAGCAAGTTTTCCAGTCTCATTCCAACCCGATCTCATGAAAGTGCGTATCAATAGAACGAGTTTGCGTACTGTTTATATGCAGAAATTGACTTTGGCGTGCATATGCAATTTTTTTTTTTTGCGTATAAATACCACAATTTTCTGTTTTTATTTGGCATACTATACGTATTTTCATGAGATGTTCGTCTTACCTTTAAGATATCCCTGTCCTCGGTGGTTAAGGCTGTGTTTTGTAGCGGGAAGCCACGCATGAGCTGAACGCTGAAGAGTAAGAGAAGGCCGACGAGAGGAATGTCAATCGATTTCATGTTTCCTGATGTTTTTGCTGCTCTTCTGTCTCGTTTGTCGTTGTCTGTATACTCTCTCAGCGGAGCCTCGAGCTCTTTTATACTTTAAAGTCTGACACGCCAGTAATGTGAAGAATGGCCGCTGCATTCCGACACCTCAGTCTGATAAAGGCTGCTGTCGGAAATCAGTCCTTTTAAAGCTTATAGACGAGTCCAAATGGGCCACAGTGACGGGAACACCTTAATGCGTTCATTATACTCCTCTTCCCTCAAATCATTCACATCAAGTGTCTTACATGGCACTTTAAAGCAAGTTACAGTAAAGATTCTACGCTTTATCTAACTGAATAATAACTAACAAACACTGTATAATGTTAGAGTGGGCAGTTAATAGGCCGTAAATATATTATTATGCATTAACTGTGAACATTAATCAACGGTCTGAAGATTCAGTCACACTTTAAGGTCCAATTCTCGCTATTAACAATTAACTATGACTTTTGCCTCAATAAACTCCTAATTCTCTGCTTATTAATAGTTAGTAAGGTAGTTGTTAAGTTTAGGTAAGACTGTAGAATATCATGCAGAATGCGCTTCATATAAGCACTAATAAACAGCCAATAGCTATGCTAGTGATAACTTATGCATGCTAATAAGCAACTATGAGAATTGGTCCCTGTACTTAAGTCGATTTTACTCAGGTTTACAGACGGAGCTGCATGCATATTTATACAAATCTTACGATTGTACACCAGTTTGCAGTTAACTTTTATATATGTAATAGAGACGCGACATGCACATTTGGACCAGCTGTTGCACTATTTCTGTCAACTAGAAAGATTTAATTGAGACATTGGTAAAGCATATGGAAGTAGGAAAGAGCAATAAATGCTCATTAAGATACTATGCCATGTGTGTTCCAAATATATTTGTAATGATTTAGTTATAGAAAATGATTAGATGCAGGCCTCACTCTTAAAAAATAAAGTTTATTTATTGGCATCAATGGTTTCATGAACAAACTTTAACATCCTTGTAACATTTCCATTGCACAAAAAGTTCTTTATAATGGAAAAAGTTTCTTGAGATGATTAAAATATTCTTCACACTAAAACAGTTCTTTTAAGATTCTCTGGGGAATCCAAAATGGTCCCGTTTGACTCTTATTTTTAGGAGTAGCATAGCCTATCCGTAGATATGGATACATGTGTATCACGGTGCTGATTTAACCTAATTTCCAGTTCATAACAAATTTGGGAAAAAACAGGTCAGCAGAGTTATGGTTAGGATTTATTACTTAAATCATTCATGCATAGACCTATATACTGTACAGATGGCTTGCATTGTTAGTAGGAATTACCTAACTGTCCCAGTTACAGAGTATTTAGTGATTGCTTTTATATCAATCAAACCCCTTAAGAACACAATGCCTGAGTTCTCTTCATGCCTCGTTCTCAAAATCATTTCAGTGGCTTTTGTGCTCAAATCATTGCTTTTCAGGTTGTTCTGTAGTCTCTGAATCCAACACGTTCTCACTCCAAACTCGTGAAATACTTTTCAATAATTTCTACTTTTACAAAGAATTACATACGTTTGGACATGACGCAAAGAGCAAACAACTGAGAGCAGCGGGGTTCCCTACATGTTGAGAAGTGACGCTAAAGGGCACCCAGTGCGTAAAAACTGACGCCAAGGGGTCCTGAAAGAGTCCGTAAGTGGATTATATAACACCTAAAATTGAATAACAATAAAGAAAAGTTTCATTGTGTTTCTGGGTCATGCCTAAATTCAATAGATCTCACCAACAGATATTTATTTATGTCAATAAATGATCCATGTGATCACAATAAATTGCACTATAGTTCCAGCATACGCTGTAAAAAGCTTATCATTAAAGCCTTTTTTTTGCATGGAAATCTGAATAAAAGTTTCATTCGGTAAAAACTGACTTATTACATTATGTCAGCTCTGGTAGAAATAGACCCTTATGGCCATCTTGGCACTTTTGAATCATTGATTCATGGTCAAATTTAATACTATGTTTAATACTATTGTACATTTGATTTCTGCCTGAATGTATTTCTTTATGTCTCATATAATTTGTATGCGTTATGTTAGCATATATGCGTTAATTTATCTTCTAAGTTCATTGTTAAATTTACTCACGTTAGTTTTAGACCACACTGACACACACGTTATGCAAAATATTTATTTTGCAGCAATATACATTATCTATAACACCATTGGATTTATAGAGGACATAAATAAATACATACATAAATAAATAAATAGAAGCAACAGTACAAAGCAGCAGTCATGGAATCTTCAAATACAAACTATTTACATGTCTAAATCTTTTAAAAAAAAAAGACCAACACATACAGCATCACCTGAACACAAACACTTCTTTTTTTTTTCTTTTTTTTTAATCGAAGGTGTGCCTGCCAAAGTGTCAAGTATTTCAAAGTCCCAACCTGCAAGAAGTGACATGACATGAAGTAATAAGACATGACTTGTTTTATTTCTAATACGCGTTTGAACAATTTTCCATGTTTATATCTGGCCAAGATGACCTAACATCCTAACATACCCCCGCTTAACACCCGAGTCCGCTAAAAGACCCGATTCTTTCGAGTCTGACCCCAAAGCAGCTCCTCAGCCCGCCTTTCTTGAATCGACTCCAGGAGCGCTTGGAAGTGGACAGTAAGTCGCCTAGAAGACGCTCGATGGCGCTATCTTTTCCAGCCAGCGCTGAGTTGCGCGCATCTGAATCCCACATCTGTTCATCCAGCGCGCTCTTCTCAGATCTCGCATCTTTCTGCTCCATCACCGACTCCTCCGACTCCACAAACGGCGTGTTCACTTCTTCATCTAACAACTGCTTTAGACTCTGCAATAAAATATGCATATATATATATATATATATATATGATTAGTCAGAGTCTAATAAACGTTTAAGAGTGAGCTATAAGGCTGAAAAACTCACCTGTAAACTGGTGACTGGTTTGGCACCAACCAAGTTTAAAAGTAGAAGTGAAGACAAGCAGAAAATAGTGATGTTGTTGGCGATCATGGTTGCTGAAGTGGTCTGGAGGTGGTGGCTGTGCGCGGCTGCCTTGACTCTTCGCTCGTACCCAAGCACCGTGTCCAGGTGCGCGCTTTTATTTCGCCGGGAAAATCCATCAAACCCTACGGGGAGGGCTTTTCATTTTCATCAGGATCCCAACATTACAATGGTGACGTGCAGGAGGCTCCTTCCAATTGTCAAAGCATTAGATGTCAAGTGCGCAGACCATCATCTCGTGTTTTGTCATGGAGGTACAGTCAATAGCCTCAGTGCGCACTTACACTCGTCTCATCCCAGTGTTTTTTACAGAAAGCTCTATCCAAATCAGTGTACAGCATTTTAACACTTTGTGCATTTAATTCAAGGCTTACACACATTGCCAAAGCAAGTTACCTTAAGATTAAGAGATAGAATGTTATACCTGGACAGAAGCTGCCAAGTGTTTGGATATTTTCATTCACAATATTCATGTTCTTAAAATGCTCTTAAATTGTTAGCTCAGCATTGAAAAAGTCAACATGTGTTGCCATTTTTTTTTTTCCCCAGTAAACTTTTATCTTTGATTTTTTGGTGCAGTGTGCAGACTTTTTTTCCCCAAAGTATTTTATTTTTTGGGAAACTTTTTTTGGTCTACGCACCTCAGTTGGATTGTTTTGAAGGCATGCAAGTTTCTGGCTGTTTTCCTGTTCTTAAAATGAGGCATGAAGCAACACATCCCACTGGCTAGCTAAACCTCATTTTGACTTAAGAAGAGACTGTTTCCTCAGATAGCACACGACGTCTGCAAGATGTCTGTTAAAGATCTCTTGATCTGGAAAGCATCTGCTGTCTACATTTCAGATGTCAGTTTTACATACATTCTAAATCCTAAACATGTTAAAGACATCTAATGAACGTCTATTTGACATTGGTATTGCAGATGAGCAAACACTAAGAAATACATCTTGCAGATGTGAATGCAGATGTCAGATAGACGTCTCTGAGATGTACGTGTGCTATCAGGGTCATAAACTCTGAACTCTGAAAAACACTGCTTTCGCAGACAGTATATGAAGGTTTTGAGGGTAGCATAGATGTATCCCTCATTTATATATGATATCCCACAGTTCACAGTACCCCCCCCCCCCCCCACCCTTCCCAGATGGTGTCATTTCTACAGAGAAATAATCATTGAAGTTGAATTTGTTCTAGATCATTAGAGGTGGCATCATGATGTCTTGGAAGCCTGCCTAAGTTTCCTTAGGAGGTAAAGCTCTTGTCTTTCAGTTCAATTTGCCGGATTTCATGCAGGCAGTGTGTGGTTAACTCTCAGTCTGGGAAAGTCTTCTCAAAAGAGATCCCTCGCTTGTTCTCAGGGCGATGTGAATGCACAGCAGTGGGATTTTTTTGTAGTGATGCAAAAGTTTCTTCACACACAAAGATGACCCAACAAAACAGAAGAAATGTCTCTTCAGAAAGCTTCAAAGAATAGAAAGAACCCCAGAATCCAAGATTTACGCTGATTTTCCCAAATGACAGGCTTTGTGGCCACCTGTATTTGGTAAATGTTTGAAACACATTGAAACTCCAACCACAAAAATTTACAACACAAATCAGACTATAATGGACTTCGTGGCTCTATCAGAACATCGTCTTGGGACTGGCATAGCAACATCAGCCAATAGCGAGAGTTTGTGGTGAGACCATGCGACCAATGGCAGACAGCAGAAGTGTTTGGGAAACCTGTTTGAAAACAAGCATTGCTTTCACATTTGCTTCGGTGACGCCAGTGGCTCAGAAATGACACACTTCAGCTTTAACCCATCGTTGTCCCTCATTACCTTCACATTGTCTGCTGGCTGCGTTTATTATATTCTCTCATATTTCATTCGGGCAGCTCTTAACTTCGAGCACAGTTCACTGAGCACTGCTCTTTCCCTGATGAGAAGCCAATGGGGCTAATTAAGATTTTAATGACATGCTGCACTGCAGTCTGTTCCAAATGTCATTTATTTGCTAAAGAGATCATATTCATAACGTATAACAAAATGTGTTACAAAGAAAATGATCAGCAAACTGCAAATAATTCAGTATTTAGAATTACTATATTTTGTTGACCTTTTAAAAATGTCTAATTCCAACATAAGCCATTTCAACATCACAATTAGTCTTTAAAAATGTTATAGCCACATGTCATTATGCTTGCAGAGGGAACGATATCTTCCAGATGGCCTCCTGTTTTACTAATAGCTGCGCTAGATGCCAATGGTTGCTAAAATGCTAATCAGTGCCTGTTTGCCTTCATACTGTGCTCCAGTGGAAAGCTAGCAAGAGATCATCAGTCAAGCCCTGGCCACCTGTCCTCCTCATGCTGGGTGGAAACTAGCCTCGGGCCTTTATTGGTTTGAGCCAGGCCTCTCGTGATGTTCAACCCAAACCTGAGTATAGCCAGCGGCCATGTTAGAAGGATGAGACACATTTATCTTAAACTTTCTACCTCTCCCTCCCTTGATCTTGCCATGAGACTCAAATGGAAATAAATGTTTACAGGCTTTAGCTGCTCACAGGCTGCATGTTTAAAATCACTCTTCACAAAAGCAGTTTAGCTAAAGGATCAATACAAGCTGAAGACGAGTTGATTTTTATTTTTTGAGACAAAGATTGTAGTTGTTTCTCCTGTGAAGTATTATTAGTGGTATTTGCTGCGAGCATTACTTATTTTTCATAGGGTTATTGAACTCCTAACATTAAATCTAGCTATTATTAACTTGCAACATGCTAAGAACATGAATGATGTGACTGACTTGATGTGTTAAGGACAGATAGTACTTGTCATAGTGATCTGACCTTTGAACCCTGGGGGTAATAAAACAGAAAAAGAAATAAAATCCACAATATTTTCTGTAGGCAATAAATGTGTCAAATTATTAACCTTTGGGAATTTCTTTAGTAATCAATATTTAATATTCGTAGTTAGGTTTTAAACAATCTCTTATCCAAGCAATATGACCATGTGAAGGATAATAGAGTTAAGACCTCTGACACTCTTTGTAGTCACACATATGCGTGTCCACTGAAGGAATCTCACAGATGATAAAACACAGGACGGTCTGTTGGACATTCAGCCTGTCAGCAGCATCCTCAATCTCACTGGAACGGCACTCTTGAGTTTTATCATGGGACCTAGTGGCAACAAAGCAAGTATATTACCGTAAATGAACACTCAGCAATCATGCCATTTCGATAAATAACGGATAACTATCTATCTATGTGATGACTACATATTCTTCTTCACCATATTTTTGTGGTCACTAATGGTCAATAAACATTGAAATGTATGGGAATGTATTTCAAAGGTGAAATAAAGTTCTGTGAGTCTACTCCGAGTCATATTTATGTATGGAAGGAACTTGGATTTCCAGATAATTTAATTTATCATTCACTTTCAAGTTCATTAACACCTAACAATCTTCTGTTTTACCTGGATTGTTGCCTCCTTCCCAGCATCCCTCCCACGTCCCCTAAATTACATCACAGTTGGCCCGTGGTCCTGTGGTTGTCCAGCCCAGCGCATTCCAGACGACTGACAGCACTCCACACTACACCTACATCAGCTACAGTGCTATTTTAGTAAAGATAAGACCTAGTTTGATAAATTTAGCCTTGCCCTCTGCTATATTTAACTTACCATGCAAATAGGACCAACGTTTTGCTTGACAACGTTATCAAGTCAAAACAAGAAGGAAATATCTTGTCACCCTTCCCATTATCTGTTCCGACGGTATTCAGTGTTTTGAGTGTTGCTTTGCAGTATGGTTGTTGGGACATAGGGTATTCTTGCGGTTGCTAGGTTTTTGCTTACTATGCCAAATCAAAAGAGTTCACCACGTTTCTATGACGTTTTATGGTCACACACTCTTAAAAAAATAAAGGTGTTTTCTTGGCATCTGTGGTTCTATGAAGAATCTTTAACATACATGGATTCTTTCCATTCCAAAAAAGGGCCTTTGTAAAGTGGAAAAAGGTTCTTTTAAGAACTGTATACCAAAATGTTCTTTTTTGGAACTCCAAATGGTTCTTCAATGGAAATATTCCTTTGGAAGCTTTATTTATCACTCAGGTCTTTCATTCAGTATAAGTGATAACACACGTCTCGTCAAGTCACATGCTTTGAAGCAGAATCCACAAATGGTGCCGGAACAGGTTAAGTGCTGAAGTTCAAGTGCTTAGGTTTAAGTTGAGCAATAATAATAGTGAAGTTTGCTTTAGCAAACACAACAAATGAATGGGTAAGGCATACATCCTATATATCTCTGTAACCTTGCTTTAGCTTACTATAATGAATTCTAATGGGAATCAACTGTTTCCATTTTCACACAGACTATGTTAGGTCAACACTTAAGTTGCACTCCAAAGTTGCAACACTCCAAAGTCCTAAAGCAAAACCAGAACAACAGCTGTAATGATCTTTATTTAAATATGGGATACATTATAAGATAAAATAAGGTCTTCAGTTAAAGAGGTGAAAAAATGATAGAAGTGAGTAATTTCTCCCACAGTCTTGCACATGACGTAATAATACAGCTTCAGCTCCTTTTTTTTTAATTAATATATCAAGTCACCTTTATTTATACAGCGCTTTTAACAATACAGATTGTGTCAAAGCATTTAACAGTATCAAATTGGAGGATAGAGTGTCAGTAATGTATAAAAATACGAAGACTCAATTTCAGTTAAAGTATTTCATTATTGAATTCAGTGATGTCATTGTCTAGCTCAGTTTAGTTTAAATAGCATCTTTGAAATCAAATTGACGATAATCACTAGAAATTAAGTGTCTGAGCAAGCCAGAGGCGACGGCGGCAAGGAACCATAACTCCCTCTGTGACAGAATGGAGAAAAAACCTTGGGAGAACCCAGGCTCAGTCGGGGGGCCAGTTCTCCTCTGGCCACATATCGTGTCAATATGTGTCACATTAGCCCTTCCAGACACAGATTCTATCCCAACATGCATCCATTAGCCGTTCTTTCAGCTTCATTAAACTGTCTTTGCTACTTTGCTAACTTACTGACAGATATCAATGACTGTCCGTAGGGCTCGGGTTCCCTGCGGAGGCTACTGTTGGCCAAACAACAAGAGAAAAAGGAAAAATGAAGCAGTTCTAGCCGGGGTAAAAGATACATTGACATTTTACAAGGTTGTTTTTCAGATGATTATATCTCAGGGACAGTAGGGGGAAATTTAGGTGGTCTGAGGCTGTTTCACTCGTTACTCTTTTGTCAAGTCGATAAACAGCAGCTACATTATAGGCTTGCTTAATTAGTCTTATAATTCATTCTTTTTTTAATGAACAGATTTGAAGGATTTTATAAAGCAACATGCTGGTGAAACCCTAATCAATCACAGCTCTATTGTTATTCAGTGAATGTATGAGGTATGACTACCTTTGAAATCCAACCAAATACCCCAAAGCACTGGCTGTGCCATTCAGACCTGGAAAGCCACCGAATCGCATTAACACGAGCCAGAGTTGTAAGGAGTGATCTGCATATTTGGTTGTTGTGTTGTCAACTCACGCTGGAGCTGCTGGCTCTATCTGCCCCACGGCACTGCCTTTTTTGGGGTGGAATGTGTCAGGCCCCTCGGTAGCCACGACCCCCCAGATACCTGTGAAAGCCATGGATATAAAGCAGAAAATCATGTATTATGGGTCTCTCTCTGTTCAGATTGTTTTTCTCTGATCTGAGATTGTTCTCCTGACAGATCTACATTTCTCTGTCTGGTTCTGAATATCAGATATGATGGAATCATAATATTGGAAATGATCCCTCCTTTGATCCTTTACATTTTTATCAGATCTAAATTAAATGTATTATATTGGCCATATTTGACCCCATTAAAATCAGATTTAATTGGCTTTATCCAATTTTAATTAGCTTGACATTGGACTACATTAGTTTAGAGCATTGAACATAATTAAGGGTTCGGGGCAGGTATGAATAGCATTTATATAACATTTATTATTTTATTTCAAATTCTTTTCTTTTACAGTATATTCACACACTATGAATAATAACATGGTAAGTAAATTATGGCAACTTATTGTTTTTACTTTAACTGAAGTTGAGCAATTTCATTTTTTTTTTTAAAGGTATATGAAATTCAACTTCAGGCAGGTAGGAACGGCATTTATACAGCATTATTTTATTTCAAAGGATGGTTGGTAAAAATACTTTTTATTTTATTATTTATTTATAATGGTATATTGCTACACTATAACAAGTCGTGACAAGTTTTGATGTAATAAAAGTTTAAATGATTTATAAAACCAACTAAACTTAAGTTTCTAGGTTGAAATTAGTGGATGCTTTACTTATGTTCTTAAAAAGTAAAGCGGTGCTAATCATTTTTCTGTAAGCACAATAATTAAACGGTTATGAGGTTATGGCTTATTGACCAACCAAAGATAAATGCCTGAAGTATAATTTGAAATAATTTCCCCAGTGGATCGAAGGCACACTCGGACGGATGAACTGATATTTACTAAACGTTCTTTTGCCTCCAAAGCATTATTTGGACAGAGGTACTAAACAGCACCGTCTCTGAGCGGTTTCCATGGTGACGCTGCTTCATGTTCCTAGAAAAAGGTTGCCTGGTTTATTGCACTGGTCTGAGCAAGGCTTAACTTTTTGTGCTCAGGCTGGTAACCAAACAGCACTGCAATGCCTGACTGTAGTACATACAAATGGTTTGTTCAGAGCTGACAAATTAAATTAAAACTAGATTTGATAAATATAAGCAATAGTACTAGTGTTGCTTGTATCAGTAAACACCAATGTGAAGTTCTCCAAATAGGATTTACATTGAATTGCCAAACTATACATGCAAGCCGAAGCTAAAGATTCCACGCAGCATCCTGCAATTTTTCGCCAGCGCTCGCACTTCTTTAGCTCATAACAGGCCATGCAGCTGCTCGGTGTGGGCTGTGGATCATACGTGAGCATGCAGGGGGAGAGAAGAGGCTCTCTCTGCGATCTGAGAGGTGGCAGGTCTGCCCCCGTGACCGGCACATTATCTGCTGGAATGTGAGCACAGTCATTTCCAATAATGATTCTGCCAGCTTCCACACCTCCAGACAAGTGAGTGTGGGTGACATGAGGCTGCCGAGGGAGGGAGCTTGAGATGCTTGTCAGCTTGAATTCCAAGCCCCTCATTCACTGTAATGTGATGCAGAGGTTAATTGTGGAGCTGTGTAATAAGTGTTAATGTTGTTGCCTCTGACGTCAGTTAATAAGAGCGGGATCATCCGATGAATCCCTTTCTGAACTGCTGAAATAATCCTTTATTTTATCTTTAGACAACAAATATGTTCACAACATTGGTGAGAAGTGTGCTTAATTCTACTGAATGTACACTTGTAGTGTACTTCAGATTTAAAGAACTGTACTTGCAGATAATATTGTAATAATGAAATAATAAAAATTTACTCTCATGACTTCATTTATGGCCCTTACATGTTTCTTAACACTTAAGTAGGCTTTTAAAAAGTGCACTTTGTAATAATGTCAAAATAAAAGTTTTACTTTAAAGTACAGTTTACTGTACAACATTATGTTTTAATAACCCTTTATCGTGCTTTAAATATGTACACATATTTTGATGTGTTTTGTCTAACATACTAAAGCACAAGTACTCGATTATAATTTTAACTGTAGGGTGTCATTTCATATTACATTTAAAGTTAATATATATTTTAAATGTGGTAAATTGCAACTTTATCACAAGTTTCAATAAAAATTACGTTACAGTATAGATTAGTTTACCATAAATGCTTGTCCGTGCATTCATACATGCATCATATTTTAAAGATAGATGTAAATTAAATATAAAGATGTACTGAAGTCCTACTTAAGTGGATCAAAAAACTCTCTTAAGTTCAACTAATTTCGTTTAATATAAATTTAAACTATAATACACTATTATACCTAAAGCCTATAATGCATTGTACAGGGTTATTAAAGGGTGTAATGCATTATAATTATTCATAATGTGTGTTTTAATAGATTATATCTTGTCATAAACAATTATAACCGAATTTAAAATGCATAGTGTAACAATGAATTGGTTAAGTGTTATAAAATATTAACTGTGGTTGCAATTATTCTTGAGATCATCCAATGCCTTATAAGGTGCATTACAGCATAAAATTACTTTTATAATGTATTATACATAAAGGCTTTACCATACATTTTTAATTAATTTCATTACATTCAGTTCAAACCTTACTATATGCTTTTAAATTATAAATGTAATAAGAGCTCTTTTTCTCAAGGGAAGTTAACACATTTTACACAAAGCTGACTTAAAAATGTGAAATAGACATTATTTTCATCTAAGATGATAAATGTAAGGCACTCATGAGTGATGGGGTTATGTGATTTATTATTGTATTATTGAAAATTTTATCACAAAGTAATGTCTACTTTTAAGAAAGCAGTATGTACTGCATACTATTTCATATATTTGAACACTAATCAGTATATGTGACCCTGGAGCACAAAACCAGTCTGAAGTCTCTGGGGTATATTTGTAGCAATAGCCAAAAATACATTGTATGGGTCACAATTATCCATTTTTCTTTTATGCCAAACATCATTAGGATATTAAGTAAAGATCATGATCCATAAATATATTTTGTAAATTTCTTATTGTAAATATATTAAAACTTATTCTTTGATTAGTAATATGCATTGCTAAGAACTTAATATTTATATCTTAATATTTAGATTTTTTTTTTGCACCCTCAGATTCCAGATTTTCGAAAAGTTGTATCTTGGTCAAATATTGTCCGAAACATTCTGACATAACACCATAACCGAAAGCAACACATGCAGCAATACAATACCATACAGTAAAATAAATGTCATATTTTCTTCCCTTGCTATCCTATTTGTAACATATTTGTGTTCTTGTGCTATATAAAGTTACAGACATACTTCTTTCTCCAAAATGCATTTCACTCTCAATTTCAAGGTCTTGCCCTCAATATTGATTCAGTCCAAACTCATTATCTGTATAGTGCTTGATATACTTGACAAACACCACTGCAACTAGCTTCCACTTTTGCGTGAAGAGTCAAGTGCAATAAAGAAGCAGGTTCAACTGGCTGCTTCATCTGCTGAAGTTTCCATGTGGGGCTATTCAATTAATCACCAAACTTTTGTATTATTACAATTGCAAAAAAAAAAAAAAAAAAAAGCCAGCTAATCTAGCAACATGTTTGCCCATTCAAAAGCATAACAAATGTTTACGGCTGTTAAGATGCAGCAGATCCAGATTGGCATTACGTAACACTGTGCCACTAGAGAACAGAAATAGAGGCCGAATGATTGCTTGAGGAACGCACCTGTTGGCACATTTGCATTTTTTTCCGAGGTCTGGTGTTGACTGGATTGATCTGGTTGAGGATGAGAACATCAGTTACAGCCTGAACTTAGCTCTCAGCATCTGAGGCCATTTTCTTCATTTTCCACTTGTTTATTTTATTGATTTTCATGACAATTTCAACTTTTTTAAGTTGTACTAAATTCAACTAGGCAAAGTATAAATTTGACTTGTAATTAAACATACTTAACAATGACAAACTACAGTTGAATTATCAGCTTGTTTTCTTTCAAGCGTAGATTAAAGAAAAAAGTTCAAATTAAAGTTAAAGCATTTAAAATCACTTTTAAATTGTAGTCAAATTTACAGTACGCTGCAGTCTATATATCTGCAATGTCTAGTTCTAGTTTATTTTACATAGGCTATTTTTTTTTTACATGTTTATGAGGTACATTTTTGAGGTACATTTTTTTACCTCAAAATTTAAATTTATATTTGAGGCTTTTTTTAAACTTAAACTTTCAGTCAGATCAGCTTAAAACATTATTTGAAATTACTTGTATTAGAATTTGTGTTCATTTTTTTTTAGAAGTGTTGGTCTGTGTTCAGAACAGAATACTTACAGCATATTGCTATATAATGTAATCTGCAGTAATAATAATGTTATGTATGATATAGCATTCCTACATGACCTTATAACATTGCCAGATACTTCAGACAGACAGACAGATAGACAGACAGACAGACAGACAGACAGACAGACAGATAGATAGACAGATAGATAGAGACAGACAGACAGACAGACAGACAGATAGATAGATAGAGACAGACAGATAGATAGATAGATAGATAGATAGATAGATAGATAGATAGATAGATAGATAGATAGATAGATAGATAGATAGATAGATAGATAGATAGATAGATAGAGACAGACAGACAGACAGACAGACAGACAGACAGACCGATCGATCATAGATAGATAGATAGATAGAGACAGACAGACAGACAGACAGATAGATAGATAGAGACAGACAGACAGACAGACAGACAGACAGACAGACAGACAGACAGACCGATCGATAGATAGATAGATAGAGACAGACAGACAGACAGACCGATCGATCATAGATAGATAGATAGATAGATAGATAGATAGATAGATAGATAGATAGATAGATAGATAGATAGAGACAGACAGACAGACAGACAGACAGACAGACAGACCGATCGATCATAGATAGATAGATAGATAGAGACAGACAGACAGACAGACAGACAGATAGACAGACAGACAGACAGACAGACAGATAGAGACAGATAGATAGATAGAGACAGACAGACAGACAGACAGACAGACAGACAGACAGACAGACAGACAGACAGACAGACAGACAGACAGACAGATAGATAGATAGATAGATAGATAGATAGATAGATAGATAGATAGATAGATAGATAGATAGATAGATAGATAGATAGATAGATAGATAGATAGATAGATAGATAGATAGATACTGTAAATAAATAAATAAATTAGAGAGATGGATGTGGATGGTCAAAACTGCATTGGATTGTGGGATATAGTATTTATTTGCAGTATATTCTGCTCGTTTTGAAAAGTGTGAATGATATGTTCCATTCCATACTGTACTATTCACAGTGTGTGTGTGTGTGTGTGTGTGTGTGTGTGTGTGTGTGAAATATGGTATAATGTCTCCTCCCAGTGGTCAGGCTCTTAAATGTGAAACTGAGTCTGATGTTGGTTGCATTTGACTGACTAAAAACTGGAAACGGTCAAAGTCTAAAAGTGGGATAAATAGTTTTCTTCATTTGTTTTTTTTATATTAAGCTGATAGACATACAGTCATTCATTGTAATTTTAATAAAATTGACCTCACAGTAAATTTAAGTAGACCAATTTGGGGGTTTCAGGGGCCCGCTACTGTAGATGGTGTATGGTGATGGCCACTATAATGCTGATAAAAATAAATTAAATTTAATGATAATTTAATTCAAATTTTAATTTAAATTTTTATTTCTGAAATGAAGTTATTTCAACCAGTATTTATTCTAAATTCATAAAATAATATTTGTAA
Organism: Barbus barbus; assembly: GCF_936440315.1. Lineage (NCBI taxonomy): Eukaryota > Metazoa > Chordata > Actinopteri > Cypriniformes > Cyprinidae > Barbus > Barbus barbus. The sequence goes on from NC_136756.1 coordinate 5,656,642, forward strand.
AATATCTTAATTTTTAAAATTGAGAATTTCTTATTAGAATGTTTATTAAAATATTTATCATAACACCTTATTTCTATATATTTTCCTAATATATAAAATGTAGAATTTCTTCAAATGCACAAATAAACCGACACCTGTTCATTTGTAGTATTTAAAACCAGTGTAACTCACTTTAAATTGATTGTCAAAAACAAACAAATAAAAAATAAAAAACACGTTCAACAAAAGATATACAAATAAAAAAAAATTATCAAGAACACCATACAGTATCCATGAAAACACAACAAAACATTTTTATTCTATGAAATGAAAACAACAAAACAACAAAGAAAACAAGAAAGTTCTGAAAAACTGAAAAGTGGCAAAATTAAATAAATAACATCAACAACTGAAATATAACAGAAACATTAATAACACTGGGTTGAGACAGGTAACTCTGAACATACTTGATAACTATTCTCACCTTACAAATAAAATATTGAAAGAAAAGCTAACAGCTGCCTCTCACCTAAACATTTAATCATGTTTTTTAAATTATGTGAGGTTTCATAGTAAGCAGCATTATTTTGATAGTAGAAGAAGAAACCAAATTGAAACCTCCCAGTTTCAAAATGTAAAAAAAAAACATCTTCTTCAGGAGCAAGAGTTTTGTGGTTTGAAAACAAGTAGCTAAAAAATATTGCTACTAGTAAATGCCTAAAATATCTTAACAATACATTTATATAAACGTATATTAAAATATATATGACCAATATAATTTCCTTATTGATTTAGATATATTAAAACACTGAAAAAATACAGTTCCCTTCCAGGAACTTCGAGCTACGTCCGAAGACGCTATGGGAACGCCATCAGCGTAACCGGCACTCTGAATATTGTATACAACCAGTCTAATGAATGGGCGAGGCGTCACGGGCGGGGTGACGTCACGACCAGGTATATAAGCACGTGCGGCGGAGCCGGCATCAGCTTTTTGTCATTCAGCAAGCGCTCTGTGTATTGTCAGTCTGATTTGTGTCTTGTGAGTCTTATTTGGTGTTGTCTGTCTTAGAAACCCAAGAGATTATGCCTAAAGCCAAGGCAAAGACTAGGGGCGATCCCAGATCGCGTTTCAGGTTGTGTGTTAGTCCCTGCCCTCGTTACATAACGAGTGGACACACACACAACCTGTGCGTGGTCTGTTTGGGTGCGGAGCATGCGGCATCAGCTCTCGAGGGAGCCGATTGCCTGCACTGTGAGCGGCTCTCGCTGCGCACACTCCGCACCCGGAAGGCTCTCTTCGAGAAGGGAGCCTTCGCGAGCCTCCCACGCGGTGCTGGCCCCGCTGCTGCCGAGGCAGAGCGGCGGCTGCACGCGTGGGGCTCGCAGGCTGATCTGGCTGGCGCGAGTCAGACGGGCATCTCCTCCCGTATCCGCCAGATCTGGCGCCCCGTCTCTCGGTGCGGAAGCGGTTCTCTTTCCCCAGAGACGAGGGCTCGACGCTTCATCTCTCTTCCTCCGAGGAGGTTGATGAGACGAGCGTTGACGAGGTTTCGCCGCCTCCGTCGCTCCAATGTAATAGCGAGCTCTCCAAGCGCGCTGTCGGTCCCGCTTTGCAAATCAGAGCGGCGGCTGGGCTCGCGCGGCTCGCATATGGATCATCAGATCCAGCGCGCGCTCTCTGTGCTTGGAAGCGGTTCTCTTCCCCCAGAGAGAGGGCGCGACGCCCCGCCTATCTTCCTCCGAGGAGGTGGATGAGGAAGGCATCGATGAGCTTTGTAAACTCCAGTGTTTTGTACAGACACAAATAAAGCCGGTCCCGCTCTGCTGAGGCAGAGCGGCAGCTGCGCTCGTGGGGCTCGTAGAGAAAAAAGGCTGATCTGGCTGGCGGGCATATAGAAGAGAAGAGAAAGAATTATCTTCTCCCGTATCCACCAGATCTGGCGCCCCGTCTCGCGGTTCGGAAGCGGTACTCTTCCCCCCGAGACGAGTGCTTGACGCTGCGTCCTCCGAGGAAGTTGATGTGACGAGCGTTGACGAGGTTTCGCCGCCTCTCTCGCCCCAGTGTGAGGAGCCACAAGAGCCTTCAGTTTCCCCCGATCTCCACCGAGGTGTTGAGATCGCGGGTGGAATCTTTGAGGGCAGATGGTATGCGCGAAATTCAGGTGGCTGCTGGGCGGGCGCAGCCTCCTCCGCATACCAGCTCCTCGCGCAACAGGTCCTGACGGGCGAGCCCCAGGACCGCGGAGGGCGACCCCTACTGGGGTGGAGCGGCTTACACCGCGGCACACGGTGACCGTTTCCCCTCAGGTGCTCTCCGGGGATTTGTCTGTCAACCCTGCAGTTCCAGGGCACAGCAGGTCCCAGCGAGTGTTGCTCTCAGGTTCTTCCGCCTGTGATTTCAGCGGGCCTGAGAAACTCGCCTCAGCCGCCAGATTACGCGTCTCCTGTCGGTGCGCCGCAGCGAGACAGCGGTCTGGCCGCTTCTCTGACACCAGAGGTCAGTCTCGAGAGACTGATTCCCTTAGTAGCTCGTTGGACAGCGAGCTGCCGAATGTGTCTCTCTGGTTCGTTCAGATGTCCTGACGGGCGAGCCCCAGGACCGCGGAGGGCGACCCCTACTGGGGTGGAGCGACTCACACCGCAGCTCACGGTGACCGTCTCCCCTCGGTGCCCTCCGGGGATCTGTCTGCCAACCCTGCAGTTCCAGGGCACAGCAGGTCCCAGCGAGTACTATCCTCAGGTTCTACCGCCTGTGATCTCAGCGGGCCTGAGAGACTCGCCCCAGCCGCCAGACTACGCGTCCCCTGCCGGTACGCTCCAGCAAGACAGCGGTCTGGCCGCTTCTCTAACACCAGAGGTCAGTCTCGAGAGACTGATTCCCTTAGTAGATCGTTTGGCGGCCTGGCAACGGCTGCCGAACGTGTCTCTCTGGGTCCTGCGCACGGTAGAGGCTGGCTATTCCATCCAGTTCGATGGGCCGCCCCCGCGGTTCAACGGGGTCTGCGTGACTACGGTCCGCCCCGAGCAGGCTCTGGTCCTGGAACAGGAAGTCAACACTTTGCTGAAAAAGGAAGCCATAGAGTTGGTTCCACTTCACGAAGTGCACACCGGCTTCTACAGCCGGTACTTCATTGTTCCGAAGAGGGATGGAGGGCTCAGGCCCATACTGGACTTGCGTCTCTTGAACCTCTCAGTCAGACCGCTGAAGTTCAAGATGTTGACGGTCAAGCAGATCGTGTCCCAAATCAGGTCCGAGGACTGGTTTGTCACGATAGAACTCAAAGACGCCTATTTCCATGTGTCCATCATTCCCTCTCACAGGAAGTTCCTGAGGTTCGCTTTTGGGGGCAAAGCGTACCAGTATCGGGTTCTTCCCTTCGGCCTAGCACTCTCACCCCGCACTTTCACCAAGTGTGTGGATGCGGCACTGGTCCCGTTGCGACTGCAAGGCATCCGCATACTAAATTATATCGACGATTGGTTGATTCTTGCTCAGACAGAGCAGTTGGCGGTTCGGCATCGAGATGTCGTTCTCGCCCACATGAAAGATCTGGGGTTAAGACTAAATGCCAAGGAGAGTGTGCTTTCTCCAGTTCAGAGAACCACTTATCTAGGCGTGGTGTGGGATTCGACCACGACGCAGGCGCGGTTATCCCCTGCTCGGATCGAGTCGATCCTCGCGGCAGTCGAGAGAGTGCGAGAAGGCCAGCCATTCACTGTTAAGCAGAGACAGCTTGGGTTCATGGCAGCTGCGTCCAGTGTGATTCCCTCTGGCCTGCTGTACATGAGGCCCCTACAGTGGTGGCTCAAGACCCAAGGGGGTCTCCCTGAGGGGAGACTCGCTTCGCATTGTCAAGGATCACGCCATTGTATGGAGAAACCGTGCCTTAGACTCGTGGAGGAAACCTTGGTTCTTGTCCTAGGGCCTGGTGCCGGGAGCTCCTGGTCGCCGTGTTTCCTTAGCGACGGACGTCTCCCTCACCAGTTGGGGTGCGGTCATGAGTGGCCACCCTGCCCGCGGTCTGTGGAGTGGTCGCCACTTGACGTGGCATATCAACCAGCTAGAGATCCTAGCTGTGTTCCGTGCGTTCAAGCACTTCCTCCCGGACCTGAGAGATCACCACGTGCTGGTCCGCACCGACAGCACGGCAGTGGTCTCTTACATCTCAATGTAGGAGCAGACGTTCTGTCGAGACAGGGGCTGAGGCCCGGGGAATGGATGCTTCACCTCGAGGGGTGAAGCAGATTTCGAAGGTTGGACCAGGCACGGGTAGACCTGTTCGCGACTCCAGAGTCAGCGTAATGTCCCCTCTGGTTTTCTTTAGTTCCTCCAGCTCCTCTGGGACTGGATACTATGGTACAGACGCGGCCCATGCCCCGTCTGTACGCCTTCCCTCCCCGATCGCTCTGCTCCCGGGAGTTCTGGCGAGAGTGCACCAGGACGCGGTCAGTCTACTGTTAGTAGCACCGTTCTGGCCGGGCCGAGTTTGGTTCTCGGACCCGATTTCTCTCCTTGACGGCACTCCGCGGCCGGTACTGATCAGGAGAGATCTCCTCTCACAGGCCGGGGGCACCTATGTGCACCCTCGCCCGGAGCTATGGAAGCTGTGGGTTTGGCCTCTGAGCAGGCGCAACTTATAGCTTCCGGTCTATCGACTAGGTTGTCGAGACCCTCCTTTAATCCAGAGCTTCCTCCACGAGGGAACTGTACGTTGAAGTGCGGAGACCGCCACCTTGACCCAGTCAACTGCCCAGTTTGTGCAGTTCTGGAGTTCCTGCAGGCCTGATTCTCCGCAGGGTTAACCCACTCCACTACTAAGGTCTACGTGGCAGTTATTCGTCATACCACGCCCTTATCGGTGGCCTGTCAGTGGGCAGACACCCCCTGGTTACACGTTTCCTCCGCGGTGCGCTGAGGCTGAGGCCGCCTGTACGACCCCGTGTCCCCACGTGGGACCTGGCTGTGGTACTAGAGGCTCTGTGCAGAGCACCCTTTGAGCCTCTCGGGGAGATAACTGATAGACTCCTCACCATCAAGACCGTCTTCTGCTGGCTATCACCTCTCTGAGGAGGGTGAGTGACTTCCAGGCCCTATCTGTGGCCCCTTCGCATATTGACTTTGCGCCCGGTTCGGCGAAAGTCTTCCTCTACCCCCGTGTGGGGTACATACCGAAGGTTCTGACGGTCGTACCACAGCCGGTCGTACTCCAGGCCTTCTGTTCTCCTCCCTTCAGGGAGCCCGACCAGGAAAGGCACAACTGTGTGTGTCCAGTGCGAGCACTGGACGCATATATCCACAGAATGGCTGTGGAGAAAGACGGACCAGCTGCTCGAGTGCTTTGGTCCGCCTAAGAGGGGTCTTCCTGTTACGAAGCCCACTCTTACTAGGTGGATAGTGGATGCCATCAATCTGGCGTACGAGACCTCTGACCTTCCCCCGCCGCTGGGAGTCAGAGCGCACTCGACCCGAGGTGTGGCGGCCTCCAAGGCCTTCTGGGCAGGTGTCTCCATGCAAGACATCTGCAACGCTGCTGGGTGGTCCACGCCCCTGACATTCGCCAGGTTTTACAACCTCGACATCAGAGCCACTCCAGGCTCATCCATCCTTTCAGCCTGACACCAGGCAGGGACTTGTCAGTCTGGCGGCGTTGGTATTGCGTTCCCATAGCGTCTTCGGACGTAGCTCGAAGTTCCTGGAAGGGAACGTACCAGGTTACGTATGTAACCCAGGTTCCCTGAAGGGAACGAGAGCTACGTCCCGAGCCACACTTCCGGCATCCCTGCCAGCGCTTGCTTCATGACTTGAAGCTGATGCCGGCTCCGCCGCACGTGCTTATATACCTGGTCGTGACGTCACCCCGCCCGTGACGCCTCGCCCATTCATTAGACTGGTTGTATACAATATTCAGAGTGCCGGTTACGCTGATGGCGTTCCCATAGCGTCTTCGGACGTAGCTCTCGTTCCCTTCAGGGAACCTGGGTTACATACGTAACCTGGTACGTTTTTAAAGGGGAAATAGAAAATAAAGTATATTTGAAATATACAATAAAGGGCCACATAGCACGCTGCACACTCATACTCCTTCATACAAAATCACTAAAAATATATTGTGTGCATTATTTTGTTCACTTGGACAGTGCAGATCAGCTGTGTGACACTGCGCCAGGAAGCAGAGAAGTTTTATCGTTGTGTTGGTAACGTGGACGTTCCTCTGTCTCCTGCTCCCCCTGCAGCGCCCCCACCGTCGATCCCAGTGTCCCAAAGCTGCTTGCACAGTTCTCCACCTGTGCAGAAACACACAGTGTGACCTCTGACCCCTCCAGTTTGGGCAGGACTTCAGGCTGAGAGGCTGGTGTGATACTATCACCTATACTCTGGACAGTGATGCTGAACTGAAAAATGTGGTGCAGATGTTGTATTAATGTAAAGCCTAATCACAATGCAGTAACAGCTTCTGCAGTAACGTAGAGATAAATGTAAGTATGTTTTATGGAAAAAAGAAAAGTTGCATTGTGCAACCAGGCAATGTAACAAATCTTTGACAAGCTACGCTCTTAAAAGTAAAGGTTCTTTATTCACATCTATGATTCAATGAAGATCATCTCGGTTACGTTATGTAACCCTTGTTTGAAGGAGAGAACTGAGATGTTACATCAACACTGATATTAGGGGACTCACTTGGCAGCCCCAAACACCTCTGAGCATTACAAGAAAATGGCCAATGAATATTGGCGACTGGAATATAAGATGGCGGCATGCATCCACTCATTCAGGTTTGAGCTGAGAAGCCAAGGAAGCATCCCGGCATTCAGCGCAGTTCAGGGTTGTGGCATGAGAGATGTAACCTTCATAGAATTAAGTTTACATAACATAACCGATACATTCCCTTTCAGTCAGTCACATTCAACATTATGTTGACACTGACGTAAGGGGTCCCTATGGAAAGAGCCACAACCAGAACTGTTACGAGAATTGATGGCTCAAGTGCTGGCAAGCTGGTTGCGGAAACACATCTATTCAGGAATGTGAAGATCACAAAATATAGTCTAAGATCACTGTCCTGACCCCAGTTCGAGGGAAAATAACAGGTGAGACAGCGGAAAGACACGTGTTTATCAAGGGAAACCGTACCATGGAAAGACCTCACCACACCAGCTACAGCCAATTAAATGAATGGGGATTATTAAGAGGCCATGCTTGACATGGGCCAGAGGAGAGAATTTGGCCAGGGCACCGGGGTTACACCCCTACTCTTTACGAGAAGCGCCATGGGTTTTTAAATAACCAGAGAAAGTCAGGACCTGGATTTAACTTCTCATCCGAAGGACAGTGCTTTTTACAGTATAGTGTCCCCATCACTATACTGGGGCGCTAGCACCCACACAAACCACAGGATGAGCACCCCCTGCTGACCTCACTAACACCTCTTCCAACAGCAACCTAGTTTTCCCAGGAGGTCTCCCTGCTTAGTTTCAGTGGGTAACCAGTCTTGGGCTGCAGGGTGATATGGTGAAACAAGCAGGACCCGCTCATCGTCCTCCTTGATCTTGCATAAGTGTGAGTGCAAGAAGGCTCACTGGGGGACAGGTGTACACCAGATGTACACCAGTAGAACAGCCGGCAGTGGGAGGATTCCTGGGAAGAAACCGGTTTACCTGGGCTTCCCCGAATCGACTGCAAAATAGCTGGACTGCCTGGAGATGGAGTCTCTATTCTCCCAGAAGGGTAAGCTGTCATGAGAGCTGCACGATTGAGCTCCACTGGAACACGAATGCCATGCAGCGATTTGAGCCACGTCTGACTCCAAAGGAGGAGTGCGTTGTGACAAGCAACAAGAGCGTCTCCCCCCTTGATGTATGCAACCATCGCAGTGCTGTCCAACTGAACAAGCACATGCTTGCCTTGCAGCAGTGGATGGAACCAGCAAAGAGCAAGCAGTACTGCCAGCAACTCAAGTCAATTGATATGCCATTGCAGTTGAGGTCCCATCCCATCCCATCCCATCCCATCCCATCCAGCCCGAAGCTGTGTGCCTGTTGCAGAGCTTATTCTTTTCCCAGTTGACCCAAAACCCCAACTGGCTGAGATGCTGAAGCACAAAGTCCCTATGCTCACACAATTGATCTCGCAAGTGATCTAATATAAGCCAGTCTATAAGCCAGTCGTCGAGATAGGTTATTATTGAGATATCGAGATAGAATATATTAATTATGCCGCCTATAGTGTTTATTTCCGTCGTCATCTTCAGTCCATTTCTGAGTGCAAGATCCAGTGCAAGTGCAAGACTACTGTGATCTAACACGCCACAACTAAAGTCCAGAAAATTATGAGGCTCCTCTCCATTTGTTGATCATAATTTGACAAAAATCTTGTTAAAAACATTTAGGTACAGCACTATTTTTTGATGTTTTATTTGCTTGGTGTTCAAAAGTCTGTGTTCCGTAAGTATTTTTTTTATTTTGGTTTTTATTTTTTTGCTCAAGTTGGCTTTATTTATTTGAAAACAGAAATGTAGTGGACTTTTATTACAGTTTGTTTTGTATTTGAATATATTTAAAAATGTAATTTATTCCTGTGATCAAAGCTGAATTTCCAGCATCATTACTCCAGTCTTCAGTGTCACATGATCCTTCAGAAATCATTCTATTATGCTGATTTGCTGCTCAAGAAAGGTTTCGGATTATTATCACAACTTAAAATTGTTTTAATATTCTGTGGAAGACATCTTTTTTTCAGTATTCTTTGATGTATAGAACGTTCAAAAGAAAATCATTGAATATATATACAGTGCCCTCCAAAAGTATTGGACCAGTAAAGACAAAATTGCTCTGTTGACTGTGGAGTCAAGACATTTACAAATATGATTAAAAGATGAATATGAGACAAAACTACAGAATGTCACATTTTATTATTGGGTGATTCAACACATAGATGTTTTACCAGCTAAGAAGTTCAGCACTTTTAGAGTTCATCCACTCATTGATGTGAGCATAAGTATTGGAGCAGTTGCCTCACAGGTCTTTCTAAGTGATCAGCTGTGTCCTGTTGCATTCATTCTTCAGATATTAAAAGCAGGGAATGTGTCGTATCAGTTATATCCATTACTTCTGTATTCTGAATCTTGCATTCGATGATGACACAAACAAACCAGGATGAAGATGAGGGAGCTGACTTTGAGAGAAAAGCAAGCAATTTGGATGCTAAAAGAAAAGAGGAAGTCAATTAGAGCTCTAGCAAAAACAAAGGGCATGGAGAAATCAAGAGTTTGGAAACCACCAGGAACCAACAACTACCTGATCGGCTGAGAAAACAACAGTAGTTGATGACAGACAAATCATAAAAGCTGTGAAAATGAACCCTAAAAGACATGTCTGTAAAATCACCAAAAACCTCCAGAAAGCTGGGGTGATGCTCTGACAATCTACTGTCCTCAGGAGACTTTGACACAGAATTACAGATGCTACACAGCAAGATGACCTCTGACCAGCACCACAAATAGAAAGGCAAGATTAGAGTTTGCAAAAAAGCACAAAGGTGAGTCAGAAGAGTTTTGGGACTGTGTTTATGGACCGATGAGACAAAGATGAACCTTTATCTAAGTGATGGGAAAGCAAAAATGTGGAGAAAAAAGGGAACTGCAATGATCCCAAGCATACAGCCTCATCTGTAAAGCATGGTGGAGGTGGTGTCATGGCATGGGCATGCATGGCTGTCTCTGGAACAGGCCCTCTCAACTTTACTGATGACTTAATGTATGATGGCAGTAGCAGAATGAATTTGGAAGAGTACAAAACCATCTTTCCTACCAATAATTCAAGAAAATGCCACCAGATTCATTGGGAAGTGCTTCATATTGCATCAGGACAGTGACCCAAAACACCCTGCCAGTTCAGTCAAGGAGTTTATAAGAGCAAAGAAATGGAAAGTCTTAGATTGCCCAAGTCAATCTCCAGATTTAAATATGTTTGAGCATGAATTTCACCAGCTGAAGAGGAGAGTAAAGGCAGAAACTCCCCAAAACAAGCAACAATTGGAATTGGCTGCATTAAAGGCTGGGAAAAGCATTTCAAAGGATGAGACCAAGAGTCTGGTGATGTCTATGGGTCACAGACTCACTGCTGTGATTGTGTGCAAGGGATCTGCAACTAAATAATAGCTTTTAATCTTTTATATCTGCCTTATGTTCAACTGTCCCAATACTTATGCTCACATCAATGAGTGGGATGAACTCTAAAAGTGCTGTCCTTTTTATTTGGTAAAACATGTATGTGTTGAAACGGCTAATAATAAAATGTGACATTCTGTAGTTTTGTCTCATATTCATCTTTTAATCATATTTGCAAATGTCTTGACTCCACAGCCAACAGAGCAATTTTGTCTTTACTGTTCCAATACTTATGGAGGGGACTGTATATATATATACACACACACACACACACACACACACACACACAGTATAGTAACAATACAAGTCTTTACCACCAGTTGATGCTTCCTTGCTTACTAAAACTATTAAAGTATTTTTAGAAAATCTCACTGACCCCTTTGAACAGTAGTATATGTTTCAAAAACAAGTAGTAGAAGCTGAACACTTACATTCTCTATGGACACGTTGCTCCCTACAGGGGCCTTTTTCTTTCTTGAGATATTGGGGTTCCAGTGACACACCAAACTGTCATTCTGAACACTGTAGTTTTTGTGACCAATCAACCAGTAAGTGTTCATTTTTCCTTTTCCCTGAAAACCACAGTAATGTCACATTAAGTTGTTGCATTTTGAGGAAATATTATGAAGACAAACCTTTTATTAATCTTCTGTGATATCATAACCTCAACTCCTGATATAAGAACATACAGATACTCCAACAAGAACATGGATGTGGTTTCAACTGATTAGCATATAGCACTTTCATAGATCTGATTCTCACCTTTACTTCAATCTCACCACGTAACTGCAGTTCATATGCATTGTCCTTCATGAGTGCCAGGTATGTAGCAGAGCTTGCATGAATCTTCTGTGCTAAAGACCAGATCATAGAAACATTAATGTTCCCCTGTTATGCAAAATGCCCAATGAGCAGAAGCTACATTGGTGTGAAACTCAGGTTCCCTATCTGTCGGTCACTACGAGTTATGTCGTGACGACATTAGGGGATTTACTTGAGAGCCCCGACTGCCTCTGATAAGAGAAAACGCCAATGAAATTTGGCTAGTGGATTTTGCATACCTGAGCCACTCCCCGTGCATACGGGTATAAAAGGGCGACAGGTGCATCCACTCATCAGATTTTTGCTTCGGAGCCGAGTGGATGAGAAATCTTCAAAACAGATCAGATCTCCACAAAGCCGTCTGCCTCGAAGTTTGTTCCTGGGTGGCGTTACGGTGCAGACAGCGGTGTCCCTGCAGCAGCGATTCCCCTGGGCACTTCACCTGAAAGAGCAAATTTCTAAAACACTGGGCGGTTCGCGTCTTTTTAAAGATGCCGTTCCGTCCGTGTTCTCTTGGTTGCGGTCGCTTCCTGTCCTCGGATGACGGTCACGAGCATTGTCTTCAGTGTCTGGGCATCCAGCACGCTGAAGATGCGTTTGTGGATGAGTCATGCGCCTGTTGTGGGCGTATGAACATGGCAACGCTGCGTTCTCGCCTTTCCTTTCTGAAAGGATTGGCACCCTCTGCCGCCACCCGTCCCGGTCTCTCTGGCTCGAGCAGAGGACCGCCGGCTGGCGCTCTGGGAGATCTGAGGGTGACGGTAAGAGCTTCTCCGCCGGGCACGTCCCCGCGGACCTCTTACTCCTCCCGCAGCGCTTGTTCCGTCCGGTTCCCGAGTGATTTCGCTGGTTCGCCTCACGGGGCCGCCAGCATTTCATTCGGTGCGCCGCCCGAGGATCAGATGTCGATCGCGGCATCGGGGGATGGGCTTTCGTCCTCTGAGGATGAACGATCGCGGGGCTGCCCCCCTCGGGTGTTGTCGCCACTGCCGATCCGGACCCAGAGCTGACGGCCATGCTTGCCCGGGCAGCCGTGAGTATCGGGCTGGAGGTCAACAGACCGCCCAGTCCCGAGCCCTCGCGGCTGGATGATTGGTTCATCGGCGCAAAACGCGACCAGCGGCCGCACTTTGCCCCGGTGCCTTTCTTCCCGGAGGTGCATGAGGAGCTGACGAAGTCGTGGACGGCCCCTTTCTCGGCCAGAAGCCGCTCGTCTCCCTCCTCCGTCCTCACTACCCTCGATGGCGGGGCGGCCAGGGGGTACGTGGATATTCCCCAGGTGGAGAGAGCGGTTGCGGTGCACCTGTGCCCGCAAAACGCCGCCACCTGGAGGAATCGTCCGTGTCTCCCGTCCAAAGCCTGTAAGCTGACGGCCGCACTCGCCGCCAAGGCCTACAGCGCTGCGGGCCAGGCCGCCTCTGCCCTGCATGCCATGGCCATCCTGCAAGTTCACCAGGCCAAGGCACTAAAACAAATGCACGAGGGTAGTCCCGACCCGGGGTTGATGCAGGAGCTGCGCACGGCGACTGACTTCGCTCTCCGGGCGACGAAAGTCACGGCGCGGTCCCTCGGGAAGGCGATGTCCACGTTAGTGGTCCAAGAGCGCCATCTCTGGCTCAATCTGGCCGAGATGAAGGACGTCGACAAAGTACGCTTTCTCGACGCCTCCATCTCCCAGACGGGGCTATTTGGCGACACTGTCGAGGGTTTTGCCCAGCAATTCTCGGCAGTACAAAAGCAGACGGAGGCAATTCAGCACATCCTCCCTAAACGGCGGGATGCTCCAGCTGCCACCGCTGGCCCAAGGGCCAGGCCCCAGTCTGCTGGTCGCCGTGGGCGCCCTCCTGCGTCCTCCAGAGCTGCTCCGCCCCGTGCTGAGTCGTCACCTAGGCCGGTGCGTCGAGCCTCTCGCAGGAGTGCGGCGCCCCCTGCGCCTCAGCCGGCCGCCAAGTCCTCCAGGAAGACGACAAAGCGGCCCTGACGCGCACAACCCAGAGATGGAGGAATTTGCTCTTTCCCAGGAGACGACGAGGCTAGCGTCGCTCCTTCCCCCGGAGGAGGGCCGGGTGGAGAATCCTGTGTTTTCTTTTCTTTCTGTTCCGCCACTGGCTCAAGGGCCAGTGGTACCCACATTGTCAAAGAAAGAGCAATTTCCCTTCCCTCCGGGTTCCCAGGTCTGCGGGCTGACAGTGTGCGACGCAATGCCTCCTCACTCTCACCCGAGACCCATATTGCCAGTGGCCAAGAGAGTGCGGTCTGGGGACGCGATGCCTCCCCGCGCACCTCTAGCCAGTCCCCCCGGGGACTTAGGGAGTTTTGTGGGGATGAGTCAGAACGCACTGCCTTCTGTTCCATCCAACCTTACTCCCCCTCGCTGCACCACTGCGGGCACGTCGATTGGGCCTTTGGTGCCGCTTGCACGGTATCTGGGGGCGTGGCTTGCGCTACCCAGCCCGTCTCGCTGGCTCATTCGCACAGTTCGACTCGGCTATGCGATTCAGTTCGCCAGGCGGCCGCCCAGGTTCAGCGGCATCCTCGAGACTTCGGTGGCAGTCCGAGATGCACCTGTCCTGCGCGAGGAGATTGCTGTCCTTCTGGCAAAGGGTGCAATCGAGCCGGTCCCTCCAGCCGAGATGAGGCAGGGGTTTTACAGCCCCTACTTCATCGTGCCCAAGAAAGGCGGTGGCCTTCGGCCAATCCTGGACCTGCGAGTCTTGAATCGGGCCCTACACAAGCTCCCGTTCAAGATGTTGACGCAGATGAGTTCACTCCGTGGATTGGTTTGCAGCGATCGACCTGAAGGACGCTTACTCTCATGTCTCGATTCGCCCTCGACACAGGCCGTTCCTACGGTTTGCGTTCGAGGGGCGGGCATGGCAGTACAGGGTCCTCCCCTTCGGGCTCTCCCTGTCTCCCCGTGCCTTCACGAAGGTGGCGGAGGGCGCCCTTGCCCCGTTACGGGAAGTGGGCGTCAGGATCCTCAACTATCTCGATGATTGGCTCATCCTGGCCCGATCGCGAGAACAGTTGGGTGGTCACAGGGACCTGGTGCTCCGGCACCTCAGCCAGTTGGGGCTTCGGGTCAACTGGGAAAAGAGCAAGCTCTCCCCCGTGCAGAGAATCTCTTTTCTCGGTGTGGAGTTAGACTCTGTGAGTATGATGGCACGTCTCTCGGACGAGCGTGCCCAATCAGTGCTGAACTGCCTGAGTTCCTTCAGAGGCAGGACAGTGGTTCCGCTGAAACAGTTTCAGCAGCTCCTGGGGCATATGGCATCCGTAGCCGCAGTCACGCCGCTCGGGTTGCTTCATATGAGACCACTTCAGCACTGGTTACACTCACGGGTCCCGAGATGGGCATGGCGCCGCGGGACACGTCGTGTCACCATCACGCTATCGTGTCGCCGCTCTTTCAGCCCCTGGTCGGACCTTGCCTTCCTACGGGCCGGGGTGCCCTTAGGACAAGTGTCCCGGCATGTTGTTGTCACAACAGATGCCTCCAGCATGGGCTGGGGCGCTATATGCAACGGGCAGGCAGCCTCGGGGCTCTGGATGGGGCCTCGACTGCTTTGGCACTTCAACTGCCTAGAGCTGTTGGCAGTGCATCTGGCCTTAAAGCAGTTCCGGCCACTGCTCCTAGGCCAGCACGTGTTGGTCCGCACGGACAACACTGCGGCTGTTTCGTACATCAACCGGCAGGGAGGTCTACGATCACGCCGCATGTCACAGCTCGCCCGCCATCTCCTCCTCTGGAGTCAGTCACAGCTCAAATCGCTGCGCGCCGTCCACATTCCGGGGGAGCTCAATCGTGCAGCCGACGCGCTCTCACGACAGCTCACTTCCCCGGAGAATGGCGACTCCATCCCGAGACGATCCGGCTGATTTGGAGTCGATTCGGGGAAGCTCAGGTAGACCTGTTTGCTTCCCGCAAGTCCTCCCACTGCCAGCTGTATTCCCCCTGGCCGAGGCCCCCCCCCCGGCACGGACGCACTGGCACACAGCTGGCCTCGGGCTCTGCGCAAGTATGCGTTTCCCCCAGTGAGCCTGATCGCACAGACACTGTGCAAGGTCAGGGAGGACGAGGAGCAGGTCTTGTTGGTTGCGCCATATTGGCCCACCCGGACCTGATTTCCGGAACTCACCCTCCTCGCGACAGCCCCTCCCTGGCGCATCCCTCTGAGGAAGGACCTTCTTTCTCAGGGGCTCGGCACCATACGGCACCCGCGTCCGGCTCTGTGGAACCGCCATGTGCGGCTCCTGGATGGGACGCGGCAGACTTGAGTGGCCTGCCACAGGCTGAAGTGGAGTCTGTTCGCGGACTGGTGTTCTTCTCGGCGGGAGGACCCCCGAAGATGCACGATTGGAGTGGTGCTTTCTTTCCTGCAAGAGAGGTTGGAGCGCGGGCTGTCGCCCTCCACCTTGAAAGTGTACGTGGCTGCTATTGCGGCCCATCACGATGCAGTGGACGGCCGGTCCCTGGGGAAGCACGATCTCATCGTGAGGTTCCTGAGGGGTGCCAGAAGGTTAAATCCTCCTAGGCCACCCCTGATGCCCTCCCGGGATCTCTCTATTGTCCTGGCTGGACTTCAGAGAGGTCCCTTTGAGCCGCTGGACTCAGTCGAGCTGAAATTCCTGTCGGCCAAGACAGCGCTCCTGACCGCGCTCACTTCCATCAAGAGGGTCGGGGACCTTCAAGCATTTTCGGTAAGCGAAGAGTGCCTTGTGTTTGGGCCGGCCTACTCTCACGTTGTCCTGAGACCCCGGCCTGGATACGTGCCTAAGGTTCCCACCACGCCTTTCCGCGATCAGGTGGTGAACCTGCAAGCACTGCCCTCGGAGGAGGCAGACCCAGCCTTGGCGTTGCTGTGTCCCGTAAGAGCGCTGCGCATATACGTGGACCGCACCCGGAGCTTCAGAAGCTCTGAGCAGCTCTTTGTCTGCCACGGAGGTCAGCAGAAAGGGAAGGCTGTCTCCAAGCAGAGGTTGGCCCACTGGATAGTGGATGCCATCGCCTTGGCGTACCAATCCCAAGGCGAGCCGTGCCCCCTCGGGGTGAGGGCTCACTCCACACGGAGTGTTGCCTCCTCCTATGCGCTGGCGCACGGCGCCTCTTTGGCAGACATCTGTAGAGCTGCGGGCTGGGCGACACCGAACACCTTCGCGAGATTTTACAGTCTCCGCGTTGAGCCAGTCTCTTCCCGTGTGTTGGGTAACAGGTAAGTGGCGGGAAGAGTTGGCCGGTGTCACGCTTGCTGCGCCATTCCCCCTTACCCGGGGATACGAGCGCCTATTCTCTCCTCCAGTTAGTTCCCCGAACGGCGAACCCTGGCGGAGTTCCTCCAGCACCCCCGGCAGTCAGGCTGGGCGGAGCAGTCTGACGCCAGGCCCAGTACCGGTGTTAGCTTGCCCGGGTCTCCGGTCAGCCCCTGTACTCGGCTAGGTGCCCGTGCGGCCTGATTCCCTTCGGGTGATCCCACACGTGTATTCATCCACGGTACGGTTTCCCTCATGGTAAACCCGTGTCTTCCCTTTGACAGAGCTCTGTCAGGCCCTGCTGGCAGCCTTCCTCCCTTCTCCTAGGTAGGATCTGCCCCAGGGTCCAGGCGTATGTAGCACTGCCCCAGGCTTGGGCCAGTCCATACCAGTGTCTCCACACGTTACCTCCCTTCGGGCAGGGTGTGGCCTCCGTAGCGCCCTTCTCCGGAAGGCTCGCTTCCCCATCGTTACTGCCGGGCTGTAACAACAAACAGGAAAGACTTGAAGCAATCTTTCATAGAAGGTCGAAATCCCTTCCGATTTCTGGGGAAAGGAACAGCGGCTTGGCTATCTCCAGCAGCAATGTACTCAGTGGTCCCTGCGGGCACCAAGGTTAGCGAATTTGCGCTGGGGCGACGGGAAGGTTGCGACCTTCGCATCGCATTTGTCTGTCACGCGCTAGCTTGTCAACATCTGCATGCCACAAGGTCGTGACGGGGTTCAGGTTGTGGCGCTTTCCATAGACCCCTAATGTCGTCACGACATAACTCGTAGTGACCGACAGATAGGGAACGTCTCGGTTACGTACGTAACCCTCGTTCCCTGATGGAGGGAACGGAGACGTTATGTCCCCATGCCACAATCTTGAACCATCGCTGGTTGCCAGGGACACGTTCTCGGCTCCTCAGCGGAAAACCTGATGAGTGGATGCACCTGTCGCCCTTTTATACCCGTATGCACGGGGAGTGGCTCAGGTATGCAAAATCCACTAGCCAAATTTCATTGGCGTTTTCTCTTATCAGAGGCAGTCGGGGCTCTCAAGTAAATCCCCTAATGTCGTCACGACATAACGTCTCCGTTCCCTCCATCAGGGAACCAGGGTTACGTACGTAACCGAGACGCTGTGTTGTTAGCTTAGCCGCATACTAATGTCATGCCTGAAATGGAGGCTCTCATGAGCTCAGTTTATAAAATATGAAGGAATATGATGAGGTCTCTATGGTGATGTTGTGAGTGAAAATATTCATGACCTCTGCATTGGAGGAACAAAAGAGATCAAGATTAAAGACAAGATTAAAATGCTGCACATATTAACTAGACAGATGAACGTACGCAGGCTAGTGGACTCCATCCGAGAGGCCGTATTGACCGTGTCTCCAAACAAACAGTACCGCGGCATCTTGTACCCAACAATGCCAGTTACACAAGGACCTTAAGTGGTATGAGAGACATGAAAGACAACACTGTGAATTACTATAAACATACTTATACACTGCCCTCCGAAAGTTTGGAAACACCCCTGGCAAAGTGTGGTTTTGGACGATATCAGCATAAATCCTTATCAATGGCCCCAAGCACACTTCCAAGCTGTGCAAATCCTATTTGGAGAGGAAATAGTCAGCTGGCATCATGTCTGTCATGCAGGGACGGATTATGACGCAGCGGTGCCCTGGGCACTGACTGATTAAATGTCTTGAAATAAGTTATCTGAACAATGTCTTGATGCGTGGTTGTGACACCAGGCCTTTCAAATTATTACAGAAATAATTCACTCCTGAAGTGGTAATATGGCCACGACGCTGGAGTTTATTAATGGAACGGTCTTTCTCCATTCTCAAACAAATTAAGACGTTCGATTTTTATTGACTGAACACAAGTGCTTATTTCCATAGAAAACACAGTAACGGTTTCCACTAATTACAAAATATTTTTGTTTGCTTGGGGTGGTAATTATATAGGCCTATTAATAAGGAAGGGGGCCCAAAATATAATTTTGTCTATGTCAGGGAAATCCGGCCCTGATATTGTGAAAGAGAGCAAAATAGCATTTACATGATCAAAGAACATTATCATTGACTTAAGTCTAGCCAGAATTCAAGTCACGAATTAATCACTGAAGTTGCTTACATTGTGAAATGAACATCTTGCTTACATCTTACGCACATTTGCACTTTGTTGTTTCTGATGAGAGAAATCGGCAGAGAGCATAATTCATTCGGGGAGCGCTCACACTGAATAAAATACAGCTGTTTTAGCGATGACTCCTCTGGACGCCTCTTATTGGCCATTGTACTCATAAGCTCAACAGAATCATGTGTGATTGGTTAAAATGCACAGTGCTGTAGCTAAAACGCGGCTGCCTCTGGCTCCGTGCCAGCCAGCGAAGTCGAGCGAATGCAGATTTGAATTTAGCATATGATATATATATATATATATAAATGTATTAGTCTATCTTTGTCTTTTGGAAGCTGCATTCAAAATCCACTTGCCTCAAAAATCTGAGGGGGCAGGTTTGCATTCAATCGCGTTCTAGGAGTAGCGGTATTTAGGCTGGGCCCCCGTCTGGTCCAGTGCCCTGGGCTCATGCGTTAATCCGTCCCTGCTGTCATGGAATGGCCTCCCCAATCACTCGACCTCAACCCAATTGAGCTACCATGGGAGGAACTGGACCGTGATGTCCGTAAGAAGTGTCCAACTAGTGTGAATCCTCTTTGGGCAATCCTTCAGGAGGCTTGGAGTAATATATCAAGTCAATGTTTGAATAAACTGACAGCTCGGATGCCCAGATAATGCAGAGCTGTAATAACTGCTAATGATGTATATTTTGATGAATCGAAAAAATTTTTCTATGTATAAACTGTTTATGTAATAAAATATGTTTCCGTAGTTTGCCTTGTCCATTATCAGTGCAAAATTATCACAAATTAAAAAGGATTAATGCCAATATTGTCCAAAACCCCACTTTTCTAGGGCGTTTCCAAACTTTTGGAGGGCAGTGTATGTCATATATCAAATCTATTGTCATTTCTTAATATTGTCGTAGTCTTTATTACATTAATGCTAGCTGTCATTAATAAAATATTGGCAAGATTTGAGAAAAGTTGCATTATAACTATAGCTGATGAACTAACAAATAAGATCATGGACTTTAATTAGGAAAGCAAACATGGTCAATTTTAATTTCATGTTGACAAATTACAATTTTTTTCTTTAGAATTTTTGTAATACAACATTGCACCAATCAGTATACGATGTATTATTATTTTTTTAAGGGTAATGTGAATTTGGAGTCACAATGAAATAATACTACTAATAAAGAAGTTCCTAAAAAATGAATGTAAAAATGTCTGGGGAAAATGTTCCTGCTTGATTTGCTGATAATTCATAGAATTTATGTGTGATTCATTATGAGTTTCAGAGAATGTTGATACCTTGTAGACATCATAGGAGTCAATGCGAGTGTCGAAGCACATATAGAGGTTATTTAGCATCTCAACAACTTGTAGTGGAGTGCAGGAGGCTGATATCACAGTAAAACCCACAATGTCTGAGAAAAAAATGGTCACCTGGAAAAGAAAAATGTGTGTTAGTTACTTCCTAGACAAAATTCATGGCATAGCTAATCAAGAAAACCACAATATGCTTCACAGATTCCTACATTTTCTTAGCATGCTGCTATGTAGTTTCATTGGCATTGCTAGGAGATCTACCACTCCCTATATGATCTTCATACACAGGTGAAAATCTGCTCAACTTCATAACAAACTGCAGAATTTGCAGCAGCATTTATTCTTGGAGCATGAGCGGCGCAGGACGCGTTAGGTGCAAGTTTAATGCTGAGCACTAGAGATTTGTTCAGATCACTAACCATTAAGTGCGAGAAATAAAATTAATAAATGTAATAAACTGCTAATAAATGTAATCTGCTATAATCTGATGTGAGTTACGTTTATTTGCCTTACACATACTTAGCACACTGTAAAACATGGTAACCTTCAATTATTAACTTAAAGAGCTATTTATGCATACAAATGAGTTTGCTGTTATAAATTAATACATTCAGGGATTTGACTCAAATAAAACCAGTTATTTTAGATGTTACCATTTTTAGATTATCATATGTAGATATCGTGTTGCTATTACGAAATGTATACTCGTTCTGCTACATATGTCTATTTCTTTAAAATATCTAGCTTCAAGTGCTCTAAATCTAAGGGGACAGGCTTCAGGTGCACAAATTGCTCTTACAGACATGTGTCATTTACCCCACTCTCTCGTGAGCTGTTTTATCTCCTGATGAATATGGAATACCATAATTACAGGCAATTACTACAAAAAAAGAACAAACAGAACGGCAGCATGTGTGCTTTCCTGACACTGCCATCTTGCCAACATCCCTAATGAATATGCTTGTGTTTTCAGACTTGAGTTTGATTTGTTAAAAGGGAATGTTGGAAGACAACACGATTTCTTCTGTTTAGGATATCATATGCATAAATAGAAAGCTTATAACCATGTACCTTCTCATAACTCTCAGCCTCTACGTGTTTGTGTTGGCGTAGCTGCTTGGCCACAGATTTGGGCAGCATCTGATGAAGGAGATCTTCTGCAAGACGTCGTTCTCTCTTCAGGTCTTCTGTCTTCTCCCTGAGGCTCTGAGCGTAGTCCTGGATCCATTCTGTCATTTGTTTGAAGGAGAGCAGCACTATGGGGTAAATGAGACAGGCGAAGGCAGATCTTCTGGATTTCAGTCTCAGAGCCCATCCAGCTCTGGCATGAAAGCATCTCAACATGTTCTCCAAGGCCTCCATCAACTCTGTAGATCCACTGGAAGTTGTGGCAGTAGAGAAGATTAAATCTTTTATATTACTCCGGTTTAGCTCTAAATTTTCCATCCAACAGTTATGGAGGTTTTCAGACATGTCTTTTATGACTGACATGAGTGTTGTTGCATGCCATATTTCATCTACTTTCTTTTCCCCTGTTATCCACAGATAGTTCAACTCCTGGACAGTTAAAAGCAGTTTCAGAGCAAGGACATCTGTCCAGTCTGTGTTGTGTTTCAGGAAACCAATGTCAACATCTCTGACGCCCTATGTGTTTAATATCTTCTCAATTGCTAGAGTAAAAACTGTGGTTTCATTAGCATCCATTAATTCACCTCTCCATGTAGCATTGAGAAACTGTGAAAGGTTGGATTGAAGACGCTCACAAAACTCAAGTAACTCAGCACCACAGGGCTGACACAAACTGTCCATATCAGTGCTAGAACAACAACGGTTAACTGTGAGCATTACCAAGGAGCTGAGAAATCTTTCTTGCTTGACATTATAAACTGTAATCTCTCTTGTTGAACTGAAGTTTCTTAATGTTTGGAGCTCCATAACGTGTCTGAGCGTAACATTTGTCCTACAGGATGTAAGCTCTTTAAGTGAAGCTTCAGTGGCTTGCCATTGAGCCAAAGATGAGTTGAAGTCCATGATCACAGCAGAGAGAAGAGCCAGGAAAGAGATTACACAAGCGATCAGGATTCTGCGAACAGTACGGCTGCGACTGCCACAACTGAGTGAAGACAGCCTGTGAAAAGAGTACAAACAAAACTCAGTCATGTATGGTGAGTATTTAAGTGGAACAAGTTTATATATTGATGAAGTACACCAGTGTTTACTCTGCTACTACATCCACTTAACATCATCAAAATACCAACTGATTAAACGTGCCTTTTACCCCAAGCTGGTGGACCTTTTACCCCGTGTGTGGGGTAAAAGGCCCCTCTTGCCACCTCATACATTTATAAGATTTTTAAACAAAATAAACAACTTGAATGATTTATTTTCACACAAAATCTGTTGGTCCATTAATGTTCAATACAACGTATTTATGTTTTCTGCAATTATACATTTTAGGCGCAGTGAATAACACATTTTTTCTTAAGGTGGGCCTTTGGCCCCGTTGTACCATATATATATATATATATATATATATAAATATATATCCAAGAAGAGTGGCAATATTTTTCAGAATATATTCAGTGAAATGTTTTCTCCACAGACAAACAGTATTAAGAGTTAGTGTGGCATTTCTTGTGCACTGAAAAAAGCTATCTAAAGGCTACTTGCAGAATCTTTGACACAAACAAGAGTAACTTTAAAGGTTCTCAGAGATGAGCGCAAATCAAAATCCAACAAGCCCAACGAGAAACTGTGTAAAAGTGAAAAATTGAGTAAAGCGCCATCTAGTGGCTGAGAGCTCTTAGAACAGTTCACTACCATGCATGCTTTTTAATGTGGTTGGATTTCACACAAATACAATTGAAGCAGATTGAAAGGTAATGACGATATTTTTCTCTAATATAATTTATCTGTCATTTACTCTTTAATCTCAATTCTATATGTCATATATATATATATATATATATATATATCTGTATGTATATATATACATCTGTTCACAAACCTTTACTTCACTCCATTTTAAAGACAGACATATTTATTGTCATTGTAACAGAGTTATAACAAAATTCTCTATGATAATTTTAATGCTAGTAAAAGACAAGTATGACATTTCAGTGATGGTAAAAAGATCTTTTGAACATTAATGGATCATGGAATTTATAGATCAGGGAATATTAAATGCTGAAATAAACTGATTTCAAAAGATAAAAAAAAAAAAAAAGAAGAAGAAAAGCCCAGCGAAGTATGAAATATCATAGGAAATGAATACGGATCATTTTAGACCCATGTTGTGCATTAGAAGGGGTTTTCATAGATTGTGCATCAAGGGGTTAATACTTCATAGAGCCACCTTTTACTTTAATTACAGCCATCAGTCTTTTTGGATATGTCTTTACAAGCTTTGCACACCTTGATTTGTGAATATTTGCCCATTCTTGCTTTGCAGAATTGCTCAAGTTCAGTCAAATTCTGTGGTGAGTGGCAATAGACTGCACTCTTCAAATCCAACCACAGATTTTTGATTGGATTTAAATCAGGGCTCTGACTTGGCCATTCAAGGACATTCTCCTTCTTATCCTTAAGCCATTTTGTTGTTGTTGTGGCTGTATGTTTAGGGTCATTGTCGTGTTGGAAGGTGAATGACCTGCACATCTTCAGCTGTCTTTCAGATTTTTCCTCAAGAATTTGGATGTACTTGGCAGCATCAATTTCCCTTCAACCCTGACCAATCGCCCAGTCCCAGAAACACCCCCACAACATAATGCTGCCACCACCATGCTTCACAGTAGGTATGTTTTTGGTGGTGTGCGGTGTTTGCTTTTTGCCAAACATAGTGCTTGGAGTTCAGTCCAAAAGGTCAATTTTGGTCTCATCAGACCATGGCACCTTTTGCCAGAAGGTATCAGGCTCTTAAATGTGTTTTCCACTTTGGCTGGACGGCCTGATCTAGGCAATGTGCTAGTGGTGCCATACGCTTCCCACTTCTTAATGATGCTCTGAACAGTACTCCGAGGGATAGCTAAAGCCTTTGAAATATTTTAGAAGCCTGATCCTAACTTGTGCCTTTCTACAACTTTATCCTCTAAATCTTCAAGAATCTTCAAGAAACAGCTTGTATTATTCTGAAGTAATCAACAACACTACTACTGATGTCAGGTGGGGCAGTTAGCCTGGTGTTTAATCTGGAAATTAATTGCTTGCATCTGAGCAAGTTTATAATGATATACTCTAAGGCAGTGGTTTTCAATCCTGGTCATCGGGACCCACTGCTCTGCACATTCTGTATGTTTCCTTTATCTGACACACTCAGTTCAGAGCAGTTTTATTTAATTAATTTATTTTTTATTTAATTTTATATATTTAATTAAGATAATACACAGTTATGTAAACCTTTACTTTTTTTGTGTGACTGATTCAATGTCTGTAATAAAACATGCTAGTTGCATTGCATCTTTTTTTCTCATATATAAAGTTCAAAGTTTCCATAGTTTGTCTAGATACCACCTCTGCAAAAAATTTTTAACATTTCCGCAAACAACTAGCATCCTCATTAACATATACGTCTACAGTACATTATTCCAATGAATAAAAAACAGCATTCATATAAAAAGCACACAGGTTTTTATTGCATATCAATTTCATGTATAAATTCTTCATAGCATTGGAAAGATTACATTTGGTATACATATCTATTCTACAGAATTAACATCAGAATCATGTGTTTTCCATGAAATTGCTCTAAAGTACATCTTCAGTAATCACAAGCATCAAAAAGAACTTTTCAGTATTATTCTACAATCCTTAAATTTAGTCATTATTTCTCTGCCACAAGCATATTGTTCAGTTCAATAACCATCTGCCCATAGTATTTAAGGCAGTAAACAGGACTTAAAGTCAAACCTACTAACCTAACCACATGTACAATAAGTGCATCTACAAGTTCATTATTTTTCTTTTTTTTTTTTTTTAATTTAAGATACACATTTCACAAATGGACACCATTATGACCTCTAAAACACAAGTCATGCACAACATCTTTAATAAACATAACAGAAGCAATATACAACTCATATCCAAATGAAACAAGCACCATCTATTTTCAAACCCATGTTTAAAATTAATTTTCAGACATATCAATGTCTTTTTTTTTTTTTTTTTTTTTTACTTTTTTTGAAATACTATACACTTTTAGTTTTAGAGAAACCACATTATTTATGGTTTTTGAAATGGTACGTTTGTTTGCAATGTAACAGTGGGCCAAGGACATCTGCATTGTTCATTTTTTGACCATTTTCCATGATGATTTTAACAGTGTGGGAGAATTTCTTCACCTACAGCGCTTGCTAAGTACAGTAGTATGTGACATGACTTTTCCATACTCATAATCCCATTACATCCCCAGCAATCCTATGCATCAAGGGTTTGAGTAAATGATATAGTGAGGAGATACAGTATGAAATAGGTAAGATTACACAGTGCGCCACCTGGTAGTATAATGAAATACGACACTGCTGCAAGTTTTTACACAAGCAGATGGATTCCCTGTGAAAGGCCAGTCAAGTCCATCTTGCTTGGTTTGTGTTTGCAGTGAAAACACATTACTTTTAATGTTCAAAACCAACAAGTTCTTTTAATGATGCTTGAATGTGTTTTGCTGTTTTATTTGAAAGCATCTGATAAAAATGCCTGTTTGACCCAAGAGTTAAAGTGCTTGTTAAAATCAGCCTTGCTTAGAAAATTTCATTAAAATCAGTACTAAGATGTGAAGGAAAGTATGAACTAGGCAGACAGGGGTATGTGTTCGATTTAAGTGCTGATTTCAGAGAGTCTTTAAACATCCAAAATGAAGTGAGGAGGGTATGAGTTCCTGACCAAAAAGACATTCAATCGAGAGAAGGTAAGTTTGACTCATAACCTACATATTAATTCTACTCTACACATTCATGATATGCATTCAGCTGTTTACGATTCATTCGCTGGCTTCACAGTTCAAGAGTTGGATGAGGACTCATGGATTTGGGCATCTCTCTATGCTCTCGTGAACGTTAAGTGTAGCTGCTCACCATTTGATCGTGGTCCATTTATAGCCCTCTTGCTTATGGTGTCTCTTCTGGGGTGCATAATATTATGTATTTTAATCATGTAGAATTTGATATGATATTTAGGACTGGCTGATGTATATGGCTCTTCCCAAACAACTGGAACATTGAAAACATGCGATTCGAACGCAGAGATACACTGACGACCCATTTCCTTTATGAAGATGCTTAAAATGTGTAAAAATGTCAACATATAATGCCCCTCTATTGAGTTACCTGATATTTTAGTCAAAACATTTTTTTAGTTTGTTTTGCTTTTTATTTTTCTTAAATCACGCAGTGCCTACTTTTCTAAATGGTTGAACAGATGCATCATAAACCAGACTTCATGATTATGTGCTCATAATATAAACGCATTCTTTTGTAATTCAGATTTTGGCATCTTGCTTCTCTACGAAGAGCTTGAACAATTCTGAATTTCCGTGACATTTCAGTAATTTCATTCCTTCAAACGAGTGGGTAAGTCATTTTTTTCTTCATTTTTCATTAATCCAAAAAAAATCGAAATAAATACAAGACAAACACTCATCAATGTAAGATGCAAAAACAGGAAAGGAAAGAAAACTACCAACAGTGGAGGCGACCACTCGGGAAAATGATTGTCAAAGAAAAAAGGGGATTATTTGGCACACAACACTCTCTGCTACCAATGGTTAACTTAGTTTGTACATCATACAACAATATTGTACAAATTTGGTCCTTCACTAAAGAGTTATATTAACATTTAAGCACAGATGTGCTTAAAAAGAAACAATACTGTTTACAGAAGAACAATTCACGTAGAAAAAAACCTAAACAATATTACTGAATGCAAGAAAAAGAGAAAAGTTTTCCAATTGCCCCACTGGAGAATAATTTAACTCTTAAAAACAAACTTTCAGTTGGGACTAAACAGCTAAGATACTTACCATAACTACAATAATTACAATGACCGTGATGCTATACACATCAACAACCGTGCTGCGTGATTTATCGTATGAAGGTCCGGCTGGGGACGAGACAATATCGCGTAGCCGAACACAAATCTCAGAGGTTTCCCAGTGATTTCCAGCATTTACTTTTTGAGACAGTGGCTTACAAACTGCATTCAGCCTTCAGGGGAAAGTTAGCATGCTAGTTGTAGGCTAAACTTAAGTGCTTCTATTGCCATTGGAAATCAATGTTGATGTCTACCGTAATGATCTACTGTAAGACTTCGGCTGTGAGTTAATATAAAGGAAACCTTGGTACAGTGCTGCAGAAAATCAACTTGAGAATGGAATGCTGTGTAGAAACGGTTCAAATCTCCAGTTGAAGAAACACTCAACTACCCTGTCCACTCAAGCCTTCCTGGGCTTCTCCGAGAACCTGTCAAAACCCCTTGAGAGCAGTCTCCATGAAATGCATATCATTGAAAATGAGGTGGAGAGGTGATTTGAGAGTCATTCAAATGCATGGCTCCCTCTTGAATCAGCTGATGAGGAGGGAACTTCACTATAGTGGCTAGTTGCAGACAGGAACGATGCTGTATGGCTGGGATTCGGTGATTTTGTTCGTGTTTTTATGCCTTGTATTAAAACTCTCCCGTCTGTGATTGGTTCCTGTGTCTGTTTCACTCAACAGTACGTTCTCCTCCTTGCACGCATAGTGGTGGTTCGTCTACTGTGGCATTGCGCAAGCTCTTCATGTTGGTCTCTTGCCCTCTCCTCTTTTCTCCCTCCATCTCTCGTTTGTCTTGTTGGTGTTCTCAGATGTTGTTGAGGGGGTGAAAGGAGCTCGTCTCCGACGGCCCTCCTCCCATGTTGAGCCAGGCATCCAAGGAGTTCTGGGAGGATGAATGCAGATTGGTGTTCTCAGACAGAGAGAGCATCATTGCATAAGCCTGGATGGAGAAAAGGAGGACAGTTCAGTCGCAAAGCCAAAACAGTCATCATCTGTTATCAAGGGTTTGTGCATTTCAGAAGCTAGCATGTACTATACTCATAGATACTCAATTTATCAGTCATTATTTACTCTTTCCAAATCCACATGCATGCTATTTTGAGCCTCTTATTGAATGCTCAACAAAATAACAGCATTTGGCTTTGGAAACAATGCAAAATAGTAGTATTTCATATAAATTGGTTATGCATTTTTAAAATATAAGGAGGAATTCAAAAGCAGACTTTTTCCTGTCGATACATAATATTAAAGGACAACCGTTAACTTGTATATAAGATACACACATATAAGACATGTAACAAGTCCACATGAAATGTTGAGACCAGAGGACAGTATAAAGTTATAAATACGAGAAAATGAAACAGAAAGATAATAGTGTTAGTTATGTTAATGCCATTCAGTTAATATTTTTTTATCAATGTTGAACATTGAAAATATTATTTCTAAAACAAAATAAAAAGTGACAATGATTAGGCAGTGCAAAAGCTGCATGTAGTTTTATTATATTTCCCCTGCATCGATTATTTCAGGAATTCCCAACTGTTTTAGTCAAAAATTGCACATTTTGAATCTACAATCTCAATTAAAAAAACAAAAAAAACTTAAGCTTTCTGTAAATATATATGCATTATTTATGCATTTTATATATTAGAATTTATATATAAGTGTGTGTGTGTCTATCCTACTTATATATAGTGTTTATACTAAATATTAGTAGTCAAGATGAGTATATTATTAGCATGTGTATATGCTATAATGAATAACATATTTACTTGAAGTACCCCTCATATTTTAAAATGAATATTTTAATAATTAAGTATCACTTTTGCATGTTCGCAGTACTCTGGCGTTGGTTAATGGTCATATGACATGCAAGTAAACAAATCAATTTAATTTAATTTAATTTTATGATTTAATTAGCTTTTCATTAAATTCACAAACCCCAGTAAAAAAAAAAACCTTGACGTAATGTAAAGTTTAATGCTCTTCATGTTGTTAATTCTCTTTGTATTTTTATATCAATATGGTACAAAATGATTTTAAATCAATGGGATAAACAAGTAATCTAAAAGAAATCAAAAAGTAGTCTTATTAAATAGTCTGATAATCTTATGGTACCTAAAATGTGTAATGATTATGTTACTAAGTACCATTTTTGTCATGTAATTTGGAATCAGTAACAGACTACAATTTGTAAGTAATCTACTCAGCCCTGTGTGTGTACAGTATATATATATATATATATATATAAAACCTAAATCTACTGTTATTCATTTTAGTAAACATAATGATTAACATAATGAATGCTAATTAATTACATACTCAACTTGACTACTCAAAATATGCTATTTCATGTACCATTTTTTTTTTTTTTTTTTTACATTTGTGTCACAATCTACCACAAAACCCCTGGTTGGGAAGCTCTGGAGGTTTGCAAAGACAAAACTAAAAATCCCTTCTTTGTCCATATTCATAAGATGCTCTTTGACTCTCTTTCTTTCTCTTGCGTGACAGGGGCAGATATGGGCTCATGGCGTGATAGCAGCTCTCTGGAGCAGGTACGGTCACATACCTGTGTTTTAGCCTGTCTGAAAAGTGTTTCTTTCAGCGCCTCCGACTCTACCGAGGTGCTAAAAATGTCTTTAATGTCATAGGGCTCCTCGCCAGCCTTATGGAACTCCAGGCCTTTGGGGAAACCAGCCAGAGGTTCCAGATCTAATAGGCCTGCATCCTCCTCAATACACCTGTACCGGGATAGGGAGGGGTGTGGAGAGGGGAGGGACCCTCAGTTAGCCCAACAACTGCAATCTAAATATTGGAACTGGATGCATGCAGTGGATGAGATGGTGGCAGAACATGAAAAATATAAGTGGTCATCACACTAGTGGACGAAAGCACAAAACAAATGGACATTCACGTTCAAGAACTCTATCCATCTCTCTGTCCATGCAGAATTGAACAAGATGCTGGGAAAAACTGAATAAGCCTGCCTTGCGCTAGAATAAAATATCCCACGAAATACTGATCATTGAAACATTTAGATGCCAGTGGCATTCCAGCAGAAATGCTATTTAGGATGAGGACAGTGAAGGAGAGAACAGAAATGCAATAGAACTGGACGCTTTAAATTTGAAAATTCTATTGAATTGCATAGGTGCAAAATTGGCAAGCCAAAGTTTCAATGATTAAACAGACAGATGACTAGATGCTGATTAGTTGTGTTAGTTTAAGATGACTGACAGACAATGAGGGATCACGGCAGCAAACATTATGGGAAACAATGAATGTCGATTCAACGACATCTAACGGCTACAATGGGTCATATCGAGCAGTGATCCACAGACGCTCTGTTCCACAGTCTGGTGAGCTGCCTTGCTGTCTGCTTAGGGAACGTCTGAATTGATGCTTTATCAAAGATACTGTATAGTTATTAATTGTTTTTCACTGTAAGTGCATCTGTGCAGCTCACTGGGTTTTGGAACAGATCTGTAGTGTTGAATGCCCATTGTAATTCTGTTGTTTGGTAATGATGCTATATACGATCAATTTACGTTCTCTTCAACTTCTGATCTTAAATAAACACTCAACCAAAACTGAATCCTTTTCGCTTTATAAAATTTAACTTTACAAGATTATAAGTAAATCCTTTAAAGAAGTGTCTCATGCTCACAAATGCTGCATTAATTTAATCAGAAATACAGCAAAAACTATTAAAAAAATACAATTTTAATTAGTGCTGTCAAACGATTAATCGCGATTAATCGCATCCAAAATAAAAGTTTTTGTTTACATAATATATGAGTGTGTATATTTATTATGCATACAGTAAATACAAACACATGCATGTATATATTTAAGAAAAATATGATATGTTTATATAGTTATATATAAAACATAATAACAAATATATAAATGTATATACATGTAAATATTTTCCAAATATATACTGTATGTGTGTGTATTTATATATAAATAATAAATAAACACAGTACACATACATATAGTATGTAGACAATTTTTTTTATTTTGGATGCGATTAATCGCGATTAATCACGATTAATCGCTTGACAGCAAAAAAAGCTGTGCTGCATATTTTTGTGGAAATCGTGATTCTTCTTTAGTATTTTGATGAATTGAAGTTTCACCGAATTTATTTGAGAGGGAAATCTTTTGTAACGTAGATGCCTTTACTGTCACTTTTGATCAATTTAATGCACCCTTGTTGAATAAAATGTATCACATGAATAAATTATAATTATACATTTAATTTTAAATCAATTCTAAATAATATGAATAAATTAATTTTAAAATACATGACGGTAGAAATGTTCTTTTAAATGATAATAAATCATACTATTACTGTTTTACTGTATTTTTGAGAGCATAAGAGACTTCTTTCAGCAACATTATTTTATTTTATTATTTCAAATTTCTGACTAGTAGTGTACATACAGTTTATATACATATTATTAAAAAGCCAGATTGCAAATTTAAATAATGATAAATAATATAGTGTACACTACTCATATTATTGTCTTAAAGTTAATATGAGATCAGAATTGACCTTTTAATGTTTATGTTTATTGTTTTATTGCTTGATTGTATTGGTGGTTCTTCTTTCTTTTGAATTTTATTTAGCATGTTGCAGTAAAATGAATTGAAAAACGTAACTTTCACAAATAATAGAAAGGTAGGATTATAATTGTGTATCTTTTGAAAGTTTGAGTGTTCATTTAGGTGAGAGTTGCCCTGTTTAAGCTCTTCTCCAGTGAACAGACAGATGTGTTTGGCTGACCTGCGCGTGTGTTCGTAAGACATAGGGAGAGGGGTCGGCTCCTCGTCCTCGTCGTAGGTGCCCTGCACCATAGTGGCAGGAGAGGCCGTCTCATCCTGTGACTTTTCTGTCAACGAGCCTTCCTCGTCTTCATCATCTCCCTCCATCTCCTCATCTTCCTCCTCCAGTTTTGAGGTGGTGTGAGCGTGACTCTGAGGCTGTTCCTCCTCCGTCAACTCTGACCTGTAATGCAAACAGTCCTCATTTAGTTTTACCTATGACCATTTTCATCATCATTTTGATGCTTTGAATTCAACAGGCTGATTTTACTGCTGTACTTTTAACATCTCTATATGTAAATTACTGGAGAAGCTCTTTGCAAACAAAATGAGTAAAAATACCAATTTGAATACTTGGATTTGGATACTAAGTATTTGCTGATATGTAAACAGGAAAGGTCACAGCAAAAAAATCTATTTTCTTAATCAGCATTTTTGTCATGACAAATCCAAAAATATATATATTTTTTTGTAAATTTATCTCATTTTAATGATCCTTAGAAGTTGCACTTAGAAGTTTTTTCTCCATGATCCTTTAAAATACTCAGTTCTTATAATGGCTTTTTTTCTTTTGTTGAGGGAAACGATATCCCTAGCAGAAGGAAGTCTCCTGTCTTATGTCTGCATTTCAGTGATTATTTTTCATGTTCAAAGCTATCATTTAGTTTTTCCTATCCGAGTTTCAACCAACTTGGGAATTAAAGTCATTGCACACCGAGTCTGAAATTTTCGTATGCGTTTTTCTTTTTTTTTTCATATCCGTCATCCTTTTCTGTCAAAATGCATGCTAGGGATGCGAAAATGCAGAAAATCGAACCTGGTCCGAATTTTTTTATGATGGACGAAGGTTTCGGAGGCAGTGTGTAAACGTGATTGACACAAAGTGACGTCGTATTTATTTTTCAATGTGCAAAAATTTCAGACGAGAATCTCGGACTCAGTGTGCAATGACCTTAAAACTTAAAAAAACCCAACAACTTTCAACTTAAACAGGAACTAACGCAAAACACAAAAAGCTTCTTCTCTGGAAACTTTGCACGAACAAAAATGTGGTTGCATATTTTATGTATTCCTTAACCAAATTTCTAATGGCCGCTGGCGATGAGTTTTTATGTCCTTGGGCAATGGCAACAACTATGACATCTAACTAAATACCGGATAAAATAATAAGCTATTTTCACCCGGAGAGTCCATTGTGGTAATTCTCTCATCATAATCTGACTGCCAAATATCAGTTCTGCGCTGCTCTCTGGGTCACCATCCATCATTTCGGACTGGGCAGTAATTCCCCTGCCTGGCCGGAGCTGGAAAACACAGATCCACGAATGACAAACACACCGATTTTGCAATTAATGACAGACCTTTCTTGCGAGCGTGGCAATGATGAATTGGTTCATTTCAGAGAGGCGAGACAGGTCAGGAGCAATCATCATAGTTTGTCTCATTGCCACCGAGTTCCAGAGAAAACGGTTGTTCTGCAAAGCAGCTATCAGCACCACCTCTCTTTTTCCCAAACGTTTCAGCTTATGAAGTCATTGCACGCATGCACTCCTCCAAAGTCGCTTTGAAACGAACTTCTATTGAGGCAGACGAATGTCGAGGAGGAGGGGGACGTAACGTGGGTGGTTGAGCTATGTGAGGTGTAGACTTACCAAAAACGAAAAAAAAGGGAACAAGAAGAACTGCTTGTTTCCCATTTTCCATCATGCTTAAATATCCCATAATCAAATTTGCCCTGGCCTGAGAGAAAGTCCATGCCACGTGGGAGACAGCAGCGCTCCTGCCACAGACCTGCGCTTTGTCTCTCAGTCTAAACATGTCAGAGCGCTGTTTGCGTTAGCTGCGAGGAAGGGGGGCTCGGCCAATGCAGCGCACAGATAAATGTCTCAAGTCTGAGGGTCCCCTGATAGGGCTAAACCTGCAGCCCCCTACAGACTGACAGTCAAACTCAGTCAGAGAGTCCAGACGCATGCACTCTGAAACACTATTAACCCAGCTGCAGGGAAATCATGCCTCTCTATATAGTGAAGTCCGGGAGAACAGATCACGTCTTTTTCCACTGCCATCCACGGAGGAAAGAAAGGAAGAGTACCTGGATTTCTCCTTCATAGCTCTTTAGATTTGATGAATCTCTTCATTTAAGTATCGACTTTGTTTCTCCTAACATTCCTCGGGAGTAAAAAATGTTGAGGTGCAGTGAAAGTATAAGGGGTCATTCTTTTAAAAAGCATTTCTAGAACACGTATTTTCTCCGTTTTGAGCATCAACTATGTCTTAAATGTTTCTCTGAAAATGCCTTGTACAGGAGAAATACAAATAAGGTTAAATGAGACAATTGTTGCCGTCAGTGTCAGTTACATTATCAGATCACTTTTCAAGTAACTAGTAAAGCAATGCACTACTTTTAAATTTAGAAGAAAATATAAGAGTTACTTTTTTTTCACAAGTTACTTTGTTTTTCCATGTATTCACCTGTCCCATGTTGAGCAAATCAGGAATGAGGTGCAGAAATTCTTCCTTTAGGCTGGGACTTCATTTCACTTTTGGTGTGAAGTTGCCAAAAATGACAAACTTTTAAGTTACAATTATGCAATTAGTTACTTTTTATGGAGCAACGCAATATTGTAATGCATTACTTTTAAATTTGGAGTTTCTTTTTCAAATAAGTAAAGCAAGTTACTTTGTTTTCCCAAATTGGGATGGTGCAGAGGTTCTTCCTTCATCCTGAGGCTTATTCATTTCACCTTTGGTGTGAAAGGGCCTTTACAGTTGCCAAAATATATATATATATTTTTTTTTTTGTTAAAAATAAATAAGCAAGCCCAGCTCAGGTCACAAAAAGTAATGCAAAAGTAACACAATTAGTTACTTTTTATGGAGTAACACAATATTGAATTAGTTTTATAAGAAACTTTCCCCAACACTGGTTGCCATTCAGCTTATATGGAGCGATGAAACGATATATATATATATATATATATATATATATATATATATATAGCTCAGATAATTGACTTCTCAGTTATGTCTCATTCGTGTTTAAGACATTATTGGGATAGCTTCTAAAATCTCAAGAAGAAGCACATGTGAGATTTTAATCTTTCTCACAGGAGAAAAACCTGAAAGGGAGGAGACTTTAAAATATTCTCCATTTTTATGTTTTTAATCTCATTGCTTTATAGGAGAAACAAATGAGATATGACATTTTGTATTATTTCCTACGGAGTAAAAAAGACATAAGTTCCACCATGAATGCAGACTGGCTGCACAAGAGTGACAGAAAGCGAGAGAGAAACAGACAAACGTCATGAAATAAGACGCATGGGCGCATAGGGGAATGTTGCAGCTGCCTGTCCATTTGAAGCGGGTGTTTCTGTGAGGCTGATTTGCAGGGAGACAAAATAGAGCACTCATTTGAATTACAGATATTAAAATGCCAGGCCTGCTTGTATGAGTCAGGACAGGACTATTGATCCCAGATGGCAGTGTGAGGTTTCGGCCCACTCCAGAGCTTCCAAGTGATGAGGCAGAGGCATCGGGTGGAGGAAACGGCAAAATTGAGGAGGACCATTACGCGTCTAAACAAGAATGCATGAGTTTGGCCATGTATCGGTTCGTACGCATTTGTCTGTGTGAATCATCCAAACCAAACTCTGAAGCAACGTGAACCTGGCCACACACTGACAGTCGTGCTGACGGTTCATGAATTTGGCAGTAATGAGCTTTTGTTTGGTGTTTTCATAAGCCGATGGAATGTGCTCCCTGATGTGTATCTGGCTGTGCTTTAATGCAGAACAGAACTCAACAAGGTGAAATGACTCATTGAGATGTCCCGTCCCTCTGCCGACTGAAGGCGAAGCCTGTAATGGGTGCCGCCACACACACACTCTCGTGGCTGGCCCAGCAGTAACACAGTCCTCCACTAGAGGACAAACTGTAACTTCAGGACTGAGCGTGTCTGACTCTGACAGGTTATGCAGTTTGTTGCCATAGCTTCAAAATATATTCTGTGCATGTGTGTGTTGTGCGTGTGTGCGAGCTCGTACCTTTTCTCCGAGGAGCTACAGGCCTGGCTCAGCTCACTATTGGAGATGAAGTTCCTAATCTCTGAGAAATACGAGTCCTCCTTCTCATCCAAATGTGCATGATTGTCAGACTCAGAGTTCGGTGAGGAAATATTTGTTCCTAAATTCGAGAGGATCCCAGACTGCTGACTCACTACAACAAATAAATAGAAAAATATACAGA
The DNA here is from genome assembly GCF_936440315.1 of Barbus barbus. Taxonomy (NCBI): domain Eukaryota; kingdom Metazoa; phylum Chordata; class Actinopteri; order Cypriniformes; family Cyprinidae; genus Barbus; species Barbus barbus. The sequence continues at coordinate 5,692,420 of NC_136756.1, forward strand.
TTAATAAATTATTTACTTAACTTATTACACAAGAATAAGTGAGGGAGATATCTAAACAAATGCAACTGTACTTTATAAGCTTGCATCTATTCTTTTTTTTGCCTTTATTCACTTATATTTTATATTTATTATGGTCACATTTATTTTAAGGTCCACTTCTCACTATTAACTATGACATTTGCCTCAATAAACTTATAATTTGCTGCTTATTAATAGTTATAATGTAGTTGTTAAGTTTAGGTGTTTAGATGTCGAATATGATCATGCAATAATATAAATACAAAGAAAATCATGAAAATAAAACATACATTTAAGTAAAATGTATAATTTATCTTAAATAAGTAAGTAAATAAAACCATCTTAGATTTGAGTTCCAAATAAAATATTATTTAATAAAATATAATATAATAAAATCAAGTGAAAGTGTAAAGTGAAACTGATTTTACCTGGAATATTCTCATGTTCATGTTTCTTTAAATGGCGGTCCAGATTGGTCTGTTGACCGAAGCAGCGATTGCAAAGGTGGCACTTGAAAGGCTTTTCCTTGTTGTGAATGTTACGAACATGTCGCTGGAGGTTGGAGGAGATGCTGAATGAACGGTCACAGTATTTACATCTATGCGGGAGAAAAGCACAAGTCAAATCAATTTTACATGAGGTTTCTATTGGGCTGAAACAATAAGCTGTAGAATACATCAGCGTGCACACTGACACCATTTTGGGGCTTGTATGCATGCATTAAATATTTTAAAAAATTGGGCATGATCCACATTTTAGTATAACTGAGTATAATGAATTCTGTATTGTACTGTCACAATGCTTGGTGACAATGACCCCACCAAGAGGCTGACAAAGGTAATGCAAACAGCTTTGAAGGTATGTTGACCAGTGTATTATATCTAAGCTAACTATTTTCTTCTCAAAGAAAGCTCTTATTTAATTTTTGCATGAAAACAAGCAGCCCATTATGTCCTTTTATGGATCATTGTTTTGCCATCATGATTTTCCTTCATGTAAGCCAAAGAAATGTTCTTTGTGGTCTTGTAAACAAGATTTTTCCTCATTTTAATATATATTTTTTTCAATATGAGATATGAGATGTCCTCTGTGTGCTAGCGTGTCTCAACAGTCACGGTTCGGCTCTCTGTTGCTCACTTGTTCGTAATGTCAGATCAGCCAGAATAGGCAGGAGAACATCAATTTAATGTGGTGATAAACAAACATCACAGCGAGGCAGTGTCAGGAGTTCGCCGGACAGTGCCTCCTTTGTTGGGTGGCCGGCGTAGCTTAGACTCCCTCGGTCGCTGCAAAGTTGACTTTCAGGGCTAATTGCTTTGGGAAAATCGCTCATCATCAAGTGCTCAGAATCAAGATGCAGGCCCCTTTTTATGTTCCAGTTTATTTTGCGAGCAAATGTGTGTGCGCTGATGCACGGCCCCCGATTTTCCAGACTTGGCACATCACGGCTCATAGAGAATGGTAAAACGCCAAGACAACGTTCCTTTTTTTTATATATATATATATAAAGTCAGTCTTTTCTACCCCCCATTTTGTTTATTTTCATTACTTGGTCCAGAGGGACTTTAAATTACTTCATCATCTCAGTTCTTTTTTCCTCTGTTACAACGACTGTACATGAAGCGTTACAATCCGAATGGGGTCTTTCAATGGTCAGACCTAGTGGGCCAATTTCGCTGCATAGAGTAGCTGATAGCATCTACAGCAGGCAAATAACCTACTACAATGAAGCCGGCCCGCTCTGATATTGGCCTGACTCGGCCCTTTTTTGCTGAAAGTAAGATGGGGAGATGCTGATGATGTCTGCTATTTGTTAGGGTAAATTGTTTCTAAATGAGCTAATCAGGGGATTGTTGTGAAGGAGCCAAGCATGTGTCCCCCGGGAGGCTCTCTATCTCGTTGAGTGTGTTCACAGGGCTCTATGGTAGATTTGTAGAACTCAAAGAGGGGTTTGATTCCACCTGACCCTTGTTGTACGCTAAGAAAAACTCGTGTGAAACTGATATACATGTTACAGAACTACCAAATGTATTTTTTTTAGCTAAAATGCAATAAGATAAACTACATTTGTACACTTTCTGAAGAAAAAGTGATCCTAGAGTGTTCGTTCACATTGCTATGTTTTAAGGGTGTTTTTATGTGTTTTACACTGTAGTTGCTACAGTATGGCACTGCAGGATCTGGGTAGTTGCTATGTCGTGGTTGCTAGCTTGCTTTCATCTTATCATCTGCTAAGCCAAAATCGTATATGTGTAATAACACACCTCAACAAGCGGCAGAATGTGAGGTAAAATTAATGTCTGTTGCATGTCAAAGTTTATTGCCTATGGTCAAGGGTTTTGCTGAAATCCCTAACTCTGAAGCACCACTATTAAGAGATTTTCCCTCATAAATGTTTTCACTTATATTTGTTCAGAAAGTGGACTGTTAAGAAGTCTTTGGCAGTAAAGGTCTTTCTTGTCTTACATCTTAGTCATGCCTGGGTCAAAATATCACTTAAAACTTTGAAAACCCCCCATTTCCAAAGTGCCCTCATCACCCTCATAGAGGACTTTCCACAGCTGGTTAGAAGCCAAATCAATGATAATTAAGCCGTTCTATAAACAGAGCATGGATGTCTCCAGGGTGCTATTACCAGACAACATTGTCCAGAGCTTGCTCTACCTCCAAAACATCTGCGCAGACAGAATCAATCTTATTTCTTTTTTGATTGCGCTGCCTCTAATGTCTCTTTGTCTTTCATTGTTTCTATGTTATATTTCTCAGAATCAGCAACGCTTGTATTGCAAAGCAATACACCAGAAAATATCTCATGTGCTGATCACATAACTTAAAAACTGTCCGTGTGAGTTTTTGCATCTACTTGCGTATCAGTCTGGGAACGTCAAGCATGAGTAAATTCTATTTCTCATGTTTTCAAAAAAAGCAGGTAAGACTCAAGCAGGAATAAACCTTTGGATTACGGAGTAATGGGGAGTGGTTGGATTTTGGGGTATATTGTTTGTGTTGGATGATTATGTGGCCTCGCACCAAAAGCCATGTAAAGTTACTTGAATGTATGTGTATGTAGTGGAAAAAGTCAAGTTCTGTATCAAAACCTAATTAGCTGACTATACATCGTAGACACATTTCCAATACAAGTGCAATTCTAATTCTAATAATAATTAGCAAATTATTTGCTGTCTAATTTTATGCACAGTTAAGTATTGTGTCATTAGCTTGGCAACATGCTAATGTCAAACTACTGGAATAAATTGCGAGGTAAGTCTCAAGGTACAAAGCCTGAGAATTTCAATACTGCATTTGTGTGTGTGTGAGAAAGAGTGTAGGTCTGAGAGTGGCTTACCTGTAGGGTTGTTCTCCTGTGTGTGTTCGTAAGTGCCTTGTAAGATTAGCTGACCTGGGAAAGATTTTCCCACAGTACCTGCAAAGGATGAAAACTAGACTTTGATACAGTCGTCCAGCATTGTTATAACTCCCATATTCAGAGGGCTGTAACTCATTGTTTGGGCACATTCAATGTCAATTTTAGATGAATAATAAAACAAAAGCAGGTACTGATAACTTTATTTCTATATTTGTTATTTCTCTGTTAGGTGTGTATTAGTGTGTTGATGTATACCTCTAAATATGATGATATGTTAGAAGTGATTTAAATAAAGCTGCAGAGTTAAAGGAATCCTGTAAGGATGTGTTTACTTTTGGTCCATGAGTGGCGCTCACCTGCAGGTGTATCGCTCCTTGCCTTTGCGTAAGATAGCATCGGAGAGAGAAGGAGGCGGGGAGCGGAAGTTAAAAAGGTGGTGTGAGGAGTGCTGGAGGGAATTGGGAGCATCCAGTTTCAGAGCGCTAAAGCTTTCCAACTTCTCAGTCATGTTTTCCATCGCAGACACCTGAGGAGAGAACATGAGGCGAGTTCAGAGAGGAATACTCTGTGTTTGATGCACAGCTCAGGGGCTCATTTAATCAGAAACTTCTCTTGAATTGATTTTGTGTGAGATTAGGAGCCATCTGGGAGTAAGAAACTTTTTTTTTTTGTATTTGTTTAGAGCAGAGGCATGAAGAACAAAATAACAGCAGTGGTGAGGAACTCTGACAGAGAGCCTGGGAGTTTGCATCATAACCAGACAGGATGGAAAGCTGGAGGAAGTTATATATCAGAAGGTCGAGTCTTGATTGTGCTGTTCAAGAGTGACCTCCCTAACCTATGGCACGTTGGCAGCCACTCGAGCAGCCCCTTGGGAGCCCCCGGCTCCTACTTTGTTCCCAACAAATCTCTGAGAGAAGCGTCTGAATGAGCCATTCACCTCCATGAGCGGTAACCATACAATGCAGTTTAAGATACCCCTCGCTGATAGTACTTCCCCTGCTGCAGAACAAAGAGTTTGCTATGCGGCTCTATGGCCAAAAACAGCTTACATCCTTCCTACTTTTGGATATGGATAAACACAGAGACAGACAGTGTGTTTTAATATATTTACACATCTCGATTGATATCACCTTGATTCTCTTAGTGTTTTAGTTTAGAATATTAACAGGCAATGGTGCTATTGATAATGCGTATACCTTTAAATAACCCTGATCACATATTTGATCTTCATTTGCTTTAAGACAAATATATAGTCAACATAATATACATAAAAAATGACTATGGAATAAAAAGTACTATGCGATAAGATAGCATTTAAGATGGATCAATGAATGATCAATAGATAGATAGACAGACAGACAGACAGACAGACAGATAGACAGATAGATCTTTATACCACTCGTAGAAGTCAAAATAGAGACATTTGATTAAATAGGGGGTTGCTTAAAAGAGAAAAGGAGAGCGCGAGATATTTGGGGGGAGGTAGGTCAGCATTGATGGAGGCCAGATTTACAGGTCAGATAAGACAGTTCCCAACAAGAGAGGCCATTCTATTACACACAAACACAGGAAGTCCCTGATCGACATGCAGACATTATCTAGGCAGCCAGAGCAAGAAAGAAATGCTAGGAAGTTATTAGCGGTGGGACTCAATGGAGAACTTCCCAGAGACAATGGTCTACTCCGCAAGTATGTGGCATAATTTGTTTCAATTCAAAAGGCCATTATTAATAATATTTTCATTATTGTTGTCACCATTCAAAGGTGGGAAAGGTTTAAAATACTAACGCAAACAATGGGGGTTGTTTTTCTAAGCAAAAGATAAAGAATTTTGAATGCACAACATGACAGAAAACAGGCAATACCTCTTTCGAGATTATCTTTATGATGAAAATAATCTAATGAAAATAAATACCATCAGAAGTCAGAACTTTTTTTTAAACATCAAGGCTCCCCTTGAACCAAAACAGACCTGAGGTGAAGGACACTGGGAATGTGCTTTCAGTGTCTTGCCATGCTCTGCTGTGCTTGAATGGAATGACAAGCACAACCTTTACCAGTGTACAAGAGTAAGTAAAGCAAATGCATGCAAAGAATACCTGAGGATGGAAGAGTAGTGGTGCCGGCCTCAGGTACTTCTCCTTTAGAGCTCCTACTGGGTCTATTAGCTTCCTCTTCTCCACCCTGCTGGACAACAGCACCAAGGGTTACGTACGAACGAAGGTTGATTGTAAACCTACTGGGTATCAATACTTTTCCAATAACTTGTCTAATTTTAACATATCAGCAGCTACTGCTTTGTTGGGTTTTTCAATAGTACCTACTTATTGAAATACCTGTAGATGGGGTCCATGAAGAATGGCGAGGGCTTGGCGTAGTGGAGCGACGGCTGCTGCTGGGGAGGAGGTGGCTGTGGAAGGGACGCTTGCAGCTGAGGCATCTGGGGCTGGTGCAAGTTCTGGGACTGACTTAGTGCTGGGTGTTCATCTTTAGCTGCTTTGCAGTTTGCGCCATAGGCGTGATTCTTGCGCTGTTCGTGTGTGCCACCGTTCTGGTTAGCTCGGCTTCGACTGCCTATGCTGAGGTCCAGAGGTTGTTCCTCGCCAGGGGCCAAGGGGGTATTGGATGGCAAGGTTGGCTTGCTGGGGGGCGGAGGAAGAGGTTTGACCTCCTTGGGTTTGGTGGTTAGGTCAAAGGGTGAATCCGCACCAGTGGCTGTAGGTAATTTCTGTATGTGCTCACGAGGGGACTTAGGCTCAGGTTTGAAGAACATGCCAGGATTGAGTGCTCTGTCTGTGAATGGGTACAAGGAATGTGGGAAGTTGGGCAGAAACTGGAAAGGGAACATGGAATGGTAGTTTAAGGAGCCCATCTTCTTCTCCTGCAAGCCCATGAAGCCTGGGCCAAAATACTTTTCTGCAATGGAGGCAATGGCTTTAATGGAGTCAGTGGTGGACCCGGAGGGTGGAAGTGCTTGCTCCTCTGGCGGTGGGAAAAAGGAATGCTGGGAGGAGAGGAAAGGACGCTCACAAGGGAGGTTCCCTGAACTGGAGACAGATACCGAACTGCTGCTCACTTCGTCCTGCTTGCTCTCCTGCACTGGTTTCCTCCTGCTCTTCTCCCGTTCGCTTTCTGCCTCACTTTCTAGATCTGAGCCAGACACTGTGCCAGTGGTGGTGTCTAGATCTGTGCCGCTAGACGTGTTAACATCTTCCAAGTCACTACCATCAGACATGTCATTCATCTTCACTTTATTCTTGTTGTCGTGGAACGACAAGTCCAGTTTGGACTCTCGATTCTCCTCTGACTGGCTGCTGAGACCGCTCCCTACATTGCCATTGCTGTTGTTCATGGATTGGACCGCAGAAAGAGTAGGAGCATCAAGAGGAGTCAGCTTCCCATCTTGACAGTTACTAATTGGACTCTTGAGCAGTGGACTAGGAGGTAACAATGGCGGTCTAGGATATAGCGATGGGGGAAAGATGCCTGGGAAGCCATGGGAAAGGGCTGGGAATGCAGGGGGTGCTGGGGAAAAGGACAAACCTGCATGATGCGGCCTGGATGGGAAGTAATCCCCGAAGCCAAGTCCACTATGGTTCAAGCCAGGATGAGACTTGGACTTGCCTAAAATGTGACTGGATGTCATTGGTATGCCCGGTGTGAATATGCCTCCGGGATTATAATGGTTCTTGCCCTCGCAAAAGCGCCGATGCTTGTTGAGGGAGGAGGTAGTGCTGAACATCTGCCCACAGTCTTTACACTTGATCTGGGTGCGGCAGTCTGCATGCATCCGTTTGTGACGGCACAGGTTAGAGAACTGGGTATACGATTTGTGACACACCTCACCTGGGAGAACACACATGACTGGTTAATTCTATTAACATACTGTTTTCATTTGGTGTTCATTCATTCAATAGCAGTGATAATCCGGCAGCTGATTATTAGATCAACCAATAAACTGTGCATGCTGTTTATTATGCTCAACAAACATGGCACTGTCTACATCAGGGGTAGCCAACCCTGCTCCTAGAGGGCTACCTTCTTGCAGAGTTGAGCTCCAAGCCTAATCAAACACATGTGAAGCAACTAATCAAGGTGTTTGGGTTACTCGAAAATTACAGACAGGTGTGTTCGAGAAGGGCCGGAACTGAAGTCTGCAGGAAGGTGGACCTCCAGGAGCATGGCTGAACTCTGCTCTGTTTTGAAGGTGAGATAAAAACGCTACACACGGCAATGTTATATGGTAAAATATGATCAATTAGCATATGGATATAACTTGTTGATGAGATTCTTCATTAATAGTAGAGTTATTGCAGCTAATTTTGTATACATACAAACACATGTACACTGGTACAGCATACATGCATTTGGACACTGGACGGTAACACACAGGACATTGTGAAGCCAAGCAAAAAGAAGATGGTGTTCTCTCAGTGTTGGTAAGAGGGCAGCTAATACACGGCAGAGACATTTATGTCTAAACATTAAATCTGCCTTGGCCATTTACAAGCCTAATGGGCCCTCAAAAGAAAATGCAGAGTTACAAAAAACAGAAGAAGGGTAATATGGAGTAATTAAGAGAGCAAAAAAGAAAGCACTAAAGAAAAGTGCAACAAATGTAGAATAAAACAAAGAATGGCTCTAGAATTTCATTTAGTTTCTCTGACCTATAAAACAACAGCTGTCACAATCTTGGGGTGGAGCTAGCCGGGAGGTCTTTGGACACTGGTAATTGTATCTGAGGCTTAGACAAGACTGCTCAGACTTACAGATGAAAGGCTTGACACTGCTGTGTATGTGCTTGTGCTGCTTGAGGCCCGAGGAGGTGGCAAAGGTCTTGCCACACTCAGGGCATGTGTGGGCTCGGGCACCGACGTGCTGAGAGCGGATGTGGCGCTGGAGGTTGCTGGGGTCTGTGAACACCTGAAGAACCCACAGAAATATGCCAACTTAGTGCAAAGGTGTAAACATAGCATGGGGTAAAGGCAAAAATTAATTGAAGTATTTTATTTTTAAATTTGCAGTACACGGGTAGTTGACATGAAACATTTTTGGAAAGTTCACACGTCCTGTGGTGTGACATCCATCAAACAGTATTTTAAGCAAAATCATCTGATAATTCTTCTGCAGCTTTCATGACCTCATATTAATCAAGAGACTACATGAATGTTTGTACTTTTTAAAAATGCATTTGTCACACTGCAGGACATTTTAAAACAAACTGCTGAATGTAAAAGGTTTTCCAATTTCATCAACTAAATATTAGTCCAGGGGCACTTTATGTTTCAACTTCCCACATGCAATCTAATTAATGCTTTTAAACATATAAGTGGTTGCAGTAAGTCACCATAACCTACCTTATCACAGTTTTCACACTCAAAGCGCTTGCCACTGTCATGTGACATCTGATGGCGAATGAGGTTGGATTTCCAGTTGAAAGCTTTGGGGCACTGGTCACACTTATACTCTCTCTCCTCTGTGTGTACGATCATATGCTGCCCGAGACTAAGAATACATAAGAACATCATAAATATTTTCTGTGTGACCACCATGTAGGCCGGTGTATCTAAATTGGTCTGTTGTGGCAAGGCTGTATGCAAATAATATAACGAATCCTATAGCCATATACTGTTAGAATACCAAAATAAATAGACTAAACTGGTGGATTATTATTACATATATTTTATTAAAGGCTGCACATTCAAACTTTTTTCAAAATCATCTGTCACTTGGTAGCCAAATTAGGCAGATGCTAAATATGCTTTGCGGCAAGCTTTTTCCTTCGCATTCTGTGTCATGTTGATAATTTTTCATAATGTTTACCTATGTGGCTCATTGTAATTTTAGCAAATTTCAATGTTTGATTTTAAAGGCATTTTTGTTTATTTTTGGAAGATAAACATATTTATCATTCACATGTTTATTGTACACACACATTTAACATATGCATGTGCAATAAACAATTTTGGTTCGGTGTTGGGTCACTGGTACAATGTCAAATCTGGGTCTTACAGCAAAACCAGATCAGAGCCAAGACAAATAAATATGAAAAAGCATAGCATTAGAACAAAACTGATCATTTTTTTTGGTTTCGTTTTCATTTAGCTTTTTGTTGTACATTATAACAGCTAGGGGTTAACTAAAGCTCGGCAGGCAATTAGAAGTTGTGCGGTGTGGTGGAGTGTGCTGACCTGTACTCGCTAGGGAAGATTTTTTCACAATCTTTGCACTCGTGCACCGGCTCATCGCTGTCTTCGCGCTCCTGTTTGAAGTCTTCGCTTAGTGAGTCAAAGATAGAGCTGCTGCTACTGCAGGAGTATTTCTGATGCCGCCGTAACTCCAGCTTTGATGTGAAGAGCTCATCACAGTGTTCACAGCGGTACATCTGCTCATCTGTGGGGACGGCATCACACAGTTGCTCAACGATAATAATTACATGGTCATTTTCAATTATGAAAGGTTCGGTCTCCAGAATAAGGCAAATTAAATTGTCTCTGGAAACTTATTTAAAAATTGCATTCAATTAGTTGACAAAATATCAAGTGTCATTTACTTTAAAAAGAAAACATACTTTTCCATCATGACATTTCATAAAAAGAGATTTAAATGATAAAACAATAGATATACTGTTCAAAATGAAAACAAAAATATTTTGGCACGTTCTGGTTGTAAAATGTTAGTGGAGCATGTCAAAAGTTAATGTGATGAATTGCACCTGTGGTTATTCTTCAGGACACCTGGGTGAACTGTGAGAAATGACTTCATACATCCACTAAATATCACTGAAACAACAGCTGCTTTCAAAAAAAAGCTAATTTTAAGACAAACTCCAGTAGCATTTGGTTGCAGACACCGCATGGTTTGATATACATCAATAATGTAATGAAATTCGGATGATTTTAAGTCTGGTGCCCAAATATATATAATGCATAACTTTAAAAAATACATTTAATTTTGGTAGTAACATTGTTTCCATTGAGCATAAGCCAGCAATCGAGCATAAAAAGCAATCTGAAACAAATCTTTTATAACAAATATAAATATTTAAGATTAATATAAAAACTTTAAAACCTTGAAAATTATATGAAGGTTAACCTTTAAAGAACTAACAAGATTAAAGCTAAAAATGTCATTGTTTTTGACCGTCTTTGGAGTAATTGTTCATATGACCCGGAGTTAAATGACTAAAAACGTGTCTGTTTTATCCTATTACTGATATCCTGACACAAAAGCCAAGTTCACAGATAACCCTAGAGTCATGGAAAGGTCTGATGCATTAGCTATCATCATCCTCAAATTAAACTCATTGATAACTCTGATATACTCCATGCACTGCCCGGATCAGGCCAAGCCGGATGAGTTTCAGTCTTCTTTGACTCAGTGTTTTGAAAGCAAAGGCCATGAAAAGCTCTCACCGATGCTGTGTTATCTAGGATTACACCATATATTCTGTTTTGTTTTTCAATTCATTACCGTGACACGTATTGACAGAACACACTCCACAGCAATGCTCATAGACTTCCTGCAAATTAAATGTGGAATAAAAATGCCCTTGTGACCTCAAAGAGGCCTTTATGGGGAAAACTAAAGTAAAGAAAAAGTTCCTGTGCTGATTTTTTTTTTGAGCCATAAAAACAATTTGAGACATTATCTCTCCATCGGTAGCACTAACGACAAAGGCAGGAATGTTGGGAAAAACGACAGGGAATGGGAAACTAATAGCTCTTGGAGAGACGTAGGGGGAACACAATTATATGCAGTTTAGCAGCTAATCTGTGAGCATGGGTGAGGTCCCTCGAGACTCCTCGAGCTCCACTCCAAATTCCACCACCGATAAGCCATGAGAAGGAGGTAGATGTAGAGAGCTCTCATTCTGTCTGTGTGTATCTGTTCGTCTCTCTCAGTCTTCGTTGACCATGTTCATTCGACTCTACTTTTCTTTTCTTTTGTTCTCTGAATTGATCTGAGTGGAGCCTGGCTTGCATCTTTTGGCGTCCCTGTCTCCCTTTTCTCTCGGAGAGCTTTCTTCTTGGCTTTTTGGCAGGGAGATCTGAGACACATCTCTATCAGATAAAACCTTTTGCATGTGTTGCAGAGTGACTGCTGCGCTGTGACACACTTCAGTGCTTTTGCAATTTTCTAGTCTGTATCAACTACTCTGAGCTTCAATTCCAAAATTACCAGATCACTTGGAAAGAAAAAAAACGATTTGGAAGATTGCGAGTGATGTGTTTCAATGGAAAGGAAACTACAAGTGACCACTGATGCTTTTAAAGAAAATGTAAAAAAATGAATTAGACAAAGTATATATATATATATATATATATGTGTGTGTGTTTGTGTAAAAATGATTATATTTTATTATTATTATTATTATTATTGCATTATTGTTTTATATAAAAATGCAATCAACCACACAAAATCTACATGTGCAGAAAAATCTATAGGGCTGCCATTTCATTCTTAAATTCGCCAATACTAGTTCATTTGCCTCTGGGTTGAAATGTATTTTAATATTTTCTTCATCGTCCGACCTAACAAGACGACAAGCACAGGCCACATATAGCATCTTACTAACTGTTGGCAGAAGTGAATGAGTGTGGTCTGTGTGAGTTTGTTTAAAAGAGTGCCTAATGACTTGCATTAATCTCACCTTCCAGGTTCGGTGCCATTGAGCCCTCGGGGAAAACTCCGTCCTTCATGTAAACCAGTAACTCCTCCCCTATTTCAATATCTCTAATAGCTTTATAATAGATCTGCAAAAAGAGAAGAAAAACGCATTAGCATTTTAAAACCACAAATAAAAAGGCCTCAAATTATTATTATTATTACTATCATCATCCTTGGTTTTCAGAGACGTGAATCTTTATTTTGAACATAGCAAATGTAAAAGCAATAATATTAGTTTGTTGTAAAAAAACAAAACAAAAAAACACACACACATCAAACAATCACAAAGCAGAGGATACACAGATAATGCAGTAATTATCAAACACAAAGCGCGCCTGCTTCATTCGATTATTTGCTTACCGAAAGCCAACAAGAAACACATGAAAACTCACACACACAAACAAAATAAACATGCAATAAAAACATGTGAAATTAAAGACAACAATAATAAAGTAATATAAATAGAATGTGCATTTAAAAACAATGTAATGGTAATCCGATGTGTTTGATGTGTTTTCGTTTTTTATTTAATAAACCAAACATAACACACGCACGCAAACAAAGTGCAAGTTGTTTTAAAATACAAAATCATAACTAATAGCACTGTATTACTGAGACATACGACAATGCATTTTTACATTTCAGTGTATTATTTTACCAATGCAAATGTTTAACATTTTATCTGTTGCACATGCATTCTAAATACAGTTTGTTTTATATTATTCTCGCGGTGTAGGCTATTGTCATTTATTTCTTAGCCTGCTGCAAAGTTTCCTCAATTAAACACAATTCAAATCCTTCCAGAGCGCATTGTGATGCGCATCTGTTGTGTTCTAACAAAAATACACTCCAAACAGCCTGATTTTATTTTGTAAATTAAACTACACATATAAACTTTAACCGGACTACATCGACTTAAATAATAATCCTAATAAAATAAAACGAAACAGTCGGCTTTAAAAGCGCCTCTGAATTATCCTCTCCTCGCGCACTGGACGCGCAGTACCGCTCGCTCCCTCATGAGGGCACTCAGGGCTAGGGGACAGCAGCAGATCTGGGCCGCTCTCCGAAATCAAGACATCCAGCTAAAAACCGGCACAAACTTCATCTCAGAGCTCTAATGTTGTGACAACTCGAATGTGTGTTACAAAAGTAGGCCAAGGCATCAAGAGGGGCGGCCGATGTGTAACACAGCTATCATTATTGTTAACATTAATATTGCATTTGCAGTTTAAACGAACGTAAGAGCGTTTCTGACCTTTTTCTTTTCCGAGAGTTGATAAAGTTGGGCTAGTTGTTGAGCGGTGGATCTCAAAGCCTCCAGTTGTAATAGCAGCTCTGGTCCCGTAGAGTTCAGCACGCAACCCATAGTATCATGACACTGCGCCACAGCAGCGCCAGACAGAGCAACACGCGCGTCTTTGATGAGGTGAGTCGCGCTCATTAGTGATTCTCTCTATCGGCCACTCCTCCTCTCTTATCTCCAACCAAAAGGACTGAACCCCTCCCCATGTCCTCTCCTCCTCTGACCACCGCATGAATCTATTATTGATGGAAAATGTATCTTTCCCAGCTAATGAAAATCTAAAAAAACAAACAAAACAAAAAAAGACAGAACGCGAGCCGAGCTGTTTTCCACGGGGCTTTAAATACACCTGTTTTTACTCGCCGTCTTTTACATTCAGCAGATGTTTTAAACGAATTGCGCTTTAAGGGACTAAATTCGATATTTTGCGGAGACAGTATAGTGCAGAATCACGTTATGCTGCCTGAGACACTTATTAGCTGTCATATCCAGCCTATATTTAATTAGACGAACGCTTCATAAATGAGCGTTTATTAAAACCTAAACTGTAAGGAATTTATGTTACGTCAATTAAAAATTATATTGCATTTATCCAATTAATAATCAAATTATAGTAATATCGATGTACTTATTTCTACATATGACAATAGCCTATAAAAGCAAACATTGTATATTATTTTAATATTTTGATAGGCCTAATTACAATTAATATAACTATTTATTATTATTGTATTACTAGTATTATTACTATCTAATTATTATTTATTTTATTAAAATCTAATTGCTTCCCGTTTCATAAATGTATTAACAAAACATAATTGCACAATTTCAGTTTGTTGCTTATTGCTAATGATACACTGAGGAAATTAAACGAGTGATTACATTTCATCTGAAAATTATGATTTGTGCAACGGATGCTACAATGGTTTGTTATCAGTTCAAATATTATATTGTAAAATAATTTGAATAGAATAAAAAAATGAGCATAATTTCAATCACTGGAGATACATATAAAAACGTGTTTACGGCACACACGACTTTTTAAATAAATACAGGACACATGCAATGCAGGTGCCAAACTCTCAATATTTAATCACTAAGGAATCAATAACTTACATGATCCATTTCTGAAAGATAGAAGTTGGATGTCAAATTGTGCTGTAGTCTTTGGCTAGTTCTCATTTGCTCTGGGTGCGTGGAAATGCCTTCCTTTCACCCCTAAAGCAATCTATTATGATGGGGCTAAGCTGTCTCTACAGTAAATCTTTTCAGGATCTGACAGCACTGAGAGAGCCATCTTGACCCCCTCTCAATGCTTTCAAGTGCTGGGGGCCGATGCATCATCCATCACTTAGGTGACAATAATCCCCTGTCTGTCACACACACACACACGGACACACACGCATTCATATAAGTGCAAGCAGACACAGACTGATGGGAATATATAAGAAAATACTTTTATTTGGGTGTGCCTATTTGTCTGCCATTCAAAATATTCATCTGATTCACTAAGACAAGATCAGAACAAAGTTCATCATAACAACTCTTTGATCAAATGCCAAAACCATATAAAAAAAAACGAAACTGCATGAGTAGACGTCAGGGATTTTTACAAGTTCCTCTCTAGCAAACATGTATATAACTTATATAGTGTTTTATCAGTCAGTAGCTAATAAGTAATTGAATGCATGAGTTTCAGTTTGTTTGTAATGAAAGTGTAAATACAGTAAGTTTCAGGTATTTCTTTCTAAATACTGAATGATTTACCATGATATTATCAATAACAATCGCATAATTGATAACAATTTTAATTCCGACTGAAAGAAATTAATTCATTATCATGTGCAAATGGGTATATATATATATATATATATATATATATATATACACACACACATATATACAGGTATGAAGAGTTTATTTGAAAAAACAGATAACTTGGTTTTTAAACTTTTCAAAAACAACTTTTTTATGATGTTATCATGTTTTCATTGTGTTAGTTAGCTAGTATTTTTTAGTCATGTTTTTACCTATAGTCAAAATAACCCAACTGCAGTTTGATTGATATTAATTGGAATGCACAATGAAAAAACATGATTTTTGAAAACTGTTAAAAAGTTATCTGTTGTATCTGTATATATATATATATATATATATACTTACTCACACACACACACACACACACACACACACACACACACACACACACACACACACACACATCTGTGTGTGTATTTGTCCTCAGCCCTTCAGAAACAGACGGCTATGGCATGGCAGATCTGGCTGTGCACTTCAGTTGTTCTGACAAACAGTTTAAGTGCATCTTGAGAGATGAGGGAGGGAGGTCAGAGGTCAACAGTCTTGCTGAATGGACCGCGCCATTGTGCGAAAGCCAGAATACGTCCACCAGCTCTATGCCTATTGTCTCAGAGCGCATAGACTGCTCTTAGTTTGACCCAAAAACCGGATTACACTTTCTCAGCGCAAGCAGATCATCAGATCAGCGAATTACGTGCTCTGCAGCATTTTAAAAATATACTTTTACACAAGAACACATAAGCTCGCATGGTTTTTAAGTTCATTTTGCACCCGTTGCAATAACACAACAAAATATTATTGTCTTAAAGCAAAGCGTGGTAACTAACACCCTGTTATTTAGAAGCATTCACACCTCAAACGACAGCAATAGTGTAAAACACACATTAAAACGTAAGGCCTAAAACAGTGAAAAGCAGCACTACACAGTTGAGTCATGTTTTCAAGGGCCCGAACACCAAAGACAAATGCGCAAACAAGTAAATAAATGATCCCGGTTTATTTTAAAAGGTTACAGGCACATCAGAATTTGCTGGGCGTGTGCATATTTCCATACGGCTCATGCATTGTGCATGCGCAAATAGAACAGCAAAGTACAAAGTTCAATGAATTATGCATTTTTGCATTGTGCCACCGTTCTGAATAAATAATAGGCTGTTGGACCGGCTAAAACAAAAGATAAGAAAAGGGTAAGAAAGGATAAAAAAAAAACAACAGAAGAAGGGAGAAAGTATAATAGAAACCATGTATTTAGTAGGGCGATTTTAGCTGGAGTTATTATTCTCCTGTAGGCCCAGCGGTGGCTGCTCATTGAACTGAAACGACTTTAATGATTGGGTTATGTAGTTGAAGTCAATTGGTGGTTGTCAGTTTCAGAGGTTGTCCTTCCTTTCCTCCTGTCCTCCCCTGTTTGTTAGGCTTGTGTTTTATGTGCCAGCCTCTAAAACTGCGATGGCCACACTAGTTGCCCCCGTTAGCCACGAGACAAAAGCTCAGACTTTGGCTCGTTCCACGAGTCAATCAGCTTGTTTTAAGTGAGACAAACAGCCTAAAAGTGGCAGAATAATAACAAGGAAAGTGATCCACTTATGCATATAATCTAAAACACCCCCTGAAATGGCACACTAAAAGGAGCAATTCACCCAAAAATGAAAATTCTGTCATTATTTACTCCGACCCCTGTGACTCACTTTCTTCAGTGGAACACAAAGGATTTCACTTTGAAATCTCACTTATGTTCTAATTCAAATATCATCAAGATGAGTTGTGATAGGTGTGGTGTAAATAACATCAGATCTCGCTCTTAATTGCATCTTGAGATGCCATATTTGATTATACGAGAATGCAAATGAGATTTGAGAGTATCCCAGCTAACAAAATATGTTCTAAAATGTCTTTGTGTGTGTGTTACAAATTGGTAACACTTTACAATAAGGTCCCATTAGTTAACACTGGTTTATACATTAACATGTTTTGGTAACACTTTATTTTAAGGTGTCCTTGAAACAAAGTTTAAATGTACTTATAATAACAATAAATTATGCATAATTACATGCAAGTAACCCTAAGCCAAACACTAATCCTAACCCTAACCATATAGTAAGTACATGCAATTAATTAATATTACTCAGTACTTAATTGTATAATTACACTGTAACAAGAACACCTTAAAATAAAGTATAACCCATTATTTAACTTAACTTACATACCACTATTTAAAAAATAAAATGAAAAATACAAAGGTTCATTGTTATTTCATGGACAGTGGATGAGAATAAGTAATAGATCTCATTCTCACATGAAGCTAACATATGACTTTATAAAATCTGAAGAACAGCGCACAACTGGTTTAGATAATATTTATGAACTTTTTTGGCCATTTCTGGAGCTGTGCAGCCTCTGTCCACAATCTATTACTTTTTATGAAAAGACCATCCCTTTATAAGTCAGTCACACAGGTTTACAATGAAAATACACGCTTATAAATAAAGCTTCTTTATTTTTTAAACCTTCAACATCCACGGAACATTTTAATGGCACAAAAGGTTCTTTATAGTGGAAAATGGTTCTTTAGATTCTTAAAATTTCCTTCTCACTTCTAAAAATCGTTGACCACAAATGTTCTTCTATGGCATCACGGGGAAAGCAACTATTTGGAACTTCATTTTTGGGTGAACTGTCCCTTTAAATTAGAAAGTGAGCACAAGCTAGATAAGTCAGCCACCAAGGACCCCCTCACTTAATCAGTTAGATATCATGTAAGCAAAGGAAACAATCCATTACTGCACAAGAGCTTCGTGATCAGATTTAGACCACCACCGCTGCATCAACACAATCCCTGAACAATACAGTAAACCGTTCTTCCTGTCATGAGATCTCCAGCTTTATGAGAGATCAGATATCTTATCTTAAAGACACAACTGCTCGTCCTTTCAAAGAAAGCAAATCATTGAAGACAGTGGATTACAAGATCCAGGAGTGTCCAAACTGGCTTTGTACGTGACTCTTGTAAATGACTTCTGAGTCACTTCCTCTGACAAAGGCAGGGAACAGCCTTCATCAAACAATGGGCTGTTTTTATCTATTGTGTAAGTGGTGACATCTTGACAGCAGCAGGTTCTGTCCTCATCTTCCTGACAGTAACATGTGCTCACTGTCTCTTCAAGCTTCTCACAGGATGGTCAGTGTTAGATGTTTGTCTGCTGACCTTCTCATAGTACTTTTAATAACAGCTCCAACTGTAGCTCCCACAGCCTAGTGTTGTGTTTTAATAACAGCTAGCAAAATAAGTATCATAAACTGTGCTTTTGCAATACAAATGAATAACCTGTGTACATTTATGACCCCAGTAAACACTCTGGTGCAAGTGTAGGAGCATTGTTGTGCCGACATGCTGTTATTAGTCATTTATATCATAAACTGTTTCAGCCTTTGGTCAATGCAGCATTCTAGACTTACTAAAATACACAATATGCAGAATATACAGGTCACTACCATTCAAAACTTTGGGGTCAGTAAGATTTATTTATTTAGAAATAAGTCTCTTATGCTCACGAATACAGTAATATTGTGAAATATTATTAAATTAAAATTATTTTCTATCATAATATATTTTAAAATGTATTTTATTTCTGTCATGCAAAGCTGATCCTTCAGAAAGCATTCTAATATGTAGATTTGCTGCTCAAGAAACATTTAATTATTATTAAGGTTAAAAACTATGGAAGCCCATTTCTGCCACTGAATAAAAACATTATTTTGAATAATTGAGAATTTTTAAACTCACAATTCTGACTTTATTACACACAACTGCAAGGTTATATCACGCAATTCTGAGAAAAGAAGTCCGAATTGAGATATGTAAATGCATAATTGTGAGAAAAAAGTCAGAATTGCAAGTTCTTCCATTAAAAACAGCTGTGCTGCCATGCTTTCTTTTTCAGAACAGCTTTTATTCAAAATTGAATATAAAAGTATTTTACGTTCACTTTTGTTCAATTAATGCATCCTTGATTTATTTTTTTCTGGAATTTTCTTAAAATATTTTTTAATGACAATAACATTTGTGACCTTGGAGCACAAAAGCAGTCTTAAGTCGCTGGGGTATATTTGTAGCAATAGCCAAAAATACATTGCATGGGTCAAAATTATCAATTTTTCTTTTATGCCAAAAATCATTAGGATATTAAGTAGAGATCATGCTCCATGAAGATATTTTGTAAATTTCTTACCATAAATATATCAAAACTTCATTTTTGATTAGTAATATGCATTGCTAAGAACTTCATTTGGACAACTTTAAAGGTGATTTTCTCAATATTTAGATTTTTTTGCACCATCAGATTCCAGATTTTCAAATAGTTGTATCTCGGCCAAATATTATCTGATTCTAACCAACCATACATCAATGGAGAGCTTATTTATTCAGCTTTCAGATGTATAAATCTCAAGTTTGAAAAATGGACACTTAAGACATAAGCTTTGTGGTCCAGGGTCACATATTTATTATGTAGTAACAATTTTAGGATTGGCTGTATAACAGTGAAGGATGAGTCAGTAATGTATGGCATGGCCTCTCCGACCCCTGATCTAAACGTTCAAAAAATATCTAAAAAATATCCAAACAATTTCAAAACAGTTTGTATCATAACTACTTATTAACAAAAACAATTACTGTAGGAAAATGCCAGTTGTTCTTTTTCAGAGCTCTCTTGAGCTCCGATACACACGATTCTCAGCAGGAACAGTCGATACAACAGCTTGAGGGAGCAGACGACCAATCAGAGAGCGAGAACAACAGGAAAGGGAAGTGACAGAACAACGTAGCTCACCTGATCTTCGCTGATGTGGCATATGGCCAGGTTGTGCTCTTCATGGGACGGGGCAGTGCGCACGTATTTGAGCCAGCTCCCCTCCA
The DNA here is from genome assembly GCF_936440315.1 of Barbus barbus. NCBI lineage: Eukaryota > Metazoa > Chordata > Actinopteri > Cypriniformes > Cyprinidae > Barbus > Barbus barbus. The sequence goes on from NC_136756.1 coordinate 5,712,517, forward strand.
GAGCCCCGTCCAGACAGAACTTCACATTACCCATGTTGTCCATTACCTGGAGACAGAGAAGCATAATATAGGATGCTATCATTAAAGCACATTCACAGACAGTAACACTGAACTTTAATGACAGATCAGATATGTAAGATATAAACACAACTGGTCAAAAGTATGAAATCATTAGGTTTTTTTATTTAATTAATTAATTTAATTAATTTTTTCAGCAGTACTCCAGTCCTTAGTGTCACATGATCCTTCAGAAATCATTCAAATATGCTGATTTGCTGTGCAATTATCAATTATTTTTATTGCTCTATTTTCAGATTCTTTGATGAATAAAAACTGCATTTATGATTTCTGAAGGATTATGTGACACTGAAGACTGGAGTAAGGATGCTGAAAATTCAGCTTTGATCACAGCAATCATTTACATAATAATATTTCACAATAAAACTGTATTTTTCAAATGCAGCCTTAGTAAGACTTCTTTCAAATACATAAAAAATTAAATTAATTATTCAAAATCTTTGACTCGCAGGCACTTAGTGTCTTGAGATATGAAATAAAAAAGAAAAAGTAAAAAGAGTGGGTGGAAAAAAACTGTATCTGTTTACATGTATCAAACTGCCCCCCCCTCACATTGTTATGTATTGAAAGGGGGGATTTAAACATTGAAGACGTCTTCAATGCTGTGTGAAGTCTCAGAGGCTCTCGTTGATTAACTTTGGTTAACCTGACACTGCTAGGGAAGTGGAGTTTGCGGCGTCTGGTTACTTGTCAAGGGAAACGGAGAGAGAGATGGAGGGACTGAGAGAGGCAAAATGAGACAGGATGTCAGGAAATGACCGGAAGGAGAGTGGACGCTGCTCTCTCGTGAGATTTACGGTGCTCTTTTCTTGATATATTACCCAGCAAAAGTGAGAAATGCCACTGAAAACTGTGGAGTACCTCTTTGAAAACAGAAACTCTGTGTAAATGTTTGCTTCAGCTCTAAGAAGTTGAAACCGAATATCAAGTGTGCCGTGAGCGATTAAGACAGAAACGGAATATCCACACAAGTAGCGTGAATCCATGCTAATAAATCTGTCTGTGGGCTCATGTTAGACCTGAACTCCAGAGTGATTATATTCCAGCACATTAACACTCAAAGTTTGAACACATATAAAGCTTTAAATCAAGACAAATGAGTTGCAAAATGTTACTGTATCCCAAGATAAAAACTAGATTGTTTCATAATGAATTCAAATCATGTTTTGTCAATAATTTTTGTGGTCATTATTAGGTAGGAATGCTTGTTAAAACTTTGATTATATGTCTGAAAATGTGTGTGCGTGTGTGTGTGTGTGTTTGTACCTTTTATCCTTAAACAAAAATGCATCTCATTTTAAGAGCTGATAAAATGTAAAAAAACTGTAACTTGAATGCAATGTCGCTCCAATTTTCTAAAAGTATTTCATGTTTACCTCTCACTTATTTATGCATGGCTACACCTTAAAAAAAAGCATACCCCTGGTTTCACAGACAAGGCTTAAGCCTAGTCCTAGACTAAAATGTAAGTCTGAGCTGTTTCAACTGAAAGAAACTTGCACTGACTGATCTTTAAATATACCAGTGCCTTTGTTTCGTCTCAAGATTCACACCAGTAATGTTTTTTAATAAGGCATGGTTATAAAAATTACTTCAATGTCCTAATTGAACTATAGACTAATCCTGGCTTAGTCTAACTGGGTGTTGATCATTTGTTAGATGTATTATGGCATTATGCATTCTGCAGTATACTACTACTACTACTAATGCTGATGATTTGTAATGCATTACATGTGTAGGCTTCAGTAATATTATAATTGAGATTTCTTGTAGCATGTAGTGAGAAAACACAATGAAGCATGTGCTGAAAAATAACAATAGCAATGTAAAAAACTAATGTGAGAAAATGCTAATTGACGTGCACAACTCACACTTTCTTCATGCACTTGATAAATGACTTTTTTTAGCTATTTCAGAAGCGGGCACGACACACGTGTGAAGTTTATAGCGACGCGACAAGTTCACATCTACTGGGGCCTCCCGGCTCAAACGCAGAAAACTGAACACTAATAATTCACCCATGTACATATTTCAAGGACTACAACTGAAAATGTGTGAGGATGTCAATCAAGATACTGTAAATGAGTTGCAAAATGTCCCCATATTGATAAAAAATAAAAAACGGCTTGTTTTAACAGAATGTTTTATAATCATTTGCCCTCATATTAGTCCATACTTACCCCATTTCTTTACATTGCACTCTATATACATGCAAAATATATTTCTGTGTTTCTGTATGTTGTTGTGAAGCGCTGAAATCATGTTTTAAAGTCATCCTCACAAACACCGGCGCCACCGTTTACCTGGAAACGCTCCTGACGATGTTATGCAAATTGAAATCATTGGCTGTCATTGAAATCTAATGAAACAATATGATACACTGTACACAAGCTCATTCATTCACAAATACACACATGTTCAAGTATGAGTGAACTCCTCTGTCTAAACAGACTGACTACAGGTATCACTCAAGCTTGAGAAACGACCAGAAACAGGTTACTCTGAGGAGCAATGAAAAGCCGTAAGCCTGTTTGCAACAGAAACACGACCTATTTATTAGTGGTGTTTGTTGAGCAAGCACTACTATTATTATGGAATTTGAATAAACTATTAACCCTAAACATTCAACTTTGGCGTGTTGCTCGTTTATGTGCTACAAACATGATTGACGCAAACATTGCAAGAAAGCAATGCAACGCAACCAAACTAGATTTCTCCCATTCGAATCCATACAAGCATGCAGATATGCCACGATACGCTTAAGGGTTTTCCTCTTATCTCACTCTCCCTTCTAAGTTGCATGGCCATTTTCTCTCTCTTTCTCCGCTCTCCCAAAAGTTTGAAGGGTCAAATACCAGAGGGATGGCTCTGGAGTCTGCTTTGGGGTTAAGGAGCCCCTCAGTGCCACTTTAAGAGCCCAATTACTCCCATCAGGTGTGAGGAACTGCCTTCGGGCTGATACAAACACACACACACACACACACACACACACACACATGTGCCACAGGAGCATTTGTGTCACGAGGTGAAGAAGAAGTGTACTTCCGAGCCATATTGTCGACACCTCCATGGGCGTAAGTGAGTACTATAATGTGATAGTTGTGCTGATCAGTCTTGTAGCTGAAGAAGAACAGAAAGAGGGAAAGCGAGGTAAGCCTGGGAGAGTGAGGTGACCTCTGACCTCTATATGGAGCTAATCAGCGACAGAAAGAAGGAGACGAGGACAAAGAAATAGATAGAAACTGGTTTCAGGTACACATACACACCCAGAATGCACATACAGATGATGTGTACTTGCAGTTTTGTTGATTATAATGGGAGTGATTTGGTTTTGATGTCATTCTTTGGTTGTTTGTGGCTGCCAAGCAACGTTTCAACTAGCCGCATTATTATAAAAAACAGTTGTGTGGTCACAGATGGGCGTATGTTTTATAGGGGCTTTGAATGTGACAGGACCCTTTTCTATTCTAACCTGACAGTGCCTCTGTGTATAAGACACGGTTCAGAAAGACATGATTGATTCAGTCAGTGTGGAAGAACCTGACTGGTCTGCAGAAAGACAAGTCCTGATCCCAGCTGACTTTATATGCAGACCTTGAGCCAAAAACTCATATTGGGGTACTTTTGGCAATATAGTGTATTATATATATTTACATATATTTTTTTTGTGCAAAGCCCTTCTGCTAGCAATCCATCTTAAAATGAGCTAAAACAGCACTTTGTTGTTTATTTAAATTAAGTCCTGTGCAAATATCATTTCACTTCTTTCTATGCAGATGAGGCTTATTGCATATTGTGTCTATATCCAGCGCTGTTTCCCTGTAATTTCTTTGAAAAGTAATGTTTATGTTTTCTTTTGATTACAGTAACAGTTATTCCTCACATGATGGGGATGTGCAATGTAGTCAAACACATTTTGCCATGTAAAAGAGCAGATTCAGGTGTCTGTACTGGATTGGTGAAGTGATGCTGTACAATTCCTGTAAAGTAGCACATATTACAGTGCTCTGCTGCATCCTAGCCTTCAGAAGGACCTGCAAGACGAGGAACTGTGTGTTCAGCAGATATCTTAGTGTGTTTGCGGCGTCACCTGATTTGCATAATTCCTTTAGTAAATCAAGTGAAAACACAATGCTATCAGTGGCTGAATTAATTCTTGGTGAATTCCTCCCTTGTTTTAATGTGATTTCCTCCCTCCGAACAGAAGCCTGGCAGGATATATGATAAGACAGACCCTGAATTGAACACTTTTGTTTCTCACAAAGGGAAAAGAGGGAAATGCCCCTGCAAACCCTTTTAAAGCGGCAGCTGCGCACACACACACATGCGGTCCACCTTTACAGCGATCAGCTCCTCAACCTGCATGACTGATGTAGTGTGCAAAGTGAACATCTCATAAAACGTCACCTGCAGTCAGGCCTACATGTACCTATAACATATCAATATTTTACAACGCCAGCAAATGCCATTTCTGCAGCCATATATAACTGGGGCCTGCAAACGGCTGAGACGCAAAATATTCATTTGCACATTATTCATGGTAACAAAGGCCTGAAAACACGTTGCGCTTCTTGTCATGGTGCTAAAGGAAAGCTGAAAAACCAAAGAGCGGGTCAAAGCATTTATTTCGGTGCGAGTGTTCGCAGGGTTTGTGTTTCACTGATTGAGTGTTGTGTGCTCTGGCGAGAATAAAAATCAGATTGTGCTGAAAGTTCTTATCTTTCACCTGTGTGTGTATTTATATGAAGGAAGGGTGTGTGTGTATGAACAGACCTACTTTACCCTCAGCTGGTTTTCTATCCTAAACCGCAGTGAAGTTTTACTGTTTTCAGATACAAGATTGATACCGAAGGACGGCCTTAGACAATCATAACTGTAACAACTAAACACCACTTGTGTATATGCGTTAAATGAGTGTTGTTAGGCAAACCAACCAAACCATGGTAGCATCACTGTAAAATTACATTTAAAAAAATCTTAAAAAAAAAAAAATGACTGATGTAATTTTTCTTTCTTTTTTTTTGTTAAAAGTATAATTGCTTTTATTCAACAAGGATGCATTTAATTAGATTATAGAAAATATACATTTAAAATGTTACAAAAGATTCACATTTTAAATAAATGCTGTTCTAATGTTCTTTTGAGCTATTTAATTAATCCTTAAAAAAGCTTATCATGGTTTCCTCAAAATGACTGTTTTCAACATGGATAATAATCAGAAATGTTTCTTGAGCAGTAAATCGGCATATTAAAATGATTTCTAAAGGATCCTGTGACACTGAAAAGTAATGATGCTGAAAATTCAGCTTTGATCACAGGAATAAATGTCATTTTACAATATATTCAAATAGAAAACAGTTATTTTAAACGGTAAAAACATTTCACAATATTACTGTTTTTCCTGCATTTTTGATCAAGTAAATGCAGCCTTGGTGAGCATAAGACTTATTTCAAAAACATTAAAAAAGTCTTATTGACCCCAAAATGTATGTATGTTTGCATGCATAGCAAAAAGTTCAACAATAATAAATAAGATGTGCAGACATATTTCCCAAAAATATACTACTTTGCTTCTTCTTGTATTATACTATTTTGTTTCCACTATAGGACCACTTCCAATCAGGAACAGTAACTGACCATGGCAAATTATTCTAATATTAGATATGATATCATGTCTAATAATTCATTTTCCTAACTGTAGATTATATTGTATATATGTTGTTGTAAGATTCATTTGATCATTATATTTTATTTTATTAAAATATGACATTTTCTTAGGCCTTCATTTGAAAACCATTATGGGTGAATTGAGAATCAGACGCAGCGCATAGGATTTCTGACGCGTCTCAGGCGGTGGCTGTCCTGATTCAGACTGGAGCACTTGAGCAGAAACAGGGGACGCTGAGAGAATTCTCGCCGCTTGTCAGCCTCATTGTGTAAAACAGGAAGGCTTAGCTGACACCTCTGCAGAGAGCGCCCGACACAATGCAGGCTAATGCACTGACACAAGAACAAGCACACATACTCTCCTGCTCACATCCTGGGGAAGTGTGTGTGTGTGTGTGTGTATGTGTGTGTGTGTGAGCGTGTGTATCTCCGAAGTTCGAAGAGGAGCAGGCAAAACGTCTCAGTTATTAAAAACACTTATTGTTGTTGTGGTACTTTTGGGGGTTGTGTGGCATAGTAATGTGTGATTATTATTATTATTATTATCATTATTATTATTTAAAGCAGGCGACAGTAAAGACATTAAAATGTTACAAAAGATTAATATTTCAAATAAATGTTCTCTTGAACTTTCTATTTACCACAAAAAAAAACAAAAACGAAATTAAAAAAGGTAAGTTTCAGAAAGTATTGAGAAAGTATATTGGTATTCAAAATCATATTTCGTTATTTCAAAATCGGCATATTAGAAAGATTTCTGAAGGACCATGTGACTGAAGACTGGAGTAATGATACTGAAAATCTAGCTTTGCAATCAGAGAAATAAATTACGTTTTTAAAATATTTATATACAAAGCAGCTATTTTGCATTGTGATGCTATTTCAAAATATCACTGTTTTTACTGCATTTGATCAAATAAATGCAGCCTTGGTGAACATAAGACTGTTTTACTGTTGATAAACCTACTGTTTCATATTTAATACGCAATTTAAGTTTACTTGATGATCAATATGTATGTATATATGTATTTATTTATATTTTCTTTAAGAAAAATCAAGTTAAAATGTGAAAAATCTGTTTATCATTATTATTTTGTATTGTATTATACTGTATATTTTGCCTCCACAATACAATCTACAGAGCTTTGAACATAAAACTAAATATTCATCATCTTACTAAGGCCTATTGTTGGAGATATTGTGTTCAATACCCAAGATATTGGATGATATTTTATGCATTATGTTTTTTTTTTTCAAATTATTATGTTATATAAATAGTCGGATATATTGTTATAAGGCTCTCATTGATTTACCTTATAAGAGATCAGAATATCATACTTCTTGGCCACATAAATATTAGCAACTGCAACAAATTCCATATTTATATTGCTCAATTTGGGCTTCTGAATAAAATTACATAAGCGCCATATGATACTCAACATATGATACTAAATATGATACTCAACAAAAACACACTTTTTGACATTTTTATGACTATTATTTCATATGTCTGGCTCTACAGGGTTAAGAACATTTGAGGTTGTAGGTGTTTCCCAGAATGCTGTGTGGTTACTAGTGTTGTTTAGTGTGATGCTGAACACTCGCTTTCTAGAACAGAATATTCTGTGATATGCTGTAAGTCTAAGGGTTCTTCTCTGCCGCTTTATCATCTGCGGGTCAAACTGAAACAGAAGCAGGAAACATGTTTGTGAGAGAGGGAGGCGAGTGTCTGCAGCTAGAGGGCAGTCATGTACGGGGGCCGTGGAGACTTGGAGACGGACAGAAGAAAGGTCAAACACCTCCTCTACCTTCACACTCACTCTCCATCCTCTCACACTCAGCTCTGCCGCTCCATCAGTCGACCTCCAACTTTAACATGTGTCTTCATGCTGTAATTAAGAGCTCTGGTTAGAGTTCATTAAAGTCAGATCCAGGATCAGTTTCCCATAATCAGATTCTTATCGCACACATTGCGTCTGGAATCCAAATCTGGCCACGGACCATAGGAGAAGCACATTACCTTCAACAGACACTTTTACACATGATGCACTGCGAATCAGACACATCTGCTCCAACATGATTGCTCTCTGGTGCTTTTTTCTTCTCTGTTTGCATATATATATATATATATATATATGTATATGAGACATGAAACATATTTAGAACATTTTATACACATATACGCAATGCAAACATTTAACTAATGTAATGCATTGCAAATGGCAATTTTTTATCCATCTTTGAATCTTTTTCCTCCCCATTTATCACTGTAAAGCTGTTTTGAAACAATCTGCATTGTAAAACGTGCTATATAAATAAAGTTTACTTGTATTTAATTTAATTTTAATTTTAATTTTAATTACATTTTAAGATTCTTCATTGTTAAGGTTTCAAACATGATAACCATAAATATTAAACTTGGGAAATTTACAGTAATTCATATTTTTGTGTCATAGACATGAATGATTAGATGCAATTTGACCTGTTACATAACTCTTTTAGTATCATTCCTATACTATTATTTTCAATGAACTTTATATATAGTAGTATTTATAATAATGTAAATATAAATAATAGAAGTATTTTATATTTAGTAGTAATTAAGCACATATTAATGCCTTATTCTACATCCCTAAACCTAAATATATATTCTCATTTAAGTATTTTATATTTAATTTAATATAATGTAATTATTTTCATTTCACCAGAACAATATCTATAGACCAGAACATCATAGACACTTCAGGTGTGTGGTTTTCTTTCTTTTTTTTGAGCCAGTAAGAAAATGTATAGCAACCCTCAGAAACTCCCTAGTAACCACTAAGAAAATCTTACCAACTGCATATTTACGCTCTGGTAACACCCAGAATATGAAAAAAAAAAAAAATCCTATACACATTCCCTGTTGAATCATGAGCAATAAGATCAGGTGCATGTGTTTAAAAAGGTCTATTTTGATTCTATATTGTCTTTAAAGTTACGCCTCAGGCTAGATAATTTGCACTTTTCTGCCATTTCAGAGGGCAGTGGGTTATATTTATACATATGGCAGTTCCTTGACATTAGCGCGGCCCCTCCAGCCCTTGTCCAGACAGACAGACAGACACATATACACACACTCATGTCCATTCATTATACCTTATCTAGCCAGGGCTAACCTGCAACCCTGACACAGGATATCCTGCTGCCTTCATTACAGTGCCAGAAGTCATTACTCCACGTCACACACACACACAAACACTCACACAGACACACACCTCCTAACTCTTTCAAGCTGCCTCCAGCCCAGACTCGCGCCACACACACCAATGGCAAAGCTTGCATCAAAGTCAACAGCGCAGTCTGGGCTGCCAATGAGGTGAGACAGAACAACAGCCATCTCCAGACTGACAGACGTTATTAGAGAGGAAGTCTCACTCAATCTGCGGTCAGAGTCAGATAATGGTGCTGTGTTACGCTTATGAAATGAAGATGTGTGTTTATGTGTTTCCTGATGGACAAATTATGTTTCTAGATGAAATATGTCATATTTCTGACGTATTTTGGGTCCTGTGATCATTGTGATGCAGAAACAAACGGATGGAGTTGTGGAATAAGTCATATAATTTACAGTATAAAATGGAATGTCAAAGAATTTAGCAAATTTTGAATGAATAAATCAAAAGTAGGGCTGCTCAGTTAATCAAATAGCGACATGGAATTGTGCTTGTTAATATTAAAGTACAGCATTTTCACCATTTTAATTGATAAAATTATTGTCATATCAAATACACACAGAAACTCAAAGGTCTTCATGACAATCTGTCAAAATAAAAGTTCAGCAGAACTTGAGAAATTGTGACACAAAAATTTTACTACTGTACAATTGCTACTGTTGGTGGTGGTGGCGCAGTGGATAAGACACATGCCTTTGGTGTGAGAGACCCGGGTTCGAATCCACTGTGAGACACCAATGTGTCCCTGAGCAAGACACTTAACCCCTAGTTGCTCCAGAGGCGTGCGACCTCTGACATATATAGCAATTGTAAGTCGCTTTGGATAAAAGCGTCAGCTAAATGAATAAATGTAAAATGTAAAATGTACAGTCGTATGCACTTCTCAAAGAAGCAATAATAAATAAATAAATAGTGGTCATTTGATTACATTTTAAAAGAATAATTAAACTGTTGTTGTTTTATGCCTTCATTTGATTGCCACATTTGAATTTGTATTCAATCAAAAATAAATCAGAAATCAAATAATCATAAATTGTTAATCATACACTGGTAAACTGAGTAAGTTTCACAATTTCATGATTTCAATTAATTAGACATGCTTTTTTATTACATAAATTGAATTCATCATTAAAATGACAAAACAAAACAGAACAGGACAGGACAGGACATAATTTGAACAAAACAAAGCAGGACAAAACAAAACAAAACAGGACAAAACAAAACAAAACAAAACAGGACAAAACAGAATTTGGACAAGACAAAACAAAACAGAACAGGACAGGACAGGACAGGACGTAATTTGAACAAAACAAAGCAGGACAAAACAAAACAAAACAAAACAAAACAAAACAAAACAAAACAAAACAAAACAAAACAAAACAAAACAAAACAAAACAGGACAAAACAAAACAAAACAAAACAGGACAAAACAGAATTTGGACAAGACAAAACAAAACAGAACAGAACAGGACAGGACAGGACATAATTTGAACAAAACAAAACAAAACAGGACAAAACAGAATTTGGACAAGACAAAACAAAACAGAACAGGACAAAACAAAACAAAACAAAACAGGACAAAACAGAATTTGGACAAGACAAAACAAAACAGAACAGGACAAAACAAAACAAAACAAAACAGGACAAAACAGAATTTGGACAAGACAAAACAAAACAGAACAGGACAAAACAAAACAAAACAAAACAGGACAAAACAGAATTTGGACAAGACAAAACAAAACAGAACAGAACAGGACAGGACAGGACATAATTTGAACAAAACAAAACAAAACAGGACAAAACAGAATTTGGACAAGACAAAACAAAACAGAACAGGACAGGACAGGACATAATTTGAACAAAACAAAGCAGGACAAAACAAAACAAAACAGGACAAAACAAAACAAAACAAAACAGGACAAAACAGAATTTGGACAAGACAAAACAAAACAGAACAGGACAGGACGTAATTTGAACAAAACAAAGCAGGACAAAACAAAACAAAACAGGACAAAACAGAATTTGGACAAGACAAAACAAAACAGAACAAAACAGGACAAAACAGAATTTGCACAAAACAAAACAAAACAAAAAAACAGGACAAAAAAGAATTTGGACAAGACAAAACAAAACAGAATTTGCACAAAACAAAACAGAATTTGCACAAAACAAAACAAAACAAAACAAAAAAAACAAAACAGGACAAAACAGAAATTGGACAAACAAAACAAAGCAGGACAAAAAAGAATTTGGACAAGACAAAACAAAACAAAAAACAAAACATTTCTGTCTACAGTCCCAACTGTTCTGATGGACAAGACCCTATAGAGAGGGTCCGACCCAAACCAAGCATTTCAGAGGGACAGAAAGAGAAGAGGACAATTAATTCTGTTTTATTAACTGACGCTGTTGGATGTGCGTCTAAATGTATTTGTGTTGCCAGATCTCTCCCATCGTTCTGTCCCTCTCTTTCCAAAATCAATCCCAGACATGTATCAATAAAAGTCAGGCCACTGCTGCAGTCTGCAACCACAAACCACCGTCCGCTTCAGGCAGACAGCAGCGGCTCTGCTCATCAGCTTGTCCTCTGTGACTATCGCAACGCCCGATGAGTAATGACTTCACTTCACTGGCTCGGCCCAAAACATGTATGCAAAAAGAGTGTTTGCAGCCAAAGCAATGCTGATCCAAACCCATACGGCCAGACAGCTTCTCTCATGTAAATGCAATGTCATGGAAAGCCTAAAACAGCCTTGCTCTGTCAAACAAGTTCATCAAATTCCTCCAGTGTGCCCAGCATTGTTTAAAGAGATTTTTTTTGCACCAAACAGTTTTCATTTTGGAGAACAATAATACACTGGAAAGATAAATTACAGAATGTTTCAACCATGTTATATGAAAATTAAATTCATGATAACTTAGTAAATTGGCCCAGGGGGACATGAAAATTAGCAAAGCAAGCAAAAGTTTAAAACTCTCACCAGAAACAACACAATAATGAATTATAATGCAACATATTAGTCATGACACAGCACAAGGATGCTACAAATCAAATAATCAGTCTTCAACACAACAAAAAATAAACCACAATACAAAAATTAGCCACAAAAGAATGAAAATATTTGTAAAAAGTGTACAAATAGAAATCTGATGAAATTTGTTAATTAATTTGTTTGTTTGTTTACATGTTTATTTAAAATACAAATAAATAAAAAATGGTGTATGTATGTAAATACATTACATTGAAAAAAAAAAAAACATATAAATGCTTTTCTTTTGACCTTTTTATTTACTGAAGAATCCAGAAAAAAAAAAAAAAAAAAAGAATCATGTGACACTAAAGACTGGAGCAATCACTGTTGAAAATTCTGCTTTAGCATCAAAAGAATAAGTCATTAAAAATATATTAAATATTTTATATTAAAATATATTAAAATAGAAAACATTTCATTAAATTTAATGATATTTCATAATATTACTGTTTGTGCTGTATTTTTATCACATTAATGTATCTTCATGAGATATTTCATTCAAAAACAGTAAAAAATAAATAAATAAAAATTAACTGCCCTCAAACTTGTAAACAGTGGTGAATTTCATTTTAATTCATCAGTTGTTTTTCTTTGACATGTTAATTCTAATGTGTTTTTACCTTTTGTTAATTCTGCTATAATGCTAGAAATTCAAGTCATGTGCTGAAGGTGTCCATTTAACACAAAACTTAGGAACACGAAACAACCAAACAAAAGTACTTATATGCACTGTATTCATCTTAACTCATCAGTCATTTATATTCAAAATATCCATAAGCAAAAAGGGCATGAATTCAGTTCTTTGTTGTACTGGTTACACCTAACAACAGCATCTGGAAAAGCTCTTCCTTCACACACACTAAAATGTTTGTGGTTTAATCAGGTGTTTGTAGGTGGTGTGTGGGAAAGCCTGGGTGATGAAGGTACAGGGGCGCATCGACAGTCCGTCTTCTTCACACACACCCAACACCCTCTAACACCCCAGTGACTGGCTCACTGTTTGGGCACGCAGGGCAAAACTTTCACAATTTACTACCTGCTTCCCCCTGCGCTGTCATTACGGACGAACACACAACACAGATGTACCATTACGTACACACAGGCGCACATACACACACACACACCTTTGTAAATCTGTGAGGAGTCATAAAATTTATTAGGAAAGCCCCCTATTCGGCCGCTCAGCTGTATGTGTGTGTGCGTATGTGGGAACGTCGAGCTGCGGTTTGTGTTTCGCCGTCATAATTTCTGTGACTCCTCATCTTGCGAGGGCAGGCTCTGGTTAATTAAAAAGCGGGCGAGTCTGGCTGGCTGGCCGGACGCTCTCGTAAAAAACACATCTGGGCTATGACTGGCGTAAGGTGGGCCAGTGCTTCATTGCCACTGTTGAGTGTACGAGCGCTCTGATAGCCCCACTGTCACTTTGAGAGTGAGACAGAAGCGTGATAGAATACAGACGTACAGTGCATGCACAGACACAACCAAAACACAGCTGCCACACACACACACACACACACACACACACAAAATACTTTATACTAAAAATGCAAGGCATTATGCAAGAGCTGCAAGAGTTACACTTCTACCATGTATACATGCAAGTAACATTACAACTACATGTCAACTAACTCTTATTAGAGTATTATAGGCTCTAAAGTTAGGATTAGTAGAATAAGTTGATTTACTTGCAAATTTACTTATAGTCTGTTGGGGGACCATCAAAATAAAGAGTTGACAGATATTAAGAAGATTGTCTACAAATACACTAATGACTACTAGTTGACATGTAGTTGCAAAGTTACTTATAGCATGGTAATGTACATGGTAATGTTAATGTGTCTGGTCTTGGCAGAATAGATCTGCTTGCTGCTGCCAGTACATCTACATCCATGCTGCTGTGAGCATGTAAGAAATGCTGCTGCTGCACTTTTAACATATATGAAATAACCCGCACTAGTGTTTTCACCAGCTAAAAATGGTTTTAAGTCAGTTATTTCTCTCTTTTTCTATAGTGTGTCAGTAGGAAATATCAGTTTACATTTCCAAACATTCATTTTGCCATTAATTGTAATAATCCAGTGAGATTTTTGTCTGACAACAGCCAGTGCTCCACACAGAGATCTGATCTGATCATCATCCAGTCTGTCTGGAGTGACATGAAGAAACAGAATAAACCGAGACAGACTAAATCCACAAAAACTGTGGCAATGTCTCCAAGATGCTTCAAGAAACTTACCTGCAAAACTACATAAGGATTTAGTCTGTCTGGATTATTACAATTAATGGCAAAATTAATGTTTGGAAATGTAAACTGATATTTCCTACTAACAGCAAAAGACAGAAATAATTAACTTAAAACCATGTTTTAGCTGGGGAAAATACTAGTGTTGTAATAATTTTGGCCACCACTGTATAACTTAACATGAAATCATAATTAACATGAAATCACCTGGTATCAGATCTATACAGGTGGAGCTGGGGGAGGTGGAGGGTTTCTGAAGCACACTGCTGTAAACAATAGCCAAGTATTTGAATGTTGATCAGCAAGCTCATTGGCTGCTGATGTGAAAAGAACCAATCGGCTGCACCATGTGAATGATGATATCATTATGTCATGAAACACCATTTAGATATTTATGACAGAACTATGCATTTAGAATCTCTGGATTATCAAAATAAAGTGTTGCCACTGCAAGTTATCATTTGTAAGGTAAATAAAATGTAAGGAAAAAAAAAAAGGTTTTGTAAACCTGAAGAATAGTGCTGCAGGGATGATGCATTTTTTTTTAGTTAAATCCAGGAAGTCAGTTAGCAGTTTGGCACTTCCGGTTCCAATGTTGTTATTTATTGGATTTCGATTAAAAATATAGATGATAGTAAATTAAATAATTTTGGATTAAATAATTTTTAAATAAAGAATGTTTTCATGGCTTTCAATTTTCATGACATCAAATATTTTAGCTTTTATGGTGCAGTCATCTTTACCGTTGATCTGCGAAATTTTGCTGGCAAAATCCAGTCATTCCAATATGAATTTGTTTGATCACGTGAAGGCCACACAATTCGCCACACTGATTGGAAAAGCTGATTGGTTTGAAAGTGACTTCTGTGCGAGCGGTGCTTCATACGTCTCAACGTTATCTTGAGAATGGTGGTTGTTAACAAGTCGCAAAATAGGACTACAGAGGTTGTCAAGACATTAAATGGCATCACAGCAAACAGGAAAACTCATCTACTCACTAGTTCACTTTCACATCCTCGGTACATATATAACAGTGCTCTTCTAACTCAAAATTTCAGGGAATTTTTATTTTTTTATTCAAGACCGAAAGAGTTGGCAAAGCTCAATGGTGGTGATGTTGGAGTCCTTCATTCATTTATGGCCTTTGTTTAGCTTTTTACTTCTGCAGATTCTAGTTGTGTTCATTTTTGATTGTCATGATAAACAAATGTGTAAGATTAATACACTTTTTTGGTCACAGAGCTTATTTTCTGCAATAATCCAAAAGCCAATGAAAAAATCTGATTGGGTTTTAGTCAAAGGAACCAGGGTGATGCGAATTTCTGTACTGCCCTCTTTAAAATAAAGGTGCTTCAAGATGCCATAGAAGAACCTTTTTGTCTAATGGTTCCATAAAGAACCTTTAACATCTGAAGAACCTTTCTCTTTCATAAAAGGTTCTTTGTGGCGAAAGAAGGTTCTTCAGATTATAAAAAGGTAAGAAAGAGATGGTTCTTTTATAGAACCTTTGACTGAATGGTTCTTTGTAGAACCAAAAATGGTTCTTATGTTGCTTAATGTGAGACTCATAAGTGCTGCCCATCTAGACAGTTTACTTGGTTTAGGAACAGGACTTTAGAGAAGAGGTAGAGTGAAAAACAGTGGAAAGACAGCCGTAGGACTCATTTTCTTGTCTTGACCTGTCCTCTTGATAGCACAGCGGCTGGTACATATTAAGGTTTGACAGCATAGGCCCCCATTAGACAGCCAGACAGATTCCGCTTACAGAAAAGCGGTCCATTATCAAAGACACTCAGATGGAAATGCAACACGGATGGGAGGAGGAGAAGAGAGGCACAGGGCAAGCCCCTGAATACTCATTTGGTCACTGTGGTCAACAGGCCCAACCACACAAACTTTCTCAAATACGCAATTTTCTGTTTCCTTCATGTCCATTTTATTGATAAATGCCTTATGAGCTGAAGTTTAATACTCTTTAATAGTTAGTAGCCTATAACATGCTTTCTCTGGATCATCCGCCAGCTTTTGTTAAAGTGGCGAGTAGGCAGTTTTACGCAAAGAAAAAAAGAAAAAAACCCTGGTGGTTTTGCAAAAAAAGATACATTTCAGACTGCACCTCCATAATGAAACCCCCTATATGTAATTTATGGGTCCTCGTTAAGGCCAGCTCAGGAATGGCACTATTGCATTATGCTTTCCATCTTTACTGGCCGGCTTTGGAAGTCCGCGTTTTACAGCCAAGCTTTATGATATGTATTTAGGGCAATTAGGGAGGAGATATATTGACTCATTACGACAGAGCAGGTGCAGGGGGAGCGACTGGCATGTATATAAATGCCCCACGTGGGGATTGTAGGCCTGCTCCGACTGCACAGAGACGCCACAGAACATGTCCTCTTGCCTTATGAAGTCCAGGGGGCCGTCGCAGGACTTCATCTACACCACAACAGGGCCACATCGCCTTCAATTTTATTTCATGCCCAGTCGGGCACTGGATCTGTCATGCATTTGATCATAAAGTCTAGTAGGATTGGGACATTATATGGCTGAAAACCAGATCAATGCTTGTAAATTTCACGTTAAAACATGACAGACGAAGAAAAACACATGCAACGTTGTGCATATTAACATATTAAGTTCATGTCTTGAAAAGTTCAATTGGAACACAAGAATTCAATTTATTTTTTTAAGAGCTTGCTTAAGCATTTAAGCCACACTATAATGTAAATTAGTACATTTAAAATAAATCCTACAAAATAATTCATTACGAATTATGAAAAGCAAGCAAACAAACAAATAATATACTATATTTTGTTTGCACTGTTGTCACATACCCTCATTATGTTTTCATCCAGTTATTATTTTAGAAATAAATTCAGTTATTTTGCATTTTTAATCCATTTGGATTCTGATCAAATAATTGTGTAAAAAGATCTTAAAATCAATCATATTATTTCCATTCATCACACTGGAATGGAAGGTCAATCGAGTGAATTGCATTGTGGGATCAGTGTTATTTTAGTACATACTATTATAGGTTTTGTTAATATTTTGTATTAGATTTTATTTTTTATATTGCCTTTATGTTGATATTTTATAGTCTTTTATCTAAATTTTTAGGTAACGTTTAGTAATGTTATTGTGTGTTTTAATATGCATAGGTTTAATTAAGTTTTCATTTCTTTTTAGTTTATTTCATTATTTTAGTACTCAAATTTTATATTTTTTAACAGTTGATATTTTTATATTTTTTAAAGCTTTGAATTTTTTACTTAAATTATTGTTTAGTTTATGAAAAATAATCATATATTTGTTTGGTTTTGGTTTTAATTTTAGCTAACAATAATACACCTGTGTGGGATATTTATTCCAGTATTGCAGTGTGTTCTGTTGCACATTACACTTGTTAGCAAATATCATCTGGATATTCCATGCGCACACAACATTTACATATTGTGCACAATTTATATGTTGTAGTAATACGATCCATATGGTAGCATGCTATCTTAACCATAACCTGTGAATTTCTTTCTCACTCTAAATTGACCCTTTTTTCATTTGCATGCCTCATCATAAGATCAGGCCCATTATAAAATGAGTATTTAAAAAAAGACTCTGAAGGCAAAAGCACTAAACTAAATGACTCTTAACTGTGAGCTCACACTGACTTTGAATAATGAGGCTAATCACGGCCGTGCCCCCCACGTGCCACGAAGGAAAATGTACCACATATGGGGTAAAATGACATGGCTTCTCTAATTGTGGCCAAGGACTTCAACAGAGATCTGCGGCCGGTCGGCTGTGGACGCGACCAGGAAACGTCATCGGCCAATACTCATTGCGGCCTCTTCAACCTTTTCACAACTGGATCTTGAAAAGAAATTCATAAGGCAATTATGATAGCCAGAGCTTCACGGAGAGAATATAACAGAATGTGATTATTATACAAATGACCGGACCGCTGTTCACTTTAAACATCAAGAGCAATTGAACATGCAGAACTCACAGCAATCAGGAAACCGCAGAGCCAATTGTGTTCTTCAGATCAAACTGATCGGAGCTTTCAATGTCTTAAGATTTCACTTTTATGACTTTTGTTTGCTGTGTTTCAAACTCCTTAAACAGTCTCAGTCGCTTCATTTAGATCGGTTTTAGAAAGCATCTTCAAAAGATCTACTCTATCTACAAACTTAAGCACACTGATTCAAATATTTCTATAAATCTTTACCGTATGCAAATATAGTAAAGAGATTGAGCGAAAGATAATTTCAGAAGTACAGTTACAGTTTAGTTAACAATTAATCAGTATATGCAAACAAAAGCACTGGGGACTATTAACATAGGGTCATTCACAAATATTATTTAGAATAAATTAAATGATAAATATAACACAACACGCAACACTTTTGCCGTTCATTTTATTTCAAAAGAGTGCTTCTAGAGCAATGAACAGGGCCAGTACTTTTACATTTATTGTCCATCAGATAATATCCACACTTTACACTTTTATTTTATTTTATTTTATTTCCTGAAAATTGTACACCACTTGCTATCGGTATACATATATATATATATATATATATATATACACACACACACACACACACACATATATAATATACAGTGCCCTCCAAAAGTATTGGAACAGTAAAGACAAAATTGCTCTGTTGGCTGTGGAGTCAACACATTTACAAATATGATTAAAAGTATTTGTATTGGAGCAGTTGCCTCTCAGGTCTTTCTAAGTGATCAGCTGTGTCCTGTTGCATTAATTCTTCAGATATTAAAAGCAGGGAATGTGTTTATCAGTTATATCCATTATTTCTGCATTCTGAATTTTGCATTCGATGATGACGCACACAAACCAGGATGAAGATGAGGGAGCTGACTTTGAGAGAAAAGCAAGCAAATTGGATGCTAAAAGAAAAGAGGAAGTCAGTTAGAGCTATAGCAAAAATAACGGGCATGAAGAAATCAAGAGTTTGGTAACCACCAACAACTACCTGATCGGCAGAGAAAACAACAGTAGTTGATGACAGACAAATCATAAAAGCTGTGAAAATGAACCCTAAAAGATGTGTCTGTAAAATCACCAACAACTTCCAGAAAGCTGGGGTGATGCTCTGACAATCTACTGTCCTCAGGAGACTTTGACACAGAATTACAGATGCAACACAGCAAGATGCAAACCTCTGACCAGCACCAAAAATAGAAAGACAAGATTAGAGTTTGCAAAAAAGCACAAAGGTGAGCCAGAAGAGTTTTGGGTCTGTGTTTATGGACCGATGAGACAAAGATGAACCTTTATCTAAGTGATAGGAAATCAAAAATGTGGAGAAAAAAAGGGGATGGCAAATGATCCCAAGCATACAGCCTCATCTGTAAAGCATGGTGGAGGTGGTGTCAAGTCAAGTCAAGTCAAGTTGAGCTTTATTGTCATTCCGCTACATGTGGGGACATACAGTGGAACGAAATGTCGTGCCTCGCAGGACCACGATGCTACACAAATACAGACATACAACAATGAAGTAAAAACACTATAAACACTATAAACCTATACACAACTAACATACTGACATATTTTAACTATAAGTATACTATATATAAATATTTACCCTATACAAACAAAAAAATTAAATATTTTCAGTCAAGCAGCTGGTTGGGGAACAGTGCAGGATGATTTGTAGTGCATGAGCATGTGAACATACATATATTGCTGAGTCTTTTGTGGGATTGTGTACACGCAGCAGTGTGTGTAAAGTGTCTAGTGCACATAGAGGAGAGTGTGTTACTACAGGTGGTTTGTACAGGCCCACTCACCTGTGTGTAGCACACTTCCAATTGCACAAAAAAAGTTCCATACAGTTTTTTCTTCGGTGTGGTAAGGTTGGGGGTGGGGGGTAGTCCATGTTTCAGGAGCTGGGGGTTTGCATGGGGTTCAATGGTCAATGGCCAAGTCAATCTCCAGATTTAAATCTGATTGAACATGAATTTCACCAGCTGAAGAGAAGAGTAATGGCAGAAACTCCCCAAAACAAGCAATAATTGGGATTGGCTGCATTAAAGGCTGAGAAAAGCATTTCAAAGGATGAGACCAAGAGTCTGGTGATGTCTATGGGTCACAGACTCACTGCTGTGATTGTGTGCAAGGGATCTGCAACTAAATAATAGCTTTTAATCTTTTATATCTGCCTTATGTTCAACTGTCCCAATACTTATGCTCACATCAATGAGTGGATGAACTCTAAAAGTGCTGTTCTTTTTATTTGGTAAAACGTGTGTTGAAACAGCTAATAGACATTCTGTAGTTTTGTCTCATATTCATCTTTTAATCATATTTGCAAATGTCTTGACTCCACAACCAACAGAGCAATTTTGTCTTTACTGTTCCAATACTTATGGAGGGCACTGTATATATATATATACATATATATATATATATATATAGTAGTCAACATTTGAAGTGGATCAAAAAGTTAATCAAAGTTGTCCTAAGATGCGAAGAACACATTTTGGCTTTAGATTTTATTACAACTTTGATGAAAGCTTTTGATCCACATCAAATATTGACTAGTGTATATATATATAACATACCAACACAGAGCTAAAATTTGAAATAAAGCATTATTAAAAGCAAACATTCACTGAAAACATGCATATTTGACCCATATTTATTGCAAAAATTGGGCTAAAATTTTAAAGTAGCCTTTAAGAATGGAAAAACCTTTACTGAACTTCTTGGTAATGGTCTTTTTGTTTGTCTTTCTATAACAAGAGATTGGATTTTTTCCCCTTTAAGGTCACTTAAATCTGCAGATGTTTTACAGATAGTTCTCTTCCTAACTGTTGAGAAAATAAGACCTGAAGCTTCCACTGCCAAGTGATCACTAGTCAAAGCTTCCCAGATCTTCTTCATGCACTTAGTTCAGTTCTTTAAACTGATACTGAAAGCGTTGCTATTGAAAGTGCTCCAAAGGTTAAAGGTGTCTGTGTTGTTCAAACATGTAAGCTCTTCTCATGTTCATATTTCCTGGCAATTCTGCAGTGGGAGAAATTGCTTTCTTTTGAAGAAGCTCTGACATCATTATGTTTATGCGTTATGTTTTCAAGATTGTTTATCTGAAGAGCTGTTCCAGTTGCCTCATCCTATAATTGAAATCCCTGTTATTGTCAGAGGGACTCAGCTGATGAAAAAGTTGCATCGTTGCCAGCCTTCCACAGTTTTCAAGCCTCACAAACAACAGTGGTGCTCCTGCACTAGTCTAGTGTTAAAGTAATGCAAGATGTTGAGATACATCATGACATCACAGGGCAGTACGGATCAGACAATTACAAAATAACATTTCTCTGGTATTGCCTTGGACATAAAATCAAGCCAATCCCCAGAAACCAGTTCATTGTCAACGAGAAAGTGTGTTCCTCTCAAACATCAGTGAGATAATGTTGTTCTTCAGAGATCTAACAAGATTTGTAAACTTATTTTTACATTTCTGTACAGATACCGGACAGATATCTTAGGGTGCTATCAAAAAATGTACCACTAAAAACATCAGTTAAAACATTTTTCAAAAAGGAAACGTTTAACTCATAATGGGAGTGAGAAAAAATCCACATGTTGCTTCCTTTCTGGGAGAAGTTCTAAAACACTGATGTTTCTACAGGAGAGAGAGAGAGAGAGAGAGAGAGAGAGAGAGAGAGAGACAGACACAACAGAAACAATACTCATAAAAATATAGAACGAAATAAATCAATTATTTTAATTAGAGCGTGCTCAATAGATACTCACACATACTCAAGCATAGCTCATTGCAAGCTCATATTTTAAGCAAATAGTATAGCTAACATCTGCTGGTTGGCATTAGCAAACTGTCTTTCCCCCCAAAATGGAGCTTGGTATGTGTGGTTTTCCCTTTCCTCTCTTTTTTTTTTTTTTTTGCATCGCTCTTCCCATAGCAAGGGCCTGGCAGGATTAGCCAGGAATTACAAGCCAACGTGAAATACCTCCTTACGTTACAACTATAAATGTTTATTACTATCCAAAAACCTTAAAATTATTATTATTATTTTTTCCCCAAAGAAAATTCTTAATTAGAGATCATATGGTGAAGTTTTGGGATATAGCATACTTTTGAAATACAACTGAAGGTTTAGACTGCTCCATCCAGTGTATTCCTGCTATAGATAAAAAGTGCTATTTTATTTTATTTTATTTTATTTTATTTTATTTTATTTTATTTATTTTATTTTATTTTATTTTATTTTATTTTATTTTATTTTATTTTTATTTTATTTTATTTTATTTTATTTTATTTTATTTTATTTTATTTTATTTTATTTTATTTTATTTTATTTATTTTTATTTTTATTTTATTTTATTTTATTTTATTTATTTATTTTTTTTTACTTTTTTTTATTTTCCTGAAAATTGTTCACAGTTGTATGTTTGTTCAAAAAACAAACATACAACAGCAAAAAATACATCTTAATCCATTAAAACTGACTTCATCAAATATAATGTGGCATTTGATTCAGATTTGTTGACAATACAATAACATTGCAACCTACATCTTTCTGCCTGACAAGTAAATCTTTTAACCATAATGATATCGAATAAGAAGCTGTGGTTTGATTTATTTTCTTATCTTTGACAGACACATGACAGAGAAAGAGAAACAGAGAGAGAGAGAGGTCCTAACTATTTCCGTAACTGGTCCCTAAATGAAAGCAGACAAAAATCTCCAATTCCAAAAAAACATTTACAGGCGTACTCTGCAGCATACCTGCTCAAGATCAGATGGGATCTATAAAATCAGCGGTCCAAATATTTCAAAGCCAGCGCAATTTCTCAAACTCAATTTGTAAATCTGCAGTGATATAGAGTAAACAGTTGGGTCAACGCTGGCAATTGCATCTGCCTGGGCCGGAGAAGTGTTCAATTACACCTCGCTTGGAGTTGCAATGAGATGGAGGATTTTCAAACGCACCTCAGTGATGCTAATTCATTCAAGACGTTTACTTTTTCAATAACACGATTAGCCTGCATGCTAAGCGTAGTGGTAGCCAGCTTCTTCTGTGCACCACCAGCTGAACTGAGCAATAGAAATCTGAATAGTATTTCATATGTCCTGCTTTTGCATTTTCCCAAGCATCTTGTGCTTCAATGAAAACAAGAGAATCTGACTTTTTGAATCATCCATGTCACAAACTTCTCTTTATTATAAATTATTCACATGCCTAAAAATCTTAGAAATGCATTTTTGTTTGTTTTGTTAGACAAGGTGTCCAGTAATGGGAAATGCAAAGATAAAATAGGATAAAATAAAAGGATAAAATCAATAAGATTGTAACCCTATAAAGCTTACCATAAGCCGATAAATTATCATCATGATCAAACCTGTTATAAAATCTACTACATGCCTTTGGCGTCTGATTGATAGTTTATACTTGCAGAGTGCTGCCCTTCAGGTTGCGGTCCAATTGTCTTTTGCTGTGAAATGTTTTATAAAGTGAATTCAAGAAAATAACTTTATATTGTTAGACATATTTCAAGATAAACATATACTGGATTTAAGCAACTTATGTTTACTTCGTTATCAATGTTTTTTGAGTGTCCCATTACTGGACACCTTCGTACAAAAGTTAAAATATTTTTTTTAAGAACAATTTGAGGAATGTTTATTTGTTCATTTCTCAATCAGCATTGCATTGCATTAATTTTAATATTTTTCCCCCACAATGAAAACTACAGGGCTTAGATCATAAATTAAAGATTTAAATATCATCTTACTAAAATATATTATTGGAGATATAGAGTGAAAACTGATGTTTATGTAAATAGTCTGCTGTAGTGTTATAAAGATCTCATTGGTCTATCAGAACTTCATCTTACATTTTGGCCATATGAATGTCAGCATCCACACTAAATTTGACAATTTTCCTCATTTTGACCTCTTTTTAAAATTGTAGGTGTTTTTTTTTCCTTCTAAATTTGAGAGCTCAATATTCAATACTATATGAACCATAAAAGCCAGATGTACATAACCCCCCCCCCCCCCCCCCCCCCCCCCAAAAAAAAAACACACTAAACAAAAAAACACACACAAACAATTTTTTTATGTTTTGTCTAAAGGTCCAATAAACTTTTACATAAAAAAAGATTATTTCATATGTCAGACTCTACAGGATTAATGCACTGACCAAACTGTAGACAAAAACTTCTGACTGTCGCTCAGTGACCTACTCCAAGCAAACCGGAGGAGCTCGAACACAACCCTCAGCTGTGAAAGCAGCTGAAAAATAAATGAAAGTCCAGAATCACTGGACCTCTGTGCTTTCTCACCGTGCCATCGGGCCACCCGCCCTCTCCCGACACACAGGCCCTGCGGTGTAGCGCGTGATTGTAAAGCTCCGCTTTATGAAGACCGGAGGAGACTTTAAACCATTGTTTAAAGTGGGACGTTTAATATTTCTCAGCTTGCTGGCATGCCGTCAAGCCTCAGACAATAAAGCTATTGAGGTGAGCCGTACCTCTGGCTCGACTCACCCTAAGCGCTGGTTTAGCGCCTTTTCTGTTTTTGATTTTAGCAGCAGAAGCTCGGTTGCATACCATATATCACGCCGAGGGAAAGCTCCTCTGCCCTGATCTTGAGAAATGTTTACGGCTACCGTTGGCCTTAACCTCCAGGCCCTCTGGCCTCAACCTTCACCCTCACAAAAGACTCCGCCCCCCGAGCCTGTGATGAATTCTCAAAGAGACTAGGCCGCTGAGGGGGCCGATATATCTGACAGCCCTTTTAATTAAGCCACACGTCTAATAAAGGAGGTGAGCCATTTGCTCATTGTTTAACACAGTATGGAGAACACACCAGTCAAGCCCCAGGACGTGCATTAATTCAACTCTCGGATTGGGAACGAGGAGGGCTGGACGGGTGGGGGCGGCTTAATGTATGGACGCCACAGTAACGGCCCTGACAGTAATGGCCGATGCTTGTGCATTAGGATGATTGCGAGGGCCAGGCGCTTTCAGACAAACCAATCCACCACGCCGAGATGCAACAGTCACATGATCGGGCTCTCAGGACCATTAGAGACAGCGGGAGAGCGAGCTGGGTAATCAATGGGTGTTGGTGTGCGGAATAGAGGATGGGGGCAGAGGGCAGGAGTTTGTGAAGAATTCGAGCGATATTAATCTCTCTGTCTTGAGTCATATTCCTCTGGCTGCATATCACAGTAAAGTGACACTTGATTTTCTCACAGGATCATTCAGAGCACCTGTTATTACACGGTAGCAGTACCTTGTTATGTCATTTATAGAAAAAAAAAGACGTTCTACTGTAAGAAGCCTATAAATAAAAGTATATTTGAAATGTAACTCCTAATACATTAACCGTGACGTTTGGTGTTGAATGTGATGAATTACACTTTTTTAAAAGCATCACCATGAATAGCTAAGTATTATAATGTGTATAGCTTAAAATCTCTGCATGAACTAACAAATGGTTATAAGGTATCTTGGTAACACTTTAGAATAGGGAACAAATATTCAATATTAACTACGACATTTCCCTCAACAAATTCCTAATTTGCTGCTTATTAATAGTTAGTAAGGTAGTTGCTAAATTTAGTTTTTGGGATTAGGGATGTAGAATAAGGTCATGTAGAATAAGGCATTAAAATGTGCTTAATTTGTACTAATAAATGGCTAATATTCTAGTAATATGCATGCTAATAAGCAACTAGTTAAGAGACCCTAAAATAAAGTGTTACCGGTATCTTTATTACATTGTTATGATTGCATTATAATGCATTAATAATACATTTAAAAGGGGTTTTGTGTCACAGAATTGCTGAAATAAAATATACTTTACTATTTAGATTAGGGCTCTCTATTCACTAGTTGCTTATTAGCATGCATATTGCTAGTATAGTGACTGTTTATTAGTACTTATAAAGCACATATTATTCTGCATGATCATATTTTAGAGTCTATTAACCCAACCCCATACCTAAAGTAAAGTAAAGTAAAGTAAAGTCGTGACGTATTGTCAAGTATGGTGACCCATACTCGAAATTGGTGCTCTGCGTTTAACCCATCCAAGTGCACACACACAGCAGTGAGTAGTGAACAAATGCACACACACACACACACACACACACACACACTGTGAACACACACCTGGAGCAGTGGGCAGCCATTTATGCTGCGGCGCCCGGGGAGCAGTTGGGGGTTCGGTGCCTTGCTCAAGGGCACCTCAGTCGTGGTATTGAGGGTGGAGAGAGCGCTGGACATTCACTCCCCCCACCTACAATTCCTGCCGGCCCGAGACTCGAACCCGCAACCTTTCGATTACGAGTCCGACTCTCTAACCATTAGGCCACGACTTCCCACAAATCTTAACACCTACAAATAATAAGCAGCAAATTGTCAAAAAAATGCTCAAATTTTGATATCATTCTAGAATATCAGTCTAGAATATTTATAATATTCTGGATTGGTGGCTAACAACCAATACAAAGTTAGTCATACATTTCACAAGATACTCAAGCTCACAGTTATGAATATGGATAAATATATTTGATACCGTGAATGCTATTGATTTTTTTTTTCTTTGTATATTTCCATGCATCTAAGTACACAGGATCAGTCATATGTTGTTTTGATTACTGATACATCATGCATATTGTCTATTAATCATTAACTGTGCAGATTAAGTCAGTGGCAAATGAGGTTAAAGTTGATATTGTGTGAATTTTGGAGGTCACTTTACAAGCTATGCCAAGGGTAACACAATGAACTTGGGAATGCTGACGTAAATCGTGTGCCAAAAAATTAATAAATAAATAAATAACCAAGATTATTGGCATTTTTGACTTTTAAAGAGAATACAGGTAGGTGAATTGCTGATATACTGAGATTCCCCATCCTGTTCGACCACCAGAACTTGAGAGAGTAACTAAACGCCAGGGTGCTCTGGCACCTGCACTTAACACTTAGTGCGTCACATTGCCGTAAAGTATCTGCTAAATGATGAAGTAACTCAGTGTTTTATATTATCATGCTATTTCACAATAAACCATAAAATAAACTTTGCTTCTCCTCAGAGCGGTTTTCTGCTAAAGAGCTACTGATGAAAAAGCACCGTGTGTCGTTTTATTCCATAATTAACTCAGCGGGGAGACACGAGTTAGCCTCTGGTCATTGAGTCATTAAAACCACCCGTCTCTGATGACTCAACTAACGAACGAGCTGTGCATTTAGCCGGTAAGATAACTACGGTGTAAACTAGCAAACAGTAATGCATGTGTGTGATGAGAAATAAAAATGAACTTGAAATTAAATTTAACAGCTTTGGCATCTCTCTACATTTCTATCTTCTATCTAATCCAGATTTAACAGGGAAAAAGAGCCATTTATTAGAGCTCTAGTTAGCTGTTCTACGTAAACGTACCTGGCAGTAGGCTGCATACTAATGGTGTGGGCTTGTTTGTTTTGTGTTGTTTTGTTCCCTGGCACAGCTGAAAACTGGTGTGCGTGTGTGTCCTTTGCTGACTGGACTGTTGCGTTGTTTTGTGCTGTGAAAATAGTCTGAACCTCCAGAGAGACATGCAATGAAACACCCGTAAGAGCTAATGTATCCACACTACAGCAAGCTACAGCGCAGCAGATGCACGAAACACACACAAACACAGAGGCAAAAATAGCTGTGACACATCTAAGAGATCGACTGATTGATTGATTGGAGAAATGAGTGCTGACTTACAGAATAAAAGAGAAAGAGGGGGGAGAGCGAGCAGGTTCGAGACCCCCAGCAGGCCTGTCTAAGATCAGAGTTCACAGGTTATCACTCAAGCTCTCAGTTTGACCTCATTACCTAATGTGAAGGCATCGGCTACTATCTGACTCTTACAGCTGTTAGCACCCCAGCTGAGCATGTGTGTGAATGTGAGCATACTTTACTGAATCCATCACAATAGAGCTGTTTCAATAGGAATCTAAACACTCTTAAGAGGGCATGGCGTTATGACAGTATCTATCTTTTGTGTCAGGATTTTGCTTTACTGCAATAAATATCAGGATTGCTTTTCATTATTTACAAGTAAGAGCAAACACAATACACATGCAATGCAAAAATGGCAAAATACAGAGTGGCAAATAGTACCAAATATTTAAAGACGAGGTAAAACCTGTGGAATGTTTTTAGGCATGACACAATGTTTAGTTTTTTACTGTTGCCAAGGAAAGTCACAATATTGCATTAATAAACAATTCAACTGATACACAGATACTGTATCTGGTCATACAGTAGATGCCTGCATCTTCTATTACAGCAAATTTCAGAAGGTATGTGCTGAATGAGTAAAATTAACTCTTGTATTATGTTTAAAAACCTGGGTGTGATCATTGTAATTATATTCAATACATTTCACAAACACAATAAATAAATGAATAATCATTGTCACACATTACATACTACTACTACTATTATAAGCATATATTTGTTATAAGCATATATATATATATATATATACAGTGGTGTGAAAAAGTGTTGGACCCCATCCTGATTTTTTATTTTTTTGCATGTTTGTCACACTTTAATCTTTCAGATAATCAAACAAATTTAAATATTAATAAAAGATAACACAACATGCAGTTTTTGAATGAAGTTTTTTATTATGAAGGGAAAACAAAATCCAAACCCACATGGCCCTGTGTGAAAAAGTGCTTGCCCCTAAACCTAATAACTGGTTGGGCCACCCTTAGCAGCAACAACTGCAATCAAGCGTTTGCGATAACTTGCAATGAGTCTGTTACAGCGCTGTGGAGGAACTTTGGCCCACTCATCTTGGCAGAATTGTTGTAATTCAGCCACATTGGAGGGTTTTCGAGCATGAACCGCCTTTGTAAGGTCATGCTACAGCATCTCAATAGGATTCAGGTCAGGACTTTGACTAGGCCACTCCAAAGTCTTCATTTTGTTTTTCTTCAGCCATTCAGAGGTGGATTTGCTGGTGTGTTTTGGATCATTGTCCTGCTGCAGAACCCAAGTTCGCTTCAGCTTGAGGTCACGAACAGATGGCCGGACATTGTCCTTCAGGATTTTTTGGTAGACAGCTGAATTCATGCTTCCATTTATCACAGCAAGTCTTCCAGGTCCTGAAGCAGCAAAACAGCCCCAGACCATCACACTACCACCACCATATTTTACTGTTGGTATGATGTTCTTTTTCTGAAATGCTGTGTTACTTTTATGCCAGATGTAATGGGACACGCACCTTTCAAAAAGTTCAACTTTTGTCTCATCAGTCGATAGAGTATTTTCCCAAAGTCTTGGGGATCATCAAGATGTTTTCTGGCAAAACTGAGACAAGCCTTTATGTTCTTTTTGCTCATCAGCGGTTTTCGTCTTGGAACTCTGCCATGCAGGCCATTTTTGCCCAGTCTCTTTCTTATGGTGGAGTCATGAACACTGACCTTAACTGAGGCAAGTGAGGCCTGCAGTTCTTTAGATGTTGTTGTGGGGTCTTTTGTGACCTCTTGGATGAGTCATCGCTGTGCTCTTGGGGTAATTTTGGTCGGCCGGCCACTCCTGGAAAGGTTCACCACTGTTCCATGTTTTCGCCATTTGTGGATAATGGCTCTCACTGTGGTTCGCTGGAGTCCCAAATCTTTAGAAATGGCTTTATAACCTTTTCCAGACTGATAGATCTCAATTACTTTCTTTCTCATTTGTTCCTGAATTTCTTTGGATCTCAACATGATGTGTAGCTTTTGAGGATCTTTTGGTCTTCTTCACTTTGTCAGGCGGGTCCTATTTAAGTAATTTCTTGATTGCGAACAGGTGTGGCAGTAATCAGGCCTGGGTGTGGCTGGAGAAACTGAACTCAGGTGTGATAAACCACAGTTATGTTTTAACAGGGGGGAGGGGGGCAAACACTTTTTCACACAGGGCCATGTGGGTTTGGATTTTGTTTTCCCTTCATAAAAAACCCTTCATTTAAAAACTGCATGTT
The DNA here is from genome assembly GCF_936440315.1 of Barbus barbus. Lineage (NCBI taxonomy): Eukaryota > Metazoa > Chordata > Actinopteri > Cypriniformes > Cyprinidae > Barbus > Barbus barbus. The sequence goes on from NC_136756.1 coordinate 5,742,762, forward strand.
GTGTTTACTTTTGTTATCTTTGATTAATATTTAAATTTGTTTGATGATCTGAAACATTAAATTGTGACAAACATGCAAAAAAACAAAAAAATCAGGAAGGGGGACAACACTTTTTCACACTTGTGTGTGTGTGCTTTCAAGCGTGCTTTCCTGAAGTTCAAACGGTAGAGCATGGTGCTAGCAATTACAGCATCATGAGTTAATTTACCAGTGAACTGAACATGCATGGAATTATAAAAATGTACACATTCAACGCAGTGTAAGCTTCTTTGGATAAAAGCATCTGCCAAATGCATTAATAAAAATACTCTGAGAGGGTAGTTGAGAAACTGACATAAAAAAACAAACTATCTGTATGTGTATCTACCTTTTGTGCATGTGTTTGTGTGTGTTTTTTATACTTTGCAGTGTTTGTGAGTCGATTTTATGCTCATCTATGTTTGTTCACTGGGGAGTATTCATGTGATAGGATAATTATATTCTCAGAGCAAGGGCACGATTATTCCCCTATGGGTTCAGCTTTGTGAACCCACTGCTAATGCCGGGCTGACGAGGAGGCTTAAAGTAAACAACTCATGTCACACACACACACACACCAAACTATTTACTCCCACAGTGAGAACAACTCACCCGAGCAGCTAATTTGCACTAAACATGCTTCTATGCGAATGAGAGACACAAAGCAAGCTGATTAATGAATCACATAAAGCTCAAACACACACACACACAGGTGACACGGGTACAACAACGCTATTCTAACAGCTCACACGGGGCTCATAACTAAACAAAACTAATTAAAAAAGCATAACAAGAGGATGAGTTATTACTGACAGCTGGCTATGTGTGTGTGGGGAAACTTGACCCCTGCCTATCATCTGTTGTGCGAGCTCGGTCCACACAGACACATTAGCTATTAGCCATTAGCGACACAAGGCCGTTACAAAAGCATCTAAATGCCAGCTCCCATTAAATTATGATATGGTAAACAAGAAACTTTTTACAAACAATGCCACTGAAACTTAATAGAAAAAACACTAAACAAATCCATCAGGGGTGGTAAACAATAAAGCGAGCGCTTGTTTGAGTGGGACAGTGGCGGTACATTGATCTTCACAGCAGAGCGAGAGTAAAAGAGATCACCCCGCTAGGCTAAAACACCGAGCTGTCTAATGGCAGCACGCCAGATCCGTAGCCTAACAGCGTCTTCTCTAATAGTGTCTGTTTCAGTGTCCCGCTATCATCTGACTATTCATCTCGGGAGCCGCATATCCCCGCTGTTCTTTACAAAATGCACACGCGACCTTAGCGCGTTTGCACAAACAGATACACGCAGACAGCAACACATCGCCTGCATCTGCTAACATTTACTTAATAATTTAACACCATGCTGCCGTCAATAACATTTTCATAAGAGAGAGGAGAGCCGGGTGGAGGATAGAGGCAGAGAAATAAAACAATTGTAGGATCGATGGTGCAAAAAATTGGTTTATTGAGTGTTCTATCTCACATTTCCCCGCAGACACGGACAAGAGAATGGAGCACACGCCGTCGAGAGAGACGGGGGGAAAAATAAATGAGATTATTGATGTTACACGTCAAAAATAATTGCTCAGATTTCTGCTCAGAGGAAAGAATAAGATGCTGATGGATTTGTTGATCCGTGAAAAGGCTTCATTTCACAGGTGGGCCGAGGAGTTGGAACCTTTTGCGTTTTTTTCTTTTGACCCCAGCAGGTACATGGGGTTCCTCAGTACCTCTGTTGGCTAAAATCTTTACTTCCTCAAATGGAATTTCACTGTAGCGGAAATGAACGCATAGAGCCTAGGGACAGAGTAATGACTTGATTAAATAGCGGCTGTATAGTGATGTTCTGTGTTTTATTTATTAAGTCAGTGTTCACAGTGTAACAGCGAGACATTGGTGTCAGTACACATCATGCTTTCTATTTATGCACATGAATGAACCTGATCCCCAAGTTTAATCCAAGTTTAATCCAGATAATTTGATCTAATTTAACTGTGTTGCACAAGACAAAATCATCCATATAAATTAACTGAGATAACATCATCTGTCTCAAAGTAAATGAACTGATGAACTGATAATCAGTGACCAATGAACAAATTATGTACGCTAATTAAAAGTCAGTGAATCATAATACAAGCATATCCTAGAAGTAATCATAAAAAGCACAAGCAGTAAAAGAATAAGGCCAGAAAATACTTTCAACCTCTCCACCTTTGGTTTGATGTTTCTGTGTTCTGCACTGAAATGTGTCAGAAAACAGTTCACAAATGCAAGTATCTTTTGAGTTCCCATTGGTACAAGAGGCACCAACAATCTTGAGCTTACATTTAGTTAAACTGTCAAACATGTTCATAGGCAGCTAAATAATACCTGATAATAGCACATATAAGATATTTGAGAGAGCAATTGGAGTTCAAGCATTCACATTAAGTATGTTTATGGCCTAGTTGAACCAGTGCCTAAAACATCACACTTTCCCTCCTAACACCACTGTTTTTGTTTTCTTGGACACTTTAAGAGAAAAGAGGTGTCACATTCATTAGCATGACTGAGTTAGAGTCAGGCTTCACACCAGCTTAACTTTACAAAACTAACCTTATCACTTGCTTCACACGTCGGTCTAAAAGAAGGAAAGGAGAAGAAACAAAGTGGGCTTTTCAAAGGATTTTGATGTTGTGTGTCTTTAAACTGTCGGCTCAGACTCTCTGATCGTGGTGGGCCGCAGTAGTTTAGGGTAGTTGGACTGTGCCCCACTTCTAAGCGTATATATCTGTGGGTCCCTGCCAGCGCTGATGTACAATAGGTAGTGTCGGGCGATTGAAATTCACTCCGGCTTGTCCCCGCTCTGTCCTGAAAGCGATCTGGGCTGAGGGGGAAGATAGGCGCTGACCCACTGGCCTCAGCGCCTCCTCTGAGCTGGCCATTTGAGCACCCGTCTGAATGAAAACGGACCTTCGTCACACATGGCACACACACACACGCAGCGGCCTCATCAGATAGCGTTTCTACAAGCTAAATGGCTCCAGTGCTTGGCCACTGTGTGTGGCATCAATGGACACTTTTCATTTTGCCGCCTTCAAATGGAGCGTCGGCAAGATTTTTTTTTGTAAAACCCTGGCATTGAAACAGTTGCTAGCAAGATAAGCACTTTTAGCCATTGCACTGAGAGTATCTAATTGTGCGCACTCTTAAACAATAACAGTCATTGGGTTTTCTTTAAATTTAAAGCATCTGGAATCAGTCCAAATACAAGTCTGAAGAATTGCTGTAAGAATTACCCGCAATTACTAACAAAAAGAAAGATAACCACAGATCTGTTATACTTTTATTGTGTTTATGCCCAGCTTTTCATAGTTAGAGTCTCTATGAAAAGCTGGGCATAAACACAATAACAAGCAGTCACTGAAAGAAAACCGCAAATGATAAAGAGAAATTTGTGAGAACCTCCTGAGAACCGACATTGTAATAGAAAGCAAAACAAAGACGGCAGTGATAATTTACAAAGTCCGCAGCATGTAACACCCTTGCATGTCTCCCCATTTAGCTCCACACAAATAGCCTTTGCAGCCGCCTTTGGAGCGGTGAGTAAGTGTGTGTGGCGAGGAGATAACTTTACGAGCCTCATCTCGATGGCCAAATGTTTCCAGGCCTCGTGTTCTGCTCCCGGGGGCACTTCCTAGCCCTCTCGGCTTACCCGTGAAGGGGGCACGGCGTAATCAGATCGCAGTGGTCGACCATTGTCTCCCGTCGTGAATCTCATCTTTTCAAGCTGACCGTTTTACTATGGAATCTGTAAAATAATTCGGCCAGACCCACCTCTCGACTCTGGGGTCAGTAAATAGCTGTCATCAAAGTGTCTCTGTGCGGTAATGCTGCACAGATGGGGATGAGCTTGTGTAGAATTTCGAGAGTGGACCTTTGCTCTTTCAGTCTTTCTCTCTTACTTAACGATTGTTGTAGAAATTCGGTAATAAAATAATTTGCATTATTTTATTTATCAAGAAGAAACTTTATCAAGAGAATTAAAATAGACTGAAAGTAGTTGAAACTAAGTATGTAAAGAAAAATCTGTGCCCAGACTGATTTCCTTGAACACTTTTAGTGTTTATATATATATATATATATATATATATATATATATATATATATATATATATATGTATATATATATATATATATATATGTATATTTATCTTTAGTAGGTGCTTCTCATTTATTCTTTGGTGAAGTAAGTCTTTTGGCCAGTAGGGGTGCTAGGCTCTCTGTCTTCAAGAGGACTCTGAACATAAGAGCCGCAAACAGGCCCAATGCATTGATCTGTTTCACCTTGAGAGTGAAGATCAATGCTATTGATGTCCACCTGGGGTTTTTCTCGAGTTCATTTGTCATAATCACTCAATATGTCAGAACACTATGTTCACACGGAACTCGTTCACAGATGGTGAAGCTCCACATCAAAACCAGAGCGATTCTAACCTCTCTCACTCTGCGTCGCCTATCCCCTCTCTGTTTCTCTCTCGGTCTCTCTTGCATGGCCGTTATTGACATTTTACCTCTAACCTTCTCTTTTACACTAACTTTAATGCGGAGTCTGTTATCAGATGCGCTGAAGGTGTGGAGTTTCAGCTGCCCTCCTCCTCCTTTTCTCTACGTTATTCATCCCCTCTTCCTGTGCTCTGAAAGTCAAGCTTCCCTTTACAAAACCCCATGGCCTTATCTTCCTGACCCTCCTCCCTCTCTCTCTCAAGTCCTTCTTTCCAATCCCCCCTGGCAGTCAATAGACCGGTGCCCCCCTCTCCCGGGACGAGCCATGGGCACAAGGGCACAGCACTCCGCTGCTTCTGAGGAGTTGGATCACTGATCAAACCGCAGGGCCAGTCCCCCAAGGGAGGCAGTATTTACTGCGGCACTGTTCCGACATGGCTGATAACACAGAGGGTGAAGCACTGCCACATGCGCCGTTGCGTACTGTATAGATTTTCTGCTCTTCCAGTCTTCGCCTGCGATTTCTGAAGGCAAAGAACTTTCTTTAAACGTGGCCAGAAAGTAGACCTGGTAAAAGCCCATTCTCATCAGAACTGTGAGAATTAGAGTAAAAACTGCGGGAACAGCGTAAGTCTGCATGGTGAACATGAGTGGTCCCACAAGGTCACATAAATAGTGCAATTCAACACCTTGATTTCATTATGAAGTGAGACGAGCTAACTAGCTCCTAGAGAAAGTTTAGAGAGGTGGGGAGAAGAGAAAATGGGTAAATACTCAAACTTCCATTGCCCATAAGTACCACAGGTCAGCATGTAGAAAAAAAAATGAAAGAAATCTAGCTTTACCAAGTCTTTGCTTGTGTCACCTGACCCTGTTGAAAAAAACAACATATGCTGGTTAGGTATGTTTTGAAGAATGGTAGCTGGTTTGATCCGGTTTAAGTTGGCCCTTAGTTGGTCATGAGCTGGTCCTGAGCTAGTTATAAGCTGGCTGGCAGCTTAAAACAGTTCATGACCAACTAAGGACCAGCTTAAACCAGCTCAAACCAGCTACCATGCTTCAAAACATACCTAACCAGCAGGGTAGTCATGCCAAAACATCTCCAAAAAATATCTGATAATTATGCTGTGGGATTCTGTCTTGCAATTCGGGTCCATAATTCCAGTATAGTAGATATAGTAGAACTTCCACAAGAGTTGTACCATTCCACATTCAAGGATTGTATACATTTTTTATGGCACAAAGCTACAGAATAGCTACAGAATACACAAACCAGAACATTATAACTTAAGTAAAGAAGTTGAGTTTTGATGGGTATGAGATTCTGGAATGGGACACAGGACAGAGCCACAAGCTGGGTGGGTGGTCAGATATCAGTCGTCCTGGCTGGCTCAGAATTCAATATCGTTCTGTCTGCGGGACTCTTACATCGTCACCCCAGTGATAGGGATCACGGGCAGGGAAAGTAGTGGGGAAACACAGAGCTTTTAAAGAGGCCCCCGAGCTCCTCTCTCTGGCCCCTCAGCCGAAGTCAAGAGGTGCCTCCCTGACTCTATAACATAACTTAAATTTCATTCAAATTAATTGCCGTGAATACGTCAATAAGAGTAAATCACTAATCCTGAGAGATGGATTTTTTTGCCTATGCCTACCCCTGAACACACATTCATTCAAGAAGCAGGTCAGTAAATGAACCGGACCAGAGTTTTGGTGTGTGAGAAAGATGGAATGACCGGAGAGATAACTACACTAAGCTAGGAAGGAGGGGGCAGGTTCAATAACGAAATAGAAGGGCTGTCTTCTCCACTTTTTGAGGAGAGGATGTAGGCTGGAATGCATCCACCGGAGTGGGATTGCCTTTCCTTTTCCTTTTTTTTTCCCCTGCGTGGCCTTTTGTCCAGGGGGTCTGCAGGTGCTCAAGAGGGCACAATATCCCCATATTCATATCCTGAATCTATTCTGATGCCAAAGCCCCGTCCCAGTGGACAACACCTGCTCCTTCGGCCGTCTCAGCCTCACACAATGCCTGTTGTTCTGGCCGGTACATTCTCATCCATCCCCACATAGCCAATCAGTGTCTGAGACAGAGAAACGGCCTGAGACTAGAGTCCTTTCAAATTACAGCCCCCTACCCAACCAGAAAGAGCATCCTGTATCTTGGTTCCCATCGATGCAAACTGCCGGTGATATTGGCTGTGAAGTTAGATGCCAATTCAGCTTGGACATTTAAAAAAAAAAAAAAACTCTAGAGTTCTTCATCAGTTTTACTCTTTTATTTGACCCTTGATCTGAAAATTCCCCGCAAGCGTGATAATAAACTAGGCAAGAAAGAAAAAAAATACTTTCAATTGCATCCTGAACTTATACGGAGCTCTTCAATTGTAATCACAGGTTAACGTGGGCGGGAAACGGTGTCCGCCGCCCATCTCGGCCGACAGTAATTGTGGCGATTTCATATGCTAACACAGAGCACTCCATCTTTGTGCTTCTGCATGGTGACGAGAGGTGTCAGATCAGGCGTGAGGTGGCTGGAGACGCCATTACCTATAAATAAGGAACAATTTGGTTGTCACAAGGTTGCCTATAATCTCGCCCCAGATCTGCAGCTCGGGCTGCCTGGCTAAACTGCAGGGGCCACAGGCCAGGCCTCCGGTGAGAGAGAGGTTAGAATAGCTGGGGTGGGGGTTGAGAGCTAATTGAAAGCTGATTCCTGTCAGGAGCTCCTTTCTATGGGAGACAGAGGGGACATTGTGTCCCTCTGAGCTTGAGTGTGGCCTCAACTGCTGCCAGAAACCCACCTTTTTATCCGTGAGACAAAACAGAGACCCCCTCCTTCCCTCTTCTCTCTCTGTTGAACCTCTCTGCTGGCCGATGAAAGGGGATATATTAGGAGGGTAATTCTGAGAGGGAGATAACTGCAGGACAGGATGAAAAATGCTGTCTATCTGCAGGATGAGGGACTCAGACCATGTCAAAACTACAACTTTAGGGCTCAACAGGCCTTGGCGAGCTTGCCGAGGATAGCCAGCATCTAATTGAGTTCTTTGGCCTCTCCTCTTACTGGGCAGCTTATAGTAGAGCGCAGGAACCTTTTTAAATCTAATGTTGGAAATGTGGAGGAAACCTATTTAATATTAACTAAAAGGGAAATGTATTGCTCTTTCCTGGTGACGCAATTGAATTCTCGGTTATGTCTCTTTAAGTATAAACTTGATGGGTCACTTAAAATTCCTTAGCAGAAATAAAGACTGCAGAGGAGACATTGTTTCTTCTAAACAGTGGGAGACTCAAGGGTCTCAAAAGGTCTCAGTTTTATCAGTTTTAACTCCTGATTTACCTCATTTCCATGGTTTGCTACAATAAACTATTCAAATACAATGTACATAATTTGGTGTAAGGTTAAGAACAGGGCCGGAATCATAACAGCCTCAAGGAGGTGTGCTCCTGCATATGGGCTATCCGCGGCATTTGGGGAGACAGGCTAATTTCTTGCAGCTGCAGTAAAGGGAGGAATAAATGACAGATTTACTCCCTTTTTAAACACCAAGGACAGCTTCCGTCTCCATGAGCTGTCAGGGGGGCCTTGTTGGAAGGTTTCCTGTTGCTGGATACCAGTCACTGTGATCTCTTTTATGACACATACACACTTATTTTTATCTATGTTACTGCTTTCTTCCTACAGCTAAAAATAAAATAAATCATTATAATTGCACATATTACGCTTTGAACATATTACAATTTTGCCTTTTGGGATTAAAAAAATAATAATAATAAAAATAAAATCACACTGATGATGATTTTTACAAACTGGTTTAAAAAAAAAACCTTTCAAAAGTAAAGTGAAATGAGTACATGCACACAGAATCTCTCTCTTTCTCTCTCTCTCTCTCTCTCTCTCTCTCTCACACACACACACACTCACACACATTAGTCATTCTCAGTGGGAAGAGAAACGCTCACAGAGATGTCTAGGTTAATCTGTAGAATAACATTTGAACAATGGGTCATTTTAGCTAAGTGCACTACAGAACTGAACAGCTTTTTCTTGACTGGGACACTGCTGCACAAGCACAGATAATGCATTGGGAGAGTGTGCACTTGATATGCTGCTAGCATCAGAAATTGTCTATGCATTTAAAAGTAAATTGTATTTAAGACTTAAATGTGCATATATGCCCAACCGTATGTGTGTGTGTGTGTGTGTAACACAGGGGTCAGAGCGCAGTGGACAGCCAGACTGTAGCGCTGGGGTCACTGCCAGTGAAGCCAATCACTGGCAAATCCCCAGCCAATTTACAACAGTGGAGGACACGGGGCCTTACCCCATAAAAAATATTAGCTCATAGCTGCTTAAATCTGATACTGCAGCAACTATGTAGAGGCTGCTTGTAAAGCTCTGCTGTACTGAGGAAAAAAAGTGTACCATAACTTCATTAGCTGATGCAGCGTATTTTACATGAGCATGATTTATGAATGGTGGCATGTCAGAAAATGTGGGAGGAGTTTAGGACAATCCTAGTCCCTGATAATGAAACTTTCAAGAAATGTGAGAAATATATAATTATAATTGCATTTAGCAACAGACATAAAAGTTACATTTTAAATGTTTGACATGAGTGAATTAATAGTGCCTCTGTTGCAGTTAATTTTCTGAGAGTTGATGAACTATCATAAAATTAAAGCTAAATAAATAACTAAAAATAAATAAATATTCGTAAAAATATTTTTTTAAGTTCCTACTCTATATACAGCCTATACAGTTATTTATATCAGATACTAAATATCAATCATTAACAATAAATTATAAAAGCATACAATGTTTATACAAAATTGTACAGATTTGCATATTTGCACACACAAAATTGTAATTTATATATTATATTATATTACACGCATCGTGGTACTCTCGTGAACGAGTGGCGAAGACTGACATGGAAGAGATGAAATTGTTGAATAAAGTCGTTATTTTAGTTTTTTTGCACACAAAATGTATTCTCGTAGCTTCATAAAATTACGGTTGAACCATTGGTGTCACATGGACTATTTTACCTATGTCTTTACTACATTTATGTGCCTTGACCGTGGTAGTACCCTTGCTGTCAATGGAAGGTCAGTCTCGGATTTCATTAAAAATATCTTAATTTGCGTTCCGAAGATTAACGAAGGTTTTACGGGTTTGGAACAACATGAGGCGGGTGAGTAATTAATGACAAAATTTCATTTTTGGGTGAACTATCCCTTTAACTCTTCCAAGCCAATTAGGCATTCCAATTTGTTGTAAAATGTTTGTGCAAGAATCAAAAAGTGTGTGCAAGTGCTCCCAATTTCATCCTAAAAGATGGTGTTATTGTCCAACAGAGAACCATAAATGTAGATGTCTTTAAGTGTGTGAGAAAGACCCTACTCTAGAGAAATAACATCTACTCCCTCTGCATCAGACCTCTGTGGCATATATTTGGACAACCGAATAAAATCAGATAGAAAAACAAACCCTATTGGCCCTGATAATGTGTTGGCTTAGAGCAGCGTAAAGCACCACAGTGAGGTCAACACACATGTGTTTCTGTCTCACTTACTACCACCACATTCCTGAAACACTTCCCAACACCATGGCATGCTAACAAATGATCTACTTATCAATACGTCACATTATTTTACTTTATCTATGGCATACACTTCACCGTTATACTTATGCCACTTAACATGCAAAGCAGTTGATTGCAGCTTCAAGATTCTGCAGTTGCAACTTTTTCTGAGCTATTGATGCTCACTGAACTTCACAATGTAAAATCTGTGAACAGAGTTCACATAATGCACCCACACACCACCACAATACAGTATGAAGGCTCCAAAACAAAAGGAGAACAGGTAAATTGTGAGATAAAGAGGGAAAGAAATGATGCAGTGTCATTTTCCACAATTAGCCGCTGCATGAGGCAACAATTACACAGTGTCCATTAGCTGTTGACTGTGGGGAGTGAAGGTTAAATGCAATAATTCTAGTTCTAAATGAAGTCTAGTGGCCTTCATGTTCTCTTAACTGGCTGATGGCTGATGAATCTAAATTAACATCACATCAAAAACTTGCATTGAAGTTGCAAAAGATTACAGTGTAAATGTCTAATAAACAAAAAGCAGAAACATACTACTACTGCTAATTTTTCTTCTTATTCCTCCACATTTTAAGTATTATTAGTTTTAGTATATTTTTAGACCATTATTCTATTCTATTCTATTCTATTCTATTCTATTCTATTCTATTCTATTCTATTCTATTAAGTTTGAGCTTGAAAGCTGCAGTATATCTAGTTAAAGGTATAGGTCACCCAAAAATGAAATGCACTTTTCATGATGGATGGATGCACTCTTTTGGGTCTTTAAAATCTCAACAGCCATTCACTGCCATTATAGAGCTTGTAAGAGCCAGTACATTTTTTTAATATAACTCCAATTGTATTT